>NC_091989.1:131335918-132742259 GCF_044704955.1 Pristiophorus japonicus | reverse complement strand
TTTTGGCCTGCAAAACATGGGCTCAATTTTCCCCAATGCCGTTTTTTGGCATATTGCCAGAGTTACGGCTACTTTTTCTGGCCCCACCTACTCCAAAAAATAAATCCAAAGTTTCCCCGTTCAATTTTTTGCAGCATGTCCTGTAGCTTCGGGGGGTGGAGCCGAATGTCTGCGCTGAAAAAATGATGCCCCCGCCCCCACTCCCCTTTCTGCACATGCGCCAAAATAAAGGACCTTTTTGATGTGATTGCTATGGACGTGCATATCCAGTACAGCTCCCGGTCTGCATTCGGCCATTTTTAAAGAGCCAGCTGTGTGCGGGAACTTTAATTCTCATTAGAAAAATCGGAGCTGCAATACAAGATGCAACGTGGCTCAAGGACCAAGAATTTCTTACAGGCGGCACTGGTTACTATAATTGAGGCCATATGACATGACTGGACACCAGCAGAGGTCACATAAAAACTTCACCAAAAGAAATGAAAAAATGCTGGAATCAAATTGCAAAAGATTACTGTTCAATGGTGACCACCCCAAGGTCTGGAGGTGAAGTGGCAGGACCTTGGTCAAGTAGTTAGTGTAATATTTTCATTTATTCAATGGAATTGCAAATGTAAATGTGACCAGCTGTATATGTCCCACCCAGCAGGAAGACACTTTTCCTAAAAAGTTATGTTTTCATCTCTGCAGAGGAAGGTGGCACACAACAAACAGGAAAGAACTTGAACAGGAGGAGGCCCGGCAAATCTGCACCCACTGACACCCTTGGAAGAGAGGGTCGCTGCTTTGATGGGTCCGGCCTGAAGAAAAGCAATCGCCACTGCACAAGCTGGGCCCATAGTCGAGGGAGAGGGTAAGTCCTGCAAATTCCACAGATTGGCTTTGCTAAATGTTATGTACTGCACGGGCTAGCCATGCTTCAAGTTCATGGGGATGTCTCCGTCAGCTACGCTTCAGTTGATGCAATGTGCTATCGTTCATTGTGGTCCTTTAAATCAACCTGTTGCCTGCGCTGTGTGAGCCTAATGCCAACCACCCTGCCCCCTCCTCTGCTGCCAACCATTTGTCTGTACTGTTATATTTTGCAGTACATGAGGCCAACCCTGACGATGCAGAAGAAGAGGAAAACATCTTCCAATCCCACCTTCCAGACCAAGAGCATGGGGGTGAGGGGAGGGGGAGGGGATGGATTAAACCGTCAAGGTTATACTCACATTGGAGGAGGTGCAGATACCCCACATTGAGAGGCCAGCCCCTTTCCAGAGTGGTATGAGTGTTGCTGGGACATTCCATGGTTTCCCACAGTCAGAGGCTGGGGATTCCAGTGGGGTGCTGCGAGACACACCCAGGGCACTACCATCCAAGGTGGTGGGACCGAGTGGGATGCAGCACCGCACACCCAGGGCCCCACCGTCCAAGGCTGCGGCTCCCAGTGGGATGCAGCGAGCCACAGCCAGGGTGAGGAGGGGAAGGAGAGCTCGACAGCGCTCTCCTGAGGTGCAAGATCTAACAGATGTGGTTCAGATGATGGCAATGAGTGCGGAGAGCATTGACCTTACACGATCACTCCTGGACACTATCAGTGGGGTGGGTAATGAGGTATCGGAACTGTCAGGAGAAGTAACCACACTCTCACAAGAAATGGGAACACTGTCCAGGAACAAGAGGGAACGAATGTCTCAAGCAGCAGATACAATGTCAGTGCACATGAGGGAGGGAATGTCGCAGCAGCTGATGCGCTGTCAGCGAACATGAGGGAGGGAACGTTGCTGGTAGTTGAAACACTGTCAGGGCACATGAGGGAGGGAATGTCAGAGTTAGCTGCTGCAATAAAGGAACATGCCCAGACCCCGTGCCCATTGACACTCCCATTCCAATCCCCAGACGAGCCTCTGAAGAGGCCCAAGCCGGGCCTTTCACATTGCTGCCTGCCCCCCGCCAATCAAGAAGTGCGCAAAGTTGATGCCCTAGTATGGACCACACCCAGGTCTGAGCATGCGCAATGGGCTTGCTTAAGAACATAATATAAGAAATAGGAACAGGAGTAGGCCTACACAGCCCTTCAAGCCTGCTCTGCCATTCAATTACATCATGGCTGATCTGATCATGGACTCAGCTCCACTTCCCCGCCCGCTCCCCATAACCCCTTATTGCTCAAGAAACTGTCTATTCTATCTTGTCCCAGCTTCCACAGCTCTCTGAGGCAGCAAATTCCATAGATTTACAACCCTCTGAGAGAAGAAATTCCTCCTCATCTCTGTTTTAAATGCGCGGCCCCTTATTCTAAGATCATGCCCTCTAGTTTCCCCCATCAGTGGAAACATCCTCTCTGCATCCACCTTGTCAAGCCCCCTCATAATCTTATACGTTTCGATTAGATCACCACTCATTCTTCTGAACTCCAATGAGTAGAAGCCCAACTTACTCAACCTTTCCTCATAAGTCAACTCCCTCATCCACGGAATCAACCTAGTGAACCTTCTCTGAACTGCCTCCAAAGCAAGTATATCCTTTCTTAAATATGGAAACCAAAACTGCACGCAGTATTCTAGGTGTGGCCTCACCAATACCTTGTATAGCTGTAGCAAGGCTTCCCTGCTTTTATAATCCATCCCCTTTGCAATAAAGCCAAGATACCATTAGCCTTCCTGATCACTTGCTGTACCTGCATACTATCCTTTTGTGTTTCATGCACACATACCCCCAGGTCCCGCTGTACTGCAGCACTTTGCAATCTTTCTCCATTTAAATAATAACTTGCTCTTTGATTTTTTCTGCCAAAGTGCATGACCCCACACGTTCCAACATTATACTCCATCTGCCAAATTTTTGCCCACTCACTTAGCCTGTCTATGTCCTTTTGCAGATTTTTTGTGTCCTCCTAACACATTGCTTTTCCTCCCATCTTTGTATCGTCAGCAAACTTGGCTACGTTACACTCGGTCCCTTCTTCCAAGTCATTACTATAGATTGTAAATAGTTGGGGTCCCAACACTGATCCTTGCGGCACTTCACTAGTTACTGGTTGCCAACCAGAGAATGAACCATTTATCCCTGCTCTCTGTTTTCTGTTAGTTAGCCAATCCTCTATCCATGCTAATATATTACCCCCAACCCCGTAAACTTTTATCTTGTGCAGTAACCTTTTATGTGGCACCTTGTCAAATGCCTTCTGGAAGTCCAAATACACCACTCTGCTTGCCGCATAGTTGCATAACTTCTCATGCCTTCAGTTTGGCTTCTACCCTCCCACCCCACCCCCGGGATTTAGATCAGGAAACACACCTCCCAGCCCCCACTCCTCCCCCACCCCCCTGCCCCCGGGCTTCATTTAACAGTGCTTGCTGCATAGTTGCATAGTTTAATGCTTCTCATGCCTTCAGTTTGGCTTCCACCCCCTCGCCCCCACCCTCCCACACCCCGGGCTCCATTTGATGCTGCTTGATGAATAGTGTAAGGCTTCTCATGCCTTCAATTCGGCTTCCACCCCTGCCCCCGCCCACAGGCTTCTTTTGATGCATAATGGCACAGTGTAAGGGTTCTCATGCTTTCAATTTGGCTTCCACACCGCCCCCCTCCCCATCCCCTCCGGGCATCTTTTGATGCTGAGCCCCGAACCTGTGTCCAGGTGACGGACCGATTCTGTCAGCCGACGCTCGAGCCCGGTTTGGAGGTGTTCGGTGATAGCGTGGCACTTTTAAAAAAATCCAAAATTATAGAATTGCGTGAAACTTCCATTTTCTGCGTTTTCAGTTGGAAAAATTTAAGCTTGATGATGCATATTTATGTGTTCTTGACTCCTTCCAAAACTTTGCCTAAAAATAATGGCGTCTTTCTGTGCCGATTTTTTGATGTGTGCTGTTATTTCTCATATATGCCATTCTAGGAGAATAGTAAATTGGCCAAACTTGCATTATCGTGAAAAACTGGCGCAGACATAAGGTTATGCTCCCATGACACAAAAAAAAGTAACCTAAAAAAATTGTAACTAACTGAGTTACGCTGGCGCACAATCTTTGGGGAATCTTGGACTTTTAAATTTAGGCCAAAAAAAGTGCCACGCACCAAAAAAATGGCTCAAATCACTGGGGAAAATTGAGCCCTAAGAATGGTTGGTGAGTACCACTGTGATGACACATCAGAAATGAGTGCACAAGTGTGTCCCTAAAATGCAGCTGTAACTGTGAGATGAGAGGGAGCATCCAAGGCACCAACCCTCACATTATATATATTATAGAGGCCTCAACAATGAAACCATCATCATCATCATCATTGGTGGTCCCTTTTATCGAGAATGACTTGCTTCCACGCCAAAAAGGGATGAGTTCACAGGTGTTTCAACGAAGGACCTAATATTCCAGGTTCCGAACTACATGTTGAAGGGTGGAAGATGCCTGTGCGTGGATTTCTTTAACGTGTGGCGGCCGTTGCACACCAGCCACCACACAGGCTTGACAGAGCTAGGTATTGGTCCAGCGGCAAGAATTAACCAAGACAACTGAAGGCCAGCTCTGCTGCACAGACCTAGGGTGCACACATATTATAGTGTGGGCTGCCCCATGCTACCCCTAGGCCCTTGCCTCTTCTGGGCCACGAACTCACGCCTCTCCTGGGCTCCGATCACGTTGCTCCATGATTATTCGCCGCTCCTGCGCCCCAACCTTGCCGCTCCTGCTGTACCTGCCCACGTTCCAATTAGCGACCTGGACTTTGGTGACGTCCAATCCAGTCGCCCTCTTCATAGCTGTTGCTCTCCAGCACGTGCTGTACCTTTGAAGGCCTCGACCTGCTCTTGGTCCTTGCAGGTCGGGTCTGCCGCAATGCTGTTTCAGTGACTATACAGTGAAGGTGGGAATTGAGAGAAGGATGAAGGAGAGGCACGCAGATGGAAGGTAAGCAGTTGGTGGAACAGGTACTTACTTTCATTAGATGGGTGATGTCATTCAGTCGTTTTCTGCGTTTCATGGCGGAGCAGTTATGAATGGAGGTCCCAGAGACCTCCACAGCAATCTCTCTCCATGCATTTGTAAAGACCTCGCGAGTGGGCCTCCCCATGTCTGGGTAACGGATTTGCCTCCTTCCCTCCATAGCCTGCATCAGGGTGTCCAACTGATCTGAAAATCTACTTGCCCTTCTTGGTCCAGCAGCACCAGCAATCCTTCAACACAACCTCTTCCCTCCTCAGGGCCTAGCTGCCAGGGGGCAACTGGCTCGTTAGCGGCACATGACCAGAAGGCTGAATTTCCCCATGGTTATTCCGCTACAATCAAACTTCTCACACTGCTGATTCCCACCGGTCATTACCGCCGGACACCATTTTTTAAAAATCACTAAAAATCGATCAACTGCCCGCCGCATCGCACAAAAAAGATGGTAGGTGCACCAAGTTTCTGGCGGGCCTGAATTTCGGCCCCATAGTAACTGTATGCCAGCTGTCTGAGCACTCTCAGGATTTAATAAACTTTAAAGATATTTTTCCCACAATATGTTCTACTGAATAAAATCTAATTAGTGAGCTGAGGGACAAAAGTTATCATTTAGAAATATCCACTGCTAGAATAGTTAGTAATTATCTGATCCTTGGGTCAAAGGCCGCAAGTTTTCCCAGTCCCTTTTTCCAGCGCACTTACCTGTGGTGCGCCGACTTTCTATTCCAAAAACGGTGCCGAAAATGTAGCTGCTGATTCTCCCCACTTCATGGGCTGTCCTAGGGTCTGGCGAGGTGTGGCAATCACAATGTGGGGGTGGAGCTACAGTCCTGCGCCGAAAACAGTGCCAGCAGCTGTGCGCATGCGCAGTGGAGTCTGCGTGCATGTGCAGTAGCTCCTCGTCCTCCCAGTGCATCCCGATGCTCACCGCCTCTATCCCTGGCCGAAGGACAACCCAATGTTCGCCGCCCCTATCCCAGGCCAAGTGGCCTGCCGTACAGGCCACCCGCTGCCTTCCTGTGCTCACTTAGACTCCAGTTCAGTGTGTGCACAGTGTGTGCCAAGGGAAGCTTACTGGGGAGCCTGGGGGAGCAGGAGCAGGAGCTGGAGCTGGAGGAGGCCGGGGGAGCAGGAGCATGAGCTGGAGGAGCAGGAGCAGGAGCTGGGGGAGCCCGGGGAAGCAGGAGCATGAGCTGGAGGAGCAGGAGCAGGAGCTGGAGGAGCCCGGGGGAGCAGGAGCATGAGCTGGAGGAGCAGGAGCTGGAGGAGCCTGGGGGAGCAGGAGCAGGAAATGGAGGAGCCTGGGGGAGCAGGAGCAGGAGCTGGAGGAGCCCGGGGGAGCAGGAGCAGGAGCTGGAGGAGCCGGAGGAGCAGGAGCAGGAGCTGGAGGAGCCCGGGGGAGCAGGAGCAGGAGCCGGAGTAGCCCGGGGAAGCAGGAGCAGGAGCTGGAGGAGCCCGGTGGAGCAGGAGCTGGAGCTAGACCTGGGCCCCAGCTCGCTGTACAGACACTCGGTCCACTTGATGCACTCGACGCTGTCGCTGAGCATCCAGAGTCTGGCCGTCTGTTCCAGGAGTTGAGCCGCTGGACTGCCTCTTCCCTCTGTGGGCGCAGAACCTGGGGCTCGGTGCAAAATGTCCACCACTCTGACCCGAGCACTGATCTGCTGGAGTTTATCCAGTAACTGACTGGTCTTACTGCTCAGAGCCCCGATCGCTGCATCCTCCGTCTTCCCCTCCTTGGTCACCGACAGCTTTGGGACGTGGAGAACCGCCCATTCGGCCCGCATCTGGGCAGCCATTAGTTGGGTGTTCTCATTCTTGAGTTGTTTGACAGAGAGTTGGAGAGCCTCGATGTGCTGCAGCAGTAATGGCGAGTCCCTGATCTGCACCGGGCGAGAACCCCCCGAAGCCTGCACTGCCTCTGAGATCTCTCCCACTGCTTGTTGTGAGCCTTCCGCCCCAGCCCTGGCTGAAGGGCTTGCCGGTGCGTGCCGCAGACCGCGTGGTAGGATTTTTTATTTTTTAGTAATTGATTTATTTTTCATTTATTATTGATGATGGTTTTTATATTCTTTAATGTAGTTGTGAAGATGTTTAGTGCTTTGCAAAATCTCTTTCCCGCCCCCACCCCCCCCACCCATCTCTGGCTACCTGCGCTGATTTCTTAATTCACCGCAAGGTTTTTCAGAGCGGACACAAGTGGCCTCATACGCTGGCCTAAGTTAGTTTGGAGTAACTTTTAGCTGGCTAAACTTGCTTAAATGGCCAAAACAGGCATAAGTGGCTGGTAACGCCCTCTTTTGAAAAAAACTAAACTTAAAAAAAAACCTAACTAACTCACTTACACTGAAGCAAATTAAATGGGGAGAATTGCGATTTTTAAGTTACTCCAAAAAAATCTAGTTGCTCCAAAAAAAATGGAGCAACTCCTGGGGAAACTTGGACCCTTAAAGAATGTTGCAGTTAATTTTAGTAATGCTGATATTTGGAATTTCAGTCCTATCTTTTTAAGTATGAACCTATCTGAGCTGCATATTACACTGGTCACTGGCTCTGTGACATTTCTTTTTTCTGATATCATAAGGTCCCTGAATGATTACACAAACAGTAACATTTCAGCAAGCCTGGAAATTCTAGCAAATAATTACCTAAAATGTGACCATCAATGTCCTCACATAATTTATTCTGTAGATATTAATAATAAAGTTAAAGGTTAACAATGGGTCACCAAGAGTTTCCAGCACTCAAGTTATTTATTCAACGAAATGATAATTGATCACATTAATATGTTAAAAAGAACACAATTGATTACAATCAGTCCTTTATTGGCAGCGATGGTGGTGGGCAGTGCTAGGTTATTAGTTATGCTTGACTTAGCAGAGGTCATGAGTGTTAAAGCCATTTCACAACTTGGAATCACCTCTCTGACCTTCCACTGATCACCAACTAAGTGCTTAAAAACAGACAAAATGCTAATTAGAACAGTTTTTTTGACAAATACAAAAAGAATGTATTTTGGGCAACAGAAGCAAAAAGTAAAGAATGCTCAATTCACTCAGCTCTAGGCCACACTCAGTATTCCTCCCGGGACATACATTTCTTCTTTCGAGTTTAAAATATGGCACTTGCAATACCAACATCTCAACTGAACTGGTTTAATTCTGTGAAAATAATTCAAGCTCACTTAAATGGTCTTACTGCATTTAGTGAACATTTTACTGAGTATAATAAAATAAATGGCAGAATACACATCAGCTCTTTCTCTGCATATTTCACTTATTCCCAATACGCAAATGCTTCCTCGACTGTACGCAGCAGCAACCGAAGATCACTAAATTCACTTCACTTTACAGCTTACTGAATTATGAAAGCACACCTTCTTAACTCATGTGTGTCCTACTAGATGTACTCATCCCTGCTGCACTCTTTCATATGCTACATAGGACCTATGCAATGGCTAAGCAGTTTGAAACTGTGCATTAATTTTAGTGAAGTACCGCTCATTGATGGAAGTCCAAGTCTAGTTTTCAACCCTATATCCTCTCCATCACAAAGACCACCTACTTCCACCTTTGTAACATCGCCCGCCTGTACATCCACCTCAGCTGATCTGCCATTGAAAACCTCATCCATGCCTTTGTCACCTCTAAATTTGATTATTTTAGTGCTCTCCGGGCTTGCTACAATTCTACCACTTGCTGTAAATTTCAGCTTATCCAAAACTCTGCTGCCCATATCTTATCCCACACCAAGTTCCGCTCATCTATCAACCCTGTGCTGGCTAACCTACATTGATTCCTGGTCCCCCAATGCCTTCAATTTAGAAAAGTTATTCTCATGTTTAAAACCTTCAGAGCCTTGCCCCTCCTCATCTCTGTAATTCCCTCCAGCGCTGCTATGTTAGGGACCCGCTGAAAATAGTGACATGCTTCCAGTAGACTCTTTGTCCTAGCTTCTGAAAGATATCTAAAGAAAAAGGTGGTATAACAACAGAAAATGTATAGCTACCAAAATAACAGGCTAGTAAGTAAAAAAAAATTGAAAAAATACAATATACAGAATTCTCAATACATAGGGATCACAGTGCATTGTATGTCCAGCTGAATAGAAAACTGATGGCTTCACAGATCCCCTGGGATACCTTCATGGACCCTGTCGGATTCATGGACCTATTCTATGGTAGGTAATGGGAGTATCATATTACAGATGCATTATGAAACCACAAATGCAAACCTATGAAACACACTCCTCCTCACAATACAATACAAAACCACTGAGCACTGCCTATAAATAAACTTAACAGAACAGAAAGTATTGCAAGAGGCTAAAAATATATATTTTTCCAATTTATGTCTTTCCTTGTTCCTATCAATCTTTGCTTGTAGCCCCTAAAAGTTCTAATTTATGGCTATCCTTTGTTTCCTGTTTTTATCTACCTATCACCATATATTACTGCCTGTGTAGGACTCCTTATCTGAACCAGTAACTACCAATTTGGAACTTGACCAAAAATGTTCTGAAAATCCAAGTGTATACTGTGATATCAATTGCATCTCCCCAGCTACCAGGTCATTAATGTCTTCAAAAAATACCAGTAGGTTATGTAAAATGCACCCCCCGTCCACAACTTTCCTGAATTCATAACATGTTCTTTAACAAACTATACTTTTCTTAATTGTAAATCTTTTGTTAAATAAATTACAAAACTATTTCCAGAAATTTAAAAAATAGCTACAGGAGTATTAAATCATATAAATTGAATAACACAGTAATCCTGATGTGATACAACATTTGCACCAAACATAATATACAATGTTATGTTACACAACTCATGTTATACTGTTGGACCCACTTGCTGTTATCTGTTGTATCACACTGGGATCCTTGTGGTGTCCTTTATGAAGTATCTATGCACAAAGATGAATGGTTTAAGTCAAATTTTGAACTATAAAACTGCTGGTCGGTGCAATCAATAATAACGAGCACTTACAATATTAGTGGCAACACCTAAAAGAGGTGCTGTATAAACCTCTTCCTGTTTATCTGTTATTCCGGCTTTGCTGAACATCGATGAAGTTCATCGTACACAGGCAATATATAAAGAAATCTATCCACAGTCTGAGCAGAAGCAAAGTATTTCCCTATAGGGAAAGACAGGAAAGCATAAGGTGAGTCCCCTTCTGCTTGTTACAGAGAACAATGGCTGAGGCCTGGGAGTAGGTCACCTTGCCCACAGCTGGATAATGTTATATGACGTGCAGGGGTCTGAAGAGGTGAGAAATAAACTTGAAAAGATTAAGAAAGTAAATCTACAATAAAATGTTTCAGTTGTGGTCAGATCCAGTTAACCCTTTTGTTGTTGATTTTCTCCCCATTGCTTGCATCATTATAATTCTAATTCAGTGGGGTGGCCATTCTTTAAAATGATGGGTGGAGAAATACTCGGTGAAGTAAACACAGTGGCAATGTAGCTGTTAAGAGAACAGAAGTAGAAAAATCCAAACTGTCTTCTACACTTGTCTATTAGACTTACATTTCTTTGCTACATATTTTTGCCATATATTCTTGTATCTATATTTTGCCTCAGTTTCATATTGTGCCATTGATGGCTCAAAATCCACAAACAAATTTTGAATCTAATTCTAAATGGCATGTATGACAGATGATTTAGACCTTCCAGCAAAATGGATCAGGTTAATATCTGGATGACACTATATGGTTTCATATGTCATTGCAAAAATATATCCGACATTTGCCATCACTCTAATTCATAGACCGAACAAATGAATAAAATATTGTGGCAAATAGGTCATCACGATTGGAGCCGAGTCCACGGCCAGATCAGCCATGATCTTGTTGAATGGCGGAGCAGGCTCGAGGGGCTAGATGGCCTACTCCTGTTCCTAATTCTTATGTTCTTATGTACTGATGTCAGGCTAACCGGTCTATAATTACCCGTTTTCTCTCTCCCTCCTTTTTTAAAAAATGGTGTTACATTAGCTACCCTCCAGTCCATAGGAACTGATCCAAAGTCAATAGACTGTTGAAAAATGATTACCAATGCATCCACTATTTCTAGGGCCACTTCCTTAAGTACTCTGGGATGCAGACTATCAGGCCCCGGGGATTTATCGGCCTTCAATCCCATCAGTTTCCCTAACACAATTTCCCACCGAATAAGGATATCCTTCAGTTCCTCCTTCTCACTAGACCCACTATCCCCGAGTACATTCGGAAGGTTATTTGTGTATTCCTTCGTGAAGACAGAACCAAAGTATTTGTTCAATTGGTCTGTCATTTCTTTGTTCCCCATTATAAATTCACCTGAGTCCGATTGCAAGGGACCTACGTTTGTCTTCACTAATCTTTTTCTCTTCACATATTTATAGAAGTTTTTGCAGTCAGTTTTTATGTTCCCTGCAAGTTTCCTTTCGTACTCTATTTTCTCCCTCTTAATTAAACCCTTAGTCCTCCTCTGCTGAATTCTAAATTTCTCCTAGTCCTCAGGTTTGTTGCTTTTTCTGGCCAATTTATATGTCTCTTCCTTAGCTTTAACACTATCCTTAATTTCCCTTGTTAGCTACGGTTGAGCCACCTTCCCCGTTTTATTTTTACTCCAGACAGGGATGTACAATTGCTGAAGTTCATCCATGTGATCTTTAAATGTTTGCCATTGCTTATCCACCTTCAACCCCAACCTCACTACTACTGTTTTGTGGTCTGTACACAACTCTCACTAACGTTTTCTGCCCTTTGGAATTCCGCAGCTCCACCCATACTGATTCCACATCATCCAGGCGAATGTCCCTCCTTACGATTGCATTAATTTCCTCTTTAACCAGCAATGCCACCCCGCCTCCTTTTCCTCTCTGCCTATCCTTCCTAAATGTTGAATACCCCTGGATGTTGAGTTCCCAGCCTTGGTCACCCTGGAGCCATGACTCCGTGATGCCAATTACATCATATCCGTTAACTGCTGTCTGCGCAGTTAATTCGACCACCTTATTCTGAATACTCCTCGCATTGAGGCACAGAGCCTTCATGCTTGTCTTTTTAACACACTTTGCCCCTTTATAATTTTTCTGAAATGTGGTCCTTTTTGTTTTTTGCCTTGGGTTTCTCTGCCCTTCACTTTTATTATTCTCCTGTCTATCTTTTGCTTCTGCCTCCATTTTATTTCCCTCTGTTTCCCTGCATAGATTCCCATCCCCCTGCCATGTTAGTTTAACTTCTCCCCAACAGCACTAGCAAACACTCCCCCTAGGATATTGGTTCCAGACCTGCCCAGGTGCAGACCGTCCAGTTTGTACTGGTCCCACCTCCCCCAGAACCGGTTCCAATGTCCCAGGAATTTGACTCCCTCCCTCTTGCACCACTCCTCAAGCCACGTATTCATCTGAGCTATCCTGCAATTCCTACTCTGACTAGCACGTGGCACTGGTAGCAATCCTGAGATTACTACCTTTGAGGTCCTACTTTTTATTTTAGCTCCTAGCTCCCTAAATTAGTCTCGTAGGACCACATCCCGTTTTTTACCTATATCGTTGGTACCTATATGCACCACGACAACTGGCTGTTCACCCTTCCTTTTCAGAATGTCCAGCACCCACTCCGAGACATCCTTGATGCTTGCACCAGGGAGGCAACATACCATCCTGGAGTCTCGATTGCGGCCGCAGAAACATCTATCTATTCCCGTTACAATCGAATCCCCTATCAAGTAGCTCTCCCACTCTATTTCTTGCCCTCCTGTGCAGCAAAGCCACCCACAGTGCCATGAACTTGGCTGCTGCTGCTCCCCCCTGATGAGTCAACCCCGTCAACAGTACCCAAAGCACTGCTCTTCCTTCTGGTCACCCATTTACTATCTGGCTGTGTACCCTTTACCAACTCGCTAAACATGCTATTCACGTCATTCTCAGCTTCGTGGATGCTCCAGAGTGAATCCACCCGCAGCTCCAGTGCCACAATGCAGTCTGTGAGGAGCTGGAGGCGGATACACTTTCCGCACACGTAGTCGTCAGGGACACCGGAAGCGTCCCTGACTTCCCACATAGTGCAGGAGGAGCATAACAAGTGTCGAAGCTCTCCTGCCATGTCTTAACCCTTAGATTAACTTAAATTGGCACCAACAATGCTAAATGTTACTTACTGATATAGAAAAGAAGAAGAAAAACTACTTACCAATCACCAACCAATCACTTACCCCCTTGGCTGTGACATTACCTTTCGATTTCCTTCTACTTCTTTTTTGCCTTCTCTCCCTGCTGCAGCTGCACCAGCTGGGCCTTTATAGGCCTCTCCGATCTGCCACCCGAATTCCCGCCTCTCCGACTCACCACGCCAGGCTTTTTTATAGGCCTCCCCACGCTGCCTCACCAACGCTGCTCAATCTCCCACTGCAAAAATATTTCAACTTTTAATTGAAGTACTGATTACAAATTAACAAAACATACAGTGGTAATTAGGAATCTCGAAATAATACCAAAAAAATGTCCTCTTTTTTTCCACAAAACATACCCCAATATTGACCAGTACACAGGAAACTGATTGATGCCTTTTATTCATTACCTAAATGTACTTAATTGAATATTTGCACATAAATTCAGATCTGTGCATTGGGGAAAGCATCACAATACATAGAATCATGCAGCACAGAAGGAGGTCATTCAGCCCATCGTGCCTGTGCCAGTTTTTTGAAAGAGCTATCCAATTAGTCCTACTCCCCTGCTCTTTCCCCATAGCCCATCTCAAAACTTAAAAATAAAACTCTAGTGGGGCAGATAACAGTTAGTTTTCTCGGACTTTATTCCACTCGTTGAAAAAAGACACATCCAGTAAAGGCTTTAAAAATTCCACTGATTAAAATTCTGGTAAAACATGGATCCTGACAATAGCAGCATTCATGTTTTCTGTGTTTATCTATTAGAGCATGAAAGCTAAAGAAGATTAGCACAGCTGTGTTTGTGATCTGTTTGGTTCCAACACAGACTTGGCAAATTCTATTCTTCTGTCATTGAATATTTCTTTTGTTACTGCAACAAAAGCACTATGATCAGTGTTTTAAAAAATTCAAAGAAGATGCTGACTTACAATTCGAAAACTTAAATCAGCAGTTCCAAAGTAATATTTGTGATGTTTTAACTTGGGGTATAAACATATCTTTAGAACTGCGTTTCAAATCGAAGGTATTATATTAGGTTTTGTTTATTCTTCAGACAGATTCATTCTTTTGCCCAGTAAGGGTTTCAATTATTTTGAATCATTTCTAAAGAATAATTATTTGCTGATTGATTAAATGAAATGATTGGCATTTCAGTTTAATTGGCTAAAATGCTATGATACAGCAACATGAACTTTCCCTCCTCTTTTCAGATGAAATAAATTCTAAAAAATAGATATGGATTACTGCACAGTATTTTAGCCCTTGTACTGCAAAAGCTATTGTAACATTCAGCTATCACTTTGAATGTTACTTTTATTTATTGACCATTTTACATATTTTATTCAGAGCTTTATTACGTTGCATCAGTCTCACATAAATTTTCCAGTCACAAAGGCAATGTAGTTATGAAATTTGCTTAGGCGTGCATAAAGAATGTGATGACTGTACAAACCATAGCATCACCTGGAACCCACTACTTTATCTAAGTGGAGTCTACATACTGGTTAACTGTAGGATATGCAGCTTATCATGGCCCCCCGACCTGTGAGAGAACACCTCCGCAGGTCGTGCTATACTTCAACTACCAGCGCGAGCCGCTCCAAGTGTGCGACGATTTCGAGATTGGCGACTGGGTGATGTCATCAAAACCCAGGTCGCCATTTGGAGCGTGGGCAGGAACATCCGCAGAGTCCAGGTACAGCAGAGGAGCAGGAAGGTCGGGGCGGGTGAGCGGCAAATGAGGGTACGGGGCCCAGAAGAGCCGAGGGCCCAGGGGCAGCACGGGCCAAACCACACTGCAATATGAGTGTGAACTAGGTCCATGCAGCACAGCAGGTCTCCAGTTGTCCTGGTTAATCCTTGCCACTGGATAAAGGCCTGGCTCTGTCAAGCCTGTGTGGTGGCTGATGTGCAACTGTCACCACATATTTAAAAAAATCCATGCATAGGCATCTTCCACCCTTTCAATTGGAGTTTAGGACTGGAATATCGGGTCCTTCATTGAAACATCTGTGAACTCATCTCTTTTGGTGTGGAGTTATCCTCGTTCGAGGGACTGCCTATGATGATGATGATGATGCAGCTTATCCTACTCCTCCAGAAACTTATCCTACTCCTTCAGAGACTGACATTACTTTCAATACTGGCATTTACATCAGGGTTCAACCTAAAATGTAGAACTAATTTTAAAAGGAAACTTTATAATTTTGCAATTACCATTCAGTCACTAGCAAGTTTACAAGAGCTCTTTAAAGAGGAAGGAAATTGTAAGGGAATACTTTTTGTTTAAGTTACTCTCACACTTTATAGAACAAAATAATGGTGGCACTAGAACCCACATGAAGATAATTATGTTGAGACTCAATCCCTGACCTGTCCAGTGACATCCCGGTGCTCTGAATGGCACAATAGGAAACAGCTTTGATTAAGTCTTTCTGGACCAGCCCAAGAGCCAACCAATCCTGGGAAACTAAACTATCACCTGGAGGCTGAAGATTTTACAAAAAGTGTCAAAGAAAATCCTGGTGAGACAATTACTGCCGATCTGATTCCACAGCACATTGAAGTAGGAAGAGCAGCTGTGGTTCTGAAACTCATTTCCAGTTTGTAGACAGCTGACTAACATCAGACTCCTGGAATTGTGATCAATGACCAATACTGCATACAAGAAAGCATATTGAAAATGTTGCCTTTTTTAAAACCTAGAACTTCAGTATAAGCTTAAAGTCCTTATGGTTTAACTTTCACTTTCAATGTTTGTTTCTAGTATGCTTGTGCCAACATATTGGGCTCAAGTTTCAGGCCTGCCCCGAGACCCACGACTGTTTTCCGCACTCAAAAGCGCGTCAAAAACTTACGGAGCAATTCTCTGGTCCGCAGCAGCTTGCTTCCAGCTTGGCGCGGCGTGGAGAGATCTGCGGGGGGCGGGGCTACATTGTGCCGGCAGCCCTGCGCATGCGCGCTGGAGCGTGCGCGCATATGCAGTGAGACACAAACATTGGCATTCGCCCATTTTTAAAGGTAAATGAGGAAAAATGCTGATTTGTTTTGTGGAGCTGTGGAAAGGCCTGTGAGTGAACTTTTGGTGATGTTTTTGTGCCTGAGGGAGTGCTTTTAGCAGCACTGTTAAAGAAATCACCTGCTGAAATCAGTGAGTGCTGCTTTTTGCTGCTAAACTTCCAGAACAAGTGCTGCATAGGTGCATACAAAATAAGGACTGTGTGTTTTGAAAAATCAGAGTGTCAATTCAATACATCAATGGAACAACGTCCACCAAGAACAAAGAATTTCTTGCATGAGGAAGTGGAGATATTAGTAAACATAATTGAGCAGAGATGGCAGGAGCTGGATACCAGCAATAGAGGTTGCGTAAAAGTGCCACCCGAAGAAATGAAGAAACGCTGGAACCAAGTCACAGAAGATTACTGCGCAGTGGTGCATACCATGAGATCTGGAAGCCAGTGTAAAAAGAAATGGCACGACCTTGGTCAAGTAGTTAGTGTAAGTAATATTTTCATTTTTTAATGGAATCGTAATTGTAAAAGTGACGATCTGTATATGTCCCACCATGCAGAAAGACGCACTCTCTAAAAAGTTATATTTTAATCTTTGCAGAAGAAATTGGCCCACAACAAAAAGGAAAGAACTCGAACAGGAGGAGGCCCGCCAAATCTGCATCCACTAACACCCTTGGAACAGAGGGTAGCTGCTATGATGGGTCGTACATGGAGAAAAGCAATCAGTACAGCACAAGCTGGGCCCGCACACAAGGAAGAGGGTAATTCCTGAAAATGCATCTTGGCTTTTCAAATCAACCTGCTGTCTGGCCTACTATGTGTGAGAGTACTCATGCCACCCATCCTGCCCCCTCCTCTGCTGCTAAACATTTGACTGTTCTGACATATTTTGCAGAAGATGATGATGATGATGTCAACCCTGAAGATCTTGAAGATCCACAACAAGAACCAGAAGAACCAGATGCGGACGATCCAGACTGGCTGCAAGGGCCGATGACTGAAATGTCTTCAGGGGAGAGCTTCCAAATTAATATTTATGAGCCCACATTAGCGGGCATCAGAATTTCAACCCCTTGCATAGGTTCTGGCTCCACTTTCCATGGTTTTGAATCCGATGTAACGGGTCCTAGTGGTGTAATGCAGCAGTTTACAGTCAGTGCACCACCGTCCGAGCCTGCGCCTCCCACTTGCATAGGTTCTGGTTCTACCTTCCATGGTTTTGATTCCGACGTTGCGGGTCCTAGTGGTGCTGCTGATATAATGGAGCAGTTTACTCCCACTGACCCACCATCCCAGCCCACGGCTCGCACTCGAGTGCTGCCATCTGGAACACTGAGTGCCCCACCATCCCAGCCCATGCCTCCCACCCTAGTGCTGTTATTTGGAACACCGAGCGTCCCACTGTCCCAGCCCGCAGCTCCCATTCTAGTGCTGCTTTTGTAACACCGAGCGTCCCACCGTCCCAGCCTGCGGCTCCCAGTGTAGTGGTGCCGCAAGGCAGTCCCAGGCAGAGGAGAAGGAAATTGGAGACATGCTCTCCTGAGATGCAGCATGCAACAGATGCGGCTCAGGTTGTGGTATTGGCTGTGGAGACCAATGAGCTTACCCGATCACTCGTGGGCAGCGTCAGTGCAGTAGGTGAAGAGGTGACGGTAATGACACGGGAAATGAGGGAGGGAATATCCGAGGGAGTGCAATCGACTGCACAGGCCGTCAGGGAGTGCATGCGAGTGTTGACACAGACCGTCAGGGAGGGCATGCAAGTGACGGCACAGGCCATCAGGGAGGGTCTGGGTGAGGTAGCTGCGGCAATAAGGGCACACAGCCCGGCCAATCAAATGACACCCCCATGAAGAAGTGAACATTCACCGAGATGTGGATGAGAGATGGTTGCATCCTTTCTTTACTGCTTTTGTTCTTGTTCTTGATGTAACTGTAGTAAGATTTTTCACATTGAAACGGTTTTGTAACTTTTGTAACTTTACAACTTATAAGTGATCTCAGGGTTTTTAAGTGATCTTATAGTGTAAATGCTCTCACGTAACTTATTTAATTTTGCACCTAAAAAGTAATCTTGAAGTTTAAGTGATCTTAAGAGTGTAAGATTTTTCACATTGAAATTGTTTTGTAACTTTTTTAACTTTACAAGTTTATAAGTGATCTGAAAGTTTTTAAGTGATCTTAAAGAGTCATATTAAAAAGTAAAGTTTGATACAACAAATATTTTATTACACTAACATTAATTTATCAATAAAATATTTTTTCATTAAAACTGAATCATGTTCCATTAACATAACACAACATAGGAACAACTCCAAAAAATAAACATGTCCATGCGCAACAGTTGTTGCAGAGCATCAGTAATTGAAGCGCTCACGGATGAGCTGCTGGCGCCGGGCTCGAGCAATTATTCTAGGAGCACGATGGACCACCATCCTCTGACCTCGTGCTCCGGCATCAGGCTTCCATGCTTTCCTGATCGTCGTCATCATCCTCATCCTGCTCTTCCAAATTACTATCATCAGGCACTCGCCCCTCATGTGGATCTTCTGGTTCCACTACCAGCTCCTGCTGCCGCATGATGGCTAAGTTATGCAGCATGAAGCACACAACAGTGAAGTGACCGACAATCTGAGGAGAGTATTGCAAGTGGCCTCCGGAATGGTCCAGGCATCGGAAACGTTGTTTCAAGATGCCAGTGATCCTCCCTATGATGCTGCGCATCGCAATGTGCACCATGTTGTATTGATGGTCAGCTTCCGTCCGTGTTAAACGTAGAGGCATCATGAGCCAGTTGGCCAGGCCATACCTTTTGTCTCCCAGTAGCCAGCTCTGCCCTTCTGGCTGCTGCTCAAACATGTCAGATATAATGCTGTCGCGTAGGATGAACGCATCATGGGTGCTGCCAGGGTAACTCGCATCGATTGACACGAGCTGCACATTAATGGAGTGGAAATCTTTTCTATTCCTGTACTGCTTGGAATCCTCTACAGGTGCTCACAAGGCGATGTGGGTACAATCAATGCAGCCCTGTACCTTTGGGAAGCCAGCAATCCTGAAGAAGCTCACAGCCATGTCATGCATTGCTTGTGCAGTCATTGGAAACTTGATGAAGTCATTCCTCCGCGCATACAGTGCAGCCATGACCTGGCAAACGCAAGCATGTATTGCACGGTGAGAGATGGCGCACACATGTCCAGTTGTAGCTTGAAACGATCCCGAGGCATAGAAGGCAAGTGCAGCTGTTACCTTCACTTCAACAGACAAGGCAGTTGGCATTCTGCTTCTGGGCTGCTAATCTGCTCTCAGCACATCACAGATCTCAACAACAACTTCTCTGCGGAGACGCAGCCTTTTGACACAACCAGCCTCGCTCATGTCCAGCTACGAGCACCTGGCTCGATATTGCCGACGTGGGTAAGGTCTCCAGCCCATCAGCCTATGGGCTATGACATTCCTGGTGCAGTGAGCTCTAATCAATTCTCTCCTATGCAGTTGACGAGAGGTGGGAGCAGTGTCGGAGCGGTCTATAAAAGGCCCAGCGGGAGCTCGAGAGTCAGCGGCAGTTGGCGAGAGGTGGGAGCAGTGTTGGAGCGGCCTATAAAAGGCCCAGCAGGAGCTCGAGAGTCAGCGGCAGTTGGCGAGAGGTGGGAGCAGTGTCGGAGCGGCCTATAAAAGGCCCAGCGGGAGCTCGAGAGTCAGCGGCAGTTGGCGAGAGGTGGGAGCAGTGTCGGAGCGGCCGATAAAAGGCGTACCAGTGCAGCTACAGCGGGAGAGAAAGCAAAAAAGAAATAGAAAGGAATCAAAAGGTGATGTCACAGCCAATGGGGTAAGTGATTGGCTGGTGATTGGTGAGTAGCTTTTCTTTTTATTTTTATATCAGTAAGTAAACTGTAGCATTGTTATTACCAATTTAAGAGTATCTAAGGGTTAAGGCATGACAGGAGAGATCGGTCACGTGATATGCTCCTCCTGTGCCATGTGGGAACTCAGGGACGCTTTCGGTGTCCCTTACGACTACATGTGTAAGAAGTGTATCCGCCTCCATCTCCTGATGGACCGCGTTGCGGAATTGGAGCTGAGGGTGGATTCACTCTGGAGCATCCACAATGCTGAGAATGACATAAGTGGCACGTGTAGTGAGTTGGTCTTACCACATGAGAAGGATCCACAGCCAGCTAGGGAATGGAAGACCAGCAGGAAGAGTAGTACAAAGAAGGTAGTGCAGGGGTCCCATCTGGTCATCCCCCTGCAAAACAGATACACTGTTTTGAGTGCTGTTGAGGGAAATGACTCATTAGGAGAGAGCAACAGCAGCCAAGTTCATGGCACCATGGCTGGCTCTGTTGTACAGGAGGGCATAAAAAAGAGTGGGAGAGCGATAGTGATAGGGGATTCAATCATAAGGGGAATAGATAGGCGTTTCTGCGGCCGCAATCGAGAGTCCAGGATGGTATGTTGCCTCCCTGGTGCAAGGGTCAAGGATGTCTCCGAGCGAGTGCAGGACATTCTGAAAAGGGAAGGAGAACAGCCAGTTGTCGTGGTGCACATTGGTACCAACGACATAGGTAAAAAAAGGGATAAGGTCCTACGAGACAAATTTAAGGAGCTAGGAGTTAAATTAAAAAGTAGGACCTCAAAAGTAGTAATCTCGGGATTGCTACCAGTGCCACGTGCTAGTCAGAGTAGCAATCGCAGGATAGCACAGATGAATACGTGGCTTGAGCAGTGGTGCAGCAGGGAGGGATTCAAATTCGTGGGGCATTGGAACAGGTTCTGGGGGAGGTGGGACCAGTACAAACCGGACGGTCTGCACTTGGGCAGGAATGGAACCAATGTCCTAGGGGGAGTGTTTGCTAGTGCTGTTGGTGAGGAGTTAAACTAATATGGCAGGGGGATGGGAACCAATACAGGGAGACAGAGGGAAACAAAAAGGAGACAAAAACAAAAGACAGAAAAGAGATGAGTAAAAGTGGAGGGCAGAGAAACCAAAGGCAAGAAACAAAAAGGGCCACTGAATATAAAAGGGCTGCAGGAGGGGTAAAAACTAAAAATCATGGTTTAAAAACTAGGATGAAAACACTCTACCTAAATGCACGCAGCATTAGAAATAAAGTAAATGAGTTGACGGCACAAATCATTACAAATGGGTATGATTTGGTGGCCATTACAGAGACATGGTTGCAAGATGGCCAGGATTGGGAATTAAACGTACAGGGGTATCTGACGATTCGGAAAGATAGGCAGGAAGGGAAGGGAGGTGGGGTAGCTCTGTTAATAAGGGATGATATCAGGGCAGTTGTGAGGGATGATATTGGCTCCAATGAACAAAATGTTGAATCATTGTGGGTGGAGATTAGAGATAGTAAGGGGAAAAAGTCACAGGTCGGCGTAGTTTATAGGCCCCCAAATAATAACTTCATGGTGGGGCGGGCAATAATCAAGGGAATAATGGAGGCATGTGAAAAAGGAACGGCAGTAGTTATGGGGGATTTTAACCTACATATCGATTGGTCAAATCTTATCGCAGGGGGTAGCCTGGAGGAGGAATTCATAGAATGCATACGGGATTGTTTCTTAGAACAGTATGTAACAGAGCCTACAAGGGAGCAAGCCATTTTGGATCTGGTCCTGTGTAACGAGACAGGAAAAATAAACGATCTCCTCGTAAAAGATCCTCTCGGAATGAGTGATCACAATATGGTTGAATTTGTAATACAGATTGAGGATGAGGAAGTTGTGTCAGAAACGAGAGTACTATGCTTAAACAAAGGGGACTACAGTGGGATGAGGGCAGAGTTGGCTAAAGTAGACTGGAAACAAGGACTAAACGGTGGCACAATTGAGGAACAGTGGAGGACTTTTAAGGAGCTCTTTCATAATGTGCAACAAAAATATATTCCAGTGAAAAAGAAGGGCGGCAAGAGAAGAGATAACCAGCCGTGGATAACCAAGGAAATAAAGGAAAGTATCAAAGCAAAGACCAATGCGTATAAGGTGGCCAAGGTTAGTGGGAAACTAGAGGATTGGGAAGATTTTAAGCAACAGCAAAGAATGACTAAAAAAGCAATAAAGAAAGGGAAGATAGATTACGAAGGTAAACTTGCGCAAAACATAAAAACAGATAGTAAAAGCTTTTACAGATATATAAAACGGAAAAGAGTGACTAAAGTAAATGTTGGTCCCTTAGAAGATGAAAAGGGGGATTTAATAATGGGAAATGTGGAAATGGCTGAGACCTTAAACAATTATTTTGCTTCCGTCTTCACAGTGGAAGACACAAAAACCATGCCAAAAATTGCTGGTCATAGGAATGTGGGAAGGGAGGACCTTGAGATGATCACTATCACTAGGGAGGTAGTGCTGGACAGACTAATGGGATTGAAGGTAGACAAGTCCCCTGGTCCTGATGAAATGCATCCCAGGGTATTAAAAGAGATGGCGGAAGTTATAGCAGATGCATTTGTTATAATCTACCAAAATTCTCTGGACTCTGGGGAGGTACCAGCGGATTGGAGAGCAGCTAATGTAACGCCTCTGTTTAAAAAGGGGGGCAGGCAAAAGGCAGGTAATTATAGGCCGGTTAGTTTAACATCTGTAGTGGGGAAAATGCTTGAAACTATCATTAAGGAAGAAATAGCGGGACATCTGGATAGGAATAGTGCAATCAAGCAGACGCAGCATGGATTCATGAAAGGGAAATCATGTTTAACTAACTTACTGGAATTCTTTGAGGATATAACGAGCATGGTGGATAGAGGTGTACCGATGGATGTGGTGTATTTAGATTTCCAAAAGGCATTCGATAAGGTGCCACACAAAAGGTTACTGCAGAAGATAAAGGTACGCGGAGTCAAAGGAAATGTATTAGCATGGATAGAGAATTGGCTGGCAAACAGAAAGCAGAGAGTTGGGATAAATGGGTCCTTTTCCGGTTGGAAATTAGTGGTTAGTGGTGTGCCACAGGGATCAGTGCTGGGACCACAACTGTTTACAATATACATAGATGACCGAGAGGAAGGGACAGAGTGTAGTGCAACAAAATTTGCAGATGACACTAAGATTAGTGGGAAAGCGGGTTGTGTCGAGGACTCAGAGAGGCTACAAGGAGATTTGGATAGGTTAAGCGAATGGGCTAAGGTTTGGCAGATGGAATACAATGTTGGAAAATGTGAGGTCATCCACCTTGGGAAAAAAAACAGTAAAAGGGAATATTATTTGAATGGGGAGAAATTACAACATGCTGTGGTGCAGAGGGACCTGAGGGTCCTTGTGCATGAATCCCAAAAGGTTAGTTTGCAGGTGCAGCAGGTAATCAGGAAGGCAAATGGAATGTTGGCCTTCATTGCGAAAGGGATGGAGTACAAAAGCAAGGAGGTGTTGCTGCAACTGTATAAGGTATTGGTAAGGCCGCACCTGGAGTACTGCGTGCAGTTTTGGTCACCTTACTTAAGGAAGGATATACTAGCTTTGGAAGGGGTACAGAAACGATTCACTAGGCTGATTCGAGAAATGAGGGGGTTAACTTATGATGATAGATTGAGTAGACTGGGTCTTTACTCCTTGGAGTTCAGAAGGATGAGGGGTGATCTTATAGAAACATTTAAAATCATGAAAGGGATAGACAAGATAGAGGCAGAGAGATTGTTTCCATTGGTGGGAGAGACTAGAACTAGGGGGCACAGCCTCAAAATACGGAGGAGCCAATTTAAAACCGAGTTGAGAAGGAATTTCTTCTCCCAGAGGGTTGTGAATCTGTGGAATTCTCTGCCCAAGGAAGCAGTTGAGGCTGGCTCATTGAATGTTTTCAAGTCAAAGATCGATAGATTTTTAAGCAATAAGGGAATTAAGGGTTACGGGGAGAGGGCGGGTAAGTGGAGCTGAGTCCACGACCAGATCAGCCATGATCTTATTGAATGGCGGAGCAGGCTCGAGGGGCTAGATGGCCTACTCCTGTTCCTAATTCTTATGTTCTTATGTTCTTATGCAGTGAATTGATGGCGAACCATTGCATAATCCGTGGTGTTGATAATGCAACACCTATACTTGAATTACAAATTTAACTTTTAAACTTGCTGGCTGGCTGGCTCTCCGTCCCAATGCTTTGGTTGTCTCCCCTGTCTCCTAGCCGAACGGCCTGCAGCCTATAAAAATCACTTTGCAGCTCTGGAGGCTGCTGCGCTGCCAGTGTGTGGCCTGACTGAACCATGTCCCGCCCCTTTCTCCTGGCCGAACGGCCCAAATCACTTCGCAACTCGGAGGCTGCTGTGCTGCTGCTGGTGCTTCCGACAGGTAGGAAAATTAAATTTTTTTATTATTTGCTGTATTTATCATTTATTATTCAGGATTGCTCTTTATTTGTAGAAGTGAGACTGTTGAATGCTTGTAAAGTTTAATTACTTCACTCCCAGCGCCGTCCCCACCCGCCCCCCCCCATCTCCCCCATTCCCTACACCTGATTTATAAGTGTCGGCAAGGTTTTTCTGAGTGTACAAAAATCTACACTTGCTCCATTCTAAGTTAGTTTAGAGTAAGTTTTCGCTGCCTAAACTTGCAAAACAGGCGTAAGTGGCTGGACATGCCCGCTTTTGAAAAAAAAAATCTGTTCTAAAATGAAACTATTCTAATTCACTTGAACTGGAGCAAACTAAATGCCGAGAATTGCAATTTCTAAGATGCTCCAAAAAAATAGGAGCAACTCAGGCTAAATATTCACAGTTTTTGCATGCCTTCGAACCAGCTTTGAAATTGCTGAAAACTTTGGGAAAATTGAGTGGTTTATGCAGCTCCTGTGCATTCAAAGATGAACTGAGCTCAGATTAGTATGACTGCAATGTAAAACATTCTAAAACTCATGTCTAATAAAATTAAAGGTAGAAATACCTGATTTTTCAATTTATAATCAATTAATACTCAGGAAAAAAAATCAATCGTAATTTTAAATTAAAGATATATCACTAATCAAGTTCCTCATAAATCAGCAAATTAACTTTATACCCACACTTGCATTGAAGTGTTCAAATAGAGTCTTAATTTACAGTCCACTGAAATTTCAGTGTGGGATTACAACCAAATATTGGTAATAATGACTAAAGTCCAATGAGTGGAATGATGTGACTGTGGTGTCTGAGTATTGTAATGCTTTTCAAGTTGTGATGAGCAATTAAAACATTTATAAAATTATAAAAGTACCAACATTCACAGAGCAGCCAAATAATAGAAGCAGAGAACCTATTCTTCAACTATATGGCTGTGCCCTCAAGTCCAAGGAATGACGATTGTGGAACATGCGAAAATATAGGGCCAGAAAAGGTTCTGCAGTCCATCTAGCTGTCGCTAAACTAATGCCCATCAGTCATCCACTCCCTCAACTGTTTGTTCAATTTTCTAGTGTATCTTAGAAATATTATGAACAGGAGTAGAACATTCAGACCCTCAAGCCTACTCCGCCTTTCAATTAGATAATGGCTGATCTGCACCTCAATTCCATTTTCCTGCTGTTGCACCATATGCCTTCATAACCTAATGTGACAAAAATCTATCTAGTTCAGTCTTGAAAGCTCCAATTCCCCTAGTATCCAGATTTCTTCCACATCCAACAGGAATCCCATCCTAGTTCATAGACACTCAATCACTTCTGGACCCATTCACAAAGATATTCTATCTCATTCAATCTCCCAATCTTTCACAGAAACTCTCTTTCTCCTTTCCAATTCTTTCAGTTTGTACTGGCACTCACCTTCTCGCCATCAATTCAATCTGGCACTCTTCTTCCATCCTTCTTCTCCTCTTTCAAATTAATCTGGTACTCTTCTCCCCCTCCAAATCAGTTCAAACCGGCCCAATTCTTTCCACCCATTCAGGCTGATAACCTTCATCCCTCCCAACTCCCTCCCCATTCATGCTGACATGTTCTCTCCCCATTCCATTTCAATTAATGCTGATACTCTTCTTCCTCCCCTATTGCAAACTAGTTCACACCTTCTCCGCTCCCCCCACCATCTTCCTACCAGCTTCTGCACTTTTTCCTATCACCTTCATCTCCACCCATTTCCTTCCCTTCCCCCTCACCTTCATTTCCCTCCTCAGACCTTTTATTGCCATATTTCTGCCCAAACCCTTCTTCGTTCTTCAATGCCACTCCTACTCGAGGTGCTAATATAAGGGAATCTGGCCATTGCAAGTGTGAAATCCTGTTCTTACAAGAATTCCCACCTATACGTTACAGCAGCCAGGATTCTTTCCATAAGTATCAGGACTCACACAGGAGCGGCACGCAGAGAAAGGGGCTCACGTTGTGTTGTTTCCATCAGCAAACATTGATACATGGACGGGGCCCACAGATCAGACAGCATCAAGCCCATAACCAACTATTTTGTTTTGAATTAGGAATCAGTTCATTTCATACTTAAATGTTTTACTTGAGTCTACACTCATGCAGCTTGGTGGCAGCCTATTTCACAAGTTAACAACTCAAAGTGTGAAGTATTTATTTCATAAGTCACATTCAGTGAGATTTCCTTGCACGATAATTACAGTACATGCTTTTCTCCAAGTTCTGCATAATAATTCTCCATATGCAGTTCACTTCAGGATTTTCAAAACCCAGGTTATACATCTCCTTACAATCCCCCACCTTAGTTTGCTTTGCCAGTGAATACAGATTTCATCTCACTTATTAATTCTTCTTTTCTCACTAATTGAACACCCAGAACTACCCTTGGTGTCTTTCTTTGAACGTTTTGCTTTGCTTCTACATCATTCTTTTGCTTTGCTTCTACATCCAGGGGTATTCAACATTTAGGAAGGAAAGACAGAAAGGAAAAGGAGCCAGGGTGGCATTGCTGCTTAAAGAGGAAATTAATGCAATAGTAAGAAAGGACATCAGCTTGGATGATGTGGAATCAGTATGGGTGGAGCTACGGAATACCAAGGGGCAGAAAATGCCAGTGGGATTTGTGCACAGACCACGAAATAGTAGTAGTAAGGTTGGGGACAGCATCAAACAAGAAATTAAGGATGTATGCAGTTATCATGGGTGACTTTAATCTACATATTGATTGGGCTAACCAAACTGGTAGCAATGCAGTGGAGGAGGATTTCCTGGAGTGCATTAGGGATGGTTTTCTAGACCAATATGTCGAGGAACCAAATAGGAAGCTAGCCATCCTAGACTGGGTCATATGTAATGAGAAAGGACTAATTAGCAATCCTGTTGTGCGAGGCCCCTTGGAAAGAGTGACCATAACATGGTAGAATTCTTCATTAAGATGGAGAGTGACACAGTTAATTCAGAAACTCGGGTCCTGAACTTAAGGAAAGGTAACTTTGACGGTATGTGGCGTGAATTGGCTAGAATAGACTGGCAAAGGATACTTAAAGGGTTGATGGTGGATAAGCAATGGCAAACATTTAAAGATCACATGGATGAACTTCAGCAATTGGACATCCCTGTCTGGAGTAAAAATAAAACGGGGAAGGTGGCTCAACTGTGGCTAACAAGGGAAATTAAGGAAAGTGTTAAATCCAAGGAAGAGGCATATAAATTAGCCAGAAAAACCAACAAATCTGAGAACTGGGAGAAATTTAGAATTCAGCAGAGAAGGACAAAGGGTTTAATTAAGAGGGGGAAAATAGAGTACGAGAAGAAGCTAGCCGGGAACATAAAAACTGACTGCAAAAGCTTCTACAGATATGTGAAGAGAAAAAGATTAGTGAAGACAAACGTAGGTCCCTTGCAGTCGGATTCAGGTGAATTTATAATGGCGAACGAAGAAATGGCAGACGAATTGAACAAATACTATGGTTCTGTCTTCACGAAGGAAGACACAAATAACCTTCCAGAAGTACAAGGGGACTGAGTGTCTAGTGAGAAGGAGGAACTGAAGGATATCCTTATTAGGCGGGAAATTGTGTTTGGGAAATTGATGGGATTGAAGGCCGATAAATCCCCAGGGCCTGATAGTCTGCATCCCAGAGTACTTAAGGAAGTGGCCCTAGAAATAGTGGATGCATTGGTGATCATTTTCCAACAGTCTATCGACTCTGGATCAGTTCCTATGGACTGGAGCGTAGCTAATGTAACACCACTTTTTAAAAAAGGGAGGGAGAGAGAAAGCAGGTAATTATAGACCGGTTAGCCTGACATCAGTAGTGGGGAAAATATTGGAATCAATTATTAAGGATGAAATAGCAGCGCATTTGGAAAGCAGTGACAGGATCAGTCCAAGTCAGCATGGATTTATGAAGGGGAAATTAATGTGCAAAGTTAAAGCACATGGGATTGGCGGTAGTGTGCTGATGTGGATTGAGAACTGGTTGGCAGACAGGAAGCAAAGAGTAGGAGTAAATGGGTACTTTTCAGAATGGCAGGCAGTGACTAGTGGGGTACCACAAGGTTCTGTACTGGGCCCCAGCTGTTTACATTGTACATTAATGATTTAGAAGAGGGGATTAAATGTAGTATCTCAAAATTTGCGGATGACACTAAGTTGGGTGGCAGTGTGAGCTGCGAGGAGGAAGCTATGAGGATGCAGAATGACTTGGATAGATTAGGTGAGTGGGCAAATGCATGGCAGATGAAGTATAATGTGGATAAATGTGAGGTTATCCAATTTGGTGGTAAAAACAGAGAGACAGACTATAATCTGAATGATGACAGATTAGGAAAAGGGGAGGTACAACGAGACCTGGGTGTCATGGTTCATCAGTCATTGAGAGTTGGCCTACAGGTACAGCAGGCAGTGAAGAAGACAAATGGTATGTTGGCCTTCATAGCTATGGGATTTGAGTACAGGAGCAGGGAGGTCTTACTGCAATTGGACATAATGTGTCCTTACTATACAGTATAAATGCACACGAGGCCCATACTTGAGAGAAGGTCACTCTGTGACCAGTAACCTTTATTAGCCAGCACTGAAGTGATGAAGGTGGGTGGAGCTTCCCCTTTTATACCTGAAAGTCCAGATTAGGAGTGTCTCCCACAAGTTCACCACCTCGTGGTCAATGTTCTCACGGTGTACAACTTAGGTCAGTTTATACATGGGTTACAATGACAGTTTAACATGTCATCACCTTCCCCCCCCAAAGTCTTACTGGGTACACAGGTTAAGTCTCTCTGGTGGTTTACGCTCCCTTGTAGAATGCCTGAGTTGGGGCTCCGTTTGTTGGGCGCTGGCCTGAGTGTCTGCTGTTTGCGGTGCCTCAGGCCTGTCCGGACTGCCCACTGTGACTGGGCTCTCCTCCACTTGGTTCTGGTGTTCGACCACCTGTGGTGGAGTGAAGTCTACATCGAGTTCTTCCTCTTCTTCTTCTATGGGGTTGCTGAATCTCCTTTTTGTTTGATCCACGTGTTTGTGACAGATTTGTCCATTGGTAAGTTTAACTATCAGAATCCTATTCCCCTCTTTGGCAATCACAGTGCCTGTGAGCCATTTGGGCTCTGCAGCGTAGTTGAAGACAAAGACAGGGTCATAGACATCAATACATCGCACCCTCGCATTCCAGTCTTGGTAGTCACATTGTGATTGGCGTCTGCTCTCAACAATTTCTGTCATGGTGGGGTGTATAAGGGATAGCCTGGTTTTGAGCGTCCTTTTCATTAGCAGTTCAGCGGGTGGAACCCCTGTGAGCGAATATGGTCTGGATCTATTGGCCAACAGGAGGCGTGATAAGCAGCTTTGTAGGGAACCCCCTTGGATTCTGAGCATCCCCTGTTTGATTATCTGCACTGCTCGTTCTGCCTGGCCGGTTGAGGCCGACTTGAACGGTGCCGTTCTGACATGGTTGATACCATTTCCTGTCATGATGTCCTGGAATTCAATGCTTGTGAAGCACGGGCCATTGTTGCTGACCAAGACATCCGGTAGACCATGGGCGGTGAACATTGCCCGTAGACTTTCTACCGTGGCAGAGGATGTGCTTGAATTAAGAATGTCACACTCGATCCATTTGGAGTAGGCATCTACTACAACCAAAAACATTTTTCCCATGAAAGGACCTGCATAGTCCACATGGATGCGTGACCATGGCTTGGCACATTGCCCAGTTGGGCACACATGTTGCACCTGCGAACACAAAGTTCCAGGTCTGCATCTATCCCTGGCCACCAAACGTGTGACCTGGCAATTGTCTTCATCATGACAATGCCCGGGTGCTCATTGTGGAGTTCTCTGATGAACACTTCCCTGCCCATCTGGGGCATGACTACTCGGTTTCCCCACAGTAGGCAATCGGCCTGAATCGAGAGTTCATCCTTGCGCCTGTGAAATGGTTTAAATTCCTCAGGGCATGCCCCGTACGTGGCTGCCCAGTCCCCACTCAGGACACATTTCTTGATTAAAGACAGTAGCGGGTCTCTATTTGTCCAGACTTTAATCTGACGGGCTGTCACAGGTGAACCTTCTCTTTCGAAAGCTTCAACAGCCATGACCAGCTCAGCAGCATGCTCGTTTACCCCGCAGTGGTGGCTAGTGAGAGCCTGCTGAGTGCATCGGCGCCGCTTTCAGTGCCCGGTCTGTGCCGAATTGTATAGTCATAGGCGGCTAACGTGAGTGCCCACCTCTGTATGCGGGCCGATGTGTTTGCATTTATGGCCTTGTTGTCGGTCAAAAGGGACGTTAGGGGTTTGTGATCTGTCTCCAGCTCAAATTTCCTGCTAAACAGGTACTGGGGCATTTCTTTTACTGCATATACACATGCAAGCGCTTCCTTTTCTACCATCGTGTAGCCCCTTTCTGCCTGGGACAGACTTCTGGAGGCATAAGCTACCAGCTGTAACTGACCCTTGCCATTCATATGCTGCAGCACACACCCGACCCCATAGGACGACGCATCGCACATTAAAACAAGTTTCTTACATGGGTCATATAGCGTTAACAGATTGTTGGAGCATAACAAATTGCGTGCTCTAGGAATTCAGGAGACACGTCTTTAATTAGAGAATGGTGAGAATGTGCAATTCACTACCACATGGAGTGGTTGAGGTAATTAGCATTGATGGCTGTCCCCCCAGACGCAATCATGACCTTTGCATAGGAGCACGTGTAGCGGCTCTAACAGCGTGCTCAAATGGGGAAGAAAGTTATCAAAATAGTTCAGGAGCCCCAGGAAAGAACGCAGCTCCGTCGTGTTACGGGATCTGGGTGCTCTCTGGATCGCTTCCGTTTTGGACGCATTAGGTCTGATCCTGTCTGCTGCTACCCTCATCCCCAGGAATTCTACCTCTGGAGCTAGGAAGACGCACTTCGCCTTTTTCAATCGCAGCCCTACCCGGTCCAGTCTGCGTAGCACCTCCTCCAGGTTGTGGAGGTGTTCGTCGGTATCGTAACCCGTGATGAGGATGTCGTCTTGAAAAACCACCGTCCTTGGAATCGACTTGAGGAGGCTTTCCATATTTCATTGAAAGATCGCGGTGGCCGAGCGAATCCCGAACGGAAATCTGTTGTACTCAAACATCCCCTTATGTGTCGTGATGGTGGTCAGCTTCTTTGACTCACTCGCCAGCTCCTGGGTCATGTAAGCTGAGGTCAGGTCCAATTTTGAAAAAAGTTTCCCACCGGATAGCGTCGCAAAGAGGTCCTCCGCTCTCGGTAGCGGTTACTGGTCTTGGTGTGACACACGATTGATGGTGGCCTTGTGATCGCCACATATCCTGACCGACCCATCCGCCTTGAGCACCGGCACGATCGGGCTCGCCCAGTCACTGAATTCGACTGGCGAGATGATGCCTTCCCTCAGCAGGCAGTCCAATTCGCCTTCTATCTTTTCCCGCATCACGTACGGCACCGCTCTGGCCTTGTGGTGTACTGGCCTGGTATCCGGGTTTATATGAATCACTCTCTTGGTCCCTATGAAAGTGCCAATGCCGGGTTGAAATAATGAGTCAAATTTGTCCGGGACCTGTGAGCATGATACTCGCTCCACAGAAGAAATTGCATTGACATCGCCCCATTTCCAGTTCATGACAGCAAGCCAACTCCTCCCCACTAGTGCGGGACCATCTACCGGGACAACCCAGAGTGGCAATCTGTTCTCCGAATCTTCGTGGGTCACGACTACCGTGGCGCTGCCTAGCACCGGAATGATCTCCTTTGTATATGTCCGTAGCTGTGCGTCAATCGGCAATAATTTTGGCCTCGTGGCCTTGGACGCCCACAACTTGTTGAACTGTTTGATACTCATCAGGGACTGGCTGGCCCCTGTGTCTAGCTCCATTGATACTGGGATGCCACTGAGGAGCACTTTCATCATTATCGATGGCGTCCTGGTGTATGAACTGTCGATGCGCTCCACATGAACTCGCTGAACTTCAGCTTCCAGTGATTTCCCCCAGTGTTCATTTGGCCTCGTAGGGCTTACATCGGGCCCGTCCTCCTCGTACATCAACTTGGCTACAGGCTTCCTGCACATACGCGCCAAGTGACCTCTGACGTTGCAGTTTCTGCAGGTATATTGCTGATACCTGCAAGCTCTGGCTGGGTGTTTGCCTCCACACCTCTAACATGAGCTGTTGTTGGAAACAAAAGGTCCATTACCAGTCGATCGTCTCTGACTGCCTTTGTAACTGTCCTTCAGCGCACCATTGACAGGTGTGGATGCCCCATTACTGGCCGCATTGTCCCTTACGATGGCATGAATCACCATTCAGCTAGCCATTGCCTCTGTTGAATTCCCCCTTTGGGTTCGACTACATGCTCGGGCATGTCCGATTGCCCCTGCCAGCCTGGAGAACTGTGTCCCGCGTTAACAATGTTGACTCCCTGTCCATTTGCTGCATTTAAACCAAGATTTTTGTCAAACGCCATTCTGGTCTCTTCTTCCCCTGAGATAAGTGTCTGGGCCATCAAAGCCGCCGTATCCAGGGTCAAGTCTTTGGTCTCAATCAGTTTCCTGAAATCTCCAGCGTGCCCGATGCCCTCAATAGGTACGCGGAGTCGGAGGAAATGTATTAGTATGGATAGAGAATTGGCTGGCGAACAGAAAGCAGAGAGTTGGGATAAATGGGTCCTTTTCGGGTTGGAAATCGGTGGTTAGTGGTGTGCCACAGGGATCAGTGCTGGGACCACAACTGTTTACAATATACATAGATGACCTAGAGGAGGGGACAGAGTGTAGTGTAACAAAATTTGCAGATGACACAAAGATTAGTGGGAAAGCGGGTTGTGTAGAGGACACAGAGAGGCTGCAAAGAGATTTGGATAGGTTAAGCGAATGGGCTAAGGTTTGGCAGATGGAATACAATGTCGGAAAATGTGAGGTCATCCACCTTGGGGGAAAAAAACCAGTAAAAGGGAATATTATTTGAATGAGGAGAAATTACAACATGCTGAGGTGCAGAGGGACCTGGGGGTCCTTGTGCATGAATCCCAAAAAGTTAGTTTGCAGGTGCAGCAGGTAATCAGGAAGGCGAATGGAATGTTGGCCTTCATTGCAAGAGGGATGGAGTACAAAAGCAAGGAGGTCCTGCTGCAACAGGGTATTAAGTAAGGTCGCACCTGGAGTACTGCGTGCAGTTTTGGTCACCTTACTTAAGGAAGGATATACTGGCTTTGGAGGGGGTACAGAGACGATTCACTAGGCTGATTCCGGAGATGATGGGGTTACCTTATGATGATAGATTGAGTAGACTGGGTCTTTACTCGTTAGAGTTCAGAAGGATGAGGGGTGATCTTATAGAAACATTTAAAATCATGAAAGGGATAGACAAGATAAAGGCAGAGAGTTTGTTTCCACTGGTAGGGGAGGCTAGAACTAGGGGGCACAGCCTCAAAATACGGGGGAGCCAATTTAAAACCGAGTTGAGAAGGAATTTCTTCTCCCAGAGGGTTGTGAATCTGTGGAATTCTCTGCCCAAGGAAGCAGTTGAGGCTAGCTCATTGAATGTATTCAAGTCACAGATAGATAGATTTTTAACCAATCAGGGAAGAATGGTTACGGGGAGAGGGCGGGTAAGTGGAGCTGAGTCCACGGCCAGATCAGCCATGATCTTGTTGAATGGCGGAGCAGGCTCGAGGGGCTAGATGGCCTACTCCTGTTCCTAATTCTTATGTTCTTATGTTCTTATGTTCTTATGCAATAAAAAAGTCTCGCAGCATCTCCACTCTGCATGCATCTGGGAACTTACATAGGCTCGCCAGTCGCCGGAGGTTTGCCACGAAGTCTGGAACGCTTTGCCCTTCTCGCCGCCGGTGCGTGTAAAACCGGTGTCTTGCCATGTGCATGCTGTTTGCCGGTTTAAAGTGTTCCCCGATCAACTTATTTAGCTCTTCAAAAGTTTTATCCGTCGGCTTCTCTGACACTAGAAGGTCCTTCATCAGGGAGTACGTCCTGGACACACAAACCATCAGGAGATGAGCCCTGCGTTTGTCGGCCGAATCCTGTCCCAGCCATTCCTTAGTGACGAAACTTTGCTGTAGCCTCTCAATAAAATCATCCCAATCATCACCAACACAGTACCTCTTGTCTGTGCTGCTAGTGGCCATGCTCGCGTGGTTTAAATCTCAGTTTCTCGTCGCCAATAATGTGTCCTTACTATACAGTATAAATGCACACGAGGCCCATACTTGAGAGAAGGTCACTCTGTGACCAGTAACCTTTGTTAGCCAGCACTGAAGTGATGAAGGTGGGTGGAGCTTCCCCTTTTATACCTGAAAGTCCAGGTAAGCAGTGTCTCCCACAATTTCACCACCTAGTGGTCAATGTTCTCACGTCAACTTAGGTCAGTTTATACATGGGTTACAATGACAGTTGAATACATGACAGTACAGGGCCTTGGTGAGGCCTCACCTGGAATATTGTGTTCAGTTTTGATCTCCTAATCTGAGGAAGGACGTTCTTGCTGACATATGAGGAGAGACTGGATTGACTGGCCTGTATTCACTGAAGTTTAGAAGGATGAGAGGGGATCTCATAGAAAATACAAGATTCTGACGGGACAGGACAGGTTAGATGCAGGTAGAATGTTCCCGATGTTGGGGAAGTCCAGAACCAGGGGACATAGTCTTAGGATAAGGGGTAGACCATTTAGGACTGAGATGAGGAGAAACTTCTTCACTCAGAGAGTTGTTAACCTGTGGAATTCCCTGCCGCAGAGAGTTGTTGATGCCAGTTCATTGGATATATTCAAGAGGGAGTTAGATATGGCCCTTACGGCTAAGGGGATCAAGGGGTATGGAGAGAAAGCAGGAAAGGGATACTGAGGGAATGATCAGCCATGATCTTATTGAATGGTGGTGCAGGCTCGAAGGGCCAAATGGCCTACTCCTGCACCTATTTTCCATGTTTCTATGTTTCCCTTGTATCTACTATTTTTTGTAAAGAAGTCGCTGTATAAATAAGATCCAAAGAATGAAAAATCAGTTGCACTGTTCAACATATTGTTCCACTACATGATTTTCAATTAAAAACAATGTGGGTATTTGCTGGCCTGCAAAACAGTGCGCTATCAGAGTGCGTTGCAACTCTCAGCACTTTTCCCCTTATCACCATTAAGTAATGTGATGCAACCATACTAATTCCACATTATCATATGCTCACTGATTCAGCCAATATGGGTTTTATGTTTGTGAACATAAATTTACTGTACTCAATTAATTTAAAAGCAATTATGTTTCATTCATTCGGAAAATGCTGCCATAAACAATTATGAGCTCTTTGCTGAGATTTACTAGCAAAGGGATCTAAATACTGTCGAACATCTGATGACAAATGATATGTTTGGTCACAAATCTCATTTGCAGTCATGCAAACAACAATGTTTCCAACAGCAACTCTTCGAACTTTCAGTACAGAATGACCTTTGTATTTTTTGCGCAACACGGTCTTTTCTCTAATATCTGCAAGTATTGACTGTTGAATCAAGTGCAAGGGAAGAACTAGATGAAAAGATTTCTTAAATAAAACATTTTTATGAAGAAGGATTAATATAAGTGCCGTGTATAAGCAAGATTAAAAATCGGCAGAAATTCAACTCAGTCCTTGAACCAAAGGTTATATATTCCTGAAATCTTATATTGATCACTAATCTGTGCTTTACTGGACATTACCCTTTGATGTCATGTGAATATAATGCTAATTGCACTCAATTTGCTTACACATACTGAATAAATACAACCAAGAATGTTGAAGGACCTTATAAATGATGCAGTCCAGTTCACATTTAATACTACATTAGTACACATAGAATTCAGTTGTAGTTTCTTCTTTAGGAGGTAAAAGTTCATGGATAATGATAGATAGCTTTAATCATTTGACATTCTAACAAAGTAGCATTAGCGTAAATGCTGTAGTCCCTCTCTGTGTTCTTTGATAAGCCATGAGCTCTGGTCTGCTCCATTAGTAAACAAGTCATTTATATATATGATATATCATTTAAACTGTCAATCAGTAAATAGTAATTTAAAATGATGTGCTGATGGATGTTTATGTGGCACTGGTTGCACAAATCTTCTTCCCAATGCAAAACCATTGTGCATACTTTTGTGCATTTCAAAAGATTAGAGTCATGACAACTAAACAAAATCTACATAAACAATGGCCCAGAATTTCATTAGAATGGCAAATCTACTGTGTTGGGCCAGTTGCTAGTGCGCAAGTCCCAGGAAATTAGTAATCACAAATGTCCTGGATTTACTCCAATTTTCTCGCCGCAATCACTTAGACTGAAAAATAATGCTGCAAGTGGGCCCTTGGTCACCTGGGATCGACGTGACTTATGGCTCTCACATGATTCTCAGCCTGGGAGGGCCATGACAACTGTGGATCTTCATCTCTGCAGTTTGGAATTATGTGAATGGACTTTATGAATATATAATAAAAATACGCTCTGGCATTTCACCATCAAAAATGAGTTATCTGTGTATTCATTCTAAAGTAGAGCTCTCGAGGCAAGTGCAAAATCATTAAATCAATTTATTTGATTTGTGAATGTATTTAAATTCATGTGTTGAAAATTATTGATTAAAGTAAAATCAAATCTCTGTTCTTTCTTGATGCATTTAGTTCCGAGTTAAAATGCATCAAAACACTTTGTCTTTGTCATTGTATGTTAGGTGTACTGTATATTGTGTGTTGGGTGTACCATATACAGTAGACACCTCAAATTGCTGGAGAAATACCACCAAAGATGTTTCCGCAAGATCCTGCAAATCTCCTGGGAGGACAGACACACCAACATCAGTGTTCTCGATCAGGCCAACATCCCCAGCATCGAAGCACTCACCACACTCGACCAGCTCCGTTGGGCGGGCCACATTGTTCGCATGCCTGACACAAGATTCCCAAAGTAAATGCTCTGCACGGAGCTCCTACATGGCAAGCGAGTCCCAGGTGGGCAGAGGAAATGTTTCAAGAACATCCTCAAAGCCTCCTTGATAAAATGCAACATCCCCACTGACATCTGGGAGTCCCTGGCCAGAGACCGCCCTAAGTGGAGGAAGAGCATCCAGGAAGGCACTGAGCACCTCGAGTCTCGACGCCAAGAGCATGCAGAAAGCAAACGCAGGCAGCGGAAGGAGCATGCGGCAAACCTGTCCCACCCATCCTTTCCTTCAACGACTGTCTGTCCCACCTGTGACAGAGACTGTAATTCCCGTATTGGACTGTTCAGTCATCTAAGAACTCACTTTCAGAGTGGAAACAAGTCTTCCCTCGATTTCGAGGGACTGCCGATGATGATGTGTGCTAAATTTAGTGTATATTGTGTGCAAGGTTTACTATATACTGTGTGCTAGGTTTATTTATGTGACTTGGTGTGAAATTTTGTTTGATAACGCTCCAGTGAAGCATTTTGGGTCATTTTACTCCATTAAAGGATTATATAAATGCAAGTTCTATTGTATATTATGTGCTAAGGGGTCTGTATATTGTGTGCATGGTATAGGATACAAGGTATAGGACACTAAATTGCCTGCACGTCATTCCTAAAAGTGTGGGTCTATTTAATCTGAGAAATTTTAGGTAGCTTAAATTACTAATATCATCTTCTAAATTGATGGTTAAAAAATTGCGAATATAGAATGTTCCTGGAAACTGAATAAAATCGCTAAGTGTGTCCAGAGCTAATGTACTGCATGTGATCAAGTTCAGCAGAGTGAAACAATTTGAAATTCAGAATTCTATGGCCCCGATATGAATGTGGAGATGTATTGGGAGTAGGGGGTGTGGGGGGGTGGCGGATGGCGATCCGATATCATGTGGGAGATCCAGAAGTAAGTTCAGCATATCCATCTGTGGCTTTTTAACATAGCCACGTCATTATCATTTTACTTCCGAGTTTGCCGTTGATTGCACGGCAGCGCAATGATAAGGACTCGCATGACGCAATCTCAACTCCAGTATTTAAAGGGCCAAACCAAAGATGGAAGTTGCAGGAGCTTGGAGTTAGAAGCAACAGAGGATAAACTCTCAGTATGGAATCAGGTCGATAAAGGCTGCGCCCGGTTTTAATGATGCCTCGCTTGATGTGTGACTGTCATGTTGTGAAGTTTCTGGGGCTAGAAATTCGGTTCCCGGCGATAATTGTATTTTTTCGCCTAAATTATCATTATGGCAACGCTATTGCTATGAGGCCGTAAATTCAAGCTTTAATTTGTGCAGCGGTAAAAATCGACGTTGCACAAGGATTCCTGGCACAAACCGTGAATTTTCTGCAACTTTACTCTGAGGCCGATACCGCTGCGAGTTGGGCCTCGGGAGGAGGGAAAACACCCCCCAAAAAATTGCAAAAAATAAATAAAATTTTTTTTAAAGTTGCAAAACATTCACAAAACTAGCGAATTGCTGCAAAAGAATTACAAAATAAAAACTTTATCTTACCTTTTTTGCAGGTCTTCATACTTATCGTTGATCCAAAGGCTGCAACACAGCTTTTTCCTTGGCGTTTTTTTCGTCCTAAATATGGGCGCGCATAGAGCCAAATTTTTGGCGAAAGCAATATTTCGAGTCTTGCACAGCAGCACTCCTCGCTCCAGCGGTATTTGAAAAGCGCTGTCGCAAGACTTCTCTGAATTTCCTGCCACACCATTTTTTGGCAAGAAAATGTGCGCAAGGTTGTCGAATTTTTAGCCCGAGTTCTTCAGTCCAATCACATGAATTTTATTCTTTTGTACCACTTTCTCGTCTTTCTCATTCTCGGTGGCAAGTCATCTTTTAACTTGCTTGATAATGAATAGGAAGACATGAATTGATGGGGACCAATGGGGTTGGGTTAGTTGGTTGTTTGCAGGACTGCTTTGTGTCAGTGGCATTGGCGGGGGCGGGTGTGGGGTGGGCGGAGTGTGGCCGTTGCGTGTGTTTCTGACATTGCTGCACTGATGCAACCTAAGTGAACCTTGCATTAATAAGGGCATCCCTGGCCTCCTGCGCAGCAATGTGAGCAGCTGCTGGTGCATTGCCCTTATCACCTTCCTCCTCCTCATCTTTCTCCTCCTCAGGACTGTCCGAAGAGGGTCTGCACCTTGCTCCTTCTGCAGGTCCAGGCCTTGCTGCTGCGCAATGTTGTGCAGAGCGCAGCACACCACACCCATTCTGGACATCCTGGCTACTGCATACTGAAGGGTTCCTCCAGATCCATCTAGGCATCTGAAGCGCTGTTTCAGCGGGCTGATGGCTTATTTCATTACACTGTTGCGCTGTTGGGCTTCATTGTTCGACTTTCTGACTAGTGTCATCAGCCAAGTTTAAAGTGAGTATCCCTTGTCTTCCAGGTCCAAAGAAGTTAGGGAGCTTGGACTGCTGCAGGACAAAAGCCCCGTGACAGCTCCCCGGGAATCTTGCGCACACCTGCAGAAATATATTTTTGTAGTTGCACATTGGCTGCGCATTGATGGAGTAGAAGCCCTTGTGGTTCATGAATACTCCTGGTTGATCTGGGAGTGTGCAGATTGCCACATGTGCGCAATCGGTGACATCCAGCACCTGTGGGAAGCCAGCCAGAGATGCAAGTCCAAGCGCCCACTAATTCTGATCGGCAGCATTGCAGGTGACATTCATATAATTGCCGGCCGTGGCAAACAACCGATCAGTAATCTGTCTTAAGTATTTGTAGGCCGCCAACTAGGAGATCCTGCATATGTCTCTGGCAGAGCCCTGGAAGGATCTGGAGGCAAAACAGTTGAGGGCGGTGGTTGACAGTCACTGGTAACGCGTGGCCATCAGCTTCTGCAGGATGCAGGTCTTCTTCTAGCAGGATGTAAATGTTGCTGCAGATGTCTGCCACCATCTGACGAGACAACCTGAGCATCTTGAAGCAGTGCGGGTCCGACATTCAGCCTCTACCCATAGAACCTGTGTCACAAGTACTGCCTCCTGCGAGCTGCACCCCTCTGCTGCTCCCCTCTCTGACAGCCAGCTGCTGCTGGTCACCTCTCTGATGTCCAGCTACAGGTTTCTTAACACTAGGCAGCTTCTGCTGGTCATATTGCTCCTCATCCAAGGTCCAATCTAAGGCAGCCAAAATGTCACCTATTCTGATGTAATTTAGAAAACCTCCAAAGTGTAGTCAGTAAACTCTCAGCAAAAGTACAGTCAACAAACTCTTTCCCACCACTGCGTAAGAATGCAGCTGTGAGTACTGAGTATTTAGTGCAGTATTTCCATGAGTTTGATTCAGACCCCTCAATTGACATTGTGTTCTCACCTTGCCTTGTAATATATCCAAATTTGCTGATGATACAAAGCTAGATGGGAACGTAAATTGTGAGGAGAATGCAAAGTGACTTCAAGGGGATATAGACAGGCTAGACATGGCAAATGGAATATAACATGGAAAAATATGAAGTTATCCAATTTGGTAGGAAAAATACATTTTTTAAACGGTGAGAGATTGGGAGCTGTTGATGTTCAGAGGGACCTGAGTGCCCTTGTACACGAATCACTGAAAATTAACATGCAGATACAGCAAGCAATTAAGAAAGCAAATGATATGTTGGCCTTTATTACAAGAGGATTTGAGTATAAGAGTAAAAGAGGCCGAAATTGCCCCGTGCTGGATTTGCTGTGCATAATTCGAATTAGTAGTTCGTCTTGCACCAGCGCGGGTAACAGTGGAGCCGGCGCGGATTTGCCAAGTTTTGGAGAAAAGAATGGTGGGGGCGGTAACCATGCGTTCTCGCGGCGCTTCTGGGGCGCTCAACGCTCAGCATCGCGCTACTCACACCAGGTTGCAGCTTCCACTGCAATCATAACCCACAACCCCTCGAAGGCGTTGCAGGTGGGCATCTGAGCTGCCCTCTTCAGACTCACAGCAGCCATCAACCTCACGTGATGTTACCGCTCAGGATTCACTTTGTAGAAATACCAGAGTGGAAAGGACCACTTATAGGATAGCCACTATGGGTAAGCACCAGGGTGAATAGTTTAATATATGTACGTACTGTTGGCTGTGTCATGTTTACACTGTTTGCTTTTACTCCAGATAAAGTTTGATTATGATAATTGCATAGTGGTGGAATTGGTAACCTTTTTTGGTAAGACTTCTTGATGGATCCTCAGTCATGGAAGGTAAGGCATGTGGCAACAGTGCTCCGGAGTCTGATGGTGGAGGACATCTCTCAAAAGCAGTAATGAAATGGTAGCGAGCGTCCCTCCCAGGTGCAGGCCATCGACCTGGAGCCCTCTGGTCACCCTAGTCTTCCTCTTCTTGTGCCTCCTGAGCTTGACCCTCTGGTACAATTGTTGGTATTAATGGCTGGTCTCTCATGATCGCCAGATTGTGGATCATGCAATAAGTCACTGCGAATCTGGAACCTTGCTCACCCTCCGCTCCCTCTCTCCTCCAGCAGCTGATGCTGCTCTGCCTGGCCTCATCTCCTCCTCCCATTCCTCCTTCAGACAGCAAGATCCCCATGACCAACCTTTCTCCTGGTGACTCCAATAGGGTACAGTAGCACAGCACTCACTCTCTTTATGTGAAGGCCTCAGAGAATTTCGGGAATAAATGTTGATAGAGCATTGGTGAAGTCTTAACACTGTCCCAGAAAGTCACCTGATGTGTATCAAAAGTCCTCCTCAATCACAGTATAGTCAGAAAATCTCAATCAGCAAATGAACAGTGAAAGCTGAGCATGGCTTTAAATAGCACTCACAATCCTCACCTCTTTACTCCTGTTCAGCTGGTCGCTGTTCAGAAAGGTCAGTAATTGCAGCACTAGTCAGCAAAATGGCGTGCAACCTCTTTAATATGCATTAGGAGCCAATTTAATTTGTTATCAGAGGCTTAATCATCCTCAGGACGGGCGTTCCTAGTACGTGCTTAAACTCCTTTACCAAGAGGGCGCCTTGGATTAAAGGCGGTCTAACCCGGCGTTGCAGCTCAAGACACCATCTTGGCCACCTCGAAGACTCTTGAATGCTACAGCAGGAAAAATAGCCCCCTTAATGCCCTCAGAGCAAGCAGGGATGGACAATCAGTGCTGCCTTGCTAGTGTCGACAACATTCCAAGAACAAATATAAAAGAATAAATTACATGAAAACAATTTCAGAGCTTCACTAATAAAATGTTATTTAACTACCAGTAAATGCAGGTGACACATGAATGTAGAAGACAATCCCTATTAAGGTAAAGTCTATGCTGGAATGGCTGGCTGCCAGCATGAAGTTGGTCCACAACACACTGGGCTAATTGAAGTCTATTTTGCAAGGTCAGATCATTTGAACAATTTGGATGACACGCAGCACAGCTTTTGCCTTCCATTGGGAGCGAAGCTAATGGACACACAGAAAATTTGGCTAGCAGCTCAAATTTAAAATATGCCATTTAAAGGTTGAATTTGGGGGGCAAATATTGATTCAGCCTTTATAAAGGTTTAAAATGTATTTTAAACAGTTATCAATCTTTGCTAATGCTCCAGAGATGATGGGTTGGTGAGTGTGGAGGAAGAGTGGGGAATGTGAGCGAGGTAAAAAGATCTCAACTTTTCTGCAAACAATTAAAACATGATACTCACCTTCAAGAATCCTACAGGCCAAGTTATCCAGAAAAAAGTACATCCATTTCATTGGGTGAGCAGTACGATTGGTGAAGAGGATTAAAGCTGAGAACTTGTGTAGTATTCATGTAATGTGCTACTAGTGGGTCAAGCTTCCAGAACACTGCTAAATAGTGGATGCTATAATATTTACCTTGTCGACAGCTGGGCCTTGTGATCTGAAAACAGCAGGGAATCCTATTGGTATTATTACAGTAATGCACACAGCAGATGGGTAGGGTAAAGTTAGAGATGATTAAAGAAGCATCATCAGAAGCTGGAGAACAGCTAAACTGCCACATGTTAGAATGTGAGATCAGCTTGTATAAAAAATAGGTTCTTAGCCTGAAAATGCAATGCAAACTTGTCGATGCAAAAGAGAGCTGGTCAGGAGGCAATGTCACTTCGAGGCCTATGGTTGGGTTTAAATAGGATGTAGCAAGATTAGGGCTTGACAGTGAGTAAAACTGGAGCCAGAATTGAAATAGGGTCGGGGCTAGTTGGAAAACACTGCTGGGTCAAGAACTATAGTCTGAGGAGTCACCAGTGTAACAAATGGTAAATGTTATCATTAATTATCGCACACTTTACTGATGGCTGTGTTCCATTTAGGATCAGCGACTGATCATATACTACCGCGTCTCAGATCAGACGCAATATTAAAAGTATTTATACATTTTGGTGCAAGGTTTTAATATAAAGGACTGGATAGACTGTATATTTTCTTTTTTTTAAATCTTTATGAAGCAAAATATATTTCAAATATCCCTACATTTACTTTGTGGTAACTGAGCCCAAGCTGACCTTTATCTGAAGTTAACAGTTCTATTTCAGAATATCTGTTTTTGCCAAATTACTCAACATTAATAAGCCAAAGGTCCACTTGCATATTTCCCTCTAAAAGGGATTGCAGGTCAGCAGGTTGTTCAAAAATTCCTCCACAGCTGAAAGTCACCCAAATTTAGCCCTATTAGCGATAGACTAGCAATATAGCATTGACATGTTTTATTCAGAAAGCATTTGTGTATTTGCTCTTTTGGAAGACCATAACTGTTAAGTGGTCAAAATTCATTTGAAACAGGGCACATAAAAAACACAAATACATCTCGGTACAAAAATTCTTAAATAATTACAGGTGAAATTTTATGAAAAGTACTTAAAAAAAAAAAAAAGTGCAGTCTCTGAATTGCCTGCACACCACTCAGACCCAATCCCAACTAATCAAATTATTGGGGTCAAGTTTCGGCCTGAGTTGCTCCTATTTTTTTGGAGCAACTAGTTTAGAATGGAGTATCTTAAAAATTGCAATTCTTGGCCTTTAGTTTGCTCCAGTTCTAGTGAGTTAGAACAGTTTCATTTTAGAACAAATTTTTTTTTTCAAAAGGGGGCATGTCCGGCCATTTACGCCTGTTTTGTAAGTTTAGGCAGCAGAAACTTACTCCAAACTAACTTAGAATGGAGTAAGTGTAGGTTTTTATATGCTCAGAAAAACCTTGCCTACACTTGGAAATCGGGCGTATAGAATGAAAGATGGGGAGGGGGGTTTACAAACATTAAACACTTCACTTTTACAAATAAAGAGCCATCATCAATAATAAATGATAAATAAATCAATAAATAAACCAATAAATAAATCCAAATAAATTAAAAAATTAAAAATTAAAAAAAAAAAAAAAAATTTTAATTAAAAATCACTCAATAAATAAAAAATTAGTTCTACTCACCTACTGCAGCACCAGGGAGAAGAGGGGACGGGGGGGGGAAGAGAAGATGATGGACGGGGGGGGCAAGAGAGGAAGATGGGGGGAACGAAGACGATGAAGAAGAAGCCCCGCCACAGCCGATGCTGGGCTGCTGCCGCCACCGCCAACTCTTCGGGATGGGCCCACCACAGCGAGATGCGGGTGGGCGGGCCCCACCGACATCGAGGAAGCCGGGCCCTGCCGAGGACTTTGGGCGGGGCCCACACGCAGCCGATGCCAGGCTGCCGACTCTTCGGGCGCGGCCGACACCAGCGAGATGCGGGTGGGCGGGCCCCACCGACGTCGAGGAAGCCGGGCCCCGCCGAGGACTTCGGGTGGGGCCCACACGCAGCCGATGCCGGGTTGCCGACGTCGCTTCGGGCGGGGCCCGCCCCAACGAGAGGCCGGGCGGGCGGGCCCCGCAGGCCACTCGGTCGGGGATAGGGGCGACGTCCCTTTGACCTGGGATAGGGTCGTCGCCCTGGAGACAGGTCATGGCAGCTACTGCGCACGCGCAGGTGCCGGCACTGTTTTCAGCGCAGGGCTGTAACTCCGCCCCCAGCAGCTCCTGCTGCGCGGCGCCGAGGTGGAATCGGGCCTACAGCTATCTGAGAATCGCGAGGTAAGTATTCGGCGCAATTTTTGTTCTATAAATTAAGCGGGCCTCTCTAATGTGCGCCGTTCTAGCGGGCGGCCGCAACTTGACCCCATTGATACAACTGTAGTTTTCTTCTGGGATGTAATGCGTACATGCATATTAGATCTTCAAAGTAATGCTGTCAAATGTCAACTAATAACATGACGCTATTTACATATTGTATAAATGGGTTGGAGTACTCAACACTTGTGCATTATATAGAATGTTAAAGTATTATCATAGATATGTAGATGGTTAAAAATGTGGAAGGAATCTGGTAGGCAGGAAGACTGGGCAACTTATAATGACAAGAAAAAGCAGTTTTTTAATAAAAAGTTATGTGAGAAGCCAAGAGAAACACTGAATGTAAGGCTGCTGAAAATGCAGCAATAGGGGTGTAAGAAAATATTAGTTCACTTAAGAAAATACTCGGAAGCTAGAAGCTGGAAATAAGAAAATAAGATAATTAAATAGTTACCACACATCCATCTTTACTCATAAAAAGGACAGACAGTCGCTAAAGTCTGATATCAGATTTCCAGGAAAAGCAGCACAAAAAGCTATATAGTATGTAAGTTATAATGGATATGGTGAAAAAAGTTAAATATCGACAAATAGATAAAGACCCGGAATTTCCTGGAATGCTGCAAAGTACGACACAAACCATAAATCAGGTAGTCACTCGCTCTGATGTTCTTGCACCACACTTACTTCCTGAAAAATACATTTTTTGCACAGTGGGTTCAATCACAAATCAAGGACCTTGTTTGCAGTGCAGCCTATGGCTTACCTTGGATGCCTACCACACTTTAAGAGGATGAGAACAGGTGTCATAACTCAGAGTTAGGCTTGGTATTGCAGGGGGCAGGGTTGGGAACTGAGCTGTTTGTTCCGAAATCATCTTAAACAATTTTAAAACTTAATTTTAGTTAAAAAAAATGTTGTAAAAGTAATTTCTATGCATTCCCTCGTCACAAAGTTCAGAAGAGGCAAAGAAAAAGACCTCAAACTTAAGGGATAAATGAGGAGCTGCAGGCGCAGTTCAATGAGGTAGAGCAGAGATGAGATCAGCTACTGAGGACACCATCATCATCATAGGCAGTCCCTCAAAATCGAAAAATACTTGCTTTCACTCTAAAAGTGAGTTCTCAGGTGACTCAACAGTCCAATACAGGAATTACAGTCTCTGTCACAGCTGGGACAGACAGTGGTTAAAGGAAAGGGTAGAGCAGAGATGAGATTGGCTACTGAGGACACCAAGCAGAAGATGTCCTTGAAGGTGAGTCCAGTGGCATGGAGGGAGGTGGTCAAGGCCACGATTGGGGCATCAGTGCCGGAAAAAGCACAATAACCTTATCGGGTCAGACAAGGAAATCAGTGTTCCTCTTTCTTCAAAATAATAGAGTTCACTGTAATCTTTGGTCATGATGCCTCAATGACCGTGCCTCCTCCCTCTGCTCCTCCTCCAGGTTGCCCATGATAATCAAGAATAGGAGAATGCCCAGTGGATAGCCATTGAAATCCTTTCACCTTATTAATACGCAGAGAGGGGTGGGAGGTCCTGAGAGTATTGTCTTCAGACACTCGCAAGACTCTGGATGTCAAAACTTGCAAATCTGACAAAACTGAGAGAATCACGAAGAGAATGAGGCTCATGTGAGGGTCATAAACCACGTCAATATCAGGTCACCTGCGCCATTATTTTTAAGTCAAATTAGTTGCAGTGAGAAAAGAGGTATAAATCCAGGAAATTTGAGATCACTGTTGACTGCATTGATGGGCGGAGCTATGATGAAGAACATTTTTCAGTTTTTGCAAGGGTATCGGTGCAAAAGTCTCAAGATGGCACAGCGTAAATAATGTCATAACTCACTTACACTATTATTTCCTGGAACTTCAATTCTGGAATAATGGCACACATCATTAATACACCATTACTATGGCAAAGTTTCCAGGAAATTCTGGGCAAAACTGTTCAGATTCAGACTTCTTGCACCAATGTATCTTACAAGAGATGGATTCTGAAATTCGTTCAGCTTTAACCAACACTTCTATTAGTCTACTCAATAAGAGAGGCTCCTGAGAATTGGGTAGTGGCAAACGTAGTTGTGATCATAATTCCATTATTCAAAAAGGGTTAAGCGGCAAATCTAGATACTGTACGCTAGTAAATTTAACAGCTTCTGCGGGGAATTTTTTTGAAATGATTTTGCAAGAACTTGTGGGCAAACAGTTGGAAAAGCATAACTTGTTAGTAGCCAGTGAGTATAATTCGGGAAAGGGAGGTCATCATATGTTTATAGACAGAAAATAGGGAGTAGACATAAATGGGAATATTTCAGAATGTATTAAAGAAAGGGAGGCCATTTTTACTAACCTGCTGGAATTTTTCAGATGTTACAGAGGAAGTCAAGTTGAAAATATACACTTGAATTTTTTGAAAATGTTTGGCAGGAATCCATAGTGGCAATTAATCGCAAAGGTAAGAAGTCTTACTAGGAGATAAAGTACAGAGTGGGGGGGGGGGGGAGGCCTTTAAAAACAGGAAATGTGCTACAAACTTTTCATGTTACAACTGCTGTACAAAGGATTTATCTAGAAATCTTTTATTTTTTATATAGAAGTTAGTGGCTTGGACTAGAATAAATTTCAAAAACACCAAAGGGTGGAAATTCAGTTGCGCCTCTGTTAACTCAGGCTGAGGGGTAAATTATACACCAGGAAATGGTTTGTGTATCCAGCCGCAAAGTTCACCAGCTGGGCCCTGAGTTTGAAGTGGAGCGCTGAGGGAGGCGTTCCACACCTCTTTCAGGGCGCGAGGCTGATTGAGCAACTGAAAATCCTGAGGTAAACAGCTGGCCTTGGAGCACTCTTGGAGAGGATTCTATGGGAAAAAATAAATCTGGAAAAAAAAATTACCCCAATACATTTCTGATGCCACATCAACATAAATCACAAAAATTAAAAAAATTAAAAAACAATGACACTTACCTCAGGTAGACATTCCCTCCCTCACTGCGGCCGGTACAGCTCGGACCGCCAGCTTTCACAGCCGGTCCCATTAGGGCACTCTACGGGGCGTTACGGATCGGGCGCGTTTCAAATTTTGAGATGGTGTCGCAACCAGGGACGTTGCACACCGGCTCGCCTCTCCTGGGCGGTACGCAGCCCCGCAAGCTTGGCACCAAATGTCCCGGCGGGGCACTGGAAGCTGGTTGTGAATCTGTGGAATTCTCTGCCCAAGGAAGCAGTTGAGGCTAGCTCATTGAATGTATTCAAGTCACAGATAGATAGATTTTTAACCAATAAGGGAATTAAGGGTTACGGGGAGCGGGCGGGTAAGTGGAGCTGAGTCCACGGCCAGATCAGCCATGATCTTATCTTATCTTACTCCTGTTCCTAATTCTTATGTTTTTATGTTCTTATGTAACACCCTACTCCCCTCTTTGGCCACGACAGTGCCGGGAAGTCACTTGGGACCTTGTCCATAATTTAACAAAAATACAGGATCATTAATTTCGCGTGACACATTTGCGCGATCATGATATGTATTCTGTTGAAGCCGCCTGCTCTCTACCTGTTCGTGTAGATCAGGGTGGACTAACAAGAGCCTTGTCTTAAGTGCCCTTTTCATGAGCAGTTCAGCGGGGGGAACCCCAGTGAGGGAGTGGGGTCTTGTACGGTAACTAAGCAGGACTCGGGATAGGCGAGTCTGCAGTGAGCCTTCAGTTACCCGCTTCAAGCTCTGCTTGATTGTTTGCACTGCTCGCTCTGCCTGACCATTGGACGCTGGTTTAAACGGGGCAGATGTGACATGTTTGATCCCATTGCTGGTCATGAACTCTTCGAACTCGACACTGGTGAAGCACGGCCCATTGTCACTCACAATACAAATTTGAGTCCAAACAGATATTGATGCATTTTCTTTACCCCATAAACACACGTTAACGCTTATTTTACGATCATGCTGTACGCCCTCTCAGCTTTAGGCAGACTTCTGGATGCATAAGCAACGGGTTGCAATTTCCCAGATTCATTAGCTTGTTACAATACACTTCGACACCATATGACGACGCATCACATGCTAGTACCAAACGCTTACATGGATCATACAACACAAGCAATTTGTTTGAGCATAACATTTTCCCAGCTTTCTCAAAGGCATTTTCTTGGCTTTTACCCCATACCCTTTCATCTCCTTTACGCAGTAAAGAGTGTTGTGGTTCTAACCGTGTACTAAGACTGGTAACAAGTTACCAAAGTAGTTTAGGAGTCCTAGAAACGACCGCAGTTCCGTCACATTCTGTGGTCTCGGTGTGTTCTTGATTGCCTCCGTCTTCCAATCGGTGGGTCTGATGCAATAAATGCCAATTTTATAATTTTGAACAATTTAAAATCTTAAATGTCCTGCTGCTAATGAAATTGAATCTGCCAGCATAAATGGGAGTGGGGGAAAAGAAGAGTTCCAAATGGTAGACCACGTAGAGTGCCAGTTTTAAAGCAGGGATGAGAGAATAGTATCTGCTTGAATGGAGGAGTTAAAGAATACTGCTTACTTGAATTGGAGGTGAAAAAAGAGTATTGGCTTGAACTGAGTTGCAGGAACAAGGTGCCAGACTGAATTGAGTGTGGAGTGGGAGACTTCGGTCAGTTTGAACAAAGAGGGTGGAAGAAGAGTGCCAGGTTGAATTGAAAGGGAGGAGGATAGAGAGCTAGGTTGAACTGGGAGAGTTGGAACAGGAGAGAGCGTCTCTCTGAACGGAGTCTAAAGTGTGCCTTTGTGAGTTAGAGCAGAGGGGCTTGAATGTGGGAGAATTATTTTTGAGGAAGTGATGGTCTATTTTTTTTTTATTTGTCATGGGACGTGGGCATCGCTGGCAAGCCAACAATTATTGCCCATCCCTAATTGCCCCTGAGGTGGTGGTGTTCCCAAGCGTCTGCTGTCCTTGTCACGGGTTGCTGAAGAAGCCTTGGCGAGTTGCTGCACTGCATCTTGTAGATGGTACGTAATGCAGACAGGGTACGCCAGTGATGGAGGAAGTGAATGTTTAAGATGGTTAGTCTGTTGAAAATGAAAATGTCATTTTGTTTAGCCTTTCCTTAAATATTTTTAATTTGAAACTTAACATTAAAATTATGCAATTTTTAAGATAAAAACTTAAGTTTCCAAGAAGCCAGCTCCCATCCAGCCTAATCTTGTGTCTTCAATATTTGGATTTCTTCCTTCAGGCTTCTTCCACTCATTTTTTTCCTACTTGAGGTGAAGAAGCAAAAACAGCTTATACACACTTTTAAAATAGTAAAACATCCCAAAGCCCTTTACAGAGGCATAATCAAAAAATGGATGCTGAAGCAAAGGAGATATTAGGAGGGGTGATCAAAAGCTGGGTCAAATAGGCAAGTTTTAAGGAGGGTGTTAAAAGAGAAGAGGAGGCAATTCCAGAACATGGGCAGCTGAAGACCCAGTCGCCATATTCCATTTCATAACTTCGCTGCCATAATACAAGGGACACCTGAGTCCCAAAAGGCTCCCACTGGAGTAGTGTAGCAAGTTATCTGTTATCGACTGCCACTCTGGTAGCAACTAGGAGAAGCAGAAGGCTAAATTTAAGAGATCATACATCACACACTTGCAACAAAGGGAATCATGGTTCAAAAAAACATCTATGCGCAAACACAGTATAAGTTTTCATTATAATTATGATTGCACTGAAGTTGTGCGTGCAGATATTGTTTTTCTCAAGGGTTGAAAGTGGCTTTGATAAAGTACCATAAATGGGAGGCCATAAGAATTGATGCGCACATAGAAGTGTCTGGGGATGAAGCATATTTGTTGTGGGATAGGGAGATGATGTAATCTGGGCTGTTTATGCAGTGATCAGAAGTAGTAGTCAGGAGTGAAGGGAACGGCTGCATAGTGGTAATGTCACTGGACGAGTAATCGTGAGGTCTGGACTAATGATCCAAAGACATGAGTACAAATCCCAGCCCAGTCAACCCTGCAAAGTCCTCCTCACCAACACCTGGAGACTTGTGCCAAAATTGGAAGAGCTGTTCCACAGACTAGTCAAGCAATATCCTACATAGTCATACTCACAGAATCATACCTTCCAGCCAATGTCCCAGACTCCGCCGCCTTCATCTATGGGTATGTCCTGTCCCACCGGAGGTGGCGGCACTGTGGTATATGGGAGGGAGTGGCTCTGGGAGTCCTCAACATTGACTCCAGATTCCATGAAGTCTCATGGCTTCAGGTCAAACATGGGCAAGGAAACCCCCTGCTGATTACCACCTACCGCCCTCCCTCAGCTGATGAATCAATACTCCTCCATGTTGAACACCACTTGGAAGAAGCACTGAGGGTAGCAAGGGCACAGAATATACTCTGGGTGGGGGACTTCAATGTCCATCGACAAGAGTCGCTCAGTAGCACCACTACGGACCGAGCTAGCCGAGTCCTGAAGGACAAAGCTGCCACAATAGGCCTGTGGCAGGTGGTGAGAGAACTGACACGAGGGAAAAACCTACTTGGCCTCGTTGTCACCAATCTGCCTGTCGCAGATGCATCTGTCCATTGGCAGTAGTGACTACCGCATAGCCATTGTGGAGATGAAGTCCTGTCTTCACACTGAGGACACCCTCCATCATGTTGTGTGGCACTACCACCGTGCTAAATGGAATAGATTCAGAACAGATCTAGCAGCTCAAAACTGGGCATCCATGAGGAGCTGTGGGCCGTCAGCAACAGCAGAATTGTATTCCACCGCAATATCTAATCTCATGGCCCGGCTTATCCCTCAATGTATTATTACCCTAATTCCCAGTGACTTCAGTTTTACGAGGGCTCTTTGAACAACCCTGGTTCAATGAGGAGTGTAGAAGAGCATGCCAGGAGCAGCACCAGGCATAGCTAAAAAATAAGGTGCCAACCTAGGGAAGCTGCAACACAGGACTACATGCATGCTAAAAAGCAGAAGCATCATGCCATAGACAGGGCTAAGCAATCCCACAATCAACGGATCAGATAAAAGCTCTGCAGTCCTGCCAGATCCAGTCGTGAATTGTTAATGGACCATTAAACAACTAACGGGAGGAGGAGGCCCCATAAATATCCCCATCCTCAATGATGGTGGAGCCCAGCATGTGAGTGCAAAAGACAAGGCTGAAGCATTTGCAACCATCTTCAGCCAGAAGTGCCGAGTGGCTGACTTATATCGGCCTCCGCCTGAGCTCCCCACCATCACAGAAGCCAGTCTTCAGCCAATTCGATTCTCTCCATGTGAATCAAGAAACGGCTGAGTGCACTGGCAACAGAAAAGGCTATGGGCCCATCAACATTCTGGCTGTTGTACTGAAGACTTGTGCTCCAGAACTAGCCGAGCCTCTAGCCAAGCAGTTCCAGTACAGCTACTACACTGGCATCTCTGGCATCAATCCGACAATGTGGAAAACTGCCCAGGTATGCCCTGTCCACAAAAAGCAGGACAAATCCAATCCAGCCAATTACCGCCTCATCAGTCTACTCCCAATCATCAGCAAAGTGATGAAAAGTGTCGTTGACAGTGCTATCAAGTAGCACTTACTCACCAATAACCTGCTCACCGATGTCCAGTTTGGGTTCCGCCAGGACCACTTGGCTCCAGACCTCATTACAGCCTTGGTCCATACATGGACAAAAGAGCTTAATACCACGTGAGGTGAGAGTGACTGCCCTTGACATCAAGGCAGCATTTGACCGAGTGTGGCATCAAGGAGCCCTAGTACAACTGAAGTCAATGGGAATCAGGGGGAAAACTCTCCACTGGCTGGAGTCATACCTAGCAAAAAGGAAGATAGTTGTGGTGGTTGGAGGTCAATCATCACAGCTCCAGACCATCACTGCAGGAGTTTCTCAGGGCAGTGTCCTCGGCCCAACCATCTTCACCTGCTTCATCAATGACCTTCCCTTCATCATAAGGTCAGAAGTAAAATGTTCGTTGATGACTGCCCACGGTTCAGTGCCCTTCACAACACCTCAGAAAATAAAGCAGTCCATGCCCGCATGCAGCAAGACCTGGCCGACATTCAGGCTACTCCCAACCATCAGCAATGTGATAGAAGGTGTTGTCGACAGTGCTATCAAGTAGCACTTACTCACCAATAATCTGTTCACCGATGCCCAGTTTGGGTTCCGCCAGGGCCACTTGGCTCCAGACCTCATTACTGCCTTGGTCAAAACATGGACAAAAGAGCAGAATTCCAAGTGAAGTGAGAGTGACTGCCCTTGATATCAAGGCAGCATTTGACCAAGTGAGGATCTTCAGACGGGATAGAGAGGGGGATAAAAAGGGAGGGGGTGTCGCGGTATTGATTAAAGAAACTATTACAGCTGTGAGGAGGGATCATATGTTACAGGGATCATCAAATGAGGCCATATGGGTCGAACTGAAAAACAAAAAAGGGGCGATCACACTGCTGGGAATGTACTATCGACCCCCAAACAGTGAGAGGGAGATAGAAGAGCAAATATTTAGGCAAATTTCTGAAAAGTGGAAAAATTATAGGGCAGTAATAGTCGGAGATTTCAACTATTCTAATATTGGGCTCAAAATTAGCCAGGAGTTGCTCCGTTTCTTTTGGAGCAACTTGATTTTTCTGGAGTATCTTAAAAATCCCCATTTTGTACATTCAATTTGTGCCAGTGTAAGTGTGTTAGTTAGGATTTTTTTAGTTCCGTTTTTTTTTCAAAAGGGGGCGTTACCAGCCACCTACGCCCGTTTTGGCCATTTAGGTCACTTTGGACAGCTAATAGTTACTCCAAACTAACTTAGGTCAGCGTATGTGGCCACTTGTGGCCGCTTGTGAAAATCCTTGTGGAGAGTTAAGAAATCAGCGCAGGTAGGTACATCGGAAACCATTCAGCCAGAGGTAGTGGTGGGAAGGGAAGCAGAGAGGACCTTGCAAAGCACTAAACAAAGCACGCAAGTAGTAAGCATTCAAGAAGACATAAAAACATTCAAGAAGAAATAAAAAATAAAACTAAGTCCTACCTTCATATCAAAACTCTAAACAAAGCACAAAAATTAGAATTCAACAACAAATAAAAAATAGAAGGAAGCAGAGATGACCTGCACCTAAAACACCAAGACTTACAAAGCACTAAACAAAGCACAAAAAGTAATAAATATTCAATAACAAATAAAAAATAGAAGTAAGTCCTACCTCAAAACACAAGACTCTGTTCATCTACACTCACCGATTCCTGGTATTGTATTATTGGTGTACAAAATTCTAAATAAATGTCAATGCCCTCTGAACAGCACTTACTTACAATTCTTCACATTTACTATGCATTCCACAGCAGGCCTGGCCAATGCGGGAGACCACTCAGCCAGGGATAGGGGCGGCGAGCATCGGGTCGCTCCCTCACAAGCTGCAGGACGCGCTGGGTGCGAGGAGCTACTGCGCATGCGCGCACACTCTAACGCGCATGTGCAGACATCCCGGCACTGTTTTCAGCGCCAGGACAGTAGCTCCGCCCCTAATCCACTGGCCACGCTGCGCCAAGGCCCGGGAGAGGCAATACAGCGTCCAGAATCGGAGGACGTTTTTTATCGTACAAAAGCGGCGCAACTCTGGTGAATGCGCCAAAAATCTGCAGGGGCCAATTTTGAGCCCATTAACTGGGACAAAATTAGTGTGAAGGGTATAGAGGGTGCGACATTCCTAAAATGCATTCAAGAGAACTTTTTAGCCAGTATGTAGCAAGCCCAACACAGGAGGGGGCGGTTCTGGATTTAGTTTTACGGAATGAAGCTGGGCAGGTGGAAGGGGTATCAGTGGGAGAGCATTTAAGTGCTAGTGACCATAATTCAGTTAGATTTAAGGTAGTTATGGAAAAGGACAAGGCTAGACCAGGGATAAAAGTTCTAAATTGGAGAAAAGCCAACTTTGCTAAGCTGAGAGGTGATTTAGCCATAGTGGACTGGAAACAGCTACTTAAAGGTAAATCAGTGTCAGAGCAGTGGAAGGCATTCAAGGAGAAAATCCGTAGGGTTCAGGCCAAATATGTGCCATTTAAAGAAAAAGGGTGGGACTAACAAATTTAGAACCCCCTGATGTCGAGGGAGATACTGTGTAGGATAAAGAAAAAAAGGAAGGCTTGTGACAGACACCGAGGGCTAAATACTGCAGCATCTCTAGAGGAGTGTAGAAAGTCCAGGGGTGAAATTAAAAAAGATATTAGGAAATCAAAGAGAAAGCATGAAAAATTCTTGGCAAGTAAAATCAAGGAAAACCCAAAGATGTTTTATAAATATGTTAAGAGCAAGAGGATAATTAAAGAAAGGGTAGGGCCTATTAGAGACCATGAGGGTAATCTGTGTGTGGAGACGGAAGATGTGGGTATGGTACTTAATGAATACTTTGCGTCTGTTTTCACAAAAGAGAGGGGCGATGCAGACACTACTATCGAGGAGGAGAAGTGTGAAATATTAGATGAAATATAGTGAGAGGAGGTATTAAAGGGTTTAGTAGCTTTGAAAGTGGATAAGTCACCAGGCCCGGATGAAATGTATCCCAGGCTGTTAAGCGAAGCAAAAGAGGAAATAGCAGAGGCATTGACGATCATTTTCCAATCCTCTCTGGTTTCTGGTGTGGTGCCAGAGGACTGGAGGACTGCTAATGTGGTACCTTTGTTTAAGAAAGGAGAAAGGGATAGATCGAGTAATTACAAGCCAGTCAGCCTAACCTCAGTGGTGGGAAAATTATTGTAAAAATCCTGAAGGACAAGATAAAACTTCACTTAGAATGACACGGATTAATCAAAGACAGTCAGCACGGATTTGTTAAGGGACGGTCATGTCTGACTAACTTGATTGAATTTTTCGAGGGGGTAACTAGGAGGGTCGATGAAGGCAAAGTATATGATGTACTGTATATGAATTTTAGCAAAGCTTTTGATAAGATCCCACATGGCACACTTGTCACAAAAGTAAAAGCCCATGGGATCCAGGGCAAAGTGGCAAGTTAGATCCAAAACTGACTCAGAGGCAGGAAGTAAAGAGTAATGGTTGATGGGTGTTTTTGTGACTGAAAGGATGCTCCCAGTGGGGTTCCGCAGGGCTCAGTACTAGGTCCCTTGCTTTTTGTGATATATATCAATGATCTAGACTTGAATATAGGGGGTATGATTAAGAAGTTTGCAGGTGATACTAAAATAGGCTGTGTGATTGATAAAAAAGAAGAAAGCTGCGGACTGCCGGAAGATATCAATCAACTGGTCAGGTGGGCAGAACTGTAGCAAATGGAATTTAATCCAGAGAAGTGTGAGGTAATGCATTTGGGTAGGGTTAACAAGGGAAGGTAAAACACATTAAATGGTAGGATACTGAGAAGTGTAGAGGAACAAAGGAACCTTGGAGTGCATGTCTACAGATCCCTGAAAGTACCAGGCCAGGTAGATAAGGTGGTTAAGAAGGCATACAGAATGTTTGCCTTTATTAACCGAGGCATAGAATACAAGAGCATGGGGGTTATGCTTGAACTATATAAAACACTGGTTAGGCCACAACTAGAGTGCTGCGTGCAGCTCTGGTCACTATATTACAGGAAGTACTGGAGAGGGTACAGAGGAGATTTATGAGGATGTTGCCGGGAGTGGAGAATCTAAGCGATGAGGACAGATTGAATAGGCTGGATTTTTTTTCATTGGAACAGAGGAGGCTGAGGGAAGACCTCATTGAAGTGTATAAAATTATGAGGGGCCGAGATACAGTGGATAGAAAAGGCCTATTTCCTTAGCAGAGGGGTCAACAACCAGGGGACATAAATTTAAAGTAATTGGTAGAAGGTTGAGAGGGGATTTGAGGGAAAATTTCTTCACGCAAAGGATTGTGGAGATCTGGAACTCACTGCCTGAAAGGATGGTAGAGGCAGAAATCCTCACCACATTTAGAAAGTACTTGGATGTACACTTGAAGTGTCGTAACCTGCAGGGTTACAGACCGAGAGATGGAAAGTGGGATTAGGCTGGATAGCTTCTTGTTGGCCGGCATGGACATGATGGGCTGAAATGGCCTCCTTCCGTGCTGTAAACTTCTATGATTCTATGATCAAGGAGCCCTGGTAAAACTGAAGTCAATGGGAATCAGGGAGAAAATTTTCCACTGGTTGACGTCATATCTGGTACAAAGGAAGATGGTTGTGGTGTTGGAGGTCAATCATCACAACCTAAGGATATCACGGCAGGAGTTCCTCATGGTAGTGTCCCAACCATCTTCAGCTGCTCCTTCAATGAACCTCCCTCCATTATAAGGTCAGAAGTAGGATGTTCATTGTTGACTGCCCAGGGTTCAGTGCCATTCGCAACACCTCAGATAATGGAGCAGTTCATTCCCGCTTGCAGCAAGACCTGGACAATATTCAGGCTTTGGCTGTTAAGTGGCAAGTAACATTTGCGCAACACAAGTGCCAGGCATTGACTATCTCCAACATGCGAGCATCTAACCACCACCCCTTGACATTCAATGGCATTACTTTCGCGGAATCCACCACCATCAACATCCTGTGGGTTACCATTGACCAGAAACTTAACTGGACCAGCCACATAAATACTGTGGCAACAGGAGCAGGTCAGAGACTGGTATTCTGCAGTGAGTGTCTCACCTCCTGACTCCCCGAAGCCATTCCACCATCTACAAGGCACATCAGGAGTGTGATGGAATACTTTCCACTTGCCTGGATGAGTGCAGCTCCAACAATACTCAAGAAGCTCAACACCATCCTGGACAAAGCAGCCCACTTGATTGGCACCCCATCCATCACCTTAAACATTCATTCCCTCCATCACCGGAGTACAATGGCTGCAGTGTGTACCATCTATAAGATACACTGCAGTAACGCACCAAGGCTTCTTCGGCAACACCTCCTAAGCCCGAGACCTTCACCATCCAGAAGGACAAGAACAGCAGGCGCATAGAACAACCATCACCTCCAAGTTCCCCTCCAAGTCACACACAATCCGGACTTGGAAGTACATCGCCATTCCTTCATCATCACTGGATCAAAATCCTAGATCTCTCTCCCTAACAGCACTGTGGAAGTGCCTTCACCACACGAACTGCAACGGTTCAAGAAGACAGAACACTACCATTTGCTGAGGGACATTTAGGGATGGGCAATAAATGCTGGCCTTGCCAGTGACACCAAAATTCCAGGAATAAATAAAAAATGTCAAGAGAAGGTCTCTCTATTAGATTCGCGTGTATGTTTCTTGCATCTAGCAATGGGTTGTCTCCTGACTGTTGCTGCTCCTCTGGCTGATCGTCCTACTGCCCTTGATTACCTTCCTCCAGGCCCTCCATAATGAGGCCTCCTTGTACGGCAAAGTTGTAAAGCAGAGAAAAGGCCGTCACAATCATACACTGCAGAGCAGAGCACACCCAGACCGATCCAGACATACGATGTGTTTCTTTCCAATACATTGTATTTTTCAGAATGACATTGGAATTACGGTATGTTTTAAATCACTTAACAGCTTCTCTGCAGTGTGTACACATGCACAACTTGAGAAGATCAAAGTCAACACCAACAGGCTGCACTTATATAGCACCTTTAATGTAATAAAATGTCCCAAGTTGCTTCAAGTCACCTTGATTGCATTAGACATCACTTTCTGTTGCTAGTAAAAACTTATAAGGTGACAAAGTACTTTTAGCAAAAATGTTTATTTATGATCCTCATAACAAAGATCACTTGTGTTTCTACTAATTTTCAAATTTAATACATTGAACATTTCTTTTTTGGGGGGGGTCACTGTAGATGCCTTGAATCTGTGACATCCTTTATGTTAAATCTTATATTATGTGTGGTTTCCCTCAGCACTGCCATGGAACTCCTGTTCTTGCAGAATCCTGGAAGTTAATGTCCTCCATGACCATGGTTTACACCATCTCCTCTGAATGACCACCCTAGAAAGCATGCAGCAAACAATGCAACCCCTTCCTATTTGGTTTAGTACATACTACAATGCATTCTGGTGCAATCCAAAGATCTGAAACATTGCTTGAGGGTAAGCCTATTTCATCTGATGGATTTTAAGATCAGAGCCTGCCTTCCTCTGCAATTTATTCAATCCTGGATACTATTAAATATGTCCACTCTTTCCTGCTCTCACTTTCAGTGAGACAGAGAATATTATCTGGGAAGCGGGGTTATTCTAGGCTGCCACAAGATATAAAATTGATCTATTTATTGGTATAGGGAAATCCAGAGTAATTGACCTCAATGTTTAGAAGCTAGGAATTGAAAGATTGGCCAGAGTTCCCACTCTTGCCACTATTTAGCCACTCCTGTTGGAAACGCAAATGTGGGCTCAAATTAGACAGGTGCTGCTTTCCACAGTTGAAAAGCCTGCCAACACTCAATGCATAAGCCTTATTATGAAGTATGCTCATTGTATAAAATACAAGATGCCTAGTGCCTGTGGAAATTTAGCTCAGCATGTTACTTTTTTCAGCAATGAAGGAATGGAAAATAAATTGGGGGTAAAAGTTATTTGACAGATTCAGACAAAACAAACAGAATGTTTTGAGAATATAACTCGCCTTGGAAAAATAAAAGTTGACCTTTGACCGTTTAGTGTAAAAAAGCAACACTCCTCCCCCATCTGATTAACGTATATCTAAAGTCTGATTAACATGATTACCAGGCAATATCTGATCATTTCAATTGACTAAATTATACTTAGCCTCCTTTCACCCAAAAGATTTAAAAACAGTGCTTAAGTGGCACATTCAGTTTTCAGTCATTTTTGATGTTTTGATTGTACCTTCTGCTTCCAATGTCAGGAAGCAAAGCAACAAAAAATCAATTTCTGGATATTTTACGTGTGTTAATGTGGTATTGATTACCTGAAGGTTTCTGATGCACACATTATGCAGATGAGTTAAAATACTTAACCTGCCATTCTACTACAGTATATAAATTTTAAATGGTGCAATAAAAAATAAACTCTAAATTTGAATAAGAATTAGAATTTGTATTTGTCCTTTCAGATAATCTTCAGATAAAATATTCAGAAAATTGACATGGAACCCACAGATACTGCAGTCTTTTGTACAGTCTGTATCTAAGAAAGATAAATTACTTATTTCAGATATAATAATAATTGATTGTTCCAATGAAATTATCCTGATTCCCGGGATTGGAGTGGATTGCCCTATGAGGAGAGATTGAGTAGACTAGGCCTATATTCCATAGTGTTCAGAAGAATGAAAGGTGATTTCATTAAAACATACAAATTTCTTCAGGGGCTTGACACGGTAGAAGCTGGGAGGATGTTTCCCCTGACTGCGAAGTCTAGAACCAGGCATCACAATCTCAGAATAAGGCGTCGGCCATTTAGGACTGAGATGAGGAGAAATTTCTTCACTTATTAGTGTTGTGAGTCTTTGGAATTTCTACCTCAGAGAGTTGTGAATGCTCAGTCGTTGAGTATATTCAAGACAGAGATCAATAGAGTTTTGGATACCAAGGGAATCAAGGGATATAGGAGTAGTACGGGAAAGTAATGTTGAGGTAAAAGATCAGCCATGATCTTATTGAATGGCGAAGCAGGCTCGAAGGGCCAAATGACCTACTTCTGCTCCTATTTCTGATGTTCTTATGTCCTCGACATATCAGGGGATCAAAAAGTAGAAAAATCACTGGAGATTTTTTTATCCCTTTCCAATTGGTCATACTTATGTGACTTCTCTTTTCTGCACCCTTTGTATAATGTCCCTTTCATTCTTACATGTTGGCTGTTTTTCTTCATCCAGATCTTAGTGGCATTTGAGAAAATACAATGGGCTGGATTTACAGTCAGCAGCGAATAAACAGCGGCAGCCTTTCGTTACACTTGCACTTGCCTATAGACTTTCTGGGAGCTTTTGCATTGGAAGTTTCTGTCAGACAACTATCCAAATGTCACGCCGCCCACCACAGAGCATCTGTGTAAGCAGGGCAGGCAACTGTTTATTTCCTTAACCAATCAGATTGAAGAATCATTAATGAGCAGTGCAGAGTCTGAACCAGGAAATGTTACTTAGAATATTTAATTCAATGTCAAATCAGATACAGAAAACAAAATAAAGGGAGGGAAAGAAAGATTGGACTGAGTGAAAAAAGTGACAAAGAAAAATAAAAAAAATAACATTTTTATTTGCATTTTACATTTTTTTAATTCTCTAACAATAATTAAAATCTGAAGGAATGAGACTCCTCACTTGTAAAAGTAAATTTTCAGTGCCAGCGAAGTTGTTTGATAGTAATTAAGACTTAATGCGCCATTAATAGGGGACTTACACTGGAATGGACAAGCCCTAATTTTTTCTGCCGAGTTTAGTCCGTATGTATGAGGTAAGTGCAGCAACTTCATGTTATTCAATGTAATGGAATGGTGAGTCAGACTGTGAGATACCATTTTCGCGCAGTTTTTGGAGGAGTAGTGCATCTTAGACAGCAACTTCCTGATTTCCGCATTTAACTGCGCATGTGTGGTCACCGGAAATTGCTGTTCAATTTCCATGTAAATAACACTCATAGTAGCCTCACCATTATTTCTACTGCAAAATCTGGCCCAGTATATTAATTTTGCTACCCTAGGAAAAAACTAAAAATGGACAAGCTGTTAAATACATTGTATGGTATAATCGAGTTAAAATATTATACTATTTCACCATGTAAGGCACATATTCCATTATTAAAGCAAGAGCTTTATTAGAAGACATTCTTGTATTCTAGGTGCCTTTCACCAATAAGGATGCTGAGAGTCATTCCCCAGGCCATCACAAAGAAAAGAACTGGTTCAACTCCAGTTTAGTCAGTATTTGGTTGTAAAATAAATACAAGCCTTTAAGAAATTGCATTTATGTAATGCCTTTCACACCCTCAGTATGTCCTAAAGTAATTTATACCCAATAAAGTACTTTATTTTAAAAAAAATAAGTAGTCATTTGTAATGTAGGTGAGCGTGGCAGCCAAATTGCACAGAGTTTGGCCCCATAAATTAACTGATAATCTGCTTTGGTGGTGTTGATTGAGGGATAAATGTTGGCCAGGATACTGGGAGAACTCCCCTATTCTTCTTCCAGTGGTGTCATGATATATTTTAAATCAATCTGAGCAAGCAGACTTAGTTTAATGTTGCAGGAAAAAGACAGCACCTCAAACCGTTCAGCACTCCCTGGGGAAAGGTGAAAGCCAGTTCATATAATGGAGCATAATATTCTCTGCTGAGAAATATGAATGAAAAAGTTGGCATGATATAAAACAGGGATACCTGTTTTATGCTTGCATCTTACAGTAGTGAATGGAGGGAAACATACCCCAAAGACATGGGAAGCATTGCAGCAGGCTCCACCTTTATAACATTTTAGACCAAAATAAAATAAATGTCTTGCTATATCTTACATCATAAGAACATAAGAATTAGGAACAGGAGTAGGCCATCTAGCCCCTCGAGCCTGCTCCGCCATTTAATAAGATCATGGCTGATCTGGTCGTGGACTCAGCTCCACTTACCCGCCCTCTCCCTGTAACCCTTAATTCCCTTATTGCTTAAAAATCTATCTATCTTTGACTTGAAAACATTCAATGAGCCAGCCTCAACTGCTTCCTTGGGCAGAGAATTCCACAGATTCACAACCCTCTGGGAGAAGAAATTCTTTCTCAACTCGGTTTTAAATTGGCTCCTCCGTATTTTGAGGCTGTGCCCCCTAGTTCTAGTCTCTCCCACCAATGGAAACAACCTCTCTGCCTCTATCTTGTCTATCCCTTTCATGATTTTAAATGTTTCTATAAGATCACCCCTCATCCTTCTGAACTCCAAGGAGTAAAGACCCAGTCTACTCAATCTATCATCATAAGTTAACCCCCTCATTTCTCGAATCAGCCTAGTGAATCGTCTCTGTACCCCTTCCAAAGCTAGTATATCCTTCCTTAAGTAAGGTGACCAAAACTGCACGCAGTACTCCAGGTGCGGCCTTACCAATACCTTATACAGTTGCAGCAACACCTCCCTGCTTTTGTATTCCATCCGTTTCGCAATGAAGGCCAACATTCCATTTGCCTTCCTGATTACCTGCTGCACCTGCAAACTAACCTTTTGGGATTCATGCACAAGGACCCCCAGGTCCCTCTGCACCACAGCATGTTGTAATTTCTCCCCATTCAAATAATATTCCCTTTTACTGTTTTTTTTCCCAAGGTGGATGACCTCACACTTTCCGACATTGTATTCCATCTGCCAAACCTTAGCCCATTCGCTTAACCTATCCAAATCTCCTTGTAGCCTCTCTGAGTCCTCGACACAACCCGCTTTCCCACTAATCTTAGTGTCATCTGCAAATTTTGTTGCACTACACTCTGTCCCCTCCTCTAGGTCATCTATGTATATTGTAAACAGTTGTAGTCCCAGCACTGATCCCTGTGGCACACCACTAACCACCGATTTCCAACCGGAAAAGGACCCATTTATCCCGACTCTCTGCTTTCTGTTCGCCAGCCAATTCTCTATCCATGCTAATACATTTCCTCTGACTCCGCGTACCTTTATCTTCTGCAATAACCTTTTGTGTGGCACCTTATCGAATGCCTTTTGGAAATCTAAATACACCACATCCATCGGTACACCTCTATCCACCATGCTCGTTATATCCTCAAAGAATTCCAGTAAGTTAGTTAAACATGATTTCCCTTTTATGAATCCATGCTGCGTCTGCTTGATTGCACTATTCCTATCCAGATGTCCCGCTATTTCTTCCTTAATGATAGTTTCAAGCATTTTCCCCACTACAGATGTTAAACTAACCGGCCTATAGTTACCTGCCTTTTGCCTACCCCTTTTTTAAACAGAGGCATTACATTAGCTGCTCTCCAATCCGCTGGTACCTCCCCAGAGTCCAGAGAATTTTGGTAGATTATAACAAATGCATCTGCTATAACTTCCGCCATCTCTTTTAATACCCTGGGATGCATTTCATCAGGACCAGGGGACTTGTCTACCTTCAATCCCATTAGTCTGTCCAGCACTACCTCCCTAGTGATAGTGATCATCTCAAAGTCCTCCCTTCCCACATTCCTATGACCAGCAATTTTTGGCATGGTTTTTGTGTCTTCCACTGTGAAGATGGAAGCAAAATAATTGTTTAAGGTCTCAGCCATTTCCACATTTCCCATTATTAAATCCCCCTTTTCATCTTCTAAGGGACCAACATTTACTTTAGTCACTCTTTTCCGTTTTATAGATCTGTAAAAGCTTTTACTATCTGTTTTTATGTTTTGCGCAAGTTTACCTTTGTAATCTATCTTCCCTTTCTTTATTGCTTTTTTAGTCATTCTTTGCTGTTGCTTAAAATCTTCCCAATCCTCTAGTTTCCCACTAACCTTGGCCACTTTATACGCATTGGTCTTTGATTTGATACTTTCCTTTATTTCCTTGGTTATCCATGGCTGGTTATCTCTTCTCTTGCCACCCTTCTTTTTCACTGGAATATATTTTTGTTGCGCATTATGAAAGAGCTCCTTAAAAGTCCTCCACTGTTGCTCAATTGTGCCACCGTTTAGTACTTGTTTCCAGTCTACTTTAGCCAACTCTGCCCTCATCCCACTGTAGTCCCCTTTGTTTAAGCATAGTACTCTCATTTCTGACACAACTTCCTCATCCTCAATCTGTATTACATACCATATTGTGATCACTCATTCCGAGAGGATCTTTTACGAGGAGATCGTTTATTTTTCCTGTCTCGTTACACAGGACCAGATCCAAAATGGCTTGCTCCCTTGTAGGCTCTGAGGATATGAACAGGATACTTAATAGCAAGACAATAAGTATAAAATTGACCAATCGTATGAGATCTAAATGACTTGCTCATACCTGCAATACTTCAGTTTTAGTCTTCCTCATTCAAGGGATGAATTCCATACTTAATGGCCTGCCAAGAAATATCCTCTACATCTCACACTGTTCATTTCCGAAAGCAAAGCAAAAAAATGATCTTATTAAAAAGATGTTAAAATTGCAACGTGTCATGGATATTCATGAGATAAATGTAGTCACAGGCTTATAAGGTTGATCATAAGGAACTAATTGCTTCCAACATACAATCTATCTTAGACTGTCAATAGTACAGCTTTATTTAGTGGACACGTACGGTCATATCTGTGGTATAAATTCTAGGGGGATTATTTTGCGGAAAGGGTGAAACAAGTTATGTTTATATAGTGCTTTTAACATAGTGAAACGTCACAAGGCACTTCATAGGAGTATTATGCGATAAAAAATTTGACACCGAGCCGCATAAGTAGAAATTAGCACAGGTGACCAAAAGCTTGGTCAAAGAGGTATGATTTAAGGAGCGTCTTGAAGGAGGAAAGAGAGGTAGAGAGATAGAGAGCCAGAGACGTTTAGTCAGGGAGTTTCAGAGCTTGGGGCCTAGGCAATAGAAGGCACAGCCACCAATGATTGAGTGATTATAATCAGCGACGCTCAGGTGGGCAGAATTAGAGGAGCGCAGACATCTCAAGGGGTTGTGGGGCTGGAGGAGATTACAGAGATAGGCAAGGGTGAGGCCATGGAGGAACTTTAAAATAAGGATGAGAATTTTGAAATCGAGGTGTTGCTTAACCGGAAGCCAATTCAGGTCAGCGAGCACAGGGGTGAGAGGTGAGAGGAACTTGGTGCGAGTTAGGACACTGGCAGCTGAGTTTTGGATCACCTCTAGTTTACGTAGGGTAGAATGTGGAAGACCAGCTAAGAGTGCATTGGAATAGACAATCATGCGTTCACAATAAAGGATGAAACTGAGTACTATGTACCATGAGCAAGTGTGACCTTAGCTCCTTTATTAAGATTCCAGACTGCAGGTACCTCGTGGGTGGCCTGCTTATATACCGTGCTCCCAAGGGATGTTGGGATCCCTTGGGACTACAACAGGTAGGCCCTCTGGTGGTAGTGTAATACAGGCTGCAAGGGGTTAAATATATCACATCACTCCCCCGTAAAGTCAACAGTACACTTATTTACAAAGTGAGACGATCTGGGGCTTTTCATTCCCTTGTCGATCGTCTCGGTACAAATGCGGGTAATTCAAAGGTTGTGGGTGAGTTGGTTAGTTCTTCACTAGGCTGCTGGGCAGCCAGCCTTGCCGGGCTGCCGGGGATGGTGAGTTCGGCTTCGTGATCAACCATGATGTCAGTTGCCACTTGTGTGTGTGTTGGAGGGTCAAAGTTAGTGGTGTCTTCTTCGGGTTGTTCGTAGCTGTTGGTGAACCGCAATTTGATTTGGTCCAAATGTTTTCTGCACATTAGTCCATTGGCCAATTTGACCTGAAACATCCTACTCCCCTCTTTGGCTATGACCATGCCAGCGAGCCATTTGAGACCATATTCATAATTGAGTACTAACACAGGGTCCTTGACCTCAATATCGCGCAACAAATTTGCATGGTAATGGTACACACTTTGTTGATGCCGCCTGCCCTCCACATGATCATGGGGATCAGGGTGGACAAGGGACAACCTTGTTTTGAGTGCCCTTTTCATGAGCAGCTCGGCTGGGGGAACCCCGGTGAGTGAGTGGGGTCTGGTGCGGTAGCTGAGCAGCACTCGGGATAGTTGGGTCTGCAGGGAGCCTTGCGACACGCATTTCAAGCTTTGCTTGATGGTCTGAACTGCCCATTCCGCCTGGCCGTTGAATGCGGGTTTGAACGGGACAGATGTGACGTGCTTGATCCCATTGCGAGCCATGAATTCCTTGAATTTAACACTGGTGAAACATGGCCCGTTGTCGCTGACAAGGACATCAGGCAGACCGTGTGTGGCAAACATGGCTCGTCGACTTTCAATGGTGCTTACAGATATTATTGCACATTCAATCCATTTTGAGTAAGCATCCATGACAACCAAGAACATTTTGCCGAGAAATGGGCCTGCATAGTCCACGTGGATCCTCGACCACGGTTTGGAGGGCCACGACCACAAAATTAGTGGTGCCTCTCTGGGTGCATTGCTCAGCTGAGAGCAAGTGTTGCACTGGCGCATGCATAATTCTAAAGTTGAGTCAATGCCAGGCCACCACACATGGGATCTAGCTATGGATTTCATCATTACAATGCCTGGGTGGGTGCTGTGCAGTTCACAAATGAACGTATCTCTGCCTTTCTTGGACAAGACCATGCAATTGCCCCACGATAGTCCGACTGCAGGGTCATTTCGTCTTTGCACCTGTGGTACAATTGTCTCCTGCATCTCTGCTGGAACGCTGGACCAGCTCCCATGGAGGACACAGTTTTTTACCAAGGACAGCAAAGGATCCTGGCTGGTCCAGGTCTGTTATGTATGAATAAGGAGTCTGACTGGATACTGTGAGCTCAAAGTAAAGTGTGACCTTAGTCTTTTATTGCAGGTCTCCAGAGTGCCTCTCCAGCCTGTGAGGCCTCCTTAAGTACCTGTGTTCCCAAGGGATTATGGGATCTCTTGGGACTCCAGGGGATGAGCCCTCTGGTTGCTGTACAAAGTATATACAAGTTTACATATATAACAACACTTCCCTGCCAAAGTCAACAGTGTAACTAGTTACAAGGTGAGAAGATCTGGGGCCCTTCTTTTCCTGGATGATCGTCTCGATGCAGATGCTGGTATTGGTGAACCGTCTGTTGGGCCTTCGCTGGGCTGCTGACCTTGCCGGGCTGCTTGGTGTGGTGAGTCCTGCTGGGCTGCTGCGGATGATGGGTTATGTATCGTGGCCAACCACGGTGTCGGTTGCCACTGGTGTGTATGTTGGGGGATCAAAGAAGGTAGGGTCCAAAGTGAGTTGCTCAGGATAGTCTGTGAATCTGAGTTTGATTTAGTCCAAGTGCTTTCGGTGAATGAGTCCATTTGAAAGTTTGACCCAAAACACCCTGCTCCCCTCTTTGGCCGCAACAGTGCCAGGAAGCCACTTAGGACCTTGTCCATAATTCAATACAAATACAGGATCATTGATTTCAATTTCGTGTGACACATTTGCATTTTCATGATATGTACTTTTTTGAAGCCACCTGCTCTCTACCTGTTCATGTAGATCAGGGTGAACTAACGAGAGCCTTGTCTTAAGTGCCCTTTTCATGAGCAGTTCAGCAGGTGGAATCCCAGTGAGCGAGTGGGATCTCAGGCGGTGACTAAGCAGGACTCGGGACAGGCGAGTCTACAATGAGCCTTCAGTTACCCTCTTCAAGCCCTGCTTGATAGTTTGCACTGCTCTTTCTGCCTGACCATTGGATGCTTGTTTGAACGGGGCAGATGTGCCAGATTTGATCCCGTTGCGGGTCATGAATTCTTTGAACTCGGCACTGGTAAAACATGGCCCGTTGTCGCTCATGAGGACATCGGGTAGTCCGTGCATGGCAAACATGGCCTGCAGGCTTTCAGTGGTGGCAGTGGACGTGCTTGCAATCCATTTGGAGTAGGCATCTACAACCACAAGGAACATTTTACCCAAGAACGGGTCTGCATAGTCGACATGGATCCTAGATCACGGTTTGGAGGGCCAAGACCATAAACTTAGTGGCGCCTCCCTGGGTGCATTACTTAACTACGAGCATGTGTTACATCTGTGCATGCAGGACTCAAAGTCCACATCAATACCGGGCCATTACACATGGGATCTGGCTATCGCTTCCATCATTACTGTTCTGTATCTGTAAAGCATGCACTCCCATGTTCAGGGACCAGGGAGCGCATCTCCTGAAGTCCCAAGGGATCCCAGCATCCCTTGGGAGCACTGTATATAAGCCAGCCCCTAAGGCCTGTTCCTCACTCTGGAGTGTCTTAATAAAGACTGAGGTCACTGTTACTTTAACTTCCCTGTGTGCAGTCTCATCTGTGTTGGGAACACAATAACGGACGACGAGTATACGAATCGAACGCAAAGATGCAGCAAACTGTGAGCATCCTGGAGAAATTCTCGGAGGGTGAGGACTGGGAAGCCAATGTTGAACAGCTAGACCAGTACTTTGTAGCCAACGAGCTGGACGGAGAAGGAAGCGCTGCAAAAAGGAGAGGGGTACTCCTCACGGTCTGCGGGGCACCGACCTACAGCCTCATGAAGAATCTTCTGGCTCCGGTGAAACCCACAGATAAGTCGTATGAGGAGCTGTGTACACTGGTTCGGGAGCATCTTAACCCGAGGGAGAGCGTGCTGATGACGAAGTATCGGTTCTACACATGCCAGCGATCTGAAGGTCAGGAAGTGGCGAGCTACGTTGCCGAGCTAAGGTGACTTGCAGGTCAATGTGAGTTTGATGGCTACCTGGAGCAAATGCTCAGGGACTTTTTTGTACTGGGCATTGGCCATGAGACCATCCTATGAAAACTTTTGACTGTAGAGACACCAACCCTAAGAAAGGCCATTGCGATAGCACAGGCGTTTATGTCCATCAGTGAAAACACCAAACAAATCTCTCAGCACACAAGTGCTAGCAATGTTCATAAATTAACTGGAACTTTGTTTGCGAGCAGAACTGTACAGGGCAGAAACCACGAGTCAGCAACTACCAGCAGACCTCAGGTGACCCAGATGACTCAGAGTCCGCAAAAAGGATGAATACAAGGCAATTCACACCCTGTTGGCGTTGTGGAGGCTTCCATTCAGCCTATTCATGCCGCTTCAAAGGGTATGTTTGCAAGAGCTGTGGAACAATGGGGCACCTCCAACAAGCTTGCAGACAAGCTGCAAGCTCAGCAAAACCTGCTAACCACCACGTGACAGAGGAAGATTGGTCCATGGTGGATCAAAGCAATTTCAAGCCTCAGAGAGAGGAGGCAGATGCTGAAGTACACGAGGTGCACACATTTTTGACAAAATATCCACCAATAATGCTAAATGTAAAATTGAATGGCTTACCCATGGCCATGAAACTGGACACTGGCACTAGCCAATCCATCATGAGTCAAAAGATGTTTGAGAAACTGGTGCAACAAGGCACTCAGACCAGCCCTGAGCCCCATCCACACGAAACTGAGAATGTACACCAAAGAGCTTATCACAGTCCTGGGCAGCGCCATGGTCAAGGTCACCTATGAGGGCACGGTGCACGAACTGCCACTCTGGATTGTCCTGGGTGACGGCCCCACACTGCTTGGAAGGAGCTGGCTAGGCAAAATCCGCTGGAACTGGGGTGACATCCGAGCGCTATCACATGTCAATGAGGCTTCATGTACCCAGGTTCTTAACAAATTTCCTTCCCTTTTTGAGCGAGGCATTGGAAACTTTTCTGGGGCAAAGGTGTGGATCCACTTGGTCCCAGAGACACGACCCATTCACCACAAGGCTCGAGTGGTACCTCACATGATGAGGGAGAGAGTCGAAAGCGAGCTGGACAGACTGAAATGCTGGGGCATCATCTCTCCAGTGGAATTCAGCGAGTGGGCCAGCCCGATTAGTACTCAAAAGTGATGGCATGATCAGGATTTGCGGCAATTATAAAGTAACTATTAATCGTTTCTCGCTACAGGACCAATACTCGCTACCTAACGCAGATGACCTATTTGCGACGCTGGCAGGCGGCAAGACGTTCACCAAGCTCGAACTAACTTCGGCCTACATGACGCAGGAGCTGGAGGAGTCTTCGAAGGGCCTCACCTGCATCAACACGCACAAGGGACTGTTAATCTACAACAGATGCCCATTTGGAATTCGGTCAGCTGCAGCGATCTTCCAGAGAAACATGGAGAGCCTACCCAAGTCGATACCACACACGGTGGTTTTTCAGGACTACATATTGGTCACGGGTCAGGACACCGTCGAGCACCGACAAAACCTGGAGGAGGTCCTCCAGTGACTGGATCGCATAGGGCTGCGGCTGAAGAGGTCGAAATGCATCTTCATGACAACAGAAGTGGAGTTTTTGGAGAGAAACATCGCGGCGGACAGCATTCGGCCCACAGACGCCAAGACAGAGGCTATCAGGAATGCGCCCAGGCCACTGACTGTCATGGAGCTGCAGTCGTTCCTGGGACTCCTCAACTATTTTTGTAACTTCCTACTGGGGTTAAGCACCCTCTTAGAGCCCCTACATGTGTTATTGCATAAAGGTGAGAACTGGGTATGGGAAAAAAAAACAAGTAATTGCTTTTGAGAAAGCCAGAAACATTTTATGCTCCAACAAGCTGCTTGTATTGTATAACCAGTGGATAAGACTTGTGCTAGCATGTGACGCGTCGTCGTACGGAGTCGGGTGCGTATTACAACAAGCTAATGTTGCTGGGAAGTTGCAACCTGCCGCCTATGCCTCCAGGAGCTTGTCTAAGGCCAAGAGGGCCTACAGCATAATTGAGAAAGAGGCATTAGCATGTGTGTTCGGGGTAAAGAAAATGCATCAGTACCTGTTTGGCCTCAAATTTGAGCTGGAAACCGATCACAAGTTCCTCATATCCCTGTTCGCTGAAAACAAGGGGATAAATACTAATGCCTCAGCCCACATACAAAGGTGGGCACTCACGCGTATAACTATACCATCTGCCACAGGCCAGGCACCGAGAACTGTGCGGATGCTCTCAGTCGGCTACCATTGCCCATCACGGGGGTGGAAATGGCGCGGCCCGTAGACTTGCTGATGGTCATGGAAGCATTTGAAAATGATAAATCACCTGTCACGGCCCGCCAGATTAGGACTTGGACCAGCCAAGATCCTCTGCTGTCCCGAGTAAAAAACTGTGTAGTGCATGGGAGCTGGGCCAACATCCCCGTTGAAATGCAAGAGCTAATCAAGCCGTTCCAGCGGTGAAAGGACGAGCTGTACATTCAGACAGACTGCCTGTTGTGGGGTAACCACGTAGTGCTACCCCAAAAAGGGCAGGGAGATGTTCATCTCGGATCTCCACAGCACACACTTGGGGAAAGTAATGATGAAAGCGATAGCCAGATCCCACGTGTGGTGGCGCGATATCAACTCTGACTTAGAGTGCTGTGTACGGCAATGCAGCATGTGTGCTCAGTTGAGCAACGCGCCCAGAGAGACACCACTAAGTTTGTGGTCCTGGCCCTCCAGACCATGGTTGAGAATCCATGTCGATTATGCGGGCCCGTTTCTCGGTAAAATGTTCCTGGTGGTGGTGGATGCTTTTTCAAAATGGATTGAATGTGAAATAATGTCGGGAAGCACCGCCGCCACCATTGAAAGTCTGAGGGCCATGTTTGCCACCCACGGCCTGCCTGACATACTGGTCAGTGACAACGGGCCACGTTTCACCAGTGGCGAATTTAAAGAATTCATGACCCGCAATGGGATCAAACATGTCACCTCAGCCCTGTTTAAACCAGCCTCCAATGGGCAGGCAGAGCGGGCAGTACAAACAATCAAACAGAGCCTTAAACAAGTCACAGAACGCTCAATTAAAACTCGCCTGTCCCGAGTACTGCTCAGTTACCGCACGAGACCCCACTCGCTCACAGGGGTTCCCCCGGCTGAGCTACTCATGAAAAGGACACTTAAAACAAGACTCTCGCTGGTTCACCCCAACCTGCATGATCAGGTAGAGAGCAGGCGGCAGCAACAAAATGTAAACGATAGTTGCGCCACTGTGTCACGGAAAATTGATCTGAATGACCCTGTGTATGTGCTAAACTATGGACATGGTCTCAAATGGATCGCAGCACGGTGATAGCAAAGAAGGGAATAGGGTGTTTGTAGTCAAACTAGACAATGGACAAATTTGCAGAAAGCACCTGGACCAAATGAGGCTGCGGTTCACAGACTGCCCTGAACAACCCACAGCAGACACCACCTTTTTCGAGCCCACAACACACACCCAAAGGATCAACGACACCACCCCGGACCAGGAAATTGAACCCATGACGCCCAACAACCCAGCAAGGCCAGGCTCACCTTGCAGCCCTGCAGGACCAACAACATGCCAGCCCAGCGAGGGCACAGCCAACACACCAGAACAGACATTTGTACCGAGGCGGTCCATCAAGGAAAGAAAGGCTCCCGACCGCCTCACATTGTAAATAGTTTTCACTTTGACTTTGGTGGGGGAGTGATGTTGTGTATCTGTAAAGCATGCACTCCCATGTCCCACCACCAGGAAGTGCATCCCCTGAAGTCCCAAGGGATCCCAGCATCCCTTGGGAGCACTGTATATAAGCCTGTTCCTCACTCTGGAGTGTCTTAATAAAGACTGAGGTCACTGTTACTTTAGCCTCCCTGTGTGCAGTCTCATCTGTGTTAGGAACACAATAACTGGCGACGAGGACACAATTGGGAACACAATAATTACGATGCCTGGGTGGGTACTGTGGGGGTCACTGATGAAGGTGTCTCTGCGCTTCTTGGGAACCACTACCCGATTTCCCCACAGAACGCAGTCTGCCTGTATAGACATTTCATCTTTGCGCCACTGGAACGGCTTTATCTCTTCCTGCATTTCCACTGGGACACTAGACCAGCTCCTGTGAAGTACGCAGTTTTTAACTAGGGACAGTAAGGGGTCCTGGCTTGTCCAGGTTTTGATCTGCCGGGCTGTGACAGGTGATTGCTCACTCTCAAATGCTTCCATAACCATGGCTAGATCTGCGGGCTACGCCATTTCCAGCCCCGTGGTGGGCAATGGCAGCCTACTGAGAGCATCGGCACAGTTTTCTGTGCCTGGCCTGTGGTGGATGGCGTAGTTGTATGCGGACAACGTGAGCGCCCATCTCTGGATGCAGGCCGATGCATTGGTATTTATCCCCTTACTCTCAGAAAATAGGGATATTATTGGTTTATGGTCAGTTTCCAATTCAAATTTTAGCCCAAACACATATTGATGCATTTTCTTTACCCCATAAACACACGCTAATGCTTCTTTTTCAATCATGCTGTCGGCGCTCTCAGCCTTGGACAGACCCCTGGATGCGTAAGCAACCAGTTGCAATTTCCCGAAATCATTAGCTTGTTGCAATACACATCCGATGCCATACGATGATGCATCACATGCTGGAACTAACGCTCACATGGATCATATAACACAAGCAATTTGTTTGAGCATAATAATTTTCTGGCTTTTACAAAAGCATTTTCTTGGCTTTTGCCCCATACCCATTCGTCTCCTTTATGCAGTAAGGCGTGCAGTGGTTCTAACAGTGTGCTGAGACCTGGTAAAAAGTTACCAAAAATAGTTCAAGAGTCCTAGAAATGACTGCAGCTCTGCCACGTTCTGTGGCCTCGGTGCATTCTCGATTGTCTCCATCTTCGAATCGGTGGGCCTGATGCTGTCCACCGCGATTCTTCTCCCCAGGAACTCCACTTCAAGCGCCAGGAAAACGCACTTCAAGCGTTTTAAACTGAGCCCCATGCGGTTGAGTCGACTAAGAACTTCCTCCAGGTTCTGCAGATGCTCGACTGTGTCCCGACCTGTAACCAAGATGACACCCTGGAAGACCACCGTGCGCCGGACCGACTTCAGTTAGCTTTCCATGTTTCTCTGGAATATCGCCACCACTGATCGAATTCCAAACGAAGAGACCTTTGTGCGTGTTGATGCATGTGAGGGCCTTGGATGATTCCTCCAGCTCCTGCATCATGTAGGCCGAGGTCAAGTCTAGCTTCGTGAACGTCTTTCCTCCCGCCAGGGTAGTAAAAATGTCGTCGGCCTTTGGTAGTGGATATTGGTCCTGCAGGGAGAAACGATTGATAGTTACTTTGTAATCAGCACAGATAACGGTGCCATCTCCCTTGAGGACAGAAACAATCAGACTGGCCCACTCGTTGAATTCGATCGGCGAAAGGATGCCCTCTCTTTGCAGCCAGTCTAGCTCGATCTCTACCCTTTTTCTCATCATGTAAGGTACTGCTCTCGCCTTGTAAATGATGGGTCGCACCCCCAGAATTAGGTGGATCTGCACTTTTGCTCCTTGGAACTTCCCGATGCCTGGTTCGAACAGCGAAGGGAACTTGTTTAAGACCTGGGCACACGAAGTGTCGGCAGCGGACGAGAGTACTCGGACGTCGTCCCAGTTCCAACGTATCTTTCCCAGCCAGCTCCTGCCGAGCAGCATGGGACCATCGCCCGGTAGCAGCCAGAGTGGTAGTTTGTGCACCGCTGCATCATAGGAGACTTTTACAGTAGCACTGCCAATTACGGGAATCAGTTCCTTTGTGTCAGTTCTCAGATTTGTGCGAATGAGAATCCAGACTGGCCTTGAGGCCTTGCTGCACCACAATTTTTCTAAAGTCTTTTTGCTCATAATGGACTGGCTCACGCCCATGTTCAGCTCCATTGACACCGGGAGTCCATTTAGTTCAACCTTCAGCGTTATCTGGGGACACTTTGTGGCACATGTGTGCACCCCATATACGTCTGCGTCCTCGGCCTGAGGCTCTGGTTCGTCGTGATCCGCCGTGGATCTGTCCTCCTCTACAACATGGTGGTGTGCAGGATTAACAGAATTTGCAGCTCACCTGTATATACATTGGAGGTGTCCCATTGTTCCACAGCCCTTGCAAATGTACTCTTTGAAGCAGCATGAATGGAAACGATGATCACCCCCACAGCGCCAATGTGTTAATGGCCTTGCATTCTTTACCTTTGATGGTGGACTCTGAGACATCTGCCGATGTGCAGCTGCAGGCATGTGGGACCTGCCCTCTACATTGCGATTTGAAAGCAACATCACTTTGTTCACAGTACTTGTAGCAGCACTCGTGTGCTGAGAGATTTGCTTAGTATTGTCACTGGTGGCAGCGAATGCCTGGGCTATCGCTATGGCCTCACTCAAGGTTGGGGTCTCTACAGTCAAAAGTTTGTGAAGTATCATTTCATGGCCAATGCCAAGTACGAAAAAGTCCCTGAGCATGTGCTCCAAATGTCCTTCAAATTCGCAATGTCCTGCAAGGCGTCTTAGCTCGGCGACATAACTCGCCACTTCTTGGTCCTCAGACATTTTGTAGGTGTAGAACCAGTACCTTGCCATCAGAACGCTTTCCTTCGGGTTCAAGTGCTCCCAGACCAGTGTGCGGTGGAGGAGGATTTCCTAGAGTGTATTAGGGATGGCTTTCTAGACCAATATGACGAGGAACCAAATCGAGAGCTGGCCATCCTAGACTGGGTGTCGTGTAATGAGAGAGGACTAATTAGCAATCTTGTTGTGCGAGGCCCCCTGGGGAAGAGTGACCATAATATGCTTGTATTCTTTATCAAGATGGAGAGTGACACAGTTAATTCAGAGACTAGGGTCCTGAACTTAAGGAAAGGTAACTTCGATGGTATGAGACGTGAATTGGCTAGAATAGACTGGCAAATGACACTTAAAGGGTTAACGGTGGATAGGCAATGGCAAACATTTAAAGATCACATGGATGAACTTCAACAATTGTACATCCCTGTTTGAGCAAAAATAAAACGGGGAAGGTGGCCTCAACCGTGGCTAACAAAGGAAATTAAGGATAATGTTAAATCCAAGGAAGAGGCATATAAATTGACCAGAAAAAGCAGCAAACTTGAGGACTGGGAGAAATTTAGAATTCAGCAGAGAAGGACAAAGGGTTTAATTAGCAGGAGGATAATAATATATGAGAGGAAGCTTGCTGGGAACATAAAAACTGACTGCAAAATCTTCTATAGATATGTGAAGAGAAAAAGATTAGTGAAGACAAATGTAGGTCTCTTGCAGTCAGATTCAGGTGAATTTATAATGGGGAACAAAGAAAAGGCAGACCAGTTGAACAAATACTTTGGTTCTGTCTTCACGAAGGAAGATACGAATAACCTTCCGGAAATACTAGGGGACCGAGGGTCTAGTGAAAAGGAGGAACTGAAGGAAATCCTTATTAGGCGGGAAATTGTGTTGGGGAAATTGATGGGATTGAAGGCCAATAAATCCCCAAGGCCTGATGGTCTGCATCCCAGAGTACTTAAGGAAGTGGCCCTAGAAATAGTGGATGCATTGGTGATCATTTTCCAACAGTCTATCGACTCTGGATCAGTTCCTATGGACTGGAGAGTAGCTAATGTAACACCACTTTTTCAAAAAGGAGGGAGAGAAAACAGGTCTTTATAGACCGATTAGCTTGACATCAGTAGTGGGGAAAATGTTGGAATCAATTATTAAAGATGAAACAGCAGCGCATTTGTAAAGCAGTGACAGGATCGGTCCAAGTCAGCATGGATTTATGAAAGGGAAATCATGCTTGACAAATCTTTTGGAATTTTTTGAGGATGTAATTAGTAGAGTGGACAAGGGAGAACCAGTGGATGTGGTGTAGTTGGACTTTCAAAAGGCATTTGACAAGGTCCCACACAAGAGATTGGTGCAAAATTAAAGCACATGGTATTGGGGGTAATGTACTGACGTGGACAGAGAACTGGTTGGCAGACAGGAAGCAGAGAGTCGGGATAAACGGGTCCTTTTCAGAATGGCAGGCAGTGACTAGTGGGGTGCCGCAGGGCTCAGTGTTGGGACCCCAGCTATTTATAATATACATTAATGATTTAGATGAAGGAATTGTGTGTAATATCTCCAAGTTTGAAGATGACACTAAGCTGGGTGGTGGTGTAAGCTGTGAGGAGGATGCTAAGAGGCTGCAGGGTGACTTGGACAGGTTAGGTGAGTGGGCAAATGCATGTTAGATGCAGGATAATGTGGATAAATGTAAGGTTATCAACTTTGGGGGCAAAAACAGAAATGCAGAATATTATCTGAATGGCGGCAGATTAGGAAAAGGGGAGGTGCAATGAGACCTGGGTGTCAAGGTACATCAATCATTGAAAGTTGGCATGCAGGTACAGCAGGCGGTGAAGAAGGCAAATGGTATGTTGGCCTTCATAGCTAGGGGATTTGAGTACAGGAGCAGAGAGATCTTACTACAGTTGTACAGGGCCTTGATGAGGCCTCACCTGGAACATTGTGTTCAATTTTGGTCTCCTAATCTGAGAAAGGACGTTCTTGCTATTGAGGGAGTGCAGCGAAGGTTCACCAGACTGATTCCCGGGATGGCAGGACTGACATATGAGGAGAGATTGGATCGACTGGGCCTGTATTCACTGGAGTTTAGAAGGATGAGAGGGGATCTCATAGAAACATATAAAATTCTGACGGGACTGAACGCAGGAAGAATGTTCCCAATGTTGGGGAAGTCCAGAACCAGTGGACAGTCTAAGGATAAGGGGTAAGCCATTTAGGACTGAGATGAGGAGAAACTTTTTCACTCAGAGTTGTTAACCTGTGGAAATCCCTACCGCAGAGAGTGGTTGATGCCAGTTCATTGGATATATTCAAGGGGGAGTTAGATATGGCCCTTACGGCTAAAGGAATCAAGGGGTATGGAGAGAAAGCTGGAAAGGGGTACTGAGGTGATTGATCAGCCATGATCTTATTGAATGTTGGTGCAGGTTCAAAGAGCCGAATGGCCTACTCCTACACCTATTTTCTATGTTTCTATGTTTCTATGGTCTTGTAACAAAAAACAGTTAATTGTTACTTTATCGTCCCACAAATTCTGACCATGCCATCCTCCTTAAGTACTGGGACAATCGAACTGGCCCACTCGTTGAATTCCACCAGCGCGATGATGCCTTCTCGCTGCAGCCTGTCCAGCTCAATTTCCATTTTCTGATGCATTGTATACGGTACTGCCTGTGCTTGGTGGTGGATGGGTCGCGTACTGGGAACCAAATGGTTCTGTACTTTTGCCCCAGAGAAGCTTCCAATGCCTGGCTCGAACAACGATGGAAACCTGCTCAGAACCTGGGCACGAGGCGTCGTCGACGGACGAAAGCGCTCGGATGTCGTCCCAGTTCCAGCGGATTTTTCCCAGCCAACTTCTGCCTAACAATGTGGGGCCATCCCCTGGCACAATCCACAGCGGGAGTTCGTGTACTGCTGCATCATAGAAGACGTTGACTTCTGCACTTCCAATTACAGGGATCAGTTCCTTGCTATAAGTCCTTAGTTTGCTGTGAATGGGGCTGAGCTTGGACCTGTGTGCCTTGTTGCCCCACAGCCTGTCGATGGCGTTTTTACTCATTATGGACTGACTCACACCCATGTCCAGTTCCATAAATACTGGAATTCCGTTCCGTTCAACTTTCAACATTATTGGTGGACATTTTGTGGTGAATGTGTGTACCCCGTACACTTCTGCCTCCTTGGTATGAGACTCCAATTCAGCCTGATCCACAGTGGATTGATCTTCTTCTGCAACGTGGTGGTTTGCAGGGTTTGCAGCTTGCCTGCACATTCGCTGGAGATGTCCCATTGTTCTGCAACCATTGCATGCATAGTGCTTGAAGTGGCATTGATGGGGCCGATGATCACCTCCACAAAACCAACAAGGTGTTAACTGCCTCACATTAACGATTGATGGCGGACTCTGGGTTATCTGAGGTTATGCAGCAGCAGCCGGCATGTACGTTCTGCCTTGTATATTGCTGCTCGAAAACGATGTTATTTTGTGCACAGTACTGTCCGAAACTTCTTTATTTTGCGAAATCTGTTTGGTGTTGTCGCTGGTGGACATAAATGCCTGGGCTATCGTTATGGCTTTACTTAGATTCGGAGTTTCAACAGTCAACAGTTTGCGAAGGATTACCTCATGGCCAATGCCCAGTACAAAAAAGTCTCCAAGCATTTGTTCTAGGAATCCCTCAAATTCGCAATGTCCTGTGAGGCGCCTTAGTTCGGCGACATAGCTCGCCACTTCCTGGCTCTCCAACCGTTGACACTTGTAGAACCGATATCTTGCCATCAAAATGCTTTCCTTAGGATTTAGGTGCTCCCAGACCAGCGTACATAATTCTTCATACGACTTAGCTGTTGGTTTTGCCAGAGCTAGGAGATTCTTCATGAGGCCATAGGTTGTTGCCCCACAGACAGTTAGGAAGATCGCCCTTCATTTGGCAGCATTCTCGTCCCCTTCCAGCTCATTGGCCACAAAGTTTGGTCGAGTCTCTCCACAAAGGCCTCCCAATCGTCCCCTTCTGACAACTTCTCCAGGATACCAACTGTACTTTGCATTTTTGCGCGGTTGTTCGTTACCTCATCGCCAATTGATGCGTTCACAATAAAGGATGAAATTGAGTACTGTGTACAATGAGCAAGTGTGACCTTAGCTCCTTTAATAAGATTCCAGAGTGCAGGAACCTCGAGGATGGCCTGCTTATATACTGTGCTCCCAAGGGATCCCTTGGGACTCCAACTGGTAGGTCCTCTGGTAGTAGTGTAATACAGGTTGCAAGGGGTTAAATACATAACAGTCAAGTCTAGAGTTAGCAAAGGCATGGATGAGGGTTTCAGCAGCTGATGAGCTGAGGCGGGGCGGAGACAGGCGATGTTACGGAGGTGGAAATGTGGTTTTAGTTATGCTGTGGTTATATGGTCGATAGTTCATTTCAGGATCAAATATGACATGAAGTTTGCGAGCAGTCTGGTTCAGCCTCAGACAGAAGTTGGGGAGAGGGATGGTGTCAGTGGTTAGGAAACGGAGTTTGTGGTGGGAACCGAAAACAATGGCTTCGGTCTTCCCAATATTCAATTGGGAAAAATTTCTGCTCATCCAGAACTGGATGTCAGACTAGCAGTGTAACAATTTAGAGACTGTGGAGGGGTCGAGAGAAGTGGTAGTGAGGTAGAGCTGGGTGTCATCACCGTACATGTAGAAACTGATGTTGGGGCCAAAATTGCCCCTTTCAAAGAGGCGGCCATGGGTCGGTAAGGAATACCGTTCAGTCGCGTAGGTGAGCCGCCATTTTGTATATTGCCCTTCTCTAGTTTTGGAGCGGTGTACTGGACCACCCTGGCCGTTTTCCCACCACGTCGTGCACATGCTAACTCCTTACCGACCGGCGATGACCCCCTTTCGGAAATTGCCCCATGGGAGCAGCACTGCCACCAGTCGGAGCCCCCGACAGCTTTTTCTGTTGGTACCTTTTGGTGGCTGGGCGGCGTGGCCACCCTCAAAGTGGAATTCGTGCTGCCAGCGACTCCATTTTATATTTTATTGTTGGCCTACTGCCAGGTCAGGCCGACAATTATGGGCACAGGTTTGGCCAGGCCGCTAACAGGCAGCTTGGCAACCTCTCTTGGGTGCCAGGCTGTTGGCCCGGCCGAAACCCTCCCTGGTGGCCCAGTGTTTGCCACTAAAATGGCTGCAGAGGTCGCAGCAGCCCTCCCCGTTAACTGAAGGGGAGGGACATTATAATGCATCAGCGCGACGTGGCACGTACTCAACAGGCTGAAGTCATCAGCGAGGCGCTGATAACTTGGAGCGTCGACCACTCTGACCTGACTGCACTTCCGCTCCTCTCCCGACACCAACATCGCTCCGACCAGAAATAGAAACCAAACAGCTGAAAATCGCCGGAATGTCTGCCCCACGCATTGGGGTGGATGGAGCACCTAACTAAATGGTAGGTGCGCCCCATTTCGGGCAAAGGGCAATTTCAACCCCATTGTTTTTCCGGATGATGTCACCAAGGGGCAACATGGAGATGAGAAATAGGAGGGGGCCAAGGATAGATCCTTGGGAGACCCCAGAGGTAAAGATTTGGGAGTGAGAAGAGAAGCCATTGCAGGTGATTTTCTGGCTACGATTAGATAGATAAGAATGGAACCAGGTGAGTGCAGTCCCACCCAACTGGACGATGTTGGAGAGGCGTTGGAGAAGGATGAAGTGATTGACCCGTGTCAAAGGTTGCTCACAAGTCAAGAAGGACGAAGAGGGATAATTTGCCTTTGTCACAGTCACGAAGGATTCAAATATGGAATTGCGGGAAAGATGGGCATGGATTTGAGCGGCGACAACACATTCAAGGACATTGGAGAGGAAAGGGAGGTTGGAAACGGGGTGGTAGTTTGCAAGGATGGAAGGATCGAGGGTTTTTTTTTGAGAGGGGTGATGATGGCAGATTTGAGGGAGAGGGGGAGCTGAGGAGAGTGAACCGTTAACAATGTCAGCTAACATGGGAGCCAGAAAAAGAAGTTGGGTGGTCAGCAGTTTAGTGGGAATAGCCTGAAGGGAGCAGGAAGTGGATCTCATGGACAGGATGAACTCAGAAAGATCATTAGGAGAAATTGGAGAGAAACTGGAGAAATAGGCATTAAGTTTTTGCTTGGCTAAAAAAAGTCTGGTTTTTGTCTGCAATTTTGGGGCTAAATGGTGATTACAATGATTTAAACGTTCCTGGAGGCACTAAAACAGACACTTGCACATTTAGCACTCAAGCGCTGATTAGGAGCAATTTTTGTGGCGCCTCCAAGCACACACTTCCACTGAAGCTGTGGAGTGCACTGGCTGACAGACAACGGCGTGTATCAGGATGACTCAGGGACCAGGGGAGATGGCTCACAGGTTCTCGGGCACAAGTGGTCAAGGTAAGATTCCATCTCATAAACACACTTCTCAATAACTCCACCGCCACGAGCATCACAACCTCAATACACTTCATTCACCATCTAACTATCAGATTAACATTCACACACCCCACACGACTGCATCCTTCAAAGGAACTATTCACACCTCAGACACATCTCACAGCTCTTCAACTATGTGAGGCATCACACACACACATACACAAACTTACCTGTCAATACACTCATTCACAATCATCACTCTATCTTCCAGGACTAGATAGCACATTAACATGCACCAGCAGGACTTGACTGGGGGAGGGGCAGCACGACTGCATGAGATCACTCCCCTTGAGGAGACAGTGCTGGCAGTGATTGAGAGGGGAGTGGCAGATGCCGTGGCCAGAGGCAGAGCAGGGGACATACCGCCTAGATGTATGTGGCCACGCCAGCTTCCTTACAGATCCACAACTATTCCTGATCCCTAATCTCCCAAACCTATCCTCACTCACAAGTTTCATTTGGTCTCATCGCACATACCCTCCTATTGTGGACACATGCACTGCACCCTAACCCTTCTAGCTTTTTCATTGCAGGCTTCCAGGAGCAAGATCTATCCCACCCGCCCCCTGGAACCCATCCTCTGTCAATATTTCCTGGCCAATATTTATCTCTCAATCAACATCAATAAAACAGATTAACTGGTCATTATCACGTTGCTGTCTTTTGGAGATTGGCTGCTGCGTTTCCCACATTACGACAGTACACTTCAAAAAGTACTTCATTGACTGTAAAGCGCTTTGGGACATCCGGTGATCATGAAAGGTGCAATATAAATCCAAGTCTAGTTGGTGCTGCTCTGCCTGGCCTCATCTCCTTCTCCTGTATCCTCATCCAGATCAAGTAGGACCCTAGCAAGATCCCCATGACCAACCATTCCCTTTCTCCTGGCGAGTCCTATATCATCATCATAGGCAGTCCTTCGGAATCAAAGAGGACTTGCTTCCACTCTTAAAATGAGTTCTTAGGTGGCTGAACAGTCCAAAACAAGAACCAGAGTCTCTGTCACAGGTGGGACAGATAGTCGTTGAGGGAAGGAGTGGGAAGGACTGGTTTGCCACACGCTCTTTCTGCTGCCTGCACTTGATTTCTGTTATAAGGTCTCCAATAAGTCACAGTAGCACAGCACTGACTCTCTTTAGGTGAAGTCCAGAGAATTTCTGGAATAAATAGAGTGAAGTCTTGACAAAGTCTCCTGATGTGTATCAAAAGTCCTCTTCAAATGCAATGTAGTCAGTCGATCTCAATCAGCAAATGAACACTGAAAGCTGTGCATGGCTTCAAATAGCGCCCGCTATTCCTGATCAGCTGATGTTAAGAGAGGTCATTGATTGCAACGCTAACCAGTAAAATGGTGTGCAGCCTCTTTAATGAGCATTAGGAGCCAATTTAATTGGTCATCAGAGCCTTAATAATCCTTGCGTTGGCCATTCCTAACGCACACTTCAACTCTTTTATCAAGATGGTGCCTTGCGCTAAAATCAGGCTAACCAGGCGTTGCAGCTCAAGACCCCATCTTGGCCACCTTGGAAATTCTTTATCGTCTAAATTGGCCAAGGAAAATAGACCCCTCGATATTTAAATTCAATAAACTTTGGATACTTATTAAACTGTTGACAACTCAATGGTTATCTATTTATAGGATGTAATTTTAGAATGAAAGTTGATTGTACAAAGTGATGTTAACAAAAGCAAAATCCCTTCAACCTATTCACAGAAGAGAAACAAGGCAGCTATTAAGCAAAAAAGAATAAATAGTACTTTTATATTCACATATTGCAGCTCCATTCCTTTATATAGGGAATAAAAATATTTTAGCCTTTAGAATCCAAAGTAGAATTGTGAATAATTTTATTGTACTAGAGTATTAATGGTTGTGATTTTTTTTACCATTGCAGGAATTCATTAAAATTCCTTTTAGATGTGTCGTTAAGTAGGTATTTGGTCACGTTTTATCAAATCACTCCTGGTTATAATTACACAGAAACAACCTACTATTGACAGGTTTTCTTTCCCATAATATCTATGCATATGTTTTCTGGTCTATTGCTGCAATTTCCAAGGAGACTTCACCAGGGTCTTTTCAAATTTCCATCCATTTTCTGTTCTCTTACACCATCATTCATTCCAGTTGATTGCCCATTTTATAATGCTAATTGTGGGTGTACGGTTTTAGGTTTCTCCACTGTCAGGTGGTCAGTGGGACTATGGGATATTTTTAATCGAATGTGACAGCTGATGGAACTGATCTCATTGAAAGGACACATGATATGGGCAATGAATGAATGTAGTGACCCTCAATGAACATATTAATGGACACCATTATTCAAACTCCAAGTGTCATTATATAAAAAAGACAAAACTAAATTCAAATCTGCTTTAAGTAATTTTGTCTGCAGTAACTTTTGTACCAATATTGTAAATAACAATAAGTAGACACTTTCCGTTGCTCATTCCAAAATGTTTGCACAATATCAGAACAAAATTCAAAGTTAATGAAGTCACTTGACTTTTGCATTTATTGTACAAAAGTCTGTACTGTATAGTACAAGACCAATTCTGTATAGTCATGTAAGATCTATCTTGCAGTGCAGGGAATAAACCCACTATGGCTGAAAATCAGCAACAAATAAAGACAGACTATAATTTCTACCATTAGAAGTATATGAGAATAAATATTATCTCATTGGAGGCATCTATTCATTCTATGCATATTGATGTTGCTTCCACTGTCTCCATATTGCTATTTCCCATTAATGAAAATAAAATTACTACATATGTAGCAATATCAACAGCTGTCTATACCACTCCAATGACTTTACAAATGCTAACTAATGTAAGCACAAATCTTCAACCTACAACTTTGTGGAAAGTGCAGAAACAGATCTCCTTCTGCAGGGTAAAATCATTGGCTCTGCTGCCCAGCTGGGTTTATTTTTCTCTAAAGGAACAACTAATTGTTCAGTCACACTGGCAGTTCTTTTGAACGGTGAGTTTTTAGGTTGTGTTTATAGTGCAACTTTTACGCTCATCCAGAGTTGTTTCCACTTCACAGGGACATATAAATTGCCACATAAGTCTAAACTCAGGAGCCATCCTGACTCCCAAATACAGTGGTGTCAAACATCCAGGAGAAGGACCTTTCATATACTTAGGTTTATCACTGCCTACAGTATAACTCTAACTCTGTGTCTGAAGTGGTTAAAAGGTGAGTAGGACATTTCTTGGACTGCCTGGGCACTTTTTAAATTTACCAAGAGTTGATTGAAATGTTTAAATACGATAGATACTTCTGCCCCTATTCTTCAAGCATTTAAATTTTAAATGTGCAGAAGCATTCTTGCAGCAGCATTCCAGTTGGAGCCAGGCAGTACAAATGAGCTACTGCCTGGTTAGAACTAATACTGCAGCAATCAGTCTCTGTACATACAAAGCAGCCTCTGCACTTTGAGGGTAGAATGAATATGTAAACAATACATGTATTGTACTCCTTCACTGGGTACCCCATGTTTTATATCATTAAAATTCTGCAATACATATATAATGCTTTTATCATATGTTTGTCCAAAAACAGTAACTCATGAATACTGTAACTAAGAAGCGAGGTGTATTTTCTCACAAGTGGGCAGCATGTTATCTATATTTTGAATATTCTGTCTCAGACTGGTAGTTGCAGTGTTTTTGTACCTTTACTCATGTGAAATAGTAGTGGCCCACTGCCACTGCAATGCTTTCTAGTTATCATAAAGTAAGTAGTTTCCTTATTTCTATATTACAACTATTATAGCATTAATGGGCTAAATGGACACATCAGATGAGAAAGACGTAATGACAGTAGCAGTAAATAACAAAGACAAATAAATTATTTGTTTCATGTGAAGGGATATTCTCACTAGTTTATTGCCCTAAATGCACCAGGTACTGTGGCACTTGTGAATTATTAGGTCCATAAAGTATCAACGATACAGTATTGTAGGCTAAAAAAGGTTAATATTTAGCCATACCTGTATAATTATTCAGTTTGTGACACACATAAATGTAAGTTTATTTAGAAACTTTTTTTGAATAACAAAATAAATGCATTTTTAGTTTCAGAATTTAAAGAAAAGCAGTGATTTCTTCTGGTTATGTTATTTTTAGCAATATATACTGAACCTCTAACATGATTTTCATTTGTTTCTCAAAATGTACATCAAAATGAAGGCTATCCCTTGATCCATCTTGTCCCAGACCCCCATTTTCAATTGATTCAGACTGACGTAAAGGCCAATTCAGTTTAAAGTACACTGTGCAAACAATACCAAGTCTAGTGGTCTAACAGAGTTTCAGTTTATATTCACTGAGTAAATGGGTTATCCAAAATGAAAGTAAGTTATCTAGGTCACAGATCTCTTATGTTGCTTGTGATATCCAAATGCACAAAAAGCCCATGTCGCAAAGTTAACTGTTTAATTCTAGCCATGATCATTATTGGCAAATATTCTTGCAGACACTCTCAGTGTAGAGTAAATATGGTAACAATATGTCACTTCTGTAGTTCAACAACTAATGGCAAGAGACCACATTCACTTGTGTCTTGCTCTAAACCCATGTTTCTCACGATGAAAATTCTGCAATAGATCAATCTAATGCCAATAATATTACTGTTCCATCACATCTAGGTGAAAGACTAGCAGATTATAAATACAGTCACAGTGAGAGTTAAGGACATTTTGCTCACATGAGTGAATATTAGTGGCACATTACCAAAGAGAATATTTGCTCATTCTGCAGGATTCAAAGTTTTCAGAAATCTGCACAGTTCCGATTATTTTACAATATTGCCCATGTGTGCAGTACTTACACAACAGAAAGAACGTATGTGTTTATTATGGATATTAGCATGTTAGTAACCTTTGTGGCACTACAGAAAACAGTGCTGAATGGATTCTGGTAAAACATTAAGATTAATATATATTTTCAGAGCTAATGGTGCCATAAAAAATTGTAGTTAAGGGTACATTTAATTTATGAATTTATTTCCAGTTGGTATTTGAGACTGTCAACTTCACAGCAGCAATTCTGATGTGGAACAATCTAGAACAATGAAATAGTCTAAAACGGAATGAAAATGAGAGTTTACTGGGGGGATGGTTACAATGGTTCTCAGCCAATCAGACTGTTTCTTTTTCCTTACTCATAATCGCATGTTTTTGTTTTCACTGTTGACTGGAATTTCCAAACAGTGCCAGTAGAATAGAAAACACTATATTCCCCACAGATTGAAAACAAAACAATATTAACCCCTTCCCTCCTGCACTTCTCTACAATGAGGTAACTTAGATGACACTGCCAATAACGGATATAAACAGTGAGCTTTTCCCCCAGATGCTCCTACTTCTTCACGTTCCTTTATTTTACCCCAATTTATAACTGAAATTTGTTTTGTATATTTTAACATCGCCAAATATCCTCACCTGGACCCTACCGTCTTGCGTCTTACCCTCTCTAGAACTTTTCATGGCAAACTGCTGACGTGACATCTCATTCACTCCAACCTACCTCCCTCCGAACTTGCAGCACACTCTTGACTCAAATCCAATCCCAACATTGTCATCAAACCTACTAACAAGGGCGGCACAATTGTTTGGTGAACCAACCTCTACCTTGTAGAGGCTGAATGCCAACTCTCTATCACCTCCCACTGGACTATGACCCCACTACCGAACATCAAGCCATCATTTCCAAGACTGTCACTGACCTCATCTCCTCTGGAGATCATTCCTCCAGCCCCGTACAGCCCACCTCTACCTCTTTCCCAAGATCCACAAACACGACTGCCCTGGTAGACCCATCGTTTCACCCTGTTCTTGTCCCATGTAACTGATTTCTTCCTATCTCAACTCAATCTTTTCTCTCCTTGTACAGTCTCTTCCCAACTACATCCTCGACTCTTCCGACGCCCTCCACAGCTCAACAGTTTCTAGTTTCCTGGCCCTAACCATCTCTTTTTCACCATGGATGTCCAATCCCTCTACACCTCCTTGATATGTGGTTTACGACATCACAAACACACAGATTACAAGATAGCTCTATACGAACTTGTCAGGTGACTTTGTCACATGATGCTTTTATTATATACATCATCAGTTGCATTACCACAGTAGTTCACTTGGTGGAGTAGTAGTCTACTAGCTGGCACTATATATTACATTTCTCCCTCCTTAATGAAGAAGCAATCATAGCAAAATAATCATCATACATAACTTGCGTGGATATACACAACAAAAGATTATGGGCTAGAACCTCCACTTTTTTTGCATGCTTAATGCCCACTTAATGCCTATTTTACTGCTGAAATTACATCTAACACCCATATACCGTCCATTTTGGCACAAAATGGAAACTGACGGGCATTTTTAGGGAACTTATCATCGAGCGTTACGTTTCCCCATGTGCTTAACGCCAGGAAAAAATATTACCGCCGGCCACTTTTTTTTGCGGAATCATCAGAATGGGCCCATAATATTGCCATGCGTTACTTTCCGCATGGAATTAACACCGAGATTCAATAATACCGTCTGCCCACTTTTTTTTATCGTAAAGAGGACATTTGGCGAAACTAACACCCAGGAAATCGCCCACCGTCACTTTCACTACCTCGCACACATATCGTCCACAATATCGCTCGTCCAAAAAACCACCCAGAAAAAGTGGAACTCTTCTGAACGAACGCCAGCAGTGTGGCTGCCATTTTTAAAACCGCAGGTCGCTTCATTCAAAAGGCTGCTTCGGGGGAGTTTGCATTGACGCTGGAGTTCTTCTCGGGTGAAGTGAACATCTCAACAGACATATTTTCAGACTCTGGACTATTGGGGGTTTACTCTAGGTGTATTTTAGTGAGGAAATCATTGCTTCTGATTAATCGCTATTATATTTCCAATGCAATGGGGCCAGCAAACAATAACTGTGCTTAAGCAGCACTTCAGATGTCTGGACCACTCACGGGGGGAGCTACAATACAACCTTGAGCAAGTAGGTAAATTCGTGGTCGTATGCTCGATGCTACACAAGCTGGCTATCAGGAGGGGCCAAGAACTGCCAGAAGGCACTGATGCTCCACCTCAGAAGAAAGAGGAAGAGAAGGGCTGGACGCTGACCTAGGGCCAGACAATCAGGCTGGCTATGCAACCATGCCCACGACCCCCTCCAGGCCGTAGGAAAGGGCCCACGGTGGCTACATAGCTGCAAGACTCTTAGTGAGGAGCTGATATCTGAACGATTTGCCTGAAAGAGCGTTGATGTGAGTGACAACGCTGACACACTGCTGTGTGTGTACAGCTCAGACATCAATGGTGCCCATCACTTTGGAGCCAATTAAAGTTTACATTGATTGAATTAAGTTGTATTTAACCCTTTCATGTTAAGGTATCACCAGTGTGTAACGGTCCAGCAGTCTGAGACAATGCGCAATAAGGTTATGTTCAATAAAAAAAATGATACCGACATTGGTCTGACAGTATCACAGGCAATAACACCCAACCCCTGCCCACACCCCACTTTTTCCACCAGTGACATCAATCAAATGTTCAACATGTCCAGCAACACAGAATAAATAGGCAAAGCAGGAGGGTGGTTCCCAGCCCCCATACATTACAACAAATTGCATACACCCAGATGGAGATATAATACAACCATCACCTGCAGACATGCACCTCACTTTCCTTACCCCCTCCCCTTCTTTTCCCCACCTCTACCCCTTCCCCTCCTCGCTCCATGGCGCCTTGCCGAGGAGCTCCTCAGGCGGTGCCTTATTGGAGGGGGGGGGGATGAATGCAGATGCGGTGGTTGCGCAGGTACGGGAGCAGGGGGTGCTGAGGGGCAACATTCTCTGATGCAGAAGCAGGAGCTTGGTCCTTGCTCTCATCTGTCATTCGCAGTGGTGGTACGGAACCTAGGGGTGCAGTGCCGTGCTCGGGGACCACTGGGAGGCCTGTGCCAGCAGTGTTCCTGGCTATCGCATCCAGGGCCTCCATCATCTCGCTAATGGTGGCCAGCTGTCGGGATATATCCCCCAATGCTTCAATGAGCTGGTCACCAATGTCTACAGTCCTTCTGAACAACTGTACCATCTCTCCACTCTCATGTGGCGCTCGTGGAACAGACCTGCTGCGTCCAAGAAACCTCCGCGTGGTCGGTGCCATCCTGGGGGAAACGGGGTGCCCTGTGGCGAGGTGCTTGGGGCCGGTACCTCCAGAGTGGAGGTGGGAATGACCGGAGGAGCACTAGATGGCCTTGGGGTGGAATGGCTTCTGGAGCGTGGCGATGCAGGTTCCTCGAAGTCCGCGCTCTCATCCGTGGAGAACAGACCCAGTGGATTGACGGGCGAGAATCGGAGCTCCTCAGCACCAGATGTAGAATCGTCCGGAGAGTTGGGCCCCACACCCCCACCTTCTGGCCTCTGTGGTCTTGCCTGGGGCTGCGCTGCTGGTTGAGCTGCAAAACACAAATGAGGTTATTAGAGGAGAAGGGGGTGCTAGGGTCACATGGTGAGTCCAGCGCCACACACAGCAAGTACACGACAAAAGCACCACTGCTATCAAAATCATCACAGACATCATATTTCATGACCATAAGCACATCTGCATTGCAATGATTTTCATTAGGCCATCATTATTTCAAGGACAATTTTAGAAATCATCTATCATATATGATTGTTCGGATATGAGTGGGTGTGGCATCTATTGACGTTAGATCATGTAATGGTGTAAGCTTTACACATGTGGCATCACTTCAGGGTCTGTAGATGCGACCGTGGCTGTCCGGGTGTGGTTTCCCATGAGTGCAAGCACCCGCTCCTCTATCTCAGTGATGTCACTGGGGACTGGTGGCCTATTACCCGTTCGCCTCTGCACGGACCTCATCGTCGATAGCTTCTTCTGAAAAAAGGTGAGAGGACGACATGGCATGAGATCATTGTGTGATATCATTGCGAAGTAATGTCACAGAGACTGATACAACACATAATCGACAGATGTAATTGCTATGTTTGTAACTACAATGTAACACCACTGTATTACTGTATACACTCAACATAGATGCACACCTTGACCACAGGGGGTGAACTTGTGGGAGACACTCCTTACCTGATCACTCAGGTATATAAGGGTAGGTCCCACGCAGGGTCAACACTTCTGGAGTGCTGTAATAAAGAGTTAAGGTCACTGAGTGGCCTTGTCCCTGGAATTTGCCTCGTGTGGTTTCATGCTGTAGAGTAAGGACTTTACATTGGCAACGAGAAACGGGAATTCACGACCCACGAGAATGGCCACCGATAGCACAGATGAACGGTATTGTGTTGGGGAAGACTAGAACGATTTTGTTGAGAGGCTTCAGCAGAGCTTTGTCACGAAAGACTGGCTGAGGGATGCAGCGGCTAACAAGCGTCGGGCTCATCTTTTAACCAGCTGCGGGCCAAAGACTTATGCACTCATGAAGGACTTACTGGCACCCGAAAAGCCATCGGACAAAACTTTTGAAGAGCTTAGCAAGTTGATTGGGGAGCACCTCAAGCCAGTGAGCAGCATACACATGGCTCGACACAGATTCTACACCCACCGACATCGTGAAGGACAGAGCAAACCGGACCTTGTAGCAGACCTCAGGCGCTTGGCCAGTCTCTGTAAGTTCCCAGATGCCTGCAGGGGGGAGATGCTAAGGGACTTCTTTATCGAGGATATCGGTCATGCGGGAATTTTTCGCAAGTTAATTGAGACCAAGGACTTGACCTTGGAAGCGACGGCGTTGTTGGCTCAGACTTTCACGGCAGGGGAGGAAGAGACAAAAATGATTTACGCGCGCAATTCATCAGATGAATCAGGAAGTCAACATCCTCAATGGTACTCAGAGCCCCGCGGGCAGGCAGGGGCAGTCTGACATTCATCAGGCAGTAATAGCCCCCAGAGTAGGGCCTCAGCAGAGACAATGGCAGGCTGAACGGAAATTCACGCCATCACAGTGGACAATGCAGCCCAGGATGGGGCCATTGACACCCACTAATAGGGTACTTAAGAGCAGTCAGAGGGACAGTCAGCGCGGAATTCCTGGCCACAGCCCTTTTGTCCCCAACAATGGAAACTTTAACTCAAGCTGGAGGTGTGGGGGAAAACACTCAGCCAGATCTTGCAGATTCCAATAGTTTGTCTGCAGAAACTGCAACCTCAGTGGCCATTTAGCTCGTATGTGCAGAAAGCCTGCAACCAGACTGATATATGAGGCAGATGGACCAGAGGTTCAGCGGGTCCATGCGGCGACTATTCACAGTTCATACACCAAAACGCCACCAATGATGATGAGGGTTTTATTGAATGGTATCCCAGTATACATGGAGCTGGACACGGGGGCCAGCCAGTCACTCATGGGCGTTCAACAGTTTGAGAAGCTATGGCCACTCAAAGCCAGTAGACCCAAATTAGAACATATCGAGACACAATTAAGGACTTACACCAAAGAAATAATTCTGGTGCTAGGCAGTGCAATGTTGGCTGTCACGCATGATGGCTTAGTGAACCGGCTGCCGCTCTGGATTGTCCCGGGCAATGGACCCGCACTGTTGGGGAGGAGCTGGTTAGCCGAGATGAACTGGAAATGGGGGGATGTTCACGCAATGTCCTCGGTGGAGCGAAGTTTGTGCTCACAAGTCCTACAACAATTTGACTCACTTTTCCAACCGGGCGTCGGGATTTTCAAAGGCACTAAAGTAGTGATACACATCACCCTGGACGCCAGGCCAGTGCACCACAAAGCCAGAGCGGTGCCGTATGTGATGTGGGAGAAAATCGAAAGCTAATTGGACCAGCTATTGCGAGAGGGCATCATCTCGCCTGTTGAATTCAGCGACTGGGCGAGCCCCATCGTCCCCGTTCTTAAAGCGGATGGCTGTGTCAGGATCTGTGGCGACTACAAGGCCACCATCAATCGAGTGTCCTTACAAGACCAATACCCTCTCCCAAGAGCGGAGGACCTCTTCGCCACGCTGGCAGGTGGCAAGCTGTTCACCAAGTTGGACCTCACTTCAGCCTATATGACCCAGGAACTGGCCGACAAATCTAAACTGCTGACCACCAACTGCTGACGGAGCAGCACAAGGGACTGTTTGAGTATAACAGGCGCCCGTTTGACTCACTTTTCCAACCGGGCATCGGGATTTTCAAAGGCACTAAAATAGTGATACACATCACCCTGGAGGCCAGGCCAGTGCACCACAAAGCCTGCTTAAATCCATCCCTGGAACGATTGTATTCCAGGACGACATCCTCATCATGGGTCGAGACACCGAAGAACATCTCCACAACCTGGAGGAGGAGCTGCGCCGACTGGACCGGGTAGGCCTGCTATTCAAGAAGTCTAAATGCATGTTCTTAGCTCCTGAGGTTGAGTTTCTGGGCAGGAGGGTTGCTGCAGGTGGGATTCGGCCCACCGAATCCAAAACAAAGGCGATTCGACGAGCACCCAGGCCCTGCAACATCTCGGAGCTGCGTGCATTCCTGCGACTGTTGAACTATTTCGGGAACTTTCTGCCGAACTTGAGCACATTGTTGGAGCTGCTACACGTGCTCCTGCATAAGGGTTGCGATTGGTTTTGGTGGGAGTGTCAGGAACGGGCTTTTGATCGGGCGCGAAATCTACTGTGTTAAACAAGCTGTTGACCCTGTACGACCCTTTCAAAAGTTTAGTTCTGACATGTGATGCATCATTCTATGGGGTTGGGTGCGTGTTGCAGCAGGTTAATGCTGAGGGTCAGCTACAACCTGTGGTTTATGCCTCCAGGTCGCTCTCCCAAGCAGAACGGGGCTATGGGATGGTTGAGAAGGAAGCACTTGCATGTGTCTATGGTGCAAAGAATATGCATCAGTACCTCTTTGGTAGGAAGTTTGAATTAGAGACAGACCATAAGCCACTCACATCCCTGTTGTCAGACAGCAAGGCTGTCAATGCCAACGCATCAGCTCGCATACAGCGATACGCTCTCACGCTAGCGGCCTATGACTACTCCATCCGGCACCGGCCCGGCACTAAAGATTGCGCTGATGCGCTCAGCAGGCTCCCACTGGCCACCACCGAGGGGGCAGCTGAGCAAAGTGCTGAGATGGTCATGGCTGTCGATGCCTTCAACAGTGCGGGCTCCCCTATCATAGCCCCGCCAGATCAAAATCTGAACAAACAGGGATCCCCTCCTATCCCTGATTAAGAAATGTGTCCTGACTGGGGATTGGGCGCCCGCACACGGAGTATGCCCTGAGGAGGTCAGACCATTCCACAGACGGATGGATGAGCTCTCCATCCAAGCTGACTGCCTACTATGGGGCAGCCGGGTAGTCATGCCCCAGAAGGGCAGGGAGGCGTTCATCAGGGAACTCCACAGCGAGCATCCAGGCATTATGATGATGAAGGCCATTGCCCAGTCACACGTTTGGTGGCCCGGAATTGACTCAGACCTGGAACACTGTGTTCGCAGGTGCACGACATGTGCCCAGCTGGGCAATGCCCCCAGGGAGGCCCCGCTCAGCGTGTGGCCCTGGCCCACCAAGCCATGGTCACGCATTCACGTTGACTACACGGGCCGGTTCATGGGGAAGATGTTCCTTATCGTTGTAGATGCGTACTCGAAATAGATCGAGTGCATCATCCTGAATTCATGCACATCATCCACCACCGTGAAAAGCCTACGTGTGATCTTCGCAACCCATGGCTTGCCGGACATCCTGGTTAGTGATAATGGCCCGTGTTTCACGAGCTTTGAATTCCCGGAGTTTATGTCGGGCAATGGCATCAACCACGTCAGGACTGCGTCGTTCAAGCCGGCCTCCAATTGCCAGGCGGAACGTGCAGTCCAAATCGTTAAGCAAGGGATGCTCAGGATTCAAGGACCCTCCCTACAATGGCGCCTATCGTGCCTCCTGCTGGCCTATATGTCACGCCCGCACTTGCTCACGGGGGTCCCGCCTGCAGAGCTACTCATGAAACGGAAGCTCAAAACTCGGTTGTCCCTCATCCACCCAGTCCTGACCGACATAGTTGAGGGCAAGCGTAAGACACAAAACGAGTACCCTGACCGTAATTCGAGGGGGAGATGTACAGAAATAAATGTTCCTGTATTCATCCTCAGTCACGCCATGGGGCCCAAATGGCTTGAGGGTACCGTAATTGACAAAGAAGGGAATAGGGTCATTGTGGTAAAACTCAAGAATGGCTAGATATGCCATAAGCATCTGGACCAAGCAAAAAAAAGGTTCAGCAATGACACGGAGAAACCTGAAGAAGACCATGAGATGGAGCTCACACTACCGCCAGTGAACGTGCAACAAAAGCAATCAGAGGAATGCACAGTTCCGGAGGTCAGCCCGGACAGGCCAGAATCACCACAGGTGACCGACACTCATGTCAGTGTCCAACAACTAGAGCCCCAACTGCGGCGCTCCACGAGGGAGTGCAGACCATTTGAAAGACGGCCCCAATAAGACTTTGTGGGGGGAAGGTGATGTCATGTTTGTAACTACAATGTAACACCACTGTATTACTGTATACACTCAAAACAGATGCACACCTTGACCACAGGGGGTGAACTTGTGGAAGACACTCCTTACCTGATTACTCAGGTATATAAGAGGAGGTCCCACGCAGGGTCATCACTTCTGGAGTGCTGTAATAAAGAGTTAAGGTCACTGAGTGGCCTTGTCCCTGGAATGTGCCTCGTGTGGTTTCATGCTGCAGAGTGAGGATTTTACAGTAATCATGATTATTATACAAACATAGAAACATAGAAAATAGGTGCAGGAGTAGGCCATTCGGCCTTTCGAGCCTGCACCGTCATTCAATGAGTTCATGGCTGAACATGCAACTTCAGTACCCCATTCCTGCTTTCGCGCTATACCCCTTGATCCCCCTAGTATTAAGGACTAAATCTAACTCCTTTTTGAATATATTTAGTGAATTGGCCTCAACAACTTTCTGTGGTAGAGAATTCCACAGGTTCACCACTCTCTGGGTGAAGAAGTTTCTCCTCATCTCGGTCCTAAATGGCTTACACCTTATCCTTAGACTGTGACCCCTGGTTCTGGACTTCCCCAACATTGGGAACATTCTTCCTACATCGAACCTGTCTAAACCCATCAGAATTTTAAACGTTTCAATGAGATCCGCTCTCATTCTTCTGAACTCCAGTGAATACAAGCCCAGTTGATCCAGTCTTTCTTGATATGCCATCCCGGGAATCAGTCTGGTGAACCTTCGCTGCACTCCCTCAACAGCAAGAATGTCCTTCCTCAAGTTAGGAGACCAAAACTGTACACAATATTCCAGGTGTGGCCTCATCAAGGCCCTGCACAACTGTAACAACACCTCCCTGCCGCTGTACTCACATCCCCTCGCTATGAAGGCCAACATGCCATTTGCCTTCTTATCCGCCTGCTGTACTTGCATGCCAACCTTCAATGACTGATGTACCATGACACCCAGGTCTCGTTGCATCTCCCCTTTTCCTAATCTGTCACCATTCAGATAATAGTCTGTCTCTCTGTTTTTACCACCAAAGTGGATAACCTCACATTTATCCACATTATACTTCATCTGCCATGCATTTGCCCACTCACCTAACCTATCCAAGTCACTCTGCAGCCTCATAGCATCCTCCTCACAGCTCACACTGCCACCCAACTTAGTGTCATCCGCAAATTTGGAGATACTACATTTAATCCCCTCGTCTAAATCAATAATGTACAATGTAAACAGCTGGGGCCCCAGCACAGAACCATGCGGTGCCCCACTAGTCACTGCCTGCCATTCTGAAAAGTACCCATTTACTCCTACTCTTTGCTTCCTGTCTGCCAACCAGTTCTCACTCCACGTCAGCACACTACCCCCAATCCCATGTGCTTTAACTTTGCACATTAATCTCTTGTGTGGGACCTTGTCGAAAGCCTTCTGAAAGTCCAAATACATCACATCAACTGGTTCTCCCTTGCCCACTCTACTGGAAACATCCTCAAAAAATTCCAGAAGATTTGTCAAGCATGATTTCCCTTTCACAAATCCATGCTGACTTGGACCTATCATGTCACCATTTTCCAAATGCGCTGCTATGACATCCTTAATAATTGATTCCATCATTTTACCCACTACAGATGTCAGGCTGACCAGTCTATAATTCCCTGTTTTCTCTCTCCCTCCTTTTTTAAAAAGTGGGATTACATTGGCTATCCTGCACTCCATGGGAACTGATCCAGAATCTATGGAATGTTGGAAAATGACTGTCAATGAATCTGCTATTTCCAACGCCACCTCCTTAAGTACTCTGGGATGCAGACCATCAGGTCCTGGGGATTTATTAACCTTCAATCCCATCAATTTCCCCAACACAATTTCCCGACTAATAAAGATTTCCCTCAGTTCCTCCTCCTTACTAGACCCTCTGACCCCTTTTATATCCGGAAGGTTGTTTGTGTCCTCCTTAGTGAATACCGAACCAAAGTACTTGTTCAATTGGTCTGCCATTTCCTTGTTCCCAGTTATGACTTCCCCTGATTCTGACTGCAGGGGACCTACGTTTGTCTTTACTAACCTTTTTCTTTTTACATATCTATAGAAGCTTTTGCAGTCCATTTTAATGTTCCCTGCAATCTTCCTCTCGTACTCTATTTTCCCTGCCCGAATCAAACCCTTTGTCCTCCTCTGCTGAGTTCTAAATTTCTCCCAGTCCCCGGATTCGCTGCTATTTCTGGCCAATTTGTATGCCACTTCCTTGGCTTTAATACTATCCCTGATTTCCCTTGATAGCCACGGTTGAGCCACCTTCCCTTTTTTATCTTTACGTCAGACAGGAATGTACAATTCTTGTAGTTCATCCACGTGGTCTCTAAATGTCTGGCATTGCCCATCCACTGTCAACCCCTTAAGTATCATTCGCCAATCTATCCCAGCTAATTCACGCCTCATACCTTCAAAGTTACCCTTCTTTAAGTTCTGGACCATGGTCTCTGAATTAACTGTTTCCTTCTCCATCCTAATGTAGAATTCCACCACATTATGGTCACTCTTCCCCAAGGGGCCTCGCAAAACGAGATTGCTAATTAATCCTCTCTCATTACACAACACCCAGTATAAGATAGCCTCCCCCCTAGTTGGTTCCTCAGCATATTGGTCTAGAAAACCATCCCTTATGCACTCCAGGAAATCCTCCTCCACCGTATTGTTTCCAGTTTGGTTAGCCCAATCTATATGCATATTAAAGTCACCCATGATAACTGCTGCACCTTTATTGCATGCACCCCTAACTTCCTGTTTGATGCCCTCCCCAACATCACTACTACTGTTTGGAGGTCTGTACACAACTCCTACTAGCGTTTTCTGCCCTTTGGTATTCCGTAGCTCCACCCATACCGATTCCATATCATTCAACCTCATGTCTTTTCTTACAATTGCATTAATTTTCTCTTTAACCAGCAACGCCACCCCGCCTCCTTTTCCTTTCTGTCTATCTATCCTAAATGTTGAATACCCTTGGATGTTGAGTTCCCAGCCTTGGTCACCCTGGAGCCATGACTCCGTGATGCCAACCACATCGTATCCATTAACTGCTATCTGCACAGTTAATTCGTCCACCTTATTCCGAATACTCCTCGCATTGAGGCACAGAGCTTTCAGGCTTGCCTTTTTAATACACTTTGACCCTTTAGAATTTTGCTGCAAAGTGGCCCTTTTTGTTTTTTGCCTTGGGTTTCTCTGCCCTCCACTTTTACTCATCTCCTTTCTGTCTTTTGCTTCTGTCTCCATTTTGCTTCCCTCTGTCTCCCTGCATTGATTCCCATCCCCCTGCCATATTAGTTTAACTCCTCCCCAACAGCATTAGCAAACACTCCCCCTAGGACATTGGTTCCGGTCCTGCCTAGGTGCAGACCGTCCGGTTTGTACTGCTCCCACCTCCCCCAGAACTGGTTCCAATGCCCCAGGAATTTGAATCCCTCCCTGCTGCACCACTGCTCAAGCCACGTATTCATCTGAGCTATCCTGCGATTCCTATTCTGACTAGCACGTGGCACTGGTAGAAATCCCGAGATTACTAATTTTGAGGTCCTACTTTTTAATTTAGCTTCTAGCTCCTTAAATTCGTCTCTTAGGACCTCATCCCGTTTTTTATCTATATCGTTGGTACCAATGTGCACCACGACACCTGGCTGTTCACCCTCCCTTTTCAGAATGTCCTGCACCCGCTCCGAGACATCCTTGACCCTTGCACCAGGGAGGCAACATACCATCCTGGAGTCTCGGTTGCGGCCGCAGAAACGCCTATCTATTCCCCTTACAATTGAATCCCCTATCACTATCGCTCTCCCACTCTTTTTCCTGCCCTCCTGTGCAGCAGAGCCAGCCACTTGGCTGCTGCTGCCCTCCCCTGATGAGTCATCCCCCCCAGCAGTACTCAAAGCGTTGTATCTGTTTTGCAGAGGGATGACCGCAGGGGACCCCTGCACTACCTTCCTTGCACTGCTCTTCCTGTTGGTCTTCCATTCCCTATCTGGCTGTGGACCCTTTACCTGCGGTAAGACCAACTCGCTACACGTGCTAATCATGTCATTCTCAGCATCGTGGATGCTCCAGAGTGAATCTACCCTCAGCTCCAATTCTGCAACACGGTCCATCAGGAGCTGGAGGCGGATACACTTCCCGCACATGTAGTCGTCAGGGACACCGGAAGTGTCCCTGACTTCCCACATGGTACAAGAGGAGCATATCATGTGTCCGAGCTCTCCTGCCATGATTTAACCCTTAGATACACTTAATTTGGCGACAACAATGTTAACAGGTTACTTACTGATATAAAAAAGAAAAAGACAACAATGTTAACAGGTTACTTACTGATATAAAAAAGAAAAAGAAAAGCTACTCACCAATCACCAGCCAATCACTTACCCCTTTGGCTGTGACTTCACCTTTTGATTTCTTTCTACTTCTTTTTTGCTTTTTCTGCCGGCTGGAGCTGCACCAGCACGCCTTTTGTAGGCCTCACCAACGCCACGAACACTCGCCTCTGACTGCCGCCGCCTCTCGCTGCCGCTGAGCCTTTTGTAGGCCTCACCAACACCACAATAATTATCATTCTTTTCCTAACGACATGCACCATGACCACAGACTTTGAGTAAAACATTCCCGGTGAAAGTGAAAGATCTCACAACTGCTGATATTCACTCATGACAATTACAAACCAAATTATATAAATACATAAGTACATGTAAATAAATGTAATATCTACTCTTGCGGATCCCACAAGGTCGTTCCATTGTTTGCGGCATTGGTTGCCCTCACAAACCTCATTGGTCGCTGACGAGACCACCTCTGCTATCTCGGTCTATATCCTCTGGTAGGCCTTTGGGGTAGGCTTCCCACACCCTCTCTGTGTAAAATCACCCCAGTGTGACTCGACCTCCTGCAGATGGGAAGCATTTGCCTCGTCCGAGAACCTCCTGGCTCTTTTGCGCCCTCCAATGTGCTCCTCTCCCACCTCACTGCTCTTTCCATCGTCAGTCTCCACAGCGTGCTGTGATGCCTCCTCCTCTCCCTCCATTATAGGCCAAATTCAGGCAAATATGTGGCTGGTAACAGCTACTTTTTGTTTCCCTACTTGCTGTGAAGCTCCAAAGTCTCCTTCTTTCCTCCCAAAGCAGCCACACCACACCCAGACACTCTTTCTTCTGCGCATGTCATGATGACGCTTGACCTCCTGAATCGCGGGAATCGAGCGTTGCCATGCCGTTGCTAAGGATGGCGACACTTTAAGGCAGAAGATCAAAAAAATATAACACTTTCGCCCATTTCATATCGCTCACGGTATCGGCCATTTTAAAAAATGGAGACGAGGTGCATTGAGAATGGGTGAGAAGCCGGCGGTCTGAAAACCCTTTTTTACCACCCATGCCAGAAATAACGCCCATTTTTGGGCGATAAACACAAATAGTTGTGTACAGACCTCCAAACAGTAGTAGTGATGTTGGGGAGGGCATCAAACAGGAAATTAGGGGTGCATGCAATAAAGGTGCAGCAGTTATAATGGGTGACTTTAATATGCACATAGATTGGGCTAGCCAAACTGGAAGCAATACGGTGGAGGAGGATTTCCTGGAGTGCATAAGGGATGGTTTTCTAGACCAATATGTCGAGGAACCAACTAGGGGGGAGGCCATCTTAGATTGGGTGTTGTGCTATGAGAGAGGATTAATGAGCAAGCTCATTGTGCGAGGCCCCTTGGGGAAGAGTGACCATAATATGGTGGAATTCTGCATTAGGATGGAGAATGAAACAGTTAACTCAGAGACCATGGTCCAGAACTTAAAGAAGGGTAACTTTGAAGGTATGAGGCGTGAATTGGCTAGGATAGATTGGCGAATGATACTTAAGGGGTTGACTGTGGATGGGCAATGGCAGACATTTAGAGACCGCATGGATGAACTACAACAATTGTACATTCCTGTCTGTCGTAAAAATAAAAAAGAGAAGGTGGCTCAACCGTGGCTATCAAGGGAAATCAGGGATAATATTAAAGCCAAGGAAGTGGCATACAAATTGGCCAGAAATAGCAGCGAACCCGGGGACTGGGAGAAATTTAGAACTCAGCAGAGGAGGACAAAGGGTTTGATTAGGGCAGGGAAAATGGAGTACGAGAAGAAGCTTGCAGGGAACATTAAGGCGGATTGCAAAAGTTTCTATAGGTATGTAAAGAAAAAAAGTTAGTAAAGACAAACGTAGGTCCCCTGCAGTCAGAATCAGGGGAAGTCATAACGGGGAACAAAGAAATGGCAGACCAATTGAACAAGTACTTTGGTTCGGTATTCACTAAGGAGGACACAAACAACCTTCCGGATATAAAAGGGGTCAGAGGGTCTAGTAAGGAGGAGGAACTGAGGGAAATCTTTATTAGTCGGGAAATTGTGTTGGGGAAATTGATGGGATTGAAGGCCGATAAATCCCCAGGGCCTGATGGACTGCATCCCAGAGTATTAAAGAGGTGGCCTTGGAAATAGCAGATGCATTGACAGTCATTTTCCAACATTCCATTGACTCTGGATCAGTTCCGATTGAGTGGAGGGTAGCCAATGTAACCTCACTTTTTAAAAAAGGAGGGAGAGAGAAAACAGGGAATTATAGACCGGTCAGCCTGACCTCAGTAGTGGGTAAAATGATGGAATCAATTATTAAGGATGTCATAGCAGCGCATTTGGAAAATGGTGACATGATAGGTCCAAGTCAGCATTTGTGAAAGGGAAATCATGCTTGACAAATCTTCTGGAATTTTTTGAGGATGTTTCCAGTAAAGTGGACGAAGGAGAACCAGTTGATGTGGTATATTTGGACTTTCAGAAGGCTTTCGACAAGGTCCCACACAAGAGATTAATGTGCAAAGTTAAAGCACATGGGATTTGGGGTAGTGTGCTGACGTGGATTGAGAACTGGTTGTCAGACAGGAAGCAAAGAGTAGGAGTAAATGGGTACTTTTCAGAATGGCAGGCAGTGATTGTGGGGTACCGCAAGGTTCTGTGCTCGGGCCCCAGCTGTTTACATTGCACATTAATGATTTAGATGAGGTGATTAAATGTAGTATCTCCAAATTTGCGGATGACACTAAGTTGGGTGGCAGTGTGAGCTGCGAGGAGGATGCTATGAGGCTGCAGAGTGACTTGGATAGGTTAGGTGAGTGGGCAAATGCATGGCAGATGAAGTATAATGTGGATAAATGTGAGGTTATCCACTTTGGTGGTAAAAACAGAGAGACAGACTATTATCTGAATGGTGACAGATTAGGAAAAGGGAAGGTGCAACGAGACCTGGGTGTCATGGTACATCAGTCATTGAAGGTTGGCATGCAGGTACAGCAGGCGGTTAAGAAAGCAAATGGCATGTTGGCCTTCATAGCGAGGGGATTTGAGTACAGGGGCAGGGAGGTGTTGCTACAGTTGTACAGGGCCTTGGTGAGGCCACACCTGGAGTATTGTGTACAGTTTTGGTCTCCTAACTTGAGGAAGGACATTCTTGCTATTGAGAGAGTGCAGCGAAGATTCCCGGGATGGTGGGACTGACCCATCAAGAAAGACAGGCTCAACTGGGCTTGTATTCACTGGAGTTCAGAAGAATGAGAGGGGACCTCATAGAAACGTTTAAAATTCTGATGGGTTTAGACAGGTTAGATGCAGGAAGAATGTTCCCAATGTTGGGGTAGTCCAGAACCAGGGGTCACAGTCTAAGGATAAGGGGGAAGCCATTTAGGACCGAGATGAGGAGAAACTTCTTCACCCAGAGAGTGGTGAACCTGTGGAATTCTCTACCACAGAAAGTAGTTGAGGCCAATTCACTAAATATATTCAAAAGGGAGTTAGATGAAGTCCTTACTACTCGGGGGATCAAGGGGTATGGCGAGAAAGCAGGAAGGGGGTACTGAAGTTTCATGTTCAGCCATGAACTCATTGAATGGCGGTGCAGGCTAGAAGGGCTGAATGGCCTGCTCCTGCACCTATTTTCTATGTTTCTATGTTTCTATGTAAAAGTGTAAAATCTCGCCCATGGACTTATTTTGCCATATTTACAAATCAAACTTAACCACTTGTTTTCTTTTTCTTTGCTCTCGAACAGAACTTCCCAAACATGGTGTTGAACTTAGACTCAGTCTAGGCTGAGCCTGAGGAAAATTTTTCTCCAAGGGCAACCCTCGATCTACAGTTTGACTCTCTACAACTTCAAATTGTTTGTCTGCCTGACTCGGACTTGGACTTAAATACTTACATTCTCTTGAATTTGTTTCTAGTACATCTGAGATAGGATTTGTTGCTGGTACTCTACTTGCAACACAACTACCTGACTCATCAGAAATAATTGAATCATTCCAACTTCCATCTCCTTCCACATCTGTCGATAAAATATGATCAATGTGAACAAATCTAATGTTTCCATGATCAAATATCTTGACCAAGTATGTGCGAGGACCACATATCTTCACTGATCTTCCTGGTAACCACTTTAACCTTTTATCGTGATAGTTCTTCACTCTCACCTTCTGATTAAATTTCACACTTTTCTCTCTTACTATACCTCTATCTATACATGCCTTTCTGTGTTAATTGTTTCTCTTTTACTGACTGTGCCAGGTTTGGCTTTAACAACGAGAACCTGGTCCATGGCTGTCATTTGAGAAATAACTCTGCTGGTGTTCTACCAGTAGTTGTATGAGGAGTATTATGATAAGTAATCAGAAAATTTGCCAATTTGTGGTCCAACAACTTCTACCGTTTCTTTGCATTTGGTTCCAAAATTTACTTAATGAGGTCACGTTTTACAATTTGTACTGTGTGCTCTGCTGCACCATTTGAAGCAGGGTGGTACAGTGGAACCTTGGTATGTTTCACATTGTTCTGCTCATGAACTGTGCAAATTCTTTGGAACAAAATTACAGCCCATTATCAGACACAATTTCATATGAAGAAAACAATCTTCGCAAATTATCGAGTGTTTTACTTGATATTATTTTCCACATCAGAAACACCTTTACTCACTTCAAATGGTTATCAATCACAATGAACAATTGTTGACCTTCTAGCTCAGCAAAATCTACATGTAACCTTTGCCACACCCTGGGAGGCCATTTCCATGGCAGAAATGGTACTGATGGTGGTTTCTTGCTTACTGATTGACATGTTGTACACTGACTAATGATGTACTCTATATCTTTATCTCGACCTGGCCACATAAATAACTACATGCAAAACTCTTGGTCAAGCACATTTCCCAGATGCTGGTCATGAAGATCTCCTAATAATTTGGACCTGAACCTATTTGGGATAACCACTCTTGTACCACACGATACAATCTTTATCCACTGACAATTCATTCCTACGAACGAAGTATGGATGTATATCTTTCTCTAATACATGTTCTGCCCAGCCATTTGTTGTGTAATCATACACCTTTGATATAACTTGGTCACGGTTGGTTGCTCTACCTATCTCTACAGCTGTGACTGGCAGTTCATCAATGAATGAAAAATAGAACACTTCTTCCCTATCGGGTGTAACTTGTGATAGGGTTGGTAACCTGGAAATAGCATCAGCATTACCATCTGATTTAGGTACAATAAGGTACAATGGATGCAGCCCAATTACTTAGATCTGCCAGAGATATAATGGTCTCAGTTTCTAGTCTTTTGAGTTCTTGCTCAACTTTCTCCTTGAGTGTATATGGTACAGGACGTGGCTTGCAGTAAACTGGTCTTGCATCCTTCAGTACTCTGACACTCGCCTTGAAACCTTGGATCGGACTTCCTGTTTTGCAGAACACCATAGGATACTTCTTGATGATATCATCCTTTGATGCAAATCTCATTTCAACAAGAAAAATCTCATTCCAATCCAGAGTTTTGGTCTCCGTATTTAAGGAAGGATATACTTGCACTGGAGGCTGTTCAGAGAAGGTTCACTAGATTGATTCCGGAAATGAGGGGGTTGACTTATGAAGATAGATTGAGTAGGTTGGGCCTATACACATTGGAGTTCAGAAGAATGAGAGGTGATCTTATCGAAACATAAGTCAATGAGGAGGCTTGACAAGGTAGATGCAGAGAGGATATTTCCACTGATAGGGCTAGATTTTACACTTTTGTGCTTATTGCCCAAAAATGGCCGTTATTTCCGGCATGGGCGGTAAAAATGGGTTTTCAGATTGCAGGCTTGTCGCACATTCTCAAAGCACCTCGTCTCCATTTTTGAAATTGGGCGTTACCGTGAACAATATGAAATGGACGGTAGCATTCAATCTCGCTGACCTTCTGTGTCATGTATTCAACTGTCATTATAACCCATGTATAAGCTGACCTAAGTTGTACACCTTGAGAAAACTGACTACAGGGGACGAACTTGTGGGAGACACTCCTAACCTGGACTTTCCGGTATAAAATGGGAAGCTCCACCCACAGTCTGTCTCTTGAGGTCTTGGTAATAAAGGTAACAGGTCACAGAGTGATCTTCTCTCAAGTATGGGCCTCGTGTGCATTTATACTGCATAGTAAGGACATATTATTGGCGATGAGAAACTGGGATTTAAATCACGCGAGCATGACCACTAGCAGCACAGAAGAGAGGTACTGTGTTGATGATGATTGGGACAACGTTATTGAGAGACAACAGCAAAGTTTTGTCACTAAGGAATGGTTGGGACAGGATTCGGAAGACAAACGCAGGTCTCATCTCCTGACAGTTTGTGGATCCAGAACGTACTCCCTGATGAAGGACGTTCTAGCGGCAGCGAAGCCAGCGGACAAGACGTTTGAAGAGCTCAGTAAGTTGATCGGGGAACACCTTAAACCAGCGAGCAGCATGCACATGGCGAGACACCGGTTTTACATGCATCGGCAGCAAGAAGGGCAAAGTGTTCCAGACTTCGTGGCAGATCTCCGGCGACTGGCGAGCCTATGTAAGTTCCCAGATGCATGCAGAGCGGAGATGCTGCGAGACTTTTTTATTGAGGGCATCGGGCATGCTGGGGTTTTCAGGAAACTGATTGAGACCAAAGACTTGACCTTGGAAACGGCGGCGATGATAGCCCAGACTATTATCTCAGGGGAGGAAGAGACCAGAATGATTTATGGCAACAATCTTGGCTCAAATGCAGCAAACGACCAGGGAGTCAACATTGTTAACGCGGCACACAGTTCTCCAGGCAGACAAGGGCAATCAGACATGCCCCAGCATGCAGTGGAACCCAAAGGGAGAATTCAACAGTGACAATGGCTAGCTGAACAGTGATTCATGCCATCGCAACGGACAATGCGGCCAGTAATGGGGCTATCAAAACCTGTTAATGGTGCGCTTAAGGACAGTTACAGAGACAGTCAGAGATGATCGACTGGTAATGGACCCTTTGTTTCCGACAATGGGGCCTCTAGCTCATGCTGGAGGTGTAGAGGCAAACACACAGCCAGAGCTTGCAGTTTTCAGCAATATACCTGCAGAAACTGCAACGTCAGCGGTCACTTGGCACGTATGTGCAGGAAGCCTGCAGCCAGGTTGATGTACGAGGAGGACGGGCCCGATGTAAGCCCTACGAGGCCAAATGAATGCTAGGGGAAATCGCTGGAAGCTGAAGTTCAGCGAGTTCATGTGGAGTACATATACCAGTTCATATACAAGGACGCCACCGATAATAATGAAAGTGCTCCTCAATAGCATCCCAGTACTAATGGAGCTGGACATGGGGGCCAGCCAGTCCCTGATGAGTATCAAACAGTTCGAAAGGTTGTGGGTGTCCAAGGCCAGGAGGCCAAAATTATTGCCGATTGACGCACTGCTACGCACGTATACAAAGGAGATCATTCCGGTGCTAGAAAGTGCCACGGTAGTCGTGACCCACAAAGATTCGGAGAATAGGTTGCCACTCTGGATGGTCCCGGGGGATGGTCCCATACTGCTGGGGAGGAGTTGGCTTGCTGTCATGGACTGGAAATGGGGCGATATCAATGCAATTTCTTGTGTGAGTCCTGGACAAACTTGACTCATCGGCACTTTCATGGGGGCCAACGTAGTGATTCACATAAACCCGGACGCCAGGCCAGTACACCACAAGGCCAGAGCGGTGCCGTACGTGATGCGGGAAAAGATAGAATGCGAATTGGACCGCCTGCTGAGGGAAGGCATCATCTCACCAGTCGAATTCAGTGACTGGGCGAGCCCGATCGTGCCGGTGCTCAAGGCGGATGGGTCGGTCAGGATATGTGGCGATTACAAGGCCACCATCAATCGGGTGTCACTCCAAGACCAGTACCCGCTACCGAGAGCGGAGGACCTCTTTGCGATGCTATCCGGTGGCAAACTTTTTTCAAAATTGGACCTGACCTCAGCTTACATGACCCAGGAGCTAGCGAGTGAGTCGAAGAAGCTGACCACCATCACGACACACAAGGGGTTGTTTGACTATAACAGATGTCCGTTTGGGATTCGTTCGGCTGCTGCGATCTTTCAGCGAAATATGGAAAGCCTCCTCAAGTCGATTCCAAGTATGGTGGTTTTTCAAGACGACATCATGGGTCGCGATACTGAAGAACACCTCCACAACCTGGAGGAGGTGCTATGCAGACTGGACCAGGTAGGGCTGCGATTGAAAAAGGCGAAGTGTGTCTTCTTAGCTCGAGAGGTAGAATTCCTGGGGATGAGGGTAGCAGCAGAAGGGATCAGACCTACTGCGTCCAAAACGGAAGCAATCCAGAGAGCACCCAGACCCCGTAACACGACGGAGCTGCATGCGTTCCTGGGACTCCTGAAATATTTTGGCAACTTTCTTCACAAATTGAGCACACTGTTAGAGCCGCTACACATGCTCCTACCCAAAGATCGCAATTGGGTCTGGCGAGACAGCCAGGAAAGGGCTTTTGATGGAGCATAACAAATTGCGTGCTCTAACAAACTGTTAATGTTATATGACCCGTGTAAGAAACTAGTTTTAACGTGTGATGCGTCGTCCTATGGGGTCGGGTGTGTGTTGCAGCATGTGAATGCCAATGATCAGTTACAGCCAGTAGCTTATGCCTCCAGAAGTCTGTCCCGGGCAGAAAGGGCTACGGGATGGTCGAAAAGGAAGCGCTTGCATGTGCATATGCAGTAAAAAAAAATACATCAGTACCTGTTTGGCAGGAAATTTGAGTTGGAGACAGATCACAAACCCCTAACGTCCCTTTTGGCCGACAAGGCCATAAATGCAAATGCATCGGCCCGCATACAGAGGTGGGCACTTACGTTAGCCGCCTATGATTACACAATTCGGCACAGATCGGGCACTGAAAACTGTGTCGATGCACTCAGCAGGCTACCACTAGCCACCACTGAGGGGGCAGCTGAGCATGATGCTGAGATGGTCATGGCTGTTGAAGCTTTTGAAAGCGAAGGCTCACCTGTGACAGCCCGTCAGATTAAAGTCTGGACAAATAAAGACCCGCTACTGTCTTTAGTTAAGAAATGTGTCTGGGGACTGGGCAGCCACATACGGGGCATGCCATGAGGAGTTTAAACCATTTCATAGGCGCAAGGATGAACTCTCGATTCAGGCCGATTGCCTACTGTGGGGAAACCGAGTAGTCATGCCCCAGAAGGGCAGAGAGATGTTTATCAGAGAACTTCACAATGAGCACCCGGACATTGTCATGATGAAGGCAATTGCCAGGTCACAAATTTGGTGGCCAGGGATAGATGCAGACCTGGGATTTTGTGTTCGCAGGTGCAACATGTGTGCTCAGCTGGGCAACGCACCCAGGGAAGCCCCCCTTAACCCCTGGTCCTGGCCTGCCAAGCCATGGTCACGCATCCATGTGGACTACGCAGGTCCTTTCATGGGAAAAATATTTTTGGTTGTAGTAGACGCTACTCCTAATGGATTGAGTGTGCTATTTTAAATTTAAGCACATCCTCTGCCACGGTAGAAAGTCTACGGGCAATGTTCGCCGCCCACGGTCTACCAGACGTCTTCGTCAGCGACAATGGCCCGTGCTTCACAAGCACTGAATTCCAGGACTTCATGGCAAGCAATGGAATCAACCATGTCAGAACGGCACCGTTCAAGCCGGCCTCAAACGGCCAGGCGGAACGAGCAGTGCAGATAATCAAACAGGGGATGCTCAGAATCCAAGGGGGTTCCCTACAAAGCCACTTATCACGCCTCCTGTTGGCCAATAGATCCCGACCACACTCGCTCACAAGGGTTCCACCCACAGAGCTGCTAATGAAAAGGACGCTCAGAACCAGGTTATCCCTTATACACCCTGCTATGAAATAAATTGTTGAGAGCAGGCATCAGTCACAATGTGACTACCATGACAGGAATGCGAGGGCGCGATGTATTGATGTCAATGACTCTGTTTTTGTCCTTAATTATGCTGCAGGGCCCAAATGGCTTGCAGGCACTGTGATTGCCAAAGAGGGGAATAAGATTTTGATAGTTAAACTTACCAATGGACAAATCTGCTGCAAACACATGGATCAAACTAAAAGGAGGTTCAGCAACCCCATAGAAGAAGCAGAGTTTACTCCACCACAGGTGACCGAACACCGGAACCAAGTGGAGGAGAGCCCAGTCACTGTGGGCAGTCCGTACAGGCCTGAGGCACTGCAAACAGCAGACCAACAACTGGAGTCCCAACTCAGGCGCTCTACAAGGGAGCGTAAACCACCAGAGAGACTTAACCTGTGATCCCAATAAGACTTTGGGGGGGAGGTGATGTCATGTATTCAACTGTCATTGCAACCCATGTATAAGCTGACCTAAGTTGTACACCTTGAGAATACTGACCATCGGGGGCAAACTTGTGGGAGACACTCCTAATCTGGACTTTCCAGTATAAAAGGGAAAGCTCCACCCACCCTCTGTCTCGAGGTCTTGGTAATAAAGGTAACAGGTCACAGACTGATCTTCTCTCAAGTATGGGCCTCGTGTGCATTTATACTGTATAGTAAGGACATATTATTCTGCCGTAAAGAATCGCCGTCCTTAGCAACGGCATGGCAACGCTTGATTCCCATGATTCAGGAGGTTAAGTGGCATCATGACATGCACAGAAGAGGAGACAGAGCGAGAGGGAGCTGAGAGGGACTGAAGGCGTGTGTGGGTGTGGTGTGGCTGCTTTGGGAGGAAAGAGGGAGAGTTTAGAGCTTTACAGCAAATAGGGAAACAAAAATTAGCTGTTACCAGCCACATATTTGCCCAAATTTGGCCTATAATGGAGGGAGAGGAGGAGGCATCACAGCACGCTGTGGAGACTGATGCTGGAGAGAGCAGTGAGGTGGGAGAGCAGCACATTGGAGGGCGCAAAACAGGGAGGAGGTTCTCAGACGAGGCAAATGCCTCTCTCCTGCAGGAGGTCGTTACGCTGTGGTGATTTGACACAGGGAGGGCGTGGGAAGCCTACCCCAAAGGCTTACCAGAAGATATGGACCGAGATAGCAGAGATGGTCTCGTCAGCGACCAACGAGGTGCGTGAGGGCAACCAATGCCGCAAACGATGGAACGACCTTGCGGGATCCGCAAGAGTAAATATTACATTTATTTTCATGTACTTTTGTATTTATATAATTTGATTTGTTACACCCATGAGTGACTATCAGCAGATGTGAGGTCTTTCACTTTTACCGGGAATGTTTTACTCAAAGTCTGTGGTCACGGTGCACGTCTTTCGGTAAAGAATGATAATTATCATAATAAGCATGCTTACATTTGTCGATTATGTGTTCTATCAGTCTCTGCGACAGTACTTAGCAATGATATCACGCAATGATCTTATGCCATGTCATCCTGTCACCTTTTACAGAAGAAGCTATCGACAATGAGGTCCGTGCAGAGGCAAACGGGCGTGGGGCCACTTGTCCCCAGTGACATCACTGAGACGGAGGAGCGGATGCTCACACTCGTGGGGAAGCACACCCGGACAGCCACGGAAGCATCTGCAGACCCTGAACTGATGCTATGTGAGTAAAGCTTACACCATTGCGTCATGTAAAGTCAATAGATGCCACACCCACTCATATCCGAACAATCATATCTGATAGATGATTTCTAAAATTGTCCTAGAAATAATGATGGCCTAATGTAAATCATTGCAATGCAAATGTATTGATGGTCATGAAATGTGCTGTTTGAGATGATTTTGATAGCTGTGGTGATTTTGTCGTGCATATGCTATGTGTAGCGCTGGACTCACCTTGTGACCCTAGCATCTCCTTCTCCTCTAATAACCTCATTTGTGTTTTGCAGCTCAGCCAGCAGCGCAGCCACAGACAAGACCACAGAGGTCAGAAGGTGGGGGTGTGGGGCCCGACTCGCCGGTCGATCCTACATCTGGTGCTGAGGAGCCCCGATTCTCGCCTATCAATCCACTGGGTCTGTTCTACACGGATGAGAGTGCGGACTTCGAGAAATCTGCATTGCCACGCTCCAGGAGCCATTCCATCTCAAGGCCATCTAGTGGTCCTCCGGTCATTCCCGCCTCCACTCTGGAGGTACCGGCCCCAAGCACCTCGCCACAGGGTACCTCATTTGTCCCCAGGACGGCGCCGACCCCGCGGAGGCCTCGGGGACGAGCGCCACATGAGAGCGGAGAGATGGTACAGTTGTCCAGGTGGACTGTAGACATTGGTGACCAGCTCATCAAAGCATCGGGGGGGTATATCCCGACAGCTGGCCACCATGACTGAGTACATTCCACGGATGGCGGAGGCCCTGGATGCGATAGCCAGGAACACTGCTGCACAGGCCTCCCAGTGGTCCCAGAGCATGGCACTCCACCCCTAGGTTCCACACGACTAGTGCGTACGACAGATAAGAGCAAGGACCAAGATCCTGCTTCTGCATCAGAGAATGTTGTCCCCTCAGCAACCCCCGCTCCCGTACCCATGCAACCACCGCATCTGCCTTCATCCCCCCCAATGAGGCACCGCCTGAGGAATTCCTCAGCCAGGTGCCGTGGAGTGAGGAGGAGAAGGGATAGAGGTGGGGAGAAGAAAGGGAGGGGGGAAGGAAAGTGGGGTGCATGTCCGCAGCTGATGGCTGTCTCCATCTGGGTGTATGCAATTTGTTGTAATGTATGGGGGGAGGGGACCACCCTCCTGCTTTGCATTTGTATTCTGTGTTGCTGGACATGTTGAACATTTGATTGATGTCAATGGTGCAAAAAGTGGGGTGTGGGCGGGGGTTGGGTGTTTTCGCCTGTGATATTTATGATTTCAGACCAATGTTGGTATAAAAAAAATTTTATTGAACATAACCTTGTTGCACATTGTCTCTGATAGCTGGACTGTTACACACTGGTGATTCCTTAACATGAAAGGGTAAATACAACTTAACTTCAATCAATGTAAACTTTAACTGCCACCAAGGGGATGGGCACTATTGATGTCTGAGCTACACACACACAGCAGTATGTCAACACTGTCACTCACAGGCAACGTTCTTTCAGGCAAATCGTTCAGATATCAGCTTCTCACGTAAGAGTCTTGCAGCTATGTAGCCACCACGGGCCCTTTCCTGTGGTCTGGAGGGGGTCGTGGGCATGGTTGCATAGCCAGCCTAGGTCAGCGTCCAGCCCCTCATCATCCTCTTCCTCTCTCTCCTGAGGTGGAGCATCAGTCCCTTCTGGCAATTCTTCACTCCTCCTGATAGCCAGATTGTGCAACATCGAGCATACGATCATGAATTTACCAACTTGCTCAGGGTTGTATTGTAGTCCTCCTGAGCGGTCCAGACATCTGAAGTGCTGCTTAAGCACAATTATTGTTTTCTGGACCACATTGCATGTGTCTCAGTGACTATGGTTGTATCATTTCTTGGCCTCGGTGTGGGTGTCACGCAGAGGGGTCATCAGCCAGGTGGCTAGGCCATATCGGTTATCTCCAAGCATCCAGCATTGTCCTTGTGGCTTAAGATGTCAGAGACAATGCTCTCACGAAGGATGTGAGCCTCATCAAAGGTGCCCAGACATTTGGCATTCACTGCCATGATGATCTGGTTGTGGTCGACAACTAGTTGGACCTTCAGGGAGTCAAACCCTTTTCTGTTACGAAAACGCTCCGGGTCCTGAGAAGGTGGCCGCATGGCGATGTGAGTGCACTGTATAGCTCCCTGCACCCTGCGGAACTTAGCAATGCAGTAGAATGCTCCAGCCCTGTCAGTCTGAGCCTTCGTGGTCATGGGGAAGCTGATAAAGTCCATCCTTCTCGTGTACAGGGCCTCCGTGACCTGTCTAATGCAGCGATGGGTTGCATGGTGAGACAGAGGGCAAATCTCGACTGCGGAGGCCCTAAAGGAACCGGACGCGTAGAAAGACAGTGCTGCGGTGACCTCAATCGACACTGATGTCCTGGTGGCAGGCTGCATATGTGGCCTGATGAGCTCACATATTTCATTGATCACCACCTTGTGGAAATGCAGTCTCCGAAGGTTACCGTCGGACACCTCAAGGTAAGACCTCTTTTCCCTGTACATGCGGGGTGTGTATGGTCTGGCCCTTCTCCTCATTCTTGCACGTCTTAAATTGGGGACATAATGATGTGCATCACACATTGAGCCATCTGCACTCTTCTGCATCTGCTGAGAAATGGCTGGCCCCATTGCAATGAAAATATAATAGTGATTGATCAGAAGCAATAATTTCCTCATTAAAATACACCTAGAGTAAACCCCCAATAATCCAGAGTCTGAAAATATGTCTGTTGAGATGGTCACTTCGCCTGAGAAGAACTCCAGAGTCAATGCAAACTCCCCCGAAGTTGAAGCAGCCTTTTGAATGAAGCGACCTGCGATTTAAAAAACGGAAGCCACACCGCTGGCTTTAGTTCAGAACAGTTCCACTTTTTCTGGGCGTTTTTTTGGGCGAGAGATATTGTGGGCGATATGTGTGCGAGGTGGTGAAAGTGACAGTGGCCGATCTCCTGAGCGTCAGTTTCGCCAAATGTGCTCTTTATGACAAAAAAAATGGGCGGGCGGTATTATTGAATCTTGGTGTTAATCCATGTGGAAAGTAACGCTGGTCAATATTATGGGTGTTGATTTCGTCCAGTCTGATGATTCCGCCCAACAAAATGGGCGGGGCGGTATTATTTTTTCAAACGAGGAAAGTAACGCTCGGCAATAAGTTTCCGAAAAATGCCCAATAGTTTCCATTTTGTGGCTAAATGGGCAATATATGGGCGTTATACGTCATTTCAGCAGTAAAATGGACATTAAGTGGGCATTAAGCATGCAAAAAACATGGAAAATCATCGTCTCAGAATAAGGGGCCCATTTAAAACTGAGATGAGGAGGAATTTCTTCTCTCAGAGGATTGTAAATCTGTGGAATTCTCTGCCCCAGAGAGCTGTGGAGGCTAGGTCATTGAATATATTTAAGGCAGAGATAGACAGATTCGTGAGCAATAAGGGAATAAAGGGCTATGGGGAGTGGGCAAGCTCGCTCCTCCCTATTTCTGTAATCTCTGCGTTCCTCTAATTCTGCCCTGTTGAGCATCTCTGATTATAATCGCTCAACCATTGGTGGCTGTGCCTTCAGCTGCAAAGGGCCTAAGCTCTGGAACTCCCTCTCTAAACCTTACTGCCTCTCTACCTCTTTTTCCTCTTTAAAACCTACCTCTTTTGACCAAGCTTTTGGTCATGTGCCCTAATTTCTTCTTTTGTGGCTTGGTGTCAATTTTTTGTTTTAATACTCCTAGGAAGAGCCTTGAGACATTTTACTATGTTAAAGGCACTATATAAATACAAGTTGTTGTTGTTGAAGCAGCGATTTACATATACTTCTTTCAATTTATTATACTGTATTTACTGCTCATGATGCGGTCTCCTCTATATTGGGGAGACCAAACGCTGATTGGGTGACCGCTTTGTGAAACACCTCCATTCAGTCCGCAAACGTGACCCTGAGCTTCTGGTCGCCTGTCACTTTAATTCTCCGCTCTACTCCCACTCTGATCACACTGTTCTCGGCCTCCTACACTTTTCCAATGAAGCTCAACATAAGCTCGAGGGACAGCACTTCATCTTTTGATTCGCCACTTTACTGCTTTCAGGACTCAACATAGAGCCCAACAATTTCACATCGTAACCTCTGCCCCCAATTTTTCCCAGACGGCAGCTGTTGATGATTCTGCTATACGCATTTACATCTCTTCTAGACCCATCTTTTGTTTCTTTACTTGTTCCATTACCATCTCCTTTTGCCTTGTACAATCATACATTTTGTCATTTAATTTTTCCTGCCTTCCACTCTATCACAAGCCTTCCCTTTTGTTCTTTCCTCCGCTCCCCCCGCAGCCCCCCACCCCTCCCCCACTCCCCACCCTTTCCCTTCCTTTGAACTTGCTTAAAACCTTGTTATATCTCTTAACTTTTCCAGTTCTAGCAAAAGATCATCGACCTGAAACATTAACACTGTTTCTCTCGCCACAGATGCTGCCTGACTTGTTGAGTATTTCCAGCAAGCAAGCACTCCACTCAGAACTCCTACATGGCAAGCGAGCCCCTGGGCAGAGGAAATGCTTCAAGGACACCCTCAAAGCCTCCTTGATAAAGTGTTACATCCCCACCGGCACCTGGGAATCCCTGGCCCAAAGTGGAGGAAGAGCATCCGGGAGGGCGCTGAGCACCTCGAGTCTCATCGCCGAGAGCATGCAGAAACCAAGCGCAGACAGCGGAAGAAACATGCGTCAAACCAGGCTCCCCACCCAGCCTTCCCTTCAACCACTGTCTGCCCACCTGCTACAGAGACTGTAATTCCCACATTGGACTGTACAGCACCTGAGAACTCACTTTTAGAGTGGAAGCAATTCTTCCTTGATTTCGAGGGACTGGTTATGATGATGATGATGATGATGATGAATATTTTACAGCACTTTGTTTTTATTTCATATTTCCAGCAGCCACAGTATTTTGCTTTTGCCAAATATCCTGATGTTATATTTCCACGAGCAGTGTTTTATAAACCGTACTAAACTGGCTGAAATACATTCACTGCATTAATTTCAAGTTAATTTTTATTTTCTGACTGAGCTTCAAAAGATGGCTCTAAAAATACTAAAGACTTGTTTGAATAGAAGAATAATGTAAACTTCAATAGCAATTTCTTGGTCATTTTTTTAGATTAACTTTAATAATTTTGTTTGCAGCTTCGTTAAATTAACTAAATCCTTTAATTTTGTCCAAAGGCGTGGAATTAATTTTTTCCAATAATTTTATTTTAGCTAAAATAGATTCCTGAATTGATGTACTAACTGTATGTCGGTATAGCCCAGATTTTTTGAGATCTGATTTCATCCAAAAGAACAAACTCATTTTCCAATCCTTAATGAACATGAGAGCACCAGAAACTTACTAGGAACACGAGGGGCGCCAACATAGGATAGCTCATTTTGGAGAATGTCTACTGCCCCATGAATCTTTGTCAGCATCCCACTAAGAGAAGGACAACTGAAGATGGGGCTCCACCAATGAAACTATGGTATCTGCTATATGATGGTAGGCTGTAGGAGACCTGGCAAAATTGACCACATACAACAGACTGTGACATTAAGAACATAAGAATTAGGAACAGGAGTAGGCCATCTAAACCCTCGAGCCTGCTCCGCCACTCAACAAGATCATGGCTGATCTGGCCATGGACTCAGCTCCACTTACCCGCCCGCTCCCCGTAACCCGGAATTCCCTTATTGCTTAAAAATCTATCTATCTTTGACTTGAAAACATTCAATGAGCCAGCCTCAACTGCTTCCTTGGGCAGAGAATTCCACAGATTCACAACCCTCTTGGAGAAGAAATTCCTTCTCAACTCGGTTTTAAATTGGCTCCCCCGTATTTTGAGGCTGTGCCCCCTAGTTCTAGTCTCCCAGACCAGTGGGAACAGCCTCTCTGCCTCTATCTTGTCTATCCCTTTCATTATTTTAAATGTTTCTATAAGATCACCCCTCATCCTTCTGAACTCCAACGAGTAAAGACCCAGTCTACTCAATCTATCATCATAAGGTAACCCCCTCATCTCCGGAATCAGCCGAGTGAATCGTCTCTGTACCCCCTCCAAAGCTAGTGTATCCTTTCTTAAGTAAGGTGACCAAAACTGAACGCAGTACTCCAGGTGCGGCCTCACCAATACCCTGTACAGTTGCAGCAGGATCTCCCTGCTTTTGTACTCCATCCCTTTCGCAATGAAGGCCAACATTCCATTTGCCTTCCCGATTGCCTGCTTCACCTGCAAACTATCCTTCTGTCATTCATGCACAAGGATGTCCTTGGAGATGGAGCACGCGGTGTCCACCGGTACGCTCGCGGCCTTCCGCGAGAGGTGGGCGCCGGAGGGACTGGAGTGCATCATCACGCCCGGCAACCAAATTTTAATTTGATTTTACGTTTTTAAGTTTAATTTGTTTTAATTGCCGGTGCTTTTAGTGTCCCCCTTCCCTTTTATAGGGGGCACTGGGGAAAATTGTGATTTTAGTGCCCAAAAAAAAGAAAAACACAAAGAAAAAAACAAAAAAAGGGGGGAAAAAAAAAAAAAGGGCCTTGTAAATGTCTGGAGTGTCACCCAGGTCGGGTGGCACCGTTTAATGTTTTATGTTTTCGCAGGTAAACTCAAAAGAGTTTCATGCACAAGGAACCAATGGTGGAGCAGTGGAGGCGTGTCCTGCTCAGTTGGAGCTGTGAGCAGTGAGGAGAGCTGCTATCAACTTGAGCTCCTGCCTGGAGAGCCCTGAGACCAGCCCAGGAAAAGAAGGAAGGAAGGGGCTTCACCTTCAACTTTCACCCAGAGGGAGAGAAGGAGAAAAGAAAATTTGTACATCTTTACCATTTCTGCAAGGAGTTGGAGAGAGGGGGAAAAGACCAACAACAACAACATCCAGTGTGGAAGGAGGGAGACTCTACCATTCTACAGGTGGGTGTTGGTGCAGTCCCAAAAAGACTTTGTTGAATCGGTGGGGGGAGGAAAGAAGACCATTGAGGGCCGGAACGTCGCGGGGGGTGTGTGTGTGTGGAAGTGTGTGTGGGGCCCTTGCTTACAACTAGGCCCCACACACAATTGAACCCCCCCCCCAATTGCCTAGCCTGGGATAGCTGGAGCTACCAGGCTCAAGAATTTCATCACCTAATTAAACATCGTTGGGAGTGTGTGCCTGGTTGGCTCTAGCTGCCCCAGGTGAAGACATCTTCTCCACTCACCTGAAGACCATCCCAAAGACTGTGTTTGTGTTTTTGCCATCTGGGGATTGCACCCACCCACAGCTGCGAGGGGAGACCTGACCTCGCAGTTTCCCCCCCCCTTCCCACCCCCCTCTCTCTTTCTCTGTTACTCTGTTTCTCCCCTCTCTCTCTGAGGCCTCTTTCTCCCAAATTAATAAAAAAAAACAATTAAGACAACTGAGCAGAGGGAGCAAGGCCCCTCCCCAATTGCCAACTAGGGGAGAGGTACCTCATTAAGGGCTCCTCTGCTCAGTCTAATCAAACGAGGCCAATTAAGACCATTAAGGCCTGTGACTTTGGGGTGGGTGTAGCCCTGAAAGGGACCCCGTGATGGCGACCCCATCCACGCCGGTGGCAGGGCCAGCGAGGACATATGCGCAGGTGGCAACCGCTTCCACGGCACCTCCTGCGCCATCCGCTGCCCTGCCACCTTTCAGATTAATCACTAAAAAACACGGGGTCAAGAGCTACACTCACCCCACAATGAGCATTGAGGAGTGCGTGCGGGCGATGGCTGGGGTAGTCGGCCCCTCGGCCATTGTCGCAGCCTCCAAGATGTCTGGGAAGGCCGTGTTCTTCCTGGGGTCGGAGCGGGCGGTGTCCCTGGCCCTCGAAAAGGGGCTCACGGTGGGCGGGACGTTCCTGCCGGTGGACCCTCTCGAGGCCACCGCGTAGAGGGTCATCATATCGAACGTCCCGCCATTTGTTCCCGCTGAGCTCCTCCTCCCTCACCTACACCAACTGGGGGAGGTAAGGTCGGGGATCAACCCCATACCGCTCGGCCTCAGGGAGAGCAGCCTGCGCCACGTGTTCTCCTTCCGCCGCCAGCTCTTTGTCCGGCTGGCGCGGGAGGAGACGACGGAGGGGAACTTTAATGTGGTGCACGAGGGGACTGCCTACCGCGTCTTTTGGACGTCAGACGGCGTGCGGTGCCATGCCTCCAAGGCCGCCAAACCACCGAAGGCGGCCAAGGCTGGCGCCGCCGCCACCCCTCCCCCTAGTTGCGTCCGCGTGCCGGGAGCCGAAGGTGCGCGGGCATCGTCGGAGGCCTTTGTTTTCAGGGCCTCCGGCGGGGGGGAGGGAGAGCGTCCGACCGGAAAGAAGGCGCGGAAGAAGGCAAAACATCAAGAGGCGGGTCCCCTCAGTGCGCCAGATAATTTGACCACCGCGCTCAGCCCAACCCCGTCACCGGCGAGCACGGGGTGCCCCGATCCCGTGCCCGAGCCCTTGAACAACACCACAGAGGGGTCCGGGCGCGGGCAAGAAAAGGAAAAGGGGGGGGCGGAGCGGGAGGCCTCGGCAGACATGGAGGTCTCCCTGACTCCGCGCGCCCCCAGGAACAAAAGGAGGCACGGCTCCGATGAGGCGGAGGGGGAACAACATCCCTCCGCGGAGGAGTCGGTGCCCGCCGCGTGTCCCGCGTCCCCAACCAGCGCCCCCAAGCTGCGCTGTAGGCGAGAGGAGTCTGTCCCCGGGGAAGGTGAGACAGTCGAGGCTGCCCAGCCTCTGCCTCCCGGGGATGGCGTGGAAGATCTGCCTGTCGTGGGAGGCGTGGGTATCGCGGAGGAATGCATTGCCGCCGGGTCGGGCGTCCCGGGGACTGAGGCGGGCGGGGCCGAAGAGGCCGAACCTGAGCCCGCCCAGCCAATACACAACTTCCCCCGGGAGTCGCTCGACCCGGCAGAAACACAATTTATTGATTTTAATGAAACTGTAGATGCTGGGCCGGGGGGTGGCAGCGGGGAGGGGGAGGAACACCCACCCTCGCCCCTTACTTTGGAGCTGGTGCACTTGGGGAGCCTGGGGATTTCCTATGGCCGGGTCTCTCCTTGTCCTCCGGTTCCTGGGGCGGAGGGGGAACCCCTTCCGCTGTCATTTCCCGACCCAGCACCATTTTTAAAAGAGCCCAGTGGGGACTCCTCTGCCGACGATCCTGGGGGTGGGATCGGGGCAGAGCCAGGGCCGGTTGGAGCGGCCGGTTCATTTGCCGTACCTTGTGCGGTCGATGGGCCGGCTGTTGGCGGCCACCTCCCGGAGGAGGACGGGGACTCGGTGGGGGACGCGGGTGAAGACCGAGAGACCACCGCCAGCGAGGCGGTGGATCTGCTCGCGGCCGCCGCCGAGACCATCCTCATTCCTGCAAAGGAACTCCGGGACTTTTTGGCCCAGAGCCGGGGTCGCTGCGACCAAGCCCGACTGGCCCTGGAAAAATGGTCCGAGCCAGAGCTGATCAAGGGGTCCGTCCGCGCCGCCGTTAAAACCTTGGCCGCGGGCGGGCCCTTGACAAAGGCGCAACACCTTGAGCTGCGCGAGCTCGAGGGACTCCTCGCTGGGCTGCGGAGGTAGCGGAGTTCAACAAAAGACTACGCTCCCCCCCCCACAATAGGTTAAGGTAGAGGTTGCACTATGCTTTTGCCATGAAGATAACCATAGCCAGCCTCAACATCAACGGCGGCAGAGGGGCACGCCGTAGATTTGACAATTTTTCGCTCCTGCGGGAGGGGAAATATGCGGTGTGCTTCCTGCAAGAAACCCACACCGTTCCGGGAGACGAAGCCACGTGGCTCCTGGAATGGCAAGGAGAGGTCCGCATGAGCCACCTCACCGCCATTTCTAGTGGGGTGGCCATCTTGCTGGGCCCGCATTTTCAGCCGGAGATCTTGGGGGTCGAGGAGCCCGTGCCAGGCCGCTTGCTGCACGTAACGGTTCGCCTGGGGGACGTGCCGCTCCATCTCGTGAACGTGTACGCCCCTCAGCCCGGCCCGCAGCAAACGCGCTTCTTTGAAGAGGTGTCCGCTCTTCTTGGCTCCGTCGACGTCGGCGACTGCATTGTCCTCGGGGGGGATTTTAACTGCACCCTCGAGGCGAGGGACCGCTCCGGTGCCCCGCAGTGCATGACGGCGATGGAGAAGTTGAGGGACCTGGTCGGGTCCTTCGACTTGGTGGACGTCTGGCGAAATCTCCACCCCGACTCCAGCGCCTTTACTTGGGTGAGGCCTGGAGTAGGATGGTCTAGAGTCGACCGCCTTAACGTGTCTCGGGCGTACGTTTCCTGCATCCCGGCGGCCTCCATGCGGCCGGTGCCGTGTTCGGACCACCACCTGGTGTGGGCGGAGCTCGCTTCGCTCCGCGCGAGGACGGGGTCCACATACTGGCACTTTAACAACCGGCTGCTGGAGGACGTGCGGTTCCAGGACTCGTTCCGTCGATTCTGGTCCGACTGGAGAAGGAAGCAGGGGGGCTTCCCCTCCTTGAGGCTATGGTGGGACGTGGGCAAGGCTCACGTCCGCGTCTTCTGTCAAGAGTACGCGAGGGGGTCGACCAAGAGGCGGGCGGCCAGAGTCGGGCGCCTAGAAAAAGAGGTGCTCGACCTGGAAGCCCGTCTCGGTCAAGTCGTCCAGGACCCGGCCCTGCGGACGGTGTACGAAGCGAAGAAGGCCGCGCTGAAGGACCTGCAGCTCGTCGGGTCCCGAGGTGCGTTCGTGAGGTCACGGATCCGGTTCCTGCGGGATCTGGACCGCGGCTCCCCCTTCTTCTACTCGCTGGAAAAAAGGCAGAGTGTCCGTAAGCAGCTCTTGACGCTGCTGGCCGACGACGGCTCTCTCGTCTCGGATCCGGAGGGCGTCAACAACAGGGCCCGTGAATATTACGGGGCTCTGTTCTCTCCGGATCCGTCCAGCGAGGAAGCGCGTAGAGTTTTGTGGGAGGACCTGCCGAAGGTCAGCCCGGAGGGCGCCGAAAATCTGGAAGCTCCGCTAAGCCTGGCGGAGCTGACCGGTGCCCTCGACCGGCTCTCGAGGGGAAAATCCCCGGGGCTGGACGGGCTGACCGTGGAGTTCCACAGGGCGTTCTGGGACGTCCTGGGGAGCGACTACGCGCGGGTCCTGGGGGAAAGTCTGGCGACCGGGGAAATGCCCCTCTCTTGGCGCAGGGCAGTCATCGTCCTGCTGCCTAAGAAGGGCGATCTCCGCCTCCTTAATAACTGGCGCCCGGTCTCCCTCCTCAGCACGGACTACAAAATCTTCGCCAGGGTGATGTCTGCTCGCCTTGGTGCCGTGCTGGACCACATGATCCACCCCGACCAGTCCTACACGGTCCCGGGCTGGACAATCCACGATAACATCCATCTGGTCCGGGACCTCATCCATTGTTCCCAGGAGGCTGGTCTGTCGGTCGCCTTCCTATCCCTCGACCAAGAGAAGGCGTTCGACAGGGTGGATCACGACTATCTGCTCGGAACTCTGCGCGCTTTCGGGTTCGGGACGCATTTCGTCGCCCGGATCCGACTTTTGTACGCCGCCGCGGAGTGTCTGATTAAGGTTAACGGGTCCTTGACGGCGCCCCTTCGCTTTAGGAGAGGGGTGCGCCAGGGATGCCCCATGTCCGGCCAGTTATACGCCGTTTGCGTGGAGCCTGTCCTGCGCCTCTTGCGGACGAGGTTGACGGGACTGGCTCTGCAAGGGCCGGGCGTGGAGGTCGTCCTCTCGGCTTACGCCGATGACGTGCTCCTCGCGGTAGAGGATCCCGCTGACCTGCGGAGGATGCGTGAGTGCCAGGAGATTTACTCGGCCGCGTCCTCCGCCAGGATCAACTGGGAGAAATGTTCCGGACTCCTGGTGGGTCAGTGGCGGGTGGACTCCCTGCCGGAGGAGCTCAGGCCTTTTGCCTGGAGCACGACCCATCTCCTCTATCTGGGAGTCTACCTTAGCCCCGACGAGGGAGCCTGGCCGGCGAACTGGCAGGAGCTGGAGGCCAAGGTCGCCGCTCGCCTAGGGCGCTGGACAGGACTGCTCCGAGTGCTGTCCTACAGGGGTCGAACGCTAGTCATAAACCAGCTGGTGGCCGCAATGCTGTGGTACCAGCTGGTCACTTTGACCCCTCCCCCTGCGTTTGTCGCCAAGATACAGAAGAAGCTGGTGGACTTCTTCTGGAACAACAGGAAGCACTGGGTTTCTGCCGCGGTCTTGAGTCTCCCGCTTGAGGAGGGCGGTCAGTCGCTGGTGTGCGTCAGCGCCCAGCTCGCGACTTTCCGTCTTCAGACCCTGCAGAGATACCTTTACGTCGAGCCCCCTCCTAGGTGGTGTGCTCTGGCGAGGTATTTCTTCCGCCAGCAGCGCGACCTCAATTATGACACGCAGCTCCTGTTTGTGAACTTGGGGGGTGCCAGGACCGCCCTCCGGGAGCTGCCTGTCTTTTACAGGGAACTCATCAGGGTCTGGAACAAAGCCTCCACCAAGCGCAGCTCTCCGCCGGCTGGAGTGGCGGCCGTCCTGCAGGAGCCGCTGCTCGGGAATCCGTACCTCCACGGCCGAGGTTTCATGTGGCGGTCGGAAGAGAGGGCTGTGGCTGGTGAGGTGACCAGGGTCAGGGACCTGCTCGATGGCGGAGGAGTGGGCTGGATGGCGCCAGACACGCTGGCGCGGCGCCTAAACTCTGCCAACGTCCGCACGCGGCCGATGCCATCGAGTCGCTAAAAACAACTCTGGGCCCTGACTCCATTAGGTGCATCGAGGAGGCTCAAGCACGTGGGGAGATCCCGTCCGAACTGACCCCCGTCCGGACGGAATTCCTCATCGGCGCCAAACCCCGGAACCTCCCTCGGGGGCCGGCGCCTCACAACTTGAGCCGCCTCGGGGAAATCCCCTCCGTGCCTTTCAGTTCCGCGCGGAGGGGTTTCATGTCCGGGCTGCTCCTGCACACTCTCAACTTTGCCATCCTCGCCTGCCGTCCGGACACGCCATGGTGTACCATCTTGCCGTCCGGAGGAGGCGGGGGTCCCCGATGGAGGGCACTCTACGCAGGGGTCCTCCCACTATTCGTCGGGGACTTGGCCTGGAGGGTGGTGCACGGAGCAGTGCCGTGCAACAAATTTTTAAGCCGGTTCACGGACTCCCAGGCCGCCTGCAATTTCTGCGGTCTGGAGGAGTCCGTGTTCCATGTTTTTATTGAGTGCACGAGGTTGCAGCCCCTGTTCCATTATTTGAAGGGGCTGCTCCTGAAATTCTGGCTGCACTTCAGTCCCACTCTCCTGATCTTTGGGCACCCTGTGCGGAGGGGAGCGGGTAGGTCCGAAGGCCTCCTCGTAGGACTGCTCCTGGGCACGGCCAAGGGTGCCATCAGCCGGTCCAGGCAGCGGGCGGTCGAGGGGGTCGTTCAACCTGACTGCCTGCCTCTCTTCCGCTCTTACATCCGGTCCAGGGTGTCCTTGGAGATGGAGCACGCGGTGTCCACCGGTACGCTCGCGGCCTTCCGCGAGAGGTGGGCACCGGAGGGACTGGAGTGCATCATCACGCCCAGCAACCAAATTTTAATTTGATTTTACATTTTAAAGTTTAATTTGTTTTAATTGCCGGTGCTTTTAGTGTCCCCCTTCCCTTTTATAGGGGGCACTGGGGAAAATTGTGATTTTAGTGCCCAAAAAAAAAACCAAAAAAAAGAAGGAAAAAAAAAAACCCCCAAAAGAAAACCAAAAAAAAGAAAAAAAGGGCCTTGTAAATGTCTGGTGTGTCACCCAGGTTGGGTGGCATGGTTTAATGTGTTTTGTTTTGCAGATAAACTCCAAAAAGAGTTTCATGCACAAGGACCAATTGTGGAGCAGTGGAGGCGTGTCCTGCTCAGTTGGAGCTGTGAGCAGTGAGGAGAGCAGCTATCAACCTGTGCTCCTGCCTGGAGAGCCCTGAGACCAACCCAGGAAAAGAAGGAAGGAAGGGGCTTCACCACCAACTTTCACCCAGAGGGAGAGGAGGAGAAAAGAAAACTTTTAACAACTCTTTACCATTTCTGCAAAGAGTTCGAGAGAGGGGGAAAGACCAAAACAACATCCAGTGTGGAAGGAGGGGGACTCTACCATTCTACAGGTGGGTGTGGGTGCATTTCCCAAACAGACTTTGTTGTATCGGTGGGGGGAGGAAAGAAGACCACTGAGGGCCGGAACATCGCGGGGTTTGTGTGTGTGTGTGTGTGTGGGGGCCTTGCTTACAACTAGGCCCCCCCCCACAATTGAACCCCCCCCCCCAATTGCCTAGCCTGGGATAGCTGGAGCTACCAGGCTGAAGATTTTTCTCATTTACCCTATTAACATCGTTAGGAGTGTGTGCCTGGTGGCTCTAGCTGCCCCAGGTGAAGACATCTTCTCCCCTCACCTGAAGACCACCCCAAAGACTTTGTGTTTTGCCATCTGGGGATTGCACCCACCCACAGCTGCGAGGGGAGACCTGCCCTCGCAGTTCCCCCCCCCCTTCCCACCCCCATCTCTCTTTCTCTGTTACTCTGTTTCTCCCCTATCTCTCTGAGGCCTCTTTCTCCTAATTTTTAAAAAAAAAACAATTGAGACAACTGAGCAGAGGGAGCAAGGCCCCTCCCCAATTGCCAACTAGGGGAGTGGTGCCTCGTTAAGGGCTCATCTGCTCAGTTAAATATACAAAGCCAATAAAGACCATGAAGGCCTGTGACTTTGGGGTGGGTGTAGCCCTTAAAAGGACCCCGTGATGGCGACCCCATCCACGCCGGTGGCAGGGCCAGCGAAGACGTATGCGCAGGTGGCAACCGCTTCCACGGCACCTCCTGCGCCACCCGCTGCCCTGCCACCTTTTCAACTTATAACCAGGAAACACGGGGTCAAGAGCTACACTCACCCCACAATGAGCATTGAGGAGTGCGTGCGGGCGATGGCTGGGGTAGTCGGCCCCTCGGCCATTGTCGCAGCCTCCAAGATGTCTGGGAAGGCCGTGTTCTTCCTGGGGTCGGAGCGGGCGGTGTCCCTGGCCCTTGAAAAGGGGCTCATGGTGGGCGGGACGTTCCTGCCGGTGGACCCTCTCGAGGCCACCGCGCAGGGGGTCATCATATCGAACGTCCCGCCCTTTGTTCCCGCTGAGCTCCTCCTCCCTCACCTACAACAACTGGGGGAGGTAAGGTCGGGGATCAACCCCATACCGCTCGGCCTCAGGGAGAGCAGCCTGCGCCACGTGTTCTCCTTCCGCCGCCAGCTCTTTGTCCGGCTGGCGCGGGAGGAGACGACGGAGGGGTCTTTTAATGTGGTGCACGAGGGGACTGCCTACCGCGTCTTCTGGACGTCGTTCGGCGTGCGGTGCCATGCCTGCAGAGAGGTGGGGCACATTCGCAAGAACTGCCCCGCCTCCAAGGCCGCCAAACCACCGAAGGCGGCCAAGGCTGGCGCCGCCGCCACCCCTCCCCCTAGTTGCGTCCGCGTGCCGGGAGCCATAGGTGCGCGGGCATCGTCGGAGGCCTTTGTTTTCGGGGCCTCCGGCGGGGGGGAGGGAGAGCGTCCGAACGGAAGGAAGGCGCGGGACAAGGCAAAACATCCAGAGGCGGGTCCCCTCGGTGCGCCAGACAATTTATTTACCGCGCTCGGCCCAACCCAGTCACCGGCGAGCGCGGGGTGCCCTGAGCCCGTGCCCGAGCCCTTGAACAACACCGCAGAGGGGCCCGGGCGCGGGCAAGAAAAGAAAAAGGGGGGGGGCGGAGCGGGAGGCCTCGGCAGACATGGAGGTCTCCCTGCCTCAGCACACCTCCAGCAACAAAAGGAGGCGCCGCTCCGTTGAGGCGGAGGGGGAACAACATCCCTCCGCGGAGGAGTCGGTGCCCGCCGCGTGTCCCGCGTCCCCCACCAGCGCCCCCAAGCAGCGCCGTAGGCGGGAGGAGTCTGTCCCCGGGGAGGGTGAGACAGTTGAGGCTGCCCAGCCTCTGCCTCCCGGGGATGGCGTGGAAGATCTGCCTGTCGTGGGGGGCGTGGGAACCGCGGAGGAATGCATTGCCGCCGGGCCGGGCGTCCCGGGGACTGAGGCGGGCGGGGCCGAATAGGCCGAACCTGAGCCCGCCCAGCCAATACCCAACTTCCCCCGGGAGTCGCTCGACCCGGCAGAAACACAAATTATTGATTTTAATGAAACTGTAGATGCTGGGCCGGGGGTTGGCAGCGGGGAGGGGGAGGAACACCCACCCTCGCCTCTTGCTGTGGGGCTGGAGCACTTGGAGAGCCTGGGGATTTCCTATGGCCGGGTCTCTCCTTGTTCCCCGGTTCCTGGGGCGGAGGGGGAACCCCTTCCGCTGTCATTTCCCGACCCAGCACCATTTTTAAAAGAGCCCAGTGGGGACTCCTCTGCCGACGATCCTGGGGGTGGGATCGGGGCAGAGCCAGGGCCGGTTGGAGCGGCCGGTTCATTTGCCGTACCTTGTGCGGTCGATGGGCCGGCTGCTGGCGGCCACCTCCCGGAGGAGGACGGGGACTCGGTGGGGGACGCGGGTGAAGACCTAGAGACCACCGCCAGTGAGGCGGTGGATCTGCTCGCGGCCGCCGCCGAGACCATCCTCATTCCTGCAAAGGAACTCCGGGACTTTTTGGCCCAGAGCCGGGGTCGCTGCGACCAAGCCCGACTGGCCCTGGAAAAATGGTCCGAGCCAGAGCTGATCAAGGGGTCCGTCCGCGCCGCCGTTAAAACCTTGGCCGCGGGCGGGCCCTTGACAAAGGCGCAACACCTTGAGCTGCGCGAGCTCGAGGGACTCCTCGCTGGGCTGCGGAGGGAGCGGAGTTCAACAAAAGACTCCGCTCCCTCCCCCACAATAGGTTAAGGTAGAGGTTGCACTATGCTTTTGCCATGAAGATAACCATAGCCAGCCTCAACATCAACGGCGGCAGAGGGGCACGCCGTAGATTTGACAATTTTTCGCTCCTGCGGGAGGGGAAATATGCGGTGTGCTTCCTGCAAGAAACCCACACCGTTCTCCGGGAGACGAAGCCACGTGGCTCCTGGAATGGCAAGGAGAGGTCCGCATGAGCCACCTCACCGCCATTTCTAGTGGGGTGGCCATCTTGCTGGGCCCGCATTTTCAGCCGGAGATCTTGGGGGTCGAGGAGCCCGTGCCAGGCCGCTTGCTGCACGTAACGGTTCGCCTGGGGGACGTGCCGCTCCATCTCGTGAACGTGTACGCCCCTCAGCCCGGCCCGCAGCAAACGCGCTTCTTTGAAGAGGTGTCCGCTCTTCTTGGCTCCGTCGACGTCGGCGACTGCATTGTCCTCGGGGGGGATTTTAACTGCACCCTCGAGGCGAGGGACCGCTCCGGTGCCCCGCAGTGCATGACGGCGATGGAGAAGTTGAGGGACCTGGTCGGGTCCTTCGACTTGGTGGACGTCTGGCGAAATCTCCACCCCGACTCCAGCGCCTTTACTTGGGTGAGGCCTGGAGTAGGATGGTCTAGAGTCGACCGCCTTAACGTGTCTCGGGCGTACGTTTCCTGCGTCCCGGCGGCCTCCATGCGGCCGGTGCCGTGTTCGGACAACCACCTGGTGTGGGCGGAGCTCGCTTCGCTCCGCGCGAGGACGGGGTCCGCGTACTGGCACTTTAACAACCGGCTGCTGGAGGACGTGCGGTTCCAGGACTCGTTCCGTCGATTCTGGTCCGACTGGAGAAGGAAGCAGGGGGGCTTCCCCTCCTTGAGGCTATGGTGGGACGTGGGCAAGGCTCACGTCCGCGTCTTCTGTCAAGAGTACGCGAGGGGGTCGACCAAGAGGCGGGCGGCCAGAGTCGGGCGCCTAGAAAAAGAGGTGCTCGACCTGGAAGCCCGTCTCGGTCAAGTCATCCAGGACCCGGCCCTGCGGACGGTGTACGAAGCGAAGAAGGCCGCGCTGAAGGACCTGCAGCTCGTCGGGTCCCGAGGCGCGTTCGTGAGGTCGCGGATCCGGTTCCTGCGGGATCTGGACCGCGGCTCCCCCTTCTTCTACTCGCTGGAAAAAAGGCAGAGTGTCCGTAAGCAGCTCTTGACGCTGCTGGCCGACGACGGCTCTCTCGTCTCGGATCCGGAGGGCGTCAAAAACAGGGCCCGTGAATATTACGGGGCTCTGTTCTCTCCGGATCCGTCCAGCGAGGAAGCGCGTAGAGTTTTGTGGGAGGACCTGCCGAAGGTCAGCCCGGAGGGCGCCGAAAATCTGGAAGCTCCGCTAAGCCTGGCGGAGCTGACCGGCTCTCGAGGGGAAAATCCCCGGGGCTGGTCGGGCTGACCGTGGAGTTCCACAGGGCGTTCTGGGACGTCCTGGGGGGCGACTACGCGCGGGTCCTGGGGGAAAGTCTGGCGACCGGGGAAATGCCCCTCTCTTGGCGCAGGGCAGTCATCGTCCTGCTGCCTAAGAAGGGCGATCTCCGCCTCCTTAAGAACTGGCGCCCGGTCTCCCTCCTCAGCACGGACTACAAAATCTTCGCCAGGGCGATGTCTGCTCGCCTTGGTGCCGTGCTGGACCACATGATCCACCCCGACCAGTCCTACACGGTCCCGGGCCGGACAATCCACGATAACATCCATCTGGTCCGGGACCTCATCCATTGTTCCCAGGAGGCTGGTCTGTCGGTCGCCATCCTATCCCTCGACCAAGAGAAGGCGTTCGACAGGGTGGATCACGACTATCTGCTCGGAACTCTGCGCGCTTTCGGGTTCGGGACGCATTTCGTCGCCCGGATCCGACTTTTGTACGCCGCCGCGGAGCGTCTGATTAAGGTTAACGGGTCCTTGACGGCGCCCCTTCGCTTTAGGAGAGGGGTGCGCCAGGGATGCCCCATGTCCGGCCAGTTATACGCCGTTTGCGTGGAGCCTTTCCTGCGCCTCTTGCGGACGAGGTTGACGGGACTGGCTCTGCAAGGGCCGGGCGTGGAGGTCGTCCTCTCGGCTTACGCCGATGACGTGCTCCTCGCGGTAGAGGATCCCGCTGACCTGCGGAGGATGCGTGAGTGCCAGGAGATTTACTCGGCCGCGTCCTCCGCCAGGATCAACTGGGAGAAATGTTCCGGACTCCTGGTGGGTCAGTGGCGGGTGGACTCCCTGCCGGAGGAGCTCAAGCCTTTTGCCTGGAGCACGACCCATCTCCTCTATCTGGGAGTCTACCTTAGCCCCGACGAGGGAGCCTGGCCGGTGAACTGGCAGGAGCTGGAGGCCAAGGTCGCCGCTCGCCTAGGGCGCTGGACAGGACTGCTCCGAGTGCTGTCCTACAGGGGTCGAGCGCTAGTCATAAACCAGCTGGTGGCCGCAATGTTGTGGTACCGGCTGGTCACTTTGACCCCTCCCCCTGCGTTTGTCGCCAAGATACAGAAGAAGCTGGTGGACTTCTTCTGGAACAACAGGAAGCACTGGGTCTCTGCCGTGGTCTTGAGTCTCCCGCTTGAGGAGGGCGGTCAGTCGTTGGTGTGCGTCAGCGCCCAGCTCGCGACTTTCCGTCTTCAGACCCTGCAGAGATACCTTTACGTCGAGCCCCATCCTAGGTGGTGTGCTCTGGCGAGGTATTTCTTCCGCCAGCAGCGCGACCTCAATTATGACACGCAGCTCCTGTTTGTGAGCTTGGGGGGTGCCAGGACCGCCCTCCGGGAGCTGCCTGTCTTTTACAGGGAACTCATCAGGGTCTGGAACAAAGTCTCCACCAAGCGCAGCTCTCCGCCGGCTGGAGTGGCGGCCGTCCTGCAGGAGCCGCTGCTCGGGAATCCGTACCTCCACGGCCGAGGTTTCATGTGGCGGTCGGAAGAGAGGGCTGTGGCTGGTGAGGTGACCAGGGACCTGCTCGATGGCGGAGGAGTGGGCTGGATGGCGCCAGACACGCTGGCGCGGCGCCTAAACTCTGCCAACGTCCGCCATGCGGCCGATGCCATCGAGTCGCTAAAAACAGCTCTGGGCCCTGGCTCCATTAGGTGCATCGAGGAGGCTCAAGCACGTGGGGAGATCCCGTCCGAACTGACCCCCATCCGGACGGAATTCCTCATCGGCGCCAAACCCCGGAACCTCCCTCGGGGGCCGGTGCCTCACAACTTGAGCCGCCTCGGGGAAATCCCCTCTGTGCCTTTCAGTTCCGCGCGGAGGTGTTTCCTGTACGGGCTGCTCCTGCACACCCTCAACTTTGCCATCCTCGCCGGCCGTCCGGACACGCCATGGCGTACCATCTTGCCGTCCGGAGGAGGCGGGGGTCCCCGATGGAGGGCACTCTACGCAGGGGTCCTCCCACTATTCATCGGGGACTTGGCCTGGAGGGTGGTGCACGGAGCAGTGCCGTGCAACAAATTTTTAAGCCGGTTCACAGACTCCCGGGCCGCCTGCAATTTCTGCGGTCTGGAGGAGTCCGTGTTCCATGTTTTTATTGAGTGCACGAGGTTGCAGCCCCTGTTCCATTATTTGAAGGGGCTGCTCCTGAAATTCTGGCTGCACTTTAGTCCCACTCTCCTGATCTTTGGGCACCCTGTGCGGAGGGGAGCGGGTAGGTCCGAAGGCCTCCTCGTAGGACTGCTCCTGGGCACGGCCAAGGGTGCCATCAGCCGGTCCAGGCAGCGGGCGGTCGAGGGGGTCGTTCAACCTGACTGCCTGCCTCTCTTCCGCTCTTACATCCGGTCCAGGGTGTCCTTGGAGATGGAGCACGCGGTGTCCACCGGTACGCTCGCGGCCTTCCGCGAGAGGTGGGCACCGGAGGGACTGGAGTGCATCATCACGCCCGGCAACCAAATTTTAATTTGATTTTACGTTTTTTAAGTTTAATTTGTTTTAATTGCCGGTGCTTTTAGTGTCCCCCTTCCCTTTTATAGGGGGCACTGGGGAAAATTGTGATTTTAGTGCCCAAAAAAAAAACCAAAAAAAGAAAAACACAAAAAAAAACAAAAAAAAGGGTGGGAAAAAAAAGGGCCTTGTAAATGTCTGGAGTGTCACCCAGGTCGGGTGGCACCGTTTAATGTTTTATGTTTTGCAGGTGAACTCCAAAAGGAACCAATGGTAGAGCAGTGGAGGCGTGTCCTGCTCAGTAGGAGCTGAGCTGCAGTGAGGAGAGCAGCTATCAACCTTAGCTCCTGCCTGGAGAGCCCTGAGACCAGCCCAGGAAAAGAAGGAAGGAAGGGGCTTCACCACCAACTTTCACCCAGAGGGAGAGGAGGAAGCAGAAAACATTTAACAACCATTTACCACTTCTGCAAAGAGTTGGAGAGAGGGGGAAAGACCAAAACAACATCCAGTGTGGAAGGAGGGAGACTCTACTATTTCTACAGGTGGGTGTGGGTGCATTTCCCAAGAGACTTTGTTGTATCGGTGGGGGGAGGAAAGAAGACCACTGAGGGCCGGAACATCGCGGGGGGTGTGTGTGTGTGGAAGTGTGTGTGGGGGCCTTGCTACAACTAGGCCCCACACACAACTGAACCCCCCCCCCCAATTGCCTAGCCTGGGGTAGCTGGAGCTACCAGGCTGAAGATTTCTTTTCTTTAAATACCCATTTTAACATCGTTAGGAGCGTGTGCCTGGTGGCTCTAGCTGCCCCAGGTGAAGACATCTTCTCCCCTCACCTGAAGACCATCCCAAAGACTTTGTGTTTTGCCATCTGGGGATTGCACCCACCCACAGCTGCGAGGGGAGACCTGCCCTCGCAGTTCCCCCCCCCTTCCCACCCCCCTCTCTCTTTCTCTGTTTCTCCCCTCTCTCTCTGAGGCCCCTTTCTCCTAATTTAAAAAAAAAAATCAATTGAGACAACTGAGCAGAGGGAGCAAGGCCCCTCCCCAATTGCCAACTAGGGGAGAGGTGCCTCGTTAAGGGCTCCTCTGCTCAGTTAATATACGAGGCCAATAAAGACCATTAAGGCCTGTGACTTTGGGGTGGGTGTAGCCCTTAAAGGGACCCCGTGATGGCGACCCCATCCACGCCGGTGGCAGGGCCGGCGAGGACATATGCGCAGGTGGCAACCGCTTCCACGGCACCTCCTGCGCCACCCGCTGCCCTGCCACCATTCAGATTAATCACCAAAAAACACGGGGTCAAGAGCTACACTCACCCCACAATGACCATCGAGGAGTGCGTGCGGGCGATGGCTGGGGTAGTCGGCCCCTCGGCCATTGTCGCAGCCTCCAAGATGTCTGGGAAGGCCGTGTTCTTCCTGGGGTCGGAGCGGGCGGTGTCCCTGGCCCTTGAAAAGGGGCTCACGGTGGGCGGGACGTTCCTGCCGGTGGACCCTCTCGAGGCCACCGCGCAGAGGGTCATCGTGTCAAACGTCCCGCCCTTTGTTTCCGCTGAGCTCCTCCTCCCTCACCTACACCAACTGGGGGAGGTAAGGTCGGGGATCAACCCCATACCGCTCAGCCTCAGGGAGAACAGCCTGCGCCACGTGTTCTCCTTCCGCCGCCAGCTCTTTGTCCGGCTGGCGCGGGAGGAGACGACGGAGGGGAACTTTAATGTGGTGCACGAGGGGACTGCCTACCGCGTCTTTTGGACGTCGGACGGCGTGCGGTGCCATGCCTGCAGGGAGGTGGGGCACGTTCGCAAGAACTGCCCCGCCTCCAATGCCGCCAAACCACCGAAGGCGGCCAAGGCTGGCGCCGCCGCCACCCCCCCCCTAGTTGCGTCCGCGTGCGCGGGCATCGTCGGAGGCCTTTGTTTTCGGGGCCTCCGGCGGGGGGGAGGGTGAGCGTCCGAACGGAAAGAAGGCGCGGAACAAGGAGAAATATCTAGAGGCGGGTCCCCTCAGTGCGCCAGAAAGATTGACCACCGCGCTCGGCCCAACCCAGCCACCGGCGAGCGCGGGGTGCCCCGAGCCCGTGCCCGAGCCCTTGACCAATACCGCAGAGGGGCCCGGGCGCGGGCAAGAAAAGAAAAAGGGGGGGTGCGGAGCGGGAGGCCTCGGCAGACATGGAGGTCTCCCTGCCTCAGCGCACCTCCAGCAACAAAAGGAGGCGCCGCTCCGTTGAGGCGGAGGGGGAACAACATCCCTCCGCGGAGGAGTCGGTGCCCGCCGCGTGTCCCGCGTCCCCCACCAGCGCCCCCAAGCAGCGCCGTAGGCGGGAGGAGTCTGTCCCCGGGGAGGGTGAGACAGTCGAGGCTGCCCAGCCTCTGCCTCCCGGGGATGGCGTGGAAGATCTGCCTGTCGCGGGGGGCGTGGGGACCGCGGAGGAATGCATTGCCGCCGGGCCGGGCGTCCCGGGGACTGAGGCGGGCGGGGCCGATAAGGCCGAACCTGAGCCCGCCCAGCCAATACCCAACTTCCCCCGGGAGTCGCTCGACCCGGCAGAAAATGAAACAAATGTTTTTTATGACACTGTAGATGCTGGGCCGGGGGGTGGCAGCGGGGAGGGGGAGGAACACCCACCCTCGCCCCTTACTTTGGAGCTGGTGCACTTGGGGAGCCTGGGGATTTCCTATGGCCGGGTCTCTCCTTGTTCCCCGGTTCCTGGGGCGGAGGGGGAACCCCTTCCGCTGTCATTTCCCGACCCAGCACCATTTTTAAAAGAGCCCAGTGGGGACTCCTCTGCCGACGATCCTGGGGGTGGGATCGGGGCAGAGCCAGGGCCGGTTGGAGCGGCCGGTTCATTTGCCGTACCTTGTGCGGTCGATGGGCCGGCTGCTGGCGGCCACCTCCCGGAGGAGGACGGGGACTCGGTGGGGGACGCGGGTGAAGACCTAGAGACCACCGCCAGCGAGGCGGTGGATCTGCTCGCGGCCGCCGCCGAGACCATCCTCATTCCTGCAAAGGAACTCCGGGACTTTTTGGCCCAGAGCCGGGGTCACTGCAACCAAGCCCGACTGGCCCTGGAAAAATGGTCCGAGCCAGAGCTGATCAAGGGGTCCGTCCGCGCCGCCGTTAAAACCTTGGCCGCGGGCGGGCCCTTGACAAAGGCGCAACACCTTGAGCTGCGCGAGCTCGAGGGACTCCTCGCTGGGCTGCAGAGGGAGCAGAGTTCAACAAAAGACTCCGCTCCCTCCCCCACAATAGGTTAAGGTAGAGGTTGCACTATGCTTTTGCCATGAAGATAACCATAGCCAGCCTCAACATCAACGGTGGCAGAGGGGCACGCCGTAGATTTGACAATTTTTCGCTCCTGCGGGAGGGGAAATAAGCGGTGTGCTTCCTGCAAGAAACCCACACCGTTTCGGGAGACGAAGCCACGTGGCTCCTGGAATGGAATGGAGAGGTCCGCATGAGCCACCTCACCGCCATTTCTAGTGGGGTGGCCATCTTGCTGGGCCCGCATTTTCAGCCGGAGATCTTGGGGGTCGAGGAGCCCGTGCCAGGCCGCTTGCTGCACGTAACGGTTCGCCTGGGGGACGTGCCGCTCCATCTCGTGAACGTGTACGCCCCTCAGCCCGGCCCGCAGCAAACGCGCTTCTTTGAAGAGGTGTCCGCTCTTCTTGGCTCCGTCGACGTCGGCGACTGCATTGTCCTCGGGGGGGATTTTAACTGCACCCTCGAGGCGAGGGACCGCTCCAGTGCCCCGCAGTGCATGACGGTGATGGAGAAGTTGAGGGACCTGGTCGGGTCCTTCGACTTGGTGGACGTCTGGCGAAATCTCCACCCCGACTCCAGCGCCTTTACTTGGGTGAGGCCTGGAGTAGGATGGTCTAGAGTCGACCGCCTTTACGTGTCTCGGGCGTACGTTTCCTGCATCCCGGCGGCCTCCATGCGGCCGGTGCCGTGTTCGGACCACCACCTGGTGTGGGCGGAGCTCGCTTCGCTCCGCGCGAGGACGGGGTCCGCGTACTGGCACTTTAACAACCGGCTGCTGGAGGACGTGCGGTTCCAGGACTCGTTCCGTCGATTCTGGTCCGACTGGAGAAGGAAGCAGGGGGGCTTCCCCTCCTTGAGGCTATGGTGGGACGTGGGCAAGGCTCACGTCCGCGTCTTCTGTCAAGAGTACGCGAGGGGGTCGACCAAGAGGCGGGCGGCCAGAATCGGGCGCCTAGAAAAAGAGGTGCTCGACCTGGAAGCCCATCTCGGTCAAGTCGTCCAGGACCCGGCCCTGCGGACGGTGTACGAAGCGAAGAAGGCCGCGCTGAAGGACCTGCAGCTCGTCGGGTCCCGAGGCGCGTTCGTGAGGTCGCGGATCCGGCTCCTGCGGGATCTGGACCGCGGCTCCCCCTTCTTCTACTCGCTGGAAAAAAGGCAGAGTGTCCGTAAGCAGCTCTTGACGCTGCTGGCCGACGACGGCTCTCCCGTCTCGGATCCGGAGAGCGTCAACAACAGGGCCCGTGAATATTATGGGGCTCTGTTCTCTCCGGATCCGTCCAGCGAGGAAGCGCGTAGAGTTTTGTGGGAGGACCTGCCGAAGGTCAGCCCGGAGGGCGCCGAAAATCTGGAAGCTCCGCTAAGCCTGGCGGAGCTGACCGGTGCCCTCGACCGGCTCTCGAGGGGAAAATCCCCGGGGTTGGACGGGCTGACCGTGGAGTTCCACAGGGCGTTCTGGGACGTCCTGGGGAGCGACTACGCGCGGGTCCTGGGGGAAAGTCTGGCGACCGGGGAGATGCCCCTCTCTTGGCGCAGGGCAGTCATCGTCCTGCTGCCTAAGAAGGGCGATCTCCGCCTCCTTAAGAACTGGCGCCCGGTCTCCTTCCTCAGCACGGACTACAAAATCTTCGCCAGGGCGATGTCTGCTCGCCTTGGTGCCATGCTGGACCACATGATCCACCCCGACCAGTCCTACACGGTCCCGGGCCGGACAATCCACGATAACATCCATCTGGTCCGGGACCTCATCCATTGTTCCCAGGAGGCTGGTCTGTCGGTCGCCTTCCTATCCCTCGACCAAGAGAAGGCGTTTGACAGGGTGGATCACGACTATCTGCTCGGAACTCTGCGCGCTTTCGGGTTCGGGACGCATTTCGTCGCCCGGATCCGACTTTTGTACGCCGCCGCGGAGTGTCTGATTAAGGTTAACGGGTCCTTGACGGCGCCCCTTCGCTTTAGGAGAGGGGTGCGCCAGGGATGCCCCATGTCCGGCCAGTTATACGCCGTTTGCGTGGAGCCTTTCCTGCGCCTCTTGCGGACGAGGTTGACGGGACTGGCTCTGCAAGGGCCGGGCGTGGAGGTCGTCCTCTCGGCTTACGCCGATGACGTGCTCCTCGCGGTAGAGGATCCCGCTGACCTGCGGAGGATGCGTGAGTGCCAGGAGATTTACTCGGCCGCGTCCTCCGCCAGGATCAACTGGGAGAAATGTTCCGGACTCCTGGTGGGTCAGTGGCGGGTGGACTCCCTGCCGGAGGAGCTCAGGCCTTTTGCCTGGAGCACGACCCATCTCCTCTATCTGGGAGTCTACCTTAGCCCCGACGAGGGAGCCTGGCCGGCGAACTGGCAGGAGCTGGAGGCCAAGGTCGCCGCTCGCCTAGGGCGCTGGACAGGACTGCTCCGAGTGCTGTCCTACAGGGGTCGAGCGCTAGTCATAAACCAGCTGGTGGCCGCAATGCTGTGGTACCGGCTGGTCACTTTGACCCCACCCCCTGCCTTTGTCGCCAAGATACAGAAGAAGCTGGTGGACTTCTTCTGGAACAACAGGAAGCACTGGGTCTCTGCCGCGGTCTTGAGTCTCCCGCTTGAGGAGGGCGGTCAGTCGTTGGTGTGCGTCAGCGCCCAGCTCGCGACTTTCCGTCTTCAGACCCTGCAGAGATACCTTTACGTCGAGCCCCCTCCTAGGTGGTGCGCTCTGGCGAGGTATTTCTTCCGCCAGCAGCGCGACCTCAATTATGACACGCAGCTCCTGTTTGTGAACTTGGGGGGTGCCAGGACCGCCCTCCGGGAGCTGCCTGTCTTTTACAGGGAACTCATTAGGGTCTGGAACAAAGTCTCCACCAAGTGCAGCTCTCCGCCGGCTGGAGTGGCGGCCGTCCTGCAGGAACCGCTGCTCGGGAATCCGTACCTCCACGGCCGAGGTTTTATGTGGCGGTCGGAAGAGAGGGCTGTGGCTGGTGAGGTGACCAGGGTCAGGGACCTGCTCGATGGCGGAGGAGCGGGCTGGATGGCGCCAGACACGCTGGCGCGGCGCCTAAATTCTGCCAACGTCCGCCATGCGGCCGATGCCATCGAGTCGCTAAAAACAGCTCTGGGCCCTGACTCCGTTAGGTGCATCGAGGAGGCTCAAGCACGTGGGGAGATCCCGTATGAACTGACCCCCGTCCGGACGGAATTCCTCATCGGCGCCAAACCCCGGAACCTCCCTCGGGGGCCGGCGCCTCACAACTTGAGCCGCCTCGGGGAAATCCCCTCCGTGCCTTTCAGTTCCGCGCGGAGTGGTTTCCTGTACGGGCTGCTCCTGCACATCCTCAACTTTGCCATCCTCGCCGGCCGTCCGGACATGCCATGGCATACCATCTTGCCGTCCGGAGGAGGCGGGGGTCCCCGATGGAGGGCACTCTACGCAGGGGTCCTCCCACTATTCATCGGGGACTTGGCCTGGAGGGTGGTGCACGGAGCAGTGCCGTGCAACAAATTTTTAAGCCGGTTCACGGACTCCCAGGCCGCCTGCAATTTCTGCGGTCTGGAGGAGTCCGTGTTCCATGTTTTTATTGAGTGCACAAGGTTGCAGCCCCTGTTCCATTATTTGAAGGGGCTGCTCCTGAAATTCTGGCTGCACTTCAGTCCCACTCTCCTGATCTTTGGGCACCCTGTGCGGAGGGGAGCGGGTAGGTCCGAGGGCCTCCTCGTAGGACTGCTCCTGTACACGGCCAAGGGTGCCATCAGCCGGTCCAGGCAGTGGGCGGTCGAGGGGGTCGTTCAACCTGACTGCCTGCCTCTCTTCCGCTCTTACATCCGGTCCAGGGTGGCCTTGGAGATGGAGCACGTGGTGTCCACCGGTACGCTCGCGGCCTTCCGCGAGAGGTGGGCACCGGAGGGACTGGAGTGCATCATCACGCCCGGCAACCAAATTTTAATTTGATTTTACGTTTTAAAGTTTAATTTGTTTTAATTGCCGGTGCTTTTAGTGTCCCCTTCCCTTTTATAGGGGGCACTGGAAAAATGTGATTTTAGCGCCCAAAAAAAACCCCCAAAAAATGAAAAACACAAAAAAAAACCAAAAAAAGGAAAAAAGGGCCTTGTAAATGTCTGGTGTGTCACCCAGGTCGGGTGGCACGGTTTAATGTTTTATGTTTTTGCAGGTAGACTCTAAAGGAGTTTCATGCACAAGGAACCAATCGTGGAGCAGTGGAGGCGTGTCCTGCTCAGTTGGAGCTGTGAGCAGTGAGGAGAGGAGCTACCAACTTTTGCTCCTGCCTGGAGAGCCCTGAGAACAGCCCAGGAAGAGAAGGAAGGAAGGGGCTTCACCACCAACTTTCACCCAGAGAGGAGAACAGAAAACTTTTAAACAACTTTTTACCATTCTGCAAAGAGTTGGAGAGAGGGGGAAAAACCAACAACAAACATCCAGTGTGGAAGGAGGGAGACTCTACATTTCTACAGGTGGGTGTATTGGTGCAGTCCCAAAAAGACTTTGTTGAATCGGTGGGGGGAGGAAAGAAGACCACTGAGGGCCGGAACATCGCGGGGGGTGTGTGTGTGTGTGGAAGTGTGTGTGGGGGCCTTGCTTACAACTAGGCCCCACACACAACTGAACCCCCCCCCCACCCCCCACATTTGCCTAGCCTGGGATAGCTGGAGCTACCAGGTTGAAGATTTTTCTTAATCACCCTATTAACATCGTTAGGAGTGTGTGCCTGGTGGCTCTAGCTGCCCCAGGTGAAGACGTCTTCTCCCCCCACCTGAAGACCAATCCAGAGACTGTGTTTTTTGTGTTTTGCCATCTGGGGAGTGCACCCACCCACAGCTGCGAGGGGAGACCTGCCCTCGCAGTCCCCCCCCCCCCTTCCCACCCCCCTCTCTCTTTTATAGGGGGCACTGGGGAAAATTGTGATTTTAGTGCCCAAAAAAAAAACCAAAAAAAAGAAAAACACAAAAAAAAAGGGGGGGAAAAAAAAGGGCCTTGTAAATGTCTGGAGTGTCACCCAGGTTGGGTGGCACCGTTTAATGTTTTTTTGTTTTGCAGATGAACTCCAAAAAGAGTTTCATGCACAAGGATCCCCAGGTCCCTCTGCACCACAGCATGTTGTAATTTCTCCCCATTCAAATAATATTCCCTTTTACTGTTTTTTTTCCCCAAGGTGGATGACCTCACACTTTCCGACATTGTATTCCATCTTCCAAACCTTAGCCCATTCGCTTAACCTATCCAAATCTCCTTGTAGCCTCTCTGAGTCCTCGACACAACCCGCTTTCCCACTAATCTTAGTGTCATCTGCAAATTTTGTTGCACTGCACTCTGTCCCCTCCTCTAGGTCATCTATGTATATTGTAAACAGTTGTGGTCCCAGCACTGATCCCTGTGGCACACCACTAACCACTGATTTCCAACCAAAAAAGGACCCATTTATCCCGACTCTCTGCTTTCTGTTCGTCAGCCAATTCTCTATCCATGCTAATACATTTCCTCTGACTCCACGTACCTTTATCTTCTGCAGTAACCTTTTGTGTGGCACCTTATCGAATGCCTTTTGAAAATCTAAATACACCACATCCATCGGTACACCTCTATCCACCATGCTTGTTATATCCTCAAAGAATTCCAGTAAATTCGTTAAACATGATTTCCCCTTCATGAATACATGTTGCGTCTGCTTGATTGCACTATTCCTATCTCGATGTTCCGCTATTTCTTCCTTAATGATAGTTTCAAGCATTTTCCCCACTACAGATGTTAAACTAACCAGCCTATAGTTACCTGCCTTTTGCCTGCCCCCTTTTTTAAACAGAGGCGTTAAATTAGCTGCTTTCCAATCCGCTGGTACCTCCCCAGAGTCCAGAGAATTTTGGTAGATTATAACGAATGCATCTGCTATAACTTCCGCCATCTCTTTTAATACCCTGGGATGCAGTTCATCAGGACCAGGGGACTTGTCTACCTTGAGATCCATTAGCCTGTCCAGCACTACCTCCCTAGTGATAGTGATTGTCTCAAGGTCCTCCCTTCTCACATTCCCGTGACCAACAATTTTTGGCATGGTTTTTGTGTCTTCCACTGTGAAGACCGAAGCAAAATAATTGTTTAAGGTCTCAGCCATTTCTACATTTCCCATTATTAAATCCCCTTTCTAATCTTCTAAGGGACCAACATTTACTTTAATCACTCTTTTCCGTTTTATATATCGGTAAAAGCTTTTACTATCTGTTTTTATGTTTTGCGCAAGTTTACTTTCGTAATCTATCTTTCATAAGAACATAAGAACATAAGAATTAGGAACAGGAGTAGGCCATCTAGCCCCTCGAGCCTGCTCCGCCATTCAATAAGATCATGTCTGATCTGGTCGTGGACTCAGCTCCACTTACCCGCCCTCTCCCCGTAACCCTTAATTCCCTTATTGCTTAAAAATCTATCTATCTTTGACTTGAAAACATTCAATGAGCCAGCCTCAACTGCTTCCTTGGGCAGAGAATTCCACAGATTCACAACCCTCTGGGAGAAGAAATTCCTTCTCAACTCGGTTTTAAATTGGCTCCTCCGTATTTTGAGGCTGTGCCCCCTAGTTCTAGTCTCCCCCACCAATGGAAACAACCTCTCTGCCTCGATCTTGTCGATCCCTTTCATTATTTTAAATGTTTCTAGAAGATCACCCCTCATCCTTCTGAACTCCAAGGAGTAAAGACCCAGTCTACTCAAACTATCATCATAAGTTAACCCCCTCATTTCTCGAATCAGCCTAGTGAATCGTCTCTGTACCCCTTCCAAAGCTAGTATATCCTTCCTTAAGTAAGGTGACCAAAACTGCACGCAGTACTCCAGGTGCGGCCTTACCAATACCTTATACAGTTGCAGCAACACCTCCCTGCTTTTGTACTCCATCCCTTTCGCAATGAAGGCCAACATTCCATTTGCCTTCCTGATTACGTGCTGTACCTGCAAACTAACCTTTTGGGATTCATGCACAAGGATCCCCAGGTCCCTCTGCACCATAGCACGTTGTAATTTCTCCCCATTCAAATAATATTCCCTTTTACTGTTTTTTTTCCCCAAGGTGGATGACCTCACACTTTCCGACATTGTATTCCATCTTCCAAACCTTAGCCCATTCGCTTAACCTATCCAAATCTCCTTGTAGCCTCTCTGAGTCCTCGACAGAACCCGCTTTCCCACTAATCTTAGTGTCATCTGCAAATTTTGTTGCACTGCACTCTGTCCCCTCCTCTAGGTCATCTATGTATATTGTAAACAGTTGTGGTCCCAGCACTGATCCCTGTGGCACACCACTAACCACTGATTTCCAACCAGAAAAGGACCCATTTATCCTGACTCTCTGCTTTCTGTTCGCCAGCCAATTCTCTATCCATGCTAATACATTTTCTCTGACTCCACGTACCTTTATCTTCTGCAGTAACCTTTTGTGTGGCACCTTATCGAATGCCTTTTGAAAATCTAAATACACCACATCCATCGGTACACCTCTATCCACCATGCTCGTTATATCCTCAAAGAATTCCAGTAAATTCGTTAAACATGATTTCCCCTTCATGAATACATGTTGCATCTGCTTGATTGCACTATTCCTATCTCGATGTTCCGCTATTTCTTCCTTAATGATAGTTTCAAGCATTTTCCCCACTACAGATGTTAAACTAACCGGCCTATAGTTACCTGCCTTTTGCCTGCCCCCTTTTTTAAACAGAGGCATTACATTAGTTGCTCTCCAATCCACTGGTACCTCCCCAGAGTCCAGAGAATTTTGGTAGATTATAACAAATGCATCTGTTATAACTTCCGTCATCTCTTTTAATACCCTGGGATGCAGTTCATCAGGACCGGGGGACTTGTCTACCTTCAATCCCATTAGTCTGTCCAGCACTACCTCCCTAGTGATCGTGATCATCTCAAGGTCCTCCCTTCCCACATTCCTATGACCAGCAATTTTTGGCATGGTTTTTGTGTCTTCCACTGTGAAGACGGAAGCAAAATAATTGTTTAAGGTCTCAGCCATTTCCACATTTCCCATTATTAAATCCCCCTTTTCATCTTTTAAGGGACCAACATTTACTTTAGTCACTCTTTTCCGTTTTATATATCTGTAAAAGCTTTTACTATCTGTTTTTATGTTTTGCGCAAGTTTACCTTCGTAATCTATCTTCCCTTTCTTTATTGCTTTTTTAGTCATTCTTTGCTGTTGCTTAAAATCTTCCCAATCCTCTAGTTTCCCACTAACCTTGGCCACCTTATACGCATTGATCTTTGCTTTGATACTTTCCTTTATTTCCTTGGTTATCCACGGCTGGTTATCTCTTCTCTTGCCGCCCTTCTTTTTCACTGGAATATATTTTTGTTGCGTATTATGAAAGAGCTCCTTAAAAGTCCTCCACTGTTCCTCAATTGTGCCACCGTTTAGTCTGTGTTCCCAGTCTACTTTAGCCAACGCTGCCCTCATCCCACTGTAGTCCCCTTTGTTTAAGCATAGCACGCTCGTTTGAGACACTACTTCCTCACCCTCAATCTGTATTACAAATTCAACCATACTGTGATCACTCATTCTGAGAGGATCTTTTACTCGGAGATCGTTTATTATTCCTGTCTTATTACACAGGACCAGATCTAAGATAGCTTGCTCCCTTGTAGGTTCTGTAACATACTGTTCTAAGAAACAATCCCGTATGCATTCTATGAATTCCTCCTCAAGGCTACCCTGTGCGATTTGATTTGACCAATCGATATGTAGGTTAAAATCCCCCATGATTACTGCCATTCCTTTTTCACATGCCTCCATTATTCTCTTGGTTATTGTCCGCCCCACCGTGAAGTTATTATTTGGGGGCCTATAAACTACGCCCACCAGTGACATTTTCGCCTTACTATCTATCTCTAATCTCCACCCACAATGATTCAACATTTTGTTCATTAGAGCCAATATCATCTCTCACAACTGCCCTGATATCATCCTTCATTAACAGAGCTACCCCACCTCCTTTCCCTTCTTGTCCATTGAGGGAGATTACATTCATGGCAGCAATGACATTAATCCTAAACCATTTCAATGTCTTTTGGAATTCCCAAAATGGAAAGCCTGCCAGATCTGGACATGAGCCAACTTACTAATCTTATCCCCGATGTTGGATATGCTTGCATCCAAGTCACAGAGTGCTGCTAATACACCTGACTCACTTTTTAGGATTATTACCTGTACTATATGTCTTGCTATAACACTATAAAAAATGCTGTTACTGGATAATAATTGAAGTCGACAATATGTTATTAAAGCCCATGGTCCAAAACAAAAATATCTACAAATAATAATGTTATTTTTCAGTGTAAATAATAATGAAAGTACATGTATCTAAATTTGTATGAATTTCAAAAGACTGTTTGATCACCATATCGTTTAAGATCTTTAAATTATTTTTTCACAATAAATTTTCCTGTTGTTACACCCAGTAGTCTATGATGTACAGAAATTGCATCAAAATTGGGCCAGATTTTCAGCTTTCGAGTTTTTTCAGCGAAAACGGTAGCAATACTGAAACTTACCATTTTCGCTGCGCTGCCGTTTTTAGGCTGAACTTTCGGGTTTTACATATGCGCCATCAGTAAGAGGGGCATTGCTCACGGATTCTCGGCACAAAAACATGAGTTTCGCCAAATTTTGTCCGGGGTTGAAAGCGCTGCCTTGGAAGGGGGGGGAAATAAAAAAAATTTAAAATTGCAAAAAACATTCCAAAAACATTCACAAAACCCTTAGCTAGCAAATCACTGAAAAATAATTTTAAAATAATAACTTTAACTTACTTTTTTTGCAGGTTTTCATACTTACCTCTGCTGGCAGAGTACATATATATTTGACCCGTCGGTATTCTGGGCATGGCGTACGGGTCAGGACAGTGCCAAAAGTCCGACGGTAATGCAATCCGCATCATTCCTCGCCGGCACACCTCTCCCCGGCCGTACTTCAAAGTGCCGCTGCAAATAGGTACCCGAGGATCCCGCCCGGGCCTTGCGGAGAATCAAATCGCGGCAAAAACCCGGTCATAAACCTGCTGAAAATCCGGCCCCATATGTTTTCTTTACAAAATTGGATGTTTGCGATTTTGTTTAAACATTTAAACCATGGTTCAAATCCATAGATTATTTGGATAGTGCTAATCTGAGCATTTTCAATTTATTGTACAAAGACCAGGCAAGTGTTGTCTGCATGACATATTGGTAAGCTGTAATACTGTAACAAAGTTCCATGACTGCTTATCATTTCACAGCCAGAATATCTCCTGTTGCTGCTTCTCTTCCAGTATCCACAGTCTCCCTATTCCTTATCTACATATTGCTACTCGGTGACAACATCTGTAAGCATGGGGTCAGCATTCATATATATATATACATACTGACAATACCCAGATTTATCTCTCCACCATTATGTTTACTTGAATGATTGTTGTGATGCCTAACTATCTTATGCAAAGGGACCAGTACCTATTTCAGGCGTGAGCCCTGGACGGCACTTTTTCTGCCTTTACCAATATGGCGGGCAATGCACTGCCGGTGCATAGAGTGCATGCCCCACCCAACATATTAGATGCTTAATCGCCTGTTTTGCCTAGGCCAGAATGTGCTTCACACTTCCCCCTCCAAGAACAATTAGAAATTCACTCTCATTCAAATGGTCCTTGAAAGGCTTCAATATTTCATAACATTAGCATAACCCTTGAACTTCGGCGGCTCCCAAAGCCAATCGCCTGGGAGGATGTGGCCCAATGGACTCCTCTCCTAATCTCCCTGCTGGGAAGAATAAGTGTCTTCAAAATGAACTTTCTACCCAGATCCCTACATCTATTCCAAATTATCCCAGTCAAAATCCTTTGTGCTGTCTTTACCAATTAAATAACCTGACCACCAGTTTCAGCTGAAATGGAGAGACCCAGAATTGGTATCAGAAAGTTATTCAACAACAACTTGTATATTTATATAGCACCTTTAACAGAGTAAAATGTTCCAAGGCGCTTCACAGGTGTGCTATAAAGCAAAATTTGACACCGAGCCACACAAAGAGAAATTAGGGCAGATGAAAGAGGTAGGTTTTAAGGAGCGTCTTAAAGGAGAAAAAAGAGGTAGAGTGGCGGAGAGGTTTAGGCAGGGAATTTAGGCTTAGGGCCCAGGCAACTGAAGGCACGGTCACCAATGGTTGTGTGATTTAAATCAGCGTTGCTCAAGAGGCCTGAATTAGAGGAGCGCAGATATTTCAGGGGGTTGGGGGTGGGGGAGGGATGTGGGACTGGAGAAGATAGGGAGGGGCGAGGCCATGGAGGGATTTGAAAACAAGAATGAGAATTTTAAAATTGAGACATTGCTTAACCGGGAGCCAATGTAGCTCAGTGAGCACAGGGGTGATGGATGAACGGAACTTGGTGCAAGTTAGGACACAGGTAGCCGAGTTTTGGATGACTTCAAGTTTACGTAGGGTAGAACGTGGGAGGCCAGCCAGGATTGCCTTGAAATAGTCAAGTCTAGAGGTAACAAAGGGATGGATGAGGGTTTTAGCAGCAAATGAGCTGAGGCTGGGACAGAGGTGGGCTATGCTATGGAAATTGAAATAGGTGGTCTTAGTTATGGTCGGAAGCTCATTTCGGTCAGATTCATGTTTCCAAATTGTCACTACTATTACTGGTTATCCTTTCAAACTGTCATTTCTATTTTTGGTCAGTATAGGTACATACAATAGTGTCTTGGAAAGCTGTCCTACTCGACTACCCTTGGATAGCAATGGAAAAGTGTGATACAATGCCCCTTCCCATTATACACCTTCTCCACATCTCTGTAACTAATGTACCTGTCCATGCGTAATCATTAGTCTGGGTTATTCTATGCATAAGGAGAGATGTGGAGTGCTCTTTCCATATCTACTCATATGGCATATGCATGACATTATACTTGAAGCCCTGGGAAGAAGCTTTAAGTCCTGGCATTATAAAGGCATCAACAATCTCTCTCAGTTCATTGAACATGAAGCTGTCAAATTGATATCATTCAAGCAGAATTCCTGCTCCATCGGAATACTACCTTCCACTATGTGAAAAATAAAGTCTTGCAAATTGACCAGATTAACTGGGTCAGACAGTAGCTCATAAATGTTCTTCCCAGCCAACACTCATTTTGAAAGTATGTAAAATCTTTATTTCTATGTGCCTAGAAAATAGAAACACAGCAAAAATAATCTGGAGCCAACCTAATCCAGCTACGATTTACATTCTATTTGCAGACCAATGTTGAAAATCTCAAGCCGTTTTTAAGATAAAAGGACAAATGAACATTAACCTCCGAACATTCCATACCTCTGGCCATCTGCGTCGGTGGAACCCTGAGTCACAGCAGAGTGGTTGCAGAGACAGTCCTTCGCATTTTCTCATCACACCCAAAAATAAAAACCTATGCGACTTCCATGTGACTTCCAAAAAAAAAATCACCATACACCTCATAAATAAGACTCAGCACATTGCCGCTTGGATCTCCACATCTCTAGCCCACTGGTGCTCAACATGGAAAAGTTTGTGGGTTTCTTCCGAACTGCAGCCCTTGGTGAGGTGGTTATTGGATGAGGCCTCCAACAATGTGGACTCAGCCACTATGCAAGTCTAAACAACGTTTAACTCTACAAGACTGAACCAGGAAAAACTTCTTTGAAATTTGGACCTTGCTTGTGGCCCACTACTCGTGGTTGGCCAGTATGTCAGCAACAGCCCGACATAACTCATACACGAAACACCTAGAGCATATTCTACCCACCCAAGTAGAATCACAGTTGACACAACCAAAGTCACCCAGGCACTACAAATCTGCAAATATAGCATTATGTATGGGAATCAGTCTCCGGAATCATCCACAAGTCCAGCCACTCAGTAAAGCTCACTTACTTTTATAATATACCATTTATATTATACCATTGATATTTTACACTACCAAATAAAATGTAACCAACAAGATGTAACCAAAAATCAACTACAATAATTACATAGAAGTTACAGCACAGAAACAGGCCAGTCAGCCCAACTGGTCTATGCCGGTGTTTACTCTCCACATGAGCATCCTCCCACTTTACTTCATCTAACCCTATCAGCATATTCTTTCATAATAATAAAGAAAAATTCTGAAGTAAAAACTTACCTTAAAAGACTTCTGACCAATGGTATAAACAGTAAACTAGACAAGCCCTCTTAAAGCTTCCCAACCTGAGTATTACTTAATCAGGTTTACTCAAGCACATATCCAATGGAAGCAAGACATTAATCTTTATCATACACTAAAATATTCCCGGGAACACATTTTCCTTTTAGGAGGAAATAAAATATATTACCCAGTGTATATACTTCAGCTACAAAGTCAAAGGAAAAACAAGAAAATAAAAAGCACAAAACTGCAAACGCTGGAAATTTGAAACAAATCAGAAAATAGTGGGAACACACAGCAGGTAGATCAGTGTCTATGAAGAAAACAGACAAGTCAACCTTTCAGGTATAACCTTTCCCAGCATTTTCTGCTTTTGTCTTTGAAAAGCAAGGAGCTTTGTTTATGGCTGTTATTCTACTTCTGCTGAGAGCCACATGGGGCCAGCGGACCCATTATCAACCAACTCGGCATCATTGTCCGGCCAGTAAAAATGGAGCTCCAGTCACCAACATTCAGACACTGGCTACATTTTAATGTTAACAAATAGCTGACAGGAGAGTCAGCCCCTTGCCAATAAAAAGATTTTAAAAACAGTTTAAAAATGTTCCGAGGTGGTCCGAATAATTGCCTCGGGACCTTTTGAACTTTGCTTCATTTTGGTTGCAATGATACATTTTTATATACACACACACACACACACACACACATATATATATATATTATATATATAGCACTGGATATGGTGCGCACTTCCTGTCCACAAGCCTTATTTCCTATGGTCAAGATTTTTGAGTAATGTTTATGTCAACATTTCTATTAGAAGCTCCCGATATAAACATTTGTAATAGCATTACAGGCATGTCAACACTTTAATATAATGAGAGCCCTATTTGTTGATACGCTGTTGTAACAGGCTCACCGCCATTGCTTTTTGTGGTGTGATTTGCCCAGCTCTGCCAGCCATTTTCCTGCAGATTTACTCCCAGGCCTCCACCTAGGCTGTGTTCCAATGTACAATATTTATTTTTCCTCCGATCTGCCTCAACTCCATTATCTTAAATCTTTTAAAATTCTTATTCCTCTACAAGTGCACACCACCATTGAAGCTGCTCTCTCCTGGTGTGCCTGAAACACTGTCACTTTGAATTCTACATGCCTGTACTTTATTTTAATGGCTTTCCTCTCGTGAAAGTCTTCAGGACTTCTGGTGCTAATGCTCTCTCTGACTCCACCTGAAATACTCCTTTCAAATTTAAAAATCTTCATTTTCAAACTTTCTCAAAGTTCACACCACCAAACCTGCTCTAATCCACTCTGCCTCCAAACGTTAGCAACACCATTCTCCCTGAAATGCCACCACTCTCTCTCTTTCACTGTATCTCAATTTTATTTTTAAAATCATCACTTTGCATATTCAATATCTTTCTCCTGTGTCTCCCACAGCCCCCATTTCACAGAAATTAATAATCGAGGGAAACATGGATGCAGAGTCAAAGGAGATACTAGAGGAGTGAGCAAAAACTTGATAAGTGGGTTTTAAGGAAGGTCTTAACAGACGAGAGGGAGGTTGAGAGATTACATCCCCATTGTCTTAATTTTGCCTGTTTTGCATGCTGCTGCCTTTCCCTCACTGCCTACTCTTTTAATGTTCATCCTCCCTCCTCACCCTTACTGCCCTCCTGGCTGTGAAAGCTTTTCCCTTTGATCTACTTCCATTGGCTCCCTTTCCCTGGCTCTGCCTACTGGTTAACTGTTCAGCCTTGGCCGTTGTCACTTCCATCTACTTGCTGCACCTGTATCAAAATTAATATCTTGCAATGCCAAACACCATCTCTGGCCTGTGCTGAGTTACTGAGCGCATTAGTAGGGGTGCTACAATGGGCTTCATTCAGCGAGGGTTCGGGTGGGGGGGGGGGTGGAATGAGAGTATATTTAACAGTACTGAACTCTGTGGTTGATAGCTGAGAAAAAGTATTAACAAAAGGTTTTTCCAAAGAAAGAAAAAAGTAATTTACTATGAATCTGTTAATTTGTCAAGGATTTTAGTAATTAAAGCACTCAAAAGAACAAAAATAGATGTTTTGACCCCTTACAGAATTTAAGATCATAGCAGACTCCAACATAATAAATAATTAAAACCAAAAATCCTATTAGTCCCTGTTGTGTTTCATCTTTCAGGATATAGAACATTAATTGGTCACAATGATTAATATCTATATATCTCGAAAACAACCAAATTTGATCAATACGTTTTTTTCAACCCCTTGTGAAAAAGAAACACAACAAAGAAACTTCATTACATGTTATCATTTGTCAAACCTTTAATAAGAATGTCATGGTTTGATCTTTAAGAGTAAGCTGGTGGTGAACAATAGGTCTGTCCTTTGAGTCCCTGTATTATGTTTGACCTAATAGCAGGAAGTAATTGCATAGCTCAAAGCAAAACTCACCCACAGTGTTTTGTTGATGCTTTGTATTGATTAATGCACTCAGTTTTCAAGCTTGAAAAAGCTACTGAGGCTGAAAAGACTAAAGCTGACAAGATACCGATATTTACAATAAATTTTCAAATGTCATTTTTCTTATAAAGCATCAGTAACATAAGCATTATAAAATTGCACAGATTTATTCTAGTTCTTTTTATGCCCATAAAATTAATAGTTTAATTATGACTAGCAGAAAAAACACGGCTTTTCTCAGTAGTGTAGTATTTTAGATGGCTTGCAATAGGAATGAAAAATAGTATAGCTTTGACCTTTGAGCATTGATATTTGTTTCCTTAGATAACAAGTGCAGCTTCATATCAGATACAGGCCATTAATCTCTGTATATGGTCACTCTACCAATTTATTTCATCTGTATCTACACACTTAAAAGAACTTCTCAGTTCAACACTCGGTACAGAAGTCAAAATGTAAATCACACGTCCAGTTAAAACCTATTTTAAACAAATTGTGAAATTCTAATTGAAACAAGAATGAAGTACACAATTTTATTCTCACAAAGCACTATAAATGTATTAGCGCTGTTTTATGTATTTTTACTTTTTTCTTCCTTGAGCAATTTAACAGCCTTCTCATGCATCTTTTGGCTGTTCATTAAAGATCAGCTTGCAGCATCTTGAAGTGAATGTCCGGTGCATCTCCAGTGGAGTCTTGTGAATTCAGGCCATGTGTTGTAATGTTGCACATATCACCTAATTTGAATGAGTCCTTCACAGTACACAGATCAAAAAGGAAAATCTGTCCAGTGAAGAACAAATGCTTTGCCAGCTGCACTATCTGAATAGAGAAATAAAACTATCAGGGAGTTTGTGCAGTGAGGTGTGACACTTTCTATACTGAACCTTATAAAAGCATGCTGACATAGTCACAGCACTTTATTCTGTTGGCATCAGAAAGCTGAACAAATAAGCAAAGCTTCAAAAATATTCAGTTGTTAGAACAGTACCCTGATAAATCTTGTCTTCAAAATCCAGCAATATTTTAATATTAAAGCCATGTTCTACATTAAATGGATTCATTTACCCGATCCAATTATCTTCATGGTTGTTACCAAATGTGTTTCAAGATTCAAAACACATTTTCTACAATAGTGTGTTCATCTCGTTTTTAAACAAACTGAAATGCTAATTGAAATAAGAAACAAGAACAAAATTTATTTTTCACAAAACTCTGTAAAGTATGTTAGTGCTGTTTTATGTATGTTTCCTTTATTCTGCCTTGAGCTGTTAAAATCTCGCTTCCACATCTTTCGTTCATTAAAGACCACCTGGTAACACCTTGACGGGAATGTCCATACATCTCCGGTGGAGTTTGGTGAAATTAACCACATGTTACAATGTTGCACCTATCTATCACCCAATGTGAATGAGTCCGACACATAAATCAATTCTAGAAACCATCAGGAATAAACACAAGCTACTCCGATTATACTCCAACATAGTGGAGCGGGGATGGGGGGGCGGGTGAGGGGTGATGATGAGAACTGTTGTGTTCTTAACACAGATCAGGCTGCACACAGGGAGGTTAAAGTAACAGTGACCTCAGTCTTTAATAAGACACTCCAGAGTGAGGAACAGGCCTTAGGGGCGGCTTATATACTGTGCTTCCAAGGGATGCTGGGATCCCTTGGGACTTCAGGGGATGAGCTCCCTGGTGGCGGAACATGGGAGTGCATGCTTTACAGATACACAACATTACTCTCCCCGCCAAAATCAAAATGAAAACTATTTACAAGGTGAGGCGGTCGGGAGCCTTTCTTTCCCTGGTGGACCGCCTCGGTACAAATGTCTGTTCTGGTGTGTTGGCTGTGGCCTCGCTGGACTGGCGTGTTGTTGGCCCTGCAAGTCTTCCAGGTGAGCTTGACCTTGCTGGGCTGTTGGGCGTGATGGGTTTGATTTCCTGGTCCAGCGTGGTGTCGTTGATCCTTTGGATGTGTGTTGTGGGCTCGAAAAAGGTGGTGTCTGCTGTGGGTTGTTCAGGGCAGTCTGTGAACCACAGCCTCATTTGGTCCAGGTGCTTTCTACAAATTTGTCCATTGACTACAAACACCCTATTCCCTTCTTTAGCTATCACTGTGCCTGCGATCCACTTGGGACCATGTCCATAGTTTAGCACATACATAGGATCATTCAGATCAATTTTCCCATGACACAGTGGCGCGACCATCGTTTACATTTTGTTGCTGCCGCCTGCTCAGAACCTGATCATGCAGGTTGGGGTGAGCCAGCGAGACTCTGGTTTTAAGTGTAGTTTTCATGAGTAGCTCAGCCGGGGGCACCACTGTGAGCGAGTGGGGTCTCGTGCGGTAGCTGTGCAGTACTTGGGACAGGCGGTTTCGAGTGAGCCTTCTGTGACTCATTTAAGGCTCTGTTTGATGGTTTGTACTGCCCGCTCTGCCTGCCCATTGGAGGCTGGTTTAAACGGGGCCGAGGTGACATGTTTGATCCCATTGCGGGTCATGAATTCTTTAAATTCGGCACTGGTGAAACATGGCCCATTGTCACTGACTAGTATGTCAGGCAGGCCGTAGGTGGCAAACATGGCCCCCAGGCTTTGAATGGTGGCGGTGCTTCCTGACATTATTTCACATTCAATCCATTTTGAAAAAGCATCCACCACCACCAGGAGCATTTTACCGAGAAATGGGCCCGCATAGTCGACATGGATCATTGACCATGGTCTGGAGAGCCAGGACCACAAACTTAGTGGTGCCTCTCTGGGCGCATTGCTCAACTGAGCACATACGCTGCATTGCAGTACACAGGACTCTAAGTCAGAGTTGATATCGGGCCACCACACGTGGGATCTGGCTATCGCTTTCATCATTACTATACCCGGGTGTGTGCTGTGGAGATCCGAGATGAACGTTTCCCTGCCCTTTTTTGGTAGCACTATGCGGTTACCCCACCACAGGCAGTCTGCCTGAAGGGGCAGCTCGTCCTTTCGCTGCTGGAACGGCTTGATTGGCTCTTGCATTTCAACGGGGATGCTGGCCCAGCTCCCATGCAGTACACAGTTTTTTACTCGTGTCAGTAGAGGATCTTGGCTGGTCCAAGTCCTAATCTGGCAGGCCAGGTGATTTATCATTTTCAAACGCTTCCATGACCATCAACAAGTCTGTGGGCTGCGCCACCATCAACAAGTTTGCAGGGTGCGCCATTTCCACCCCCGTGGTGGGTAATGGTAGCCAACTGAGAGCATCCACACAGTTCTCGGTGCCTGGCCTGTGGCGGATGGTATAGTTATATGCTGATAGCGCGAGTGCCCACCTTTGTATGTGGGCTGAGGCATTCCTATTTCTCCCCTTGTTTTCAACGAACAGGGATGTGAGGGGCTTGTGATCGGTTTCCAGCTCAAAATTGAGGCCAATCAGGTACTGATGCATTTTCTTTACCCCGAACACACACGCTAATGCCTCTTTCTCAATCATGCTGTAGGCCCTCTTGGCCTTAGACAAGCTCCTGGAAGCATAGGCGACAGGTTGCAACTTCCCCGCAACGTTAGCTTGTTGTAATACACACCCGCGTCACATGCTAGCACAAGTCTTTTACACGGGTTATACAATACAAGCAGCTTGTTGAAGCATCAAATGTTTCTGGCTTTCTCAAAAGCAATTACTTGGTTTTTTTCCCCATACCCAGTTCTCACCTTTGCACAATAACACATGTAGGGGCTTTAAAAGGGTGCTTAACCCCAGTAGGAAGTTACCAAAATAGTTGAGGAGTCCCAGGAACGACCGCAGCTCCGTGATGTTCTGTGGCCTGGGCGCATTCCTGATAGTTTCTGTCTTGGCGTCTGTGGGCCGAATGCCATCCGCCACAATATTTCTCTCCAAAAACTCCACTTCTGTTGCCATGAAGATGCATTTCGACCTCTTCAGCCGTAGCCCTACGCGATCCAGTTGCTGGAGGACCTCCTCCAGGTTTTGTAGGTGCTCGGCGGTGTCCCGACCCGTGACCAATATGTCGTCCTGAAAGACCACCGTGCTCTCCATGTTTCTCTGGAAGATCGCTGCAGCCGACCGAATTCCAAACGGGCATCTGTTGTAGATGAACAGTCCCTTGTGCGTGTTGATGCAGGTGAGGCCCTTCGAAGACTCCTCCAGCTCCTACGTCATGTAGGCTGAAGTCAGGTCGAGCTTGGTGAACGTCTTGCCTCCTGCCAGCGTCGCAAATAGGTCGCCTGCTTTAGGTAGTGGGTATTGGTCCTGTAGCAAGAAACAATTAATAGTTACTTTATAATCGCCGCAAATCCTGACCGTGCCATCACTTTTGAGTACTGGAACAATCGGGCTGGCCCACTCGCTGAATTCCACTGGGGAGATGATGCCCTCGCGTTGCAGCCTGTCCAGCTCGATTTCCACGCTCTCCCTTATCATGTAAGGTACCGCTCGCGCCTTGTGGTGAATGGGTCGTGCCTCAGGGACCAAGTGGATCCATACCTTCACCCCGGAAAAGTTTCCAATGTCTGGCTCAAAAAGGAAAGGAAATTTGTTAAGAACCTGGGTACATGAGGCCTCATCGACATGTGATAGCACTCGGATGTCATCCCAGTTCCAGCGGATTTTGCCCAGCCAGCTCCTTCCAAGCAGTGTGGGGCCATCGCCTGGGACAATCCAGAGTGGCAGTTCGTGCACTGTGCCCTCGTAGGTGACCTTGACCATGGCGCTGCCCAGGACAGTGATAAGCTCTTTGGTGTACGTTCTCAGTTTCATGTGGATGGGGCTCAGGGCTGGTCTGAATGCCTTGTTGCATCACAGTCTCTCAAACATCTTTTTACTCATGATGGATTGGCTAGCGCCAGTGTCCAGTTCCATGGCTATGGGTAAGCCATTCAATTTTACGTTTAGTATTATAGGTGGACATTTTGTCGAAAATGTGTGCACCCCGTGTACTTCATCATCTGCCTCCTCTCTCAGGCTCGAAATTGCTTTGATCCACCATGGACCGATTTTCCTCTGCCACGTGGTGGTTAGCAGGTTTTGCAGAGCTTGTAGCTCATTTGCAAGCTCGTTGGAGGTGTCCCATTGTTCCACAGCTCTTGCAAACATACGCTTTGAAGCAGCATGAATAGGCTGAATGGAAGCCTCCACAACGCCAACAAGGTGTGACTTGCCTTGCATTCATCCTTTGTTGGGGACTCTGAGTCATCTGGGTCACCTGAGGCCGGCTGGCAGTTGCAGACTCGTAGGTTCTGCCTTGTACATTTCTGCTCGCAAACACAGTTCCAGTTAATTTATGAACATTGCTAGCACTGGTTTGCTGAGAGATTTGTTTGGTGTTATCACTGGTGGACATAAATACCTGTGCTATAGCAATTGGCTTACTGAGGGTCGGTGTCTCCACAGTCAAATATTTTCATCGGATGGTCTCGTGGCCAATGCCCAGTAGAAAAAAGTCTCTGAGCATTTGCTCCAGGTAGCCATCAAACTCACATTGTCCTGCAAGTTGCCTTAGCTCGGCGACATAGCTCGCCACTTCCTGACCTTCAGATCGCTGGCACGTGTAGAACCGATACCTCGCCATCAGCACGCTCTCCCTCGGGTTAAGATGCTCCCGAACCAGTGTACACAGATCCTCATGCGACTTATCTATGAGTTTCACCGGAGCCAGAAGATTCTTCATGAGGCTGTAGGTCGGTGCCCCGCAGACCGTGAGGAGGACCGCTCTCCTTTTTGCAGCGCTTCCTTCTCCGTCCAACTTGTTGGCTACAAAGTACTGGTCTAGCCATTCGACATAGGCTTCCCAGTCCTCACCCTCCGAGAACTTCTCCAGGATGCCCATAGTTTGCTGCATTTTTGCATTGGATTCGTATTCTCGTCGGCAATTATTGTGTTCCTAACACAGATGAGACTGCACACAGGGAGGTTAAAGTAACAGTGGCCTCAGTCTTTATTCAGACACTCCAGAGTGAGGAACAGGCCTTAGGGGCCGGCTTATATACAGTGCTTCCAAGGGATGCTGGGATCCCTTGGGACTTCAGGGGATGAGCTCCCTGGTGGCGGAACATGGGAGTGCATGCTTTACAGATACATAACAAAAACTGGTAAAGTCACCCCTCAGAAAAATTAAATACATGCACATGTGAAAACAATTGGGAAAAGAGTGATTTGCTTCATGACATGCAACACTGAATCACTTGTCAATTTACAGCAAATATAAATTGTATAAAACTTTTACTTTCTCAGGTTCTTTCTTTTATTCCTTTAATGTCAGTCTCATTGAGGCTGCCGATGAGACACTCTATTTTCCCATTTCTTTGTTATACACTTGACAAGCTCTGGTGAAAAGAACAAATAGGGAAAGAAACCATACAACATTAGTTACTGTAAACATTCTTCTTTAAGCTAAATTCACTTGTTTAATTAATCTTTTCCCTGCACGTTTATATACTGATTTGTAGCTCTCACTCCCATTTCATTGTTTCCATGTTTCTTTTTTATTACTACTTTTAATACAAGACATTCTAACATATTAAATGATCCTGTTGAATGCACTGCATAAAGCTATATGTTTTTTGTCTACTACTCTTAAAGTTCCAAATGGTATTTTCTTTTGGCATCTGAAGATAAGAAAAATATCTATGTGAAGTTATTGACCGACATGCAAGCCCCATGTGCACACTGTCAAAGTATCAAACAAAAACTCCCAGTAGTTAGTGAGAACATTCATTCATGCGTAATTGTAGGTTTCTTCTCCAAATGAATGAAAATGTTCAAGAAAAGTGCAACATCTCCTTAATTAAATTGTTTGCACACCAAATTTAATCAGTTTATCTTAGACAAAGATAAATTGATTTATGCAATCAACTTCTCACAGAAAAGGCACAAAGTCTCTTAAACATGTATACCTGTAATACCAAACCACGCACGAATTCAGCCAGATAAACTTTGCACCTCTGGAAGGAGGTTAATGTAAATGAAAAGTAACATAACAAAGCTCATAGGGTTAAACTACCACTTGACTAGTGAATAATATGCTTGCAGATTTCCCAAGTCCCCTTCTCAAACTTTCATCACAAGTTACACTGGTTGCTTCCACGGTCGATTTGAACCCACAACCTGATCGAAAATAAAACAACTTTTATTACCCATATCCTGAACAACAGTAAAGGTGTTAGATAGTACAAGTAAAGCTTTTAACTTGATTAGGACATTAATAGCACTGCTTCAATTTCCAAAGGTATACATAAATTACTAAACTGTTGTCAAAACATTTCTCAATCAATGCAACCTAAAACTATTGCAGGATGAAAGATCAGTCAAATGAATAGGCCTTTCAGTGTTCATTTGTCAGACCAGTTAGGAATTGCTATATCCTCAAGATGTCAAAAATTACAGTGGCTTTGACTTAACTACTGTAGATTTGCAACCTAATATTAATACATTGTTTTCAGAAAAGATAATCTAAATACAATTTTATTTTAAAAGAATTGAACTCTGTTTCATAGAACTTAATAATCCACAATGGTGCCAGCTTTCTGAATTCTTATCTTATATTTGAAAGTGCTTCTTCTACTTCTACTTGTTTTGTCTATTCTTTTTCCAGGTTTTCTGTTCAAGTGAGTAGTTTTATCTGAAAGGTCAATTCATTCAGCAGGGTACCAAATAGAATTGAATATAATTATCCCAATCTTTACTGTGTAGAATTCATGCTTGAATTCATTCAAAAAATAGGCTGCAGTATAATTAACTCAGAGCTCAACCAAATCTATTGAGTCTGCCTCAGGTATCATACAGTTCTACTTACAATAGAACATTTTCATTTTAGGACATTGTACATATTAACCTAAGTCAGCATCCAATTACTTGGAATAAGTGAATTCTCTGTTTCAGGAATGTAATCTGAAAATGTTGTCATGCAATTTGAAGCAAAAGGCCTTTTTCATTAAGTTAACTCTCATGAAAGAGGAAACCTGTAGCTTATTTTAAACCCATTACCTTTAAACACAGGTGATTACAATTCTATTATGCACCAAATTTCTTTTGGTAAATACTGTGTGGTTTACTTTCAAATGTAAAGTGAAAGGATATGAATTCTAAATCCACCAAATTGTTGAGACTGAATATATTGGACATTCTGCAACAGGCAGGACTATACATTCATAGCTGACTAAGAGACAAGTGAAAACTTTGCAAGACAAAATACTAGATATGTGCTATAAAATGTATCAATTGTTTCAGAATAAAAAATACAGTATTATAATTATCTTGTTGAACTTTACCATGCAGCCAAATTAAGATTTTTTTTCTAAAGCAACTATGGTTAATGACGTTGAAGGAGGATTTCCTCTTTGTACTCTTAAACCTGTTTACAACAAATGGATTTGTCATTTTGTTACACCGACCACACAGAGGAATCTTCATTTTTTAAGGAAGTTGATCAACAAGAATTTAAGAATTGCTGCAAAATGCACAATGTTTATTTTATTGCTTCCTTCAACATCAAATGAAAATTTAAAATGCATAGTTAACAGGTTTTTCTTTAAGGAAAGTTCAGCTTAATATTTACAGCTGATATGGAAATAACATTTAAATTGCATATGACTGGTATAGTATGAAGATGGCGAACTCACCGACAATTTCTTGTATATCTGAACACAAATCACTTCTATGTCTATACATTTTTAGATACTTTGCCAGAATAAAATATATATTTCAAAATTATATCGATAAATTTGAAGAAATAATTACATGTGAACAATATGCGTGCATTGGACACATTTTTTATGCAAATTTGCAGCATAATTTCAAGTGGAGACATGGGGCCGCGATTTCGCCAATGGGTGCGATTTGCATGTGGGCGGCATCGGTGGTAGGTGAGGAATACGCTCCTGGCTCCAGCCCGCCCTCTAACAACAATCTTCCGTTGATGCCGCTTGTTAAGCCCGCCCTGCGAGGTACCTGGCCAATTTACAGGAAGCCGTTCTACCGGTTTCCTTAAAGGGACCACGGGCAACTTTTTTTTGACAATTCGTCTGTCAGTATTCTGCAGAATTGAGTTGCTGCAAACACTGACAAGTAAACATAGAAACATAGGTGCAGGAGTAGGTCATTCGGCCCTTCGAGCCTGCACCACCATTCAATAAGATCATGGCTGATCATTCACCTCAGTACCCCTTTCCTGCTTTCTCTCCATATCCCTTGATCCCTTCAGCCGCAAGGGCCATATCTAACTCTCACTTGAATATATCCAATGAACTGGCATCAACAACTCTCTGCGGTAGGGAATTCCACAGGTTAAAAACTCTCTGAGTGAAGAAGTTTCTCCTCATCTCAGTCCTCAATGGCTTACCCCTTATCCTTAGACTATGTTCCCGTTCTGGACTTCCCCAATATCGGGAACATTCTTCCTGCATCAAACCTGTCCAGTCCCGTCAGAATTTTATATGTTTCTATGAGATCCCCTTTCATCCTTCTAAACTCCAGTGAATACAGGCCCAGTTGATCCAGCCTCTCCGCATATGTCAGTCCTGTCATCCCGGGAATCAGCCTGATGAACCTTCGCTGCACTCCCTCAATAGCAAGAATGTCCTTCCTCAGATTAGGAGATCAAAACTGAACACAATATTCCAGGTGAGGCCTCACCAAGACCCTATACAACTGCAGTAAGACCTCCCTGCTCCTATACTGAATTCTGTGGCTGCAGATGCAAACCATTTCCCGGTGCAAAATTTACCGTCCTGCGCCCATTGGCACCCTAATTAGCCTCAAATCGAATTTCCAGCCCAAAATGTTCTTGAACAGATTTGTGTGCAGCTTTGGAAGTGGCTTAGTGAGTTGTAGTGAATGGTCAGACATAACGGTATCCTGCACATTGGTGGAGTGTGAAAGGAATGGCTTGGGCATTGCAGGGTTTATTTATAGTGCTGGTATGGGGTGGTGCCAGCCTGCGCATCATGTGGCAGCCAGGGTGCACAGCATCAAGTGAAGTAAATGGGACCCTGGTCTCCCGGGCAGCAATGTGGTAGATGCTGCTGCCCTGTGACCTGTGCAGCATCAGGTGATTGCGAGGAAGGTTGGTGTTGTTGTTGATGATGCTGGTGTTGGGGCTGATCGTGGTGGGATTCTGAGGACCAAGGTGAGATTTTGTCAAGGGCACCGATGCTGCTGGAATAGATGACAGCTGAGGTTGAAATGACAGAAGCGATCTGTCAATGGTGAGAGAGGTTGCTCCAAGGAGGTGACACTGGGTAGTGAGTTCAGTGCAAACACTTCCAACTTGCATACAGCAAAAGTTTCTTCCAAATCTTGAAGGCTTCGGGGCCCTCCGCCCTCCGCCCGAAACGGGGCGCACTTAACGATTTATTATTTTTTGGGGGCAGAGATTTGTGCAATATTGAGGTCTTCCTTTTTTTGGGTGTCAGTGTGGTGTTCTGGGTGGTTGCAGAGCGGAAGTGCCATTGTGTTGAGTCCGCCGCCGCTCTGACTCATCAGTGCCGCGCTGATCACATCAGCACGATGTCGATGTGCCACATCGTGCTGATGCATCACAACACCCCGCTCCTTCAGTTAAATGACAGGACTACTACGAATTCTGCAGCCACTTTAATGGCACCCACTGGGCCACCAGTGAGGGTTTCGGCTGGGCACCCAAGAGGGGGTGCCTGGCTACCTATTGGCAAGGCGGAAAGGGGGCTGCCGCCAGTTGGTAAGGGGTCGGCGCGTGCCCGATGGGGCGGGAAAACGTCCGGGACGGTCCCGTACACCGCTCCAAAAATAAAGGAAGCAAAATTAGAAAATGACAGCCCCTCCATGCCGACCGAGTGGTGATTGCTGTCCACACCGATGCCGCCTCCAAGGCGGTAACGGCTCTTTAAATAAAAGGGGCAATTTTGGCCCCTTCATCCTACATTGGAAAGTGCACAGCCGTGAAATCGTAGCTTTTATACCACTTTTGCAGCTGTCAACTTGCTAAAGCATTGGAGAGTCACTGAGACCCCAACTTCACTTACCTGGCATGTTTCCCGAGGGACGGCAAACATGTCAAAAAGTTGGTAAAATTGTAAGTGCCTGCTTTTAATCCTCTCAAATAGCACTAAACTATTTGTTAAGTACCTTAATGAAGTGGCCCGCCTCTTAGTGTCGGGTCTGCGATCCGCTGCAGACCTGACAGCTAAGAAACTGTCACGGAGGCGTGATCAGAGCAGGGTCCTGACCCGCTGTCAATCACGGCCGATTTTGACAGCGGGCCTGCCTCCAAATCCGCACTCACAGGACTGGGAAGATTCCGGCCAGGCAGTGCATACCAAGTCAAAAGTCATGTAATATTGGAGAACGTTAATGCACACCATCTTATAATTAGGCAACTGAATTTCTGAGACTTCAGAATACATGGTATATCCTGATTGAAATAAGATTGAGCAAATGTAATTTTTTTTCAAATGAAAGCATATAGAAACATAGAAACATAGAAAATAGATGCAAGAGTAGGTCATTCGGCCCTTCGAGCCTGCACTACCATTCAATAAGATCGTGGCTGATCATTCACCTCAGTAGCCCTTTCCTGCTTTCTCTACATACCCCTTGATCCCTTTAGCCGTAAGGGCCATATCTAACACCCTCTTGAATATATCCAACAAATTGGCATCAACAACTCTCTGCAGTAGAGAATTACACAGGTTAACAACTCTCTGAGTGAAGAAGTTTCTCCTCATCTCGGTCCTAAATGGCTTATCCCTTATCCTTAGACTGTGTCCCCTGGTTCTGGACTTCCCCAACATCGGGAACATTCTTCCTGCATCTAACCTGTCCAATCCCATCAGTATTTGATATGTTTCTATGAGATCCCCTCTCATTCTTCTAAACTCCAGTGAATACAGGCCCAGTCGATCCAGTCTCTCCTCATATGTCAGTCATGCCATCCCGGGAATCAGTCTGGTGAACCTTCGCTGCACTTCCTCAATAGCAAGAACTTCCTTTCTCAGATTAGGAGACCAAAACTGAACACAGTATTCAAGGTGAGGCCACACCAAGGCCCTGTACAACTGCAATAAGACCTCCCTGCTCCTATACTCAAATCCCCTAGCTGTGAAGGCCAACCTGCCATTTGCCTTCGTCACCGCCTGCTGTACCTGCATGCCAACTTTCAATGACTGATGTACCATGACACGCAGGTCTCGTTGCACCTCCCCTTTTCCTAATCTGCCGCCAGTCAGATAATATTCTGCCTTCGTGTTTTTGCCCCCAAAATGGATAATCTCACATTTATCCACATTATTCTGCATCTGCCATGCATTTTCTCACTCTCCTAACCTGTCCAAGTCACCGTGCAGCCTCTTAGCATTCTCCTAGCAGCTCATACCACCACCTAGCTTAGTGTCATCTGCAAATTTGGAGATATTACACTCAATTCCTTCATCTCAATCATTGATGTAAATTGTAAATAGCTGGGGTCCCGGCACTGAGCCCTGCAGTACCCCACTAGTCACTGCCTGCCATTCTGAAAAGGACCCGTTTATCCCAACTCTCTGCTTCCTGTCTGCCACGTCAGTACATTACCCCCAATACCATGTGCTTTAATTTTGTACCAATCTCTTGTGTGGGACCTTGTCAAAAGCCTTTTGAAAGTCCAAATACACCACAACCACGGATTCTCCCCTGTCCACTCTACTAGTTACATCCTCAAAAAATTCTTGAAGATTTGTCAAACCTGATTTCCCTTTCATAAATCCATGCTGATTTGGACCGATCCTGTCACTGCTTTCCAAATTCGCTGCTATTTCATCTTTAATAATTGATTCCAACATTTTCCCCACAACTGATGTCAGGCTAACTGGTCTATAATTACCCATTTTCTCTCTCCCTCCTTTCTTAAAAAGTGGTGTTACATTAGCTACCCTCCAGTCCATAGGAACTGATCCAGATTCGATCGGCTGCTGGAAAATGATGACCAATGCATCCACTATTTCTCAGGCCACTTCCTTACGTACTCTGGGATACAGACTATCAGGTCCTGGGGAATTATCGGCCTTCAATCCCATCAATTTCCGCAACACAATTTCCTGACTAATAAGGATTTCCTTCAGTTCCTCCTTCTCACTAGACCCTCTGTCCCCTAGTATTTCTGGAAGGTTATGTGTCTTCCTTCGTGAAGACAGAACCAAAGTATTTGTTCTATTGGTCTGCCATTTCTTTGTTCCCCATTATAAATTCACATGATTCTGACTGCAAGGGACCTATGTTTGTCTTCAGTAACCTTTTTCTCTTCACATATCTATAGAAGCTTTTGCAGTCAGTTTTTATGTTCCCAGTTTTTATGTTCCCAGCAAGCTTCCTCTCATACTCAATTCTCATCAACAAATGCATTAATACTTTATGACTTGGCCAAACCTTTCACTTTAACCAAGCTCAAGCAGTATTAAAGAGCTGTCCATTGCTGCCAATATGCTGAAGAACAGCAAATGATTAATAGTAAGATCGTCACATCAAGACAGTGTCTCATTATTGACTATTACAAGGAGTTCTCAACTCTTTGGTGTTAACAAATCTGAATGCAAAATCTAACTGAAGCAGAATAGTTTTTTTAAGTAAATATAATTGTTTTTATATTTCCACTAGTTCCACTAGTCCAGAAATAGAAACAGAAGAAAGGGCAAGTATAGCAGTAACACCACAAAAAGGAGATATTGCAGGTCCAATTCGCTTCTAATCTACTGAGTTCCTGATCTCAGCCTTGCTGCTGTATGAAGGTGCTAATGGAAGCAAGGTGCCTCCTTAGAGGAAGGAGGAAACAATTGAAAGGACAGTTATCACTGGGTTACTGTTACATGTCGGGTCCGGGGTCCGGGGTCCGGGTCGGGTCGGGGGGAGTGCAGGTCTGGTCCGGTCCGGGGGCGGGGGGGGGGAAGCGGGAGTCAGGTCGGTGTCGGGGTCGGGTCCGGTCCGGGGGCAGCGGCAGGGGAAGCGGGGGTTGAGTCGGGTCGGGAGGAAGCAGGAGCTGGGCGTGGGAGGCAGCCTTATGCACGCAGCCCCAGTGAGGCCATTCTGCCAGGGCTAGGGTCTGCATGCTTCGGGCCCCTCCCACACAGTTTTGAGCGCCTGGAGCTACTGCACATGCGCGCCCATTGTAGCGCGCATGTGCAAAGGCCCCGGAACTGTTTTCAGAGCAGGGACCTGGCTCCGCCCCCTCCAGCTCTTGCTGCGCCGCACCCGGATCCAGAGGACCTGCAGGGAGCCGGAGAATCTGTAAGTTTTTTTTTTAGGCGCACTTTGTGGCGCGAAAAACGGGCGTCCAGGTCGAGGCTGCGCCGTTCTAGGCGCGGCCCGAAACTTGGGCCCCTTGAGTCTACCCTGATAGCTCAGAGCCTAAAACTATTATTCTGACCTCCTTCGGACCTTGTTCGGGGCATCAATATCGATGCCTTTTGAGGACTAAAAGTTGGACCTAGTATTCTAAATGTGGCTCTACGGAGGCTTTGTTTAAGCTAAGTATCATATTTCTAGTTCCATATTTAACTATCCTAGCAAGTGGGATTTGTTTGGCTGGATTTTCCGGTCCTGTCTGCCTCTGTTTTCACTGGAGGGGCGGCAATGGCGGCAGTGAGCTATTCTGGGCAGACGGCCAGCTCCCAGCGCCCCACCAGGGTTTTCATAGAATCATAGAAGTTTACAGCATGGAAGGAGGCCATTTCGGCCCATCATGTCCGCGCTGGCCGGCAAAGAACCACCCAGCCTAATCCCACTTTCCAGCAGGTTACGACACTTCAAGTGCACATCTAAGTATTTTTTAAATGTGGTGATGGTTTCTGCCTCTACCACCCATTCAGGCAGTAAGTTTCAGACCCCCAAAACCCTCTGCGTGAGGAAATTTCCCCTCAAATCCCCTCTAAACCTTCGACCAATTACTTTAAATTTATGCCCCCTGGTTGTTGACCCCTCTGCTAAGGGACATAGCCCTTTCTATCCATTACATCTAGGCCCCTCATAATTTTATACACCTCAACCTCAGTTCCAAGGAAAACAAACCCAGCCTATCCAATCTGTCCTCATAGCTAAGATTCTCCACTCCCGGCAACATCCTCGTAAACCTCCTCTGTGCCCTCTCCAATGCAATCACGTCCTTCCTGTAATGCGATGACCAGAACTGCACGCAGTACTCCAGCTGTGGCCTAACAGTTCAAGCATAACCCCCCTGCTCTTATATTCTATGCCTCGGTTAATAAAGGCAAGTATTCAGTATGCCTTCTTAACCACCTTATCTACCTGACCTGCTACCTTCAGAGATCTGTGGACATGCACTTCCAGGTCCCTTTGTTCCTCTACACTCCTCAGTGTTCTACCATTTAATGTGTATTTCCTTTCTTTGTTAGCCCTCCCCAAATGCATTACCTCATACTTCTCCAGATTAAATTCCATTTGCCACTGTTCTGCCCACCTGACTAGTTAACATAGAAACATAGAAAATAGGTGCAGGAGCAGGCCATTCAGCCCTTCTAGCCTGCACCGCCATTCAATAAGTTCATGGCTGAACATGAAACTTCAGTACCCCCTTCCTGCTTTCTCGCCATACCCCTTGATCCCCCGAGTAGTAAGGACTTCATCCAACTCCCTTTTGAACATATTTAGTGAACCGGCCCCAACCATATCTTCCTGCAGTCCACAGCTTTCTTCTTCATTATCAACCACACAGCCTAATTTTGTATCATCTGCAAACTTTTTAATCAAATTCCCTATATTCAAGTCTAGATCATTGATGTATACCACAAAAAGCAAGGGACCTAGTACGGAGCCCTGTGGAACCCCACTGGAAATATCCTTCCAGTCACAAAAGCACCCATCAACCATTACTCTTTGCTTCCTGCCTCTGAGCCAATTTTGGATCCAACTTGCCACTTTGCCCTGGATCCCATTGGCTTTTACCTTCATGACCAGTCTGTCATGTGGGACCTTATCAAAAGCTTTTGAAAAATCCATATACATTACATCATATGCACTGCCCCCATCGACCGTCCTAGTTATCTCCTCGAATAATTCAATTAAGTTAGTCAGGCGCGACCTTCCCTTAACAACTCCATGCTGACTGTCCCTGTCTTTCTAACTGTAGATTTATCCTGTCCTTCAGTATTTTTTCCAATAATTTTTCCACTACTAAGGTTAGGCTGACTGACCTGTAATTACTCTGTCTATCCCTTTCTCCCTTCTTAAACAAAGGTACCACATTAGCAGAATTCCAGTCCTCTGGCACCACACCATAAGCCAGAGAGGATTGGAAAATGATCGTCAAAGTCTCTGCTATTTCCTCTTTTGCTTCGCTAACTGCCTGGGATACATTTCATCTGGGCCAGTCAGCCTAACCTTAGTAGTGGGAAAATTATTGGAAAAAGTACTGAAGGACAGAATAAATCTACAGTTAGAAAGACAGGGACAGTCAGCATGGAGTTGTTAAGGGAAGGTCGCGCCTGACTAACTTAATTGAATTTTTCGAGGAGGTAGCCAGGACGGTCGATGAGGGCAGTGCGTATGATGTAATGTATATGGATTTTTGCAAAGCTTTTGATAAGGTCCCACATGGCAGATTGGTCACGAAAGTAAAAGCCATTTTCAAAACTGCTAAATCCCTTAATACCTCCTCTCTTACTATGTTTATTTCATCTAATATTTCACACTCCTCCTCTTCGATAGCAGTGTCTGCATCGCCCCTCTCTTTTGTGAAAACAGATGCAAAGTATTCATTAAGAACCACACCCACATCTTCCACCCCCACACAAAATTACTTTCATGGTCTCTAACAGACCCTACGCTTTCTTTAGTTGTCCTCTTGCTCTTAATATATTTATAAAACAACTTTGGGTTTTACTTGATTTTACTTGCTAAGAATTTTTCATGCTCTCTCTTTGCTTTCCTAATATCCCTTTTGATTTCACCCTTGGACTTGCTATACTCCGAGAGATTCTGCAGTATTTAGCCCTCGGTATCTGTCATAACTTCCCTTTTTTTCTTTATTTTACCCTGTATGTCTCTAGACATCCAGGGGGCTCTAAATTTATTAGTCCCACCCTTTTTCTTTAAGGGCACATATTTGGCCTGAACCCTCCGGATCTCCTCCTTGAATGCATCCCACTGCTCTGACACTTACCTTCAAGTAGCTGTTTCCAGTCCACTATGGCTAAATCACCTCTCAGCTTAGCAAAGTTGGCTTTTCCTCAATTTAGAACTTTTATTCCTGGTCTAACCTTGTCCTTTTCCATAACTATCTTAAATCTAACTGAATTATAGTCACTAGCACCTAAATGCTCTCCCATTGATACCCCTTCCACCTGCCCTACCAAGCTAATCCCGAAAAGTAAATCCAGAACCGCCCCCTCTCATGTTGGGCTTGTTACATACGGACTCAAAAAGTTCTCTTGAATGCATTTTAGAAATTCCGCACTGTCTCTTCATGGTATATTTGTCCTAATCAATATTAGGATAGTTGAAATCCCCTACTATTACTGCCCTATAGTTTTTTGCACTTCTCAGAAATTTGCCTACATATTTGCTCTTCTATCTCCCTCTCACTGTTTGGGGGTCACCCCTTTTTTGTTTTTCAGTTCAAACCATATGGCCTCGTTTGATGATCCCTCTAACATATCATCCCTCCTCACAGCTGGAATAGGTTCTTCAATCAATACCGCGACCCCCTCCCTTTTTACACCCCTCTCTATCTCGTCTGAAAATCCTGTAATCAGGAATGTTGAGCTGCCAAACCTGCCCCTATTTCAGCCATGTCTCTGTAATAGCTATATCATTCACCCAAATGTCTATCTGTGCTCTCAGCTCATCTGCCTTATTCGCTATACTCCTTGCATTGAAGTATATAACATTTAGTACAGCCAAACTTCCTGTTGACTACTTTCTAGCCCTTGTTTCCTTGTCCTTCAAATTCACTTTCTGCATTCTTGCTTTCCAATTCCAGCTTTACTTCCCTCCCTACTGAATCTATTCTCAGGTTCCGAACCCCCTGCCAAGCTAGTTTAAACACTCCCCAACAGCACTAGCAAACTACACCCCATCCTGCCCCCCCAACTCCCACTCCCACCCCCGCATGGATATTAGTCCTGGCTCTGTTGAGGTGCACCAGTCTGGCTTGTACAGGTCCCACCTCCCCCAGAAGCGGTCCCAATGCCTCAGGAATCTAAAGCCCTCCCTCCTGCACCGACTCTCCAGCCACACGTTCATCTGTTCTATCCTCCTATTTCTGTATTTACTAGCACGTGGTACCAGGAGTAATCCAGAGATTACTACCTTTGAAGTCCTGCTTTTTAATCTCTCTCCTAGCTCCCTAAACTCTGCCTGCAAGACCTCATTCCTCTTTCTACCTATGTCTTTGGTACCGATATGGACCATGACCTCTGGCTGTTCACCTACTCCCCCCAGAATGCCCTGCAGCTGCTTGGTGACATCCTTGACCCTGGCACCAGGGAGGCATCATACCATCCTGGAGTCACCTCTGCGGCCACAGAAACGCCTGTGTGCTCCCCTGACTATTGAATCCCCTACCACTACAGCTCTTCCATTCTCCTTCCTCGAGAATCAGCAGCAGTTGGTGAGAGGTGGGAGCAGTGTCGGAGCAGCCTATAAAAGGCCCAGCGGGAGCTCGAGAGTCAGCGGCAGTTGGCGAGAGGTGGGAGCAGCGTCGGAGCGGCCTATAAAAGGCCCAGCAGGAGCTCGAGAGTCAGCGGCAGTTGGCGAGAGGTGGGAGCAGCGTCGGAGCGGCCTATAAAAGGGTACCGGTGCAGCTACAGCGGGAGAGAAAGCAAAAAAGAAGTAGAAAGGAATCAAAAGGTGACGTCACAGCCAATGGGGTAAGTGATTGGCTGGTGATTGGTGAGTAGTTTTTCTTTTTATTTTTATATCAGTAAGTAAACTGTAGCATTGTTATTAGCAATTTAAGGGTATCTAAGGGTTAAGGCATGGCAGGAGAGATCGGTCACGTGATATGCTCCTCCTGTGCCATGTGGGAACTCGGGGACGCTTCCGGTGTCCCTAACGACTATGTGTGTAAGAAGTGTATCCGCCTCCATCTCCTGATGGACCGTGTTGCGGAATTGGAGCTGAAGGTGGATTCACTCTGGAGCATCCACAATGCTGAGAATGACATAAGTGGCACGTGTAGTGAGTTGGTCTTACCGCATGAGAAGGATCCACAGCCAGCTAGGGAATGGAAGACCAGCAGGAAGAGTAGTACAAAGAAGGTAGTGCAGGGGTCCCATCTGGTCATCCCCCTGCAAAACAAATACACTGTTTTGAGTGCTGTTGAGGGAGATGACTCATTAGGGGAGAGCAACAGCAGCCAAGTTCATGGCACCGTGGCTGGCTCTGTTGTACAGGAGGGCATAAAAAAGAGTGGGAGAGCGATAGTGATAGGGGATTCAATCATAAGGGGAATAGATAGGCGTTTCTGCGGCCGCAATCGAGAGTCCAGGATGGTATGTTGCCTCCCTGGTGCAAGGGTCAAGGATGTCTCCGAGCGAGTGCAGGACATTCTGAAAAGGGAGGGAGAACAGCCAGTTGTCGTGGTGCACATTGGTACCAACGACATAGGTAAAAAAAGGGATAAGGTCCTACGAGACAAATTTAAGGAGCTAGGAGTTAAATTAAAAAGTAGGACCTCAAAAGTAGTAATCTCGGGATTGCTACCAGTGCCACGTGCTAGTCAGAGTAGCAATCGCAGGATAGCACAGATGAATACGTGGCTTGAGCAGTGGTGCAGCAGGGAGGGATTCAAATTCGTGGGGCATTGGAACAGGTTCTGGGGGAGGTGGGACCAGTACAAACCGGATGGTCTGCACTTGGGCAGGAATGGAACCAATGTCCTAGGGGGAGTGTTTGCTAGTGCTGTTGGTGAGGAGTTAAACTAATATGGCAGGGGGATGGGAACCAATACAGGGAGACAGAGGGAAACAAAAAGGAGACAAAAACAAAAGACAGAAAAGAGATGAGTAAAAGTGGAGGGCAGAGAAACCAAAGGCAAGAAACAAAAAGGGCCACTGAATATAAAAGGGCTGCAGGAGGGATAAAAACTAAAAATCATGGTTTAAAAACTAGGATGAAAACACTCTACCTAAATGCACGCAGCATTAGAAATAAATTAAATGAGTTGACGGCACAAATCATTACAAATGGGTATGATTTGGTGGCCATTACAGAGACATGGTTGCAAGGTGGCCAGGACTGGGAATTAAACGTACAGGGGTATCTGACGATTCGGAAAGATAGGCAGGAAGGGAAGGGAGGTGGGGTAGCTCTGTTAATAAGGGATGATATCAGGGCAGTTGTGAGGGATGATATTGGCTCCAATGAACAAAATGTTGAATCATTGTGGGTGGAGATTAGAGATAGTAAGGGGAAAAAGTCACTGGTTGGCGTAGTTTATAGGCCCCCAAATAATAACTTCATGGTGGGGCGGGCAATAATCAAGGGAATAATGGAGGCATGTGAAAAAGGAACGGCAGTAGTTATGGGGGATTTTAACCTACATATCGATTGGTCAAATCAAACCGCAGGGGGTAGCCTGGAGGAGGAATTCATAGAATGCATACGGGATTGTTTCTTAGAACAGTATGTAACAGAGCCTACAAGGGAGCAAGCCATTTTGGATCTGGTCCTGTGTAACGAGACAGGAAAAATAAACGATCTCCTCGTAAAAGATCCTCTCGGAATGAGTGATCACAATACGGTTGAATTTGTAATACAGATTGAGGATGAGGAAGTTGTGTCAGAAACGAGAGTACTATGCTTAAACAAAGGGGACTACAGTGGGATGAGGGCAGAGTTGGCTAAAGTAGACTGGAAACAAGGACTAAACGGTGGCACAATTGAAGAACAGTGGAGGACTTTTAAGGAGCTCTTTCATAATGCGCAACAAAAATATATTCCAGTGAAAAAGAAGGGCGGCAAGAGAAGAAATAACCAGCCGTGGATAACCAAGGAAATAAAGGAAAGTATCAAATCAAAGACCAATGCGTATAAGGTGGCCAAGGTTAGTGGGAAACTAGAGGATTGGGAAGATTTTAAGCAACAGCAAAGAATGACTAAAAAAGCAATAAAGAAAGGGAAGATAGATTACGAAGGTAAACTTGCGCAAAACATAAAAACAGATAGTAAAAGCTTTTACAGATATATAAAACGGAAAAGAGTGACTAAAGTAAATGTTGGTCCCTTAGAAGATGAAAAGGGGGATTTAATAATGGGAAATGTGGAAATGGCTGAGACCTTAAACAATTATTTTGCTTCCGTCTTCACAGTGGAAGACACAAAAACCATGCCAAAAATTGCTGGTCATAGGAATGTGGGAAGGGAGGACCTTGAGATGATCACTATCACTAGGGAGGTAGTGCTGGACAGACTAATGGGATTGAAGGTAGACAAGTCCCCTGGTCCTGATGAAATGCATCCCAGGGTATTAAAAGAGATGGCGGAAGTTATAGCAGATGCATTTGTTATAATCTACCAAAATTCTCTGGACTCTGGGGAGGTACCAGCGGATTGGAGAGCAGCTAATGTAACGCCTCTGTTTAAAAAAAGGGGGCAGGCAAAAGGCAGGTAACTATAGGCCGGTTAGTTTAACATCTGTAGTGGGGAAAATGCTTGAAACTATCATTAAGGAAGAAATAGCGGGACATCTGGATAGGAATAGTGCAATCAAGCAGACGCAGCATGGATTCATAAAAGGGAAATCATGTTTAACTAACTTACTGGAATTCTTTGAGGATATAACGAGCATGGTGGATAGAGGTGTACCGATGGATGTGGTGTATTTAGATTTCCAAAAGGCATTCGATAAGGTGCCACATAAAAGGTTACTGCAGAAGATAAAGGTACGTGGAGTCAGAGGAAATGTATTAGCATGGATAGAGAATTGGCTGGCGAACAGAAAGCAGAGAGTCGGGATAAATGGGTCCTTTTCCGGTTGGAAATCAGTGGTTAGTGGTGTGCCACAGGGATCAGTGCTGGGACCACAACTGTTTACAATATACATAGATGACCTAGAGGAGGGGACAGAGTGTAGTGCAACAAAATTTGCAGATGACACTAAGATTAGTGGGAAAGCGGGTTGTGTCGAGGACTCAGAGAGGCTACAAGGAGATTTGGATAGGTTAAGCGAATGGGCTAAGGTTTGGCAGATGGAATACAATGTCGGAAAGTGTGAGGTCATCCAGCTTGGGAAAAAAAACAGTAAAAGGGAATATTATTTGAATGGGGAGAAATTACAACATGCTGTGGTGCAGAGGGACCTGGGGGTCCTTGTGCATGAATCCCAAAAGGTTAGTTTGCAGGTGCAGCAGGTAATCAGGAAGGCAAATGGAATGTTGGCCTTCATTGCAAAAGGGATGGAGTACAAAAGCAGGGAGGTGTTGCTGCAACTGTATAAGGTATTGGTAAGGCCGCACCTGGAGTACTGCGTGCAGTTTTGGTCACCTTACTTAAGGAAGGATATACTAGCTTTGGAAGGGGTACAGAGACGATTCACTAGGCTGATTCGAGAAATGAGGGGGTTAACTTATGATGATAGATTGAGTAGACTGGGTCTTTACTCCTTGGAGTTCAGAAGGATGAGGGGTGATCTTATAGAAACATTTAAAATCATGAAAGGGATAGACAAGATAGAGGCAGAGAGGTTGTTTCCATTGGTGGGGGAGACTAGAACTAGGGGGCACAGCCTCAAAATACGGAGGAGCCAATTTAAAACCTAGTTGAGAAAGAATTTCTTCTCCCAGAGGGTTGTGAATCTGTGGAATTCTCTGCCCAAGGAAGCAGTTGAGGCTGGCTCATTGAATGTTTTCAAGCCAAAGATAGATAGATTTTTAAGCAATAAGGGAATTAAGGGTTACGGGGTGAGGGCGGGTAAGTGGAGCTGAGTCCACGACCAGATCAGCCATGATCTTATTGAATGGCGGAGCAGGCTCGAGGGGCTAGATGGCCTACTCCTGTTCCTAATTCATATGTTCTTATGTTCCTCCCCCCTTGTGCAGTTGAGCCACCCATGGTGCCGTGGACTTGGCTCTGGCTGCACTCCCCAGAGGCACCATCGCCCTCACTGGTACTCAGAAGAGAATACCGGTTGCACAGTAAGATGAACTCAGGGGACTCCTGCACTACCTGCCTCGTCCTCCTCTTCTGTCTGATGGTCACCCACTTCCTCGCTACCTGCACACTCTTAAGCTGTGTGATGATCACCTCTAGAAACCTAGCTCGCAGTCTTACGGATGCACTGCAGTGACTCCAGCCGCCGCTCAAGCTCCAAAACATGGAGCTTGAGTTGGTGCAGCTGGAGACACCTCCTGCACACATTGTCGTCCTGGCTGCGTGAAGCATCCAGGACTTCCCACATGCCACAGGATGTGCAGTCCGCGGGAATGAGCTGCCCTGTCATCCCTCTAGTTAGACTTGGAACTATCAAGCAGAAATAAACTTTAAACCTTAGCCACTATTCAGCAAACAGCTGATATAATTAATTAGTTTTTTTTAGATAATAAATATCACTTATCTATTTAATTGCAGCTCCTAACTTACACCAATGCCCAAGGTTTTAAAAGAGAGAAATACTCACCAATCAACTGGCCAATCGCTTACCTGCTTGGTTGTGACGTCACACTTCGATTTTGATTCTTTTTACTTTTTGTCTCTTACTCTTGTCGCTGCTGCAGATCCGCTCCTCCTGATCTGCAGCTCCTCCCGATCTCTGGCTCTCCCACTGTGTGATGCCTTTTGAAGCCCCGCGCCCAGTCAGGTCTTGCGATGCTTGCAGCCCCGCCACCCCCCCCCCCACCCCCAGTTTTGGCGGGGCACAAAGCAATGCCACCTGGAAGAGGTGAGTCGTGTGCAGCATCCCTGGTTGTGACACCGGCTCAATTTCTGAGTCCCGTCCGATGCGTAGCGCTGCGTAGCACGCCTTGCTGGGACCGCCGGTGAAAACGGGCGGTCCAACCTATACCGGCTGCAATGAGTAAGTAATGTCCTCCTCAGGCAAGTGTGATTGTTTTTTCTTTTATTTATTTTTGGGATCTATGCTGTGGTGGATTGGGCTATGTATTGAGAATGTTTTTGGTGGGGTTTTATCAGGTCTTTTTTTTTTTCTCCCCTGGCCTCTCTCAGAGCGCTCCTTGGCCTGCTGTTTAGCTCGGGATTTTTGCATGCTCAGCCTGCCTAACACCCTAAGAGAGGTGTGCAACGCCTCCCTTACCACTCCGCCCCAAACTCAGGGTCCAGCTGCCCAATTCTGCTGACTGAGGCGCAAACTTTTTCCAGGTGGTATTAGGATCATTATTAATGCCCCAAAATCCTAAAAGCCGAAAATCCAGCCCATTGTTTCACAAAGAGTGCAAAGCAAAAAGAGTACATCTGAAAGAACGAGTTCCTTTATACTCGGTTTCATATTGGCAAATGCCAACACTTGAAAACTGGATTCATCGATAATAATTTTCATTCATCCTCATAAGGAATGCCTTCTACTCAAAAAAATTAACAAAAAAAATCACTGTGGCTTAAAAGCTGGTTTGTTTCACCCTTTGATTTCAGAGTAATAGAGGAGTTAGAAGTTCTATATTCTTGTTTTCCTGGATGAACAAAGTCAAAAAAAGATATAACTGGTGGGCAAGAGAGATTTAAAAGTAGAAAAATGATGTGAACCTTGTCCACCTTATAATCCAATCAACAAAAAAAAGTATACCCCCCCCCCCCCCCCAAGGATTGAAACTGATGTATTTAATGGAAAAGTGGAACATATCTTTTTTTTTAAAATCTAGTTGCATACCTAAGCCTATATTATTTTATGTTAAGCAGCATACCATGGATATTTTATTAACAATTATAAACTACGTATTTGTCTACAATTACACACATGCCTTACATCAGTTCAAATTAAGGATACTAAATAACATTCATTTTGAAGAAGAACAGCAGAGGAGATTTACTGGCCTCGATGGGTGGCCTTTTTGAATGAAGGAGCTTTTCATTTACAGCGTAACATAAGGTATCATCTTCCCATGTGTAAGAATCATTGCAGTATTAACACAATGTGTTGTTATTGGTTTTTAATTGAAATGTAAATTCTGGGAACACCGTGACCCAATTTAGTTGCAGGGAAAAGGGCAGAATTCTCATTTTCCAGACATTTGAAATTTACTTTCAGATATTATTGTCTAAGTTTGTTGTGACAAAGACCAGGAAATGAATTCTGATCTGTTACCTTTATACTGACATTTAGCATCATGCTTGATAAACTTTCATTCTATTTTACATAGTAGATTTTTTCTAAGTCAGAAATTTCATCTTTAAAAAGACAGTGCACCTTTTGTTAATAACAAAAGAAAGATACTAGTACTTCAAGTACTTATACGCTGATCTCATTGCACATTTCTTAGAATGTAAAATATAAAACAAGGTGGTCATTAGAAGGAAGTCTTTATACTTTGGATAGAGGACTTCAATTTCCATTCCCAAGAATGGCTCAGTAGTACTATCACTGACCAATTTCAAAAGGACATAGTTGCCAGACTAACCAACACGAGGGAAAACATACTCAATCTTGTCCTCACCAATCTACCCATTGCAGATGTATCTGTCCATGACAGCACCGCATCGCACTGTCCTCGAGTCGCTGTGGTGCGGACGAGACCATCATCCATCTCCTTCTGTGCCTTTGCAAAGAAGGTCTGGAAAGAGATGCAGTGGTTTCTGTCGAGGTTCATCCTGAGCAGCTCCATAACACAAGACTCTGTGCTCTACGGACTGTTCCCAGGGACACACACCGAGACAGACATCAACTGCTGCTGGAAAACCAGCAACTCAGTGAAAGACGCCCTTTGGCCTGCCCGAAACGTACTGGTCTTCCAGAGTAAGGAGCTGTCCACAACCGATTATTGCAGACTGGCACATTCCAAGGTCCAGGACTATGTGCTGAGGGATGCCCTAAAGATTGTTCCAGCCACTGCAAAGGCAAGCTGGGGAAGGGCCACAGTTTAAGGTTCTGAAATCGGGGGCTGAAACCAGTACAAAACATCCCTCGAGCTCTATGTATCAGAAAATGAAATGCGCATGTAATCCTTTCTGTAAATTGAGTATCATGTACTACATTTAATTTGTACAGTGTTGTATGCAAAGTAATTTGTGGATTGTATTGTAATGAACTTTGACTGTATTAAAATGTATTTTGACAAATTTTTATTGATAAAGTATATCTTTGAAATAAAAAAGAAATCTGTCCATGCCAGCATTGTTAGGAGTGACCACCACATAGTCCTTGGAGACCAAGGAAACTCAGTCTTCACACTGAGAATACCCTCTATCATGTTGTATGACACTACCACAATGAAATAGATTAAGAGCAGGTTATAAGTGCAGATCCTTGAGCCGCTATGGGCCATCAGCAGCAGCAGAATTTTATACCGTTACACTCGATGGGCCCACATTTCCCCAAGAGTTGCCCCATTTTCTTTGGAGTAAGTAGCTTTTTTGGAGTAACTTAAAAATCGCAAATTTCTACATTTAACTTACTCCAATGTAAGTCAGTTTGTTAAGTTTTTTTCTAGTTTAGTTTGTTCTCTCCAAAAGGGGACATGACAAGACACTTACACCTCTTCTGGCCATAGAAGCAAATTTGGCCAGCTGAAAGTTACTCCCAACTAACTTAGGCCAGTGTATGTGGCTACTTTTGTAGGCACAGAAAAACCTTACCTACATTTAAGAAACCAGCACAGGTAGCCAGAGATGGGGAGCGGCGGGGGAAGGTGAGTTAGAGGATTCTAAAGCACTAAAGACCTTCACAACATCAGCACAACATCACAACATCTTCAGCACAACAGCTGCACAACATCATCACAAATAAATGAAAGATAAATCAGCTACTGAAAATAGAACAGTCCTACCTTGCCGACTGCAGAACGCATCAGCTAGCCCCCCCACCAGGGCTAGGGGCGGCAGGCACGCATGACTGTAGGGGTGAGGAATTTTAACTTTTTACTGTTGACCCTAAATGTTGCGTGGTCCTAATGGAGGATGATTCAGTTTTGATGCAAAATATCTTTTATTGTAAATTTTACAGTGCACTTCAACGATACCAACAGCAACAACAACAACAGCAACAACAGGAAAGAAAGTCTGCACCCATCGCTCACTCACATCTCGGGGAAAATGCACTTCCTCATAGGGTCAGTGATGGTGGTGGGGGCGGTTGGGGGCCCGGCTTGGGTCTGACTGGTGCATGGATTGAAGTGGGAGTGGCATTTGAGTCTCCGGCCTTTGTGCCCTTAATCCAGAAGCCAGCTCCCTCATGGCATCTGCCATCGTCTGCACACCCTCTGAAATGCCCGCCCTCACTTCCCATCTTAGTGCAGAGATTTCACCCGACAGTGTCGCAACCTCATCACACACCCCACTGACGGCCGCCACGAATGATCTTCTGAGGGCATTGGTCCCCTCACCCAATGAAACAACCTGATTAACCTCTGCTGAGGGCTGCCTCTCAGGAGAGACTGTTCGGCTTGTCCTTCCCCTCGCTGTGGGTCTGCCTAGTGGCACCCCTCCAGTGCGGGGCGCAGGCTGGGACAGTGGGGGACTGGGTGTCCCAAGATGCATTTCCCGATTGCCACTCGGACCCGCAACCTCGGAAGGTGTGAACCCATGGAACGTTGCCGAGGAGCTAATGGAGGGTTCTGGCAGTGTGATGCCCTGTGATATGTCCTGATCCATATCGTGGTCAGCATTCTCCTGAGCACACATTTCCATGGACCCCTCCTCCCCCCATTCGCCTTGGTCTTGAGCACATGCATCTGGATCCTCAAGGTCTTGAGGCGTGTCTTCTTCTTCTGCAAAAGACAACACAACAGTAAAACGGTTAGCAGCACAGTAGAAGGCAGGATGGGTGGCATGAGTAGTCTCATGCGTAGCAGGCCAGTCAGCAGGTTGCTTTGAAGGGGACTATGCATTTTAATGACTCACCCTCACCCTCGCGTGTGGGTCCAGCTTGTGCAGAGCTGATTCTTTCTCTGCCGGTGCGACTCAGCAAGGCAGCAACCCTCTGTTCCAGGGGTGACAGTTGGTGCAGATTTGGTGGACCTCCCCCTGTTCTAGCTCTCTCCATCTTGTTGTGGGCCAATTTCTTCTGCAAAGATGAAAATATTAATTGTCAGACATGGTGCGCTTCTGATGGGTGGGACACATACAGATGCTCACATTTTCCACTGCAATTCAATTTAAAGATGAAGATATTACTTACACTCACTGCTTGACCAACGTCCTGCCATTTCTTTTTGCACTGGCTTCCAGATCTTGCGGTATTGGCCCCTGCGGAGAATTCTTCTGCACCGAGGTTCCATCTTTTTCTCATTTCCTTGGGTGAGATCTTTAATGGACTACTCTTGCTGATATCCAGCTCCAGCCATTTCTCCTCAATTACAGTCACTAAATTCTCCATTTCCTCATGGAGGAAATTCTTGGTTCGTCTTGCACACTCTTGCGCCATTCGTCTATTGGACTCAAATGCAGCTAATGTTGAAAGATCACACTTACATCTCTGTTACACCTATCCAGCACTCCTTTCCACTCTCTCAGCCACACAAAAATTAATATTCAGACTTCACCTTTATATATGCGCCAAAACCAATTATTCTGAGGACGTTCTCCCTTTAATTGGTCGATTCCCAAGCTTCATGTTACACTGCGCATGCGTGCAAACTGAACCGCCCATTGCGCATGCGCGCACGCTCAAACGGTCATTCGTGCCTCTGCCAGCACTACACAACACGCTGAGCCCAAGCCCCGCCCCCCTGCCGGCCACGCTGAGCAAGTGTGGCTGAAGCTCCGCCCCCAGCAGTCTCTGCTGCATGACGCCAATGGATCCGGACGACGAGAGAGCGGCCAAATTCAAAGGTAGATTTTAGGCGCTTTTTTTCCCCCAGGAAGTCGGCGCACCACATCTAATTACGCCGCTCTAAGAGGCTGGGGAAATTTGGGGCCTATAAACTTATGACCCAGCAGATACCTCACACTTCTAACACTATCAAACCAGTTGACCAACCCTAGTTCAAAGTAGAGGAACATACCAGGAACAGGAAAAAGGTGTACCTGTAAACCTGGTGAAGCTACATGCATGCTAAACTGCAAAAACAGCATGTTATAGACATAGTTAAGCAATCCAACAACCAATAGATTAGGTCAAAGCTCTGCGCAATGTTGCACACAGCCACAAATGTTGATGGACAATTAAGTAACTAATGAAAGGAGAAGATTCCATGAATATCCCCATCATCAACATTGGTGAGCCCAGCATGTGAGTGCAAAATGCAAGGTTAAAGCATTTGCAACCATTTTCAGCCAGAATCTCCAAGTGATGATCTTTCTCAGCCTTCTCCTGAGATCCCCACCATCATAGATACCAGTCTTCAGCCAATTTGATTCACTTACATCAAGAATCGGCAGAGTGCACTGGACACAGCAAAGGCTATGAGTCCCAACAATACCCAGTAGTGCTGAAGACCTGTGCTCCAGAACTTGCCAAGCTATTCCAGTACAGTGGCATCCACCAGACAATGTGGAAAATTGCCCAGGTGTATCCTGCACACAAAAAGTAGGACAAATCCAATCCAACCAATTACAGCCCTAACAGCATACTCACAATCATCAGTAAAGTGATGGAAGGAGTCATCAGCAGTGTTATCAGTTAGCACTTACTCATCAATAACCTGCTCACCGATGCTCAGTTTGGGTTTAGCAAGGATCACTAGGCACCAGACCACATTACAGCCTTGGTCCAAAGATGGACACAAGAGCTGAATTCCAGAGGTGAGGGAAGAGTGATCACCCTCGATGTCAAGGCAGCATTCGGCCAAGTGTGGCACCAAGGAGCCCGAGTAAATCTGAATTCAATGGCGATGGGGGAGTGGGGGGGCGCGGAATGACGACGCTCCAGTGCCTGTAGTCCTACAGCAACAACAACTTGCATTTATATAGCGCCTATTATTGCTGAAGACAATGGCGTGGAAATCCCAGCCTCCTCAGGTCCGTACTCAGTGTCTATGGACCCGTGAAGGCATCGCAAAAGCCGGTTTTCAGCGCCAATGCGCATGCGCTGAAAACCGGCTTTTCCGATCTGTCAAGCTGGAGCTTGACAGATCTCATGCATATCAGGTGCGAAGATATTTGCATGGGCAAGATTGCGGGATTTACCCATATCTTGCCCAGCAAATGTCCTCAAAACTCTTGCGCCTGATAAAAGCAGGCATATAGCCTACCTTTACAGGCATAAGAGTTTAAAAACATACAAAAATATAAAATTAAATTAAAAAAACATTATTTTTAAAAACCTTGCCCACTACGTCAATTTATTTTTAACTGTAATTAAAAAAACTCAGAACTTTTTTTCTCAGATATTTATTAACTTTAATTTTAATTATGTGAGGTGTGTTTTTTATTTTTTATTACATGTGTTTAGTGCGTTTGTTTTTTTTTTCTCATAAATAGCATGAGAACTCGTAGATACGGAGTTCTCATTGCTAGTAATGAGAAAGCTGTGGAATACAGTACCTGATTGGCTGAGCAGTCACACGTGACTGCACCTTCTGCATGGGAACCATGAGGATGGGAGCATGCTTTGCAGCGTGAGAAGAGAAGGCCTCCCCACCGGAATCTCAAGCTCCTCCCAGACCACCAGGTACTTTCGTAGAAATGCTTCAGGTTGGAGGCAATTGCCTGCGGGAAGCCTCCGACCGCAATTTCAGCCCCAATGGCTTTATCTTCCCATATTTAGTTTAAGGAAATTTCTGCTCATCCAGTTGGACATGCATCATGACACATCAGAGAAAGTGGATGGGTCGAGAGAAGTCGTGGTGACGTAGATGGTTCTAGTTATTGGAGGCCAATCATCTCAGCCTTAGTATATCACTGCAGGAGACAGTCCAGAGATAGTCGGCCCAACTATCTTTAGCTGTTTCATCAATGAACTTTCCTCCATTCTCAAGGTCACAAGTGGGGCTGTTCAATGATGATTGCAGTGTTCAACTCCAGTCGCAATTCCTCAGATAATTAAGCAGTCCATGCCGTTGCAGCAACACCTGCACAATGTCCAAGCTTGGGCTGATAAATGATAAATGCATTCACATAACACACACGCCAGGCAACAACCATCTCCCACAAGAGAGAGCGTAACCTCTTCTGCTTGACATTCAATAACATTACCATTGCTGAGTTTCTCATCATCAACATCCTGAGAGTCACCTTTGACCAGGAACTCAACTGGACCAGCCACAAAAATACTGTGGCTACTACAGCTGGTCAGATGCTGGGTATTCTGCAGCGAATAGCTCCCCTCCTGATTCTCTAATGCCTCTCCATGATCAGCACAATAGAATTCTTTCCATTTGCCTGGATGGGTGCAGCTGCAACAATAATCAAAAAGCTAAACACCATCCATGATTAAGCAATTTGTTTGATCGACACCTCATCCACGAGCCTAAACGTCCATTCCCTCCATCATCGGCATACTGTGCGCCTGCAGCGTGCACTATCGATAAGATGCACTGCAGCAACTCACCAAAGCTTCTTCAGCAGCATCTCTGAAACCCGTGACCTTAACCAGATGCTTACGGCATATCTGCCCATTGTTGAGTTTAACCATGATGACCCTGTTCCCCTCTTTGTCTACTACAGTACCCTCAAGCCATTTGGGCCCCATGGCGTGATTGAGGACATATACGGGGTCATTTATTTCGATACATCTCCCCCTTGAATTTCGATCATGGTACTCGTTTTGGGACTGGCACTTACCCTCAATTATGTCGGTCAGGACTGAGTGAATGAGGGACAACCGAGTTTTGAGTGTCTGTTTCATAAGTAGCTCAGTGGGCGGGACCCCCGTGAGCGAGTGAGGTCGGGACCTATAGGCCAGCAGGAGGCGCGATAGACGGCATTGACGTCTTTGAATCCTGAGCATGCCTTGTTTAATGATTTGGACCCCACGTTCCGCCTGGCCATTGGAGGCCGGCTTGAACGGTGCTGTCCTCACATGGTTGATGCCATTGCCCGACATGAACTCCTGGAATTCGTAGCTCGTGAAACATGGGCCATTATCGCTAACAAGGATGTCCGGCAAGCCGTGGGTTGCAAAGACCGCACATAGACTCTCCACAGTGATGGATGTCGTGCACGAATTCAAAATGATGCATTTGATCCATTTCGAGTACGCATCTACTGCAATGAGAAACATTTTTCCCATGAATGGGCCCCGCGTAGTCTACATGAATACGTGACCATGGCTTGGTGGGCCAGGGCCATGGGCTGAGCGTGGCCTCCCTGGGGACATTACCCAGCTGGGCACACGTCGTGCACCTGCAAACACAGTGTTCCAGGTCTGAATCAATTCCCGGCCACCAAACATGTGACCGGGCAATGCCCTTCATCAGCATGATGCCTGGATGCTCGCTGTGGAGTTCCCTGGTGAATGCCTCCCTGCCCCTCTGGGGCACGATTACCCGGCTGCCCCATAGCTGGCAGTCAGCTTGGATGGAGAGCTCATCCATCCGCCTGTGAAATGGTCTGACCTCCTCAGGGCATGCTCCGTGTGCGGGCGCCCAATCCCCAGTCAGGACACATTTCTTAATCAGGGATAGGAGGGGATCTCTGTTTGTCCAGATTTTGATCTGGCGGGCTGTGATGGGGGAGCCTGCGCTGTCAAAGGCATCAACAGCCATGACCATCTCAGCGCTTTGTTCCGCTGTCCCCTCGGTGGTGGCCAGTGGAAGCCTGCTGAGCGCATCAGCGCAATTTTCGGTGCCAGATGGTGTAGTCATAAGCAGCCAGCCTGAGAGCCCATCGCTGTATGCAAGCTGACGCGTTGGCATTGGCAGCCTTGCTGTCTGACAACAGGCTTGTGATCCGTTTCTAATTCGAACCTCCTGCCAAAAAGGTACTGATGCATTTTTTTTACACCGTAGACACATGCGAGTGCCTCGTTCTCAACCATCCCATATCCCCGTTCTGCTCGAGAGCGCGACCTGGAGGCATAAGCCACAGGTTGTAGTTGGCCCTCAGCATTACTCTGCTGCAACAAGCACCCAACCCCATAGGACGATGCATCACATGTCAGAGCCAATTTCTTAGGGGTCGTACAGGGTCAATAACTTATTTGAACAAAGTAGGTTCCGCGCCCGATTGAAAGTCCATTCTTGACAGTTCCCCAAAACCAATCACAACCCTTATGCAAGAGCATGTGAAGCGGCTCCAAGAACATGCTTAAGCTTGGCAAAAAGTTTCCGAAATAGTTCAAGAGTCCCAGAAATGAACGCAACTCCGACGTGTTGCCGGGCAGGGGCGCTCGTCAAATCACCTCTGTTTTGGATTTGGTGGGCCGAATCCCATCTGCCGCAACCCTCCTGCCCAGGAACCCAAACTCAGGAGCCATAAACACACATTTAGATTTCTTGAGTCGCAGGCCTACCCGGTCCAGACGGCGTAGCACCTCCTCCAGGTTGTGAAGGTGTTCCTCGGTGTCACGACCCGTGATGAGGATGTCGTCCTGAAATATGATTGTTCCAGGAATGGATTTGAGCAGGCTTTCCATGTTTCTTTGAGAAATTGCGGCCGCTGACCGAATGCCAAACGGGCACCTGTTGTAAACGAACAGTCCCTTGTGCGTAGTGATGGTGGTCAGTAGTTTAGATTCGTCGGCCAGTTCTTGGGTCACGTAGGCTGAAGTGAGATCCAACTTGGTAAACAGCTTGCCGCCTGCCAGCGTGGCGAAAAGATCCTCCACTCTCGAGAGCGGATATTGGTCTTGTAGGGACACCCGATTGATAGTGGCCTTGTAGTCGCCACAGATCCTGACAGAACCATCCGCTTTTAGGACGGGAACGATGCGGCTCGCCCAGTTGCTGAATTCAACGGGCGAGATGATGCCCTCTCTCAGCAAACGGTCCAATTCACTCTCAATTTTCTCCCGCATCACATACGGCACCGCTCTGGCTTTGTGGTGCACTGGTCTGGCATCTGGGGTGATGCATATCACTACTTTGGTACCTTTGAACGTCCCGACGCCAGGTTGGAATAGTGACTCAAATTGTTGTAGGACTTGTGAGCACGAACTTCGCTCCACAGATGACATTGCGTGCACATCCCCCCATTTCCAGTTCATCTCAGCTAACCAGCTCCTCCCCAACAGTGCGGGATAATTGCCCGGGACAATCCAGAGCGGCAATCCATTGTGAGAGACCGCCAACATTGCACTGCCTAGTACTGGAATGATATCTTTGGTATACGTCCATAGTTGTGTCTCAATGCGTTCTAGTTTGGATCTACTGGCTTTGAGTGGCCATAGCTTTTCGAATTGTTGAACGCTCATGAGTGACTGGCTGGCCCCCGTGTCCAGCTCCATGTGTACAGGGATGCCGTTTAATAAAACCTTCATCATCATTGGTGGCGTTTTGGTATATGAGCTGTGAATGTTTGCCACATGAACCCGCTGAACTTCAGCGTCCATTGATTTGCTTCAAGGGTCATCCTGCCTCACAGACCGCTCTTCTGGTCCATCCGCCTCGTAAATTAGCCTGGTTACAGGCTTCCTGCACATTCAAGCTCAATGGCCACTGAGGTTGCAATTTCTGCAAATTGTTGAAACCTGCAAGTCCTGGCAGAGTGTTTGCCCCCACATCTCCAGCATGAGCTGAGATTCCCATTGTTGTGAACAAAGGAGATATGACCCGGCATTCCTCGCTGATTGTCCCTTTGACTGCTCTTGAGTACCCTGTTAGTGAGTGTCAATGGCCCCATCCCGGACCGCATTGTCCACTGTGATGGCGTAAATGTCCGTTCAGCCTGCCATTGTCTCTGTTGAAAACCTGCTCTGGGATCGATTGCTGCCTGGGGTGTGTCGAACTGCCCTTGGCTGCCTGCAGGGCTCTGAGTCGCATTTATGATATTGACTCCCTGATCCCCCGCCACGTTGGAGGCAGAATTGCGCACGTATATTATTTTGGTTTCCTCCTCCACCGCCATGAAAGTCTGAGCCATCAACGCCGCCGCTTCCAAAGTCAAGTCCTTGGTCTCAATTAATTTTCGGAAAATCCCCGCATGACCAATGCCCTCAATAAAGAAGTCCCTTAACATCTCCCCCCTGCAGGTGTCTGTGAACTTACAGAGGCTGACCAAAAGCCGGAGATCCGCAATGCTCTGTCCTTCACGACGTCGGTGGGTATAGAATCTGTGTCGGGCCACGTGTATGCTGCTCGCCGGTTTGAGGTGCTCACCGATTAGTTTGCTGAGCTCTTCAAAGGTTTTGTCCGCCGGCTTTTCGGATGCTAGTAGGTCCTTCATGAGCGCGTGATTCTTAGGTCCGCAGCTGGTCAGCAGATGGGCCCTTTGCTTGTCGGCCGCTGCATTTCCCAGCCATTCTTTCGTGACAAAGCTTTGCTCAATGAAATCATCCCAGTCCTCACCAGCACAGTACCGTTCCTCTGTGCTACCGGTGGTCATTCTCGTGGGTCGTTGATTCCCGTTTCTCGTCGCCAATGTAATGTCCTTACTCAATGGTACAAAACCCCACGAGGCACATTCTATGGACAAGGTCACTCTATGACCTGAACCTTTATTCACAAGACCAAGAAGTGATGACCCTGCATGGGACCTCGCATTATATACCTGGATGACCAGATAAGGAGTGTCTCCCACAAGTTCACCCCCTGTGGTCAAGGTGTGCATTGCTTACGTATATACAGTATTGCAGTGGTGTTACTTAGAGGTTACATACATGACACAGAGGGTTGTGGATCTATGGAATTCACTGCCTCGGAGAGCTGTGGAAGCTGGGACATTGAATAAATTTAAGACAGAAATAGACAGTTTCTTAAAAGATAAGGGAATAAGGGGTCATGGAAAGTGGGCAGTGAAGTGGACCTGAGTCCATGAGCAGATCACCCATGATTGTATTAAATGGCGGAGCAGGCTCATGGGGCCGTTTGGCCTTCTCCTGTTCCTATTTCTTATGTTCTTATGTTCTTATTGTGCCCTTGGGGCTCACACTAAGCCCCGGGTCTCTCATTCTTTTTTTCAGGGCGCTGTCGGTTTCAGGCAGTGCAAAGAGGGTAACCAATATGGCAGCCGCAGCTGGGACCACTTCCAGCTGGCATAAGAGCAGTGGCCACCAGTTTTTCATGTATCACTGGCGCTACCAGGTGGCAGTAAGGACATCAATTTTTTGGCCTGATTCTTATGACAGCATCAACAAGATAAGTTCTGCTTAAGCAATAATTTAGTCAGTGTAGTTAGAGCAAATTGAATTTATACGAATGAAGCCTTCAACATATACCACAGAATTTTTCCAAAATGCTAGCTTTGAAAGTCTCGAGGGATAACAGTAACTTTACATAGAATTACATAGAATATGCAGCACAGAAACAGGCCATTCGCCCCAACCAGTTCATGCCGGTGTTTATGCTCCACTCAATTCTCCTCCTGTCTTTCCTTATCTAACTCTATCAGCATAACCCTTCCTTCCCTTCTCTTCCCTCATATGCTTATCTGGCTTCCCGTAAATGCATCTATACTACTCGCCTCAGCTACTCGCTATGGTAGTGAGTTCCATATTCTCACCGCAGCTTTTAGAGATTTGTGTATTTGTACTCCCAGATCCCTTTGCTCCTTTTCCCCATTTAGATTCTTATTTTCCAAATAATATGTGACCTCATTTGTCTTACAAAAATTTAATACCTCGCAATTATCTATGTTGAAATTCAGACGCCAATTATATGCCCATTCTGCAAGTTTATTAATGCCTTCTTGTAATTTGTTGCAGTCCCCCTCAGTATTGGTTATCCCTCCCAATGTGATATCATCAGCAAATGTAGAAATTATGTTTTTGATTCAAAAGTCTAAATCATTAATACAAATTGTGAACAGTGGTCCTAGCACTGATCCTTGTGCGACCCCAATTCACACCTTCTGTCATCAGTACGTCTATTTGTCTATCAGTGATAGAACATTGAGATGAGTGCTCAACATCAGCACGTCAACGTGTTACTTGAAGGGACAGATTTTTTTCCTCCTCCTTTCCCTTGTAGCATGTGCCACCAATTCCCCCCAGCTCCTCATTCCACGTGCCTGCCCTCTAATTAGTGCCACTGGTAGTCCGTCTCAAAGCACAGGGCCCAGCCATTTGGCCCTTTTGCCTGCATTGAATTTAGGCCCCTCTTGGGATGCTAATTTTACACAGTACCATTTTTCTGCTTTAAAAAGCAGAACTATCTCAACATCTTGAGTAGGATTGAAAGCTCAGTGATCTGCAACATTGCTTTCCATTAGAGGACTACAATAACATTAAACAAAATGAAGGTCTATTGGCCTATTTTCCCGGAAGGATACTTTTCATAAGCAGAATGTTCAAAAAGTCTTTACTGTATATAAAAGTACATATAAGCATACACTTAGGTAAAAGAAAACATCAATTTGTATTTTTATAGCAATGTCCCAACACACTTCGTAAGACAAAAATGAGAACTGAGCCAAAAAATGAGATATTAGGAGGCGTGACCGAAGGCTTTGTTGAAAAGGTAGGTTTTGAGGATGGAGGAGAGGGAGCTGGACAGGCAGAGTGATTTAGAAAGGGAATTCCAGAGCATGGGGTTGAAATAATGGCTGTCAATGGTGGGGTGAAGGAAGAGGGGAATCACAAGAGTCCAGAGTTGCAGGAATGGAGAGGTCGTTTAGGGAGGTGGGGTGGTAGTTGTAGGAGGTTATGGAGATAGAAAGGGGCAACACCACAAAGTGATTTAAACATGGGGAGAAGTTTAAATTGGAGGTATTGGGGATTCGAGAGCCAATGTAGACTTAGTAAGGACAGAAGTGATGGGTGAATGAGAAATAATGTGGAATAGATTAAGATTAGCAAAATTTTGGATGAGCTGAAGTTTAGGGAGAATGGAGGATAGGAGGCTGGTCAGGAGAGCATTGGAATAGTCGAATCCGAAGGTGACAAATGCAACGATAACCCCCGGCTTCCCTTCTCCACTATAAACCATCTTCTTAAACTCCTCTCCCCTGACTCTGACATCCTCACCTCCAACAATCAATGCATAGGAGGTTATTGACTTCTTTGTCACTAAGATTGCAACGATCCATTTAGGTGCCTCGATTGCTGCTTCCCTCACATCCCCTAGCCCACCCTTAGGTTAAGGTTACCCCCTACTGCCCCTGCCCCCGTATTGAACTCGCATCTTTCTCTATTTTCTCTCCTATCTCTCCAATCACACCTGGTCCATGAGACCCACCTCTTGCTCCCTCTATCCTATTCCCACCAAATTGATGATCACTTAATTTCCCTTCCTGGCCCCTTTTTAGCTGATGGTTAATGATTCTCCAACCTCCCACTCCTCTCCAAGTCCTTGAATGTGTTGTTGCCTCCCAAATTCATGCCCATCTTTCCCTCAACTCACTGTTTAAACCCATTCAATCAGGATTCCACCCTGCCACAGCACTGAAACAGAGCTCATCAAAGTCACAAATTACATCCAATATGACTGTGACCATGGTAACCTATCCCTACTCATCCTTCTCAACCTGTCTGCAGCCTCTGACACCATGCACCTCCAATGCTTCTCTTCCGTCACCCAGCTGGGTGGGACTGCCCTCGCCCGGTTCCATTTTGGTCTATCCAGTCATAGGGACTGAAAGAGAAGCTGTTGCTGGATCTGCTATGGCTACAATTAGTAAGGCAGTCCCACTGAGCTAGACAACAAAAGAGAGGCATTGGAGGAGGGTGTTGTGGTTGACTGTCAAAGGCTGCAGATGAGTAGGGAAAATGCACCATGGTGCCCGAGGACTTTAAGGAGATGATTCATAGTGTATAAAAGCCAGCGTTATCTTGGCTCTGTAGGATGATCCTGGAGTAGCAGGCAGTTTTGGCAGAGAAGAGTGAGACCCGATAGTGCTTCATCATCATCGTCATCAGAGGCAGTCCCTCGAAATCGAGGAAGACTTGCTTCCACTCTAAAAGTGAGTTCTCAGGTGACTGTACAGTCCAATACAGAAATTACAGTCTCTGTCACAGGTTGGATAGAGTCATTGAAGAAAAGGGTGGGTGGGGAGTCTGGTTTGCCGCACGTTCTATCCGCTGTCTGCGCTTGGTTTCTGCATGCTCTCCATGACAAGACTCGATGTGCTCAGCGTCTTCCTGGATGCTCTTCCTCCACTTAGAGTGGTCTTGGGCCAGGGATTCCCAGGTGCCGGTGGGGATATTACACTTAATCAAGGAGGCTTTGATGGTGTCGTCTGCCTACCTGGGGCTCGCTTGCCGTGTAGGAGTTCCCAGTAGAGTGCTTGCTTTGGGAGTCTCGTGTTGCGCATGCAGACGATGTGGCCCGCCCAATGGAGCTGGTCGAGTGTGGTCAGTGCTTCGATGCAGGGTATGTTGGTTTGATCATGAACACTGACATTGGTGCATCTATCCTCCCAGGGGATTTGCAGGATCTTAAGGAGGTAGCAGAGGCAGCCTGAGGAAGATAGTGCTTAATGTGTTAATGTATCTCACTAAATGCACAAATTATTCAAAGCAACATAACAGTCCTGACATGTATTTACAAAGTTTCCGTTCCACATATCTTATCAAGAATTCTTATAGGAGATTGGATTTTGAATGCACAAATCCTTTTCCCTTTTAAATGCAACAGAGGTGTAAAATGAACAGATGGCTCACAGAACATAGTGTCACAAGAGCACACATTGAACAGAGGTGTGAGCATGTGATAACTGTAACAATTGAATTGATGAGGTGTGAAAATGTATTCCTTGGTACAGCGTAAGTCTTGGAATGTTGATCAAAGTGAAAATGTCCAGTGCATAAAATAGCTTTATGCTAAAAGGGGCTAAACAACTTATGCTGCAAACGTGATTATCTTCCTAAAATAAATCCCTCAAGAAAACATGGTTATTAATTCTAAAAAACACGACATGGGTATTATTGAAGCAATATTTATGAATGGGATGGTTTGGCAAGTGGGACTCATTCTCTCAACTTCATTCCATGAACTTTAGCATTGACAGTGATATTAAGGGAAATGAGTGACATTTAATTCTAACACTTATTTGAATTTATAAAACTAGATTGATATGTATCTATTTACATTGTTCCATTGAAAACAAAAAATGCAAAACGACAATATTTATTGTCCTCTTGAACTTCTATTGCTTCCCTCTGGGCTAAGTAAATGACAAGGTTTTATGTGACATATATTCCAGGATTGATCAGTCCCATTTGTGCCTCCCTTTCCTCTCCCAAGTCCTTGAACATGTTGTTGCCTCCCAAATCTGTACCCATCTTTCCCGGAACTCCATATTTGAATCCCTCCAATCAGGTTTCCGCCCTGTAACAAAACGGCTCTCAAAGTCACAAATGTCATTCTTTGTGACTGTGACAAAGGTAAACTATCACTCCTCATCCTTCTCGACTTGCCTGCAGCCTTTGACACAGTTGAGCACTCCATCCTTGTCCAACACCTCTCCACCATCGTCCAGCTTGGTGGGATTACACTCACCTGGTTCCATTCTTATCTATCTAATCGTAGCCAGAGAATCACCTGCAATGGCTTCTCTTCCCACTCCCGCATAGTTGCCTCTGGTGACCCCCAAAGATCTATCCTTGGCCCCCTCCTATTTCTCATCTACATGCTGCCCCTTAGCGACAGCATCCGAAAACACATACCACATGTATGGTAACGACACCCAGCTCTACCTTACCATCACTTCTCTCGACACCTCCACGGTCTCTAAATTGTCAGACTGCTTGTCTAACATCCAGTTTGAGCAGAAATTTTCACCAATTAAATATTGGGGAGACCAAAGCCATTGTTTTCAGTTTCTGCCACAAACTCTGTTCCCTAGTCACTGACTCCATCCCTCTCCCTAGCATCTGTCTGAGGTTGAACCAGACTGTTCACAATTTTGGGGTCATATTTGATCCAGAAATTAGTTTCTGACCACATATCCATGGCATAACTAAAACCGTCTATTTCCACCTCTGTAACTTCACCCGTCTCCACACCTGCCTCAGCTCATGTGTTGCTGAAACCCTCATCCATGTCCATAGACTTGACTATTCCAACGCTCTCCTGGCTGGCCTCTCACGCTCTACCCTATGTAAACTCGAGGTCATCCAAAACTCAACGACCCATGTCCTAACTCACACCAACTCCCATTGACCCATCACCCTGTGCTCGCTGACCTACATTGGCTGCCCTTTAAGCAATGCCTTGATTTTAAAATTCCCATTCTTGTTCTCAAATCTTTCCATGGGCTTACCCCTCCCTATCTCTGTACCCTCCTCCAGCCCCACAACCCCTAGTACTTTGGTTCGGTATTCACGAAGGAGGACACAAACAACCTTCCGGTTATAAAAGGGGTCGGGGGGTCGAGTAAGGAGGAGGAACTGAGGGAAATCCTTATTAGCCGGGAAATTGTGTTGGGGAAATTGATGGGATTGAAGGCCGATAAATCCCCAGGGCCTGATGAACTGCATCCCAGAGTACTTAAGGAGGTGGCCTTGGAAATAGTGGATGCATTGACAGTCATTTTCCAACATTCCATTGACTCTGGATCAGTTCCTATAGAGTGGAGGGTAGCCAATGTAACCCCACTTTTTAAAAAAGGAGGGAGAGAAAACAGGGAATTATAGACCGGTCAGCCTGACATCGGTAATGGGTAAAATGATGGAATCAATTTTTAAGGATGTCATAGCAGTGCATTTGGAAAGAGGTGACATGATAGGTCCAAGTCAGCATGGATTTGTGAAAGGGAAATCATGCTTGACAAATCTTCTGGAATTTTTTGAGGATGTTTCCAGTAGAGTGGACAAGGGAGAACCAGTTGATGTGGTATATTTGGACTTTCAGAAGGTGTTCGACAAGGTCCCACACAAGAGATTGATGTGCAAAGTTAGAACACATGGGATTGGGGGTAGTGTACTGACATGGATTGAGAACTGGTTGTCAGACAGGAAGCAAAGAGTAGGAGTAAATGGGTACTTTTCAGAATGGCAGGCAGTGACTAGTGGGGTACCGCAAGGTTCTGTGCTGGGGCCCCAGCTGTTTACACTGTACATTAATGATTTAGATGAGGGGATTAAATGTAGTATCTCCAAATTTGCGGATGACACTAAGTTGGGTGGCAGTGTGAGCTGCGAGGAGGATGCTGTGAGGCTGCAGAGTGACTTGGATAGGTTAGGTGAGTGGGCAAATGCATGGCAGATGAAGTATAATGTGGATAAATGTGAGGTTATCCACTTTAGTGGTAAAAACAGAGAGACAGACTATTATCTGAATGGTGACAGTTTAGGAAAAGGGGAGGTGCAAAGAGACCTGGGTGTCATGGTACATCAGTCATTGAAGGTTGGCATGCAGGTGCAGCAGGCGGTTAAGAAAGCAAATGGCATGTTGGCCTTCATAGCAAGGCGATTTGAGTACAGGGGCAGGGAGGTGTTGCTACAGTTGTACAGGGCATTGGTGAGGCCACACCTGGAATATTGTGTACAGTTTTGGTCTCCCAACCTGAGGAAGGACATTCTTGCTATTGAGGGAGTGCAGCGAAGGTTCACCAGACTGATTCCCGGGATGGCGGGACTGACCTATCAAGAAAGACTGGATCAACTGGGCTTGTATTCACTGGAGTTCAGAAGAATGAGAGGGGACCTCATAGAAACATTTAAAATTCTGACAGGGTTAGACAGGTTAGATACAGGAAGAATGTTCCCAATGTTGGGGAAGTCCAGAACCAGAGGTCACAGTCTAAGGATAAGGGGTAAGCCATTTAGGACCGAGATGCGGAGGAACTTCTTCACCCAGAGAGTGGTGAACCTGTGGAATTCTCTACCACAGAAAGTTGTTGAGGCCAATTCACTAAATATATTCAAAAAGGAGTTAGATGAGGTCCTTACTACTAGGGGGATCAAGGGGTATGGCGAGAAAGCAGGAATGGGGTACTGAAGTTGAATGTTCAGCCATGAACTCATTGAATGGCGGTGCAGGCTAAAAGGGCCGAATGGCCTGCTCCTGCACCTATTTTCTATGTTTCTATGTTTCACGATTTTAAAACTTCGGCCCACTGGACCACCAGGGAGGGTTTCAGCCGGGCCAGCAGCCTGGCACCCAAGAGGGGGTTAGCGGCCCGGCCAAACTCAGGGGCATAATTATCGGCCCGACCTGGCAGCCAGCCGACAAAAAAAAAAACATGGTGGCAGTGGTAGTGTGTTCTCCCCTTTAACTACCGCGGGAAAAAACAGGTTTTGGCACCGCCGGGCAGGCCGAAGATTTTCAGAGGGGGAATGTCGCCGTCGGGGGGGGCGGGGGGGTAGATCGGCGGTGCGCACGGTGATGATGCACTTAACACAGATCGGCAGCAGCAGAGCGGTGGGGGGGGCGGGGTAGATTGGGGCACTGCCGGTATACCTCAGAAGGGCAATTGGGCTATCAGTGGCCATTCCCACGAAACGTCGGCGGCCACTCCACTCCGCTGCATGGCTGCCGATTTGCGGTGGTACCAGGCCTTAAGGAGAGCGGCAATTTCGGCCCCAAGGTCTCTAATGTATCATGACAAATGTTCTGCTGATTGAATAAATATCATAGCTGGCAGGTCCCCAATAACTTTTAGATTGTGGGTTTACACAAAAATAGTTTGAAAATTTTGAAAAATGTATTTAAAATGAGATGATGCTAGCATGACTGAAAATGGTGTAGTACTTAGTTATAACATCGGAAAAGTTTTTTTTCCACACCAGCATTAAGTTTCTCTGACCGATTACAAGTTAGTGCAATGATGCAGTTTTGTGCTGTAGGCCTGTGCTGATTAAAAATCTTGGTTGAGACTGCCCAAATTCGCACAATTAGAGGCAGCAGAGAGAAGAAATTTTTGCGCCATCAGTTTTGGCTGAATTTATAACCATTCCCATGGGTGAAGTGAGAAAGTATGCACTGACCCACTGAACCATTATGGATCATTTCTGTAGTTTGTAACTTGAGAAACGTGTTATAATGTGTGTGGTGCAGCCACTATTCTGGTTTATTTTATTTTCTCAATCTTTTCCTTTTTCTCCCAGAAGGACTATAAAATAAATATAGTTCTCATACATGTGGAAGTGGAATATGCTCCCTAACAATGCTAAGCCTTAATTTCTTATTCCTTAAACTTCAACTATGGTACACAATATAAAACCTGTAGGCAAGAATCTCCAAATATGTTTCAGTCTCCACCATGGTCAAGATTTTAAAATCTGATTCATATTTTTGGTTGCAGCTGACAGCTCTACTATAATACCATCACTATTGTGAGCTTGAACAGTCAGTGCATTCCATTAAACCTATATAAAAAAAAATAGTTCTGCAAAAATTGTAAGCCATGAATGATCTCTAAGTATCAACAATGTAGCCCATCATATAAATAATAGTTGCCCACTGTGTTATATTGGCTGTAAAGTTGTTCTAAGTATAGCCAACCTACATTCGCTGCCAGTTTGAACACACCATTTATTCCCATTTCCAAAAGGCATTTCTGCAAAATTAAAATACTGTTTGGCCAAATCTGTGAGAAGCAAACAATGCACTGACTCTAAAATAATTTTAAAAATAGTGGCTAGGAACTAACTATTTACAATCCATAAATTGTTTCCCAGTCATCGATCTGGCCAAACAATGTTTTATTTTTGCCTTTTGAAAATTGGTCAAAAATCGGAATGGTGCAATCAAGTTGACAATAAGTGCAAGTTCATTATACTTTGGCAGACTTCACAGCTAACATGTTACACAAGGGCTCATGGGATTGGAGGTAATGTATTAGCATGGATAGAGGATTGGTTCATGAACAGAAAACAGAGAGTAGGGATAAACGGTTCTTTTTCAGGTTGGGAGACTATAGCTACTGGGATGCTGCAAGGATCAGTGCTGGGGCCTCAGCTATTTAAAATCTATATTAATAACCTAGATGAAGGGACCGAGTGTAATGTATCAAAGTTTGCTGATGATACAAAGCTAGGTTGGACAGTAAGTTGTGAGGAGAACACAAAGTGTCTGCAAAAGGATATAGATAGACTAAGTGAGTGGGCAGTAAGGTGGCCGATTGAGTATAATGTAGGGAAATGTGAGGTTATTCACTTTGGTAGAAAGAATAGAAAAACAGAATATTTTTTAAATAGTGAGAAACTTTTAAATGTTGGTGTTCAGAGAGATTTGGGTGTTCTTAAGCAAGCATGCAGGTACAACAAGCAATAAGGAAGGCAAATGGCATGTTGTCTGTTATTGCAAAGGGGTTGGAGTATAAAAGTAAGGCAGTCTTGCTACAATTGTACAGGGCCTTGGTGAGACCACACCTGGAGTACTGTGCACAGTTTTGGTCTCCTTATCTAAGGAAGGATATACTTGCCTTGGAGGCAGTACAACGGAGGTTCACTAGAATGAGAAGGCTATCTTATGATGAGAGATTGAGTAGAATGGGCCTATGCTCTCTGGAGTTTAGAAGAACGAGAGGTGATCTTATCGAAACATACAAGATTCTGGAGGGGATTGACAGGGTAGCTGCTGAGAGGTTGTTTCCCCTGGCTGGAGTGTCTAGAACTAGGTGTCACAGTCTCAAGATAAGGACAAGGCCATTTAAGACAGAGATGAGGAGGAATTTCTTCACTCAGAGGGTTTTGAATCTTTGGAATTCTCTGCCCCAGAGGGCTGTGAATGCTGAGTCTCTGAATATATTCAAGGCGGAGATAGATAGATTTTTAGAGTCTAGGGGAATTAAGGGATATGGAGATCGGGTGGGAAAGTGGCATTGAGGTCGATGATCAACCATTATCTTATTGAATGGCGGAGCAGACTTGATAGACTGTAGGGCCTACTCCTGTTCCTATTTCCTATGTTATTATGTAAGCCCAATTGCTATTTCACTTCTAGTTATAAGGAGGATACACCAGGCACTGTTACTGTATTACCAAATTTCCCACCCTACCTAAAGATTTTCAAAACCATAATAATTGAACCTTCTGATGTTGAATACAATGTAACAATGTTTAGCAATGTAACAAGAAAAGACAAACATTTACTATGCATAGCTAGCAGATAAAGTGTATAATTCAGACTTCCAGAAAAGGAAAAGATTAATGGGGTTTTATATGCTCAGGGACTGAGAGAAAATGCACTAAATATGTATTTCTGCTTCACTTTGGCAGTAAACAGAATCAAGATAAAATTGCTGAAAGAATCCCTACAATGTCAAATCAGAATATAGAAAATAGGCTGTTACAAATGTCCCCAAATTATAACTTGAAATGTTTTTACATCCTGCATTAAGTATCAGCAGGGCATACGTGAAACAGTTTAGCCATGGAATACTAGGATATGGGTTCGCATCTACAACATTCTGCAAAGTGCATTTCTGTGTCCCCATCTAGCCATCAGCATGAAGAGCAGAATAAAAGACAACTTCCTCCCAACAGCAAGAGACGAAACAAAGTCTGAAGAAAGCTGAACGTAGGCTGTTCTTATACATTTGAGAACTAGGAGTCTCTCAGCCCAAATTCTCATCTGGGGTATGTTGCAGGATGTGAAAGACACACAGAAAAAGGTGAAAGAGGAAAGAATAGAAATGTCTCACCAAAAAAGAATAATTTCAAGGTAATTGCAGTTTGTTTTCCTATGATAGTGCAAACCCAGAAAGACTTTCAGTCTGCTTGGTCCTAAATCCAGAATGCAGCCCCAAGCCATAATTACAAGGCAGTAACTATTTGAGACGATAGTCGTAATATAGCAATTTTTTGATAATATTGGGAAATAGAAAACACGTTGTTCCAGATATATCTGACAGTGTTAAGCATTATAGTTTAAAGAAAATATTTTGCAGATGTGACATAATGTTTTCTTATTCTGAATATTGAAATGATGCTCACCAATTGAAGGATTCATGAGAGGGGGAAAAGTTAAACTGGAAAAAGAGGTTCTGCACTTGCAATTTTCTTTTAACTGATAGTGAAAGGAACTATTGATTGTTAAAGGTCCACAAATTAAATATTCCAGACGCCAGGCAAAATCACTGAAGGAACAACAAAATACAGTTGTAACTGAAGGAATGAGCAGCTCGGCAAGCTTGGAAATCCATATAACAGGAATTAAATGCCATAATCAAATTGTTTGTGCAACCATTTAGCATCTCATTTTCTAGCACTGCAAGCTGAGTGACCACTTGAGACAAGGCATCACTTTCCAAGGCTGCAAGTAACAAACCACAGCCATAACTAACAAAGGATTAAGAGAATATTGATAGCTCATGACAACCTGCTTCTGAGAAATGTTAGTTGGTCAAGTAGCTTCAATCATTAAAACATATGAGTGCTTATCAATTTAATCTGCTGCTTTTTATGCATTCATTTAGTAAAAACTAGGTAATTAATTCCTTTTGTTGAAAGTGCATGTTATAACCACATTTTTTTATGTAAACCAAGTGGAGAAAATACACTAAATACCACCATTTCATACAATAACATGCTAAGTCAGTCCCAATGCTGGGTGTAAAACATTATAACAATGTGCCCATTCTTTTACTCATATGTACAGTGATGTCAAAATTAGTAAATGTTGGACTGACTAAGTGGCCAATAATTGTAAACTGTTCATGAGTAAATGCACCCATTGTTATATTCACATTTTATTTTGTGTGTCAGTTCTTAAAGATATTGATCTGCATCTAGTTTTATCACTGACTATATACATATCAACAACCAGGTACAACCAAGGTCATTCCAGAACGTGCTCAGGATAAAAGAAAAATAGAAAAACCAATAATGACTTTAGAATACATCTCTTCAAAGTCTTTGTTTTGTGTCTATTGCATAAGCAGTTATCAATAATGGAGGTTTAATGGATTATTTTGGTAATCAATTGAAAATAATTTTTAAAATACTGAGCACTAAGTCCAATATGATATGTGCAAAGAATATATTAAATGTAATGTTAACTAACTACAAAAATAATGTTGCCTTATTTAGTCCATTCTCTCCAGGTGTAGTTGTGTCACTTGTGTGCAGCTGTGTCTTGTGAAACTAAAAAGAATAACAATCTTATAACTAAGTTATGGATTTAGGCACAAAGCAGAAGCCTTCATCCAGCAACTTAATGTCTATCCATTTCAGTGAGCACCTGTTGAGGAAAACCTTTATTAAAAGCATTGCATTCATGTAAAAAGATCTGTGCGAATTAATTTTGATTGCTCCACAAAACTCTTGCTCTGCATTACAAATGAGGGCCTCTGATGTGGCCTGAAAGTATCAGGGGAGAAACTAGTCTGAATGAAGATTTGATTCTACAGCAGTAACATAATCTTTGCAGTGACATTAAAACACAGCAATGGTCACACTAGTCTCGATCTCCCTGCTGTAAGAGATTGCATTGGCTTAAATTACCAGGTGTTTTTTTTGTCAGGAACAGAGAAATTATCTTGGTTAAAAATCTCCAAAAAAAATGAAAGGAGTGTCTTGTTAAAGAAAGGGAACATGATATTTTACATTTGGGATGGATTGATGGGATGCATTTTCTCTGCCTACCTTTTCTCCATTGCTTAATTTGAGCATATTACCAAATGTGTTGAAAGCTAAAAATTACTAGATGTTGACATATACAATATAAAAGATAACTGTAATTTTAATATGAAAAAAATTTCACAACTGTCATTAATATTTACAGGCGAAAAAACACCTAAAATATTTTAATGGGCCAGTAAGCATTATGTTGGAAACCTATTGTCCACATACTTTCTTTTTTGTGCATTAATTCTAACTGCTTAATTAGTTCTTGAAACATTTTAAGTCAAATAATAATTAGAAGGCTGAAATGCTTTAGAACTTGATACTCAAATATTGGACAACTGTTTAAAAAGTACAAATATAGAAATCACTTCAAATATTTGTACAACATTCAGTAATGTATTTTTTTAAACAACTTAATTTTTGCAATTCTTTCCTATTAAAGAAAAACAATGCATTATTGGGTTTAATTTATAAATTTAAATTACCTCAATTAACTGATGCAGCTCAACTGAAAAAAAAAAGCTAACAAGGGAAACAGTGCAAGTGTAATCCAATGCTTACGCACTCCACTTAGAAAGTCTGAATTTTAGTATCTGGACTAAAGCCGTTGTTATTTATATGAAAAAATAAAATGACAAAATGAATTTAACTTGCAGAAAATAACCTTTGAACATAAATTAAAATCTGATACAGAAAATGACCAATATAGGGCATAGTTATAGTGTGGGTATGAGTTTCAAACTATTGAATGTGGCATTGGGCCAACAGACCTGAGCTTTCCTGCCAACCCTATATTGTTCTCTGCCTAGGGAATATGCTCCTTTCTCTCCGGCTTCTGAATGCTAGTTAAATTTGAATGTTAGGAGAGAGACAAATGCCCTATCATCTTTTTGCTAACATTAAGAAGATTTCAAAAAGGGATGAGCCGAGAAAAGTTCTAGATTCAATCCATGGTCTGTGCTGAGCTAGCTGATCTCAGCTGAGCGAGCAACATGGACTATAATCGGTTTCAACATCTCTGACTGGGGAGAAGGAAAAGTAGCCAGGTTCCTACACCAGATCACCATCCAGTGACTCCCCTTCTAGAAGTGCATGTAAAGAGAAGGTATGATTGACTGTGTTGCCCAGCATGCTTAATTGATCTGCGAATATTTACCATCAAACCTCATACATGAATGGGGAGTTAGTGGATGTCCTGGAGAGCATCCATGGAACTGTATTACAGGAAGGAACCAACATCTTCAGGAGAAGTGTAGAGGGGAAAAATTAGTGAGGAAAAAATTATAAACTTCATTTTTAAAGTATCCTGGTAGTCTTTTAAACTTCACTTTGCACATACTAGAGTGGGTAATAAGCCAAAGTGGGTAAGGATTACCTGTTTGAGGTGGTTTTATGTTACTCTCCTGACTTGGATTTGGTTCTCTTGGCACATGAATTATAATGCAATTTTCAGTTGCAAACTATGCAGTATTACTGGCCTATTAGGGCAGAATAAAAGTGAAATAGGCAAGAAGCTACATGTGACTAGCCATGAAAGGATGCATTTAAAGTAGCCTCTCTTATTCAATGCTTATTCCATGTGTTTGTTGGGCATGGGTATCTCATTAAAGCATTCACAAGTGCTACTTGTCTGTCATTCATGATAAAATCTGAAACCAGGCTCCCCATCTGTTTTAAACTATTTAAAGAATATACTTCACTAAGGCCCACTGCAGTAATTGCTTTCTTGGACTACCATGCAAGATGATCCATATCCCTACTTCCTGAAGCTATTAACTCTTACGTAGCAGATGAAAGCAGAAATTACATACATTCAACGCAACAATGTGACTAGCACTTTAGTTCAATTTTTTCTAGACAAGGTACAATGGCTACTGATACTTTCCTCCGACTCACAAACAAGGCTAACATTTTTCCTGACTTCTTACAGTCCTGTCACAATACTTGTGAAAGTGATCTTATAAACAACAAAAATGTAGTTGTGTAAAATTTATAAAGCCAATTCTTCATTTTCAGTAAAACTGAAAAAATACCATTTTGTTAACATTTGATCATTGTAAAAATCACATTCTTCAAATATTTTATAAAGATACATTAAATGTCAAGGAACAACCAATCTACCTATATATTTTACAGCCTTATGTAAACTATTTGTACATTTTAAATGTAAGTTACATGAGAATTATCTTTACTACAAGGAATACAATAATTATCAAGCAATCGTCAAATATAAGTAAAGAGCTGTGATGCATCAGCTGTTAAATGGACTGCACATTTTATAATAGCCACCTAGTGTAAGAAGGTCCAAGGGTCAATCCCCGATCAGACAAGCTCAACCACTGGTTGGGGGGAGGGCCAAAATTGCCTGCTAGAAAGGTAGCAAAATAAATAAATTGGCTTGGTCTTTCTCCTGATTACTATCCAGTGATCTCATACTGGAAGTTCACACTGGGTGAGATCTGAATTTGCTTCACCCATGGTCAACCACTCTGCCTAGGCATACATATGAAAAACCACCTCAATAAGGTACTGAAGGTTCACCAACAACTATGTTGCCAAATTCAGAAATGGAGGACCAAGCAGAGAAAAACTGGAGGGATATAAATCAGGGAGGGTGGAGCAGAGAAGTGGCTGAAAATGTTCTTAACAACAACTTACAATGTGCTAAGCTGAAAAGAAAAGGAATAGAATGGATAAAAAAATAGGAAGTTGATGCCTTAATTAATTTAGGACTAAATGTTTCACCTTAATTACAAAAAAGCTATGCACATCGTTAATGGAATGCTAAAAAACTGCTATTCTAAGGGGAGAAAATTTCCACCTGCACTACTTAGTACTTATATATTTCATCATGTCTGGGGCGCAGTAGTCTAATACAGAAATTACAGTCTCTGTCACAGGTGGGACAGACAGTCGTTGAGGAAAAGGGTGGGCAGGGAGCCTGGTTTGCTGCACGCTCCTTCCGCTGCCTGCGCTTGTTTTCTGCATGCTCTCGACGATGAGACTCGAGGTGCTCAGCGCCCTCTTGCATGCTCTTCCTCCACTTAGGACGGTCTTGGGCGAGGGATTCGCAGGTGTTGGTGGCGATGATGCACTTTAAAAATGTCATGACTACACAGAAGCAGATTTGATTTGCTCTGATAATGCAATAGGCAAGTGTTCAAACAGCTGTTTTTTTTTAATTGTTTTTGTTTAAAAGTAACAAGAAAGCTCTTATTATGGGGACTCCAGTCGTACCAAAGATGATCTGAAATACAATCTTCGAGGGAGGATATAGGATGAAAGAAATAAATATATCTTAATATTTGGGAAGGCAAGGCAGATCCTAGGTATATGGTCAGTCAGAATTGTAATTTAGATTGAATTGTTGTAACCATCCAATAAAGATCCTATAAACTATCACCTGGATGTTATTAGGTTTATATGCAGCAAGAGCCCAAAATCACACACCAGAAAATTTGTTGCAGTAAACTTAATTGAAGTAAACTGTCCACTAAGAAAGTTGAGAGGTGGACATGTGAGATTGTTATCTTCCTGAATGTACTCAATCTCTTCAGAGTACCCGTCTGCATTTGAAATCATAACCATAGGCAATCAAAGGAATTACCAGAATTCCTGAGACTTAACCATGCGAACTGAATATTCTTACAGTACTCTGAATCATTCAAAGAAAGAGGTTTTGTTCAATTCTCCTTCTTAGGCAGTCCCTCGGAGTCGAGGATGACTTAAAAGTTGGAGCTCTGTATTGGCCGGGAACCAAACCTGGGCCTCTCCCATGGCGGAAGGGAATTCTGTTCCTGAACCACCACTGCTCACTGCAGCGTGGCGGTCCCAACCTGTGTGGGAACATTTGCAGCAGGTCGCGGCCTTAAAAGGAGCGGCATGCGGCAGTCTGGGAGCAGCGTAGAGCCTACCACTTCAGGGAGCAGCGTGAGCTGATGCAGGAGGGCGACGGCAGTGAAGAGAGAGATTGGATTGGACATCACCATAATCCAGGTCGGTGATTGGAGTGTGGGCAGGTACAGCAGGAGCAGCAAGGTCAGGGCGAAGGAGTGGCGAGTGATCGTGAAGTGATGTGATCGGGGCCCAGGGGCAGCACAGGCCAGCCCACACTGCAATATGTGTGTGCACTTGATACGTGCAGTAGAGCTGGTCTCCAGTAGTCTTGGTTAATCCTTGCCCCTGGACCAAGACCAAGCTCTGTCAAGCCTGCGTGGTGGGTTGTGTGCAATGGCCACCACATATTAAAAAAATCCACGCAGAGGTATCTTCCACCCTTCAATATGCAGTTCTAGACCTGGAATATTAGGTCCCTCATTGAAACACCTGTGAACTCATTGAACACATCCCTTTTTGGCGTGGAAGTAAGTCATCCTCGATTCGAGGGACCGCCTCAGAGAAGAGACTGCTCACAATAGAGCATGAAAAAGCTTCTGTGCAATGCCTAAGCAAATGTGCCCTGGAAATGTGTTTACTCTCAAGACAAATAGTTACACTTGAGGTAATTCCCATAGTAGGCCATGTAAAGAACCCAAAATAGATTATCCTACTCAACATTGCTATCCCAGGACAGGATACCTCCAATCCTATTCTGAATGCCTAGGATATGTCACATCAAAGATCACATAGTTGATTCTGAATGGCAAATAGTTGTGAAACTAAACTGCACTGTTCATCCAATAGAGTTTTCCAAAGTCAAAAAGTTCTGGATTGGTTCCCAGGTTGGTCCGAAACTGACATTAAAATAAATGAAGCCAACTTAGAACATATAAGATCCATTCTCACAGCTAACGTCTTAGGAAGCTAGCAGAACCCCAAAATGGTAAGACTCCAAAAGGGCAAGAATACATATAAAATTCTGACATTAACTGACATATTGTTAGAAGATTTTTTAAAAAACAGAGCATAACCTACAGGGCTATGGACCAAGAGCTGGAAGGTGGGATTAAGCTGGATAGCTCTTGGTCGGCTGCCGCAGACATGATGGGCCGAAATGGCCTCCTTCTGTGCCCATAGGGCCCGAAATTGGTGAAAGCTAAGTTCCACCCAAGTACCGTCCAAAGGACCGCTGAGATCCTGAAGATACTTTGGGCGGAGGTTTCATGGAAAAATCTGGGAAAGACTGCCTGGCGGCAAAAATGGGACTTAACACCGATTCTGGGCGGCAGCTCCCATTCTCGGTGACAAATGCAATCTCTCAGCAAAGTATGGCCAAGGATTGAGTCAAGCCCAGGGAGGGGGGAACTGTTGAAATAAAAAATGTTCAAAACATTAAAAAAAACACTACAAATCCTTCAGGGGACCCCATCCACTTGAATCCCAGCAAAATAATTAAAGAAAAGTGGACTAACCTTTTTTGCAGGTCTTCATACTTACTGTTGAGGTTAGACCTGCCTCCATGTGGCGGTCTTTTCCCCTGCTACAATGGAGGACCGTCCGGACCAAACTGGCAGCTCGGCGGGTGGGAGGACTCTTCTGGGCAGCGCACATCAGCGGGCGGTTCCCAGCAGTCTTCTCTCCCCACCGGCAGGAGGATTCCACCAAATTCGTTCGGACCGGAGACCGCCCAGAAACCAGGGAGACTGCCGAGTTTTAGCAGATGGTAAGTCCGCCAATTTCAGACCCTGTGATTCTATGATTATCATCACCGAATCCCCACCATCAACATCCTGGGGGTCACTATTGACCAGAAACTTAACTGGACCAGCCACATAAATATTTTGGCAGCAAGAGCAGGTCAGAGGCTGGGTATTCTGTGGCAAGTCCTGACTTGCCTCACCTCCTGACTCCCCAAAGCTTTTCCACCATCTATAAGGCACAAGTCAGGAGTGTGATGGAATACTCTCCACAACAACAACTTATATTTATATAGCGCCTTTAACATAGTGAAACATCCCAAGGCGCTTCACAGGGGTTTTATGATATAGAAATTTGACACCGAGCCACATAAGTAGAAATTAGCACAGGTGCTACTTGCCTGGATAAGTGCAGCTCCAACAACCCTCAAGAAGCTCAACACCATCTAGGACAAAGCAGCCTGCTTAAACATCCACCACCTTAAACATTCACTTCCTCCACCACTGGCGCACCGTGGCTGCAGTGTGTACCATCTACAAGATGCACTATAGCAACTCGCTAAGACTTCTTTGGCAGCACCTCCCAAACCCACAACCTCTACCACCTAGACAAGGGCAGCAAGTGCATGGGAACACCACTACCTCCAAGTTCCCCTCTAAGTCACACACTATCCTGACTTGGAAGTATACCTTCATCATCGCTGGGTCAAGTTCCTGGAACTCCATCCCTCACAGCACTGTGGGAGTACCTTCACTACACGGACTGCAGCCGTTCAAGAAGGCAGCTCACCACCACCTTCTCAAGGGCAATTAGGGATGAGCAATAAATGTTGGCCTTGCCAGCGTTGCCCACATCCTATAAATGATTTTTTTTAAACTCCCCAAAGTGTGTACCTTCAATACAAACAGTATCCAATTGCTCTGACAAAGCCTGGGTCATTTATTCTTCAGTATCAGACAAAAGCCATCCTGTCTGTAATAAAGCACTCAATCGAAGATCTTCCATATGAGGTAGTTGACCATGGGTGAAGACTAATGGGGATCTGGATTTTATACAATGAGCATTGTATATATAAGCAAAATGGTGATGATAAATCTGCATGAGACATTTATTAGACCACAGGTGTGCAGTTCTGGTCTGGGCATCCCAAAATAGGAAGGGCCCCTGAAAATCCACAGAGGCGACATTTCAATCAAAGTCCTGGGATGTGCCCACCAGGAAAGTCCAGCTCCGACGATGCCAAAGTAAGCAGAGTTGGTGGAAGTGGATGGGGGGGGGGGGTTGAATTAATAACTGTACCATTAAGGGTGAACACCAGGCACCTACCAGTTCGGGAGGCCATGAATCCCACTATAGTTTGCCTGCACTTTTTATGGAAGGGACTATTAGATAATTCAGCATTTTAAAAAAATCTTCAGGGGTCCAGGCCAAGCCAACACCTCGAGATCAACTAACCCAGCCCAAAACAGGATGAAGCCTGGAACCTTTCTGGTCTGATTGCCTAAGTGACACACTAGGTGATACAACTATTCAATGAACCATTGGTGTGGAAATTATATGTGCTGCATTTATGGAGCTCCGTAGAATAATAACCGTAACCTCCAACATTTTCATTAAGAATTCGAGAGTGTATCTCACCTAGTTCATGTATCATATACACCATAAGTCCCCAATAACTTGCAGATGGGCTTCACTTATCACAGTCGCCAATCTGACTGACATCCAAGTGGGAATCAGTCCTGGTTTATATAGCATCAATAGAAGTCACTTTCTTTTGTTACATGTGAGATATGTTTGTTACTCTCCTTTTTTCCTTTCTCAGTTTGACATATTTTGTCTCTGTTACTCTTTCCATAAAGACAATATTAATGTAATCCCTTTCATATGTCATCCATTTCTTACATGACAACAGTGACTACACTTCAAAATGTACTTCATTAGCTGTAAAGCACTTTGGGATGTCTGGTCATCGTGAAAAGCACTATATAAATGCAAGTCTTTCTTTCTTGCATCAGGCAAAAGGTCGGCAGAACAAATCCATTCAATGGAGATGGTCGGAAGCCTGAACCATTTTGATGATCAGGCTTCATTACTAATTACAAGCTTCCCATTCATTGAAGCATCTTGCCAATTGGAGGTGGAAAATCCGGTGGCTCCTCCATGGAGCCAAGTTTGTCAAATTAAGTGGGGGTGGGGAGGAGTGGCGGATAGAGTCAATCCCAGGGCAGGGTCACAGTGGGTAAAGCATTGGGCAGATCAAATTTTGGGGGGCTAGAGGAGTATTGCTAACAAACCTACCTGCACCATTTTTGGAGCGGTCTCCAGTGGTCCTTTTAAGGTCAACTGGTTAGGCCTCTCTATGCGAGGTACCATTTGGCTGTACACAGCATGTGGTCTGCCAATACCTGAAAGTTACAACAGGATCCAAATGGCTCCAAAGGACCCTGATTTGCATTGTATAATGAGGCTCCTGCTTGTTTCCTGTGGGAACTTTGCATGCATATCTGAAGGCCCCAATCAAAATTACAGTAGGTAGATTGACAGCAGGAATAAGGCAGTCAGTTCTGCACTCTGATTTTGAGCATGCAACTGACCCGTTCCCACCAAAAAACAGATAAAAATCAGACCCTGTGTTACTCTTCGACCTTTCTCTCTGGATGCTGAGGCCAATCGTAGCATCCATTATAATTTTGAAGAACAAGTTGAAAAATGCCATAGGCATTGTAGGTTGGAGCTCACTGCCATTTAAATAGTTAGTATTACAGCCATCTTTCTACCTTGACAAAGATCTGTATTTGGAGAATTCATTTTGGATTAAACAACTCAATTAAGATGACCTCCTCATATTTAGCATATGATTTAAAAAGGACTTTTTAAAATTCCATGTCTCACCCTATTTTGTTTATTTTCTTTTTCTCTTTGTCTGATTTCTGTTCTTTTAATGCATCTGTTATTTCCTAGTTCCCCTCCTGTCCCACTTTTTCCTTCCTCACAGCCACCATTTCAACACAGTTAGATGGGGCTTGAGCATTTTATGGGAGTAGGAGCAACATATAAAGTATTTAATAATAGTAAACAATTAAGTAACAATTAAGAGATACACAGTAACTCTTTGGAACATCAGGACATGCTGCTCTGATGTTTCTGCTTCTGTTGGTCCTTCTAACTCATGCTTTAGAGAGAGAGAAATATTTGTTTCAAGATTCAGGTAAATCTAGTAGATCTATAGATCTATAATTATTAAGATTCTTACTTTGCGCACACTTCCTAATCTATAAAACCTTACTTACTATGGTCAATATTTGGCATAATTTTGTTCAACTTTTTTCATTATAAATTGCTAGGTTTACATTTATAATGAGGAACTACCTACATAAACTTGTCATGCTGTAATTATCTCCTACAGCTTTATCACTGTAATACCTCAGTTTTGCCTCTCCCATTCCTCAGCCTGTACTGCTACAGCCAACGCTTTACTGCTTCATAAATTGTTATAGGTTTTTCTATTTAAAGAAAGAAATACTTGCATTTCAAATAGCACCTTTCATGACCACCGGACATCTCAAAGCGCTTTACAGCCAGTGAAGTACTATTTGGAGTGTAGTCACTGTTGGGCTCAAGTTTCGGCCTGAGTTGCTCCTATTTTTTTGGAGCAACTAGTTTAGAATGGAGCATCTTAGAAATTGGAATTCTCGGCATTTAGTTTACTCCAGTTCTAGTGAGTTAAAATAGTTCCATTTTAGAACAGATTATTTTTTTCAAAAGAGGGCGTGTCCAACCACTTACGCCTGTTTTGCAAGTTTAGGCAGCGAAAACTTACTCCAAACTAACTTAGAATGGAGTAAATGTAGATTTTTGTACGCTCAGAAAAACCTTGCCTACACTTAGAAATCAGGCAAAGGGAACGAGAGATGGGGGCGGAGGAGGGTTTACAAACATTAAACACCACTTTTACGAATAAAGAGCCATCATCAATAATAAATGATAAATAAATCAATCAAAAAAATAAAAAATAAAAAAATAAAAAAAATAAAAATCACTCAATAAATAAAACATTATTTCTACTCACCTACTGCAGCACCGGGGAGAAGGGGGGGAGAAGAGAGGGAGGAAGGAGAAGAGGGAGAGAGTGAAGGAGAAGGGGAGTGGGAGAAGAGGGGGAAGAAGAGGGAGGGAAGAGAAGAGGGAGGGAAGAGAGGGGGGAGAGAAGAGAGAGGGGAGAAGGGGGGAGAAGAGAGGGGGGAGAGAAGAGAGGGGGAAAGAGAGGGGGGGAGAGAAGAAAGGGGGGAGAGAAGAGAGGGGGGAGAGAAGGAGGGGAGAAGACGAAGGGGGGGAGAAGATGGAAGATGATTGGGGGGGGGGAGGGGGAGAAGATGATGAAGGGGGTGGGAGAAGAAGACGATGAAGCTGGGCCCTGCCAAGGACTTCGGGGAGGGGCCTGCACACAGCTGATGCCGGGCCGCCGACGCAGACAACTCGTCGGGCGGGGCCCGCCCCCAGCGAGAGGCCATGGGCGGGCCCCGCCGCTGCCAACGCTGGCTCCAACAAGGACTTCGGGGGACTCTTTGGGCAGACAACTCTTCGGGCAGGGCCTTCCCCCAGCGAAAGGCCGGGGGGGTGGGCCCCGCCGACACCGACACCAGGATCCCAGGAGGACTTCGGGCGGGGCTGTCCCCAGCAAGAGGCCAGGCAGGCGGGCCCCGCTGCCAGGTAAGATGCATCAGGCCACTCGGCCCAGGATAGGGGTGTCTCCCCAGAGACAGGATGTGCTGGGAGAGCCAGGAGCTACTGCGCATGCGCGCAGCTGCCAGCACTGTTTTTGGCGCAGGGCTGTAGCACCGCCCCCAGCAGCTCCTGCTGCGCCGCGCCGAGGTGGAAATAGGCCTACAGCTATTGGAGAATCGCGAGGTAAGTATTTGGCACAATTTTTGTTCTATAAATTAGGCGGGCCTCTCTGATGTGCGCCGTTCTAGCGGGCGTCCAAAACTTGAGCCCGTAATGTGGAAAACGCAGCAGATAATTTGCACATAGTAAGCTCCCACAAACAGCAATGTGATAATGACCAGATAATCTGTTTTAGTGATGTTGATTGAGAGATAAATATTGGCCAGGACACCTGGGATAACTCCCCTGCTCTTCTTCGAAATAGTGCCATGGGATCTTTTATGTCCACCTGAGGGAGCAGACAGGGCCTCGGTTTAATGTCTCATCCAAAAGACGGCAACTCCAACAGTTCACCACTCCCTCAGCACTGCACTGGATTGTCAGCCAAGATTTATGCGCTGAAGCTCCTGAAGTGGGACTTGAAGACACAACCTTCTGACTCAGAGGCGAATGTGCTACCAACTGAGCTACAGTTGACACTTTAACTAACTATAAATAAGAAATTAAAATCTAAGTATTATACAAAAATAAGGACTGAACATTTGACTTCAAAATGAGCGCTGAATTATGTCTGAACGCCCTTGTCCAATTATCCCTTGACTCAAACCCCACATTACCTGAAGACTACACATGATCGTGACTGCTCAAGTGCATTGCTGCAGGAAGTTGACTAGTATATTATTAAAAATGATCCTTAATTTTTCAAACTCTCATCCATTACAGCAAACCGATATAAATACCCACAGATTTCTGACAACTGTGTAATCTTTGCTCAACCATGTCCCGAAGAAAAGGCTGTATGAAAAATACTTAGTTCATGATCCGGCAGACCCAGAGAAAATTGATAAATGGTCCAAGGAATTGCCCAATCCAAAGAAAGGGGGAGTGAAAACGTGGGACCAATTGGACCGCTTAAAAAATATATATCAACTTCATCCCTGGGACGGAGTGCAAATTTTGACGATAATGGTGCCAAAAACACACGGAAGAAAATTGCACGACAAGGTAGAAGAAGCTTTGGGGCAGGATGAGTAAGAATTAAACGCAGGGTGGGAGGCGATTAAACACTGGCTGCAAGCCTTCAGTCCAGCTAAGACAGACTGGGGAAAAATTGCAGCCTGCCAACAGAAAGGAACAGAGGAGATCCTGGAGTATGACGAGCGGTTTAGATGCACGTGGCTAGAACATTCGGGTATGAATAATACGGATGAGGAAATGGATGAACAAGTGTTTGGACCCCTGAAAGCAGCTTTCGTGGCAGGTCTAAAGCCAGAACTGTCCAAAATGCTTACCGGACTGGGAAGGTAGAGGAACTACCTTTGCAGCATTGGTGGATCGATGTAACCAATTAGATCGGGATATGGGAGCTAAAGTCCGAGCTGTACAGGCTATGGGATGGAAATCAAAGGATTCTGATAAACAGTTATTTTGAAAATTACCCGGAAAATGTCATTATTGTGGGAAAGAAGGTCACTGTGCCAAGAAGTGCAGGGCAAAACAGCAAGGTCACGGCCGGGGAAGAGGACACAGCCAGGGATATAATTCAACCAACAAACCAGGCTTGTCACAAGATAACGACCTCATAGAAGCATTTAAGCGACTGACAATACAACAACAGAAGGAGTTACTTGGGATAGCAAAAAACTATTAGAGCCCACCCTGGCCCCCCTCCTCGCACTAATACAACAAAGGGGAGATGGGCTATATATAACTGTGAGGGTGGGCGATAAGGATGTTTCAGACACAGGGGCGGAATTAACATGCTTACCCCTACAATATGGAGACTTTTTGTCGTTGGATGGTAGGGCACGTACAGCCTATGGAGTTGGGGACCATAAAATGGAAATTAAAAGGACAACACCGGTACTTATAGGGCTGGGTCCACATGAACTAACCACGCCAGTCTGGATAGGCCCAGTAGATCAACCACTTTTGGGAATGGACGTTCTAATCCAAATAGATTCATCGTTGCATTTCGAGGATGGTCGGGTGACATGGTCAATTAGAACTTTGAAGAAAGAAGAATTGAAGGAACACCCGATATGGGCTAAAGATAAGAACGATTGTGGCCTACTCCAGATGGAGCCTGCGTCATTTACCGGGACCAAGCCTCCATGCACTAAACAGTATCCTATCAGTTCAACGCGGGAATCTTACCGGTTATTCAGCAATTGGAGAAACAAGGGGTGCTTATTAAAACGCATAGCTCCTCCAATAGCCCCATGTGGCCGGTACAGAAATCTAATGAGACTTGGCGTTTGACTGTCGATTATAGGAAAGCTAACCAGTGTATTGATCAAAAAGCTCCTTTGATCGCAGATCCCTCCATAATTTTTAATGCCCTCAAACCGGAACATAAATATTTCTTGGTTATAGATATGGCCAACGGATTTTGGTCGGTGCCTCTGGCACCGGAGATTCGACAGTGGTTTGCTTTCACGGTCCAAGGACAACAGTATACTTGGACCCGGTTACCGCAGGGTTTCCACAACAGCCCTACGGTATTCCACATGGCTTTACAAAGCCATTTGCGAGAATTATCTTCCCTGTCATCCACAGTCATCCAATATGTAGTCGATATCCTGCTAGCTTCAAACACGGAAGACCAGCATGAACAAGATTTACGAGCTTTGCTGGACCACCTTCGGCTGAAAGGACATAAAACCAGCATCGACAAAGCACAAATATCCCAAGAAGAGGTTGTATACCTGGGACAAAAGATTTCACAAGGAAAGAACTTACCCAGGATAGAACTGCAGCCATTCGGGCTGCTAAAAAAACCACCACTATTCAGGAACTAAAGTCTTTTTTGGGATTGTGTAACTTTAACAGAAATTGGATTGACTCCTTCACACAGCTTGCTCAGACACTGAATTATATTTTAAAGGGGAAACGTGCCTCTAAAGAAGCCATCACCCTCACTAAGGAACAGCAAGAGGCCTTTCTGAGTTTGAAAAAGGCTTTGTGTTCGGCACCGGCTCTGGGAATCCCCGACAGTGGTAAGCATTTACCCTGTTTGTCCATGAGAAAGAAGGATATATGACAGCTATACTGACACAAGAACATGGGGATCGGCAAAGACCTATTGGCTATTATTCGGCAAAACTGGATGCGGTAGCCCTCGGATGAGGAAGTTGCCTAAGGGCTATGGAAGCTACATGTCGAGTGGTAATGATCACTGCGGGTCTAGTACTCGACCAAAAGCTGATTGTCAAGTGTCCCCACACCGTACACGCTTTGCTGTCTATGAATAGAATGTCTCAGGTGACGGCAGCTAGATGGATCCGCTGGACAGCAGTTTTGGAAGCTCCTAATCTCCGTATCGTCCGGGCCAGCCCGGTTAATCCCGCAACTATGCTCCCGATGTCAGAATCGAGGGAGCAAGAGGGGGGAGAATGTGAAGAGCATGACTGCGTGGAGATTTTAAAAGAAACAGAAGCAGCAGCCTTAGCAGCAGAGGAGCCTCTGCACAACCCAGACCTCATCCTGTTTACAGATGGTTCCTCCTTTGTTGACAATGGTACCAGAAAAGCAGGATGGGCAGTTACAACCTTATATGATGTAGTGGCAAAAGGATGTTTACCCTCAGGAATGTCAGCACAACAGGCCGAGTTACGGGCCCTGTCAGAAGCGTGTCGAATAGCAGAAGGACAGACAGCTAATGTCTACACAGATTTGCGTTATGCTTTTGGAGTCGCTCACGACTTTGGTCTGTTATGGCGGAAAAGAGGATTCCTCACTGCTGCTGATACACCTATCCGAAATGGAAAAGAAGTCCGAGACTTACTAGAGGCCATACAATTACCTCAGCAAGTGTCTATCCTGAAGTGTAAAGCCCATACCAAGGAAAATACCACAGAAGCACAGGGAAATGCCCTAACCGACCAGGCAGCTAAAGGTGCCGCCTCACAGGGCGTTCCTCCAGAAGAACCAACACAGATGTGCAAATTGAAAGCACTCAGGACTCTGACACGAGACCTTCAAACAATGCAAGGCGAGTGCTCCCGAAAGGGAAAATGGACATGGATTGAGGCAGGAATTAAGCTATGTGAAGATGGTGTCTGGAGACAAAGAGTTACCGACAAGCCAGTCGCGCCACAAGCGCTTATGCCTTTTTTAACCCAACAGATCCACTCGTGTGGACACTTGGCCTCACAACAGATGACGGCACGGTTCCAGAAAAGCTGGTGGGGTCGGGGATTTAAAAAACATGCCCAGCTGGTAACAGACCGCTGTGTGGTCTGCCAGAAAAATAATTCTGGACCCATCACGGTAATGCCCCAACTGAGGCCCCCTGCCCCTGTCGGACCATTCCAGCATCTGCAGGTTGATTATATATCTCTTCCTTCATGCCAAGGATACACTAACAGTCTTGTCATGGTCGACAGATTCTCTAGATGGGTAGAAGCTGTCCCAACTAAAAGAGCCACAGCCAATCACACTGCAAAGGTCTTGTGTAAGGATTACATTCCCCGATGGGGAGTCCCGAGTAGCATTGACTCAGATCAGGGAACACACTTCACAGGTGCTGTCTGCCAAGAAGTCTGTAGGTTACTGAACATTATGTGGGATTTACACTGTCCTTATCAACAACAATCATCAGGACAAGTAGAATGAATGAATCGAACTCTGAAACAACAGCTTGCCAAATATCACCAAGAAGGAACACCATGGCCCCAGGCACTACCAATAGTGCTATGTAGCATTAGGGCAATCCCGAACAGAACTACAGGTCTAAACCCATTTGAAATTATAACAGGAAGACCCATGTCGCTGCCAGGAACTATCGATTTACAGAAAGCTGATGTTCACTTAATGAGTGACACTTTGTTATCATACTGTCAGAACTTAACCAATGCTATTGTTTCTGTTTCCCGACAGGTATCGGCAGCTTGGGGTAATCCACCCGAAGGAGGACACGACATCATCCCGGGAGTCTGGGTGTATGTGAAAAAGTTGCATAAAGAACCTTTGGGTGGCAAGTGGGAGGGACCTTATCAAGTGTTATTGACCACCCAGGCAGCTGTTAAAGTCCAAGGAAAGAAAGCCTGGATCCACGCTTCACACGTTAAACAAGCACCCGTAACTGAAGCTGAAATCTAATAAGGACAATTACTTTTTGCCAAAATGTATACATTTATTATATTACTGACTGTAGGTATTCTAGGCATAGGCCTACTTCTTACTAGCCGACCCTCTGCACCAAAGGGAAATAGTAGAGTACCAAGGGAATTACATGTAAATACCTTTTTATATATGTCATACATTTATGCCAAACAAGGTAACATTTCTAGTTGTTGGGTGTGTGCGCATATTCCTATTCACTCAAAGGGAGGGATTCCCTTGAGGCCAGTTCCCTTGAATATCTCGGAAATGGCTGAGTGGATAATTAATCAAAACAAAACAGGCAAGGCGTTTCAGGATACGGAAAATTGGGCACATAAATGGAAGTCAGCAGGTTACAATCTGACTACCTTTGAAGGGGGATACCAACCATGCTGCAATAATTCCAAACGGCCCCCATTTTTTGTTGTCACTAATACAATGGGAATCGGAAGACCGGGGGAATTGGTCTGTCTGATTAGAAACATCAAAGGAGGCCAAAATATGGGGTATAGTAACTGCTCCCGGAATTATAATATAATCAAGCCACGGAACCGTCCAAACTGGGCCGATGTGGGAATTTTTTACGTAACGGGGATTCTGAATAAAACAGATGGAAAAGCCTGGACAGGCCCCGGAGTGTTGCTGACAAAGAAACAGCTAACATTCATTGCCTATAATGGCACCTATTGGGTGTGTAGCCACAAGGCTTACCCTTGGCTGCCCCAGAATTGGACGGGATCCTGCTATTTAGCCTACATTGTGCCTTATATGTATCATATAAAGTCACTGTCGGAACATTTACACCGTCCTAAGAGAGCTATCACAGAAACAGAGAGGTTCTTTGCCATTCTGATCCCCAGGTATGGGACCGCCAGACTGGCAAGGGAATCCATTAACATGGCATCCGTTGTGGAATGGGTAGCCAATGATACCTCAGAGGCCCTAGTTAAAATCAATGCAGAAATGGTAGCAATCCGCACAGTTGCCCTACAGAATAGACTGGCCCTTGATTACATCCTGGCTGAAAAGGGAGGTACTTGCGCCCTACTCGGAACTGAGTGTTGCACATATATCCCAGATAGCTCCGAAGAAATTACCCACTTAGCGGAGCATATCCAAAAGGAGGAAGAAAAACTTAAGCAACCCCCATCATTCACTTTGTGGAGTGGAGCCACTGAATGGCTAGGTTCAATAGGAACTTCATTGGTGGAAGGTTTAATTCTATTTGTTGTAATTATTTTACTTTTATATTGTTTGTTTATGTTGATTAAATGTTGTTGCGACCAGGCGGCTGTAGCAGCTGTCCCGCAGGTGAGACACCTTGCAGGTCCCAGCATACCATCTGTACGTGGCATAGGGGTATGTTATGCTTAAGGGAACGTTGTTTACTGGTTGAATTAAGATATTGATTTGGATTAAATTGGAATAAGGTTAATTAACCTACTAAAACCAGACTTACATTGTGGCCACGATGGAACTCAGGTTGTTGTAAATTTGTGTGGAAGCTACTAGTTCGGACATGTGGCAAAACACATCAACAAATTTTAGAAGGAAACTCTATTAACATGTACGAAATTATTTTGTAGAATGTTTAACCAGTGATACCTGATGTTTTATGATTTAGTTTGTGAAAGAATCAAAGGGGGGGGGGGTTGATAGAGAATTCAAACAGGCTGCGAAAATTCACAGACCCCAAGTCAAAGCTGCTACGTGCAGTTCAGCATGTTGCATTAAGTCATCAATCAACTTGCCATCTTAGGACCTTGGGTAGCGAGCCAATTAAAAGGTTAAAAGACTATTAATTGAGCCAATAAGGTCAAAGGCAACGAGTTCTTTTCTGTAAATTGAACCCGGTATAAATACAGCCATTTTAGCCATGTGGTCTCAGAAGGACAAAGACCTGGCTTAAAGCCAAGAGCTTTTACTGCTGCCAAAATAAAGTGACATTAAAACTACAATCGGAATTCATATTTCATTGGAAATTAAGAGATCTAACACCACACACATACAATCATAGGCCCATGCTCATGTCTCACAGCCCAGTAATGTCCAAACAAAATGCCGTTGCAGTCTGTTTCCAGATCGTGGCCACCACTTGAGAAGCCCACATGTACATATTTAACTCTTGGGTTTCTTCATAACACATGCATTACTGATGTCCATGTGTATGGATTCCTAAGGCATTTGAGTGGAAATTGTTTTATTTAATCCACTTCACGAAGCAGCATTATGAATAACAATAATAATCTACACCAATTTCTTCCAAAATTTTTCATAACTTTACAATTTATATCTAAAAACTATACTTGCCTTCGTTGCAACATGGCATTACAGCAACCCTTGTAGTTATTAAAATATAAACTATACTAAGAACTCCCTCTGAGTACACACCTCCTTTCTGTTACTGTGCACTTATAAAAATTACATTGTGATTTGTAACACAGAATGTATTGAAGCAGAATTACAGAAACATGGAACCACTAAAAATGTTCGTTTTGAATTTGAACTAAAAATTGTAGTCTTCTTGTACTTTGGATCTTGGTGCAGAAATCCTCTTCCAATCTTAACAAGGGAAAATCTGGACTGTTACTTCTTTATATTCTCTATGAAGTCAGCTTGTCTGACCACTAATTGGCAATAATTCTGTAAATCCACAGGTGCCCCATTCAGGGAATCAAGATCTGGGAAGTCCTGACCAAGCATCAGTTGAAAAGCTCTCCATGTCACAGTCCTCCTCCTTCATCAATTCAGATCATGTATTATTAGAATCATCTGCTACATCAGTGGTGCTTTTCGTGTGCAGAAATTGCTGAGACAACAATGACATTTCGTTGCTCCACAGGTGTTGCAGTGTGCTGCTAGGAACCCCTAAGTGTGGTTTAATATTGTTCCATGTAGGCACTTTTGAACACATCCACAAAGCCCACATAGCAATCAGATGCCCTATGAGCTACAGAGAGTTAAAAGGCCACAGTAGGAATGGATGATTAATCCATAATATTTACCTCAATGGCAACTCCAAATTTCTTTAAAAGTCATAAAGCACTGAAGCCTCATTGCACAACAACAGCTTCAAAACTGTTTTCTAAAACCACAAAGCAAAGATCAATAGATATTTTTGAAAGAGTATGAACAAACACATTGAAGGAATCTTCAGCTGGCATTTATCAATCATAATGCCATTATGAGACTTAGCTGTATTTCTTAATACGTAAGTTTAACATGGGGCAAGTCCTTTAATTTCATAACTTCGCAGGTATTATGTAAGATTGCATTTCACGAAGTATTCCCCTTTTCAGTACCATCACTATAAATAACACTGAGGTTCTGCAAGAGAAGATCAATTGAACATATATTTGCTATCTGAGCTTCGGCTGCTGCTGTATTACTTCACAGTATAATCAATATTCAACCTCTTAAGTGCATAGCCAAAAACCCACATCATCATTAGCCCAAGTCAGTGTAGGTTTATTACACACCTAACAGCATGTTGTAGTCTTTCTCAGCATTACTAATTGCAACAAAAAATTCACACACTCCAGTAATACTTTCTACTGACACCGCTAAGGGTGTACTATGACGGTCTGTTAAATTGTCAGTTATTTATTTTTCCACCTACCCCATCATGAGGCCTTTTATCTTCTATCCGCGTGTAGATTTTTCTAAAGCCGCTCGCGATGTCATTGCACAGTCAATAGAAAAATGCATCATGTCAGATTTTCCTGCATCTTCCACTAGTGTTCAAACAGAAAACTTAAACCTTGCCCAAGGTTTGCCAGACAGAACCACTGAACAGTAACGAAACCTGTAATCGTGTCTGAAAAATCAGCAATTCCTGAGGTACCAATATTCGCCTTTGTCACTTTTTAGTAACATTCATGAACTATTTTTAGGAATTCTTTATCACTGATATTTTGTGTTTACAGAAATATTTGTTTGAGGAAATGTTTACAGATTTACAGCAGAAACCAAGATTATCTGGCCATTGAAAAGCGGGGGAATATAATCCATCTAAATTTGCAAACATGCTATTTTTAAACATTTGTGTTTGGCAACACAAATGTTATTGCTAGTGAAATACAGGCCCAGTTAAGTGCTATAAAAAATTCCTGCTGTGTCCTTGCCATTTTGGAGGCACATGATTTCAATGATGCCTCTATCATTGTTTTCATATTCCATTGATTGTTTGAGAGACAAACACCAAATCCAAAACATGGATCACAGAAGATTATTTTGAATGGCTATTTTTCAGATCATGTTCAATTCCAACAGTCTGAATCTGATTTAAATATTGACCAATTGTTTTTGTTCGAGTGGAGGAGAAAAGGTTATATTCTTGGAAGCTGGTAGCACCTGCCAAATCAATACGCTAAGCAATGTGTGGGGACCAAAGATTTACAACTGTGTTGGCACTACAGGATACAAATAGGTAGAATGAATGTGAGACTCCTTTTCTTGCCTGTGTGGACATAGAAAACATAGACATAGAAAATAGGTGCAGGAGTAGGCCATTCGGCCCTTCGAGCCTGCACCACCATTCAATATGATCATGGCTGATCATGCACTTCAGTACCCCATTCCTGCTTTCTCTCCATACCCCAATGAAAGAATGATCCTTATAGTTCTTGCTTACTTACAGATCAGCAAGGTACTGGGTAGAATGAAAGAATTGTGTACACGTGAGTTAAAGGAAATGTTACCACTTTGGGTAGGCTGAGGGTCAACATTAGCAATAGCTAATAGCACCCTCTGACAAAACAAGAGTATTTTTTAACGGTTTGTGACAATTTATAAACTGAGTACACTATTGCACTATTGCCTTGTATCCATTATTTGATATAGAAACCTCAAAACATCTCCAGTAGATTACAACCGGTCTTCCAGGTTATTAGTTTTATATTGAAACAAAATGAAGTTAGTCAGGCATGGTCATCAACAGCCAAACAGCAGAAATTGGACACCAATACACAATGCCACAATGTGATGAAACACAGGTCCATGGCTGAGATCCTCAAGCACTATGCTTGTAATCTTAAACAGTGTTTGCAGGGAAAGGCACCAAACAGAGGTCAGGTCTTTCCCCACACAAGGTAAGACTCACCCTACGCCAAGCTCTTGCACACCTCATAGTGGCCAGTTTCATAATGCTAACTGTGGATGTCTGGGAGCTGGTCACTCATATACCCACTTGATTCTATCCTGCTGAGATCAGGGAAACAAATCAGGGAGTGGGTTGTGGGAGTGGAGAGAGAAGAGAAACAAAAAGGTTTGGGGTCTCGAAAAAATAGGTAAAATCACAATTACTCCAGCGCGTCAACAATTTACTTGAACCTACACAAGCACTCCAATAAAGCTGATGCAGGATTATGCACTCTAATCCCAGTTCTATAAGTGATACAAGGATAGACTAGTATCATAAACTGCAACCTAAAGGAGGCTTTCTTTCTCCAAATGCAAAGTGATATACTGATGTCACTATATTTTAAACTAAAACTCAAAAACAGATTGCAGAAGTTCACATTCCAACACAAACATGTGGCAGTCAAGAGCAGTTACATGGTATCAAGACTTTGCAGCGTACAAATGTGGTTAGCTCAGTTTTCTTTTTATCACGTTTTCATCCGCAGCTACCACCACTTCCCAATGTGGATTCAATGCAAGTTACAATCCATTTATGAGCACAATCAATAAATTCAGTAAAATATCTCTCTCACACAGATGTTTGCCAGATGTACAGTGAGGAAATGCTAGCCTGAAGTCAGTGCTTAAGCCTGAGGTGATAAAGTTAAAGGTGCTTTTGTACTAATTTGTCAGCACTAAGATTATATATATTTCAGCACAATTTAATCTTACACAAGGACAACTTTATTAGTCTTTTATAAAACAATGAAGTAAAAAATAAGTGTAAGTGGAGTTTTAGATGGGTAAAAATCACAGAGGGATCTTGCATCTGATCCCTGCTTATGGAGCAACCATCCAACCAGCATGAAGCAACACCTTCAGGATACAAAGGGAGAAAATGTTGCAAAAAAACCCAGAAGGGTGACAATAGAGCAGTATAATAGATACAGTATCAACAATTAAAAGATGGCATGTGACAGCAGGGCAGGGTTTGGGAATTTAATGAAGTGGCAGGATTCACTTTCAAAATGGGGTTGTGAGAACAAATAAATAAAAACTGTTAAGAGTAACCTATTAGATGGGTACTCGAAACAAAACAGATAATTAAACATTTTATGTAGATTAAGATAATGTGGGGAATTTCAACCCGCAAGAACTTTGGAACCGGGGTGGGGGATAAAAATGATTGATTTTTAGAGCAGGAGCGCAATCTGGCTCCAATGCGTCCACTTCCAGGAGGCGCATTTGGATGCTGACGAGAAACCTACTCACCGAAGTCAGGGATTTCCTAATTGGATGCAGGCAGGTACTTATTGACGCAATTAACGTCCTTAGGAGACGCTAATGAGGTATTTTTAAATTGATTTTAACTTGGGACCAAAGTTTAGTTGAGCAGGACGGGTTTCCCGGGGCTCAGGAAATTGACGAGGGAAATGGAGGTGAGTTTAAGCAGCAGTTCAACTGGGTATTTAAACTTGTCATTGTCCCATCTGAATGAAACCACACTTATTGCAGCTGCTGTCTCAGTTCCCGCTGGCACATGTTTGGCAGACAGTATTTGTGTGGATGCAGCTTTTTTCAACATTTGAGAATTTTAAATTGACAAGATCAGGATGGGAGTTGCCTTGGATGCGTTTGATAGCACATCAGAAGAGGAAGACCATCACCATCCATGACAGCGACGACCGTTGTGGTGGGATCAGCCCATGCACCGGAGAGGTTTGCAGGTGGAGGAAGACAAAGGGGCTCATCGCTCCTCAGGTGAGGAGAACATAGAGGAGGAGCAGGAGGATGAAATAGAGCATCGATCGCCTAACCAGCCGCTTACATTGGCTGCACGGGATGTCAGGGATGCCCTAATATGGCGACGGTTCACCTAGTTTGAAACATATCAAATGAAATCCTGTGGTCCACTTCCACCACCAGCACAGACCACCACCCCGCCGCCCCCCCCCCCCCACTCTTTTTACTAAACAGTCCTAAAACTCATCCATCCTTTGCACATCTGCCCAATGGGTCCCGTCATGTATTGACATTCATCATGAAACAAGTGAAAGGGCAAGTTGGCCCTCAGGATGCAATAATAGGCAAGATGTAGAAGTGGTGCTAATCATTAAATTTTATGTGGTACTATGAAAAAAAAGAAACTTAACAACATAACATTTTGTCAAACACCCATGTGCATGCCCTTGGTGAATTAAGGACACCCTCAAAGCCTCCCTGATAAAGTGCGACATCCCCACTGATACCTGGGAGTCTCTGGCCATAGACGGCCCTAAGTGGAGGAAGTGCATTCGGGAGGGCGCTGAGCTCCTCGAATATCGTCGCCGAGAGCATGCAGAAATCAAGCACAGGCAGCGGAAGGAAGTGCAGCAATCCAGGCTCCATGCCCACCCTTTCCCTCAACAACTATCTGTCCCACCTGTGACAGAGACTGTGGTTCTTGTATTAGACTGTACAGCCACCTAAGAACTCATGCTAAGAGTGGAAGTAAGTCTTCCTCGATTCCGAGAGACTGCCTATGATGATGATGATGATAATTTTTTCAACTTAAACTTCCTACCGCTTCTACGTGGTACACCCCGTGGCTGCAGCAGAGGTAGAGACAGACTGCTCAGATCCCTGCCCTGACTGTTAAGATGCTTTTGGTCTAGGCCCTCTGGATTTTGCACCCCCTGAGGGCCCCGCTAAAGACTGCTCCATCTGCACCTCTGCAGGGGTAAACTTGGCCATCGGAAGACGAGGCAGCATGTCAGGTACTGACTGATGAGGGTGGTGGACAATGGATGAAAAGTGGGAGCACTTTGAGTGGAGTTCCCACTTCCATATTCCCTTTCGCCATTATCTCTCTACTCGGCCAGCATCACATCACTCCTAGCATTCTGCTGCAAACTAGCTTGTTGGAGATCAGTGACAAGACTGCAAGACCACAGGTAAGGTATCTGTCATCCTGTTTAAGGTAGAAAACAAGTTGGCATCCAAAGTCTGCAAGGCCATAGTCGTGGCCTGCATGGACTCATTGGAGAGCCATGCTTGAACCTCCACGGAGGCAGTCAGTCTCTCCATAGCAAACAGTCTCGCAATTCCTTGTATCAGTGCACTAGCGATCGAGTTGGACTCCTCCATCCTCTCCGCTACTGTGGACTGTGCATGTGGCACACCTTTAAGTACCTGACTAAGTTGCTGATGCACCCAGAGCATGCTACTTCTCAATAATAGCCTCCAGGATTCAGTATCTGTGTCCAGCTGAGCCGAGCTTGGACAGGATTGTACCCCCCCCCCCAGACGCAGACTCTCCCCAGCTTTCCCTGTCACCAGTGACTGCTTGTGCTGACTGTGAGGTGTGAATCATCAGATAAAAACCCCACTATCAAAGTGGACCCACCAAAACTCGAGTATCTGTGCTGGTGCATGGCTGTACGTCCTGTGACAGTGCACGCTCAGAAGGAACTAGCTCCTCTGAGGAATCATCCTCATGGATGTCCTGCAACACTTGCTTTATGCGTGATGGGCCTGGAAGATAAAAGAAAGGGATACGATTTAGTCGTGGAAAAGTCAATTCTTGACAGAAGGCTGTGAATGCTGAGTCTGAGTATATTTAAGGCTGAGATAGGTATATTTTTGGACTAGAGGGGAATCAAGGGATATGGAGATCGAGTTGGAAAGTGGAGTTGAGGTCGATGATCAGCCATGATCTTATTGAATGGCGGAGCAGGCTTGAGGGGACATATGGCCTACTCCTGCTCCTATTTCTTATATTCCTATGTTCTTACAATCACTATACTGTAGTTCAGTTGTTGATGAAATGAAGTCAACACGTGTATGTCAGAGATATTTGTAATTCTATCATCAGCTATCTCTGACAGGGTTAACACTCATCCCAATCCTTCCATAAGGATTGGGGTGAACGTCAATCCTGTCACTTCATCTCCAATTGAGAGGAATGCAGATGTGCCACTTATCTCCATAGCATCCTTCTCTGCATCTGTGAGCTGGACTATTTCTGGCAGCCCATCTCCAGTCCTGTCCCTCTTCCTTGCACTTTGTGTTTTCTTCTCTTACAAGAAGCGAGAAAACAGGTCTGTGATTGAGTGCATTTGGTGAGGATGACAATGAGACATGTGCATCACATTGCATAAGGATTGGGCTGAGTGTCAACAGTGGATGGACAAATGGAGAGGTGATGAATTGTATAGAAAGTGAAGGCTGGGTGCTGCTGAACGTTGAGTGGGTGCAAGGAGTGGTGCGATGGAGAACACTTTGCAAGGCAGAGTTAAAGCACAGGGCGCAATTGAATCAGCAAAGGTACTCACTTTTCCTGACCTGTTTAGGTTATTAAACCGCTTCCTACATTGCATCCATGACCTGGGCAGCAAGCTCCTGCTGCGCAGCTACTCAGCTACCTCCAACCACGCCTTCTTGGTGAGAGCCGCAGGTTTCTTCCTCCCATTGCTGGGGAAAAGTATGTCACTCTTCCAACAGTAATTCCAGTGAGGCATTATTAAATATGGGTGTTGCCCTTGCTCAATGTCCACCATCCATCCTGAACACCTCCAATTTCTATTTGAGGACTGTCCCTTTAAATACAGCTGAAATCATGACATGCGGGTGTGCATCACGCCCACTGCACAGCTTGGAGATGTGAAACCTGGAAGCCAAAATTGAGTGGAGATGGCAGATTCCAACCCACTCAGTTGACTTCCGGGTTTCCCCTCACATAATTCGATCCCCCACAAGGAAGCCGTCTTCAGATTATCGGGGCCAGTATGTCTGAATTTTGGAGTTATTTTATCGGTTTGGTTTTATGACACCTCAATGTAAATTTCCTCGATTAGAGTTGATGGGCTGGAGTTGATAAATATTCTGACGCCATGATAGCACATGTATCTTCTTCTTAGGCAGTCCCCCAGAGTTGAGGATGACTTGCTTCCACACTAAAATGACTTCTAAGGTGACTGATGTGACCGATGCAGGAACTACAGTCTCTGTCACAGGTGGGGCAGATGGTGGTTGGAGGGACGGGTGGGTGGGGTGCTTGATTTGTCGTACGCTCCTTCCGCTGTTGGTACTTGGCTTCCACGTGCTCCCAGCGAAGAGACTCGAAGTGTTCGCTGTCTTCTCGGATGCTTCTCCTCCACATTAGCGGTCTTGGACCAGGGATTCCCAGGAGTCGGTGGGGATGTTACATTGTTTCAAGGAGGCTTTGAGTGTGTCCTTGAAGCGTTTTCTCTGCCCTCCTGGGACTCGCCTGCCGTGACGTAGCTTGGAGTAGAGTGCTTGTTTCGGGAGTCTAGTATCGGGCATGCAGATAATGTGGCCCGCCCATCAGAGCTGATTGAGAGTAGTCAATGCCTCGATGCTGGGGATGTTGGTCTGCGAGAGAACTTCGACGTTGGTGCACCTATCCTGCCAATGAATTTGCAGGATTTTGCAGAGGCAGCGTTGGTGGTACTTCTCCAGTGCTTTGAGGAGCATTGTCCATGGGACCGATTTTCAGCAAGGCCTCTGCCCGCCCAAGTGCCGCCCAAAGTGTCACCGATGGACGCCGAGGTACTGGATGGTACTTTGGGCGGGATATTCAGGAAGAAGATCCCTCGAAGGTCGGCAGGCGGCAAATGGAAGACGCACGCTGCCAATCTGGGTGGTAGTGGGCAGGAGGTCGCATTCTCGGCGGCAGAGGCGCCTGCTGCCCAAATGCCGCCGAGGATGGAGTTGGGCCCATGGAGGGTCAAAGACCTGAACAAAAAACAACAGCAAAAAATTTTAAAAGAATCTGAAGACCTTCAGGGGACCCCATCCAAGTAAATCGCTGACGAAAAAAAGTATTAAAATGTTCACTTACCTTATTTTCAGGTTCTTCATACTCACCATCGGGGACAGACCAGCCTCCAGCCAGCAGTCCACCCCCGTTCTGCCGCTAAGTCCTGCTGACTCCCGCCCACAGGAATCTTGGAGCTCGGCAGGCGGGAGGTCAGTTGTACCATTCGGCCGTCTGCTGACGTCAGCGGGCGGTTCCTGGTGGCTCTCCCCTCCCGCCTGCTCCAGGTCACCCTGAAAGTGGCACTGGGCAGATCTTCAGGAGGAATGTCGGCGGGAATGGCGGCAGTCGGCGGCAGCTGGCGGTGAGGTGCTGAAAATCAGACCCCATGTCTCTGAAGCATATAGGAGAGCGGGTATCACTTCTGTTCTGTAGACCATGAGCTTGGTGCTGGTTTTGAGATTCTGGTCTTCGAACACTCTTTTGCGCAAGCGGCTGAAGGCTGCACTGACATACTGAAGGCGGTGTTGGACTTCGTCATCGATGTCTGTCCCTTGCTGATAGTAGGCTCCCAAGGTATGGGAAGTGGACCACATTGTCCAAGGTTGCATCATGGATATTGATAACCGGGGAGCAGTACTGTGTGGCGGGCTGACACTTACGTTTGTGCACACTCGGAGTCTGAACTCCAAACCATCGTTGACACCTTCACTGAAGCATACGAGAGACTGGGCCTTACATTAAACATCAGTAAGACAAAGCACATGTATATCATAATACTAATCACTATGCTAATGGTTTCTTAACAAGTGACTGCAAAAAAATTGTTTGAAAGTAATTGTCTTTGCTTGAACTATAAACAATTCAATTCAGCTGCTATAAAGTTGTGCAAAGCTTAAATATTAAAAGCTGTAGAAAATCTAATTAAACCCTTTTCACATGAAATATCAAGTTTCATTGCAAAATCTAAATACCTCAATGCAAAACAGTAAGTCTCATTAAAGATTTTTGGAAGTATCTTCTCTGATCATAAAATTGTGTTACAATTTAAACCAGAACCACAGAACCAAAATATGCTCACGTACAAATGCCTAGAATTTCCATGGGTGTTAGTTGGCGGAGGATCTGTGAATTTTCAGAGACATGGTTGGGTATGGGCATGCAGTGATTGTGTTATTGGATTAGTAATTCAGAGGCCTGACTAATAATTCAGGGAATATGAGGTCAAATTCCACCATGGCAGTTTGAGAATTTGAAATCAGTAATGGAAATCTGGAAATAAAAAAGCTGGTAGCAGTAAAAGTGACAGCTGTCAAATTGTCATAAAAGCCCAACTAGTTCACTAATGCCCTTTAGGGAAGGTAATCTACCGTCCTTACCCGGTCTGGCCGATATATGACTTCAGTCTTGCACCAATGCACTCTGAAGTGGCCTAGCAAGCCATTCAGTTGTATTAAAAAGACTTGGATTTATATTGCGTCTTTCACGACCACCGGACATCTCAAAGAGCTTTACAGACAATGAAGTACTTTTGGAGTGTAGTCACTGTTATAATGTGGGAAACGCGGCAGCTCCCACAAACAGCAATGTGAGAATGACGAGATAATCTGTTTTTTTGTTATGTTGATTGAGGGATAAATATTGGCCAGGACACCGGGGATAACTCCCCTGCTCTTCTTCGAAATAGTACCATGGGACTGTAGGTGCCCTGAAGTCAGAATCAGGGGAAGTCATAACAGGGAACAAAGAAATGGTAGGCCAATTGAACAAGTACTTTGGTTCGGTATTCACTAAGGAGGACACAAACAACCTTCCGGATATAAAAGGGGTCTGAGGGTCTAGTAAGAAGGAGGAACTGAGGGAAATCCTTATTAGTTGGGAAATTGTGTTGGGGAAATTGATGGGATTGAAGGCCGATAAATCCCCAGGGCTTGATGGACTGCATCCCAGAGTACTTAAGGAGGTGGCCTTGGAAATAGCAGAAGCTTTGACAGTCATTTTCCAACATTCCATAGACTCTGGATCAGTTCCTATGGAGTGGAGGGCAGCCAATGTAACCCCACATTTTAAAAAAAGGAGGGAGAGAGAAAACAGAGAATTATAGACCGGTCAGCCTGGCATCGGTAGTGGGTAAAATGATGGAATCAATTATTAAGGATGTCATATAAGCGCATTTGGAAAGAGGTGACATGATAGGTCCAAGTCAGCATGGATTTGTGAAAGGGAAATCATGCTTGACACATCTTCTGGAATTTTTTGAGGATGTTTCCAGTAGAGTGGACAAGGGAGAACCAGTTGATGTGGTGTATTTGGACTTTCAGAAGGCTTTCGACAAGGTCCCACACAAGAGATTAATGTGCAAAGTTAAAGCATATGGAATTGGGGGTAATGTGCTGACATGGATTGAGAACTGGTTGGCAGACAGGAAGCAAAGAATAGGAGTAAATAGGTACTTTTCAGAATGGCAGACAGTGACTAGTGGGGTACCGCAAGGTTCTGTGCTGGGGCCCCAGCTGTTTACACTGTACATTAATGATTTAGACGAGGGGATTAAATGTAGTAAATGTTGGGTGGCAGTGTAAGCTGCGAGGAGGATGCTATGAGGCTGCAGAGTGACTTGGATAGGTTAGGTGAGTGGGCAAATGCATGGCAGATGAAGTATAATGTGGATAAATGTGAGGTTATCCACTTTGGTGGTAAAAACAGAGAGACAGACTATTATCTGAATGGTGACAGATTAGGAAAATGGGAGGTGCAACGAGACCTGGGTGTCATGGTACATCAGTCATTGAAGGTTGGCATGCAGGTACAGCAGGCGGTTAAGAAAGCAAATGGCATACTGGCCTTCATAGTGAGGGGATTTGAGTACAGGGGCAGGGAGGTGTTGCTACAGTTGTACAGAGCCTTGGTGAGGCCACACCTGGAATATTGTGTACCGTTTTGGTCTCTTAACTTGAGGAAGGACATTCCTGCTATTGAGGGAGTGCAGCAAAGGTTCATCAGACTGATTCCCGGGATGGTGGGACTGACATATCAAGAATGACTGGATCAACTGGGCTTGTATTCACTGGAGTTCAGAAGAATGAGAGGGGATCTCATAGAAACGTTTAAAATTCTGACGGGTTTAGACAGGTTAGATGCAGGAAGAATGTTCCCAATGTTGGGGTAGTCCAGAACCAGGGGTCACAGTCTAAGGATAAGGGGGAAGCCATTTAGGACCGAGATGAGGAGAAACTTCTTCATCCAGAGAGTGGTGAACCTGTGGAATTCTCTACCACAGAAAGTTGTTGAGGCCAATTCACTAAATATATTCAAAAAGGAGTTAGATGTAGTCCTTACTACTAGGGGGATCAAGGGGTATGGCGAGAAAGCAGGAATGGGGTACTGAAGTTGCATGTTCAGCCATGAATTCATTGAATGGCGGTGCAGGCTCGAAGGGCCGAATGGTCTACTCCTGCACCTATTTTCTATGTTTCTATGTTTCTATGTTTTACAACCACTTGAGAGTGCAGACTGGGCCTTGGTTCAACGTCTCATCCAAAAGACGTTCAAGAAGGCAAATTTCTCAAAGGAAACGGGATGGGCAATAAATGCCAGCCTTCCCAACGACACCCTCACAACCGAGAATGAATTTTTTTAATGATCAGTTACACTATTTTTCTGATGCTTTTGCCCGTTTCTTAACAAAGTTATCAAAGTTATGAAAGGAGATTGGGAGAACTCTATGAAAATTCAGGACCAAAATTTTTATATTTAAATACAACTTCAAAGTCTTGTAAAGATTAAATAACTGCAAAATTTGCTTTCTTTAGTAGAAACATCGGGTATTCGATCAATTAAATTCATCTAATCAGAAAAGTGAATGCAAAATGTTTTTTTGCCACAGGCATGCATGATACTAAACATGGGGGGGCGAAATTCCCCTGATTTGCACCTCCCGTTAGCGTCTCCGGGGGAGGGCGCTAACTGGGTTGGGTACGAAAGTGTTTTCGCCCGGGGGGGCGCTACCATCTCCTGCGGAATTGCGTGAGGGTTAGCAGAGGCACGAAAGTAGTAGCGCCGCGCCCCCGCTGGTAGCACCCCGGGCCACCGCACCACAGGCGATGACATCATCGCCGTGCGCAGCGACCTGTTTCTGCTCCGCAACAGAAATTGGGCAGCATCCCATGAAGCTTTCACAGACGAAGTCAGCGCCAGCCTCGTGGGTCGCGAGCCGACCCTCACTCCGCTCTCAGGGTGAATGTTAAAGGGGAGGTGCACTGTGTCATGTGCCACCATTTTTTTCCTACGACTCACCAGTCAGATCATAGTCCACTGATTTTGCGGGGTCCGTGCTGTGATTGTGCAGCCCGGCAATCCATTTCAGTGCCAGGCTACATCCACAGCACCCTGCATCCCTGGTGGCCGAGTGAAGGCCCATCAAAGGGCCTGCAGAGCTCGCAGTGTCTCTCCCCTTTAGTGTAGCGCTCCGACGTTCACCCGGGTTGTGCCCCCGATCCTGCCTGAGAGGAGGTGGAGTGTACGACATTGCCCTCCACTTCCTGTCAGGGGCAGTAAGTGCAATTTCGCTTCCAGGGCTAGACTTCTGCACCAGGCGCAGATTGTCTGACCTCAGAAAGGTTGCTGCTCCCAATGGGGGTGGATCCACAATTTCGACCCCGTTGTTCCTTAAATCATTAAAGGAAAGCTGTGATACAGCAAACTATTTAGTAATTTCACTCTGGAAATCTGGTAAAACTGTTGGCCCATTCAGCATCGTAATTACTTTCATCTTATCAGCAAAAGAAAGAACCATCTTCTTTATGAGGTGGTGTCTCCATTATTCACAGAGCCAGAGATTCTGCCAGTTTGTCGTCAAAGGGTTTGTGCGCCACTAAAACATGGAAAATTATAAGCATCACAAAACCTGAGCATTAACACCCGATGAGGATGGTTTTCACACCAAAATAAAAGTGTTCGTCATATTGATTGCCAAAAGTACCTGAACCCATCAACTGATAAGATGTAAAAGACTCAAACGTCACTGAATTAGGCTTAACATATTGGTTTTAGTAAAGCAGTATAACACTTAAATTCACAAAATCCAAATTTTTGCAATTCATTTGAACATTTTATTAATTTCAGTTTTTCATTTAACAGCGACAACTACCATTGGAAACAATAGAAAAGGGATTTGTGCATGGAGATTTTATTCTCTTAAATAATAACTGATAAAAAAAAAACTTTATCAGCCCCACAAACCTTCCGAAATCTCTGCGCTGCTCCAATTCTGGCCTCTTGAGCATCCCCTATTTTAATCGCTCCACCATTGGTGGCCATGCCTTCAGCTCCCTAGGCCCCAAGCTCTGGAATTCCCTCCCTAAACCTCGCCACCTCTCTACTTCTCTTTTCTCCTTTAAGATGCTCCTTAAAACCTCTCTCTTTTTTTGGTCATCTGCCCTCAGACCTCCTTATGTGGCTCTGTGTCAAAATTTGTTTGATAATGCCCTTGTTAACTGCTTTGGGACGTTCTACTCTGCTAAAGCAGCTATAGAAATTCATGTTGTTGCTGTTGTTATACATTTAAGTGAGACTGACTGTACTACTAAAAGGATCTATGTGCACACATGCAAAACATACATAAAACAACCTTCTAGAGTTTTCATTCAGAAATTAAGGACAATGAACACATTTAATGTAGCAAACATTCTCTGGAATGTTTTCTCACAAAGCTGTGGAACACTGTTGAGATATCAAAGGTTAATGTGACTTTTCATTGAAGCCACACCACTCCCACCTTAGAAATGGAGACTTTGGCTAGTATGCTGTCAGCTACAGGAAAATAAATAATGCTGCTTGGGACCATCCAGTCGTGTTTCCTGTTGTGAAGTGAGACCAAGGAGAAGTAATTATTTAGAAAAATATTTTCTTAACAGTTTTTCATCTTTGTAAATAATGACTTCCCCTTGGTCTCCCTTACCATCAGGGAACATTAGTGGGTGGTCTCCATCATCTAGAGAGAGCAAATATCTTTATTTTTCTGCTGCAGTCAGAAGACTAGCAATAGAATTACTGGCAAACTCTTCAATACTAAGATGGCAGTAGCATCGATTTACATTGACTTCCCTGCAAATCCTTTCGTAATAACTTTGTGCTGAGCACCAGCTGACTACGATATCCTCCTTTCTAGAATACAAGAGCTGAAGCAATGGCATCCAATAATGATGGGGGAAAATACAATGTTACAAACTGAACATTACAACACATTTTCAGGCCAACTGTCAGACAGCTTTGGCGCAGGATAAGAGATGGTGACCTATACTGCTTTACAGATCCTCCAGTACTACATCCAACTGGCCATTCCTCACCTTAGCCAGGTGAGTTTTGACAGGCTATTCAACTGTGAGTGAGTGAGTGAGTGAGTGAGTGTGGAACTAAACTATAGAACCAGGGGGCACCTGTTCAACCTTCGTCGCCTCCAGGCCAGATCCAAGACCGTCCTATCCTCTGTTGTCAAGCTACAGTACACGGACGACGCTTGTGTCTGTGCACATTCAGAGGCTGATCTCCAAGTATTCATCAAGATCTTTACTGAGGCGTACGAAAGCATGGGCCTTACACTAAACATCCATAAGACAAAGGTCCTCCACCAACCTAATCCCACCACACAACACTGCCCCCCAGTCATCAAGATCCACGGCGCGGCCCTGGACAACGTGGATCACTTCACATATCTCGGGAGCCTATTATCAGCAAGGGCGAGGTTCAACACTACCTCCAGTGCAACAAGAGTGTGTTCGAAGATCAGGCTTTTAAATCTGGCAACAAGCTTATGGTCTACAGGGCTGTAGTGATACCCGCCCTCCTGTATGGCTCAGAGACATGGACCATATACAGTAGACATCTCAAATCGCTGGAGAAATACCACCAACGATGCCTCCGCAAGATCCTGCAAATCCCCTAGGAGGACAGACGCACCAATGTCAGTGTTCTCAATCAGGCCAACATTCCCAGCATCAAAGCACTGACCACACTCCACCAGCTCCGTTGGGCGGGCCACATTGTCCACATGCCCGACACAAGACTCCCAAAGCAAGCGCTCTACTCGGAACTCCTACACTGCAAGCAAGCCCAAGGTGGGCAGAGGAAATGTTTCAAGGACACCCTCAAAGCCTCCTTGATAAAGTGCAACATCCCCACTGACACCTGGGAGTCCCTGGCCAAAGACCGCCCCAAGTGGAGGAAGAGCATCCGGGAGGGCACTGAGCACCTCGAGTCTCGTCGGCGAGAGCACACAGAAAACAAGTGTAGGCAGCGGAAGGAGCATGCGGCAAACCAGACTCCCCACCCACCCTTTCCTCCCACCTGCGACAGAGACTATAATTCCCGAATTGGACTGTTCAGTCACCTGAGAACTCACTTTTGAAGTGGAAGCAAGTCTTCCTCGATTTTGAGGGACTGCCTATAATGAGTGAGTGAGTGAGTGAGTGAGTGAGTGAGTGAGTGAGTGAGTGAGTGAGTGAGTGAGAGAGAGAGATAGGAAAGAGAGGCACATCCTGTGTGACTGGTGCACTATACCTCCTAATCCTTCTCAAACTGCCTGCAGCCGTTAACATGGTTAACCACACCATCCTCCTCCAACGTCTATCCTCCATCGTCCAGCTGGGTAGGACTGCCCTTGCCTGGTACCACTCTTGCTTATCCAGTACTAGACACAGAATCTCCTGCAATGGCTTGTCTTCCTGCCCCACGCCATTACTTCTGGAGTCCCCCAAGGAACTATCCTTGGTCACTTCTTATTTCTCATCTACATTTGTACTTTCTTCCAAATTTTAAGACTAAAATAAATAAAAATATTGCAAACTGAGGAAAGTGACAACTATCACATGTATCCAACGGAGTCAGAAATGAGTCAAGAATTTTATTAAAGAGCTTCAGAACAAAAAAGTCATACTGTGTAAATGTAATTCTTAGAGAATGCAATATTGGCCCAAATTATATTCTGAAGAATACTGAATTTAGATGGGATGTGATGCGAACAGATTCCTTCACTTCTCTACAATGTTTTTGATGCATACAATGGAACATTCCTTGAATGTTGTAACTTGTGACTTCATAGTTTATTTTACATTTAAAACATAAATATTGGGTTAAGAGAATTTTGAACTAGAAATTTAAAAATGTCTCTTGTGAGTTATGTTATTCTTTTACTGCACATTTCAATGGACAACCTTTCTAGCTGCATCAGAAATTCCTGGTGAAGACATAGATCATCTGGCACAGCTGCTATGCACTGCACTGAAATGAATTGGGCCCCTGAGGGGAAAAAAGTCACGCAGTCTCCATCTGTGGCCTTGTTTACTAGGAATCAACTAGAAACCCTGTTTAACAGCTTTTTATAGTTTTGAACAGGGCATCAATACAGATTGACACAGTGATACTTTCAAACAACTTCTTGGGGCATTACATTTGCACTTTAAAATTGTCTCGCATTCTGTGACGTGCATTATGTATAACTTTTGTCTTTTAAAATTACTACAGCAAGTAATTTAAACATTCACTTTCTAACTTTAAAAGTTAAATTACCACTCCAATGCCATATATTAAAGTCAGAGCAGAGAAGAAATATCCCTATCTGTATTAGAAAATATATTTTTTTCAGAGGAGGGGTAAGAAAATTAACTAATTAAACTTTAGAATACTGAAAGTTTGCATTTAAGAAGTTCCTCTTTATCGTAAGAAAAAATGGCAATCCCAAGCACAAATAACTAGGTGAAAATATGCTGAAGAGCATGTTACCTCGGTAATGAACAATAAGAAAGTTCGATCTAAGGGTAAAGTGGTAAATTGAACATCAATTGCATGCAAGAGGGGCAGAGCTGGCTCGAAAGGAGCACTCAGCTGGATTCTTATAGACACATTATTTTCTACAAGGACCCCCACTTCACTGTGACAGCAGCAAGATTAATGCACAGAAGCCGAGACATGTTACAGGCAAGTGCCCATGAAATAGGCGGAATGAAGGGCTTGTACCTTGGCCAGAGCCCAGCTTCATTCAGCCACCTAGTACTCCGTTTTTTTTAAATGCCCCAACACCAAATAAGAACAGCACTCATGGTAATCAATCAAATCACTACTTACTACATACCATTTTAAAAAATTGTCCAAAAAAAATTACATGATGCGTGACAGAATCCAGAAACTGTCGATTTCTATAAGATTAAAAATTACTTTTTTAAAAATTTGTTGAACATTGGCTCTTTTAACTAAAATTAAACAGGTAGCCAACCCTGAATAAATCTCGATTAAAGTTGGGAATGAAGCTCAGTCTGATGAACCAATGATTGGAAGCAATTAGTCAGTTCCTATAAGTCTTCAATTACAAGGTTCAGTAGTACTGTATATCCATTTTTCCAATGCTAGTCAATTCCAGGTGCCAGTTATCAATAATTATGTATTTGTAATCTTTTACAGCTTTGAGATTGCATATATGTTTTTATTGAACCTTTGTTATGACCCATCACTATTTACGCACATATACAATTTTAATTATAATCATATTTGAAAGTCAGATCCTACATGAGTTATGTGCACTTTGCATTACAAAATAACACATGCAATTCAGTGAGGTAGTTAAACATTGGCTAACATTCAGTGATGTAAATACAGTGATGTACAGAAATGCTAGCAAATTTTAAGACAGTTTTCTTCAGAGAATTAAATCAAAAGCAACTTGCATTAAAGGTCACAGGAATGTACTCAGATAAATATTGACACCGAGCCAAAGAAGGAGATGATATGATAGGAAAGAGGTAGGTTTTAAGAGGTGTCTTAAAGGAGGAGAGAGAGAGGTGGAGAGGTTTAGGGAGGGAACTAATTAGTTCTCTTATATATCACTCCGTGTTTCTAAACTAATTTCGCTGAGAAAGCCTGTTGGATGTTCCCAAATTGGTCATGTAATGTAATGCCAATTCTCAAATTGGTCATGTAATCACAATATTTCACATCCAGAGATACAAGATAGTAAGCCAAAGGAAATACATCAAGTTTGATTGAGAAAGTATAACAAAGAAACTGGGTATGTGTGCTTACAAATTTGGAGGCATACAAACAAGTTCCACGAGATCACAGTGCCTTGATAGCAGTGCTGTCCAATGGAAATCGCTGACTAGCCACAGGTGTGGTTACGACAACATCATTTTAGCCACATACACTAATTTTTTTAAGAAAACACCTATCCCACACAATTGTTTCACCTGGAAGGAGTGCTTGGGACACTGGACAGTGGGATGGAAGGTGATAAAAGGGCAGGTGTTGCATCTCCTGCGCTTACATTCACATCACATGTATATTTACTTAACATCTACCACCATTCAGTATCAAAGTTTTTCAAAGTAGTCTTTCTCTTTCACCAAAGATTGGAATTCTGGCATGAATTTATCAGGCACAGCACATCTTAGTGCAGCTTCTAGATTTGTGTCCAGCAGTTGCAAGCGGTACTCTGACATCATCAGAATGATTGCCGAGAATGTTGACTCGAATAAGATGCGCTAGACCCACTCCTGCTCTTCATCTAGAATGCAACTGGATGCTGCCTTTGCCATGATGGAGCTGCTTGTTATTGGTTGGGCTTGCTTTGTTCTGCAGGCCTGGAGCAATTATTCTGATTGGTTGGGCCGATCATGATGACAGCTTCTTTCTCCATATAATGCTGCTGAGGTTGGTGTTACACACCATTTTAGCAGATAACCAATAAGCAGGAACAAAGGAAGTAAAGCACACACATTGATCAAAAAACACTTACACTCCGCTTTTTGTCTTACCATTTTACCAACAAACGCACAAAAAGGTTAAAATGCACATCCATATGCTGTACGAATATAAATATTGACATCACATGCCCAGCGACAGTGTCTAGTATTCATTTTTTTATCTATCAAAAATGCATTAGTCACAACTGGATTCTGAACTAGCCACATATGGGCTAAAATCCATTCAGTGCTGACAATCTGCTATTGCATTCACGATTTCTATTAGGGTAATTGAAACATTTAAGAACACAAAAATGTAAATTGAATAACATGCTTTATACAGTCAGCACAGCTAATAGTGAACAGCAGTTTAAGAGTTAACTAAATATTTTAGATATAAATTCCTATTACAGAGATACTTTTGTCCATAAAATATACTGTATCCCATTTACTCATAAGTTCTGTGCATTATGCCATACTAAATTAATGTTAACCAATGGGTAATTTATATATTTTATAAATCTTTTCATTACAGTTTAGAGACACATTGTCATAAGGAATGTCTGGCTTGCAAGCCAGACATTCTTGGCGTAAAAGTAACCCACTTGACATTATTCGATATGGTGCCAGTTCTTTTCAATATACTATTTTTGACAATTTTTTTAAAAAGTGTAATTTGTCTACAGAAGTTTGAATTCAAACTGTTCAAAAAAAAGTTATTGAATGCATGAGAATGGACTGACTGTAAATCACCACGTTAGATGCTAGTAAGGATATTCTGAACAGCTTAGAGTGGTTTGATACACCACCATAATTACTTGCTTCCCCACCAGGATGATAATACCCCTTCAAAACGTACCAAACCATTTGACTAGAAGATAGTATTTCAATGTGAATTGCTGTTTATAAACATTCAGAGTAAAAGTTCTGTGGTGAAGAAATTGTCCACTTAACCCTCAAGAACACAAGTCATAACATTTGTTGTGCTAACTGTATAATGCCATTACATTCAGCAGAAGATAAACACAGGTTTCCCCTGCCTAAGTGTAGGCTCTTCCCAAACTGCATCTGTAGGCACCCAATAGGACGAATAATAATCTCACTTGTGATACATGCAGATTAATTTCTGTTATATCTTTAAACTATTTCTCAGACTAAATAATGTCCCCAACAAATAAATAAAAACATCTTTGCTCTAAAATAGCCAGGGAGAAAGCTGGTGTCCTAAATTAGAACGACAGTATTTGCACCACATGTACGGAGATAGACTTCACAGAGTCCCAGGCTTCAACTTCCCACGAAAGGGATAACATGTTCTCATAAATGAAATTAAAGTGTGCTACAACTTAAACTTCAATAGCTGTAATACTTGGGCCCAGTGGGGCTTATTTAATAGAGAGGTGAAGCACCTCAAACTTTCCTTCACAGTCCAAGATCCCATAGTAAAATATCACCAGATGTACAAGGGTAGAAAAGGGGTCTGTGGATCTGTGATCAGGATGTTGTAAATATGCAGACATTTTATAAACCAGCTGTCCTGTCTGTATGGCCAGGGCATTATGACTTCTCAAAATCTGTTCTGCCAGCAAATGCAAAGACAAAAGAAAAAGGAAAAACAGCAAACAGTCCTACCTCATTATGAATCTCTTTTCAATATGAACAAACCAGAAATTAGTTCATGGTTAAAACTGCATCGTGGTATAGCGAGCACAAAGTGTTACAGTCCCCATTACTGGGGTTAGCACATTCCAGGATGTCTCCACACTGAGCCAATAAATATCCAGTCCATGTTGGAGGGGCTGTGGAGCAGTTGGCAGCTTCCTTCATTACTTCTGAATCTGTCTTTAAGTATAACTTTATTAGTGAGGCACAACCAAATTAATTAAATCCATTGCTGCATCTCAAACAAGCTTGAACTGTGTAAGCTTGAACTGTCTCGCTTACAGTTTTGGCTCTCTGTAGAGTTCCAGCTGGAGCTTCAGGTGGACCTCCTACTGGATCTTCTGCTCCTTGCTTTAAAGTGAAATGTCCCAGTGAGATGGTACTAGGTAGACTATATATGATGCAAAATAGTCCATTCAGAGAATTAAGTTCATAAAATACAGTCTCTCCTCTCCTGCAGTACTTCAACTGTTGCACCAGTGCAAAAGCCCTTTCACAAAGTCAGCTCCACTAAGCTATACTTGGCAACATTTGTCACATGGGTGGCTAAAATGGAACTGGAAGGATGCGTTACTTCAATCCATCTACTGAGAGCAGATGATTTCTTGATCTGCCTTTGTCAGCAATCCAACAATCTTGAGTTAACCTTATATTCAAAAGCCCAACACTCTTCATAAAATATATGACTTTTATCTTGTTCATATGTGTTGTTGTGGCTCAGTGGGTAGCACTCTCGCCTCCAAGTCAGAAGGTTGTGGGTTCAAGTTCCACCTCTGGGACTTGAGCACAAAAATTTAGGCTGACTTCAGTGCAGTAGAGGGAGTGCTGCACTGTCTTTCAGATGAGATATTAAATCAAGGCCCTGTCTGCTCTCTCAGGAGGATGTAAAAGATCCCATGACAATATTTCGAAGACGAGCAGGGGAGTTAGCCCCGGTGTCCTAGCTAAAATTTATCTTTCGAGCAACATAACAAAAATAAATTATCCAGCCATTATCATATTGCTGTTTATGGGAGATTGCCGTGCACAAATTGGCTGCCATTTTCCTACATTACAACAGTGACTACACTCCAAAAGTAGTTCACCGGCTGTAAAGCGCTTTGAGATGTCCAATGATCGTGAAAGGCGCTATATGAATGCAATTCTTTCTTTCTCTTTCTTTCTGTGTGCACACCATTGTTATTTTTTTCATGTATTTAAGTTCCACTGTTAAGATTACGTGTTCCACCCACCTGATAAAGTTGGTGACCTGCCAGCACCAATTGTGCTTCCTAAAGGCATCTCGCCAATTGGCAGGATGGGAACTCTGGCAGGGTGACCACTACCTAAAGGCAGCCTGCTGCACTTTAAGGGAAAGGTGCACTGTTTGATAGTAAAAAAAAAGTGATATTCTGGAACAGCAGGCAGCATGACTTCAACAAAGTCCGCAATTTCTCTGATAAACCAAGTCAGCAGCGGGAAGGCGATCCTCTGCCACTCCGATGGACGATGGGTGCCCAGACAAATTTCTCAGCAGCAATGGCAAGGGGTGGCAGAACATGTAGATGCCACAAGGATTGTTCCCAGGCGTGGCTGCAGTGCAGGAAAAAAATGTAACAACCTAACCTGACTCCCTTAACATCTTTCATACTGTCCACATAGTCCTGTACCACTCTAATCTAGTTCAGCATTATTAATCCTTCCCTCCCAAGCTTGCCATGCCTCCCTGGGACACTTCATTCCTTCTGCTTGCATTCACACCCTCAAAGCCTACTACTGCTTTCACAACTACTTCCACTTTTTGGCCACACCTGCTGCTGCTTCCTGTCACCATACACATGATGCTAAGTTGTCCCAAACAGTTTGAAATCCCAACAACAGGGCACAGACATAACCACTGCCACACTTCCTGTGGAAGGAGCAAGCACACAACAGAACAGAGAGTATGAGAACCAGAGGAGGTCCTGCCTCTATGCTCACCCTTCCCCAATGGAAGAGGCCACCATCAACATCATTGGCAGAGAGATAGCACACAGAAAGAGACCAGGCTGTAAGCCTGCACAGCAAGATACTTGGGCCTTTAAAAAAGCATTCATTCTTGGGATGTGGTTGTTGCTGGCACAGCCAGCGTTCATTGCCCATTCCCAGTTGCCCTGGATACAATTGATTGGCTATCTAGGACCCTATTCTAGCACCCCATTCACCACTTTAAACATCCACTCCCTCCACCACCGGCACGCCGTGGCTGCAGTGTGCACCATCTACAAAATGCACTGCAGCAATTTGCCAAAGCTTCTTCGACACTACCATCCAAATCCATGACCTCTACCGCCTAGGACAAGTGCAGCCGGCGCATGGGAACACCACTACCTCCAAGTTTCCCTCCAAGTGACACACCATCCTGACTTTGAAATATATCGCCATATCTTCAACGTTGCTGGGTCAAGATCCTGGAACTCACTCCCTAGCAGCACTGTGGAAGAACCTTCACCACATGGACTGCAGCAGTTCAAGAACACAGCTCACCACCACCTTCTCAAAGGCAATTATAGATGAGCAATAAACGCTGGCCTTGCCAACGATGCCCACATTCCATGATTGAGTTTTTTAAAATCTCCCCAAAGTGTGCACCCTCAATACAAACAGTATCCAATTTTCTGGCAAAGCCTGGGTCATTTATTCTTCAGTATCAGACAAAAGCCATCCTAGGGATCAGTCTGTAATAAAGCACTCAATCTAAGATCTTCCATATGAGGTAGCTGGCCATGGATGAAGACTAATGGGGATCTGGATTTTATATAATGGGTGCTGTATATATAAGCAAGGTGGTGATGATAAATCTACATAAACAACAACTTGCCAGCAACACACACATCCCATGAATGTTTTTAAAAAGTCAATCATGTTGGTATGGGACTGGGATCACATATAGCCCAGACGGAGTAAGAATGGCAGGTTTCCTTCCCTAAAGATATTAGTCAACCAATTGGTTTTTTTTAAATGACAATCTGACAGCCTCATGGTCACTTCTTTTTGCTGCCCTCAGGGCAATGTGGGTGTAATCAATGACTTGGAAGAATCATGTAAACTGAGTGAACCCCAGGACCCTATCCTGCTGTATCGGATGTCCATGGGGAAAGTCATGAAAGTGTTTTCACCTGCTTAATGCAAGCATGGACTGCAGACTAAATGATGTTACTGATATCCCCTGTGGCAGCCTGGAAGGAGCCAGAGACAAAGGATTTCAAAACTGCAGTGACCTTGACTGCAACAGGCAATTTTGTATTAGCTGTGGCAGTGGATTGTAGAAGGAGATACAACTCTGTGACAGCTTCTCCAGTCACTGCTCCTCAGTTCACTGCAGGTATTATGTTCTGGGTCTATACACTCTGTTAGAAGGGCCAGGATTCCTGCAAACACTTCTCTTAATATTTGCTCTCCTTGTAGCTCGGTTTGCTCCTTCCTCGTGTGGCTGCTACTCCTCCTCCTGCCAGAGTAGAATTGCCAGAAGAACCTCTACAAAGAAAAAAGTGCACTGCCAGAAGCCCCATAAGAGCTTAGAATGTTCTACAGCCACTACAAGCACTTTGAAATTGTCTAAGTATGAAAAAAGCCATAACATAATCCAAGCAGAATGTCCCCCCAAAATTTTCTAGCATTTTACCTCGCAACAGCTGAGAATCGCTTTAAATATCGCTGGAAATGGCCGCCTCTTGACTTGAACCGTTCATGGTTTGTGGACGAGATCAGAAATAAGCAGGTAGCAACAAAGGTAGAGTTGAAAACAGCAACAAGAGTCCTGACTACCTCATCTGATCCCAATTTTAATTTGTTGATTAGCCCCCACCTGTTTCAGGGTCGGCCCAAGAATCAGAAGAAGTGAACAACTGGCGGTTTCATTTTGCACCCAACTTTGGTCCTGTTTTTAGGTGCGAACGGGGTGCTAACGAAAAAAAATCATCCCGCCATGCTGTCAGAGTACACAATGCCCTTTAAGAAACTTATGGTCTATAAAATAGGAGCATATGTCAACATATTATCAAAGTTAAATCATTTCCCTGTTTCTTTGTGGCAGATGTGGGGAAGCGTGAGGTCATGCACTTTGGACTAAAGAAAGATAGATCAGAGCATTTTCAAAATGGCAAGAAGCTAGAAAATATAGAGGCACAGCGAGATTTAGAGGTCCAGCTGCAGAAATCACTAAAGGCTAGTGGATAGGTATAAAAAAATAATTAAAAAGGCCAATAAGAGTGTAAGTTATGTTACAGTTATATAAAGTTCTGGTTAGATCCAATTTAGAGTATTGCGTTCAGTTCTGGGCACCACACAACAGGAGGGACATTTTGACCTTGGAAGGGATGCAGCACTTATTTACCAGAATGATACAAGGGCGAAAAGGGTAAATTATTAGGATAGATTGCACGGATTAGGCTTGTATTCCCTTGAGTATAGTAGATTATAGTGTGGTGTAATTGAAGTGTTTAAGATGGTTAAACGAGTTAAAAGGTTGAAACTTTTTCTCTGGTGTGGGAGTCCAGAACAAGGGGGCATAACCATAAAATTAGAGTTAGGCTGTTAATTTCTTCACACAAAGGGTAGTGAAAATCTGGAACTCTCTTCCCCCAAAAAGCTGTTGAGGCTAGTTCAATTGAAAATGTCAATACTGAGATTGCTAGATTTTTGTTAGGCAAGGATATTGGGGTTATGGAATCAAAGCAGGTAGATGAGGTAAAGATATAGATCAGCTATGATCTAACTACATGGCAGAACATGCTCGAGGGGCTGAATGGCCTACTCCTGTTGCTTTGATCTTAGACAAAATATCAATGCCTATGAGTCTAAAAATGGTTCAAAATCCATGAACCCGCCCCACTCCCTTCTCCACCCCCCACCCAGCCAGTATGTACTGCAGCAAAGGCACTAAACTTTTTCTCTAAAATGTGACACAGCACCTCCAGATAAATATACATTCACACCCCATTATGGAAATTCAGCTGCAATTATATAACATAAGAACATAAGAAATAGGAGCAGGAGTAGGCTATATGGCCCCTCGAGCCTGCTCCGCCATTTAATACGATCATGGCTGATCCGATCATAGATTCAGCTCCACTTTCCTGCCCGCTCCCCATAAACCCTTATCCCCTTATCGATTAAGAAACTGTCTAACTCTGTCTTAAATTTATTCAATGTCCCGGCTTCCACAGCTCTCTGAGACAGCGAATTCCACAGATTTACAACCCTCTGAGAGAAGAAATTTCTCCTCATCTCAGTTTTAAATGGGCAGCCCCTTATTCTAAGATTATGCCCCCTAGTTCTAGTCTCCCCCATCAGTGAAAACATTCTCTCTGCACCAACCTTGTCAAACCCCCTCATAATCTTATACGTTTTGATAAGATCACCTCTCAATCTTCTGAATTCCAATGAGCAGAGACCCACCTACTCAACCTGTCCTCATAAGTCAACCCCCACACTTCCGGAATCAACCTAGTGAACTTCTCTGAACTGCCTCCAAAGCAAGTATATCCTTTCGTAAATATGGAAACCAAAACTGCATGCAGTGTTCCATTGGTAGCCTCACCAATACCCTGCTTTTAAACTCCATCCCCTTTGCAATAAAGGCCAAGATTCCATTGGCCTTCCTGATCACTTGCTGTACCTGCATACTAACCTTTTGTGTTTCATGCACAAGTACCCCAGATCCCGCTGTACTGCAGCACTTTGCAATCTTTCTCCATTTAAATAATAACTTGCTCTTTGATTTTTTTCTGCCAAAGTGCATGACTTCACACTTTCCAACATTATACTCCATCTGCCAAATTTTTGCCCACTCATTTAGGCTGTCTATGTTATTTTGCAGATTTTTTGTATCCTCACACATTGCTTTTTCTCCCATTTTTGTATCATCAGCAAACTTAGCTATGTTACATTTGATCCCTTCTTCCAAATCGTTAATATAGATTGTAAATAGTTGGGGTCCCAGCACTGATCCCTGCGGCACCCCACTAGTTACTGATTGCCAACTCGAGAATGAACCATTTATCCTGACTCTCTGTTTTCTGTTCGTTAGCCAATCCTCTATCCATGCTAATATATTACCCCCAGCTCCGTGAACTTTTATCTTGTGCAGTAACCTTTTATGTGGCACCTTGTCAAATGCCTTCTGAAAGTCCTAATACACCACATCCACTGATTCCCCTTTATCCACCTGCTTTGTTACATCCTCAAAGAATTCCAGAAAATTTGTCAAACATGACTTCCCCTTCATAAATCTATGCTGATTCTCTCTGTCTGACCGAATTATGCTTTTCCAAATGTCCTGCTACTACTTCTTTAACCACAGATATTAGACTAACTGGTGTATAGTTTCCTGCTTTTTGTATAGTAACAATTATAAAATGCATCAGTTCTAATAAGTGCTCCCTTCACAGTAATACATTAGATTTATTTCTTCTGGTTGACAAATGGGAAATTCAGTGTTGTACTCGCACTGATTTTTTTTCCCTCAAATTGTCAACAGGAGGAATTCAGCCATTTGAAATGTAATATAAAAACTTTTCCCAGCTTGTTTTGTTATTTTCAATCTCATTTTCCATGTAAAAAATTATCAGAATGGATTCCTAAAATTCTCATTATCTGAAACCATGGCAACAGAACCTGCATGAATAGTAGGATGAGTCAACTTGCCATTCAATGAATAGGGAGACAAGGGTAGAATGCAGCAATGCAAAAGTGGGTAAAATTAAGCAGCTGAAATTCCTCCTGTTTATAATTTTATTGAAAAAGACAGTATGAAAGAGAAGTTCCCACTCTGTACTGATGCTTAATTCTTTGAAAAAATTGGCATGAAGAATCTCACCTTTAAAAGAACAAATGAACGTGCATTTATATCAGTACCTTTCACGATCTCAGGATGTCCCAGAGCACTTTACAGTCAATTAAATACTTTTAAAGGATAGCCACTGTTGTAATGCAAGAAATGCAGCAGTAAATTTGCACACAGCAAAATCCCACAAACAGCAATGAGATAAATGACTAAATCATCTGTTTTAAGTGTTGTTTGAGGGATAAAGTTTAGCCAGGACACCAGGAGGACTCCCCTGCTTTTCTTCAAATAATGGCATATGATCTTTTATGTCTACCTGAGAGGGCAGATGGAGCATCGGGTTAACATCTCATTCAAAGGCACCTCCGAAAGTGCAGCACTCCCTCTGCACTGAAGTGTCAGCCTGGATTATGTGTTCAAGTTTCTGTAGTAGAGCTTGAAACTTTGATCTTCTGACTCAGGAGGGAGTGCTACCACGAAGCCAAAACCGACATCTTACACATAATGAATAGTTATGGTATTCTAATAATTTAATTATTTTGTTGATAATTAACAGCCAATTGAAAGTTAAGTACTAATCATTAATAACAAAATCACTAGTGTTTAATTTTCATATGTTTTATCTTAGTTCTAATTAACATTTTAACAACCACATTAAACAAAATCTAAGTGACATCTTAGAATGCAGTTGGAATGCTACTTTCACATCAAAGCAATGCAATTTCAGGCATCAACATAAAAATGACATAACTTGCGAGTCAGATTGACTCCTGATCGCACCAAAACGAAGGTGTGAGGACTCCCCTGGGGTGAGAGGGACAGTCTCACAATACATTGAGGCCTATGATGACTTTGAATTCATGCTGGTGCTTTATAACTCAAAGGGCAAAGCCTCATTTTAAGAGTTCCAAAGTGGTCCATTGGATCTCATCAGAACTTTGAAAAGTAAATTTATAGCCTTTTTAATATTAAGAGGAAGCATATCCTGCCAAAGACTCTCAGAAAGCAGAGCTTTGTATATGCATTCATGCATGAATGCGCATACATTGTAAGCAACAAGGTGGTAAGAGTCATGGGCCACCCTGACCTGCGAGAGGACACCACCGAGGGCGGGAGTATAAAGAGCTGGAACAGGCCACTACAACTTCCAGCGGGAGCTTCTCCAATTGTGCAACTGGATATCATCGAAACCCCGGTTTCGTTTGGAGCATGGGCAGGAACATCGGTGGGACCCAGGTACAGCAGAGGAGTGGGAACGTCGGGGCGGATGAGCGAGTGGCGGTGGTGTGACGAATGACTGAGGGGGAGAAGCGGCGAGAGATCGAGGCAGAAATGCGGCAGATGATAGGGGCGGAGGAGCAATGAGGGATCGTGGCTGAGATTCGGGGAGTGATCACGGCGGAGGTGCGGCAAATGTTTGGTGCGAAGGTGCGATGAGAGATCATAGCGGAGGTGCGGTGAATGTTTTGTGGAGGAGGAGCAGTGAGAGATCATGGTGGAGGAGTGGTGAGAGATTGTGGCGGAGGTGCGACAAATGGGGTACAGCGCCCAGAAGAGCCGAGGGCCAGGGAGCAACAAGGGCCAGCCCACACTGCGACATGTGTGCGCACTAGGTCCATGCAGCAGAGCAGGTCTCCAGTTGTCCTGGTTAACCCTTGCCACTGGATAAAGGCCTAGCTCTGTCAAGCCCATGTGGTGGCTGATGTACAATGGTCACCACACGTTAAAAAAATCCACGCACAGGCATCTTCCAGTCCTGAAGTTTAGAACTGGGATATCAGGCCCTTCATTGAAACATCTGCGAACTCATTCCTTTTGGTGTGGAAGCAAGTCACCCTCGTTCGAGGGTAAGAGTCAATGGTCCATTCTACAGGTATTGGACTGGAAATAGTACCTATAGTATAACTACAGTCTTATAGTAGTAAATCACACCCTTCTCTCTGACTTTGCCTATCAATCATTATTCTTGATTCTTTCTTGGTTTAGCTTTAAAAAAACTGATGCATGACTTAATTTTCACATCCTAACATTCAGGTCAATCAGAACTTACTTAAAATACTACCAATCTCCAGTGACATTGTTCACAATAAGTCAGATGATGTGCTGTTTTATAACAACAGGAGCATTATGCCATGTATACACAACGGGGAAGATTTTTATCTTCAACGCCTAAACAGTAATCGGGACAGTAGGGGATAGACGGCACACCCTTTGCTGAATTTGCCAGATTTTCATTGCATTGAAATGAATGGAGTGAAAATTAGGTGGGTTCTGTAAAAGCAGTGAATACTAAAATTAATTGGCATTTCTTTTCAGACCATATAGTCTAATTGCTGAAAATAGGCACACATCGAGTAACTTGGCGGGAACGGCTATTAGTGAAGGAAGTCTGCAAATTGACTAGAAGCTTGTGAATTCTTTACTTCTGGTCGAATGAAAAAACATCCTTTCTTTCCTTTTTTAAAAATAAATAGAGTGAAACCTGCAAATCAGGACACCGAAGGGACTGGCCTTATTTTCAAAATGTAAACATTTTTCCAACATTCTTGAAGAACCAGCTGAGATTATGATCAGCACCGAATCAGCTCCAACAATGCTAAGAGCTTAAGCTTGGAAGCAGATATAACAAATTTGATGTGCCAACTACAGTATCTTCTGGGTCCGCAAAGGGTATGGCATGTACACATCGTCTCCGTCTGCGTGGGGTTGGGTACGTGCACATTCTCTGGGTTCACATGGGGTCGGGCATGTACACATCTGGGTCCGCGCATGTACACATCCTCTGGGTCCATGTGGGATCGGGTGCGTGCACATTTTCTGGGTCCACGTAGTGTCAGGAGTGTACACATCTTCTGGGTCTGTGTGGGGTTGCATGTGGAAGCAGGGACAATGGCTGCAGAGATGAGTCAAATCCCAAAACCGGCATGACCAAAAAGGAATCCAGTAACAATCTATCGGTCATCATGATCTTCAAACTCAGATACAAAACGTTATTTGAATATTTCAGTGTTATGTCAGGCTGTGTGCGTATTTTAAGATGTGAAAGCGCTTGGTGCATTGAAGGCTGTCCATTTTTGAGAGTGTCCGTTTATACAGGTTTCGCTGTACTATTGCTGCTTTAAAGTGCTATGTCTGAAATGTGTAGGGCTTGCACTAGACATACTTTGCATAATATATCAAAACATCCCTTTGAGCTTTTAACTCCAAAGAGCAACCATTAGCCTTCATTCTGCAATTAAACCATTCAAACCATTCTTTCCTTTTTATTAAAATTGTATGACATTACAATCACAAAGAGGAAGGAAAATCTATGGGAAGTAGTTTTTTTCAAACTATTCTCCCATTTAAAAGAAGCAATTGTATTAGTCAAAGATTTGTAGAAAATTGAAACATTCCTGTGAGCATTGAGGCCTGTACATCAGGTCTCTTTCCTTGCTAGGCTATTCTGGTGACAGTTATTATGCAGAACACCGCAAGTGATCCCATTGAAAACAGCAAGGGAGAAAGTGTCATAAGAACATAAGAGCATAGGAAATAGGAGCAGGAGTAGGCCTGCTGGCCCCTCGAGCCTGCTCTGCCATTTAATAAGATCATAGCTGATCTGATCATGGACTCAGCTCCACTTCCCTGCCTGCTCCCCATAACCCTTTATTCCCTTATCGCTCAAAAATCTGTCTATCTCTGCCTTAAATATATTCAATGACCCAGCCTCCACAGTTCTCTGGGGCAGAGAATTCCATGGATTTACAACTCTCAGAGAAGAAGTTCCTTCTCATCTCAGTTTTAAATGGGCAGCCCCTTATTCTATGACTATGCCCCCTAGTTTTAGTTTCCCCTATGAGTGGAAATGTCCTCTCTGCATCCAACTTGTCGAGCCCCCTCATTATCTTATATATTTCGATAAGATCGCCTCTCATTCTTCTGAACTCCAATGTTTATAAGTCTAACTTACTCAGCCTATCTTCATAAGTCAACCCCCTCATCTCCGGAATCAACCTAGTGAACCTTCTCGGAACAGCCTCCAATGCAAGTATATCCTTCCTTAAATACGGAGACCAAAACTCTACACAGTACTCCAGGTGTGGCCTCACCAATATCCTGTGCAGTTGTAGCAGGACTTCTCTGCTTTTATATTCTATCCCCCTTGCAATAAAGGCCAACATTCCATTTGCCTTCCAGATTACTTGCTGTACCTGCAAACTAACTTTTTGTGTTTCATGCACAAGGACCCCCAGGTCCCTCTGTACCGCAGGCTGACCTGTGGGGCATTTTGAAGCAGGACCACAGGAAACCATGTTGCAAACAGTTGTCAGGCAGCTCTGACGCTGATTTTAAGTCCTACCTTGTTCCCCCACCCCCTGCTGCCTTTACTGTTTGTAATGAATACACTCCAAGATGCACAGGACGGCTCCATACAATATGTGGAGTTGGCTAGCAAGCTGTGAATTGTTGCTCAAGAATTTCCAGGTGAGCAGTGAAAAGCAGGATATTTTGAACAGAAAGTGCTCTTCCCTATAATTAATTGATTCCTTGTAGGATTTGAAAATCACTTATTTATGATTATTTATTGTCATGCGTATATTTGCTGTCTCCCTCCTTGTGAATGACAACTGAATTATAACTTCATCTCTTAACTATGTTTAATCACCAACAATAACTTGTCTGTATGTAGCGGACGCACTTATATGCAACACTAAAATGCCCTGATTGGGTCCCCTTGATCACATAACCTAATTGCTGATTAGTCCCCTTGGAGGATAAGAAACACTCAGCAGTTTCTTTGGGATTGTATTAGAACTGTCCTGATACCCCCAGCCCAGGTTCCTGCCCCATCCCAAGTTCCTGCTCCCCCATTCCAAGTTCATGTGCACCCCAAGTTCCTGCCTCCCCAGCCCAAGTTCCTGACACCTCCAGCCCTAATTCCTGCCCTTCCAGCCCGAGTTCCAGATACCCCCTATCCAAGTTCCTGATCCCCCCAGCCAAGTTCCTGCCCTATCCCAGCACATGTTCCTGACCTTAGTCCGCATCCCCCCCCGCCTCCCCGCCCCCAGCTATGCCATAGATGGGGCATTGCGTATGGCTCACGGATTGTTAACAGATTTATTGGGTATGAAGTGAATAGTGACAGTGTCGTGACTTCCGGATTTCATCCACTCCAACCACTCCAAAGATGTCACACATGCACCGAGCTGTTCGAGAAATCGGCTCCAATTTCTCGCTCTCTCCCCAGTCTCTCTTCCCTCTTCAATCTTTAATGCTCTCCCCCCTTCATTCTCTCTCTCTCTGCCCCACTCTCTCTCCCTCCTCAGTCTATCCCTCTGTCTCTCCCTCCCCAATCTCTCTTTGCCCCTCACTCTCTTCCCAGCCACTCTCTCTCTCTCTCTCTCTCTCTCTCTCTCCCTCCCCACTCTCTCTCTCTGCCCCTCATTCTCTCCCCAGCCATCCTCGCTCTCCCTAGTCTCCCTCTTCCCAGTCTCTCGCTCTGCCCCTCTCTCACCCCAGTCTCTCTCTCTCTCCCCCCAGTCTCTCACTACCTTTGATTTTTTTCTCTCCCACAGAAGGCCGCAAAAATGTTCGTGTAGATAATCACAGCGATATTTTAGGCAAAAGTCTAAATCAGCAACGTGGTCGTCAACAGCACAACAGCTCCGGGCTCCTCAACAAAGTAACGTGGTGGGCACCAACTCCGGCCTCGATACAGAGGGTATTATATTAGCATGGATTGAGGATTGACTAACTAACAGAAACAGAGAGTCGGGATAAACAAAGAGTTGGCAAACAGTAACTAGTGGGGTGTCGCAGGGATCGGTGCTGGGGCCTCAACTATTTACAATCTATATTAATAAGAACATAAGAAATAGGAGCAGGAGTAGGCCATACGGCCTCTCGAGCCTGTTCCGCCATTTAATACGATCATAAGAACATAAGAAATAGGAACAGGAGTAGGCCATAGAGCCCCTTGAGCCTGCTCCGCCATTCAATAAGATCATGGCTGATCTCATCATGGACTCAGCTCCATTTCCGCGTTCGCTCCCCATAACCCCTTATCGTTTAAGAAACTGTCTATTTCTCTCTTAAATTTATTCAATGTCCCAGCTTCCACAGCTCTCTGAGACAGCAAATTCCACATTTACAACCCTCAGAGAAGAAATATCTCCTCATCTCTGTTTTAAATGGGTGGCCCCTTATTCTAAGATCGTGCCCTCTAGTTCTAGTCTCCCCCATCAGTGGAAACATCCTCTCTGCATCCACCTTGTCAAGCCCCCTCATAATCTTATACGTTTCGATAAGATCACTTCTCATTCTTCTGAATTCCAATGAGTAGAAGCCCAACCTACTCAACCTTTCCTCATAAGTCAACCCCCTCATCCCCGGAATCAACCTAATGAACCTTCTCTGCACTGCCTCCAAAGCAAGTATATCCTTTCGTAAATATAGAAACCAAAACTGCACGCAATATTCCAGGTGTGGCCTCACCAATACCTTATATCGCTGTAGTAAGACTTCCCTGAAGACAATCATGGCTGATCCGATCATGAACTCAGGTACACTTCCCTGCCCGCTCCCCATAACCCTTTATTCCCTTATCGCTCAAACATCTGTCTATCTCTGCCTTAAATATATTCAATGACCTAGCCTCCACAGCTCTCTGGGGCAGAGAATTACACACATTTACAACCCTCTGAGAGAAGAAGTTCCTCCTCATCTCAGTTTTAAATGGGTGGTCCCTTATTCTGACACTATGCCCCCTAGTTTTAGTTTCCCTTATGAGTGGAAACATCATCTCTGCATTCACCTTGTCAATCGCTTGGATGAAGGGACCGAGTGTAATGTAGTCAAGTTTGCTGATGATACAAAGATGGGTGGGAAAGCAAATTTGAGGAGGAACAAAAAATCTGCAAAGGGATATAGACAAGCTAAGTGAGTGGGCAAAAATTTGGCAGATGGAGTATAATGTAGGAAAATGTGAGGTTATCCACTTTGGCAGAAAAAAATAGAAAAGCAAATTATAATTTCAAATTGCAAAGTGCTTCAGTACAGAGGAACCTGGGGGTCCTTGTGCATGAAACACAAAAAGTTAGTATGCAGGTACAGCAAGTAATCAGCAAGGCAAATAGAATGTTTGAGTGATAGAGTATAAAAGCAGAGAAATCCTTCTACAACTGTACAGGGTATTGGTGAGGCCACACCTGGAGTACTGCGTGCAATTTTGGTCTCCGTATTTAAGGAAGGATATACTTGCATTGGAGGTTGTTCAGAGAAGGTTCACTAGATTGATTCTGGAGATGAGGGGGTTGACTTATGAAGATAGGTTGAGTAGGTTGGGATTATACTCATTGGAGTTCAGAAGAATGAGAGGTGATCTTATCAATGCATAAGATAATGAGAGGGCGCGACAAGTTGGATGCAGAGAGGATATTTACACTCATAATGGGAAACTAAAACTAGGGGGCATAGTCTCAGAATAAGGGGCCGCCCATTTAAAACTGAAATGAGGAATTTCTTCTCTCAGAGGGATGTAAACCTATGGAATTCTCTGCCCCAGAGAGCTGTAGAGGCTGGGTCATTGAATATATTTAAGGCGGAGATAGACTTATTTTTGAGCGATAAGGGAATAAGGGGTTATGGGGAGCAGGCAGGGAAGTGGAACTGAGTCCATGATCAGATCAGCCATGATCTTATTAAATGGCGGAACAGGCTCGAGGGGTCAAATGGCCTACTCCTGCTCCTATTTCTTATGTTTGATACCGGCTCCACTTCTGATTTCTGGTTTGATCTGCACATGCGCGAGACGGAGGGGAATGGAGGCAAGGACAGTCGTGCGCATGCGGAGCACATTGGGGGTGGAGTAAAGGCGCACATGCACAGAATGACACACAAAAAACTGTTGTAAATAATCACTCTGGTATATAGCACCATAGTAAATCTGTTAGTGTCTTATAACAACCTTTTTAAATTTTGACATTTTTGTGCTCATCCACATGAGGGAAATCAGTGCTGGGGAACTCATACTTTTTCCATTTTGGATAACCAATTTCAACATGAAGGTCCGATTATAGAATAATCAGTTGTCCCGTAATCTATCTGAATCTTAAAATATCAGTCTTCTTCTTAGGCAGTCCTTCGTATCATGGATGACTTGCTTCCACGTCAAAAAGGATGAGTTCACAGGTGTTTCAATGAAGGACCTAATATTCCAGATCCCAAACTACATCCGCAAGGCTGGAAGATGCCTGTGCATGGAATTTTTAAAACGGTATTATCAGTACCTAGTAGATCAGTGTGATATTTCCATTTCCAAACCAGTAATCCTCAAGGTCTCTAAGTGGTAGTTTCAATGTAATATTGTAGGCAGTTTGTGCAGTGGCCTCATATTGACAAACCTATGAACTGGGTTGAGAGTGCCTGTGAAACCTGTGAACTGGGTTGAGAGTGCCTGTGAAACCTGTGAACTGGGTTGAAACTTATTTCACATAAGACTTTTACTGCTAGCAGAGTGAGGAAAACTCCATTCAGCCAATCTGGTCTGGACTCAATTCCAGATTCTAAACAATAAAAATGTCAATATTCCAAGTCCATCAAATCTTGAACCACTCCCAAAATATGGTTCTTTCTTTCTCTGAAATTACAATGAACCCCTTTAATGAGAATAAGTCCATTAAAGTAAGGAGAAGTCAGCAACACATGAAAATATCTTTTTAGCATGTTGGCTAACAACTTTAAGAGTGTAATTATACCCATTTTTGTGGTTTCTGCATCACAACAATTCAAAAATAACAGTCTGACTCACGTTCCTTATAACTCCAAAGCAGAGCAGTTTGAAACCTCTCAGAGGAGGCCATATCACATTGCTTTGGCTTGACATCACATGTAGTATAATTCCAGCACAATGTTTTGCCAAGCTTAAGAAGTGCTTAGAACAGTTACTGGATCACCAGGATATTTTATAAACCTAAGCAGAGCTTACTTAAACATTTTGAGAGGGTGAGTACTCTCCCTATTTAAAGTTGTGCCAGGAGTGGAAGTTTGCACGTATGCATAGAGCTCTCTCCTGGCCAGGAAATTCCAATTTCACAGCCAGGCAGCATAAACAAGATGCAACCAGTTGCAAATAGATCCCGTGGCTACGGACTTTAAGATTTATATATATATTTACAATTAACAATAGGTTATACTACCAATAATCCCAGGGTCTACTAACTATTTTATAACTTGAAAAAATGTTTTATCTTAGAATTTTTAATTTCACTTACTTTATTAAAAAGACCTTGTTCCCACATATTTTTTAAACTTCTGCTAACATAACTGAAATCCTCATGCTACATGTTTATAGTTTGAGAATGGAGCTGTGCCAACAGGTACCTCACATTTGATCCTGTCATATTGACTCTTCCACTTTAACAAGGTGAGATTGGCCAAAAGTGACTTCACAACGAACCCAGCTCCCAACCGACGCCATATTGGCGGTGACGTCATGGCGCAGTGGCGTCACGGGCCGAGGGATGGGCGCGTGTTGAGCAGTGCTGAGCTCAAGCTTGTCCCCACGGCCCGTCCGCCGCGTGACATCTGGGGTCGTGCGGCTGCAGTGAGCAGGAGCGGGAGTCAGTGGCGCTACCACAGCGCTCTGCAACTCCGCGCTCTCACCTTAGCACACAAAATCCCTCGGTGCTACAAACAGCAGCATCAAAAATAAAAGCGAACGCACGCACGCACGCAACCAAGATTGACCAATCTGTCCTTGGATTTTATAAACAAAGTCACCTGCAAACATGTCATTACATGGTCAGAAGTTTCCCACAGAAACAGCCTCAGCCTGTGCGCCGAATCTGGAAGTCAGCGGCCGCCAAGCTGAGCGTCACCCTGCCTCATCTTTCACAGAGCGAGTGCAGTTCCTTCGGGAACCGACATTAGTTCCCTGGAGGAATGAAGCTGCAAAGCAGCATTCCCTCCTCGCCTCCAGAGACAGGGAGACGGCCTCCTTGTGCATCCCGTCAGCGACGCTTTAGATCAAACATTTAAATTGCATACAATCAGATTTTTACTGTGTGATCAGAAAGCAAATTGGTGCTAAGGAATTGTATCCCCCCTCCATCACCGTTTGATCCAGGCATCTTCCGAAATTAGAAAGCACTGACTAGACTAGATCCGCAATTTTTAAATGACAGTGGCAATTGTTTTATTAGAGTTCAAAACAAATAAAAAAGATTAATGAAAACAGAACGATTGATACATTACGCAACATCTCAGATTTCTGTAAATATTTGACAGGGCTTTACTGGCTTTTGTTTGTGTTTTGTTTTGAGGATTGTGTGTTGCAGTGCAGTTGTGATCTTCGAGTTTGGTAATCCTCAAGGATTTGTCTTAGGGTCAGATAAGTATCAATTCAAATCAAGAGGATTACTGAGGAATCCAAAACTGAGAACAATGAATGAGCAAGTTTTAATTGTCACCTGACCCGAATATTGTACTTTATAGGGGCAAATTTAAGATTTATTTTAGCTCAATTTTAAAGAATAACCCACACTCTGACAAATTATTTATTTTTCGTTTATTTTCTATGGACGGCACATTAGGGGATGTTACAATATAAAGTAATTTTTCCACAGCATTTAAAAATACATTATTATGGGGCGTTTAGAGGACTAGAAATATTTCATAATTCTAGGAACCTGCGCAGATCACATTCACTTTTGAAGTTAATGCGTTCCACCTTTAAAAGCTTTGACAATTTTGGTGTGAAAACATGATGACACAACATATGTGACATTTTCATCTTTATAATTAAATCATTGTAGGAAATAATTTTCTGTATATTTTAGCGGCAGAATAACTTGACTGTTAGAAGGTGATAGTTTTCTTTCACACTTGTTTATTTTAAGTTGCAAATATGTAACACAATAGAAATATAGATTTGCATTTCAAACGGATACGTCAGACGGAACGGGACAAAATTTTAAGCAAACTGAAATATTAAATTCATATAATTGTGCAATCATGTTTCTTTCCTACGAAAAAGGAAGTTATAATTGTATATGAAAAATAATCAAATACATACGATACTTTGTAACTTCTCTGTCAGTAAGTATTTCTCTTAACTGGGTCTGTCTTTATTGGTACAGGTATTACACTCTCGTGCACTACAGCTTTTAATACGGATGTTTGTGAGGATCTCGCAATCTGCTGTTCAAATGTAGAGGCTTGTCCTTTTTTACAACAGTAATTAAATGCTGCAATTGTACTCTGTGATCGTTACTTTTGAAAACCAAGTGTGTCCTTGCAGAAACTAGCCCCAACACACATTTTACTTACCAGCATCAAATGCGATTCACTCAATTACAGAGGACTTAAACACTATAATTAAATGATTAAAAAATTTAAAGGTCAGTGTATGGCTGGCCATAGGGAATTGGCTGTGCAAATAAATGCGAAACGGAAGAATTTTTCAGAACAATTTACACTTAAGCCGTGCGATTTCTTTCTGAGCAAATACTGCATGCGATGAAACAATTCGTATTTAAATTTCAAGCTAGTTAAAATTTCAAATGGAATTAAAATATTTTGAAGACAACGAATATAAACGACATCAAAATGTATCTCTAATTCATATTTATATTTGTGATAGATGTTATCGAATATGTGCATTCAATATATATTTAAAATCGAATTACATTACTTAGATTTAAGAATGCTTGATATGGAATGAGTTCAGTACTGTATGAGAATTGATAGGGGCATATCATAATTATTCGGTGCAAACATTCATCGTATCCTTCATTTAAATACAAGACAGAAATTGGGTAGTCTGATGTTGTATTTTCCGGTGTTATTTATAAAGTGATATTTTAATATTTTATTTCGTCTCAAAGCAACAAAAATAGTTTGCACGTATGTTGACAAGATCGTTTGTATTAGATTTTACTTTAATGGAGATACTATTTTTTAAAAACCGTTTCCGCTGTTTACTAGTTGTACATGTAAATGTGTTGATGAAAAGAGCAAATTTTATGTTTTTAATCGCTTAGTATAAATCTATTCATTTGTTATTTATAACCGATTTTATGTAGCCGTCTAGAAAACGAACGTACAGTTCGAAATGATGTAGAAATAACTTTCGGATGGAGAACTTAGAAGTTTGCTCCTATTTGGCAGTGTTGTTTGGTGTATATGAACTTCAAAGTATTTTAATTGCTTTCGTTCTACTTGCATTGAAGATCGGAAAATGTTTACATTATTTTGCTATATTAAGTTTATCGAACTGCATGAACACTAAATAACCAAAACAATCGGTTAGCTATGATCCGAGATACAAAACCAAAGGAGACCGTCCACAATAAGCACTGAGCTTGCATCGCACATTCAGTTTGATTAGTGACTTTATTTCACTTTAAAATAAATCAAATAGTCCCTTCACCTTTCCGGTACATGTTTTTATGTAGAAAATTAATCGTCTAGCGGTGAAAGAGGAGACAGATCTGAAGTTATGTTTTAACAATACATAAATAAGCCTCTCCCTTGACAGTTTATCTGCAGATAAACATGCCGGAAGCTGATGCTCCATAGACAAACAAAGTGTTCAATTTAATCCCGTTTGAGTGCCAGGAAGACAAAAGGACGAAGCGAATACCGAGTGTATTTCCAAGGATCGTTTAGCGTCTAGTCCTGTAAATATTGGGGAATTTGACTTGTTGTAAAACCCAGAGAGGATGCCGTGCTCGAATTAACAGTTCCTGCATTGCAGGAAGTGCAACGATGTGTAAAATTAAATGCAGCTGTCGAAAAGGGGGGGAAAAAGATCACTTCAATAAAAGAAATGCACTGTTCAAGGCAAATACCTGCGGTTTCATTAGTATAAAGGCTATGCGATCTTTATTGGGACTCATAGATCTTAAGTTCCAAAAGGGACCGAGACAGTGTTCCATGGGAATGTAGTAAAGTGAAAAGCATTATTGGAACAGGGCTTTAGTGTTTATTTCACCCACTGTCCCTGCAAGTGATTGGCCTGGTAATAGGAAAGCAAACATGAAAATGTGGTATAGATTTTTAGCCTCATTAAGGAAGCGCTCACCATTTAGCGTCAGTCAATCAATTATAATCAAGAGTAAAGACACACGGCATTATTATAAAAGCACTGGCCCAGTGATGTTTTATTGTAAATGAGGAGATCGGTCTGCGGTACACATTCCATCTGCAGAGAATTCTTTTCAAATCAGCTTTGCATTTCAGCAACAAAGTTGATCTGCAAAGTGATTCTAACTAACAGAGGACGGTACGTGTCAAGGCTCCTTTTGTAAACGTGGCCGTTTAAAAGTGCGTATTGCAAGACAAAAAGGGAACGAATGATGAGTTTTTAAAGTTTCCGTAAAATTAAGCATTTTATTTATGTATTTCCTGTAGCTTAATACTGTCTTCCACCGATCCCCTATCTAACGCCGGCAAATGTGTTCTAACCTATAGATGTTTTGAGTGTTCGGACAGTACTTTGCTCTTTGCACCGAAGTTATTGGAACGCGCAAACCTTCTCCAAAGTGTTCAACAGGCTGCAGAGAATTTTGGGTGGAATGGACCGACCTCATGCATAAAGTTTGTGTGCGGGGTGTAAGGAATTGCACACGATACAAGATGTTAATCGTCAGTCTAAATTAAACATCCAAATCCTTTCTTAAAGATCCCCAGACTTGCAAGTAGATTGAATTGTAAAAATGTAGCTAATTATTAATTCCCCATTTTCTCTTTCGTTTGACCGACCATTAGAAAATGACAAGCCCGCCCCACTCTTGTAGACAGTAGCTGAAACACATACTGCAATAATAGCGCACCTTTATTGAGGTACAATTGCAACCGTGTATCGCCTTCCACAATTGGACGCACCACTGTAAATGCCGTACTACCTTTCAACTTTGTGCCATCGTTCTTGAAACATATGTGGCTATTGGCATGAACACCGCTTTTGTTGCACCTAATGAAAAGCTCACAAGATATTCCACATTCCAGCGCGGTTGTGATAATCCAATTCACGATTTAGTAAACTTGAGCCAATGGGCTATAGTCATTCGGAAATAACTTGTAGTGCAATACAAAATATTCTAGATTTGAAAGAAAATGGGAATCAAAAACGCTTCCTGTGGTAGCAACAATTTGCACAATCGACGTTGCATCAACGGTAAGCAGTCAATATAATAATTTCGTTTTTTAGTAAATTTCCCAATTCCATAATAAGTAGAAAAGCAGCTTATACAATTAGCAACAGTCCTATCCTGCATATTTCAACATATTTGACTTATACAGCATATTATATTGCAGCCAGTTACAGGTACTGTACACTTGGTTAAAAGTAAACGCATTCTATATAACACACAAATAGTGGCTTCGGCGCGCTAACTAATTTCAGAGATAAGAGAAAACAAATACCAGCACAAAAGCAATTACCAGGGCTAAAGCCCAGCTCCTCCCATCAATAGTGACTGAAGGACGGAAGGAGCCTGATCTAATCGATACTGTAATTAAAGATCCTATGAAGCGACCAGAGAGTGAGGAGCACGCGAAGAATTTATAATCCTGTCCCTGTGAGCACTTTATGAAGGAAAATCATTGGGAAAAGCTCCCACTGTCTCCTTCGATGTCAATACTGTGCGAACAGCAAGTAGGAGACAGCTCGCAAAGATTGTCAATAAGATCTGCTCGCCTTTTCTTTCATAGAAACAGCAGCAAGGAATTATTTCCAGCGGAAAGGGGGCGTTTTAGCGAAAGGAATCTGTCCAATTCCCCCACGATCCCCTGCTTTCTGACGGCAGCGAAAATACCTCAATCAATTGGGTCAATATTAAAACGCAGTTTGATTAAGTTGCCAAACATCCTACACAATCTACTAGTTACTACAACTCTCGAAGAGGAATCTCTTTAACCAAGAGGCTGACATTTTAGTCTCAGGCACTCACTACTTTAATCTATAAAATACAAGTGCACGGATATTTAACTTGGGTACTAGATGTAGCCCAGCATGCAGGCTGTGCTTTCAAACGGAGTAGAAAGGCAGTCGGTATCAGAGATATTACAAAGCCCTATACATCAAGTTCGTCATCTAGTAATTTAAGTCGACAACACTGGATTATAATTACCGAGATGTTTCTTAAAGTGTATAACTGATTTCATTTGATGCTGTACTATTGAAATATTTCACTTATTCCATACATTGTTGCTGAGACTAGTCGTGAGTTGCTCAATTGAGATATGCGAAAGGCACAATCTCAGTCTTTACCTAGTATTCCTTTACATATGTCAAACCAAGCAATAATGGAATGTCCTTATCGTAGTGTCATTTTCCAACCAAATCATCTTTTAAAATAACATCATTCTGCATTGTTGTTTTAACTCCTATAATGTTTTAGAAACTCCTCAGATTAGTAGTTTTCAAAAAGCGCTGCTGAATTGAATAGATTTACTTTTTAAAACCTGTTTACAAATGGACACTTACCTAGTTTCGAAAATAGCTCAAATGGATTGAAGAGAGTGCACAAGGCTCCAAAAGCAAGTGTTTTAAGACAGAAAGCAAAAATACACACGCATCAAGGGTGGCTGTTGCAAAACTCATGTATTTGATTAAATGAGTAAGAATTACAGTACCTCCGCTGTTAGTAGGTATTAAATTTTAGTGAAACTGGATCGTTTCTTCCAGCTTTCCAAGAAAGTGCATATATCAGTCACAAGGGTTTTTCATACCTAATACAAAATTATTACACAATAAAACACTATCTCTCCTCGGTCGGTGAAGATGAAGCTTTGTCTTAAGCAACGTACCGGTACAGTATATACATTAATGATTTTCCCTAGACATATGTCATCATGATATATATATATATATATATATACACACAAGACATAATCTACAATAGCTTCATATTACTCCCTTCAAAGTTGTTCAAAAGATGCATTTACGTAGCAGCAATGTGAAAGTCCAGCACATTTTTCTTCTATACTAAATATACCTATGGGGCAGAAATCTTTATTGTATTTAAAGGTACAATAACAGGAGTTTCCGTCTATGACCATCGTGCTTATTACTTCACTGAAACTCATCAACATTTAAGATGACGTAAGTGAAAAGCACAATACAAAGAACCATTTAGAACATAAATGGTTTAACCTACAAAAAAAACTTGCAATTTCACTTGGTGTTAAAAACAGTAAAGGGTAAACTGCTTACAGAACAACGGCATCGACATTCAGTTTGAAGTCTGCAATTTACAGTTATTTTGTTAATGGAAGGTATGACTGAACAATTAACTGATTGTGAATACTCCAGCAGACTACCAAAACTTTACATTATATATACAGACCGTTCTTAGTGAGGAATGGTCTTTTGAGGCATTGCATCAATGCCAGTCATGTTAAAACTAGATTACTCACAAATCATAAAATAAGTTAATGCAAGGGCAAAAATCACCTAACAGAATAGATCTGCAAATGCTAGGAAACTTACACGTTTAAAGCACTCTAGTCCATTAGTATATAGGCCAAGATGCTGAAGACCAGTAGTTTACATTTGCAACTTGTTTGCAAAGCAAAGTTATTATCACTAATAAATAAGTTTTTCATACAACACTAAAAGTTAGGCATTGTACAAAAGGTGTTCTCACAACACTTTGGTCCATTGGCCTGAAAGACGCCCCAGATTACTTCCATTGTTGGAATGTTGACTGTCATTTTAGTTTGATACAATTTCTTTGTTGTCTTCCACCAAGCGGGTGAATCTATGGTTCGTTCCATTTTCAGTGGCTGACATTTTCTCCAGACCAGCTAGAGGCGCACTGGGTTCAGTACTGTGAAGCTTCTCCATGCTTCCCGTTAAACCGCTGATGGGTGAGCTGCCACCATTGCCCAGACTAGCAGGGTTTGGAGGAAGACCACCGTTCTGAATCACTGAAATCTCATTGGTCTTCATTGCTAAGCCATTCGTTAGAGCCGCTGCATATTGGTTCCAAAATGAAGAAGGGTCTCCATCGCGAGCCCTAACAGCCAAATCCTTCTGAAGCATTTCTGTGAATTTAATAGGATTCCCGCCCAGGAATGCCATGGGACCATCAACTGAAAGACGCCGCCCTCGCCTGGCCGGGGCACTGTTCCACATGTGTGTCCCCATATGAACCTGTGATGATGAAATCAGAAGGAATAAAGTTAAGTCATGCAACTACAGACGTATTGGGTACCAATGAAGACCTTGCCATACACAATCTATGCAAATGGATATTCCTTGGTAAAGAAAAATGCATGCACTTTGAGGCGATAAACTTCAATTGTACTGCATGTGGCTAAGACTGCTGCGTCCAATTTCTTTGCGATAACTCATATTAACTCTACGAATAAACGTTCTTATCAGACGGATAAAATATCCTTTACTTGTCAGTCTGATTGCTCATCAAAGAGAAGCCACTGAAGGTTATTATTCCTCTCATATTACAGGGGCGATCCCAGGAGAAATAGTTTGTCAGAAGAAATCGGCATACATTTGTAGTGCTCAATGGCTCCTTAAATTAGGTACCAAACAGAAGTACATTTAATTTTTTGCGAGTCTTTTTGTTCACACATTTAGTTAGTCAATTTTCTACAAGTAATCAATTAGTCGCCAGGATGATACAAGCATCAAATTTTATTAACTGTGTGTAAGAATTCATTGTTTCACAAATCACATAAACACAATTTAAGCACACTGTAATATTTCCCACAAATATAAATTGTACTTTGATTATTCTGGCATAAGAAGGCCAATTTTCCATACTTTTGCCTCTCTAACATCACCCAGTAATTACACATTCTATCATTTATTTTCCTATTCCCCGACCCCACCTCCTCAGATACACACACAGCATTACCTCTGGACATCTTTACTGTGTAGAATGCTGCAACATGCAGATATCTCGGCAGGCTTCTTGCTCAACCCATGAATACACACACTGAGACTGACAAAACCACCCTAAGGGAGAGGCCAAAGTACTAATTCTAACAAAACTCAGGATCCCCTCCCAAACCAGAACTTTATATTAGCAGATACCAGAGATCCTCCTTGTATTTTTTAACTTCCCTGATAATCACCTGGCAAACTATTTTCCTCTGTAGTCCACTCAAGAAAGGGATGAAGACATAAGGTACAGTTAGTGGATGAGGAACTAGGTGTGCAGTGAGGCACTAAGGTGTGCAGGAGTCCTTTGATGGTTTTGCGCTTCTTTAGCTATTTGCGTACAAATAAACCACAATAAATTGTGGGTCACAGATATTTTGTTGTGCATTGCCAGCACTTATATATCCATACTCCTTCTTCATGCATTATCCAACTTGTACAAAACATTAATATACTGAGGTATTACTGACCCTAATAAAAACTAATAAAAAATGTACTGTTCTGAAATAAATATGGAGTGTATAGTTTTAATTTCTCAAATTCCAAAGTAAATTCAGGGAATTCACATTTATAGCTATTGGGCCAAAAATTGCGGCCTTGCCGGGTGCGGACGGACCCGTTGAGGCCTCACAAAAGCCCCGGTTCTCGGGGCGCAATGCGCATGTGCCGAAAACCGGCTTTTCCAATTTGTCAAAATTTCTTCAGACAGATCGAACGCATCCCGAGGAGGACATCCGCAAGGGAGAGATTGGGCTATTTGCCCAACTCATGCCCAGCGAATGTCCTTCAAACTGTTACGCCTGGTAAAAGCAGGCGCATAGCCTTCTTTTACCAGCGTAACACTTTTAGAACATAGAAAAATTAATTTAATGACTCAATTTTATGTTAAAAACCCTGTCTATAAAGTTAAGTTTATTTGTAAGCCCATTAAAACGCATTAAAAAAAAATCCCAAAAATATTTTTTTCTCTAAAACATTATTATATTTAAAATTAATCAAAATTAAATGTGTGAGGTGTTTTTTTTATTTATTGTGCTGTGTTTCTGTGTTTATGGGGTATAATCTCATTGATAGTATCTCGTGCAAACGGAACTCGTACAAATAGAGATCCCTTTATTATCAATGAGAATACTACCTAGTGATTGGTGGTCCAGGCACATGTGATTGCAACATAGACGTCCGTATGTGAAAGACAGATCCCCATAAGCTGCGCAGCGAATGAAGGCCTCAGACTGGAATCGGACTTTTCTCCGGGACCAATAGGTAGTTTCATAGATTTTTTGGGGGTCGGATGCGTTCGAACAAAGGAAGCCTCCGACCGCAATTTCCCCCCCAATGTTTTAGTTAAATATATGCACAGGTAGAATTGCATTGTTTATATGAGTAGAATTGCATTGTTTGTTTAACAAAGCAAAACTATTTTTGTTACATAAGAATATAAGAAATAGAAACAGGAGTAGCCATAGGGGTCCTCGAGCCTGCTCCACCATTTAATAAGATCATGGCTGATCTGATTATGGACTCAGCTCTACTTCCCTGCCCGTTCCCCATGACTCCTTATCCCCTTTTTGTTTAAGAAACTGTCTATTTCTGTCTTAAATTGATTCAATGTCCCAGCATCCACAGTTCTCTGAAGCAGCGAATTCCACAGAGTTTCAACCCTCGGAGAGAAGAAATTTCTCCTCATCTCAGTTTTAAATCAGCAACCCCTTATTCTAAGATCATGCCCTCTAGTTCTAGTCTCCCCCATCAGTGGAAGCATCCTCTCTGCATCCACCTTGTCAAGCCCCCTCATAATCTTATACGTTTCAATAAGATCACCTCTCATTCTTCTGAACTCCAATGAGTAGAGGCCCAACCTACTCAACCTTTCCTCATAAGTCAACCCCCTCATCTCCGGAATCAACCTAGTGAACCTTCTCTGAACTGCCTCCAAAGCAAGTATATCCTTTCTTAAATATGGAAACCAAAACTGCATGCAGTATTGCAGGTGTGGCCTCACCAATAGCCTATATAGCTGTAGCAAGACTTCCCTGTTTTTATACTCCATCCCCTTTGCAATAAAGGCCAAGATCCCATTGGCCTTCCTGATCACTTGCTGTACCTGCATACTATCCTTTTGTGTTTCATGCACAAGTACCCCTAGGTCCCGCTGTACTGCAGCACTTTGCAATCTTTCTCCGCTTAAATAGTAACTTGCTCTTTGATTTTTTCTGCCAATGTGCATGACCTCATACTTTCCAACATTATACTCCTTCTGCCAAATTTTTGCCCACTCACTTAGCCTATCTATGTCCATTTGCAAATTTTTTGTGTCCTCCTCACACATTGCTTTTCCTCCCATCTTTGTATCGTCAGCAAACTTGGCTAAGTTACACTCAGTTCCTTCTTCCAACCTTAAATCAGGTAAAACAGTGTACACATCCAGTTTGTTCTCACTTTCCTCTGTACATATTTAAAGCTGGACAGTATCACTAAATATTGCTTTGCTCCCATCTCAGCTTAATATCTAGACTACTTGCACTAATTCAACATATTTGGGAATATAATATAGGAAAATACCTTCAGGTTGCCTTTGGTGGTAAAAGCTCTTCCGCATATAGTACAGGCGAATGGTTTTTCTCCAGTATGTGTTCTCTCATGTATCTGCAGAGCGCTGGATGAGGAGAATGTTTTCCCACATGCTGTGCAGTAATGCTGTTTTGGAGTTCTTCTTTGTGGTATTGGTAGGACAGGCGAGATAGCAGATGCAGACAAAGGCCCTGATGAAATAAGGCTAGCAGGTGGATCTTTACAGTCCTGGGAACACCCATGCATGAAACCATTGACCTCAGTTTTGATTAAGGATGTCAAACTGTTGGCAGCCACATTTGAAGAGCTCTGATTAGGACCTACATTAGAATTGTTGGGTTCAAACAGCTCAGATGGAAGGTCCCGCATCTGATGTGTCAACATGTGCTGCTTCAAATTACCCTTAGTGGAAAAGCCACGATTGCATGCTGTGCAAATATATGGACGCTCTTTGGTATGGCTTCTGTAATGAATGTCCAAGGCACTCTGACAAGCAAATGCTTTGCCACAGATATCACAAGATGTGTTCCTTAACTTACCCCGATCTCGACTAGGAAACAGCATGCTTAAAGTATCATCTTTAATTATTCGTTCTGCATTACTGGAAGTCAGGTCCAAGGCACCACCATTGGTAGTTGCTGGAGACACTGAATTAGATAAATCTGATAGTAAAGTTCTGTGCTGTCTCTCTTCACAGCCCGGTGACTTTGACCTACGACTATCTGCGATGCTGTTGGTTGGGGATGGAGCCTGCATGGAAGAGGTAGATTCTGAAATGGCAGGACTTCCAGCACTTTGGCTCTCCAAATCCCCGATTATTGAAAAAGAGTCACTAGTCATTTGGTCTCCATCAGCGGATCCATTCTCACCTGACCCGAGGCTTGCTTGAAGTTGCTCAACAAGACCAGCATTAATCATTTTCATTTGATTCTCAAGAGCTGCAATACTGGACATTTCTGATGGCAATGGAGATAAACTGCCTTGAGACACCTCTGCAGATTTGGGTGTGTCTGGTACACTACTATCCGGACAATCTTCCATATTCTCATCTGAGTAGTCATCTATATCATCAAAATTTTTGTCTTCAAATGAAGCTGTGTCAGATTCCATAGATTCAGGATAGTTGTCAGCAACAGGAGTATTAGGAATCTGGCCTCCCATATGCATTCTAATGTGCTGTTGCAATACAACAGCATTTGTGAATTTCTTCTGGCAGATCGGACAAGAATGTTGAACTCTGAGTGGTGGCATGGCACGATGAACACCATAATGGGTCTTCAGGTTTCCCTTAGTGGTGAATGCTCGACCACAGACTTTACATTTGAAGGGCCTCTCACCAGTATGTGTACGATAATGCATCTTCAGTGCACTATGGCAACTAAGAACTCGATGGCAAATGACACATTGGTTGGGGTCCGTCATCTTCCTGTCAATATTTTCTACCAGCTGTTGCAATTTCGAAGTTTCTGATGCCTGTAAAGAATCTAAGAGACCTCCAAATGGAAACTTTGACTTAAACTGGTCTGACATGAGTGGTAAAAGTGGGCTTGTAAAAGCAGAAGTAGTACTTAGACCTGAATCAGATGCACTCGAGCTGACAGGGACAGCCAAGCTGGTGACAGAATTAATAGATTGTGTGTTTTCATCTAATTTACCATTTGAGGTAGGTGAAACACTTTCTTCCACTTCATCCAAATCATTAGCATTTTTAATGGAGGGCTCTGTTGCTCCCAAGTCACTCTTAACTGAACCAGGCGGGCTGCAAGAAGACTGATTAACTGAGATAGACTGACACTCCTCTGATTTGATAATAGCAGACAAACCTGATATAGTTGATGGGAGTGGCAGGCCCACAGATGTGGTCAATGTAGGTAATACAGGCTTACTATCCAGCCAACTTGTTATAGGTTTTTCAGGTGGTATAGACATTCCATATGGAATACCTGTATTTGTTGGAACGTTGTCTAAATGTTCTGGAACTGGATAGGGGTTCATATGAATATGGGGGTATTTCTCTCTGTGCCTCTGAAAGTGAACCTTCAAATTTCCTTTCGTGGAGAATCTGTTACCACAAATGTTACATTTATAAGGTCTCTCGCCAGTATGAGAGCGCAAATGAATCTGCAAGGCACTGTCACTTCCAAACACTTTAGCACAGAACCTGCACTTGTGTTTAAAGAAAGCCTCATCAGAGCTGTTTTTAGTCTCAAATATTACCACATTTGGTGGCTTGCCTTTCCTTTGATTTGCCAGAGCTGTCAGTGAGGCAAGGTTTCCTGAAGTTGTTTCAATGCTCGAGAGAGGGTTAGAAAACACAGAAGTGGATGTGGAGGACTGAGGTAGCAGTGAGCTGGACAAAACGGATGCAGGCCTTAGTAAACTGCTAATTCCAAGAGCTGGTGTGGACACTGTAGATACTGAAGGACTGATCAACTGAGAACCATTGATGGTATTTGTAGATACACTTTCAGAGGGCTGTATGGTACTAGGCAATGAGGATGTGTTTAATTTTGGAGAACTACTGCCAGGCTGAGCTACGGTGTTTCCAGGGTTGCTCTGAGGTAGATGAAGTTGCTTTCCACCATTTATGCTGGCAGATTGGCTGGCAAGGCTCTGTGCTAGCCCAGCTGCAGCAGCAAGCTGCTGAGATAGATGTGAACTAAGTGTAGTTAATGGATTAACAACAGTTCCTAAAGTACCTTGGGAAGAGTTAACTGGTGGTGGAATTTCTGCATTTTGGGAAGCCAATAAGATTATCTGGTGACGGATTTGTTCAATAAGCTGTAACTGATGGATCTGTTGTTGCTGCAAAGCCAGTAGTTGTTCCATAAGTGCTGGAACAGCAACTTTACTGTTTGATGCACTATTAGATCTTGTTTCCTGGGAGAACTGGGCTACTGCCACTTTAGTACTTTGAAGATTTTCAATGATCACATTACTGTTTAACATTGAGAAATTTCCCAGAGCTGTTAGATCACCTATATGAGGTAGAGGTGTTGTGACAGCTGAGGTACCCATTGTGGGATAATTACTACTTGTATTACTGTTGTTATTACTGTTAGAACTGCTAACGTTACTGTTGCTAGTGATGCTGGAAGTGTCTACCTCCATGGATTCTTCCTGGTCAAGTTTTTTATGCTCTACAAGGTCACTGCAGTCTGCTTGACTTGTGTTATTAATTTTGTCATTTGCTTCTTCAACAGGGTTATCAGGAGATCTTGGAGAGGAGGTTTCTGAAGGAGCTGTTGAATTTTCATTTACAATCAGAACCAATTGTTTCTTAGTGCAATTTTTTTTGTGATGAAGGAAATCGGGCAGTTCAAAGAACTCAGCACAACATCGGCCACAGACATGAGCATCCCCATTCTTAGTGACTCGTTCTTCTTGCCCTTCTCGTGAAGCTCCTAGAAAATCAAAGGGACACGAGATTAGTCAACAAGCAGACACAAAATCCCTCACCAAATATGGGACATGAACTACATGAAAGGAACAGGGAGGGTGGGGGAAAAAAATCAATGTTTGAACAACATAGATCTTACTGCGAATGAAAATCTGTAAAGCTTGCATTTGGATTCCATCATTCACTAAATCTCAGTGAATCATGTACCTCAGACAATCCATCAAAATATAAAATTCTCCAAATTAAAGACATTGGAGCTTAATGAAATTTCATAGAAAGTATTGATTTCCAATATTTCATACACATCATCATCTCCTTGTCCACTGGGTGCAAATCAAACATTTGTGGACTCGTTAGACTCTCTCGCAACTGTCAACTTTCTTCATTTCTAGCAGAATAAGAGAGGTCTTTGACAGTTCACTCCCTGTCACTAAACCAATTTGTAATCATTCAGGTCCCAATCACTATGTGACAGGAGAAACAGAGACCATGTCACCTGGCTGCAGACAAGAGATACTGAGATGCAACATCTAACTTATTATGGATGTTCCTGAATCTTCCAGCTCTCAAGGCACCACATTTTAAAGTCACAACCTACAGATATTCTAAAATAATTTTGTTATATCAGCAGATAACTAAATATAAAGTAATACACAAAATATGCTCGTCATTATGTTTTCAATATATAACCAAAAGATGCACTGTACTTACTCCATAAAAATACCATTTAAAATTGTTTGAATGTTCTAAATATTGCATAGCATCCTTTAAAGCATTATCATCGCTCCAGGATGGTCTGCTGATACTATTTTGACAACCAATTTCGCAGGATCTCTTAAATTTCAGAATTGTTAACCTATTATCTAACTTTCGTAGTTATTGTTTTATATGGCAGCATATATTAAATGATATTTGGAAGGCTAAAGGGTCTTCTATTTCTAGTGCTGTGTTTACATTGGTAGCTGAATGCGTTTGGTGGGCACGCCGGGTACCCATCTGAAAAACTACAATATTTACACTGCTATGGACCTCTGACCTTTTAAATCCAGCAACACAGGTGCAGAGAAGGGACACCAGCATTGTAACTAATTCACCACACTGATGTTCTTTATTGCCTGGAGACATGCAAAGAGATCAAAGGCTCCCTCTACAACCTAACGAAGGTTGTACATGTACTCTCATACAACAGTTATAAAACTGGTACAATGCCCATAGTCAAGAAATGGTTTTCATATTGGTATTCAGGGAGAAAATTTCAGTTAGGTTTACTCCAAAGCAGTCCATATTGCAGTTACGTTTCACGCTATTAAATGGATATAGTTGCATTATGTATTTACTTTTTTGTGTAGAACATTTAGGAATTCTTGTTTGTAAGCCATAAATAAAATGTTTTCCCATTAAGGGTTAAACATTGCTTTGAAATATATTTAGTCATAGAATCTAGTGTAATCAAACCTATTGTACATCTTTTTACAATTTGATAGGAAGAACTTGCATTTATATAATGCCTCTCGTGACCTCAGGATGGCCCAAGTTGCTTTACAGCCAATGAAGTACTTTTTAAGTGTAATCATTGTTGTAATGTAAAGATCCTCCAAAGCTGTTTCAAAGTAGTTTTCAATAAGTATCCGGAGAATAAATGACTAACAATTCCAAGGATACTCACTAAATGTTTATTTAAATATAGTGATGAAGCGTATTAGAGCAGGAGTATGTGATAACATGAGTGGTGGTATGCAGGATCAGTTCCCCATGTATTGCTGATATCAGCCATTTCACTAAGTAAATGCTAAGCCGAGATCAAGAAAGAGGTACCACCTAATGACTAGTTCAGAGCAGTATTGAAACACCAGCAACAAATTGCGCACTTACTTGGCTGCATGACTGGAAGAAGGGAAAGTACCCTCAAATCCCCAACAAATATTGTACTCACAAAGATGAGTGATGTAGAATGGTACACTTTTCCTCTTTTACACTTGATGTGTGCACTGTGCACTCAGATATAAAGTAAATATCGCTTTCTTTCCTCTCACTGAATGAAGAGTACCTCTGAGTGCTCGGTATAGCAAAATCTTACACATTTTTAAAAGAGATCATTTATGACTTTGATATGCCCAGCAGAAGAAAGCTTCCCCCAGTATGTCTTAACCTCCCAAACTCAGAAAAGCATTCTAATGTGAGTTTTCTATTTCCCAACACCAGTTATCTTTATGACTTCTTATTTAGTGCCAATTTGTGGGCAAGTGGTTCATGTCCACTGTGCTATAGCTGCAAAAATTAATTTGACACAAAACCATACAACTATCAAAGAGTGGAATTTTCAAGCTCGTATGAAGTACAATAAAGCTGCTGGAGATGACAAGAATGAGTATGTTACCAATGTGCCAGCTGTCCCCCTATTCAATCTACTTCTGATAGTGCTTGGGTATCAGAGGACCGAAGAATTTACTATGTTACTGATAATTATGGAAAATATAGATGTATACATATATACGCACATACATACATACAAAGACCACCAGCAAAAAGCAATGCAACAAAAAAGTTACTGTATATTTTCAATTATATGCAATTTAAAACCTTTTAACTTTTGTAATTGCTTAATTAAATAGAAAAGGAATTATGAATATGCTTTCACTTACAAAAATTTGAAGGAATTTAAAACTGTAGGAAAATATGTCACATAATATAGGCTGTACACAAATGGATATGGTATATAAATTAGAGATAAACAGAAATGAATGTCCTTAAAGATGACTGCTGAAGCAAAGACAATAGAAAGGGTTGCTCTATGCAATGACTGACCTAATCTCGAGTATTAAATCGCTTAAACTGGTTCAAAGAGGCTTTGCAGGTTAATGGGTTATATAGTACTTCCCAGTGCCAGATTCTGGAATGATTTTTGACAAACAACATTTAGGCTGCACAGTTGGAAATATTTGTGTTAATTTGAAACATTTAGTTGCAAAATCTGATTTATTGATAAGCAAATTGTCCCCATTCAGACCATTCACTGAAAGATCCCTTTACTTCCTTTTTCATTCGCACTGGTTGCTTGCATTTCTCATCACACTGAGGATTAATTTGCAAATCAAACAAAAAATTTCAGCCCTCTAACCCACTTCATCCTTTTCAAGGACAGGATGGCTCCCTATTGTTTGCTCAGCATGAGGACAGCAACTTCTGTCTCACAATGGTGTGTGGTCATCAGGGAAGGCCCAGAAAGCTGATCTTGTTTAATTCAGGGATTATCTCCCTGCATGTTTCCCTTTACTACAGAATTAGATAATAGAAAGTTGCCATGACATCAGAATCCAAGTCCATAGCAAAGCACAGGAACAATTAATTCCAGATATTGGGGAGATCATCTGAAATAATGTGGTTCAATTGCCACACTGCTCAAGTGTCCCTGGGCTACATTCAGAACAATGGCCGTTAATGTCAGCTCCTGCAGTACATTCAGTTTAATACCTACAAAGTTGTAATTCTGTGACCTGCTGAGCTCTACTTTTAAATGCAGTTTTAGAAGTTATTTACATATTGTTCCACACAGTCAAATCCAAAATGCCAATAATTCTATGCATTTCATATACATTTAATTTACCAGAGATGACAAGAAATGTGTAAGAATTATTCCTCTATAGTATTCTGGAAATAGATCATTAAAATATTAGGTGAATTATTATTCATGCCAACTTTAAAAATGAGCTTGTATGCTGAGGACTACGGGGAGAGTTTTTGGGAAGGAAATCAAAATACAATGGCTCCAAGGAACACCATGGTAGCAAGTGGATGATTTATCTGGCATCTGGCTCATTTTTAACGTTTTTAAGCACATAGAGCCATCTGCGCTTAAGGAAATGACATTGAGATATGATGGATTTTCCTAAATTACTTGGTTCATCTGTTGCGTAAATTACACACGGATGGTCATGGTATAGTTCACCTGTCCAATAAATATTTGTGAAGGAATGACAAATTTCACTTGTATTTTCATGCTCATTATAAGTATAATTTTCAAATAGAATTCTGAGGAAATCTGAGAATTTTGCAGCAATTTCAATGAATTGCCAATACTTGGCACATTAAAAAGTTATACCTCTTTGCCTACATAGGCTCCCCACATAGAGAAAAATACTTTTCAACTTGATCACATTTATCAAAACACAAAGGCACTCTAGAACCTGGTTTTGCTTGGTCAGCTGTGCTTAAACAAATAATTATCAATACAAACTAAATAACTACTGTGGGAAATCACAAGACCCACTTCATCAGTCTTGTAACTCAGCATGAAAAAAAATCTGAAGCGCAGACCCACAAGCTTAGTGTGGTCTGAATATATTAGTTAGTAATACTAATCAACACTGGAATGGTAATTCCACTGGAAACCTATCTAATTGTATTTTTAAAATCCCATGCAAAAATAAAACACGAACCAATGAATCATACCTGCTATTAAAGTCACAATGCCAGTGCACAGTGTACTGTCCTAATCAACAAGATAAAGCCTCTAATTATTTTGCTTCTGGCCTTCCACTCTTTATAGATTAAAACAAAATGGAAACACAAATTGAATTACAATTTACAAATAAAATATGGTCTCAGAAGAAAGATTTAAGTAATTTTTCTTCAAATAAAACATTTAGAAATCAGTGGCAGTTTATTTTAAACAAGTGTGCTCTTTATCAATATTAACTAATAAAAATATATCCATGTACATCTCCTTTATGAAATGTCCTGTTGTGACAAATGTTTATTAAATATTTACTACTGTGGGGTGTTTGGAATTTTAAACAACAAGAAGTGATGCCAAGTAAAGAAATGCAAACTTCACAATCAATACTGAAAATGCACCAATGTGTTGGCTATGGGTTCAAACTATTTTTCAACCCACTATTTAATAAATATATATAATATTTATATAACTATCTGAATTATAAAGCTTGGTAAGAAATGATTAACACAAAGTTGATGGCAGTTCAAAGGGTGTTCGAAGACAAGACACAGTCCAATGAAAAGCGAAACATTTAATGTAAAATTATAGTTCTTCTGGTTACTTATTTTTGTTATCATTTTTAACAAATTAGTTACTTCTCATTTTTATGTAAACTGCAAAGATTATTCCAAACTGACACTATTCAATTATATATTTGAAACTACACTTGAGACATATGCCAAAACTGCGATGCTTTGCTGGTTTATTATTAAATAATTCCGGTATTCAGCTGAAAATATGGGTGGATCAGAATGAACACTAGATGGGGTACCAGTTGCAACAGCTAAGTGGGAAAAAAAAACTTCAGTACTACTGTCCTACTCACACGTAAAGTATTTCTGCTTTAGGCTACATACAAGCTTTGGCTGCATAAACATTGGCAATGTGACAAGAAACTAAATCCCTGTTGTAGGTAAGGTAAAACTGTGCCGTGGGAACTACCCGTCAATCACCTCATCGGGGGTCTGGCATTTAAGGGGAAAGGGGAAAAGGGTTAGTGGTTCATGTAGTACTGATAAGGTTAAAGCTGAAATAAACTACTGGTATCCTGCTAGGCTGGCTGTGGGACTGACTTCTAGGGTCAATTCAAAGGTACTGAAGTACATCTTATGTTATGAACTCTTGTCACCTTAGGATGGAGGGAGGCCGGCAAAGGTTAAAACAGCAGAACGCGAAAGTACTTCGCAGCTCCCACCATTAAGAATCGCAAAAGATACAGCCATTTACTACAGTGCCAGGATAAGTACAGAAAGTGCCACAACTACCTTTACAACAAAGGGACAGTAAAATCATTTATACAACTCTTCAAGTTTTCCACTAAGTTGTTTATCCAAGAATGCATAGAATATTCTATAGGCTCACCACTGTGCAGCGATAAAACACTTGATTCACCAATAGTGCCAAGAACGCAACACTGCCAACTCCAAATTTCTTAAAAATAATTGTACACTAGCCAATTCTATTAAAAATCATTATTTTTTTTTAAATCTTCCGTTATGATCACGTTAAAGAACAATGCATACTTATTGCAAACTGACTTGTGTTGCTACATGACATAGTGCAAAAAACTCACGTTTATTTCCATGTATCAATGAAACCTATTGCATTACACATGCGATACAAGATCAGTCCACACTGGAAATATACTAAAAATAATCTTAAACGCATTTTGCATCCATAAGATGTTTGTGCAGTTTATGTAACAAGAGAACAAGCTACGCAATGGACTAAATCGTTTTGGTTTAATCCAAAGTTTGTCTAAAAAGTTCAAAACAAAATAAAAAAATATAATCCATTTGGGGAGCTTACTGAAACAATAATAATAAACTTGCTGTTCTAAAAGATAGACTTTTTTCTTCAAATCACACTGGATCCAAATTACTGTTGCTTGTGCAGCCCTTGAGATGAAATTCTAGCAAAATCGCCTTTTGTTGTGCAACTCTGCTATGGAGCAAGATACAAGGCCACTTTGGTCCCAGACCCAGTAATAAGAAAGCTTTCTAGTGTATAATCCATTCCGATTTCATGGCCAAGGTACCATATATAAACAAAACAAAAAGCACCTTTTTTGATAAGGCGTCTTATTTTCAATCAGCATTTACTGAAAAAATGTCGCGTTGATGCGCTTTCAACAATTAAAAAAACCACAAACAATCTGAGCTGCTGGTCACGGACCGCTGATGCATTCACATTTGTAAATATTTGACCAAAAAATCCTAAAACTATATTATCCATAAAACCTCTTCAGTGTTGATATCGGTAAATTACAGCACTTACCACTTCAACAGAATCTGAAATGCGCGAGAAGTTCCAATACACTCCAGTGTAAGACCTCAAAAATACATTTTTGTTTACACCTGTAAAACTATATGAATCCACTGGAGCAAATCTGTCCTTAAAACAGCCTATATTCCACAAGTCCAAACTGTATAACTGGCTTTCCACTATCTCAATGCTAAGTGCATAAAGGATATGTGAAATCTCCACTTACTCCTCAATTAATGACAAACTACAAGAGACTAATATGAATTTGAAAGGCTTTGGGGAAAGTATTTACAGTCTCTGCAATACTAACTGGCTTTAAACAATGATAATTTTGTGGAAAAGTGAAGATACATACCTATGTTCAAGCAGTTTTGTTGTGATAGCAGTGTTTAATGAATAACCCTGGTTGAGTGGTGTTGGGCTGGTTTAATAGTAAATCTCTGGCTGATCCAGGAGGCTGAGTGCGCTGTGTGCTCTATTCACAGATCAGGATGAGTCACACACATCCAAACTGGCACGTCAGCTCCTGCAAATTTCCTAATAGTGCAATTTGTTGTTTTTTTGTAACAGGGTGAGCGATCGTGGAGTTTGCATAACGGACGTGAGTTATCGTCCAAAAAATCGTCCTAAAGTATCTGGAAACCAAGTCAAAGGTGCTTCCTAACCCCGGGGCTACGAAATACAACCAGTCTCCTCCGAAACGACGGGAATGGCAATAGCGAACAAAATCATTTTCTACTTATCTGATTTTTACAGCCCGGCCTTTTCTTTCTAGTGAAAAACCAGATAATAAATATTTAGCAACTCAACTCTGTACAAAATATACAGTAAGATAATTCTCGTATTTCAAACAAATCGTCTAAAGCTTTACATTTCTCTGCAATATGAATTATCCTTCAGTTACTGCGTCAAATACTTGTTTTCAAGATCGTCTGAACCTCAAGAATGGCTGGTGCTCAAAGATTCTGCACTTAAAGAACACACAACGCTGGGACTTTGCAAACAGAATGGTGACAGACTAAGCATTCATGTGTAGAACTTTCTCGCAGAGACTGCGACGCTTCTGTGCAAAATGCAGCAAACTACCCGATGTTCTGTTAAACACCAAATAAACAACGGGGTCACGTCCGCGTATATCTTTCGAAATGTTAATTGCCTGAAGCTTACAGCAAATGGTCTTTATGTTTATCCTCGTTCCTTTTTTAAAACCACTTTCTGGGGGTTCCTTTACTTTTTAATCCATAAAGTCACGCCGATTCGCGTTGTGGCTTTGCATTGCATACCCACAGTACCCGAGCGAACTTTTTTTTCCCTAAACGAGGTGTTCGGCTCCCAGTGACTGAAGTCATATTGGGACACACACAGCGCTGCCATCATTACAGGCAAGTTATTTTTAAACCTAGCCTACGGTTGCGGGCTCCTTTCCATCAAAACATTCAGCGTTATTTCAGCTGAATACTGCCTTTTAAATCCACCAGCGAGCCTAGAGGGAGACTTTGGAAAGACGTGATACTTCGATTCCACATGTGCTGCGCTGGACCAGATTCATTCCACGCTCTCGCAAAGGTACGAAATTAAACTTTCTTTTTTGGGAGGGGGCGGGGGGAGAGGGAAAAGAGAAAAGAAATTGAACGGAAGGCACAGTCACTCTCTTTAAGTGTTTTTTTTTTGCATCTTTGCTCATCTCTTTGCATATCAGTATGGTTGAGAGCACATCGTGACTTCTGTAGAATTAGTAGCAGAGCCTCCATACAAGAGCCAACGTGTTAATTACTAAATCGTGTTAATTTCAAGGCTTCTAACTCCAGAAATCTCCCCTTTTCAAACTTTGGGTAATTTTACTCACAATCAGACTCACCATTCTCTGCGGATAATGCTATATCCTGGTCCGACTTGATGTGTTGCGGCTTCGCCTGCTTCCGACGCGACATGGTGGTTGATACATCAGCAAGCGAATAAAAAATTACAAATTCTGGAGTTGCAAAATTACGGAAATTGACCCTGCCGCCTTCAGTGCGCATGTGTGGGGTATAATTATGATTATCAATAATGCATTGCGATTAATCATCCGCTTCTTGAAAGCCGATTGGCACGTTTCCAGGCGCGGCTTAAAGACTATTCAAATTACTCGACTTAATCAATTAGCTTGTGATTTGCTGGCGCGCTCTGGCTCTGGGTCCTGTTCTCCGGGCTCTCGCCCAATGAGTGGCTGCGCGTCAATGTGTGAGCGCGGGGCCCGGGCACCTGGATACCGCAGTCCTTAGCAACACGCTCACAGCCACATTGCCTTTGCACGCGCCTCGTTGCTAGGGCTAGTTTAAGACTGTAGTAATGCTCTCCGGGTTTTTTTTTAACCAATTGCATTGATATTAAATGCTTTTAGTGCACATCGCTGCTACCAATTCGCTTTCCTTTCTATCTTTGCATTTAAAATACATGGGGACAGGGAGGTGAATGATTTGTGCTTTTTAAAGAATTGCAATTGACAAGCCTCAGTACCGAGCTCGTGGTTACTTTCCATTAGTGTAACTGACTGAAAGTCGGCAGCATCGGGACTAAATGGCTGATCACACTGCCAAGGCGAGACATGTGTATGCCTGCGGAAGGATGTGGCGTTTGTTTGTTATTTCACAACATGCCGCGAATCTCGGGGTCGATCCAACGGTTCATCGCCAGATTCATAGACAGTCGAACTGGCACTGGCAACGCATTCATTTTCAGGGATCGTACATGGGCTCGATCGGACTCTGATCTTTTTGTTACGCGTTGGTGATGTGCTTCGCTTTGCTTTAAGTTAGAATAAACTGAATGGTATTCTCCTTTTTGCTAAACAAATATAACTTTAATATTCAAAGTCTGTCATACAGACATTTTTAAAAACTTTTTCTTTTGAACTGGCGCTTATTTCTATCCAAAGTTTGAAGTTAACAATTCTAAGAAGCTTGATCCTGCCCCGAAGTTCCGCCTGCACACCGGGGCCACGATGCCCTTCGCTTTCCGCATTGGCTACTCGCAGTCAGTGACGATCGCCACAAGATGCGCCAGTTATTGGCACTCCGAACTGTCAGTCAGGGGTCGCTTAGGTAGTCGTTGGTTACTTGAGCTTTCAGTCGTGCAATCCCGCGATTACTATCAATTCTGTTATGTTTGCAGTGGAGACGGCGTCGCCATGGCTAAAACTTACTAGCTTAGGGAGTTCAGCTACTGACGTTCACTTTTTAACGAAACGTGCCTTCTACCTGTAATTATAACGGGGGAGGGGGGGGGGGAGGTTGACGAACACGTTCTACTGCTGGAATATCTAACACAAATTGTGCTATCGCATGAACGAATTGATACATTCACACGAGTGAAGATGTGTAAGGCTGCAACAAAGTAAATTATTGATCAGTGCGAGACATCAATGGACCTTTTGGAATTTCTTACACAGTAATTTATACCCAATTAGTGCCTTGGATACGTTGGCGGTGGATTATACCTATGTCAAATCTATATTGTTCTAATAATGTTCACATAATACAGTTATCTATTTTAAAATCACATCCATACGATCTAAATATCTCCCCTTTAATTTGTTTTTTCATCTATTTGTTTAAATTAAATACTGTACTCGGAGTAATAAAATCGACTTTTCAACAGCCGCCTCCAAACCTTCGATGTTGTGTTTTCTGCTCCCCCCCCCCCCCACCTTGAGTATTTGATGAAATTAGTAAAATAAGTCCCGCTTTTGCAAAATCATCGTTAACCGAGCAGCGTCAACAGCATTCAATACTGAGAAAACTTTAAGAGGCTCTTGTCTTTTTTGTTGGTGTATCGCCTCCAACTCGTAAGGGACTGATAATTTTTTTAAATTTCTAAATGCAATGTACTAAGATGCGAGTTTTATTAATTAAACAATTGACTAAAATGTATATAATACGGAAACCTTGCATAATTAATAACAGTGAGATTCGAAACGAAACTATGTTTCCATGATTATCGTTTCATTGATTACCGAAATAAATTGTTTTGACTATGGATAAATCTTGCTTGGTAATATAAAGAATATATAAATATTACGAAAGAAATGCCAGTAAAAGTATCATGACAAAGAACACACGGCAAATGCTTTACGATTTTAAAGAAAAGACAATTTTGAATAATTAATTACATTTCTTAACTTGTTTAAAATAACGTCATTTTTTAAACAAATCTTTCAGCCGTGGTTATTTCTTCCTTAATAAGACGATTTTTCTGTAACGTTTGTAGAGTTAATTTTACTGGAAAGACAAACGGAGCTATCATGTGGAGATGATTTTGAAGAATGAAGATAATAATGTGGTTAGGTGCTTCTTGAGTTGCCATTATTTTTCACGGAATATTTAACTAGGCACTTGGTCAGTGATGGATACTCAAGAGTTCTTGCTTCCATTTTTAAACACACATCCTCCAAGCCATGCGATAACATATTTGTTTAATATTTCCATATGCATTTTAAAATTAGATATGTTAATAAAGTCTTGTATCAATATTTATGTATCTTACTACAAACTAGTACTGTAGTTTGACTTGTAATACACCGGCGATAAACTGTACTGGTTCTAATATTTTAAGGCTCTGAGTTAGCAAAATCAATTTCGAGTTAATTGATCTAAGTGTGTGGATGCGACTGTAAACATGGCATGATCTGCAGTCCACTCATGTGAAAGACGATCTAAATTAGATTCTTCTGGGCTAGATTATTAAACCTTGCAATCTAAATACAAGTGAATTTCACAATACTCACTGGAATTTAAAACTTACACGAAAAAAACACCACAAATGAAAAAAACCGACCAAGCTATATTGTTTTTATCTACAGATAATGTGTTCTAAATTACTTTTATTTGTTGAAATAATAGTCTAAAAGGAAAACAGTTTTATTTTCGACTTTAGAGTTTGGTGACTTTGGCAATCATAATGGTGAACAAATAGATATATGTATTTCATATTTTAACATATAGTAAACTGCCCTAAAATAATAACCGCAACCTTATAGTTTGATCGGTTCTTTAAGGTGATAAGCAGGTTTAGAAGAAACCCGACTAGGTTAGAAGGATTCTTCAGAAATAATATAATCCTGTAGTTTTCCCCGGTAAAAACACATGTAAGTTATTTAGACAAGACAGATAATTTGTCTGCAATGTTGTTTGTGATGGGGGAAAACCTGGGATTGTTCTAAGTCTGATCGATGGGCATTTCTCCGATTTCTGATGTTTAAGAGTCAGGATGTCCAGTATGGTCTGACGAGGGCACTGCAACGTGGAACATCAGCCATCACCCCAAATACTGATTTATTTACTAATAATCGATACAAGGAGGGGAACACAATTGGATCACCCTCGATTATTGCTGACATAGCATAATTGATCATTGTTCATGAACAGAGGTTCTCACCACATAATTGAATCATCAGCAATATGGGTCAGCCAAGGGCGCCAACTTAATACAGTAGTAGCCAAAAAAATGATGCTGGTTTCTCAATGTCCAGAGGGTGTAAGGGGCGAATCTAGTGAAAACTGCTAACCTTGTAACCAGATGAGGTGAAACATTTTAACTCGATTTGTTTCTTAACACATTTGATGGCTTTTGTTTGACCTGTTTGTCAGCAACCCACTAGTGCTGTCCTTTTAACACTTATTGATAGACATACTTTAAGATGATTAACTACAGATTTACAGTTGACAACCCACCTGTGGAAGAGATAAACGCAGTCACCTTTATGGAAGCGTTACGTTATATTTTAGATGACAGCTTGTCAGTATTTATAAATGCATATGTTAATTGAAAACGGATCACAAAACGCAAGCAATCTACATTCCGTATTGTTTGTGGCCAGCGATCCAAATGCAGCGGCCCTGCGTGCATTTGGAGCTTTTAATCTTTTGGCGATGCACAGCAAATATGTTTCATTTTTTTTGTGTGTGGAAATGACAGCGAAAGCGTACACATGAAATAGTAATCAGGGGTCAAAGCATTTCAAACGTTTTATTTGTTGCAGTCTTGGGCACAAGATGTTTATCTACAGCCACCAGACACACATCTAGGACAGAGGACCTTAATTCTGTCTCAGACAGGCTGTTATTGTTATTGATAGTTAGCATCAACGTCCAGGGTGAGAAATGGAGCCGCTGCAGGGAACTTCATGCAAGACATGGTATTGATCTACTGGTCCCTTACCTCCCTGAAGCTAGATGGAAAGAACAGGAGAAACTTGCCATCTCACACGTTTTATTCAGTTTCTATACCAACTATTATCAGTTTGGGAGCATATTGACAATGACAGAAGGCGATCCGAGGCTATTCAGCACATCCATAAACCAGACTGAGGCGGGTGGGGGGATCATATCGTGTATAAAGACAAATGGTACATTAAAGTGCAGCGGGATCGTCGACGAACACATTCTCTTGTCAATGAAGACCCACGTAGGAGGAATAAAGAATTAATCAGACTACACATACCTAACTCAGCTGCTATCGATTGCCCAGCTAAATCTGCCACCGAATTGTAAGCATTGTTTAATTGGCTTATCTAAACTTAAATCCAACCACAAAAAAGTGAATTTCAGAGTTGTCGATTTCATATGATCGACCTATCACCAACTCTGACAACTTGCCCAAGTATGCACAGCAATTTTCTGCAATTTTCTTTCCCTCCACACGCCATCACAATTACTGCAGCTCAGTTCTAAGGCCTATCAGCTATTGGTTCAGCAATATAGTTTGTATATGTTTTTTGAAACTATCGATTAATAAAAGAATCTCGGATAATTGAAAGAAAATATTTGCTTTGTAGGCCATTCCTATTTCTGTCTGAATACATTTATAACGGCTGACTGCTCTTGTCAGTATAAATACTGATTCTGGATAAGTGTTTTACCACATGGGTTCATTTAGAAAGTTGTTACTTCTTAGATTGTAATAATAAAACATGAAATCGCAAAACATTCATATCTAAACAGACGCATCTTACCTTAACTATCCAAAAATAAGGAGTTGGACTAAACATAATTATTCAAAAATAATAACAATTATAATAAGGCAACGTCAACATTTTGACTGTAGAACAACGTGCATTTTTTGTTTATTTTCTAACTTCATTTTATAACAATGCAAACAAACTTTGTGAAACGCGATACTGAGTAAATTTCGTTGCAAGTTGCAACTAGTTACTTTAACAAAGCTCCAAAGATTATCTTCTTCGAGCGGTGAAATTTAAACTATGTTCGCGATCTTCGTGACGTGCAGCTATTCCATAAATCGTCTATATATAATCAAATCCGTTCTTTGAAATAAACACAATCAGGAACAATGGGCAGCAATACATAAACTAGTAAAGAAAAATGCCTTAATTGCTTTCAGATTATATTAACTAAGTTAAAATTAATAAATTAAATTAAGTGAGAAGAGAAAATCCAAACTCTAAAGTTTGTAGAATCGTCAGCGTCTTAAAAAAAATCTGTCACTTTAACTCACTTAAAGCTCTCTTTCATGCGTCACCGAATTTCCTACATTAGCATCATTGTCACTTATATAACACTGCGGAACAAGATCCAAATGTAGAGAAGTCATTTAAGAGTTCCGGACTCCATTTCACTGTAACTATGTAATTAGAATAAATTCAGATCTAAAACTGAAATACCTCGCAGTTATATCCCTACCATCTACGGTACAGAAAAACAAATGTCCTGAGAGAAACACTATACCTGGCATCTCTCTCTTTCTCTCAGATGTACCAGCGCCTCTGCACGGTAAAGTGCTAAAGAGGACTCGAGTACAAGATAGAGCCTATCCTGAGGTTTAAAAAAAATGTAAAATAAATATTAAATATGCAGGTAATGATTATTGTCCACTGTCAAGTCATCATCAGTGAGATACTAGTTGTAATTCTAAACCATACTAGCTGTGTTAATGGGTTAATTGTATCATTCATCTGAAAGCACAAAGACCTTCCATAACTGAAAAACCACACATAAACACACAATCTATTGATTTTGGACAAAGATAAATTTGGATGCTGTGATGATTTCTGTGAGCTTTTACAACACAAATGATTATTGTACTTCAAATCTCCAAACGCAAAGCATATTCTCCCCTAGGAAGATTTCATTCCATGCCAGAAGTTGTTCAAACCTCAATGACGTTTGGCTGAATTTATCTGGAAACAGTGAATTGTAAAATTTTGCACACAGTCTTCATTTTTTAACTGTCTGAAATACACGGTGGAGGTATAAGCAGATATGTTCAAGTATTTGTATCATTTCCCCTGACATAACTGCGACAGTTAGACATTTGTTTTATTTTCTTTAAGTTTCTAGACATTTTGCAGACTTTATTTTATAATCATAATTTTGGTCTGTTCAGAGCCAGTGGAGAAAATAAGGCAATCCTTCAACATATGTTTGTACATCCTTGCATCCATATGTGGAACTTGAGTTTAATTCCAGATTTTGTCTGGCAAAAAAATGCTGCCCAAATTATTTTTTGTATATTTGGCAAAGGCATGAATCCATAAACGAGGCACTCTCATCCTCCTGCTACTTTTAGCAACACTTCTGTTCAGGTTCTTTGAAGAAACATGTTTTTTTGGGGGAAGGAATTGAGACTAATTAAATTGTCCCTGTCATTGGGACGGCTAGCAGTTAAGGATTAAATAATTTGAAATGAGTAGCTGTGAGCTAATGTTTAGGGATAAATGTGGAATGACACGAAAGTGAGGAAAATCTATCATTGGTACTGAAATAATGCAAAGATCAGCCATAAATAATTAAGATGCTAAGGACAACAAAGGATGACTATTTTAACTGCAGGATTTTCTTTGCAGTTTTATAGCATCTGTAAAAAAAAGAATGTTGCTTATTTCTTTGTGCTGAATATTGAAAAGTGATATGAAATAAATACAGGAAACCAGCCAATCTTGATCTAGTCTTAATAGTCCCAGAGCACTTTGGAAAACAATAGCTGTAGGTAAATCTTTTCTGGATTTTAAATTTTAATATTTCCAGTTCTGACTGCCTTACAGAGTAATCTTGAGGACGCTGTGATGGAGAGGGAGTGAAATAGCATAATTTATTAATGATTTGTATTATTCCTACAACTTTTGATAAAACTATGTAGAAACCTTTCAAGCAATCTTCTTTACAGTTCCGGCTGTAACAAACACCCTGGGGCTCCAAAGCACCATTCTTTCTATGCACTCTGCAATTGAAAATTCAGTTCCATGGCTCTGCTCCAGCCTGTTGATACTGTTCTGAGTACCAAGTTTTATTTCCTTATCCAGTTTGAGGGCGTCTCACATTGGTTTATGAGTTTGCATCTCAACCTTACCAGCCATCCCACCCTCTTTCCTCCAGCTATAGTTTTGCATCCCTCACTGGCACCATGCTTTGAGGCTTTACTTTTCCCACTTCTTCAAGCCAGAAAAGAAAGCTGAACTTATTTAAAAAGTAGGGTAAAGCAACAGGATGATGGAGTCAATGTTTGTTAAAAAGTAGTTTAAAGATTATGTCCATGTGGGGGTCGTCCTTGGCAGCTTAGTGGGGTAATTACAACCCACCATGTGGTATTGAGTCAGACAGCAAGGAAGATTCCAGATTTCAATCCTGATCTACGTTAGTTTATCTTATCTTGATCTAGGTAATGGTGGAGGCAGTATACGTTCGAGGCTAAGGATTAGGGCGGAAAAAGCTAGAGAACTTCCTCATGATCACTGTTCAGTGACCTTATTTCAAAGTACATATTTGTGAATGTCAGGTGAGGACAGGATTAGGTATGGTGGTAATTTTTCAGCCGTGGATGAAACGGCTCACTGACATTGACTGTTGACGCTCACACATGACCATGTGGGTGAGATATTCGAGGGTTGCTGGCACCTAATAAACTATAGGGGTGATTCCCTGATCTGGCACTCCCAACGGGGAGTAGTGTTTGCAAGGAGCACATGGCAGGAAATTGCATGCTGCAGGCCCTTTTTTTTCCAAGATTCTCACCCTAGGGGTGCTACCACTCCAATGGGAGTGTTAGATTACCATATATTCCACTGAGTCATGACCTTTATAGAGTGTGTGTGTATGGAGAGGAATTGGAGGGTGTGAGGAGGGGAGATGGAGGGAGAGACGGACAGTAGAATAAAGTTCCCAGTTGTATTTATGCTTACATTTACAGATAAATATAGGTACAAACCACACAAAAAAGTGGTGATATTAAATAAATGAAATAAAATCAGGACATTAAACTGTCCCCAAACTATTTAACAGAATTTAGGACAAAGCCGATAGGACTGTGACAGTCTCAACCATACTGGGCATTCCAGTCACCTTATTCAAAGCTGAACAGAGCAGCTTTTTTTCACTCCTATTCATAATCCTCACAGTTCACAGGTTGCTTTTACTCCTTCAAGTCACCTCCAATTTTTCCTGTACTATTTCTAATGTGAGAATGTAGCATACACAATTTTCTCCAATTAAACATTGGCAAAACCGAAGCTATTGCCTTTGCCCCCGCCACAAACTCCGTTTCCTAGCCATCAATTCCATCCCTCTCCCCAGCCGCTATCTCAGACTGAACCAGGCTGTTTTGCAGCCTCGGCATCCTATTTGATCCTGAAATGAGCTTTCATCCCCATATCCTCGCCATCTCCAAGACCACCTATTTCCACCTAATATCGCCAGTCTCCACCCCTGCTTCAGCCCATTGGCTGCTGAAACACTCATCCATGCTTTTGTTACCTCCAGACTTGACTATTTTAATACTCCTCCCATCTTCCACCCTCCATAAACTTAAGCTCATCCTAACTTGCACCAATTTCCATTCACCCATCACCCCTGTGCTTACTGACCTACATTGCCCCCGGTCTACCAACGCCTCAAATATAAAATTCTCATCCTTGTGTTCTAATCCCTCCCTAGCTCTGTAACCCTCTGAGAACTCTGTGTTCTACCTCTTCTGCATCCCTGACTTCCTTTGCCCCACTATTGCCAGCCTTGCCTTCAGCTGTCTAAGCCCTAAGCTTCCTGAATCTCTCCACCTCTCTCTCCTCCTTTAAAACGCTCCTTAAAGTCGACGCCCTAATATCTCCTTCTATTGCTCGGTGTCAATTTTTGTCTCCTGTGAAGCCCCTTAGAGCATTTTACTACTTTAAAGGTACTATGTACATGCAAGTTGTTGTTAGCCAGAGAATCAATACCTCCAGGAGAGGAGAGTACAAAGAAAATTGACAAGATAATAACGTAGTAACAGAATGTGCATTATTTTTCAATAAAATGCTCTCTTTCTGTCAGCTGACCCCATTATAACCCTGGTCTAACATCACAATGTTGTAACAACCCATTCTATGAAGTGATGTCAATCCATGTATCAAAACTGAATGAACATAATAATTGCAATTAGTAACAAATAAATGGTTGGAGCAGATGATACATATTCTTAAAAAAAATTGTTAATTAATTTGCCCTTCAATTTTCACCCTTAACTCCTCCTTTCATGAACTCATTGGTACAATTCTATGTGGGTGGTATCCTCCAATACCATGCCCAAGTAAACATTCTTTATGTGTGAGTCTGAATGGTCAGTGGGCTAATCAACTCAAGAGCATCATAGTTGAGCCCATAGACTTCACCCAATGTCCATACGTATGTACTTTCCAGCAAGGCAGCCTGCATAGCAATCAGGAGCAAAAATCCCAGCAAATGTTCCCTTCCCGAGCTTGGGGTCAACTGTACTGCCTCTATCACTGCCCTGGCGGATACTAACAACCTTATATTCTAAAGGCAGAACTCAAATGAGAAAACTTGACAGCGGAAAATTAAGTCATGAATTTCTATATATTCGTAATAAAAAGAACACAGAATGTATTTGTGACTGAAACACACTCAAAATTCCTATTGGTTAAGTTTTGCTGTTTGTTGTGTAATCTTTATTTAGTGGAGTTTTGCAACATGCTCTCAGCCATCTGAAATACTCTCTACTATTTTATTTCTTAGTTGGTGGCATTAAAGTTCATTTTGATAGTGAATGTAACTATACACTGCTATCCCCAATGCTTTAGTTGTGTGATATTTCATCATACAAACCAGGAAGTCCTTAATCCTGACACCTGGTCTGTGCTAACTTAAGTGATTTCAGCCAGGACATCAATGACTCCACTGTGGCAGCTGGAGAGTTCGGTCATATTTCAAATCAAAAGGTAGACTATATTTTAAATATCTATATATGTAAAGGGTTTTGGTAGCCACTATAATTTTGTTTATTGCAGGTGTGTATTATCTGGGTTAAGTGGGAGTCCACATGCCTCAAGTATGGCTGGAAATGCCACAGGGGGTTTGCTCTGCTTTTTGTTTGTGCAAGCAATCACCTCAGCCATTTTTTTTGATAATACACTTAAATCAGGCCCATGACAAAATGTTACAGTTCTGGAGGCTACATGCATACAATCATTCCTAGTGGCTGGGCTATTACAGTTGGCTTTGTTCTGTATAAAAATTGGCCAGGTTCCATTGTATCTTTTGTTTGATGCGTGACAAAGGCCTGTGAAACCTGTACTTAAGTAACCTGGCTCTCATGGCGAGGGGAGGGTTGCACCATGGGGTATCTCTGGGGGCAGGGGTGGATACATAGCACCAAGGTCAGGCAGGAGGATGTAGTTGGAAACTTTCTCCCAATTCAACAGTTCTTCTGGTTCCAATGATGTCGAGGGATCTGAAAGCTCCATGGGAGTGGACTAAACCTCACATATAACTTTAATGTTATGGACACTCTGCCAGATTTGGAGCGTTAGTGAAGTGTCAAGTCATTCATTATGTTTGCATAAAGTCCCTTGATTTTCTGCTACTGTTTAACTTTTACTTTAAATAAATGTAATTCATAGTGTATAGCCTAAGTTGCATGGTCTCATTGAGATCATTCTTCTATTATACAAAGATTTCGAAAATATGAAATGACGTATGTTATTTTCCATTACCTTTGACCCCTAAGCAAATTACCAGGTGTATATAAGGTCACCTTGTGAAAGAAAGGACTTGAATTTATATAGCACTTTTCAGATCCTCAAAATATTTAGAAGTGCTTTACAACCAATCAATTACTTTTGAAGTGTATTCACTGTTGTTTTGTAGGCAAATGCGGCAGCTAATCTGTGTGCAGCAAGGTCACACAAACAGAAATGAAATTACGACCAGGCAATCTGTTTTGGTGGCGTTGGTTGAGGGATAAATGTTGGCTAGGACACCAGGAGAATTCTCATGTTCTTCTTCTAATATATCCATCTGAACAGGCAGATGAGGCCTCAGTTTGATATCTCATCCTTAAGACAGTACCTCCAACAATTCAACGTTCCCTAAGTACTGCATTGAAGTGTCAGCTTATATCACATACCCATATCCTGGAATGAGGTTGAGCCCACGGCCTTCTGACTCAGAGGCAAGGGTGCTACTAGTGAGCCAAGCTGACATAATAGTTTTAGTAGGGAGCAAAAAGCTCACTTATGGGAATAGTCCTTGTCGCTGAGCACAAGAGAAATAATCTGATGAGAACTTAAAAATTGTAACAGGTGTTAATCTCAGTGTCCACAGAGTTTGGGAAGGGAAATATCTGTTAGGGTTACTACTCCTGATCACTGTCGAAAGATCCCTACTGTAAAATGTCCATGTATAGATGTAAGGAGAGAACAAGATCAGGCTTAACTGTGACGTGAACAGACTGTGAACATTCACTGTCGAGGCTCACGCGTGAAGAATTGGCTCGTTGGGTGAGGGACCCAAGTAGCTGCCAATACCCGTAGAACAGTACTCCAGCATGAGCCAGGAGAGGAAGGCAGACACAGTGAAAGAAAACAAAACGTAATGACAGCCAGGAATTTCTCAAATATGATTTCTCTTCATTATATAAAAATAGCTTCTCACAATGTGCCCCTTCAGTTCAAAAGCAGCTCACTAATGAAAATATAAAGTGGGATATGGAAAAATCCCATTGTGACAAAACAAACCAATTCTACAAGGATCAGAAGTCCTGTGGAAGAAAACAATACTGATGTTTTGCATTAACTAGTCCTTGTGCGTATCTGCTTTCAGTACTGTGCAGTTACTTTTAGCATTGCTTATATGCAGCCTACTTGTTCCCTATACACAGCTTAACCCTTTGATCAGCGGATAACTCATTCAGCTGGTATGCGTAAACAGCAATGATAAAAGGCTACAAGAGAATCAAAATGCCAGACAACAAGCAATAAAATCCAACTGAACATTGTTTCTGAAGATATGTACTAATGGAATGTTTTACTGCTTCCTGTTTTCAACTTTGAAGTAAATTAGCAATAAAAAGCACTTTTCTAAAGCAACAAACATTTCAAGTTAAAAGGAATAAATGGAGGAATGATACAGTTTAATGTCAAAATGGTACATCCCACTTGCTTCACAAAGAAATGAGAAGACCGTTAATAGTGTTGTTAATACGATTTTTCATAATCTTTTCTGATGTACCATAAGCAACACAAAGCTTCCTCCATTTAAGGGAAATTTGCTGTTTTATTCCCAGTTCTCTTTCAGCAGCAGTTCCTACATTCTGTGCAGGATAAACAAGCAGTGAAGCAAACAGCCGATTGAATAGAATTTATAGCAGTGCGTTTTTGGGTGATTTGTAAATGATTGCATGAGATGATATCAGGCAGGGTTTTGGGTTCACAGCTTTTGGAAACAGTTCTGTTTAAGAAATAGTATTTGCAAAGTGTGTTTTTTCCCCAAATAATGCGTTTGGATGTACTTAACAAAAGAACACCTGGATGAGGTTTAAAGAACAATGGTAGTCAACATATTTGAGCAGCTCTGCTCATCCTTCTGTGCAAATGCCCCAAATACAATGAGATTCTTAAGCATACAAACTGCATTCATTTTCATTGATAGGGATCCTGGAATGAGTTGTGAACGGGAAGTATATTGTTAATTTCAGCAGACCTGATTAAAAAAAATATTCTGGAGGTATACCATTAAATATAATACTTTGACACAAACTACTACATAACAATGAAACTTATGCACAAGGTTTCTTTAGAAAACCAATGAGCATGTGCAACTAAAAGTTCCTTCAATGAACAAATGAAATGAGGATTATATTACACCATTTGTAGTTTTATCTAAAATGTTATCTCGGATCTATGGTTCATTTTATAACACTGCCAGTACATTTGAAAATGCACAAGATAAGGGTCTCAATCTCAAGGATTAATCTAGGCTAGTTTCTGCAACAATTTGACCTCACAGATGACTTTGGATAGTATTACTTGTTTGAGTCCTCAAAACAATTATCAAGGGACAGTTAGAAAACGCTGCTTTAATGGTGCAAACTGCAATTGCTTGTTGCAACAAAAGACTAAATGTTGACCCCTGAGATTTTAAAACTGGAAAAATACTGTCACAATGCTGATGCTGCTCTGACGACAGATAGGAAGTGAAGTCACTGAAATGAATTAAGCAAAAGGAAAGAGAGCCTCTGACAAACAAATACACAAAAGGAGAGAATGGAATGCATTGTGCCAAGAGTCTACTTTCTTTAAGAGTTTTGACCATCTGTTTTATTAAACAGCATGCTGCTACCATTATAAGTCAAAAATAGGTTTACTGCAAAAAGCAACAGTGCAGTACTAAATTGGAACAGGGAGGGGAAAAAGAATTTGCCAGTGTAAAAACTAGCACTTTTTTGTTGCATGCATATTAGTTTCGAATTCAAAGGCAGAGAAAGCTGGAAGACACAGAAGACACCAATAGAAGGCAATTTCTCTTTGTTATCAAGTGAAATGACTCAACAAATATGACAATAAATCACTGTAGAAATCAATCTGAGTGTAGGCAACTGCTCTGGGCTGATAATGCATCAATCAATATTTAATGTTTACACTTTAATTAATCCACGGTCAGGAAGCATTCTTTCAGTGACAAAATAGTGATTTGGAATAAAGCACCTTTTATATCAAATGCATACAAGTTGCTGGCTATCTATTACTCTTTGATTTGACCGCCAATTGATCATCATGGCTTTTCAAATTTCATGAGCGACGCTGTGACAAAAGCTGGGATACAACATAAATACAATCTTTGGAGCCTTGTTTTTTTTTAAATAAAATCTGGTTACAGCAGATTACAATATAATTAGAAAAAAGACAGGAAACATAGAGAATAGCAAAATGCATAGGTGTTCAAAATCAGAGATGCTGCTTAGCATGAAAGGTAGTTAGTATTCTGACTATTCAAACAGTAGAGAAATCGCAAATACTAGCAGTGCACATACACACACAGAGATACATGCTCATACACATGTGTGCATACACACATGCACAGATACATACACACACGCACAAATAAAGAACACTTATTACAATTATTACATTAAATAAAAATAAATATAAATGACAGCATTACTGTCATTTAGTACTGAGTTCTGGTTTGTCATGTGGAAGACTTCTTAGAAGAAAAATGATTTACAGGAAAAAAACACATCTTGCACACTTCTGAGCAAGCTGTCACAGAGAAAGGTTAGTACACATCAAGAGCAGGTTCCCTCCACACCTTCCCTTTTTTGATATTTCAGACTGTAGAGAGGGGGTGGCACAACAACAACTTGTATTTAAATAGTGTCTTTAACCAAGGCATTTCACAGGAACATTATAAAACAAAATTTGACACCGAGCCACATAAGGAGATATTAGGGCAGATGACCGAAAGCTTGGTCAAAGAGGTTGGTTTTAAGGAACGTCTTAAAGGAAAAAAGAGAGGTAGAAAGGCGGAGAGATTTAAGGAGGGAAATCCAGAGCTTAAAGCCTGGCAGCTGAAGGCACGGCCACCAATAGTTGAACGATTAAAATCGGACATGCTCAAGAGGCCAGAATTAGAGAAGCGCAGATATTTCAGAGGGTTGTGGGGTTAGAGGAGTTTACAGAGATAGGGAGGGGCGAGGCCATGGAGGGATTTGAAAACAAGGATGAGAGTTTTGAAATCGAGGCGTTGCTTAGCCAAGAGCCAATGTAGGTCAGCGAGCACAGGGGTGATAAGTGAAAGGGACTTGGTGCGAGTTAGGACACGGGCAGCAGAGGTTTGGATGACTTCAAGTTTACAGAGGGTAGAACGTGGGAGGCCAGCCAGCAGTGCATTGGAATAGTCAAGTCTAGAGGTAACAAAGGCATGGATGAGGGTTACAGATGAGCTGAGGCAGGGGCGGAGTCAGGAGATGCTCTGGAAATAGGCGATCTTAGTGATGGCGCGAGTATGTGGTTCGAAGCTCATTTCGGGGTCAAATATGACACCAAGGTTGCGAACAGTCTGGTTCAGCCTCAGATAGTTGCTGGAGAGAGGGATGGAGTCGGTAGCTAGGGAACAGAGTTTGTGGCAAGGACTAAAGACCAATGGCTTTGGTCTTCCCAGTATCTAATTGGAGGAAATTTCTGCACATCCAGTACTGGATGTCGGACAAGCAGTCTGACAATTTAGAGACAGTAGCTGGGTCGAGAGAGATGGTGGTGAGGTAGAGCTGGGTGGCGTCAGTGTACATGTGGAAAATGACGCTGTGTTTTGGATGATTTTGCTGAGGTCAACATGATGTCAGAAATTAAATAAACATATTGGTGGGTTGAAGTCTGGCATTTGATGATTTTAAGGAAATATTTCCCGAAACAGTTGTCTTACACATCATTATGTTCTTGCATTGCAACTTTACCACATAACCAGTTTCCAAAGTGACATTTTATTTATCTGAGGAAAGTAAGTATCTTTTCCATGGTGTGTGTGTGATTTAAAAACTTGTGATCACAGATTTGAAGAATTTTATGATGAGAATCACTCTTGCACAAATGTGACAGCATGAATAGATAAAATCACAGTCCGTGCATCCATTAGTCGGGTACCTAGCCACAGGAACAGGAATTTGAATCAGAATCTTTTTAATCTGAGACATGGGGATGGATGTTTTTATTCCCAGATTACATCAGAGTACATTCCTACCAATCCTCACCCAGCATTATTATTCAGGACAGAAGCATATTCTGAATCAATCAGAATGTGTAGCTGCCGTTCCAGTGTAACTTTACATTGGTACCCGGAGTGATTTTGCTGCCATTAGTCCCAGTACTAATCTGAGCTAAACAACATTTATATTCAGCATCTGAAATGCAGTTATAAAGCCTGGAAGTATGATTGGCAGGATGATAACATCATTTCACCACATAAGGGTTGTTCTTCTTGGTGCAGAGAAGGTTAAGAGGAGAATTGATAAAGGTGTTCAAAATCATGAATGGTTTTGGATTGGCAAAAGAACCAGAGGACACATGAGGAAATGTTTTTTTACACAGCAAGTTGTTGTAATCTGGAATGCATTGCCTGAAATGGTGTTGGATGCATATTCAATAGAAACATTAAAAAGAGACTTGAATAAGTACTTGAAGGGAAACATATTACAGAGCTCTGGGGAGAGAGCAGGGGAGTGGGGTTAATTGGATAGCTCTTCCAAAGAGCTAGCACAGGCATGGTGAGCCAAATGGCCACCTTCTGAAGTGTATCTGAACTGCCTTAAGACAATAGACAGATTGTAAGCTGAATATGAACAGGACAGTAAACTCCTATTTCTGCTGCATCGAGCCATTCAGAGTAAATGCATCTCAAGGTGTTTTATGGAGCCATGCAGACCAGAAAGGTCTGAGATTTAGTTCCAAGTCTGTGCTGAATAAGATGACTTCAAATGGTTCAGCAGTTCAGGTGTTGGAATTGTTTCCTGAGGGAGAGGGGTGGAAAGCAGCCAGGGTCCCAGTCCTGGTAATCACCTTGCTAGAAAGTGTTCATGTGTGTGCACATTGTGTGAAGATAGGATTACATTACATGGCCCCAACATTAGCAAGCCTGATCACACTCATTGTCTGGGCCCTCACATGAATTGGCCTCTTGATTGCAGTCCTAGAGGCCTATGGAACTGTATCCCAACACAAGAGGAGGGAATGGAAAAATCAGAAAAGTTGCATTGCTGTTATATAAAAACCACCACCGTAGAGATAAAATAACAAAGTTATTATTAATGCATTGCGGATCTTTGACAAGAGAAAAAGATACAAATTTGTACTATGCAAATTAATTATACAGAGTTCTGTCTGGTTCTCCCATAGCTCTGGTGGGAGATTGGTGGAACCCTCAGAGAATGACAGTAAATGGCTGCACATTGCCACTTACGCCATTTCCCTGTGCGTTCTGCCTGTCCCCTGCAGGTCTTACAACAGGAGATCAGGAGAAGCCCCATAGAACTTCAAGGTCATATATTTCATTCACCAAGTATACATTCTATCATGGAGGTGTTTCAACCCCAAATACAAATTATTTTCAAGCTGGTTATGCAACTGGCTAAAATATTTAACTCTGAGATTGGTAGTAGTTGTAACATTTGAACAATGCTGGCTGAAATTGTGTCTGAAGTTGCTATAAATAGCCTGAAACTGCCAGTAACATTTACAACATCCATGTTTTTGAGCAGGATGCAAAAAATAAAAGTACTTTCAAATGTTACTGTATGTCATGGTGCCAAAAGACGGCAACATCAGGACCGACTGTAAAAATAGGTTCCACTTGGGGTTGTAACAAGAACATACAAACAAGGAAAGTAGGGCTTCCACCTTCTGCCCAATCTAAAACCACATGGCAACAGGCCATTAATTTGAAAATCCTTATCCTTATTTAAAAATCTATCCAATGCCCCACTTCACCCAACATCTGAAACCTCCTCCAATTCTACAGTCTCTCCTCAGTCCCTCTACTCCTATGCCTATAGCAGAGCTTTCAGCCACAACAGACCTGCTTCCTCTAATTTTCTTGTAAAACTCAGCCACCTTGCCTTATCTCTTCCCATCTTCAAAAGCCTCCATGAAACCTGCTTCTTTGACCTCACATTCAGCCTCCACTCCTACCCCTTCTCCCAATTTCTGTTCAGTATCTGAACTTTCCCTTCCCTCTTGTGAAGTACCTTGGAACTTTTTGCTACATCGGAGGCACTGCAAAAGTATACATTGTAATTGTTTTTAAAGAACTGTGCACATGCTCGAAATGGGACTGATTGTGCGGGCAAATGTATGGCCAGTCTGTTCATGCACATGCACAGCCTTCTGTAATGCATAAACTTGACTTTTACTGGCTGGTTTTCAGTTATCAAAATTATCGTCAGCCACCTAGAACTAGACGTCCCCGCTGAAATGGTTATTCACGAGGCCCAACAAGCCTGCCCCTTTTTGATGAGCTTTTCACTTAAATCCCTCAATATGGCAACCATCTACTTTTGAAAAGTAATGAAAGCTGTTTCACAGGTCTGCGGAGAGTATTATAACGCTCACCATACTTATAATACTCCTCAGGAACATTTAACAGAAAATAGTTTTAAACAAATGGGGCATGATTTTCCTCAGGTGACAGTTGTGATGCCAGAAATAACATTACTACAGGTACCTGATTAGTAGTTTCCCTCAAAATGCCAGTGCATGAGTTAATGATATAAATGTGAACTTTATACTGTACAGTTTTTTCTTTAGTGCCACTAGAGAGCAATGGGTAGGTTGTCCCATTAAATAATTAAAGATTACATTTCAATATTTTTTTAAAGTTCAAAAATTCCCATACAGATATACGTAGTTAGAACCTTATCACACGATGGTCAGGACTCCAGTTCGCAGCCATGGCTGCATCATCCCAGGCTCTTTCAGGGTTTGAGAGTGGCAGCAAGATTAACACCCTTTGGCAAGTCCAAAAACTGAACAAGTGACAAGATAATGACAGGGCAGAGAATGGAATTAAAGTGGAGTTTTGAACCCTAAATGCTGTGCTGGTGGCATATATCCTTGTTCTCAGTCATGCAATGAGGTGTGCAGGCCCTCTCACCTGATGTGCAGTGTGTCGTATTTTGAGGTCATGAAACTGGCCAGCATTCTGGAGGCTGTGCTGACACCCAATGAAAACCTCATTAGATCATCGATCATCTCCCAGGTCCAGTAGAAACCAATCCCTGACCTATGCTAGGCTAGGACTCTTGTCAGCTGTTGCTGTTCCCTAGCAGCCATTACTACTTTCCCTCATTTGTGATAGGTGCTTCGTCCAAGTGCTGGATTCTCAAACTCACTATCTAATTGCACTGGGATGTTTGGATCTGTGGGTGCTTGTGCCAGGTGGAGTGTGTGATGTGACATGCTATGAAATGGTCAGTCATGAGCACCACAGGTCCTGGGGCACCACCTTTGGAAGCCTCAGAAGAGAAAAGGAAGACATGTTACTCTATTTTCTGGATGGAAAGTCTTCTAACAGAAGATGCCAATATATTATGCGGTATACTGCTGTTGTGCAATGTATGTCTCTGTGTTACTGAGTAACACTGAGACTAATAAATATAAGATATTAGTTGTGAGGTGGTACCAAGCTCTGCTTCCACTACTCCTCCCACAGAGTCCTTGTCCCAAGGTACCCAGTGACACTTCCTTGTAGTATGATAGCTGCTTGAGGTTCACAGGTCTATCTCCAGTGCTACTTCACATCCAATGGTTATGTACGATCTTCTCCTGAAAGCAGATGCAAGACATCCAAATTCCTTGTGGCCACTGAATCCATTACAATATAGTCTGCATGTAGTTTCTGTTGGCAATGTTCTTAATGATCACACTTTTCAACAGTTATAGGGTGATTTTCATCCTAATACCGCTCCTTTTTTCACCATTAGCAAAATAGCGAGACAACATTTTCTTTTACAAAGTCACCGCTGATTTGTACCCCAACACCTATCCAAGGCGATTTTCACGCCAGCCTTGATTTAGGCAGCCAGCACTCCTGCCTGAAACAGATGGGAGCCGCTTAAATATATTTGAATGGCTGTATATTTCAAGATCCTTTTGGCTTTCTTGATTACTGCTCTGCAGTGGTTGAACATGTCGAGCATTAAATTTACTAAGTCTCCTCAGTCTCTTTCATACTTTATCCAGAGCTATTTCAACACCATTCAAGTAGCTGTTTTCCAGTGGGACTCTTATGATAGAGGTAAATCTCACCGTACCAGCTACACAGATTTATTACAACTATCTAGGTATAAAATAAATATTGTGCAGTGGTGGCACAACCCTTGCAACTGCTAAGAGAAAATGAAGCTCACAATATTTGTATATTTTATTTTGAGACTTATGGTATTAATGATCCGTCAATAACGATGAAATTACACTCATGAGAAAGACCGTTACATCTCATTTGTGATTCCACTTGTCATGTACGTTTTATACCATCTTATTCACAGAATAAAATGGTATTCCTCAGCTAACCATTTAACATTGACTATGTAATTGATATGATTTCATAAATAGCTTTCTGCCTCAATGAAGTGATTAAATTACCATGTTCTATGCTAGTAACATCAGTTATCCATTCTTTAATTCACTTAACTTATCTATTTCAGCTAATAAATAGATGCATCAAATGAACTGAGACCATTTACACAATTTTAACATCCTATTCTTCTTTTATCACCTTGCATATTAATAATTCCTAGATGTTATTCCCCAGTGGGATGGTGTGTGTTTCTGGGTTGTGGGTAAAACACATCTAAGGCTACAACCTTAATTGTGTTTGCAAACGCTTTATCATTTACTATGACTTCACTTAATCGCCTAAGACTCAGTTAATCACTGGAATTCAGGAGATTTTCAGCAACAGTATTCAAATATACAACGCTGAGAACTCCAATTCTCATTGTACTGAATAGGACATCATGCTGCTTTCAATTTTTCTTAATTTCTTTAAAGTGGCATTTAAATCCTCGCATAGTTTATTCTATATGTTGTGCCACTAACACTAAATTTGCATTGCTGTCAATCAAAATTCAGCAATGCAAACATGGCAGCTCCTATTGGCACCCCAGGACATTAAGTGAAGTGATTCTCACATCTTCCTCCAATGACAGCATTGTCCCAGCAGCAGCAAACACATATTTGAGCCTTATGTTGGAGGCAGGCATGTTTTTTGGACAGTCTGTAAACTGAGTGGCTTAGCCTGCTATACAAAGTAGAGTTCCATCTCTGGTTGGATGTATTTCTGGAGGTTTTAGCACACGACCTTCCACCTCCAACTGCCCGCACCCATGCTCTTGCCATTTGTCGCCCAACACGTCCATCCGGGAGGCGCACCACCTTCTCACGCCAATTGGAAAACAGCAGATTCTTAGTTCCGCAATTGGATCATGCTTGACTGTCAGTCCAACAGCATGTTTTTCTATATCCAATGTTTTTATAACTATCAACAAAAGTGTTCAAAGGAAATGAAAAAAATGTTTTAATGATTTTTTTCCCAAATTGATTGCAGCACTGTCCAGGAAATTAGTCTTCAAGTCGTGGAGACTCCAGGACAATCCTGGAGGGCTGGCAATCCTAATACAAGGGCCGCTTGGCATCACTGCCTTGTGGTGGATCTTTCCCCGCCATTGGAAATGTATGACTGTCAGCTAGTCTTTGAACTGTGACTTTAAAACTGCACAAGCAAACTAGACCAGTTACAAACAAGCAACTTACTTGCTGTGAAGTTAAACATCAATTTACCTCCTAACCATTCACACACGTTGACCTGGATTAAGCAATTGGTCCGATCCCTGGGTAGGGTTTGTATGGAGGGGTTGGGCAGGGGGGGAGGTGGCGGAGGCTGATGGTGGGGAAGCTTTTGGAGCTGGGTGAAGCACTCCTGCTCCCCTCGGCCCACAAGGATTGTTCCCCGAGACTGTCCTTGCTTCGCTGCAGTTGCTGGGCTTCAGTTGGCCACAGTTAAACTTGTTAAAGCTGAGGCTTCAAGCTCATTATCATATTTAAAGTGCCATCCTGCCTCCTAGGAGTGGGTTGGCTGCTCGCATCTCGCCACCCCCCCTACCAGTCCCCCCCCTTCCCCCCTTGTCTTGCCTCCGTTAAAACCAGAATTGGGCGGGTTGGAGGCGGGTCAGGGTCAGGATTCAGATATTTAACACTTTAACCTCCCACCTGACTCAAACCCGCCCGTTGTTTAGGTTTAAAATCCCCTCCACCTTATTTCAAAAATCATGGGCTAGATTTTGTTCTGCAGTGAGTTTACCACTGAAAGTACTTGAAATTACTCTCACCAATGTTACAGCCGAAATTCCCTGGGTTGCACGGTCTTTAAAATACAACAGTGCCAAGCTCTGGCACTAATAGCAGCTTCCATAGGAACTCTACCTTGGGGACAGTGGTAAAGGAAAATCTAGTGTTGCTGCAACAGTTCAAAGGGCCACAGCATCGATTTTGTGTCTGTAACAATGCAGCTCATTACAAGCCCTGTGGAAGAAGCAGGCCTTTGCACTGAGTACCATCTCCAGTAACCCTCGTACAACTACACAAAGCTGTAAAAAGGTAACTCACCTGGGCATCCAAGGTAAGAAGAGGCGCTCATATATCATTACAACAGGGAGCAGTTGAGGTGAATAACATTGATGCATTTAAGGGGAAGCTAGATAATCATATGAGGGAGAAAGGAATAGAAGCTTATGCTGATCGGGTTAGATGAAGTGGGGTAGGAGGAAGCTTATGTGGAACATAAACACCACATGGACCAGTTGAGCCGAATGGCCCGTTTCTGTGCTGTGCATTCTATGTAATTCTATGTAATCTTGCAACAATGCACTGTAATAGTCATCCTTTCAGATTGCAGTCATATTACCTTCACTGAGTTCAACATCATCTGTAACTCATCAGCACCATGCAGGAGATACCACAATACTGTTCACACCCCTTCCTTCTCCTGCAAGTGTTCCTTTACTCACAGCTGAACACATAGGGATGGAGGGAAAGACCCACGTGAGAGGTATGTCCTTGCCAGCATCTGTTCTCACCCCCATTAAGGAATGCCTCTGAAACCTGGGTTGTGTTCCATATGACGATATGCAGAGTGCCTTCACTCTCAACTTTCTTCTTAAAGGGGAAATGGTCTACAACTGATGACAAGGAAGTACTGCATCAAAAGACTGGCTTTCTAGATCATTTTAAGATGTTTTAATATAACTTAGGTCGACTCATTCAAATGGCCATTGTAGCTTTTAGCTTTTAAAAATGTCAGATTTACAAGCTCGTACAGGTATATGAAGTTTTTGTTTTACCAATGTTCCTTAAAAGCTATTTATTGGAGTTGCAATTGTCTTTTTTTGTTGCAAAGTTGTAGTTAAGTGACATGGACATGGTCAAGAATGTAGAGCTGCCTATTTAGATGCTAGTTTGGAGTGAAAACTTCCATTGCTCAATCACAGGATTGACTTGGGCTTTTGGGCTAACAAGCTCATAGACTGACCTCTTGCCATTTTCTCCTGTGAGTAGGTTGGCATATTTGTTAAACAGGTCATTTACTAACTCCCATTTCACAAATGAACCAGTGATACTTCAACCATAAACCCTGTTTTGACATATTTAGTTTAGGTCAACCTGACGCATACTGATTGCAATCTCTATCGAGTAAAAATAAACAGAGGATGAAATTAGTTTGCCTCCATTAGGCACTTTATTACTATTAAGTACTGAGGAATTATCATTTTCAATAGCAACAGCAACTTACATTCATATAGTGCCTTTAACATAGAAAACTGTCCCAAGGTACTTCACAGGAGCGTAACAGAGAAAAATGGATACCGAGCCAAGGAAAGAAATATTAAGAGAGGCAACTAAAAGCTTGGTCAAAGAGGTAGGTTTTCAGGAGGGAAAGGAGGAGAGGGAAGTGGAAAGGCAGAGGGCTAGATTTTTGGTCTTTTGCCGCCCTTGTTGGCAGCCTGGTGGGGCAGCAATGGCGGTGGAAAGCACTTGCGCCCGGGCAGCTTCCAGCTCCCTGCCGGCACATTCGTTGCTGGGTTTGCGGGGACGCGGAGCAGTACCGCCCGGGAGAGACGAGCCGGTGTGCAACGCCTCTGGTTGTGACACCGGCTCAATATTTGGATTGCGCCCGCTCCGTGGTGCACCGTAGCGCGCCCTAGTGGGACCACCAGTGAAAGTTGGCATTCCAAGATGTACTGCCCAAAGTGAGTGAAGAAATGTCTACCTCAGGGAAGTGTGATTATTTTTCTTTTTTGTCTTTTTGCGATTTATGTTGAGGTCACGACAGTAATGAATTGTGAATGTTTTTGGTGTTTTTTTTCAGTTTTATTGTTTTCTCCACGAACGCCTCTGTTAGGGAGGCTGGCTGACCTTCAATTGCTGCCAGGCTGGCTGTTTCGCTTGGGATTTTCAGTGGTTCAGCCAGCCCAGCGCCCTAAAAGAGTGTGGAACACCTCCATCACACTGCACTCCAAACTCAGGGCCAAGCTAAATTTTGCGGCTGGAGATGCAAACCACTTCCTGGCGCAAAATCTACCGCTCCACCCACGCGAATGCCGCAACAGAGGTGTGACCAAATTTCCACCCCAGAGAGTCTTAGGGATGGAATTCCAGAGCATGGGGCTGAAACAGCTGCAGGTACAGCTCAATGAGTTGGGAAAAGAGAGAAGGAAATACTCAGGAGGCCAGAGTCCGTGAAATGGACAGTTCTGGAGGGATTGAAGGGCTGGAGGAGGTTATCCAGATAGGGAGGGTTGATGCCATGAAGAGATTTAAATAAAATGATATAAGTGTTAAATTGGTGGTGTTGGGAGACTGGGAGCCAATGAAGGTCAGCAAGGACAGGAGTTATGGGAGAGCGGGACCCATAGTATATGGACAGCAGAGTTTTGGATACACTGACATTTATGGAGGGTAGTGGATGGAAGGCTGGCCAAGAGAGCATTGGAATAGTTGAGTCTGGAGGTGATAAAGAAAAGCATGAGCAGCAGATGGGCTGAGGCAGGAGTGTAGGCGGGCAATGTTATGGAGGTGGAAGTTAGTGGTCCTTGTGATAGAGAAGAGATGGGATTGGATGCCAGCTTGGGTCAAATGGGATGCAGAGGCTGTGAACAGTCTGGTTCAACAGTGGCCAGGGTGAGGGATGAAATTGGTGGCAAGGTTATGAATTTGGGGTGGGGGCCAAAGACAATGGTTTTGGAGTTATCAATGTTTGACTGGGAAAAATTGTGGCTCATCCAAGACTCGATGTTGGACAAGCAGTCTGACAACAGAGACAGTGGAGGGATTGAGAGAGATGGTGGCGAAGTAGAGATGGGTGCATCAACATACATTCTCAATGAACCATCACATAAAGATCAAGGTTTCAATTTTCCCCAGTGATTTGCACCATTTTTTTGGAGCAGGCTGCTTTTTTTGGCCTAAGTTACAAAGCAGTTTCCACCAGCGTAATTCAGTTTGTTACGATTTTTTTAGGTTAGTTTTTTTTTCAGCCAAAGAGGATGTAACCTGCCACCCGCACCAATTCTGGCCATTTAGGCAAGTTTGGCCAGCTGAGAGTTATTCCAGTTCTGCTTAGGCCAGCATATGTGGCCTCTGCAGCAAAACCTTCTGGAGAGTTAAGGAAATCGGCGCAGGTAAGTGCAGCAGATGCCGAGAGAGAGAGAGAGAGGGAGAGACCGGGCCACCATTTTTTGGGATGTCGGACGGGGGAGCGGACCAGCAGGTAAGTTGCTGCAATATATTTTAATGTGTTTTTAAATTGATGCAATGTGTTTTAATCTTTTGCGAGCTGGTTGTATGTTTCATTTTGCAGCCTCAGCTCGCATTGTGTCCCTGGTTACCATGGTAGCCCAATCTTTTTAGCGCAGATCAAGGCTCCACCCCCAAAACTAAAGGACAGGTTAGGCCATGCCAAAATGAAGAAATCCAACGGGGAAACGTAAGAACTTTTTTTCGGGCGTAAAAATGGGCGTAACTCTTCAACTACCCAAAAAAAAAGCTTTGGGGAAAATTGAACCCCAAGAGAGAAGGTTAACATTTTACATTATGAGCATGCCAAATAAATTTCTGTCCAACAATAAAGTTATATTCATATATTATCCATGATACAACTTTGAAAATGCCATTTACCATTGATAGAAACCGAATCTTACATAATCTCTTCTATAAATTGCTGGGGTCAGCCTAGTTAATATGAATGGTTCAAATAATGATAGAAAATAGAGTAAGCATAAGTTTTGGTCACTGCCTTGTATCGCTGTGAATTGTGCATGTTAAAACAATAGTACAAAATCAACCAGTCAGTAATGAATCTCAATTCAATGTTGTGATGGCCTTCATGGTATATGGTCGTTCTGAGCAACAGAAAATAAAATGAATGCTTGAAGTCCTATTTACGTAAGATTGAACTGACTCACACTCAGTGAGGTAAGAGAGCAACCTGACAGTTGTGTCATACTCCAGTAAGTCTTTCAAAGCTGAAATGCTTGTACATTTTGTTAGGAAATAGAAGCACATTTAAAGGGTGCCGTTGTTTTAGGGAATTCACAGACTTGGAACAGTCTACTCTGAGAACTCAATTCAAATGCTGCTGTATTATCTGCTGGCTGCAAACCTGTGTTTTGGTAAGGGATTTTCTGCTTTGCTTTCATTCAAGAGTTTAAAAAGTACATAGTGGCAATGTGATCAGTGCTGCACCATTGCTTCAACATCTAATCCTCTGTTTACAAGCCTAATAAAATATATTTTACCAGGAGGCCGTGCTTTTATAATGTGAAAAAATATGCTCCCTCCCCCAGAGTGATCTGAAACAGTTTGTAAACTGAATACAGTATTTTCAAAGTCAAAAAATGACAGCACCCAACTTTAACCGTCCTGAGTGTGCAGACAGCCAAACCACTTTCACTTTGGAGTCTCAACTTACAACAACAACTTGTATTTCTATTGTGCCTTTAACATAGTAAAACGTCTCAAAGCGCTTCACAGCTGCATTACACAGGATGAGAAATGACATTGCTGTGTCTGGATTGCCTGTACAAGGTAGTGTCTCTGCCAATGTATCTGTTTGTGGTCTGTTACCACTGGGTGTTTCCAAAACTTACGGTAATTACTGTTACTCTTTCTTTTTCCTCAACCATGGATTCCCCTCCACTGTGGTTGACATGGCCCTCGACTGTGTCTGTTCTATTTCCCAAACTTCTGCTCTCACCCCTTCCCCTCCCTCCTAGAACAATGATAGGGTTCCCCCTGTCCTCACCTTCCACCCAAACAGCCTCCACATTCAACGGATCATCCTCTGCCATTTCCGTCCCATCCAGTATGATCCCACCACCAAACACAACTTCCCCTCCCCTACCCTTTCAGCATTCTGATGGGACCATTCCCTCCGTGACACCCTGATCCACTCCTTAATCACCCCCAACACCATTCTCCTCTTCCCACATTATCTTCCTGTGCAAGTACAGGAGATGCAACACCTGCCCTTTTACCTCCTCCCTTCCCACTGTCCATGGGCCGAAACACTCTTTCCAGGTGAAACAGTGATTTACTTGTGCTTCTTTCAGTTTAGTATACTGTATTCGCTGCTCACGATGTGGTCTCCTCTACATTGGGGAAACCAAACACAGATCGGTTGACTGCTTTGCGGAACACCTCCCTTCAGTCCGTAAACATGACCCCGAGCTTCCGGTCACCTGTCACTTTAATTCTCCGCTCCACTCCCATTCTGACCTCTCTCTCCTTGGCCTCCTACACTGTTCAAATGAAGCTCAATGTAAGCTCGAGGAACAATACCTTGTCTTTTGATTAGGCACTTTATAGCCTTCCAGACTTAACATTGACTTCAACAATTTCAGATCATAACCTCTGGCCCCATTTTTTCAGACGGCAGCTGTTGATTATTCTGCTATTTCTATTTACACCTCTACTAGACCCATCTTTTGTTTCATTACTTGTCTCAGTAGCATCTCCGTTTGCTACCCAAGAGGGGCTGCCGCTCTGCATGTTGGTGGCCCGGCCACATCAGCGGCCGTCATTGTTGTGCCGACTGAAAACTGTGTGTGGCGATTTTGTCCCTCAACGATATCCGACTCATGCTCAAAAAATATCTGGAATCTCTGTCTCAGGTTGAGATAGCACTAACAGTCATGATGAAGTTAGCAGCAACAATCAATGCTTGTGCTGCAAGCTTCTCCCAGGAGTCTGGAAGGATTTGCACTGGATTGTGCAGGCCACAATGTTAGGAAGTGATGTATATATACCCTGTTAGTGAGAATAGGAAAATTCATCCATTTTCTGAAAATCTAGGAGAAACAGCTGGCACCCAACTGTAATTGTCAGCTTTCCAAAGGTGGTGGATCAAACTTGTACTGAGATGACACCAAGCTACATTTCCACTACCTCGATGGGTCAGCAAGTTTAGTGAATTCCAGATCAATTCAGACAAGGAACAGTTCAGGTTCAATCCTCAGTCTATATTGAGTTAACTTATCTCAGCTGGGCAGTGGTAGAGCTATTACAGTTGGCCTCAGTGCACCTAGGTTAGAGAGTGGGAAATCTTCCAGGATTTCCAGTCCTGATCACTATCCAGCAAATTCTGATGGAAGTGTATGTGCATGGGTTTAATGTGAGGATAGAATCCAACTTGACTGTGATACCCCTGTGGTCAAATCACCCACCCATAACATACAGTTAGGGCTTACACCTGAATAGTAGCCATTTGGGTGAAGTACCAAAAAGCAACTAGTGCCTGTAATACTAGTAACTTCGCAAACAGTCAATGCCTTCAGGAAAGGCAAGAATCAGTGTGGGCTGCTTCCCCTGGAAGGGCATGGGATTCTTCTGATTTCCCATGTGACTAATCCGCTCCACCACCACCACCAACAACAACAACTTGTATTGATGTATCGCCTTTAATGTGGTAAAACATTCCAAGGCGCTTCACAGCAGCGTTATGAGACAAATGTTTTAACAATAAGCCCCATAAGGAGATATTGGGGCAAATGCCCAAATGCTTGGTCAAAGAAGTAGGTTTTAAGGAACATCTTAAAAGAAGAAAGAGAAGCAAATAGTGAATGAGGTTTAGGGAGGGAATTCCACAACTTAGGGCCTTGACAGCTGAAGGCATGGCCAACAATGGAGTGATTGAAATCGGTGATGCTCAAGAGGCCAGAATTGGAGGAGCGTAGATATCTCGGTGAGTTGTGTGGCTGGAGGAGATTACAGAAATAGGGAGGTGCAAGGCCATGGAGGGATTTGAAAACAAGGATGAGAATTTTAAACGGGACTTGATGTGAGTTAGGAGGGAAGAAGAGGAATGTTTGGGGCCCTGGACGGCGGGAAGGGAGGAGGTAAAAGGGCAGGTGTTGCATCTCCTGCGCTTGCACGGGAAAGTGCTGTGGGAAGGGGAGGGGGTGTTGGGGGTGATTGAGCAATGGAACAAGGTGTCGCGGGGGGAACAGTCCCTTCGGAATGCTGAAGGGGGAGTGGCAGGAGCGGAAAGGTATTTCATTGCAGGTGATTCTCTGACTATGATGAGATAGATAAAAATGGAACCAGGTGAGTGCAGTCCCATCCAGCTGGACGATGGTGGAGAGGTGTTGGAGGCTCCTGGCGAGAATCATTGACAAGTGAAAATTGGCAAGAAAATTAGAAAAACCACAATTCCACAAATTTCACGAACAAAAGTATCACCAGGTGAATATCCAGGACGTAAGAATTAAAAACAAAAATCCTGCAGTTTACAGCAAATTACCCTGGTTCAAGATACCTGAGTCAGTCTGTCTCTTGTTGGCTATTTAAACATAAAAATAGTTGAATGTTTGGAGACATGGTTGTGGCCTCAATGCCTAGCCATTGACACCTCTGTTCATCCCTTAAACTCTAAAAGAATAGTTATAATGAAGAACCTAGAGCAAGCATCAAAATAATTTTCAAACAATGCTTCAGGTGTTTAGATCATTTCGGAGTTGTCCTGTAACGTGCACCACCGTCATCATCATAGGCAGTCCCTCGAGTCGAGGATGATTTGCTTCCACGTCAAAAAGTTCACAGGTGTTTCAATGAAGGACCTAAAATTCCAGGTCTGAACTAAATCTTGAAGGGTGGAAAATGCCTGTGCTTGGATTTTTTTTAACGTGTGGTGACCGTTGCACACCAGCCACCACACGGGCTTGATAGAGCTAGGTCTTGGCCCAGTAGCAAGAATTAACCAAGACGACTGGAGATCAGCTCTGCTGTACGGACCTAGTGCGCACATATATCGCAGTGTGGGCTGGCCTGTGCTGCCCCTGGACCCTCGCCTCTTCTGGGCCCCAATCACGTACCTCTACAATCTCTCGCCACTCCTTCGCCCCGACCTCGCCGCTCCTTCGCCCTGACCTCGCCACTCCTGCAGTACCTGCCCGTGCTCCAATCACCAACCTGGACCTTGATGACGTCACTCTTCACTGCCGTTGCTCTCCTGCTCCAGCACGTGCTGCTCCCTGGCAGGCCAGGGAGTGGAAGGAGCAGTGTGGCGGCATACCACTCCAGGGAGCAGCACGTGCTGGAGCAGGAGAGCAACATGCACCATACAACATGTGCAAATTTTATTGTTTACTTCAAAGGAACGTGAACATATAAATTCCAGAGCAGAGAGTGTGGGTCCTGGATGGTAGTGAGGACATCAAGTTAGTTCAAGCAGCATTCAAGAAGATGTTCTGGTAGCAGCAAGGCAAACTTGAACAGATGAACATTTCACCTTAAAATGTCAGAAATATCAAAGCAGCTCCACCATGGCTTGGTAGATAAGTGCATTATATAATATGGCATTGAGTCGTACAGACCAGGAAGATTCTCTGTTTAATCCCTGGTCTGTGCTGAGTTCGATGGTCTCAACTGTAGCAGTGCTAGGGGTTGAATAATTGGCCTCTATAATTACAGGGACAGAAGTTAGTGAGGCTTCTTTTATATGGTGACTCCTTTTGAAAGTGCACACATGTGATACTGGCTAAAGCCATGATTGAGCCAGCCTGTGATAGCTCCTTTAGTCAGATGTCCTGATGACACTCAGGCCAAAAATCTGTCACCCTTCTGGTGCACTCCCACCATAACTCTGGCAAGAGTGTGGTGGAACGGCTGTAAATTCGGACAAGACCTGGATATGCTGGGACCTTGACCTGGAGTTCCCAGTTGAGCTGTTTGGGGCAGAGCCTCTCAGAAGTGGAGCATTGGTTGCCACTACATCCAAATGCACGAGGCTGCCAAATGGCAATAGTGGGCCCCACCTGGGGGGTTCCAGGCTGGTAGCATTGCCTGGACCTTCCCCCCCATCCGTAACCCAGATATTTAAGCCTGGATTTTTTTTCCACTTTTACAGTGGCCCTCTTACAAAGGAGAACGGACCATGCCAGCTAAGCAGGATTGAGACAACATCTAGGCTTGGTCTGACAAGTGGCAAGTAACATATTCACCATATAAATATCAGCAATTACCATTTCCAACAGGAAAAGACTCAACCACACCCCCCCGAGCTTCAACGGCACCACCATCTCCAATTTCCCCACCATCAACATATGGGGTTCATCATTCACCAAGAAGCTTAACGGTAACCAACCATATCAACAACAAGGCTACAACCATAGGGCAGAGGCTAGGTACTCTGTGATGAGTGGCTCACCTCCTAACTCCTCAAAGGACCTTTGCCATTTACAAGTTTCAAGTCAGGAGTGTGATGAAATACTCATCACTCACATGAATGGGTGTAGCTTGTTTCATTGGCGCCCTTGCCACTGGATTCAATAGCCACCTCCTCCCCATCACTAGTGCACTGTGGCTGCAGTACATAATATCTTCAATATCTTCAACATGCACTGTAGCAAATTACCCATCATCATCGGCAGTCCCTCAAAATCGAGTAAGACTTGCTTCCACTCCCAAAGTGAGTGCTCTGGTGGCTGAACAGTCCAATACAAGAGCCACAGACTCTGTCAGAGGTGGGACAGAAATTCGTTGAGGGAAGGGGTGGGCAGGGCTGGTTTGCCGTGCGCTTCCTCTGCTGTCTGCGCTTGACCTCTTCACACTCTTTGCGTTGAGACTCGAAGAACTCAACGCCTTCCCGGATGCACTTTCTCCACCTCGGGCGGTCTTCGGCCAGGGTCTCCCAGGGGTCAGTGATGATGTCGCACTTTACCAAGGAGGCTTTGAGGGTGTCCTTGTAACGCACCTGCTGCCCACCTTTGGCTTGTTTACCATGAAGGAGCTCCGCATAAAGCATTTGCTTAGGGAGTCTCATGTCTGGCATGCGAACTATGTGGCCTGCCCAGCGAAGCTGATCGCGTGTGGTCAGTGCTTCAATACTGGGGATGTTAGCCTGGACGAGGACACTGATGTTGGTGTGTCTGTCCTCCCAGGGGATTTGCAGGGTCTTACGGAGACATCGTTGGTGATATATCTCCAGTGACTTGAGGTGCCTTCTATACATCGTCCATGCCTCAGATCCATACAGGAGGGCGGGTATTACTATAGCCCAGTAGACCATGAGCTTCGTGGTAGATTTGAGGGCCAGGTCTTCAAACGCTCTTTTCCTCAGATGGCTGAAGGCTGCACTGGCGCACTGGAGGCGATGTTGAATCTCTGCATCAATGTCTGCATTTGTTGATAAGAAGCTCCAGAGATATGGGAAATGATCCACATTGTCGAGGGACGCGCCGTGAATCTTGATGATTGGAGGGCAGTGCTGTGCGGCGGGGACAGGCTGGTGGAGGACCTTTGTCTTATGGAAGTTAAGCGTAAGGCCCATGCTTTCATATGCCTCAGTGAATACATTGACTATATCCTGGAGTTCAGCCTCAGAATGTGTGCAGACGCAGTCATCGTCCGCATACTGCAGCTCAACGATAGAGGTTGGGGTGATCTTGGACCTGGCCTGGAGGTGGCATAGGTTAAACAGTTTTCCACTGGTTCTGTAGTTTAGTTCCACTCTAGCGGGGAGCTTGTTGATTGGGAGGTGGAGCATGGCGGCGAGAAAGATTGAGAAGAGGGTTGGAGCGATGACGCAGCCCTGTTTGACCCCGGTGCGGACGTGAATTGTGTCTGTAATGGACCCGTTGGTAAGGATCACGGCCTGCATGTCGTTGTGAAGCAGGCGAAGGATGCTGACAAACTTTTGGGGGCATCCGAAACGGAGGAGGACGCTCCACAGACCCTCACGGTTGACAGTGTCAAAGGCCTTTGTAAGATCGAAGAAGGCCATATATAAGGGCTGGCGCTGTTCCCTACATTTTTCCTGCAGCTGTCGCGCTGCAAAGATCATGTCTGTTGTGCCCCGTAGGGGACGAGCTCCTCGGCCACAGGGAGAAGACGGTTGAGGAGAACTCTTGCGACAACCTTCCCAGTGGCTAATAGCAGGGAGATTCCCCTGTAGTTGCTGCAGTCGGACTTGTCCCCTTTTTAAAAAATGGTCACAATCACTGCATCTCTGAAATCTCCAAAGTTACTTCAACAGCACCTCGCAGCTTTATGGCCTCTACCACTAAGAGTGACAATGCAGCAAAATCATGGGAGCACCATCTCCTCCAAGTCACACATCGTCCTGACTTGGACATATACACCCATGCATTTATTATCCCCATGTCAGAATGTTATAATTTCCGTTCTATCCTTATTATGGGGGTGCCATAATTACAAGGACTGTAGCAGTTCCTGGATCAAGCCCACTACCACCATCTCAGGGCAACTAGGGATGGTAATAGAATCACAGAAACTTACAGCACAGAAGGAAGTCATTCGGCCCATTGTGTCTCTAAATACACATCAATAAATACAGCATTGCCCACATCATGAAAATAATTTTTTTTTAAATTAGGTATCTTCCCGCTGACCCCACATAGTTTGGTGGTGGGGTCAGTGCTGGAGGTCATCAGCAGGTGTATCCTGGAATGCAGTTGCCTTGGGTTTTCTAGGCTTCATGGACTGACACATGAAAAATAGACCCTTTGTCATTGGAGTCCACTGACCCTTGTTGGAGAGCGCACTTGTGATTGTCAAATCAGGATCAGATTGTTCTGCGATGCCCACAGTGGCCAAATAGTTGCTAACATTCACTGTTTAGGCTCACAAATGAAGAATGACCACTTGGACATCCAGTGCCAATGGTGCCAGAACTGGTATCATTCTGGTGAATCTGCGCTGCACCCCCTCCAATGTCAATATATTCTTCTTGAGGATATCAAGAACAATTTCAGTGCAGCTGCATGTCAACAGTTTTACAATGCAAAGAAAGTTTAACAGGCACACGTTGAAAAGCATCAGAGCCAACACAGTAGCAGCATTTGACTTGGTAATTACAAATGGAAACACCTTATTGTGAAGTTATGGGTTCTTATAGGTCTTTCAGATGGTTGGCCAAAGAGACCAAAGGTGCCACCATCACGCTCTCTCCTCTGACATCAACAACTGCCTGCCTGTTGTCACTCTTCCATTGAAGTTTTCCCATTTCCCGTTCTATATTCTCAACTTTCGTATCTTCAGTCTTTTCCTAGTTAGGAACTACCCCACTACTTTGGCTGTGGTCCTGCAGTTCTTCATCAGGCACCATGCACAAGTTTCACATGGACACTAGCCTGATGCATTGTCCTTTATATATCCCACTATATTGTGGGATAATTCAGTGGTCCCAGAGAGTGCTCCTGTATCTCTGACCCTATCTCTGACCCACTCTCCCTTTGAGCATAACACCCCACTGAGAATATGACATCGTTAAATTTAAGTTTGTAAATATTTGTCAGCACCCAAATGCAATATATAATGGAACCAAAATGACTTTGAAAGAATATTTCTTGAAAAACTTCAATTCGCAAACATACTGAAACATGAATATATGTTTCATTAAATAAACTGGTATAACCTAGGTGAGTGGGGGAGGAGTAGGGCAGTGAGCCATTTTGTTGCCACTATCAAATGGCACTTTTGGGAATTTCCACCAGAAGTGACCTTGGACATATTATATGTCCACCCACATATGGATTATTATAATTGGGTGCAAATTGCAGAGTGAGGCCATACGGCTCATTTCCTGTCATTTGTATGACATCATTGCCATGAGTCGCAGTGGTGGAGGTTAAAATTCAAATAGTCAAGTTTACTATGTGCTGCAGCAATTTCCTTCCTCCCCACCTGAGGCATGTGCCCCAGTGATGCCAGAAATGACCCCAGTTCCTGCCCTCAATATGTAAATGACTGTGTCCTCGTGAAATGGGCTGTGGTCAGGGGCTAGAGATGGGCAGAAATCAAAAATCCAGTCATTGGGGAGGAGAGGAAATTCAGTGCTGTAACATTTCTTGCTTGATTGATAATATATATAGTGCTTATTTAGTAAAGGTGGTTGTGTGTGGGGAACTGTGTTAACAAAAATAATTTCAAAACACGATTTAAAGAATGCTATATTATGTTATATCCAGTTTTGCATTTCCTACTTTAGGAAAGATGCCAAGGCCAGGGAGAGGCCAGGGAAAAGATTTACGAAGATGATACCAACGATAAGAGGCTTTAGTTATGAAGAGGGATTAGAGAACCTGTTACTCTTTACGTTAGATTGAAATTGCCCCCTTATTATTTTGCTAGGGTCGTATTTCAGGGCACCAGTCACTCTTATGCACCTCATCCAAGTGGTCTTCATTCATGTGTGAGTGGCAGACTCAATGACTTCAGGAGCATCACAAGTCTTTACCCGTTGCCCACCCACGCACATGCATGCACAACCGGGAGTTAAGTCAACATGAGGAAAGATGAACTTTAAAGACTGTGTGTCATACTGCTGTGAGCCTGTGAAGGAGGCAGTAAGCTTCACATTACGAGTTCAGAACAATCTAAAGTGTTACCACAGCGATGAGGCAAGCTTAATGCAATCCAAAATGGTAGTGGAAATGCGTCAGCCATGACCTCTACAATAAAGATATTTTTGTGGAGTTTCAAATATGTAATCATAAGATAAAAACCTTTCTGTATAGACTTTACTTTGGAAAGTGTCCAAAAGCATCCTTGTAAAGATCACGGCAGAGTCACATTACCACAGCAACCATTGATAATCCCAGTCAGCTGCTTCAGTTGTAAACATACTTTCTATTGTACAAAATAGAAATTCTGAACAATATACAGGAAAACTTATCAGTCATAGTTGGGGAAAAAATAATAATTTTATATCCCCCCCACTTAAAATATCATCTCTATGATCCTCCTTCCCACACACAACAGGGATTTCCAAGGGAGCAAACCAATATTGCTCTGTAACTAGCCACTATGGAAGACCAGATGCATTGACTTGACTCCCCTGTGATTTTCCTTCATGTAGGGAAATAATGCATCTGTTTAAAGTTTCCACCAGACTGAAATCAGGAACTTTGAATTATGAGCACAAATCATTATTCAGACAGTATACAGATATGAGCACCCAAAAAAAAGAAAAGTGCCTTCCACTTTTTATCCTGTTACCCCTGCTAACCCTTGTTGGCGATAAGGATCTAAGGCCACCTAGCAGCCCTCTAGTACCTCCCCTGGTAGCTGTTATGCATGTGTAGTTTACATGAGTGTCGGTGGGCCTGGTGGCTGAGAGCATTTGCCCCAGCGAAGATCCAACTTAGGTGCAACTTTATTCTTTTAACCAAAAAAAGGGAAAAATATCTTTTGTGTGAAAATTGTAGAAACGCCTATCTTTGAAATGTGTAGTTCCTGAGGATGTGATTTCATCAGTGAGAATGAATTAAATCACATCCTCAGGATAGCAGCCATTCATAATCCATCTGTACCAATGGTACTTTAACTTTTGGACCTAAAGAACAGGTGGTGGATGGAGAAAGCACAGGAGATACAACAACTGGCCGACAGCCACGATATGCGAGGATTCTTCGCTACAGTCAAGGCCACCTAAGGTCCAAACTCCCAAGGCCCCACCCCACTCCTGGCCAAGAACGGGGAAACACTCATCAAGGACACCGAGGCTGTCAGGGCCGGCCTGATGGAAGGAGCACTTTGAAGATCTCCTCAATCAAGACTCTGCCTTTGACTCGAGTGTTCTCAACTCCATCCCGCAGCACGCGACCTGCCACCAACTCAGTGGAACTCCAACCTTGCACGAGGTAGGCAAAGTCATAACACAGCTCAAGAATAACAAGGCTACGGGTGCGGATGAAATCCCTACTGAGGCGCTAAAGTATGGCGGGGAGGCGCTGTTGGCATGGATACATGATCTCATCTCTCTATTCTGGAGGGAGGAGAGCATGCCGAGAGATCTCAGAGATGCAGTGATCGTGACCATTTTTTAAAAAGGAGACAAGTCTGATTGCGGCAACTACAGAGGAATCTCCCCGCTATCAGCCACTGGGAAAGTTGTCGCTAGAGTTCTCCTCAATCGTTTTCTCTCTGTGGCCGAGGAGCTCCTCCCGGAATCACAATGCGGATTTCGTCCCCTACGGGGCACAACAGAAATGATCTTTGCAGCGCGACAGTTGCAGGAAAAATGCAGAAAGCAGCGCCAAGCCTTATACATGGCCTTTTTCGATCATACAAAGGCCATTGACACTGTCAACCATGAGGGTCTATGGAGCGTCCTCCTTCGTTTCAGATGCCCCCAAAAGTTTGTCAGTATCCTTCGCCTGCATCACGATGACATGCAGGCCGTGATCCTGACCAACGGATCCATTACAGACCCAATCCACATCCGGACCGCGGTCAACGCTCCAACCCTCTTCTCAATTTTCCTCGCCGCCATGCTCCACCTCCCAATTAACAAGCTCCCCACTGGAGTGGCACTAAACTACTGAACCAGTGGGAAGCTGTTTAACCTACGCCGCCTCCGGGCCAGGTCCAAGATCACCCCAACCTTTGTCGTTGAGCTGCAGTATGAGGACGACGCCTGTGTCTGCGCACATTATGAGGCTGAACTCCAAGATATAGTCAATGTATTCACTGAGGCATATGAAAGCATGGGCCTTACGCTTAACATCCGTAAGACAAAGGTCCTCCACCAGCCTGTCAACGCCGCTCAGCAGTGCCCTCCAATCATCAAGATCCACGGCGCGGCCCTGGACAACGTGGACCATTTCCCATATCTCGGGAGCCTCTTATCAACAAAGGCAGACATTGATGTGGAGATTCAACATCGCCTCCAGTGCACCAGTGCAGCCTTCAGCCTTCTGAGGAAAAGAGTGTTTGAAGACCAGGCCCTTAAATCTACCAACATGCTCATGGTCTACAGGGCTGTAGTAATACCCGCCCTCCTGTATGGATCTGAGACATGGACAATGTATAGAAGGTACCTCAAGTCGCTGGAGCTATATCACCAATGATGTCTCCGCAAGATCCTGCAAATCCCCTGGGAGGACAGGCGCACCAACATCAGTGTCCTCGACCAGGCTAACATCCCCAGTTTTGAAGCACTGACCACACTCGATCAGCTTTGCTGGGCAGGCCACATAGTTTGCATGCCAGATACGAGACTCCCGAAGCAAATGCTTTATGCGGAGCTCCTTCATGGTAAGCGAGCCAAAGGAGGACAGCGGAAACATTCTAAGGACACACTCAAAGCCTCCCTGGTAAAGTGCGACATCACCACTGGCACCTGGGCGAAGACCGCCCGAGATGGAGAAAGTACATCCGGGAGGGCGTTGAGCTCTTCGAGTCTCAACGCAAAGAGCATGAAGGGGCCAAGCGCAGGCAGCGGAAGGAGCGCGTGGCAAACCAGCCCCACCGACCCCTTCCCTCGATGAATGTCTGTCCCACCTGTAACAGGGTCTGTGGCTCTTGCATTGGACTGTTCAGCCATCAAAGAACTCACTTTGGGAGTGGAAGCAAGTCTTCCTCGATTACGAGGGACTGCCTATGATGAAGATGACCTGTAGCAATGGTCCTTTTTTCAAGAAGCTAACAAAGCGCTTAACCAATGTAAATGACAAAAAAATTATTCATCGAGCTGTGAAGTGCATAACATTTGATGAAAATGGCTGACTGACAAAAGAGAAAATAACAATTCAACGATAAGGCTCAAGTGTAGCAAATACATTGTGGTGAGGAAAGATAGTTGTCAAATATGCAAAGTGTGTGAATGGCATGGAAATATGTCACTGGTAGAGTGACTTCTGTCTCAACTACTCAGAGGACCTAGCTGGATGACTGGAAGAAGTTATATTATTTCAAGAAGAACACAAAGTTAATGCATGAATATTACTGTAATGTAATAGCACTGAACATATGAACATGAAGAAAACAGTAGATAAGATTTATATTTAAAAAATTCTACTGACAGAAATTTTAGCATTATGGGGCCAAGTTTCGGCCTGAGTTGCTCCTGTTTTTTTGGAGCAACTGGTTTAGAATGGAGTATCTTAGAAATTTGAATTCTTGGCATTTAGTTTGCTCCAGTTCTAGTGAGTTAGAACAGTTTCACTTTGGAACAGAATTTATTTTTTCAAAAGGGGGCGTGTCCGGCCACTTACGTCTGTTTTCAAAGTTTAGGCAGTGAAAGATTACTCCAAACTAACTTAGAATGGAATAAGTGAAGATTTTTGAAGATTCGAAAAAAACCTTGTCCACACTTTAGAAAATCAGGCGTAGGTTACAAATTAGGCGTAGGGAATGTGGGGGGGGGGTGGGTTTAAAGGGAAGTTTACAAACATTAAACACTTCAGTTTAAATAAAGAGCCATCATCAATAATAAATGATAAATACATCAATAAATCAACCAATAAATCAATCAAAAAAAATTAATAAAATTTTTTTTAAAATTAAAAAATCAATAAATAAAACATTTTCTACTTACCGACTGCAGCACCGGGAGTCCTCCAACAGCGTGCTGGGACGGTCCCCCCAGTGTGTCTCTGTCAGTGTCTCTATCTGTCTGTCTGTGTGTGTGTCGCTCACTCTCTGTCTGTCAGTGTCTGTGTTTCTGACAGCGAGGGGAGGGGGAGAAGGGGGGTGGGCGGGGGAGGGGGAGGGGGAGAAGGGAGGTGGAGGGGGGAGGGGGAGAATGGAGTTGGGGACGGAGGGGGAGAAGGGGGGTGGGGGGAGGGGGAGAAGGGGGAGGGGGAGAAGGGAGAGAGGATGTAGGGAGGGAAGGAGAGAGGAGGAAAGGAGAGGGGGGGAGGAAGGAGAGAGGAGGGGAGGAAGGAGAGGGGGGGAGGAAGGAGCGAGGGGGGAGGGAGGAGGGAGGGAAGGGAGGAGAAGAGGGAGGGTAGGAGAGAGGAGGGAGGGAGGGAAGGAGAGGAGGGATGGAGGGAAGGAGAGAGGAGGGAGGGAGGGAAGGAGAGAGGAGGGAGGGAAGGAGCGAGGAGGGAGGGAGGGAAAGAGAAAGGAGCGAGGGAGGGAGGGAGGGAAGGAGAGAGGAGGGAAGGAGAGAGGAGGGAGGGAGGGAGAGAGAGGGGAGGAGGGAGGGAGGGAAGGAGAGAGGAGGAAAGGAGAGGGGGGGAGGAAGGAGAGAGGAGGGGAGGAAGGAGAGGGGGGAGGAAGGAGCGAGGGGGGAGGGAGGAGGGAGGGAAGGGAGGAGAAGAGGGAGGGTAGGAGAGAGGAGGGAGGGAGGGAAGAAGAGGAGGGATGGAGGGAAGGAGAGAGGAGGGAGGGAGGGAAGGAGAGAGGAAAGGAGCGAGGAGGGAGGGAGGGAAAGAGAAAGGAGCGAGGGAGGGAGGGAAGGAGAGAGGAGGGAAGGAGAGAGGAGGGAGGGAGGGAGGGAGAGAGGAGAGAGGGGAGGAGGGAGGGAGGGAAGGAGAGAGGAGGGAGGGAGGGAGGGAAGGAGAGAGGAGGGAGGAAGGGAGGGAAGGAGAGAGGAGGGAGGAAGGGAAGGAGGGAGGGAAGGAGAGGAGGGAGGGAGGGAAGGAGAGAGGAGGAAAGGAAGGAAGGAAGGAGGGAGGGAGGGAAGGAGAGAGGAGGGAGGGAGGGAAGGAGGGGGGAAGGGAGAGAAGGAGGCTGAACGGCCGGGCCCAAGACCTCGGGCTGGATTTACAGGTAGGTGGCGTCGGGTCTCGCGGGGGGGGGGGGGGGTCATGGAGGTCCGGGGGGGGCGGGGGGGGGAGTCGCGGAGGTCGGGGGGTGGGGGGAAGAGTCGCGGAGGTCGGGCAGGGGAGGGAGAGAGAGTCGCGGAGGTCCGGGGGGGGGAGAGAGTCGCGGAGGTCGGGTCGCTGGGGCGGGGGGAGCGGGGTTGGGTCGGGTGCGAGGAGCCTTATTCACGCAGCCCCAGTGAGGCCATTCGGCCAGGGCTAGGGGCTGCGTGCTTCGAGCCCCTCCCACAGTTTTGGGCGCCTGGAGCTACTGCACATGCGCGTCCACTGTAGCGCGCATGTGCAGAGGTCCCGGCACTGTTTTCAGCGCAGGGACCTGGCTCCGCCCCCTACAGCTCGTGCTGCGTTGCGCCCAGCTGCAGAAGACCTGCAGGGAGCCGGAGAATAGGTAAGTTTTTTTTAGGCGCACTTTGTGGCGCGAGAAACAAGCGTCCAGGTCCGGCGCGGCCCGAAACTTGGGCCCATGAAGTGTAAGAAATAAGAAAGTACACAAATAATATACATGCCAAAATGGGAAATATATTAATCTATTTTTCACTAGAATTCCAAAAATTTGGGCTTTTCATGTGAAGAAACTGGGAATTGAAAAACATGAATATTTCAACATTTACTTGATAATATGTTGACCAGTCTTGAGGTAGCCAAAATGTCCAGTTGTAATACATCTATCAATGTGATAATATTTCACAGCAAGGATGACAGCTTTCCTTCATATTCATGGCATATCGCCAATAAGGTGATTGTCTTCTAAATCCTAAAGTTCAAATCTGAAAATATTTTTACAGATTTGCCTTTGTGTGTGTGTGTGCACGGGTCTGAGGAGGGGAATCTGTAATACTGAGAACACAACTAAATTGCAGTATCAAAGTTTACAACAAAGGGACATGGCATTGTTCTCAATCATCTTCACATCAACCTGTGAGAAATTTTCAGTTAACAACCTGCAGGATTGTTAGCATGAGTCACTGGCAGCTGAGCAATGTCGTGACAGGGGTTAAAACAGATAGGGCTAGAAATTCAGCTTTTAGCGATTTCACCCGTTTTTTGGCGATAATTGCGGTGGAATTTTTTTTACCGCCGGGGTACTGTTATCGCCGGTCCTAGCAAAATTCGCCGAACAGTGACCAGTGATACTGATAGCAGTAAATCCGGTGTTGCGCAACAGAATTTGTGCACCAGAGCCGAAATTTGCAAACGAGAAAAAAACGGACCTTCTGTGCATACGGAAAGGTTTCATTTTTACAATTTATTTTTTCTTTTGCCATTTCTTTCTTCTTCCCACGCTTCTGGTCAGCTGTCAGGGAGCAGTACACCCAGGGCTGAATCAGACATTTCAGATAGCAGGCACAATGGAAGGAGATGGGAGCAGGCAGAGTGCGAAACAATTCAGACATGATGAGCGTCCAGCTCACCCGACAGCTCCTGGAGGTCTTGGGTAGTATTCCTGCAAGCATTGCAGCACTATCCACGAACATGAGGGAGGGAATGTCGCAGATTGTTGGTGTGAGCCGCAAAACCACCGATGGTGTCAATGCCCATGTGCAATTGATGGTCTCGATCTTTGACACTACAGCCCCCAGTGTCACACCCAGACCCACATCACCTGTGATTAGTGATGCCGAGCAAGAGCCTTGTCACTCAGAAGCCGGGCCTTCCATACCCACACATGGTGTCTCCATTGTCTATCCCCCTTTGCAGCAGGACTCTGGCCGCCTTGCTGCAAGACATCTTGGTACCATCTTGGGTAGGGTCATGACGCAAGGGAGGAGGGTTAGGGTGAGGGAACGGGAGGAGGGGCTGGAGCTAAAAGACGTTTGGTGCAGGGGTTGTTGTTGTTTTGTTGTTGATATTTTATAAAAGTTTTTAAAGTTTCCCAATTCACAATAATGTTCAATAAATGTTATTCGAATTTTGAAATATTTAATAAATCTTATTCAAATTACAATGTTTAATAAATCTTAATCAAGTTACTGTATGTTAATTAATTCTTTTGTTCACCTTAACCATTCCTGTGCAGTGTCTCAATTGCAGAATAAATAAGGAAATAGTCAACATGGTGGGATAAAGTGGCCAGGTAATGGTCAAACATGCCGTTCACTCTTCAAGCAAAGCGTTAAATTATGAGCGGCTGATGTAAGACTTTTGAAGTGGCAAAAGCTCCACGAGGCCTCCCCTGTGGCAGTGGTGGGGTGGTGGCATGGGTTCATTGCCAGACTCCTAATCCTCATCATCCTCCCCGCCTCTCTCCTGAGGTGGTCCTGCAGTCCCCAGTGGCAAATACTGCTCCCTCATGATGGCTAAGTTGTGTAGCATGCAGCACACCACAATGAACTCAGAGACCTGCTGAGGGGAGTATTGCAGGCAGCCTCCAGAGTGGTTCAGGCATCGGAAACACTGCTTGAGCACTCCAATTGTCTGTTCGACGATGTGGCATGTGGCTATATGGCTGTCATTATAGCGATGCTCGGCTTGTGTCTGAGGGTTCTGGGGGGGAGGGGTCATGAGCCAAGTGGCGAGGCCGTAACCTTTGACCCAGAGCATCCAGTTCTGGCCTTGTGGCTGATGCTCGAACAGGCATGAGACATTGCTCTCACGCAAGATGAAAGCATCATGGATGCTCCCTGGAAATTGGGCATTGACTGCCATGATGCGCTGAGTATGGTTACAGGTGATCTGTACGTTCAGTGAGTGGAATCCCTTTCGGTTTCAGTAAACCTCTGGATTGAGTAAAGATGCTCGCAGGGCAATGAGCGTATGGTCAATGGCACCCTGAACCTTGGAGAAGCCAGCATTTTGACCAAAACCTATAGCCCTCTCATTCTGTGCCTCCTTGATCATTGGGCAATTTATAAAGTCCATCCTGCGTGCGTACAGTGCAGTAGTCATCTGGTGAATGCAGCGATGTGTAGCGTACTGCGAGATGGAGCAGATGTCCCCTGTTGCTGCCTAATAGAAGCCGGAGGCATAGAAGGCAATTGCTGCAGTTACCTTTACCTCAATGGGCAGTGCAGTCCTGTTGCTGCGAGTAGACTGTAGATCTGCCTTTATGAGTTGGCATATTTCTGTGACCATCTCTTTTTGGAAGCGCAGCCTTCGAACTTACTGTGCCTCAGAGGGCTGCAGGTGTGAGTGATGTTCCCTGTAAACTCGTGGGGGGGATAAGGCCTCCTCCCCATACATCTGCGAGCTCTTCGATTACACTCAAAATGATTATCAATAAGCCTTCTTCCAGCTCGACACTGCATACAAAAAGTAGCCAGGAATAATGGCTGACATAGTATAGCCCCCATTTTTAAAAATGTTCTTAAATATCCTTTAAAACGAACTATAAACTCACATAAAACTTCACTGTGCAAAACGCAACCTTCCTTCTCCAAATGTTTTGATGCACTGAACTTCTGCTCCGTTTTCAAGATGGCAGCGTTAGTGTCGGGTGGGCCCTGGGTCCGACCTGGATCCAACTGTTTTTTCCTGGCGGGTTTCCGGGCGGACGATAAAACCGGCGATATCGCCGAATTTACCGCCCGGGGCGATAGCGCAGATTGACATCATAAAAATGCTTAAAAAATCAGGTGGGCTATAACTTTTAGTGCCGGCACAAAACCACTGCTGAAATCTTTGCCCAAGCGCAAAATGTTCTGCAACTCGTTTAGCGCCAAAAAAAAAAAATAGCTTTGCCCTGGCGGAAAAATGGTCGCAAACCTGTCGAATTTCTAGCCCATAGGGTTGGGGGAAAACTGCAAGTGTTTGAAAGTAAAGTTTGCAGGGGTGACCTGATAGAGGTTCATCAAGATTATGAAAGGGTTTGATAGGGTAGATGTAGAGAAGATGTTTCTACATGTGGGCGAGACCAGAACTAAGGGCCACAAATATAAGATAGTCACCAATAAATCCAATAGGGAATTCAGGAGGAACTTCTTTACCCAGAGAGTGGTTAGAATGTGGAACCTGCTAGCATGAGGAGTAGTTTGAGGTGAATAGCATAGATGCATTTAAGGGGAAGCTAGACAAGTACATGTGGGAGAAGGGAATAGAAAGTAATGTTGATGGGATTAGATGAAGAGGGGTGGGAGGAGACTCATGTGGAGTTTAAACACTGGCACGGACCTGTTGGGCCAAATGGCCTGCTTTTGTGATGTAAATACTTTGTAATTAAAATGCTTTGTAATTGTAGTGTGTTACTGTAAAGGTGTTTTTAAAGTTGCGATGCTTAGTGTATGGTTTATTTTTATGTTTTGTGGTTCAGCGCACCAGGAGAAGGAATGCTTCCTGCTGCATGGTCACTGAAGTTTGTTGCCAAAGTTGCTTGTCATTTCTTTCTAAAGGGCATCTTTACAGGCTCTTTCTGTAGCACGCGCAGCTTATATCAGCAATGATGGATGTTGTCCAATAGGGATGAATCTTCACCTCTTTGGTGGTGTGGTACTACAGCCTCGCCAGGCCAACATCCCCAGCAACGAGGCGCTGACCACACTCGGCCAGCTCCGTTGGGCGGGCCACATCACCCGCATGCCCGACACAAGACTCCCTAAGCAAGCGTTCTACTCGGAACTCCTACACAGCAGGCCAGTCCCAGGTTGGCAGAGGAAATGCTTCAAGGACACCCTCAAAGCCTCCTTGATAAAGTGTAACATCCCCACCAGCACCTGGGAGTCCCTGCCCAAGACCGCCAAAGTGGAGGAAGAGCATCCAGGAGGGTGCTGAGCACCTGGAGTCCCATCGCCGAGAGCATGCAGAAACCAAACACAGACAGTGGAAGGAGCGTGCGGCAAACCAGGCTCCCCACCCACCCTTTCCTTCAACCACTGTCTGCCCCACCTGTTATAGAGACTATAATTCCCGTATTGGACTGTACAGCCATCTGAGAACTCACTTTTATAGTGAAAGCAAGTCTTCCTTGATTTTGAGGGATTGCCTATGATGATGATGACTACAGCATGTTGCTGCTCCAAATTGCACTGTACAACAATGGTACTCAGTCACACCTGTAGCTTCCTAAATGGTGAATTCCTGATCTCAGCCATACCGTCCTGGAATTGTGAGCAAAGACTGGGTTTTTATTTGGAGGGACAGAGGAAAGGCTGATATAAGAATCATCCAGGCCACTCTCATGCACCTCCTGGTAGTCAGCCACCTGGGAAATGGAATGTAGCAGAGGGAGAGGAGCTTAAAAAAAGGGTAGAAAAATAGAGGTGACTTGATAAACAAAATAACTTCATTCTCAACAACCCCATATGCTTTTTTGGTAAAGAACTGAATTATCCTCGGCCTGACACTCCAGTGCAGTGCTGAGGGAATGCTGCACTGTCGGAGGTGCCGTCTTTCGAATGAGACGTTAAACCAAGGCTTCATCTGCTCTCTCAGGTGGACATAAAAGATCCATGACATTCTTCGAAGAAGAGCAGGGGATTTCTCCACTGTGTTCTGGCCAATATTTATCCCTCTACCAACACCACTAAAACAGATTATTTGGTCATTATCTCATTGCTGTTTCTGGGACCTTGCTGTGTGCAAATTGGCTACCCTGTTTCCTACATTATAATGACTACACTTGAAACATACTTTATTGGCTGTAAAGCGCTTTGGGATGTTAACTTAAGACATTAATGAAGAGAGTAGTACATTGGATCATTTCCATTGGACCTTCCCCCCCCCCCCCCTCCTTCCCCCAACCCCCATCTGAAAACAGCTGTGAATAACACTACTCATGTAAATAGTGCTGTTTGATTGGGTAAACATCTATAATTAGTGCTGGCTTCAGATTCACAGGTCAGTTCTAGCAAATTCCATCTACACATTAACAAAGGGACAGGCACTTTGAAGTACCACCTTTGATGTCACTTCGACTTTAAAATTCTGGCAGATTAACCTTTAATTTAGAATGTAGTAGAATGAGTGTGCCTAAAAAGCCATTTAAGACAGAAGTGTTTGATGAAAAAAGTCACAATGCAATTTAAAATATTAACATTGTATACAGACTAGAGGATTTTACATTTATTCTAAAGAATTATTTTTGATTTCAGCATGCAGTACACGTCCTGTAGGTTTTGCAGCCTGTGCTGTAGGGGCCACCAAGATAAGTTCCAAAAAAATAAAATTCAGTGCAGTCATATAAAATATACTCCTGTATGGCTCAGAGACATGAACCATGTACAGTAGACACCACAAGTCGCTGGAGAAATACCACCAGCGATGTCTCCGCAAGATCCTACAAATCCCCTGGGAGGACAGACGCACCAACATTAGTGTCCTCGACCAGGCCAACATCCTCAGCATTGAAGCACTGACCACACTTGATCAACTCCGCTGGGCAGGCCACATCGTTCGCATGCCTGACACGAGACTCCCAAAGCAAACGCTCTACTCGTAATTCTTTCATGGCAAACGAGCCAAAGGTGGGCAGAGGAAACGTTACAGGGCCACCCTCAAAGTCTCCATGAAAAAGGGCAACATCCACACTGACACCTGGGAGTCCCTGGCCAAAGACTGCCCTAAGTGCAGGAAGTGCATCCGGGTGGGCGCTGAGCACCTCAAGTCTCATTGCCGAGAGCATGCAGAAATCAAGTGCAAGCAGCGGAAAGAGCATGCGGCAAACCAGACTCCCCACCCACCCTTTCCCTCAACGACTATTTGTCCCACCTGTGACAGGGACTGTGGTTCTCGTATTGGACTGTACAGCCACCTAAGGACTCATTTTAAGAGTGGAAGCAAGTCTTTCTCGATTCCAAGGGACTGCCAATGATGATGACTTCACAGGAAACAGTGAGATAATGAGGTTCTTTTAAAGCTATCATTTTCAGGAGCAACGGTAGAGTTACAGTAGAAACTAGGTTAAAATTGCCCAGAGTACTTCGCCACCAAAAAGCCGCTCGGATCTGGCCGTCCAGGATTTTAACTTGCTCCCCATGAGCTATTCTGCAAGGAAACCTGCCCAAAACTGGCAAGGTCCTTCTTAGACATAAGCATGTCAGGCCCCGATGACACCATTATGCCTAAGTATAATTTTAACTCCAGCTTGAGCGGGGCAGCCGTGGCTCCCCCACCAGGTAAAGGCCAGTCAGGAAGGAGAGAAAGTGCTCCTCTAAGCCCCACAAGGAAAGATTATGCCGTCCACCGCCCCCCCCCCACCCCAGATTCCTATTCCCTTCCAGAACACGACATGTCAGCGGAACCCGATCCCGCCATTTATTTTGTGCTGGCAGGCGGACGATTTTCCGCCGCTTCCTGCTGACCAGCGGGAAGTCAACCGGCAGAATTGAAACGAGGCCCGGGAGTTCAAATAGCCCGGACCTAATTTCTGGAGCAGCAGGTTTGTGTCATACCCACCTCGCATCACACCCAAAACCGGGGGCCAAAATCGAGATCATTATTCTGGAACACAGTGTCAATTATTCCTATTGTTTCTAGTATTCAATTGTTATTCCTGCTGCCAGGGAAATGAATGAATAAATGGCGATAACAAGCTCCGATATTCTGTGTATCATTCTGTCGCATAAATCCCAGTACCACTGTTTGTCAAATCATGTGTTTTTTTTCTCCTAAGAAATCTGACCTTGAAGCACCTTGGGTCATTTTTACTCTGTTAAAGGTGTTATGTAAGTGCAAGTTATTGTTTTTGTTGACCGGCCATTGCTAATCCAATGTGACACCCTGCTAGCAGAAAACCCGGTAAACAACAGTAAACAATCATTAATTTTGTATATGTTATAAAGAATCATACACCCTGGATTATGTTCCCAGGCGAGAATACATCTTGAGGTTGAGATGACATTGATAAACCTTTCAAGCTTCTCTCTCGCGGTTTATGATTCATCTGAAGACATTACTGCCTGGTAACACAATACCGATCACGTATTATCTTATACATACTGAATCAGTTGCCGCAGTTACCTGGTTGGGCCTTCATTTACTGTGGTTATGTGTTGTGTCTGCTTTTTGAGGTTATCGTTCCATGGCTGCAACTGCAAACGTGAATGAAGAGAATAAACAAAAATGAAACATTATCACACTCAGTTTCTGAATCGGGTTGAATCAGGGAACACTTTGGCAGAAAACAGATATTTTAAGGTAATAATATACTCGGCTGCATCAAATCACATCCAGCAACTTGGAGACACAAAACTGCAGACACTGTGAAACACCTGAACACAGATAATCTTCCAAAGCATAGATCTGTGTTTCCGATCACCAGTTCCTTTTTCATATCGACACATTAATACAGTATCTGTGAAGGGTTTATTTAAACCATAATTCTATTCTTTGGAATTCATTCATCTGAATAAAATAGAGCCACTAAATGGACAGTTGGTTTTGGCCTGTATGAACTCGCAGCCTGTGTACTCTCAGATGCTGTTTATTATGCTTCATGGCGATATCTATAATTTATGAGCAAACTGTTTTGTAAGCATTCCATAAAGGTTGAGTAAAGTATTCAGTTGTTAACGCTTACATTGTCATGCTCTGAATCGAAATGTGCCCACTTACATTCTATTCATCAAAGCACAAAGACATCAAGGCAAAGATATTATCCAAATATTATTAAAACTTTGAACCTTGTCCTCATAAATTATGGCAAAATGGCTTCTGAGCTATTAGCGAGGAAAATGTATGGGCTTCAGTTGCTTTGGAGTAATTATGTGCTTAAAAGGAAGCGTGGTTAAGCATTCTCACAGTAAAACGAGAAGAGTCATGATCATTTGTTACTTCTTTAGTACTGTTCAGTATTTTTCACACAGGTCAATCCAACCTTACAGCAGCACTATTATCTTCCCAGAGAGACCAAACATCTGTTACTAAGTACATACAGACACTGCTGCAACATGCTAAAAATCTTGCCCAGTTCATCTGTTTTGCTTACAATACCATGCTTTAAAACACTTGGCCAAGTTTACAAAGCAGCCCCCATTTCTCATTGCTAGTGCGATGCATCAGCAATGAAATATGCAGCACTTCCACTCCCCCATTATATCCTTAAGTATATGCACAGCTGTAAGATACCGGTGACTGGGTCTGTCTGCTGGCTCATAACCCCAAGCCTGTTTCTTGAACTCACTGTGTCCACTCAAACTGCAAAATGCAGAGGTTCCTTGTGCTGATGCCAGTCCCAAAACACAACTGCTGCTTGTTTTATGGAATAGATCAGGATGGAGAACAAAAACGGTACTTAAAAGCATATTGGCAAGTAAGAGAAATTATTATTTTACTGACAGGGAACAAAATTGGTCCATGGCAAGAAAAAAATGTGATAAATCTTGAAACAAGAAATTGCTTTGTTTCAATTTGTATATATATGTGAACTTGACTGTTTTTAATATTTTCAATGTTAACTTTTCAATGGAAAACAGTGAACAGTAAAACAGCACTTGCTTGCTATCTTTGTCCTGGCATGATTTCATCCTCCCACTCAGTGTTGCAGGGGCTGAGGAGGACCTTTCATGAGAGCTACAGTAATTGATTAAACATCTGTTAAACTGCAGGTGGTTTCTCCTTTTTTCATGGGGTGTTTGATAATGGATGATCTAATCTGTGTTCCTACATTGTTTACTTCATTACACAGGTGACAGAGATGAAGTGATAGTATCTGCCAACTTTTAAAAAATGACTTGCCTGCAAGAAATGATTGCGCTAATTTCCAATGGGAAGAGCTGCAACATGTGCAACAAGCTCAGCTTACAGGCAATCTTTATTTTCTGTGCCCTCCCCAGACCGATTTACTTGTAGAGCTTGAAATTCTACTTTTGCATCCTTTGATTGCTTGCCTGGGGCCATACAAAACAATTACCACAGCGCCGGCACTAAAGAAACTAATAATTATAGGACATGAGCTTTGTATTACTGAACAATGGCTATAAATAGTGCTCCCATATAGTTATGTGATAGTTATTAGCCTAAGACTTATCAACAGTTATTTAACCAATCAAAGTTGTCCTGTGACAGAAACCATATTTTAAGACCCATGAAGAATCTTCGCAAGGACAAATGTCGGATCACACTTCCGACCTCAGAATTTACAAAAATAAACGTTAAGATAGAAATTCTCTTTTTTTTAAATGTTTAGCGGGGGAGCAATGCTTTTCTGGCTAGTTTTCTTCTCCTGTCACCTCTCTTAAAGGTGGGGATGCCTTGCTCGGAAGCTCTTTGGTACAGAGCCCACGTGACCATTATTCATATGTGGGGTTCAACAGTGAGGGTTGGCAGGCAATATGACAGTGAAGAGCATCAACTACTTGTATGTATAGTGCCTTCAATGTAAATAAACATCACAAGGCGCTTCACAGAGGCATTACGATAATGGACAACATGCCAAAGAAGGAGAAATTAATAGAGGTGTCAAAAACAGTCAAAGAGCTGGGTTTTACGGAGAATCTTCAAGGAGGAGAGGGAAGTGGAAAGGAGGAGAGATTTAGGAAGGGCATTCCAGAATAGTTAGGTCTAGATAGTTGAAGACACTGCCTCCAATTGAATTGGGGGTGAGGGGGAGGTCAAAGGGAGAGGAGATACACAAGAGGCCGGTGTCAGAGGAACGGACAGTACATGGGATGTTTTAGTTTGGAAGAGACATAGGGAAGGGCAAGGCCATGGAGAGATTTAAACTCACATGAAAATGTTAAACTTGAGGCAATTCTTCTTTTGTAAGGTAGTCACAAAGCAAATCAAATGTCAATATCTAAGTTGGATATCCAGTCCAAAGCTTCTGGTGTAACAGTGAGGATATCTTGTAGGCTGCCTGTGAATATCCTCTGAGGGCAGTGCTCAATGATGTGCTCTAGGGTCTGATTAGGAGCTCCACAGTTGCATGATGGGGATGCTTTAATCTTCTATTAATGGAGAAGGTGGCAGCATCTACCATGACTGGTTCTGAGCTGGTTGATGGTTGTCCACTGCTTGCAAGGAAGGTTTGATCCTTCAGGTTGTACTGTCTGGTGCTCTATAAGGAATCCATGTCACAGTTCTTCCAAGCATTTCACCATCCGTCACTAAGGCTGAGGGGAGATCGCTGAAGATCTGGCGACAGTCCAAAATGGTCTTCTAGATTTGAGATGGGTCGGTGGTAGTTGTTCAAGTCGACCTGGATTGGCATGTCTTTGCTGGTGTAGTGGTCACTGGAGACAGATGCACCAACATTAGCGTCCTTAACCAAGCCAACATCCCCAGCATTGAAGCACTGACCACACTTGATCAGCTCCGCTGCGCAGGCCACATTGTCCGTATGCCAGACACGAGACTCCCAAAGCAAGGGCTCTACTTGGAACTCCTTCACAGCATGCAGGCCAAAGGTGGGCAGAGGAAACGTTACAAGGACACTGTCAAAGCCTCCCTGATAAAATGCAACATCCCCACTGACACCTGGGAGTCCCTGGCCAAAGACCGCCCTAAGTGGATGAAGTGCATCCGGGAGGGCGCTGAGCAACTCGAGTCTCATCGCCGAGAGCATGCAGAAATCAAACGCAGGCAGCAGAAAGAGCATGCGGCAAACCTGTCCCACCCTCCCTTACCCTCAACGACTAGCTGTCCCACCTGTAACAGGGACTGTGGCTCTCGTATTGGACTGTTCAGCCACCAAAGAACTCACTTCAGGAGTGGAAACAAGTCTTCCTCAATTTCAAGGGACTGCCTATGATGATGATGAGGTTGTATTCTCTGGAGACTGCATATTCGCGGCATAGGTGTGGTGGTGTGATGTTTGCAAGCATGGGCAGCCAAGGTGTTGGTGTTGATAAAAGTGTACCGGTGATAATTCTCACGGTAGAATTCAGCAGGACATCTGGGAAAAGTACTTGGATAAGAGGGAGCTGTTCATTTGGGAAGGATTTCACTTGGACCAGGCTGGGACCAGCGTCCTGGTGAATCAAACATCGAAAATAGGTGCCGGTGTAGGTCATTTGGCCCTTCCAACCTGCTACACCATTCTATAAGATCATGGCTGATCATTCACCTCAGTACCCCTTTCCTGCTTTCTCTCCATACCCTTTGATCCCTTTAGCCAAGGGATGAAATATATCCAATGAACTGGCATCAACAACTCTCTGTGGTAGAAAATTCTACAGGTTAACATCTCTCTGAGTGAAGAAGTTTCTCCTCATCTCAGTCCTAAATGGCTTACCCCTATCCTTACATTGTGTCCCCTGGTTGTGGACTTCCCCAACATCGGGAACATTCTTCCTGCATCTAACCTGCCCAGTCTTGTCAGAAGTTTACATGTTTCTATGAGATCCCCTCTCATCCTTCTAAACTCCAGTGAATATAGGCCCAGTCGATCCAGTCTCTCCTCATGTATCAGTCCTACTATCCCGGGAATCAGTCTGATGAACCTTCGCTGCACTCCTTCAATAGCAAGAATGTCCTTCCTCAGATTAGGAGACCAAAACTGAACACAATATTCCAGGTGAGGCCTCACCAAGGCCCTGTACAACTACAGTAAGACCTCCCTGCTCCTATACTCAAATCCCCTAGCTATGAAGGCCAACATACCATTTGCCTTCTTCAATGCATGCTGTGCCTGCATGCCAACTTTCAATGACTGATGTACCATGACACCCAGGTCTCTTTGCACCTCCCCTTTTCCTAATCTGCCGCCATTCAGATAATATTCTGCCTTTGTGTTTTTGCCAACAAAGTGGATAACCTCACATTTATCGACATTATACTGCATCTGCCATGCAGTTGCCCATTCACCTAACCTATCCAAGTCACCCTATAGCCTCTTAGCGTCCTCCTCACAGCTCACACCGTCACCCAGCTTACTGTCATCTGCAAACTTGGAGATATTACACTTAATTCCTTCATCTAAATCTTTGATGTATATTGCAAATAGCTGGGGTCCCAGCACTGAGCCCTGCGGTACCCCACTAGTCACTGCCTGCCATTCTGAAAAGGACCCGTTTACCCCAACTCTCTGCTTCTTGTCTGCCAACTAGTTCTCTATCCACGTCAGTACATTACTCCTAATACCATGTGATTTAATTTTGCACACCAATCTCTTGTGTGGGACCTTGTCCAAAACCTTTTGGTTCTCCCTTGTCCATTCTACTAGTTACATCCTCAAAAAGTTCTAAAAGATTTGTCAAGCATGATTTCCCCTTCATAAATCCATGCTGACTTTCACTGCTTTCCAAATGCGCTGCTACTTCATCTTTAATAATTGATTCCAACATTTTCCCCACTACTGATGTCAGGCTTGCCACTCTATAATTACCCGTTTTCTCTCTCCCTCCTTTTTTAAAAAGTGATGTTACATTAGCTACCCTCCAGTCCATAGGAACTGATCCAGAGTCGATAGACCGTTGGAAAATTATCACCAATGCATCCACTATTTCTAGGACCACTTCCTTAAGTACTCTTGGATGCAGACTATCAGGCCCCGGGGATTTATCGGTCTTCAATCCCATCAATTTCCCTAACACAATTTCCTGACTAATAAGGATTTCCTTCAGTTCCTCCTTCTCACGAGAGTCTCGGTCCCTTAATATTTCCGGAAGGTTATTTGTGTCTTCCTTCGTGAAGACAAAACCAAAGTATTTGTTCAATTGGTCTGCCATTTCTTTGTTCCCCATTATAAATTCACCTCTTTCTGATTGCAAGGGACCTACATTTGTCTTCATTAATCTTTTTCTCTTTACATATCTATAGAAGCTTTTGCAGTCAGTTTTTATGTTCCCAGCAAGCTTCCTCTCATACTCTATTTTCCCCCTCCCAAGTATACCCTTTTTCTTCCTCTGCTGACTTCTAAATTTCTCCCAGTCCTCAGGTTTGCTGCTTTTTCTGGCCAATTTATATGCCTCTTCCTTGGATTTAACACAATCCTTAATTTCCCTTGTTAGCCACGGTTGAGCCACCTTCCCCGTTTTATTTTTACTCCAGACAGGGATGTACAATTGTTGAAGTTCATCCATGTGATCTTTAAATGTTTACCATTGCCTATCCACCATCAACACTTTAAATGTCATTCGCCAGTCTAATCTAGCCAATTCACGCCTCATACCATCGAAGTTACCTTTCCTTAAGTTCAGGACCCTAGTCTCTGAATTAACTGCGTCACTCTCCATCTTAATAAAGAATTCTACCATATTATGGTCACTCTTCCCCAAGAGGCCTCGCACAACAAGATTGCTAATTAGTTCTTTCTCATTACACATCACCCAGTCTAGGATGGTCAGCCCCCTAGTTGGTTCCTCGACATATTGGTCAAGAAAACCATCCCTAATACACTCCAGGAAATCATCCTCCACCGTATTGCTACCAGTTTGGTTTGCCCAATCTATATGTAGATTAAAGTCGCCCATGATAACTGCTGTACCTTTATTGCACGCGTCCGTAACTAGGGCTGTAGATAGCGCTTTAAACTAAATAGTGATGGGGAGGGATCCAGTGAGGGAAATTTAACAAGAAAAAGGAGAAGGCAAAAGTGGAGGGTAGAGATAGGGGTAACGATAACCAGTGTGTGACAGGAAGGGACAGGGCATATACACGTGACAGGAAGGGACAGAGCATATGCACATAAGAGTGCATCAGAAAGAGGGCTTAGAAATGGTAATAAGACAAAATTAAAAGCTTTATATCTGAATGCACGCAGCATTTGTAACAAAATAGATTAGTTGATGGCACAAATAGAAATAAATGAGTATGATCTGATAGCCATTACAGAGATGTGGTTGCAAGGTGACCAATGCTGAGAACTAAATATTCAGGGGTATTTGCCATTTTGGAAGGATGGGCAGAAAGGAAAAGGAGGTGGGGTAGCTCTAATGAATAGTTAAAAAAGGGTGGGATCAGTGCAATAGTGAAAAGTGATATTGGCTCAGAAGATCAAGATGTAGAATCAGTTTGGGTGGAGATAAGAAACAATAAGGGAAAGAAGTCACTGGTGGGAGTGGTCTACAGGGCCCCAAACAGTAGACACATGGTAGGACAGTGTATAAATCAAGCAATAATGGAGGCTTATCGTCAACTCATCTATTTTGTTATGAATGGTATGGCAATAATCATGAGCGATTTTAATCTTCATATTGATTGGACAAATCAAATTGGCAAAGATAGCCTTGAGGAAGAGTTCATGGAGTATATTCGGGATGGTTTCTTGGAACAATACGTTGCAGAACCAACCAGGGAGCAGACTATTTTAGATCTGGTTATGTGTAATGAGACGGAATTAATAAATGATCTCATAGTGAAGGATCCTCTTGGAAAGAGTGATCATAACATGGTAGAATTTCAAATTCAGTTTGAGGGTGAGAAAGCTAGGTCTCAAAAGGCAATTACAAAGATATAAAGGCAGAGTTGGTTAAAGTGGACTGGGAAAATAGATTAAAGGGTAAGACTGTAGAAAAACATTAGCAACCATTTAAGGAGCTATTTCATAACTCTCAGCAAAGATATATTCCAATGAGAAAGATCGTCTCTAAGAGATGGATGAACCATTTGTGGATAATTAAGGAAGTAAAGGATGGTATCAGATTGAAAACAAAGGCATACAATGTTGCAAAGAATAATGGAAGGCCAGAGGATTGGGAAACTTTTAGAAACCAGCAAAGGACGACTAAAAAAATGATAAAGAGAGAGAAGATCGCATGAGAGTAAATTAGCAAGAAATATAAAAACAGACAGTAAGAGCTTCTACATGTATATAAAAGCAAGAGAGTAGCTAAAGTAAATGTTGGTCCCTTAGAGGATAAGACTGGGGAATTAATAATGGGAAACAGGAAATAGTAGAGACTTTGAACAAATATTTTGTATCAGTCTTCATGGTAGAAGACACTAAAAGCATCCCAATAATTGATAATCAAGGGGCTATTGGGGGGGGGTGGGGAACGGACTTAAAACAATCACTATCACTAGAGAAAAAATACTAGGCAAACTAATTGGACTAAAGGTGGACAAGGCCCCTGGACCTGATGGTCTGCATTCTAGGGCCTTAAAAGAGGTGGCTGCAGAGATAGTGGATGCTTTGGTTGTAATCTACCAAAATTCCCTGGATTCTGGAGAGATCCCAGCGGACTGGAAAACCGCAAATGTAACGCCCCTATTTAAGAAAGGAGGCAGACGGAAATCAGGAAATTATAGACCAGTTAGCCTAAGATCCATCATTGGGAAAATGCTGGAGTTCATCATTAAGGAAGTAGTAGCAGGACATTTAGAAAGCCATAATGCAGTCAAGCAGAGTCAGCATGGTTTTATGAAAGGGAAAATCATATTTGACAAATTTGCTGGAGTTCTTTGAGGATGTAACGAGCAGGATGGATAAAGGGGAACCAGTAGATGTCATGTATTTGGATTTCCAGCAAGCATCCGATAAGGTGCCACATAAAAGGTTACTGCACAAGATAAGAGCTCATGGGGTTGGGGGTAATATATTAGTGTGGATAGAGGATTGGCTAACGAACATAAAACATAGAGTCGGCATAAATGGGTAATTTTCAGGTTGGCAAACAGCAATTAGTGGGATCAGTTCTGGGGCCTCAACTATTTACAATCTATATTAATGACTTGGATGAAGGGACCTAGTGTAATGTAGCCAAATTTGCTGATGATACAAAGATAGGTGGGGAAGCAAGTTGTGTGGAGGATGTAAAGAATCTGAAAAGGGATATAGCTAGGCTAAGTGGTTGTGCAAAAATTTGGCAGATGGAGTATAATGTGGGAAAATGTGAGGTTATCTACTTTGTGGGTGGAGCTTAAGGTCTGCACCAACTGAGGTTGCCAAGGTAATGAGGGACGCTGAATTTATCCTGTAGTGTCATTACTGATTTTTCTCTCCCCAAGAACTTCGATTTTCATAGCAGGTGGAAGCTTCCAAGAGCCTAATTTTTAAAAATTGATTTGTCTCTTTGTAAACTCAACCCTGACCCCAGGATGTCCCCCCGCCCCCCCCATCCCCCCAAACCCCACCCGCCCGGTGCCTGCGGCTTTCATCCTAGGCTGAAAGGCCCCTGCACTGGCCCACTTCTATTTTGGGCCAAAAGGACCCGCCCCCCCCTCCACCCCCACCCCCAGTCCCGTGTCTTGAGCTCTGCTGAAACAATGGTGTCTTCTCTCTGCCAATTTTCTCTTCTCTGCGGCGATTTCCTTAAGTGTTTTTCAGATGGGTGCAGTATGCCGTTTTAGAAAACAATCGTACTTGGCCAAACTCGCTTAAATGGGCAGAAATGGCACATCTGGCAGGTTCCACCCCCAGTGACGTAAAACATCGGGAACTAAAAAATCGGATGTACCTACTTTAGAATAGTGCAGAAACTTTGGTGAAACTTGCAGATTTTAGTCTGCTCCAAAAAAACAGCGTAGGCCAAAAAAACGGTGCAGAATGGTGGCGAAAATTCAGCCTGGTTTCCTTCGAGATGACTTTAGTAAGATCACATAACAGGATGGGCCCGAGAAGGCTGCGATCATCCTTGAGGCACTAGGGACTGGGAACCACATGTACATCAGCGATGATGGGTGAGCGAGATCTAGTGTGGGATAGGTTACAGGCTGCAGGGTTTTGGAAGAGCTGAAATATTAGGAAGTAATTGAGTCTGGAGGCGGCAAAGGCACGAATGAGGGGTGAGGTAGGTCTGAGAGGTGGGCGATGTTATAGAGCTGGAAGACAGAGAGAATATGAGGTCAGAAGCCAAGCTCAGGGTTGAACAGGACACCAATATTGCAAATAGTTTGGTTCAGGACTTAGGCTTATTTTGTCCTCACTAGGGCCCAAGTTTTGGCTCGAGTTACTCCTATTTTTTTGGAGCAACTAGTTTAGTATGGAGTATCTTAGAAATCACAATTCTCGGCATTTTGTTTGCTCCAATTCTAGTTAGTTAGAATAGTTTTGTTTTAGTACAGTTTTTTTTCAAAAGGACGCGTTACCAGCCACTTACGCCTGTTTTGCAAGTTTAGGCAGCGAAAGGTTACTCCAAACTAACTTAGAATGGAGTTAGCGTCGATTTTTGTACGCTCAGAAAAACCTTGCCTACATTTTAGGAATTAGGCGCAGGGAGCAAGAGATGGGGGGGTGGGGGGAAGTTAGGGGATTTTACAAAGCTTTAAACACTCCACTTTTACCAATAAAGAACCATCATCAATAACAAATGTTAAATAAATCAATAAATAAAAAATTACATTTTCCTACCTCACCATTGAAGCAGCGGCAGCAGGCACCGAGCTGCGATCTTTCGGCCATTCAGCCAGGGGATAGGGACGGCATTGAAAACATTGGGAGGGCGACGTCCAAAGAGCCCGTTCACAGAGCAGAGCCCCAGCATGCAGGCAGCAAAGCGAGCAGCGATCTTTCGGTTGTTCGGCCAGGGGATAGGGGGCATTGAAATACCGGGCGGGCAAGCACACACGCAGGCAGCAGGCACCGAACTGCGATCTTTCAGCCGTTCAGCCGGGGATAGGGGTGGCCTGATGAACACCGGGAGGGAGAGCCAGCCAGCTAGCCAGCACGCACCTTTGAAAGTTTAATTTTTACTCTTCTGCATGTCCCTTTAAAGATGGCTGATTGCCAATGTCTGTGTGCCATTGCGCATGCGCGCACGCTCCAATGCGCATGCGCAACGCTGCCGGCACTCAAACTGCCGCTGGGCCCTAGCCCCGCCCCCCAGCCGGCAGTGCTTGGTCAGAACGCGTTTGCTCCGCCCCCCGCAGCTCCTGCTGCGCCGCGCTGAGCTGCAAACGGGCCTACGGATATCGGAGAATCGCGAGGTAAGTTTTTGGCCCTTTTTCAGTTCTAGAAATTAGGTGGGCCTCTCCGAGGTGCGCCGTTCTACCGGGGATCCGAAACTTGGGCCCTAGGTGCCTGCCTAACAGAGAGACATTGAGCCAGTTGTTATACCACTACCACTGCCCCAGCTGAGGTCAGTTAATTTGGCACAGAATAGGAATTGAGCTTGGGAGCTTCTTGCTTAGTAAACTTACCTGGCAGGGGAGTAACCATGATCAACAAGGTGGTTTTTCCTTCTCGGCCTTTTGGCTAAGATCAAGTGTAGTATCTGTTCTTATCAGTTTAATATCCCCTATCTGGGGACCAAATATTAAATTGTTTTTTGGAACAGGGAGATGGAACAGGGGCTTGCTCCGTCCACTCCACGCACCGACCTGGTATTGCAGTGTTTCCAGGAACGGTGCAGCTTCCCCTCTCGGCCTTTTGGTTAAGATCAAGTGTAGTAGCGCAAAGTGATCTTTGGCGCTGGAGTTGATCTGACAAGAATGAACAAAAAAAAAAGCTTCTTGCTCAGTAAACACAGTTGCTCACTAGATGAGCTCACTGAACTATTGAGTGAGGCAAGATATCCTCTGAAATACAATGAAAGTTTTGAGAATGAATGCTCTGACATTTCTCAATATTTTCAATTGTGGTATGATATTTATAGCATAAGCAAGCCACGTATCATAATACACTCCTGACTTAATCTCTTTTGCATTTTCTGGTCAAGCCTCTGTGTCATATAAATATTGTATCACACCAGTACCCATGGGCTATCTTCTAATTGCAACAAATCTGTTGATAATGGCATGAAAAATTGCAGAGGGTTTCCCTATTATGTTTCTTAAATGTATCTCTGTCTTTGGTGGTTTACATTCAGACACTGAAGCAATTTATTTCTTGGTTGTTGAAAGCTTTAAGCTGCTCTTGGTTTGTCCGCAAAAGCTTTGCAGTCTTTTGGAACAGTAAACAGCATGTAATGGAATGATTAATTTTAAGCCTTTAATTCTGACAAACTCAGTCAGTGGTGTGGCATTTTCCAGAATACCTTGGAGATATATTTTTGTGTACTAAAATGATAGCGGAAAGTTCCGGAAAAGTGTGAAATCTGGAACATGTGAAAGGCAAATAATATGGAAATTAAAACACTCCCTTATTTAACAAATATATTTTAATAAACATAATTGGTGTGCGGTAGATCCTTTATGTTTCTTGTAAATCTTTTTAATATAGTTTCACATCAGAGATCAAAATCCTTTGGGTCCTCCAGTCTCCCGGTTATGTTGGGTCTCCGATATTTGTTTCCAATTTGCCTTGTAAGCAGCAACTCCTCCACTTCCCCCTTGCAAAACAAATATCATGAGAGGAGGTGGAACTGGGAGCGGGGACTCCCAGTACCAGGGTTTCCCGTTCGAGTGGCTCAGTCAGGAGGACTCTATATCTGGGGGCTGGTATTCTCAATGAGATGAGGCATACCAACCTTCAGATGGGAAGATGTGGGGCCCACCAGTGAAATCACCCAAAATGCATTTTTTTTTAAAGCAGATCGTCCCATTACATAGGTTGCCGAGAAAGACATGTTAATGGTCAGGGGGACTTGGGGAAACTCAGCTTCCATTGGAGTTACTGGCTGCATGGGTTAGATGGGCACCAGGGCTGTGTGAGTCGTGGCATTCCCACCTGCCTGACACGTCATAATTCGATGCCCTCCACAAACTCTGGCGGGATCAGCTTTTCAGGGCACCAGTGGGTGCGATCCTACAGCAACTGGTAGGATGACACTCTGAGGAATTTTTGCGCATGAATGTTTGTGTCCGAATTTGAATAACATAGTGAGTGAACATGAAGTTGAAAACAGCTTTTGTGAATGATGTCTTGCTTATACAAATCTCAGGATTTTCTGAAGAGGCTTTGGGTTCTGGGGTTATTTGTGGGTAGCTGCACTTCTGAAGTCGGTTGCTTTCTCTCCTCTGTGTCCTCGCGAACTACTGACTCATCGCCAATCTCCCTGTCCTCTCGATGGTTGTTGAAAGTGTTGTCGCCTCACAGATCTGTGCTCATCTCTCCCATAACTCCCTCTCTGAATCTCTCCAATCAGGTTTCTGTCCCTCCCACAGAACAGAAACAGCCCTAACAAAAGTCATGAATGACATTCTCTGTGACTGTGGTGCATTATCCCTATTCACCTTCCTTGACCTCTTTGTAGCCTTTAACACAGTCAATCACATGATCCTCCTTTAACACTGCTCCTCGTTGTGCAGCAACATAGGACTACCCTCACTTGTTTCCACACTTACATATTATCATCATCATAGGCAGTCCCTCGAAGTCGAGGAAGACTTGCTTCCACTCTAAAAGTGAGTTCTTAGGTGACTGAACAGTCCAATACAGGAACCACAGTCTCTGTCACAGGTGGGTCAGACAGTGGTTGAAAGAATGAGTGGGTGGGACTGGTTTGCCGCAAACTACTTCTGCTGCCTGTGCCTGTTTTCTGCATGCTCTGCGCCCTCCCGGATGCACCTTCTCCACCTACGGTGGTCTTTGGCCAAGGACTCCCAGGTGTCGGTGGGGATGTTGCATTTTTTCAAGGAGGCTTTGAGGGTGTCCTTGAAATGTTTCCTCTGCCCACCTTGGGCCGCTTGCAGTGTAAGAGTTCCAAGTAGAGCGCTTGCTTTGGGAGTCTTGAGTCAGGCATGCAAACAATGTGACCCGCCCAACAGAGCTGGTCGAGTGTGGTCAGTGCTTCGATGCTGGGGATGTTGGCCTGTTTGAGGATGCTAACGTTGGCTCAGAGACATGGACCATATACAGTATACATATCATAGCAAGGTTATCTCCAGCAATTGCTTCTCTTCCCACTCCTACATCATCGCCTCCTGCATCCTCAAGAATCCATCATTCTTTTCATCTTCCTCCTTGTTATATATGTAAACCTGTAAATACAATGTTTAACCAACAGAGGGCTCATCCGCTGGAGTCCCAAGGGATCCCTCAATCCTTTGGGAGCATCTGTACATAAGGAGGCCTCACAGGCTGGAGAGGCACTCTGGCGACCTGTAATAAAGGACTATGGTCACACACTATTTTGAGCTCACAGTATCTGGTCAGATTCTTTATTCAATAGATAACAATTGGCGAGGAGATACAGAGGACAAACCCCAACGCAACAATGCAGAGAACCGTGGGCATCCTAGAGAAATTTCTGGAGGGAAATGATTGGGAGTCCTTCGTGGAGCGACTCGACCAATACTTCGTGGCCAATGAGCTGGAAGGAGAAGTGAACACTGCCAAACGAAGGGCGATCCTCCTCACCGTTTGTGGGGAACCAATGTATGGCCTCATGAAAAATCTGCTTGCTCCAGCGAAACCCACAGAGAAGTCATACGATGATTTGTGCACACTGGTCCGGGAGCATCTAAACCCGAAGGAAAGCGTTCTGATGGGGAGATACCAGTTCTACATATACAAGAGGTCTGAAAGCCAGGAAGTGGCGAGCTACGTCGCCGAGCTAAGGCGCCTTGCAGGCATAGCGAATTTGAAGGACACTTGGAGCACATGCTCAGGAACTTCTTTATACTTGGCATTGGCCATGAAGTAATACTTTGCAACTTATGACTGTAGAGTCCCCAACCTTGAGTAAAGCCATAGCGATAATTCAGGCGTTCATCGCCACCAGTGACAATACCAAACAAATCTCTCAGCATACGAGTGCTGTTGCAAGTACTGTGAACAAAGTAATGTTGTTTTCGAATCGTAACGTACAGGGCAGGACTCACATGCCTGCAGCTGCACGTCCACAGATATCTCAGAGTCCACCATCAAGGGTGGTGAATGCAAGGCGATTAACACCTTGTTGGCGCTGCGGAGGTGATCATCTCTTCCATTCATGCCGCTTCAAAGGATACGTTTGCAAGGGCTGTGGAACAATGGGACACCTCCAACTTATGTGCAGGCAAGCTGCAAACCCTGCTAATCCTGCAAACCACCATGTTGCAGAGGGGGACAGGTCCACGGTGGATCACGACGAACCAGAGCTTCAGACTGAGGAGGCAGAGGTATATGGGGTGCACACATTTACCACAAAGTGTCCCCTGATAATGCTGAAGGTTGAATTAAATGGACTCCTGGTGTCAATGGAGCTGGACACGGGCGCGAGCCAGTCCATAATGAGCATAAAGACTTTCGATAAACTGTGGTGCAGCAAGGCCTCAAGGCCAGTCCTGACTCCCATTCGTACTAAACTGAGAATGTACACAAAGGAACTGATTCCCGTAATCGGTAGTGTTACCGTAAAGGTCTCCTACGATGGAGCGGTGCACAAATGACCACTCTGGGTGGTACCGGGTGATGGCCCCATGCTGTTCGGCAGGAGCTGGCTGGGAAAGATACGCTGGAACTGGGACGACATCTGAGCGCTCTCGTCCAGCAACGACACTTCATGTGCCCAGGTCTTAAACAGGTTCCCTTCACTGTTTGAACCGGGTATCGGGAAGTTCCAAGGAGCAAAAGTGCAGATCCACCTGATTCCGGGGGCATGACCCATCCATCACAAGGTGAGAGCGGTACCGTACATGATGAGAGAGAGGGTTGAGATCAAGCTGGACCGGCTGCAATGAGAGGGCATCATTTCGCCGATTAAATTCAACGAGTGGGTCAGTCCAATTATCCCAGTCCTTAAGGAAGACGGCATCATCAGAATCTGTGGTGATTACAAAGTAGCTATCAATCATTTCTCGCTGCAGGATCAATACCCGCTACTAAAGGCAGACGACCTATTTGCTACGATGGCGGGAGGTAAAACGTTCACGAAGCTGGACTTGACCTCGGCCTACATGATGCAGGAGCTGGAGGAATCATCGAAGGGCCTCACCTGCATCAACACGCACAAAGGTCTCTACATTTACAACAGATGCTCGTTTTGGATTCGATGAGCCGCGGCGATATTCCAGAGGAACATAGAAAGCTTGCTGAAGTCGGTCCCGTGCACCGTGGTCTTCCAGGACAACATCTTAGTTACAGGTTGGGACACTGTCGAGCACATGCAGAACCTGGAGGAGGTTCTGAGTCGTGTGGGGCTCAGGTTAAAATGCTCGAAGTGCATTTTCCTGGCGCCTGAAGTGGAGTTCCTGGGGAGAAGAATGCGGCGAATGGCATCAAGCCCACCGATTGGAAGATGGAGGCAATCAAGAATGCACATAGACCACAGAACGTGACAGAGCTGCAGTCGTTTTAGGACTCCTGAATTACTTTGGTAACTTCTTATCGGGTCTTAGCACACTGTTAGAACCACTGCACTCTTTCCTGCGTAAAGGAGATGAATGGGTATCGGGTAAAAGCCAAGAAAATTTCTTTGAGAAAGCTAGAAAACTGTTATGCTCAAACAAATTGCCTGCGTTGTATGATCCATGTAAGCGTTTGGTACTAGGATGTGATGCGTCGTCATATGGTGTCGGTGTGTATTGCAACAAGCCAATGAATCTGGGAAATTGCAACCGGTTGCTTATGCATCCAGAAGTCTGTCTAAGACTTGGAGGGTCTACAGCATGATCAAAAAAGAAGCATTAGCATGTGTTTATGGGTAAAGAAAATGCATCAATATCTGTTCGGGCTCAAATTTGAATTGGAAACTGACCATAAGCCACTGATATCCCTCTTTTCTAAAAGTAAGGGGATAAACACGAATGCATCGGCCCGCATCCAGAGATGGGTGCTCACATTGTCCGCATACAACTACGCCATCCACCAAAGGCCAGGCACAGAAAACTGTGCTGATGCTCTCAGTAGGCTGCCATTGCCCAGCACACGGGTGGAGGTGGCACACTGCACAGATTTAGTTATGGTAATGGAAGCATTCGAAAGTGAGCAATCATCTGTTACCGCCCGACAGATTAGAACTTGGACGAGCCAGGATCCCTTACTGTCCTTAGTAAAAAAACTATGTGTTCCACGGGAGTTGGTCTCGTGTCCGGTTAGAGATGCAGGAAGAAATAAAGCCGTACCAGCGGCGCAGAGATGAAATGTCCATACAGGCAGACTGCCTCCTACGGGGTAATCGGTTCGTGGTGCCAGAAAAGGGCAGGGACACTTTCATTAGTGACCTCCACAGTACCCACCCAGGCATTGTAATGATAAAAGCGATAGCCAGATCCTACGTGTGGTGGCCCGGTATCGATGTTGACTTAGAGTCCTGCCTGCACAAATGTAACACATGTTCCCAGATAAGCAATACACCCAGGGAGGCGCCACTAAGTTTATGGTCCTGGCCCTCCAAACCGTGGTCCAGGGTCCATGTCGACTACGCAGGCCGGTTCTTGGGAAAAATGTTCCTTGTGGTTGTAGATGCGTACTCCAAATGGAGTGAATGTGAGATAATGTCAGCAAACACATCTGCTGCCACCATTGAAAGCCTGCGGGCCATGTTTGCCACGCACGGCCTGCCTGATGTCCTTGTGAGTGACAATGGACCGTGCTTCACCAGTGCCGAGTTCAAAGAGTTCATGACCTGCAATGGGATCAAACATGTCACTTCTGCCCCGTTCAAACCAGCGTCCAATGGTCAGGCAGAGTGAGCAGTGCAAACTATCAAGCAGAGCTTGAAAAGGGTAACTGAAGGCTCACTGCCGACTTGCCTATCCCGAGTCTTGCTTAGTTACCGCACAAGACCCCACTCACTCACTGGGGTTCCCCCAACTGAACTGCTCATGAAAAGGGCACGTAAGACAAGGCTCTCGTTAGTCCACCCTGATCTACACGAATAGGTAGAGAGCAGGCGGCTTCAACAGAATACATATCATGATTGCGCAAATGTGTCACGCGAAATTGAGATTAATGATCCTGTATTTGTGTTAAACTATGGACAAGGGCCCAAGTGGCTTCCCGGCACTGTCGTGGACAAAGAGCGGAGTAGGGTGTTTCAGGTCAAACTTTCAACTGAACTCACCTGCAGGAAACACTTGGACCAAACCAAACTAAGATTCACGGACTATCCAGAACAATGCACAATAGACTCTACCATTTTTGACCCCCCCAACACACACACAAGTGGCAACCGACTCAGCGGTTGACCATGAAGCAGAACCCATCACCTGCAGCAGCCCAGCAGGACTCACCACACCCAGCAGCCCTGCAAGGCCAGCTGCGCAGCAGCCCAGCGAAGGCCCAACAAATGACTCACCAAAACCTGCATTCGCACTGAAACGATCAACCAGGGAAAGGAAGGCCCCAGATCGACTCTATTGACTTTGTGGGGGAGTGTTGTTATATATGTAAAGCTGTAAATACAATGTTTTACCACCAGAGGGCTCATCCCCTGGAGTCCCAAGGCATCCCACAATCCCTTGGGAGCACCTGTACATAAGGAGGCCTCACAGGTTGGAGAGGCACTATGGAGACCTGTAATAAAGGAATATCATCACACACTACTCTGAGCTCACAGTATCTGGTCAGATTCTTTATTCTACATATTGGTGTCACTGATGATACCACATTTCTCGACCCTCCATTTCAACCCAAGCGATGCTATCGACCTCATCCTCTCCATTACAATGACTGCTTCCATTTCTGTGACATCACTTGCTGATACCCCATTCGTGCCCTTTTCACCTCCAGATTCAACTACAACAACAACAACAACAACTTGTATTTATATAGTGCCTTCAACATAGTGAAATGTCCCAAGACGCTTCACAGGAGTATTATGAGACAAAAAATTTGACTCTGAGCCACATAAGGAGAAATTAGGACAGGTGACCAAAAACTTGGTCAAAGAGGTAAGTTCTAACGAGCTTCTTGAAGGAGGAAAGAGAGATAGTGAGGCAGAGAGATTTAGGCAGGGAATTCAAGTGCTTAGGGCCTAGGTAACAGAAGGCATGGTCACCAATGGTTGAGCGATTATAATCAGGGATGCTCAAGAGGGCAGAATTAGAGGAGCCCAGACATCGCAGGGGGTTGTGGGGCTGAAGGAGATTACAGAGATAGGGAGGGGCAAGGCCATGGAGGGATTTGAAAACTAGGATGAGAATTTTGAAATCGAGGCATTGCTTAATTGAGAGATAATGTAGGTCAGTGTGCACAGGGGTGATGGGTGAGCAGGACCTGATGCGAGTTAGGCCATGGGCAGCCTAGTTTTGGATCACCTCTAGTTTACGTACTCGAATACTCTTCTAGCCTCCAGCTTTAATAGATTTCAGCTTATCCAAGTCGCGGCTGGCCATATCCTATCCTGCACCATCACGTTTGCCCATCACAACTGTCCTTGCTGAGCTGCATTGGCTCCTTGTTCCCGAACAATTCAAGTTTAAAATTCACACCCTTAGCTTTTCCCCTCCTAACTGTGCAACTTCCTCCAGCCTTATAACCTTCCACTACACTGGAACTCTGGCCTCTTCTGTTTTTCATCTCATGCCCCTCTTTTTGCACCATCATTGGCAGACATGCCTTCAGCTGCTTAGCTCCCACTTTTGGAACACCCTCCCTGAAACCCTTCACCCCTCCAACTCCATCTCCTGCTTTAAGACCCTTCTTAAAATCCAACTGTTTAACCAAATTTTTAATCTCTTCTTCTGCATTTCATTGTCCATTTATTTTTTTTAAACATCTGTGAAGTGTTTTGGGATGTTTTTCGACATTAAAGATGTCATATAAATGCAAACTGTTGTTATTAACCATTCCTTCCCAAAGGTGACGGTGCTACAACAACTGCAAACTTACATTTACATGACACCTTAGCTGTAGAAAAATACCTCAAGGTGCAGTTCTCCTAAATGATACCAGATTGTTAGGCGATAGAAACATCCTCAGTCTGGTCATCACATCTCATATATGCTGAGACATACACTGATTTTTGAGATGACCAGAAAAATGAATAGGAGAGTAGGAATTCTCATGCTTTGCTCTACTTGTTGATACTGTGTTATTATACAGGTTGGACCTCCCTTACCCGGGTCTTCCTTATCCGGCACCACCCCTCGTCTGACATGATTCAGGCGGCCAGGGGCGCATGCACAGAACGCGGCCGACCTCCACCCCAACTTTGGGGCCACTCCAACACTCGGCCCGCTGGGGCCATGTCAAAACTCGGCCCGCCGAGGGCCGATACTTCAGGCCCGCCCAGGGTGCCGACGTCCTCCCTTCCTCCCCCCTCCCCGACCTCGGGCCGCCTCCCCTCCCCCCCCTCGGGCCGCTGACCTCCCCATATCCGGCAAAATCCCTTATTCGGCACAGGCCAAGTCCAGAGGGTGCCAGATAAGGGAGGTTCAAACACCAATGCCCATCCAGTGGTAGTGGTCCTGTTTGCTTCATCTGCTATTATTGAGGGAATTAGTGCCTCGATACGGTGCCACATAAAAGGTTACTGTACAAGTTTATAGTTCACGGGGTTGGGGGTAATATATTAGCATGGAAAGAGAATTGGCTAACTAACAGAAAACAGAGAGTCGGGGTAAATGGGTCATTTTCCAGTTGGCAAACAGTGACTAGTGGGGTGCCGCAGAGATCAGTGCTGGGTCCTCAACTATTTACAATCTATATTAATGACTTGGATGAAGGGACCGAATGTAATGTAGACAAGTTTGCTGATGATACAAAGATGGGTGGGAAAGCAAACTGTGAGAAGGACACAAAAAATCTGCAGAAGGATATAGACAGGCTAAGTGAGCGGGCAAAAATCTGGCAGATGGAGTATAATGTGGGAAAATGTGAGGTTATCCACTTTGGCAGAAAAAATAGAAAAGCAAATTACAATTCAATGGGGAAAAATTGCAAAGTGCTGCAGTACAGAGAGACCTGGGGGTCCTTGTACATGAAACATAAAAAGTGAGCATGCAGGTACAGCAAGTAATCAGGAAGGCAAATGGAATGTTGGCCTTTATTGCAAGGGGAATAGAGTATAAAAGCAGAGATCATCATCATCATCATAGGCAATCCCTCAGAATCAAGGAAGACTTGCTTCCACTTTTAAAATGAGTCCTTAGATGGCTGAACAGTCCAATGCGAGAGCCACAGTCCCTGTCACAGGTGGGACAGATAGTCATTGAAGGTATTCTCACTACGAGTCTGTCCTCACCGCACAGCACTGCCCTCCAGTCATCAAGATCCACGGTGCAGCCCTGGACAATGTGGACCATTTCCCATACCTCGGGAGCCTCTTATCAACAAGACCAGACATTGATGACGATATTCAACACCGCCTCCAGTGTGCCAGTGCAGCCTTCAGCTGCCTGAGGAAAAGAGTGTTCGAAGACCAGGCCCTCAAATTTGCCACCAAACTCATGGTCTACAGGGTTGTAGTAATATCCGTCCTCCTGTATGGCTCAGAGACATGGTCCATGTACAGTAGACACCTCAAGTCGCTGGAGAAATACCACCAACCATGTCTCCGCAAGATCCTACAATAGCAGAGAAGGCTTGCTACAGCTGTACAGGATATTGGTAAGACCACACTTAGAGTACTGCGTACAGTTTTGGTCTCTGTATTTAAGGAAGGATATACTTGCATTGGAGGCTGTTCAGAGAAGGTTCACTAGGTTGATTCCAGAGATGAGGGGGTTGTCTTGTAAAGATAGGTTGAGTAGGTTGGGCCTATACTCATTGGAGTTCAGAAGAATGAGAGATGATCTTATCGAAACATATAAGATAATGAGGGGGCTTGACAAGGTGGATGCCGAGAGGATATTTCCACTCATAGGGGAAACTAAAACTAGGGGACATAGGGCCCAAATTTCCCCAACCCCTTTTTCCGGCACACTAACCTGAGATGCGGTGACTTTGTGCGCTCAAAACGGCGCCAAAAAACGTACTCATGATTCTGGCCGCTCTGCTGTGTGTCTCAGGTCCTGGCGTGGCGTAAATAGTGCAGTGGGGGGGCGGAGCTACATCCCTGTGCCGAAAACAGTGCCGGCAGCTGTCCGCATGCGTGGTGGAGTCTGCGCGCATGCACAGTAGCTCCTTGCCCACCTGCAGGCTGTGAGTGGGACCTGATGCTCGCCGCCCCTATCCCTGGCCGAAGGGATGACCCAATGTTCGCCGCCCCTATCCCTGGCCGAAGGGATGACCCAATGTTCGCCGCCCCTATTCCTGGCCGAAGGGATGACCCAATGTTCACCGCCCCTATTCCTGGCCGAGTGGCTTGCCGCACACGTCGGTTGCTGCCTTCCGAGAGCTACAAGAAACAGGTTGGTGCAGAGAGACTTTTGATCGAGGTCGGGGTGGGGGGGGGGGAGGGGGGAAAGGGGGGGGCAAGTGGGGGAGAGGGAGAGTTTTGATCAGGGGGAAAGAGTTTTGATGGGGTGGGGGGGCGAAGAGTTTTGATGGGGGGGAAGAATTTTGATGGGGTGGGGAGGAAGAGTTTTGATGGGGTGGGGGGAAGAGTTTTGATCGGGGGGGGAAGAGTTTTGATTGGGGGGAGGAAGAGTTTTGATCGGGGGGGGGAAGAGTTTTGATGGGGGGGGAAGAGTTTTGATCGGGGGGGGGAAGAATTTTGATGTTGTGGGGAGGAAGAGTTTTGATGGGGGGGGGGGAAGAGTTTTGATTGGGGGGGAAGGAGGAGAGTTTCTTTAAATGATTTAGAGAAAAGTCTCTGTTAATGGCACTATGCAACTGGCTGTTAAGAGGTGAGAAATACCAGAGAAAACTTTCCTTAGGTTTGGTCTCTCAGTACCAGCAAATATCTGGTCGTGGCTTTTGTTTTGGTAGTAATCATGACTTAGCTCAATTTTTTAAAAATCCCACCAATTCTTAGTGAACAACTACATGGATGCCCGTAGATACCCTGTTGGGAACATTCCATCAGCACCCACGGGTGCCTTATTGGGAAGTAACTGCATGGGCACCCTCAGGTACCTTGTACAAGTGACCATCGTTCATAACCCTGCGAGCAAAATATTTTATGAAATGCTTTGTCTTTTGATATAAATGATATTAAAAAGTGCATATTTTATGAAGCGTTATATAGCGGAATGTGTAAATTATGCAAAAATTACAGTACAAGATCTGTATTAGTTGTTGTGAAGGTGTTTACTGCTTTGCAAGGTCCTCTGTGCTTCCCTTCCCCCCCTTATCTCTGGCTACCTGCACTGATTTCTTAACTCTCCGCAAGAGTTTTCTGTGCGGCCACAAGTGGCCACATACGCTGGCCTATGTTAGTTTGGAGCAACTATTAGCTGTCCAAACTGGCTTAAATGGCCAAAACGGCTGGTAACACCCCCTTTTGAAAAAAAAAACTAAACTAAAAAAAATCCTAACTAACTCACTTACACTGGCGCAAATTAAATGTGCAGAATGGGGATTTTTAAGATACTCCAGAAAAATCAAGTTGCTCGAAAAAAAAACGGAGCAGTTCCTGGGCAAATTTGGGCCCATAGTCTCAGAATAAGTGGCCCAAAAGGGGCCTAAAACTGAGATGAGGAGGAATTTCTTCTCTCAGAGGGTTGTAAATCTATGGAATTCTCTGCCCCAGAGAGCTGTGGAGGCTGGGTCATTGAATATATTTAAGGCAGAGATAGACAGATTTTTGAGCGATAAGGGAATAAAGGGTTATGGGGAGCGGGCAGGGAAGTGGAGCTGAGTCCATGATCAGATCAGCCATGATCTCATTGAATGGCGGAGCATGCTCGAGGGGCCAAATGGCCTACTCCTGCTCCTGCTTCTTATATTCTTATGCCCTTATACGTGCTTAAATTTGAAAAAAATCATATTTTTGAACAATCTCTAGGAGAAATAACCTTTAATGGCAAATATGGATGAAAACCCTTTGGATACTCAAAGCCACGGATTGAGCCCATATTTGTCAGTAAAGGTTTAAAAGCAAAGTATGGATTCTGTTTGTATTTATTTTTTGAACTTATTTTTCCTTGGTTCTCGAATATCAGATGGGGGAAGCCAGGAAGGAAGGTTTATCAGAAAGACAGATGATGATAAAGGTGGAAGATTATGAAAGGCAGGGGGAAGGGGTTGAGTATTCTTTCTTAATTTCATTTTAACCACATGGTAGTACCCAGAAAGGGGATGATCCACCAGTTCGCATGTATGCTGCTCTTGAGCTGGCTGGTTGGAAATGTATGAGAACAACTCATGCTCTAATTTTATTCTCTGTGCTGTGTATGACACGCACCATGTGGAAAATTGCCTCGATCACTTATGCATCACGGTGAATATAAGTCTGTAAGGAATTAGAGGAACAGGAAAAGGCCGTTGGGCGCATTTTTCTTGATGGCCTTTTCCCAGGGTCTCACTTTCCATTGGAATGGCCTGACAGTAGTGTTTTATATGGAATATGAGAGAGTTACCTGTGGTGCCCTTTCTGCAACGACGTATGGAATGTAGCTGCCCAGATAGTGAGTCATGGGTGAGGCTTCCAGCCAATTCAATATCTCAACATAGTGGCAGAAGTACATGGAAATGGGCTACTTTATATTTATCCAGTGATACAACATTACACTGAACAGCGCAAAACAAAATTGGGAAAAACAGTGCCTCAAGGTATGGTGGCTTGGCAAGGGAAGCAAGAGCAGTAATGACAACTGAAATTCAGCCTCTATAATGCACATTTCATGCTGCCAGTTTTCAGTCTGTAGCAGCCAATCAAAATATTTGAATCGGGTTCATGTAAACAGGCTGATTTGAAGTTTTCCTGGTTTCGTGCCTCCTTCCACCTCCCCCACCCAGCTCCGCCATATACAACATAGCGGATGTGTGAAGCAGTAATTAGATCTCACCATCTGATCCATGGACTGCTTCGCAAAGCTGCTTGCAAATGCTGTGGTAGTGTTTCGATAGATGGGAAGTGAAATTGATCTGCTGTGCAAACAGGGGATCAGTACAAGACATTTATGACGGCCATCAGACCTTTTCTTTCTCTGCGTTCAAAAAAACCCCAGTAAATCTGGCTTCCTGTCCAAATCACAAACTGCATTAAGCATTTTTTCCACATCTACTTCCTTTCTGCCTTTAATCATGAAAATAGATATAATTATTATTGCTGGCCAAGCCTGTAGGCATGCTCCACAACTGACAATTAGTTTAGAGACTGCAATCTATAAATGTTGTGCAGTAAGATGATTCTCTGTGCTTACACCAGCTTATCTAATAAAGAAAAATAATGCTCCATTTGGAATCAACAACATTATCCAAACACCGTAATATCGTCTGGAAGTCATTTGTAGGTCCTGATGATCTATCACAAGTGTGTGTGAAAAATACGCACCCAGCGTTTATGAGATTTCCAAAATGATGGCCGCCATCTGTGCAAACCCACAAACTCACCAAGCATCTCCCTGGCAAATGGCTGCAAGCCTTTCAGACCCAGGGAAAACACTGCTGGAATGCAGAGCTATTTATTGTTTATAAAAATAAACCATCTGGGCAAAGGCATACAGAGAAATCATATTGAACAGCTGAGAAAGCAAGCTTCTGAAGTTATCACTGCCCATCTATGATGCAATCAGACCACACTGACAGACACAACCTTCAGCTCCCTTCGACTTTGTTGCCCTGTTGCTGAAAATGTATTCTTGTAAACACGTGGAGTACACTGTGGGTGGCTGACAATTACAGTTATTAATATTTGATTTGTTATACGAATAATATCATCATCATAGACAGTCCCTCGAAATCGAGGAAGACTTACTTCCACTCTAAAAGTGAGTTCTCAGGTGACTATACAGTCCAATGCGGGAATTAGTCTCTGTAACAGGTGGGGCAGACAGTGGTTGAAGGAAAGGGTAGGTGGGGAGTCTGGTTTCCCGTACGCTACTTCTGCTGTCTGCGCTTGATTTCTGCATGCTCTCGGCGATGAGACTCGAGGTGCTCAGTGCTCTCCCGGATGCTCTTCCTCCACTTTGGGCGGTCTTTGGCCAGGGATTCCCAGGTGCCGGTGGGGATGTTGCACTTTATCAAGGAGGCTTTGAGGGTGTCCTTGAAACGTTTCCTCTGCCCACCTGGGGCTCGCTTGTTGTGTCGGAGCTCCGAGTAGAGCGATTGCTTCAGGAATCTCGTGTTGGGCTTGCAGACGATGTGGCCAGCCCAACGGAGCTGGTCGAGTGTGGTCAGTGCTTCGATGCTGGGGATGTTGGCTTGAGCAAGAACACTGACGTTGGTGCGTCTATCCTCCCAGTGAATTTGCAGTTCAGGAGCCGACGACTGCTGGATGGACCACCACCTAAATCACTCCGTCATTATCGTCAATATAGCCCCAAAGCAGCGACTGCAACAGAAACAATGCCGCAGAAAAATCAACACCGAGGCAATCAAAGACCCCGTTAAGAAAGCCCTATAGAGCCAGCGCCTCACTGTCAACCTGGCAACCCTCGATGACCCTGAGACTAATAATAATGGGCAAATTGATAAGCATAATCTGTGATTCTCATTTTACCATTTTCCAGCGTCTGTTTGCTAATTTCTCCTGCTACCTATTACTAAGAGCTGTCATGTAGTATTAACAACATTGCCAATCATAATCAAACCAATTTTTACTTCAGTTTTCATAAGTAAAGCAATCCCTAACATGAGTTACAACTGGGCTTGCACCTGTAACTGCAGGTAAAATGCAGCATTTATTTTAAGTCCCACGAGCATTGCTGCATGGTTGACTACTTGTGTAGGCAACATCTCTGATTTTGTTTCCTTCTACAAGGTTGTGCAAGTGTACACCCTGAATATGCCTTCATAGGCTTGCAGAGTACAGTGGTGATACAGAGATAATGAAGGAATTTCTTATCTATAGTGCTCCTGATGCAGAGCTTCCCGCACCAAGAATGTATATCAGGAACCCACGAACTGCTGCTTCCCAAACCATTTTCCAAATAACAGGGCCAAAGAGGAAAAATTTGCCACCGTGTTTGCGCAGGAACTAGACAAGTTCTGTGATTATATTTGTCTAAATCTGGGCATTTCAGTGCAATCGGCTGAATAGCACGAGGTTTGAACTATCAAGCTCGACCTAAAACTGGAGGTCTTACGGAGAAACCTTGGGATTGATATGAAACTGTGCAACATTAATGACAAACATGTCATATGAAATTTCATGCTTATTTTAACAAAGGTGTTAAGCCATTCAGTAGAATCTATCCTTCCATGTAAATAGGGCAATTTCACAGTTAGCCAATATTAGAATAGAACTACTACTACTTGAAGGGATTATGCAATATAAAATGATCATGAGAGAATGAAAACATATCAATATTGAGAAGTGGGAATGGGTAACAAGAGAAAGGGTGAAGCATTCTACGATTCGCTCAGTTGGGTGTCTCCATCACCATGTTTAAGGTTCATAAATCCCATCACCTTGTTTAAGATTCTCCGAACCAAACTAGTGAGCAAATGTACACATATTGGGCCTGGAAGTCTAGGAGGGTGGAAATGCAGTGCAATCCGAGGGGGGGGGGGGGATGGGGGGGGAGCGGGGGTGTAGGGGGAGAGGAGGAGGGGGCAGTTGGTGTAATTTTGGGGCTGAACCTGATTCCCTCAGGCTTTTGCCTCATTTGCCCTGCTTTCCAGTTGTCTCTCCCCCACATCCTGGTAGCAGTTTGAGGGCATGTCTGGGGGTGTTCCCAGGCTACTGCAGAAATTACACACAGCTTGCCCCTGTTCGGCCCAGTGGAGCCCACATCAGCTGCGAGCAGGCATAGGTTCCATTATAATGGTCCCCAAAATGTTCAGGCATAAAGGTAGTTGTTCCCAGAGGAATGAATTACCTTTATAGTGATGTTCCCCCCCTCCCCTACCCCCCAGTTGCTTGTGAGGAATGAAGACTTTTTGGCAACAAATCATTGGCCAAATAAAGCCCTTGGCCTCCACTCTCAGAGCTGTGGCGTTCTGAATGGACTTTAGTGTTGAGGGCTCTGTTCACTCCATTCACAGGCTGCTCACCCCAAGGAGGTAATTAGCTCCATTCCCTAAGATTTGGGATGGGTCTGTGCAATTTCAGACTCATAGAATTTGTTTGCCCAATTATGGAATGTACTCTCTTCCCCCATTGGGACATACCCCAATTTACAAAATCCAGAAAATGTAGGCATGGATTGTTAAAGCTATAGTTTAGGGGCTTCCACATGTGTGTAAGGATATTGCTGCAGTTTAACCAGATAAAACTACACAACAACAACTTGCATTTATAAAGCACCTTTAGCATAGCAAAATATCCCAAGGCACATTACAGGACCATTATCAAATCAAATTTGACATCGAGCCACATAAAGAGGTATTCGGGCAGATAACTAAATGCTTGGTCAACGAGGTAGGTTTTAACATGTGTCTTAAAGGAGGAAAGTTCTGAGTAGAGCGTTTGCTTTGGGAGTCTCGTGTCTGGCATGCGAACAATGTGGCCTGCCATAGGTGGGCAGAGGAAATGTTACAAGGACACCCTCAAAGCCTCCCTGTTAAAGTGCAACATCCCCACTGACACCTGGGAGTCCCTGGCCAAAGACCGCCCTAAGTGCAGGAAGTGCATCCGGGAGGACGACGAGCACCTCGAGTCTCAATGCCGAGAGCATGCAGAAATCAAGCGCAGGCAGCGGAAAGAGTGTGCGGCAAACCAGTCCCACCCACCTCTTCCCTCAATGACTATCTGTCCCACCTGTGACAGGGACTGTGGTTCTCGTATTGGACTGTTCAGCTACCTCAGGACTTATTTTTAGAGTGGAAGCAAGTCTTCCTCAAGTCCGAGGGACTGCCTATGATGACGATGATAAAGGAGGAAAGAGATGTAGAGAGGATTAGGGAGGAAATGCCAGAGCTTAGGGCCTTGGTAGCTGAAGGCACGGCTGCCAATAGTGAAATGATTAAAATAGGGGATGCACAAGAGGCCAGAGTTGAAGGAGTGCCGATATCTTGGAGGATTGTATGGAAGGGATGAGGCCATAGAGAGATCTGAAAAGAAGTGTGACAATCTTAAAATCGAGGCATTGCTTAACCAGGGGCCAATGTATGCCAGCGAGCACAGGGGAAATGGTTGAACGGGACTTGATGCGAGTTAGGATACGGGCAGCAGAGTTTTGGATGAGCTTAAGTTTATGGAGGGTGGAAGATGGGAGGCCAGCCAGAAGTGTGTAGGAATAGTCAAGTCTAGAGGTAACAAAGGCATGGATGAGGGTTTCAGCAGTAAACGAGCTGAGGCAGGGGCGGAGTCGGTTGATGTTATGGAGGTGGAAGTAGGCGGTTTCAGAGATGGCGTGGATTTGTGGTCAGAAACTCATCTTGGACAAATACAACACCAAGATTGCAAACAGTTTGGTTCAGTCTCTGACAGTTTCCAGGGAAAGAGATGGAGTCGGTGGCTCGGGAACAGAGTTTTTAGTGGGAACCGCAGACAATGGCTTCAGTCGTCCTACCAGCACACAACACTGGCAAATGCCCCATTATTTCTACAGCCAGGACCACCCTACCTGTTAGAGCATTGGCTTGTAAGATTATTTGGAGCCGTGGAAAGAATCCCTTTCTCCAGTGATTGGCTATTCTTTCAGATACCAGCCAGGCTGGCTGATCTGTCATCAACTCTGGAGTACTGTAAACCTGTCTGGCTCAGATACTGCATTACCAACTCTGCACACTGAGGGTTGATTTGGCTGCCAACTTTCTTCATCATCCATGTGATCTTATAGCCACTGCATGACCCTGTTTACCTTCCGTTCACGAAGGATAGTCATTAATCCATAGGTGGGAAGCAGGTGTCAGGAGTTCCTCATGGATTACACATTGAGTAGTAGCAAAACCAATCATAAAATGTGTGAATGTATTGCCACCATCTTCCTGACCATAGCACAGAGACATACCATACCATACCACATGAAACAGTGGTTTGACCATTTGGAGTGGATTTGGTGTGCTATGGTCAGGAAGATGGTGGCAATACATTCACACATTTTATGATCGGTTTTGCTACTACTCAACGTGTAATCCATGAGGAACTCCTGACACCTGCTTCCCACCTATTGCCTCTCTGCAACCCCATCATGATAAGCACTGAGCGCAGGATTTCTGGGTACCTGTTCTCATACCCAACCTCCAGGCATTTCCTTTCAGCAGCTGTTGCTCCAAGTCTCAGAGAGCTTCCTGATCAACTCTACAATGGCCATTTGCTTTTAGTTGGAGGCCTTACACATCATAGGCAGTCCCTCGGAATCGAGGAAGACTTGCTTCCACTCCTGAAGTGAGTTCTTAGGTGGCTGAACAGTCCAATACGAGAGCCACAGACTCTGTCACAGGTGGGACAGATAGTCGTTGAGGGAAGGGGTGGGTGGGACTGGTTTGCCGCACACACTTTCCGCTGCCTGCGCTTGAAGGCCTTACACAAGACAATTTGTGTCATGCTAGCCACCTTGATGTTCTAGATATCAAAATTCAGTACCAAGCTTACTAATCACCAACTGCTCATTCTAGGTCTTTGTGTGAAGGAGTTCTCTAATTGTCCTGGCCAACATTCTTCTCTCAGCCATCACCACCAAAAACTGGATTAACTGGCAAGTAGCAATAGATTATTTTAAGTACCAAGTGACAAAATGTACAGTGACTTCATAAAATATGTCCTTCTATCTTAAGGAAAATTATTTTTTAAAACCCTTTTGATAATGTTAATTTAAAAAAAATCTCATCTCCCTTTCATCTCTTTTTAAGAGAGAAAAGTTTCAGAGTACACAATGTAAATTGAAATAACGAACATGGTTGAAAACTAGCTCAGAAGGATCGGAAAAGGAGAAGATAGAATGATATAGCTATGATTGAAGACTGACTGCAATTAGTCACAATTAAAATCCATTCCATGGGGGCAATTTTGAATTTGTGTGATACAGTAGTGTGAAATGGGTGATGGTGAATCGGCAGCCTGTTTTACATCTCTCCTGATTTTTATTTCCATTGAGTTCAGGATGATCCTTGGGCCTCTCTGTTCGGATGGTCCGTTGCTACTCACCGCTGGAATTATGCCCGATTTCGGGCACTAATGAATTTATGGGCCACAGCATTGCTGCTGGTCCTGTTAAGTAATTATTTAATTCCGATCTCATAGGCCCAGCTATGAAACATATACTTCATAAGCAATGAATAGGTGCATCAATCACTTGTTGCCTTTTAGAGCACCTCGCAAACAAGCTTAAATTTACTTGATCAGTAGTGAAGCAAGACTTGACTTCTCTACAGACTGCCATTGAACAGGGAACAGGCTAATTAGCCTGACATGAGTTGTCGGGAAAATGCTGGAATCCATTATTAGAAGTGGTAACAGGGCACTTAGAAAATCATAATATGATTAGGCAGAGTCAACATGGCATTATGAAAGGGAAATCGTGTTTGACAAATTTATTAGAGTTTTTTGAGGATGTAACTAGCAGGGTAGATAAAGGGGAAGTAGTGAATGTAGTATATTTGGATTTCCAAAAGGCATTCGATAAGTTACCACATAAGGTAAGGGCTCATGGAGTTGGGGCTAATATATTAGTATGGATAGAGGATTGGTTAATGAACAGTAAACAGAGTAGGGATAAACGGGTCATTTTCAGGTTGTCAGGCTGTAACTAGTGGGGTGCCGCAAGGATCAGTGTTTGGGCCTCAGCTATTTAAAATCTATATTAATGACTTAGGCTAAGGGACCGAGAGTAATGTATCCAAGTTTGCTGATGAACAAAGCTAGGTGGGAACGTAAGCTGTGAGGAGGACACAAAGAGCCTGCAAAGGGCTATAGACAGGTTAAGTGAATGGGCAATAAGGTGGCAGATGGAGTATAATGTGGGGAAATGTGAGCTTATTCACTTTGGTAGGAAGAATAAGAAAACGGAATATTTTTTAAATGGTGCGAAACTATTAAATATTGGTTTGCAGAGAGATTTAATTGCCCTAGTACAAGAAACACAGATTCTGGGCTCGAAATTCGGCGATTTTGCGACCGGGTTTTTGGTGCTATTTCACATTTTTTGGCGAAAACCCAGTCAGTGGAAAATTCGGTGACGTTTTGTGGCGGCGGTTTTCAAATACTGCTGGAGAGAGGAGTGCCGCCGGGCAAGACCCGGAATATCGTTTTCGCCAAAAATTTGGCTCTGAGCGCACCCGTATTTAGGACCCAAAAAAACACAATGAAAAAAGCTGCATTGCAGCCCTTGGATCAGCAGTAAGTATGAAGACCTGCAAAAAAAGATAAGTTAAGATTTTTATTTTTTTATTCTTTTGCAGCGATTCGCTAGATAAGTGTCTTGTATATGTTTTGTGAATTTTCTTTTTCTTTTTTCCAATTTATTTTCAGCTGTATTTCCGACATCCCTAGGCTCAACTCGCAGCGGTGTCGGCCTCGGACTAAAGTTGGCGAAGATCGCGATTTGTGGCCTCATAGCGATAGTGTTGCGATACCGGTAATTTTGGTGAAAAAAACACAATTACCGCTGAGAACCGAATTTCTAGCCCAAAGAGTTAGCATGCAGGTACAGCAAGCAATTAGGAAGGCAAATGGCATGTTGGCCTTTATTGCAAGGGAGTTGGAGTACAAAAGTAAGGAAGTCTTGATATACTTGTACAGGGCTTTGGTGAGATCACACCTGGAGTACTGTGCACAGTTTTGGTCTCCTTATCTAAGGAAGGTTATATGGTGCAACAAAGGTTCACTAGATTGATTCCTAGGTTGAGAGGGTTATCCTATGAGGAGAGATTGAGTAGATTGGGCCTATACTCTCTGGAGTTTAGAAGAATGAGAGATGATCTCAATGAAATATATAAGATTCTGAGGGGGATTGACAAGATAGATGCTGAGAGATTGTTTCCTCTGGCTGGAGAGTCTAGAACTAGGGTTCAGAGTCTCAGGATAAGGGGTTGGCCAGATGAGGAGGAATTTCTTCATTCAGTGGGTTGTGAATCTTTGGAATTATCTACTCCAAAGGACTGTGGATACTCAGTCATTGAGTATATTCTAAGATAGATAGATTGTCGGACCTTAGGGGAATCAAGGGATATGGGGAACGGGCGGGAAAGTGGTGAAGTTAAAGATCAGCCATGATCTTATTGAATGGCAGAGCACACTCTAGGGACCACATGGCCTACCCCTGCTCCTAATTTTTACGTTCTTATGTCCCTATCATTTAGCATCAGTGGCATTTAGCAAAGGAGACATCAGGCATGCAGATGGCAGATATTGTTGGAGTATCTTTCAGAAATGTTTCCACTGATAATGTTGAAATCCATATTCCACAGTGAAATAATGGCCATCTTCAATGTTTTTGGAGATAGACTCCAAGGAAAGAAAGAAAGACTTGAAATACTTGCATTTATTTGGAGCCTTTCATGACCACCGGACGTCTCAAAGTGCTTTACAGCCAATGAAGTACAAAGAACCAAGGATGTAGGATTCAGAGACCTAATGACAGTACAATGCACTGCTCAAACTGTTGTGAACACTGTCACCTGTGGCTCAGTGGGTAGCACCCTCACCTCTGAGTCATAAGGTTGTGGGTTCAAATCCCACTCCAGGGACTTCAGCACATAAATCTAGACTGGCACTCCACTGCACTGTCAGAGGGGCCATTTTTCAGATGAGATGTTTAAACCGAGGCCCCATCTGCTCCCTCTGGTGGACATAAAAGATCCATGGCATTCTTTTGAAGAAGAGCAGCGGAGTTATCCCTGGTGTCCTGACCAATATTTATCTCTCAATCAACCTAACTAAAACAGATTTCTGCCATTATCCCATTGCTGTTTGTAGGAGCTTGCTGTGTGCAAATTGGCTGCCGAGTTTCCCACATTAGGGAGGAGGCCACTGCGAGAGCGGAGCGGGCGCGGGAGTACAAAGGGCGGCGGCAGTTTGGAGCAGCAGCAGTTGGGAGGAGGCCAGCTGCAGCAAGGACAGAAAGTTAAAAAAAAAATCAAAATTGAAGTGTGATGTCACAGCTAAGCAGGTAAGTGATTGGCTGATAGATTGGTGAGTAGTTTTTCTTTTTTTCTTTAAGAAACCTTTAGCATTATTGTAAGTTAGGAACTGCAATTAAATATATGTGATCTTTATTATCTAAGGAGAACCAGTTAATTAAATTGGCTGTTTGCTGAGTAGCGGCTGGGTGTGTTTTGCTAAGGTTTAGAGTTTAGTTCTACTTGATTGTTGCGAGTGTAACTAGAGGGATGGCAGGGCAGCTCAGTCCTGTGGATTGCACATCCTGTGGCATGTGGTAAATCCTGGATGCTTCATGCAGCCGGGACGACCACGTGTGCAGGAGGTGTCTCCAGCTGCACCAACTCGAGCTCCGTGTTGAGCGGAGTTTGAGCGGCGGCTGGAGTCACCGCGGTACATCCGTGCGACTGAGAGCTACGTGGATAGCACGTTTCAGGAGGTGGTCATGCCACAACTTAAGAGTGTGCAGGCAGAGAGGGTGGGTGACTGCCAGACAGAAGAGGAGTACAAGGCAGGTAGTGCAGGAGTCCCCTGAGTCCATCTCGCTCTCCAACCGCTAAACTGTTCTGAGCACTGGTGAGGGCGATGGTGGCTCTGGGGAGTGCAGCCAGAGCCAAGTCCATGGAATCATGGGTGGCTCAGCTGCACACGGGGGGAGGAAGAAGAATGGAAGAGCAATAGTGGTAGGGGATTTGATAGTCAGGGGAGCAGACAGGCGTTTCTGCGGCCGCAGACGTGACTCCAGGATGGTATGTTGCCTCCCTGGTGCCAGGGTCAAGGATGTCACTGAGCAGCTGCAGGGCATTCTTGGGGGAGAGGGTGAACAGCCAGAGGTCATGGTCCACATCGGTCCCAATGACATAGGTAGGAAGAGGGATGAGGTCCTGCAAGCAGAGTTTCGGGAGCTAGGAGAGAAATTAAAAAGCAGGACCTCAGAGGTAGTAATCTCCGGATTACTCCCAGTGCCACGAGCTAGTGAGTACAGAAATAGGAGGATAGAGCAGATGAATACGTGGCTGGAGAGATCGTGCAGGTGGGAGGGCTTTAGTTTCCTGAGGCATTGGGACCACTTTTGGGGGAGGTGGGACCTGTACAAGCCGGAAGGGGTTGCACCTCAACAGAGCTGGGACCAATACCCTCGTGGCGGGGGGGGTTGCTAGTGCTGTTGGGGAGGATTTAAACTAGCTTGGCAGGGGGATGGGAACCTGAAAATAGAATCAGTAGGGAGGGGAGTAAAGCTGGAACTAGAAAGCAAAAATAAAAAATAAAGAGTTTGAAGGAGGGAGGAAACAAGCAGGAAAAAAGGGTAAAAAAACAAATTTAAAGGCACTATGTCTAATGCCCGTAGCATTTATAACAAAATAGATGAGTTGACGGCACAAATTGAGACATGATTTGAGAGCCATTACAGAGACGTGGTTGCAAGGTGACCAGAACTGGGAATTAAATATTGAGGGGTATTTGACAATCCTGAAGGACAGGCAGAAAGGAAAAGGAGGTGGGGTAGCTCTATTGATAAAGGATGGAATCACTGTAATAGTGAGAAACGATATTGGCTCAAATGATCAGGATATTGAAACAGTTTGGGTGGAGATAAGGAATAATAAAGGGGAAAAGTTACTGGTGGGTGTAGTCTATAGATCCCCTAACAGTAGCAACTCTGTTGGTCAGAGCATAAACCTGGAAATAATGGGGGCTTGTAAAAAGGGAACAACAATATTCATGGGTGATTTTAACCTTCATATTGATTGGACAAATCAAATTGATCAGGGTAGCTTTGAGAAAGAGTTCATAGAGTGCACAAGAGACGGGTTCCTTGAACAGTATGTAATGGAACCAAACAGGGGGAAGGCTACTTGAGATCTGGTCCTGTGTAATGAGACAGGATTAATAAACAATCTCCGAGTAAAGGATCCCCTTGGAACGAGTGATCATAGCACGATTGAATTTCAAATTCAGATGGAGGGTGAGAAAGTTGGATCTCTAACCACGTACTAAGCTTAAATAAAGGAGATTATGAAGGTATGAGGGCTGAGTTGGCTAAAGTGGACTGGGAAATTAGATTAAAGTGTAGGATGGTTGATGAACAGTGACATACATATAAGGAGATATTTCATAACTCTCAAGAAAAATATATTCCAGTGAGGAGGAAAGGGCGTAAGAGAAAATATAGCCATCCGTGGCTAACTAAGGAAATAAAGGACGGTATCAAATTAAAAACAAGGGCATACAACGTGGCCAAAACTAGTGGGAGGACAGAAGATTGGGAAGCGTTTAAAAGCCAACAAAGAATTACTAAAAAAATGATTAAGAAAGGGAAAATAGACTATGAAAGTAAACTAACACAAAATAGAAAAACAGATAACAAGAGTTTCTATAGGTATATAAAAAGGAAAAGAGTGGCTAGAGTAAATGTTGGTCACTTAGAGGACGAGACCGGGGAATTAGTAATGGGGAACATGGAGATGGCAGAAACTCTGAACAAATATTTTGTATCAATCTTTACAGTAGAGGACACTAATAATATTCCAGCAGTCAAGGGGGTACAGCGGGGGAGGAACTTAACACAATCACAATCACTAAGGAGGTGGTACTCAGTAAGATAATGGGACTAAAAGAGGATAAATCCCCTGGACCTGATGGCTTGCATCCTAGGGTCTTAAGAGAAGTAATGGCAGGGATTGTGGATGCATTGGTTGTAATTTACCAAATTCCCTGGATTCTGGGGAGGTTCCAGCAGATTGGAAAACTGCAAATGTGATGCCCCTATTTAAAAAAGGAGGCAGACAAAAAGCAGGAAACTATCGACCAGTTAGCCTAACATCTGTGGTTGGGAAGATGTTGGAGTCCATTATTAAAGAAACATTAGCAGGACATTTGGAAAAGCAAAATTCGGTCAGGCAGAGTCAGCATGGATTTATGAAGAGGAAGTCATGTTTGACAAATTTGCTAGAATTCTTTGAGGATGTAATGAACAGGGTGGATAAAGGGGAACCATTGGATGTGGTGTATTTGGACTTCCAGAAGGCATTTGACAAGGTGCCACGTAAAAGGTTACTGCACAAAATAAAAGTTCACGGGGTTGGGGGTAATATATTAACATGGATCGAGGATTGGCTAACGAACAGAAAACAGAGAGTAGGGATAAATGGTTCTATTGTGTCCTAACACAGATGAGGCTACACACAGGGAGGTTAAAGTAACAGTGACCTCAGTCTTTAATAAGACACTCCAGAGTGAGGAACAGGCCTTAGGGGCCGGCTTATATACAGTGCTCCCAAGGGATGCTGGGATCTCTTGGGACTTCAGGGGATGAGCTCCCTGGTGGTGGAACATGGGAGTGCATGCTTTACAGATACACAACATCACTCCCCACCCAAAGTAAAAGTGAAAACTATTTACAAGGTGAGGCGGTCAGGAGCCTTTCTTTCCCTGGTGGACTGCCTCGGTACAAAAGTCTGTTCTGGTGTGTTGCCCTCGCTGGGCTGGCGTGTTGTTGGCCCTGCAGGGCTGCTAGGTGAGCCTGGCCTTGCTGGACTGTTGGGCGTGATGGGTTCGATTTCCTGGTCTGGCGTGGTGTCATTGATCCTTTGGGTGTGTGTTGTGGGCTCGAAAAAGGTGGTGTCTGTCGTGGGTTGTTCAGGGCAGCCTGTGAACCGCAGCCTTATTTGGTCCAGGTGCTTTCTGCAAATTTGTCCATTGTCTAGTTTGACTACAAACACCCTATTCCCTTCTTTAGCTATCACTGTGCCCGCGATCCACTTGGGGCCATGTCCATAGTTTAGCACATACACAGGGTCATTCAGATCAATTTCCCGTGACACAGTGGCGCGACCATCGTTTACATTTTGTTGCTGCCGCCTGCTCTCTACTTGATCATGCAGGTTGAGGTGAACCAGCGAGCGTCCTTTGGAGGCTGGTGCGGTAGCTGAGCAGGAGTCAGGACAGGCGGGTTTGGAGTGAGCCTTCTGTGACTCGTTTAAGGCTCTGTTTGATGGTTTGTACCGCCCGCTCTGCCTGCCCATTGGAGGCTGGTTTAAACGGGGCCGAGGTGACATGTTTGATCCCATTGCGGGTCATGAATTCTTTAAATTCGGCACTAGTGAAACATGGCCCGTTGTCACTGACCAGTATGTCAGGCAGGCCATGGGTGGCAAACTTGGCCCTCAGGCTTCCAATAGTGGCAGTGGCGGTGCTTCCCGACATTATTTCACATTCAATCCATTTTGAAAAAGTATCCACCACCACCAGGAACATTTTACCGAGAAACGGGCCTGCATAGTCGACATGGATCCTCGACCATGGTCTGGAGGGCCAGGACCACAAACTTAGTGGTGCCTCTCTGGGCGCGTTGCTCAAATGAGCACATACGCTGCATTGCCGTACACAGGACTCTTAAGTCAGAGTCGATACCAGGCCACCACACGTGGAATCTGGCTATCGCTTTCATCATTACTATACCCGGGTGTGTGCTGTGGAGATCCGAGATGAAAGTCTACCTGCCCTTTTTTGGTAGCACTACGCGGTTACCCCACAACAGGCAGTCTGGACAGCTCGTCCTTTCGCCGCTGGAACGGCTTGATTAGCTCTTGCATTTCAACGGGGATGCTGGCCCAGCTCCCGTGCCGTACACAGTTTTTTACTAGGGACAGCAGAGGATCTTGGCTGGTCCACGTCCTAATCTGGCGGGCCGTGACAGGTGATTTATCATTTTCAAACGCTTCCATGACCATCAACAAGTCTGCGGGCTGCGTCATTTTCACCCGCGTGGTGAGCAATGGTAGCTGACTGAGAGCATCCACACAGTTCTCGGTGCCTTGCCTGTGGTGGATGGTATAGTTAAACGCTGATAGCCTGATTGCCCACCTTTGTATGTGGGCTGAGGCATTAGTATTTATCCCCTTGTTTTCAGTGAACAGGGATGTAATGGGCTTGTGATCGGTTTCCAGCTCAAATTTTTACTGAAACATTTTCTTTACCCCGAACACACACGCTAATGCCTCTTTCTCAATCATGCTGTAGGCCCTCTCGGCCTTAGACAAGCTCCTGGAAGCATAGGCGAAAGGTTGCAACTTCCCCGCAATGTTAGCTTGTTGTAATACACATCCGACTCCGTACGACGACGCGTCACATGCTAGCACGAGTCTTTTACACGGGTTATACAATACAAGCAGCTTGTTGGAGCATAAAATGTTTCTGGCTTTCTCAAAACAATGACTTGTTTTTTTCCCCATATCCAGTTTTCACATTTGCGCAATAACACATGTAGGGCTCTAAGAGGGTGCTTAACCCTGGTAGGAAGTTACCAAAATAGTTGAGGAGTCCCAGGAACGACCGCAGCTCCATGATGTTCTGTGGCCTGGGCGCATTCCTGATAGCCACTGTCTTGGCGTCTGTGGGCCGAATGCCGTTCACCGCGATCTTTCTCCCCAAAAACTCCACTTCTGTTGCCATGAAGACGCATTTCGACCTCTTCAGCCGCAGCCCTACGCGATCCAGTTGCTGGAGGACCTCCTCCAGGTTTTGTAGGTGCTCGGCGGTGTCCCGACCTGTGACCAATATATTGTCCTGAAAGACCACCATGTATGGTACCGACTTGAGTAGGCTCTCCATGTTTCTCTGGAAGCTTGCTGCAGCCGACCGAATTCCAAACGGGCATCTGTTGTCGATGAACAGTCCCTTGTGCGTGTTGATGCAGGTGAGGCCCTTCAAAGATTCCTCCAGCTCCTGCGCCATGTCGGCCAAAGTCAGGTCGAGCTTGGTGAGCGTCTTGTCTCCTGCCAGCATCGCAAATAGGTCGTCTGCCTTAGGTAGCGGGTATTGGTCCTGTAGCGAGAAACGATTAATAGTTACTTTATAACTGCCGCAAATCCTGACCGTGCTTTTGAGTACTGGAACAATCGGGCTGGCCCACTCGCTGAATTTCACTGGGGAGATGATGCCCTCGCGTTGCAGCCTGTCCAGCTCGATTTCCACTCTCTCCCTCATCATGTGAGGTATCGCTCGCGCCTTGTGGTGAATGGGTCGTGCCTCTGGGACCAAGTGGATCCGCACCTTTGCCCCGGAAAAGTTTCCAATGCGTGGTTAAAAAAGGACATAGACAGGCTAAGTGAGTGGGCAAAAATTTGACAGATGGAGTATAATGTTGGAACGTGTGGGGTCATGCATGTTGGCGGAAAAAAAATCAAAGAGCAAGTTATTATTTAAATGGAGAAAGATTGCAAAGTGCTGCAGTATAGCGGGACCTGGGGGTACTTGTGCATGAAATACAAAAGGTTAGTACGCTGGTACAGTAAGTGATCAGGAAGGCCAATGGAATCTTGGCCTTTATTGCAAAGGGGATGGAGCATAAAAGCAGGGAAGTCTTGCTATAGTTATACAGGGTATTGGTTAGGTCACACCTGGAATGCTGCGTGCAGTTTTGGTTTCCATATTTACGAAAGGATATACTTGCTTTGGAGGCAGTTCAGAGAAGGTTCACAAGGTTGATTCCAGAGATGAGGACGTTGATTTATGAGGAAAGATTGAGTAGGTTGGGCCTCTACTCATTGGAATTCAGAAGAATGAGAGGTGATCTTAGGGAAACGTATAAGATTATGAGGGGGCTTGACAAGGTGCATGCAGAGAGGATGGTTTCCACTGATAGGGGAGACTAGAACTAGAGGGCATAATCTTAGAATAAGGGGCCGCCCATTTAAAATTGGGATGAGGAAATATTTCTTCTCTCAGAGGGTTGTAAATCTGTGGAATTCGCTGCCTCAGAGAGCTGTGGAAGCTGGGACATTGAAGAAATTTAAGACAGAAATAGACAGTTTCTTAAACGATAAGGGAATAAGGGGTTATGGAGAGCAGGCTCGTATTAAATGGCGGAGCAGGCTCGTATGGCCTTCTCTTGCTCCTATTTCTTATGTTCTTATATTCTTATTACAACAGTGTCTACACTCCAAAAGTATTCCATTAGCTGTATAGCACTTTGAGACGTCCGGTTGACATGAAAGGCGCTGTATAAGTGAAAGTCTTTCTTTCTTGAACTGAGCAATGGTCACTTGAGGACTTGGTTTACAGCTTGAGGATCCTGACTACTTTAAACTTTTCCTGCAGCTGGACACGTGATGTAGCAAAGCCCACAGGCTATTTATAACACACAGCATGTGATACCAAGGTTAAGAAACTGTGAGAACTTGAACTTAGTTTTAAAACTCTAGAAATAAAAAGCAGTTCTGTAAAAATAACCACAATGATATCTTATTGTTGTAACAACTCAACTAATGTACTTTAGGGAAGGAAAGCTGCTGACCTTACCCAGTCACCATTGATCAGAAACTGATTTGGACCAGTCACATAAATGCCGTGGCTACTAGAGCAGATCAGAGGCTGGGTATTTCTGCAGCAGTGAGTGGCTCACCTCCTGACTCCCCAAAGCCTCTCTACTACCTTCCTGGCTCAAGTTAGGAGTGTGCTGAAATATTCTCCACTTCACTCCAACAACATTCAAGAAGCTCAACACTGTCTAGGACAAAGCAGTGTACTTGATTGGTCATAAAGCTTAAACATCCACTCCCTCCACCATTGACAACCTGTGGGTGAAATATGTAATATCTGCAGGATACACTGCAGCAACTTGCCAATACTTCTTTGGCAGCACTTCCCAAACCCAAGATCTCCATCACTTAGAAAGACAAGGGCAGCAGGTGCATGGGAATGCCATCACCTCCAAGTTCCCTTCCAAGTCACACACCATCTTGACTTGGCTATGCATCGCTGTCTCTTCATTGTCATTGGATCAAAATCCTGGAACTCCCTCCCTAACAGCATTGTTGGAGCATTTTCACCACACGGACTGCAGCAGTCCAAGAAGAAGGTCCACCACTACCTTCTGAACCGTAACTAGGGCTGGGCAAGAAATATTGGCCTTGCCAGTGACGCCCACATCCTGCGAATGAATAAAAAAATGTCTGGTTGATATATGATTCCACTTCCACATCAACATGGTTGACTCTTAACTGCCCTCTGAAGTGGCCGAGCAAGCCAATCAGTTGTATAAAACTGCATTTGTTTAACCAGGATGGGCAATAAATGCTGGTCTTGATTTTTGTTTTAATTAGGAAGAGATGCTTGAGATACTGGAACTATTTCCACTTGAGCAGAGAAGATTAGAGGAGATTTAATAACAGTTTTTAAAATTATGAAGGTTTTTAAAAGAAAGAAAGATGGATTCATATAGCACCTTTCACGACCATCGGATGTCTCAAAACGCTTTACAGCCAATGAAGTACTTTTTGGAATGTAGTCACTGTTGTAATGTGGGAAACGGGGCAGCCAATTTGCGCACAGCAAGCTCCCACAAACAGCAATGTGATAATGACCAGATAATCTGTTTTTTTTGTTATTTTGATTGAGGGATCAATATTGGCCAGGACACCAGGGATAACTCCCCTGCTCTTTGAAATAGTGCCAGGGGATTTTTTATGTCCACTTGAGAGACCAGACAGGGCCTCGGTTTAATGTCACATCCAAAAGACGGGGTGAATAGGAAAGACTATTTCCTCTGGTTGGTGAGTCATTGATGATAGGCTATCAATTTAAAATGATCACTAAGGAATAAGGAGAGAGGTAAGGAGAAATTTATGCAGCGATTGGTTTGTCACAGGAAATAGTTGAGGCAGTGACTATTGCATCTTTAAAGGAGAAGTGGATAAATATTTGAAGCTGAGGAAGATACAAGGCTGTGTGGTGACAGCAGGGCAGAGAGATTAGTTTTGGATTGCTACAGCAAAGAGCTGGCACAGACAGGATGGGCCAAATGACCCCCTCCTATGCTGTAAATTTCTAAGGTTCTATTTAAGCCTGCTACACAGTTAAATCAACAGCAAATCCACAACCGAGCTCTCTGTAATCCACTATCCCAACTCTCTCCAGCAATGCACTGCTAATGACTGATCTTTTCAAGTCTCCTGTTCACTGGAAGGAACTGGTAGCAAAAAAGGTGAGTTTGGTTCTGACTTTTATCTCTATTGTCTGTGCACTGTTCATGTTGCTACTTGGTTGAAGGTCTGGTTCCAGGAAATGACACTGTTCATCTATTGTTTCTTTTGCGAAGCATAACCTCCTTACACCTTACTCCTTGATGAGGGCAAGATAGGTGTAGCACCGTTGGACGATACACTGCTTGCAGTGGCGTATGATGCTGGTAGTCCTCCTTCTATAGCTTTGGGCTTTGCTCGCCCTCCTCTACTGATTGTCCTTCTCCCCGACATCCTACTCCCCTTCCCCCAGAGAAGTGAGATGTGCATATTGTGTTGTGTAGATTGAAATAACTGTCAGTCTTTGCAATATCTCTTACGCACCTTGATGAACCTCAGACTTTAATTGGCACTAAACAGGCCCTTAAAAAGTGGAAAATAATTAACGGCAGACCCAGGCATTATTGTGTGTTAACTTGATTCAGTTCCAGGAGGAATTTTCGGAGTCTGGACAAAATGTGCTAATGTTACATTAATGATAATGCACAAATTAACATATGCCTACTGTGTGCAAGTCCCTTAGTTATTTCACAGTAGTTTTTCCTCTCCCTCTGCCATTTCTAGTTTTCCAAGATGTTAAAAGAAAAATATATGATTTCCAAAGCAGAATAGTTTTATAATGCTAAACACAGTTTTGCTTCTCTGAAAGACACTCAAGCAAAATATACCATATAGTATCAAGTAAATGGTGGTCATTGAAATGGGTGTGGATGTAGCTCAATTGATACTTTAAAGCATATATTAGTTTCCCAATGGATGACTAGTCCTAGGGTCATTAACATAACTAAAGAAAAATGCAAGCCCTAATTCTTTTTTCCTGTGCTAATCATCTGAGGCCCATTATGTATCCTGCAATTTTACAGTGTCTGCTGACACATACCCTTGGGCAAAGAAACATAATTTCACGAATCTGCAGCATTTAAAGGAAGCTTAAAAAGAAATCTAATTTCACCGCATTTTGTCTGCAAAGCATCATGTTACAACATTTTCTTTTCTTTTGGAGAAATAGTATTACTATATCGTAAGCTCTGTTAAGTGATGAAACTCTGGTTTGTGCCGAGACTCAACATATTTATGTTAGCAGGAAGTTACAACAATAAAAGCACCATGTGGCTATTTGGAAGCCCAGACAACAAAACTTCATTGAACTAAAGTAGGACAACAATCTTGTACCAACCTGAGCTTCAGTACACGATTGGCATGGCCGTATTTTCAGTGAATAGCTTTGTGGTTCTTCATCCTAACCAGCAGCTTCCAGGCTTCTCTTCATTTCCTATAATTAAATACTTTGAGTGGTGTGACAATATTCCATCAATAATTACAATTACAACAAAGTATTTTAATAGCGCAATTAAAAAAAAATCCTAGTGATTTAATCACAAGAGATGCCATTACTTAGATAAAGCAGTTTAATGTTTCACAGCAGTCCTACATGATTGGTAAAGAGTGAACACCAGTGAAAAATCAGGATTTGATCAGGCAGGCAGAACATAGTCTTAAATGTTCATTAATAAGGAAAAAATAAAAGATAGAACTGCTACGTTCACGTTTAAAGAATCACACTCGGAACACGAATGCAAAAGTAACATACTGCGGAAAATACTACAGAACACTGTCAACTTGTAATTGTTTTTAGTTTTTAACTGTTTATATTACAGCGCTTACAGAAACCGGCAAAGACTTTGTGCTGCATTCTGCTGATTTTGAGTTGGTAATCGGATGGGCACAAATAAATGAAGTAGTAATGGCATGGTGATGTAATTTACCTGATTTTGTGTCATTTCTATCTCATTTATGCTGAGTCTTAATCATGCCAGTATAAAACTGGTATCCAGGGCTGCAATACACTACCCTGAAGCAGAAATAAGCTTAAAGCAACAAGCTTATGCAGTTGCTGTTGCTGCTAAAACTTTATTATGATGTTACTTTTTTTGTAATTGCCTCGAGGGTTGTCAATCTTTCCAAAGAAGCATACAAACAAAGTTACACAGAAACATACAGACACAGCATCTTGAGCCTCTTTGACATTGCTGATCGGTACCTCAAACCCATTTAGCTGCCTTTGTTTCATATCCCCTAATAGCCTTGATAACAAAAATCTATTGATCTCCATCTTGAAAATTTCAATGGACCTAGCGTCCACTGCCTTTTGGGGAACGAGTTCTAGGTTTCCAATATCTTTGTATTGTCATCTGTGGCTCAGTTGGGAACAACCCCGCCTTGGAGTCAGAAGATTGTGGGTTCACAGTCCCACTCCAGGGACTTGCACACAAACTTCTAGGCTGACGCTCCAGTGCAGTACAAAAGGAGTGCTGCACTGTTGGAGGTGCCATGTTTTGGATGAGACGTGAAACCGAAGCCCCATCTGCCCTCTCAGGTGAAAGTAAAAGATCTCATGGCATTATTTTAAAGAAGAGTAGGGGAGTAATCCCTGGTGTCCTGGCCAATATTTATCCCTCAATCAGCATCACCAAAACAAATTATCTGGTCATTATCACATTGCTGTTTGTGGGAACTTGCTGTGCACAAATTTGGCTGCCACGTTTCCTGCATTACAACAGCGATTACACTTCAAAAAGTACCTCATTGGCTGTAAAGTGCTTTGGGATGTCTAGTGGTGGGGAATGGTGCAACATAAATGCAGATCTTTTTTTCTTGTATGAAAGGTGCTTCCTGATTTCACTCCACAATATCATATCTGTAATTTTAAGATTATGGCTGCTTGTTCTGGATTAATTCACCAAAGGAAATGGTTTTTGTTTATCTAACCTATTAAAATCCTTAATCATTTTAAATACCTTGATTAAATCACCCTTCAATCATTTAAACTCGAGGGATTATAAGCCAAATTTATGCAACCCCTCCTCATAATTTAACCCTTTAAGTCTTGGTATAATTCTGATAAATCTGCACTGTCTCCCTTTTCAAGGCAATAAGGGGGAGAAATTCGCCTCCTTTGTGCCTCCCGTTAGCGTCTCCGGGGGATGATAATGGGGCGCTAACAGCTTACCGACCAGGCGCAGTGAAAGTACTGACACCTGCGAACTTCCATGGCGGGTTAGCACTGACGCTAAAATTTACCGCCTCTATCTCCTGCACCTGCAATAATGAGGTAATCTCCTGCCCCTTTATTGCCCCAGATGTAAAATTCTCTCAACAACGGCAGCTGCAGAAGGTGTTGCGACCTTGGCTGGCCGCTTGGGGAATGGTAATTATAGGCATTGGTGGTCAGGTAAGCCAAATTTTAATAATGTCCTATAGTGCTGTGTTTTAATTCTTTTCCAGGCCGTGATTGATCAGCCCTGTACTCTCTTAGAGTGCTTGGGCCTCCTCTTTGCAGACCGCAGTGCCGTCGCTGACCATTCTCAGCCTTAGTCTCCAATGACCTCAGCATTGGCCCTTCCCTTTAAGGGAGGGAAGGAGCCGATGAATCCGGTAGCGCTGCATGGAACATTGTGCAGCGCTCTGCCACTACCACCCCTCTTGCTCCCTGTAGCACTCCAAAGGAAGAGGTTACGCTTGATTTAGTGCTCCACTTCCCTTCGAGAGCTAAACTGAAGTTCGCATCAGATTCAATTGTGTAGTGCCCGCCGATATTTTTGCACTCGCACAAAAGTTATCACCCCAAAAAGGGTGCTACACAATTTCTAGCCCTATATCTTTCTGGAGGTTTGGTGTCTACCTTTAGTCAGATTATTTTCTCCATTAACACTTTATCACAACATCCACTATTGACTAATTTTTAGGTTCCCTTGTACTGGTATTTTATTCTCTGCCTCCACTGTGACAATGGATACAATGTACTCAGTTAACAAATCTGCCATTTTCTTATTATCCATTATAGTCTCAACACTCTCTTTCGCTTAATATATTTATTAAAAATTTGCTGTTAGCTTTGATGTGCCTTGCAAGATTTTTTTTATATTCCTTTTTGCACCTCATATTACTTTGTTGTATCCCTTTGTTGCTTTTATAGTTCTCTCAGTCTGTTGGAATTCCACTTTTCCTTGCATAATGCGTAAGCATTTTCTTTTAGCTTGAAACTGTCTCTTATCTCATTTATTGATCATGGTTGCTTAACTACACAAGTGGAGCCTTTTCCTTTCAGGGGTATGCATTGGTTTGTTTTGTATCATACTAAATAATACTTTGGATACTTCCCACTGTTTGTATGTTTATCCATTTACAGTTTACTGTGATCAATTTATTTCTTATTCCTTCAAAGTTTGGCTTATTTAAGTTTAAAACCTTGGTTTGTGACTTTCCTTCTACCTCTCAAAACTAATATCAAATTGAATTATATTATGATCAATATTTGCAAGATGCTCCCTTACCATCAGATTGTTAATTAATTCTGGTTGAGTACTCATCACTAAATCCAGTATGGCCTGTTCTCTTCTCAGCTCTTAAACATATTTGGACAGAAATTGCTGGAATTATAATGTTACCTTACTGGCGCTTGCCATTATTAATTTATTAAAAATCTAGCAATTTACGGAGTAAAAGAGATGCACCGTGAATTCTAATCCTCCGGAAATTGCTGGAAGATTTGTGCTGCTCTTCTGTTAGCCTCACCAAAGTTGATAAAAGTTAATTCCCCACTTGAGGCTCCTCATTGAAGTTAATGGCATCATGAAATTGCTGCATTTATGATGTTAATACGAATTATTCCTGCCGCAACCATTTAGAGCTGGTAATTAATACCATCGAGGACTATCTAAATGACGTGATTTATGGTCCTGACATGACGCTCAACCTTGAAGGCCCAGAAAGTGACCAAGGAAGTTGAGTAGTCTCATTCCAGCAGGTAGTGAATTGTTCCGAGAGGTTTTTAAAATCTTCTTATCTGACTTAGCAGATTTTTGTGTCAGTCTTGCCATCCACACTCCTGTTAGTGCCAGTAGGCAATCATTTTCAGGATGCAAAGCTGTTTCGACACTCAGAAATAAAAATTAGATTTTGTTCAGAAAATGAAATTTTGGGATGAAGTATTTTGAGACATGTAGTGTAAGTGTAGCATGCTTGGGAAGAAAAAGGAGACTTTGGACCTATGGTTCCCAAAGCTCTTCACCACTGGGGTTTTCCTCGTGTTGTGTCTGAGTCTGTTGTAGTCTAGTTGATTGAGATTGATTGCTAGGATAGTCCATAAATCCATTATCATTATAGCTCGTAACTACTGGGATGGTAGATGGCAAACTAAACGGACCTTGGTCTTTCTTCATCTAGCAATTCCTATGTGCCTATGAAAGCAGTGCAATGATATACCACTGGGTGTTTCATTGTTCCTGATCATGACGGATGGGGCCGCTGGTTCTATACTTCATGGGTCAAGAACATTTGTACATTTCACACACCTACCCTGCCATTCCCTCATTAACTTTTCAAAGACCTATACAGGTATAGCGTCGAGAATCCGGAGTTCCGGAATTCGTACTGTACCAGAATCCGGACATCGGGACAATCCGTGGCGGGGTCGTCCAGAATCCAGAAAATGTTCCAGAATCCAGGCCCCTTCCTCGGGCCACTGCCGACCTCTCCCCCGCATCAGGCCGGCCCGCCCTCGCCGCCTCAGGCCGACCTCTCTTCCCCTGCCTCCCTACCTACCTACCTACCTTGACCCAGACGTATCTGGACATTGGCATTGCTGCACCATTATTGGATCGACATTCCAACAATTTGCGGTGCTGATATAGTGTGATGTCAATGTTGAGCATAAAACTCCAGCTAACATTGTTCACTGCCAGGCTCACCACTGCAGCAATTTCTGATCCAATCTGTGTTGCTGATGTTACTTCAGGGATAAATGTTGACCAAGACAGTGGGAATCCCCAGCTACTCTTCTTTAAATAGTGTCATGGGATCTTTTACCTGTTGTGAGAATCTGTCCACCTGAACAGGCAGAGCCTTGCTTTAATGTCTTAACTGAAAGGCAACATTGCTGACAATGTCGCTCTCCCTCTACACTGCACTGAGTGACAGCTTTGGAGTGGGGCTTGAACCTTGACCTTCTAACTCAGAGGTGAGAGTACAACCATTGAGCCAAGGTGAAGAGTGGTGCCTGAGGAAAGGAAGCCATAAACAATGTCAGTTAGCATGGGTAAGAGTAGTTGAGTGGTTAGGAGTCAATAGGGGAGGGGATTGAGGGAGCAGGAAGTGGGTTCTGTGGAAGAATGATCTTGGGGATGGCAGGGCAGAAGTGGAAGAGAAAGTGCAGAGTGATAGTGGATCAGGGCTTGAGTGGTTGGGTGACTGAGTGGAAGTCAGATGGTAGGGGGAGAGAATGGAAATTAACAGCAGAGGCAACTTATTGGATGGTCTGAATCTTGAAAATGAAGTAATCTATGAGGTCCTAACTGGTCTAGATTTCAAATGAAAGGCTTTCACACGGTTGACCACACCATTCTCTTCCAATGCCTTTCCTCCGTTGTCCAGTTGAGTAGGACTGCCCTCGCCTGGTTCCACTCTTACCTATCCAGTCGTAGCCATAGATCTCCTGCAATGGATTCTCTTCCCATCCTCGCATTACCTCTAAAGTCTCCCAAGGATCTATCCTTGGCCACCCTTTCTATTTCTCATCTACATGCTGCCCCTCAACGACATCACCCGAAGACACAGTGTCAGGTTCACACGAACACTAACAATACCCAGCTCTACCTCACCACCACCTTTCTCAATCCCTCCACTGACACCCAGTCTGAGATGATCGAAAATTTCCTCCAACTGAACATTGGCAAGACCAAAGGCATTGTTTTCAGCCCCTGCCACTAACTCTGTTCCCTTGCCGCTGATTCCATCCCCCTCCCTGGCCACTGTTTCAGGCCGAACAAGACTGTTCACCACCTCTGCACCCTATTTGACCCCGAGCTGCGCTTCTGACCCCATAATCTCTTCATCTCAAAGACTGCTTACTTGCACCTCTGTAATATCGCTGTCTCTGCCCCTGCCTCAACTCATCTGCTGCTGTAACCCTTATTCATGCCATTGTCACCTCGAGCATCAACTATTCCAATGCTCTGCTGGCTGGCCTCCCATCTTTCACTCTCCATAAACTTGAGCTCATCCTAAACTCTGCTGCCCATATCTTAACTCGTACCAAGTCCCAGACACCTATCACCCCATATCCAATCGACCAATGCTTCGATTTTAAAATTCTTATCCTCACGTTCAAATCCCTCCATGGCCTCATTAAAGATGCTATATAAATACAAGTTGTTTTTGTTGTAAAGGCTAATTCGAACTTTGTGAATTTGGTTGGTTCAATGCATAAAATAGACGTAAGATTTGAATATAAATAAATGTATATAAATCCAATACCCTTTTTGTACTAAACAAGGTATGACTGTTCAGGCAGTGTGAGACCATTACTGGTAGCCTGACAGCCTTTGTATTCTTGATTCATTTGAGCGCATTTTTATCTGCAGATAGCTACCCCTGCTGTGATCATACAATTTAAATGGGGCAGCACTGATGCTATTAACATGGGATTTGAATTGAAGAAAATGGTTACTTGTAAGTTAAAAATTGCTAGTTAGAGTTCCCATTTATTCAGCAGGCAAAGAATTAAACGTTCAACTTGATAATAATCATCACTTGAACTGTACAGAAAATGACATGAGTATCTGTCATACAGTGGCAAATGTATATGTTTTGAAAGAAAATATTTAATATTCAAAGGGTTAGTATGCTGATATGAATAAATAACATTATTCTTCCAATTCTTAAAACTGTGTGCTGGTTTAAGCAAAACTTTCAAGACCAAGCCATTTTGAATTGAAGGTCTAATTAATGTAGAACAAAGCTTGAGGCAGCGATCATTTTGACAGTGCTGCCAGCAGTTTGTACCACATAAGGCTTTAATACCAATGTAATTGATATGAGTTGTGCCCGCTTTTGGGGGTAAAACATGCGCAGAGTGAACAAATCTAGCAGTGCCTGCGCCAGATCCATGCAGGCTTTGGTCCCACCGCTAAATTTATGGAGAGCATTTTGTAGGCGCCAGGTGGATGCTTAAAACAGACGTTAGGCACCTTACATATGTTAGTGAGGTGCCTAATGCCTGTTTAAAGACTCCTTTACAAAATTAGTTATCGAAGAGCAGGTGTTGGGCCTGCCCCACTCAGGATTCTTCAGTGGCCCATGCGGCTGCCAACAAAAGCTAAGTGTTAAGTGTATTTTTTTAAATGAACCTCTGTGTGGAGCCTGGAGGAGCACAAGTACTCCCCCAACCCCACAGTACTGACAATTGCCCCTACCATTACCCAATCTGGAACTAACCCGAATTCCTTATCCTCATGGGAGTAGAGGCCTATAGAGGCATGTCAGGCACTGGCAGCTTGCCTGAATGTGTAGGTGAGGCCCAAGGCCTATTTTCTGGACGGCCTCCGGCTTCTCTGTTTGTGCATCCACTGCTTACGGAGTCGAATCTGGGCCTGAAAATAGGGACAGCATCATTTTTACCTCTTAAAAGCTAAAAATAGACCTCCAAATGGCAGACAGTGATTACAGACTAGGAAGATTCCAGGTTCAACCCCTGATCTGTGATTTCAGCCAGGATGTTTATATGGGCCATACAATTGGCCTCGAGGCCACTGGGTTACGGAGAAGAAAATTGACCATGGTTACTGCTCCTAATTGTTGTCAAGTGACAGGATCAGTCATGGCTTTGTCAGCACTCACTGTAAAGGCTCACATGAAGCACGGTCTCTTGGTAAAGGTTCGGGAGAATGTCTGATGCTCATGGAACGGTTCTCCAGCAAAAGTCAATGATTCTGGTTTGTGGGGAGTAGGGGGGGGCGGCAGTGCAGGGGGAGAAGATTAGCTGAAAAATGAGGAAAAAAAGAGGAAACAATGGCCCTGAAATTCCGGCCTCCCCGGGTCCATACGGAGTGTGTACGGACCTAGGAAGGCATCGCAAAAGCCGGTTTTCAGCACGCAAAATTCTGGCTTGACAGATTCTCCGCATCTCGGCAGCAAGGACATTCACATGGGCAAGATTGCAGTATTTTCCCATCTTTTGTCCAGCGAATGTCCTTAAAACTCTTGCGCCTGTTAAAAGCATACGCATAGCCTACCTTTACCAGCGTAAGAGTTTTAAAACATACAAAAACATAAAAATAAAATTAAAAAAACATATTTTAATGTTTAAAAACCCTGTCCACTAAGGTAAGTTTATTTTAAACCATAATTAAAAATCGGAAATATATATATTATATATATTAATTAACTTTAATTTAAATTAATGTTAAATATGTGATTTCCCCCCCCTTTTTTTATTGGTGTTTTGGTGTTGGGATGGGGGGGGGGCGATTCTCAATCATAATAATGAGAACTCCTACTTATGGAGTTCCCATTATTATGAATGAGAAAATAATTTAGCTGGATTGGCTGCCCAGAGCCACGTGACTCCAGCTCCAGCTCTACATCTGTCCAGACGTGCATGTGCTCCAAAAGCGCAGGGAGAGGAGGCCTCAGGACCGGGATCTCTGGTGGGCGCAGCAGCAAAAAGTAAATGCACATCTTTTCTCTAGAATTGAGTCGAGCGCCCGCGGGAAGAAGGAACCGGGATTTCAGGGCCAATAAGCATATCATTTTATAGTCCATACACATTTCAAGAATGGGTTCATCAATCCAACTTTTCCAACATCAATCCTTCACCTGCACATTCTTATGGCTGGAATTTTCCCAGAGTCGAGCGTGCGGGTTTGGGGGCGAACCCACCGTCAACCCGCCGACTTCCGCATTTAACTAGAGTGCATTTCGAGGTGTACCACAGACCCATTTGGGAGAGGTAGGCGGCCTCATTGAGGTAATTAACTGCTTGTTGAGGGACCCTTAACTGCCTTTTTAACATCAGGTTTTGGTTTTAACTGGTTGCGCACGGGATTCACAGACCTCAGGAACCTTGCCTGTGAAGGGGAGGCGGTAGCTCAGTGGCCATTGTACCAGTGCATTACGTGACAGCTGGAAAAAGCACAGAAATACACACACATTACATCTGATTACTTGCCTAAGGGAAAGGCTCTTGCTGACTCCATTTTGTGCAGAGATTTAGCTGCCATGAATTTGCTCGTTTTTGCTGCATCCTCAGAAGCCATTCACACCACATTATGAGTCACTATCATAACATAGAAGGATTCTGCCTCTGATTACCTGCCATCAATTAGATCAGCATGGGTGCCGCTTATGCTGTCTCAAATTGGACCTCAGATTCGGACCCAGATGAGCCCCAGCACCAACAACACCAGCCACACCAGCAGCAATAGCCTCAATGACCTGATGCACCACAGGAGAGAGGGGATCAGCACAGGGGTGCACCGCACCAGAGGCGATACCCTCAACACAGGGTATAGAGGCTTCCTCACCATGACAGAGCAGCAATGCTAAAGGAGCCTCAGGCAATTGCGCCAGGTCGTCACAGACATTTGTAGCTTGCTTGAACAAGACCTGCTGCATAGAGGACTTGATGAACATGCTTTACCAGTGGCTGTCAAAGTCACCATTACCCTCAACGTCTTTGCCTCAGGCTCCTTCCAGGGATCTGCAGCAGACATTTGCAGAATCTATCAGTTCACCGCCCACAGATGCATCACCCAGATGACCGATGCCATGTTTCACAAGTCAGTCAGTTCTGTGAACTTTGCCACTGATGAAGCCAGTGATACTGAGCTGGTGCTCGGCTTTGTGGGTCTGGCCGACTTCCTACAGGTGCAGGGCATCATCGACTGCACACATGTGGCCATCAAGGCACCCCCACATCACCCAGGAGTATTTGTGAACTGCAAAGAATTCCATTCCCTCAATGTACAACTCGTCTGCAATCAGAAGAAGTTCATCATGCATGTGGGCGTCAACTTTCCTGGCAGCTGTCATGACTCTTTCATGCTACGCCAGTCCACCTGCCCTCAGCTCTTCTCGTCTTACCAGCTGGCTGCTTGGAGACAAGTGTTATCCACTGAAGACGTGGCTGATGACACCCTTGAGGAGGCCAAGCAATGAAGCCAAGGAGCATTATAATGACAGCCACATGTCCACCAGATGTGTCATAGAGCAAGCAGTTGGCATGATGAAGATGCGCTTCAGATACTGTAATGTCTGTAAGCTTGTAATGTTTGTAGCTCCACACTGTGGATGTGGAAGTATTGTGTACTGCAACTGCAGAGTTAATAATAAACAGAACCAGGCAGATTCTGGAGGCTTCCGAGAGAGAGCTGCCTGCCATGTTGGAAGCTGTGTGTGCTTGTGCTCTGTGAATATATCATATTTGGCAACGAGATGGGATTTTTCGCATGATTTAAGGCTTAAATTTTGTTGGTGAAGGATTCAGCCAGCCGACAGAGAGACTTTGGAAGTTTCTGTCTTTGGAAAAAGCTACAAAAATCCGAGGTAAAATACAGGACACGGTGTGAACAGCGAGAGATTAAAATGGCAGGTGTAATGGGATATTTGGGGGAATATAGACATGACCGGGAATGTTTTAAAGTGTATGTGGATCGGCTAGAAATGTATTTCACTGCAAATAACAAAATCAAAGTTCCAGACAATGCAGTCCTCAACTGTGTTGGAACATAAGAAAGCGATCTTGTTATCGGAGGCAGGTCCGGCATTGTACGAAACCCTTGTAAATCTGCTTGTGCCTTACGAGCCAAAGGACACAACGCTTAAAGAGATTTTAATGAAGCTGGAGCAGCACTATAACCCCAAACCATTAAAAATTGCTGAAAGCTATCGTTTCGGGATTCAGAATCAAAAGGCTGATGAAAGTATCAGTAATTACATCGTAGCATTGTTCGATGCACTGTAATTTTGGAAACTTTCAAAACCAAGCATTACGGAATCGTTTTGTTTGTGGGGTGAAAAATGATGTGATCAAAAGAAAGTTATTGACACCGGATGACTTGGCTTTTGAGATTGCTTGTCAGACAGCGATGGGCATGGCCACACAATATTCCCGAGAATTAAATAATGATTACGGTCGTCAGTCAACCGAGGTAAATCACCTGCAGGTTCAAAGTAAAAGACGGTGGGGGCCCAAAGTCTCAGAAACTGGAAATTCTAACAGAGCGTCAAAGTCGTGCTATAGGTGCCTGGGACAACACATTGCTCAAAGTTGTCCATACGTGAAGGCAGAGTGTTTCTTCTGCAGAAAGACTGGGCATCTTGCAAAGGCATGCCGACTGAAGGGTAAACCAGCTTCCAAAGCTATGAGTCCAGCGTTCAAAGCTATGAGTAGAAATCCCAAGAGACTACATAGCATGGAAGAACAACAACAGGATGAGGAGATGTTAGAGTTAAATGTCATCAGGAGCACGAGGTTAACGGACAGTGATTCGGAAAGCATCAAAATCCACATAGATGTTGCGGGATTCAAGATACCAATGGAAATTGACACGGGTGCATCCGTGAGTGTAGTACCAGAGTTGCTGTACCTCGACAAATTGCGTGATTTCCAACTGGAGAAATCCAAGATAGAGCTGCGAGGCTACTCGGGAGAGAAAATTCCTGTGGTAGGTCGTATCACCGTACCGGTGAAATATAAAGATCAATTTCAGAACTTGCCTCTAATAGTAGTGAAAGGAGACAAGTCTGCCTTACTAGTAAGAAATTGGTTGAGCTAACTGAAGCTGGAGTAAGATTTTCTGTGTGGAAGCGAGATTTTCATCAACGGATGAGGTTATCAAGAAGTATCTGAAGGTGTTCTGCGAAATGGGCAGTCCGATCCAAGGCTTCAAGGCGAGTGTCAGAGTAAAAAAGGATGCTAGATCGGCTTACTACAAGCCATGTACCATATGCACTCAAGAAAGTTGAGCAAGAACTCAAAAGATTAGAGACTCAGAACTTTATTTGTAAGATAGATCGATGTAATTGGGCTACACCCATTGTTGTTGTACCTAAGTTCGATGGTAAGGTAAGATTGTGTGGTGATTATAAAGTAACCATAAACCAGGTTCTAGAGGGTAATGTCCCCAATACATTGCCAAATATAGAAGATTTGTTCACAACACTGACAGGTGGTCAGATCTTCTCAAAACTGGATCTTACGAATGCCTACTTATAGCTTGAACTAGATGAGGAGTCCAAGTCATGTTTGACTATAAATACTCATCTAGGCCGATATCAATTTAATAGGCTACCATTTTGGAGTGTCTTCCACCCCTGCCATATTTCAAGGGGTGATGAACCAGATTTTGCAAGGCATTGAAGGGGTAGTATGTTATATGGATGACATTCTAATTTCGGCACCAAATAGGCAAATTCATAATAACATATTGAATGAAGTCCTCAAACGGCTAGAGAAGCACAGAGTATGAGTGTCTGCTCGTAAGTGTGAGTTATTTAAAAACTCAGTGGAGTACTTAGGGTACAGAGTAGATAAAGATGGTTTACATCCTACCATGGAAAAATTGGATGCAATTAGAAATGCACCGACTCCCAGGAATGTCACTGAACTTCGTTCATTCTTGGGTCTTTTGAACTATTATGGGAAGTTCCTACCAAATTTGTCTACAGTAGTACATCCACTGAATGAACTTTTGAAAAAACAGGTCCATTGGAAATGGTCAAAAGAATGCGATACAGCATTCAAGGAGTGTAAAAGCAAATTGGTAGAGAGTACCATGTTAGTTCACTATGACATATCTAAGGAGATTAAGCTAGCATGTGATGCCTCTCCATATGGAGTTGGGGCAGTGATCTCTCATGTATCACGTAGTGGGGAGGAGAGACCAATTGCTTTTGCTTCACGCACTCTCAGTGCCAGTGAGAGTAATTATGCGCAAATTGAAAGGGAAGCTTTGGCATTAATTTTTGGGGTCAAGAAGTTTCACAAATACGTGTATGGTCATAAGTTTACCATCGTTACGGACCATAAGCCCCGAACAGCAATCCTCCATCCAAAGTCCCCAGTTCCAACATTAGCTGCAGCCCGAATGCAGAGATGGGCTTTGATTTTGTCAGCATATACATATGATATTGAATACAGACGATCAGCTGATCACAGTAATGCTGATGCAATGTCTAGATTGCCTTCCCCATCACAAGTTACACCCGATAGGGAAGAAGTGTTTTATTTTTCATACATTGATGAACTGCCAGTCACAGCTGAAGAGATTGGTAGAGCAACCAAACGTGACCCAGTGATGTCAAAGGTGTATGAGTATATTGCAAATGGATGGCCAAACCAGGTAACAGACAAAGATACACATCCATTTTTCATTCGTAGGAATGAATTATCAGTCGATAAAGATTGTATCATGTGGGGTGCAAGAGTGGTTATACCAAATAAATTCACGTCCAAATTATTAGGAGACCTCCATGACCAGAACCTGGGAATGTGCTTGACCAAGAGTTTTCACGCAGTTATTTATGGTGGCCAGGTCTTGATAAAGGTGTAGAGTACTTCGTGAGTCAGTGTACGACATGTCAATCGGTAAGCAAGCAACCACCACCAGTACCATTACGGCCATGGAAATCGCCTCCCAGGGTGTGGCAAAGGCCACATATTGATTTTGCTGAGTTAGAAGGACAACAATTGTTCATTGTGATTGATAGCCATTCGAAGTGGGTTGAGGTGTTTCCAATGTGGAAAATAACAACAAGTAAAACTTTGGACATTTTACGAAAATTGTTTTCTTCATTTGGCCTCCCTGAAGAGATTGTTTCAGATAATGGACCACAATTTCATTCAGAATAATTTGCACAATTCATGAGCAAAAATGGTGTGAAACATACCAAGGTTTCACCATATCATCCTGCTTCGAATGGTGCAGCAGAGCGCACTGTACAAATTGTAAAACGTGCCCTCATAAAACAAATGTTAGATCCAAATCCAAGGAAACGACAGTTGTCATTGGATCACAAATTGGCTAATTTTTTGATTACATATCGAAATACTCCTATACAACTACGGGTAGAACACCAGCAGAGTTGTTTCTCAAACGACAGCCACGAACTAGATTCTCGTTGTTAAAGCCAAATTTGGCACAGTCCGTATAAGAGACACAATTAAGACAGAAAGAGAATCATGATAGAGGTAGAGTAAAAGAGAAAAGTGTGAAATTGAACCAGAAGGTGAGAGTGAAGAACCATCACCGTAAATGGTTAAAGTAGTCACCAGGAAGAGTGGTGAAGATATGTGGTCCTTGCACATATTTGGTAAAGATGTTTGATAATGGACAGGTTAGGTTTGTTCATATTGATCATACTTTACCTACAAACATGAAAGGAGTTGAAGGTGGGAATGATTCAATTATTTCTGACTCATCAGATAGTTTTGATACACCAGTAGCAAATCCTAAATCCAATGTACTGGAAACAAATCCAGGAGAGAATCAGAATGAAATTCTGAGTCCGAGTCAGGAAAACAAAGAGCCTGAAGTTAGAGTGAGTTCAAATGAAAATCAAGGAAATTCTATGGAGGTAAACGTTCCTCAGGATGAGCCTCGAATGAGTGTGAAATTGACACCAGGTTTGGAAGGTTCTGTTCGAGAGCGAAGATATCCTCTTCGAAACAGAAAACAAGTGGTAAAGTTAAATTTGTAAATATGAAAAAAAAAAGTTTATCTCCTGTGTTATATATAAACATGAAAGTTATGTATGATGTTTGTTATAATAACTTCTTCATTAAGGAGGGAGAAGTTTAATGTCTGTAAGCTTGTAATGTTTGTAGCTCCACACTGTGGATGTGGACGTATTGTGTACTGCAACTGCAGAGTTAATAATAAACAGAACCAGGCAGATTCCGGAGGCTTCCGAGAGAGCTGCCTGCCACGTAGGAAGCTGTGTGTGCTTGTGCTCTGTGAATATATCACAGATACCTTGACAGATCTAGATGAGCCCTTCAGTACGTACCAGCCAAGTTCTCCAGAATCATCATCGTATGCTGAGCGCTGTATAACATTGTGCAGCAGCGAGGATTGGAGCTGCAGGAGGAGCAAAGCTCAGAGCGCACACCCGATTTAGAGGAGGAGGAGGAGGAACCTGAGTTGGAGATGGCACACATTGCTGCCCAGGATGCCCATGGTGGCCTCATAATGGCCAGAATTACTTAACTTGCTCCAATGCACCCATATGGCTCCCAGATGCTTTATTAACTTCCCCCCTCCCACAACAACACCACAAAGCAGTCCTGCAATGACCAAGCCATTCCTGTCATCCAAACCCCCATTGCTCAAAGTTAAGTAATGTCTCACCATTCACTCCAAGTGACAAAGCTACTTCCCAGGTAGCAGGCAAAAATGGACAAGACAGAAAAGTAGTGCAAAGAAATGAATGTAAGTGCATCATTAATATAACTGAAACTTAACATTAACATTTTGTCAAACATCCATATGCATACCCTAGTGCATCTAAAATTGTGTCTTTTCTGTTTCCACGTGCTTCTACGAGATGCAACCCCTGTGGCTTCAGCAGAAGTGGAGGCAGGCTGCTCATTTTCCTGCTGTGACTGCTTAGACACTTTTGGCAGACACCCTCTGTTTAGGAGCCTGTGATGACCCCACCAAACACTGCTCCTCCTGCAGTTGTGCAGGTTCAGACTAAGCCGTTGTGATCCGAGGCAACATGTGGGGCTCTGACTGAGGGGGAGGCAACAGGGGAGAAGTGGGAGTGCTTTGAGAAGAGCCCCCACTTCCATGTCTCCTATCACCATCATCCCTCTCATGGGCCACCCGTACTGCCCTGCTAACAAGGAGCTGGAGAGCACCTCGCTGCACATCAGTAGCGCACAGCAAGTCCAAGTCTGCATTAATATCCCTCCTCAAGATGAGGTCAATGACCGTCTGCCATCTGTTGTCCAAAGCATATTCTCATTGGTTTGCTGCATTCGCTGCTCCATGCAGGTGGCCATCCTTTCCATGGAACAGCTCATCGTCGCCATTGCCTGCAAATTGGTGGTGCTCATGTTGGAGACGGACTCCTCCATTCCCTGTACACATCGCAGTGCAAAAGTTGCCAGAGCCTCATGCAATTGTTGTTGCCCCTCCAAGATCGCCCTCTTTCTCAATAGCCCCCGAGGCTCAGCATCTGCATGCAAGTGCGCAGAGCTTGGAGCATTCTGCATCCTCTGGCGAGGAGTCTCCACTGCTGGCCCTGTCTCCACCATCTGCTCTTGCTCACTTGTGAAGTGTGAGACACCAGGTGACAAAATTACTCTATCTCTCACAGGACCCACAGAGGTGTTCGTATCTGCTCTGGTGCTGGGTGCACTTGGGTCTACTGATGGTGCACCCTCAGAGGCTGGAGGCTCCTCAAAGGAGCCATTTTCCTCCTCTGGTTGAACAGTGGGGGAATGGGGTGTAGTTGATGGGCCTGTGGGATAGTAAAGAGATGAATTAGAAGTGTTATAATAAGAATGGGTAATGTTACCATTATGCACGTGATGACATTTCACTGGCTGCTGACATAAGTCATCATATGAGTGACTGTTGTATGCCATGTGGCTGTATGAGATTTAGTTCTGTCACCAGGTTGCTGGGAGGTCCCCTTCTTTCTGTCTCCCACTGCCAGCAACTCTGCAACTCCAAAGATTTCTAGGGCCTCCTCCTTTGCTGAAGTCAAATTTGTGAAGACTGGAGGGCCACCTGCCTCTGCCTTTCCCTGTTGTGGGCTCTCTTCTCCTGCAAGGAGGGCAAGAAGAAAGTGACTATGAGGGAGTGACATGACATTGCCAAATAGCCGCCTTCTGTGGTGTTACTTCCTATTATTACATTAAGTTGAGGGTGAGTCTCAGTGGTGGTTAGTCAGATGGGGATGTGAGTAGGTGCATAGACAGAGAGTGATTGGTGCACCTGCAAGGTAGGTTGGTGTGAGGAGTGATGTGTAGGAGTAGGTTTGGGAAGGCAGAGTGATAGGGTTGTGGTGTCAGGCACATCAGGATTTGGGGGAGCGTAGCGTTGCACTCACCTTTCCCGACCTCATGAGATTATTGAATATTTTGCAACACTGGATCCATATCCGCTTCACAACATCTCTATTGCTGACCTCCTCTGCGATCTGTAGCCACGCCCTCATTGTGTCTTTGGCTGGTCTTTTCCAGCTATCCGCAGGGAAGTGGATCTTCTACGTGCTCTTACTGCCTTCCAGGGAGGCATCTGGGAATCTTGGCACTGCCATCTGTTATTGTGGCTCCATGACCCACACAATTGTCAATCTTATTCAGCAATTTTGAGCTCTTGAAATCACCTTGAACACTCCTATAACAACCTTCAAATGAGATGTGTGCAAGGCTGCTTTAAATATCCGCACTGAAAGTGAGCCATCGGTGATGTCGTCAGACCCGCTCCATTTAATTGGGCCGGGAAACGCGCATGACTCTTTCAATTGGTGCCATTGAGTTAAGTGCGCAGTGCAGAACATGCTGTTGAAATCTTTGGGATGGTGACCCACTATGTGGCCTGCACACCCAACCTGACTCCAAGGTAAAAATTCCGGCCTATGTGTTTATCACCACAGGATCCACTAAACAAAAATCTAACCAATGTAAACATAATAAGGCAGTTGTTTTGGTAGGCTAGCAATTTTATTGCCTAATTACTGCAAAGCAGAAAAGTGAGGGTATGCTCAGCAATGTCAGCGCCACTCTGCACATTTAGTTTTAGCTGAAAATGATTTAAGGACAACAGCCAATTCTGATCTTTTGAAAGATGTATGATACCATTACTGTGTGCGTCATGTTGGACTAGATTTTAATATGATGTCAAACCTAATGCAGTGTGATAAACTGTATCAATTGCAACGGCCATTGTGCTATCAGCATCAGCTTAGGTGGTCCCTCGAAAGAGGATGACTTGCTTCCACAAGAGTTCACAGATGTTTCGATGAAGGACCCGATGTTCCAGTCCTGAATTCCAATTGAGGGGGTGGAAGATGCCTGTGCGTAGAGTTTTTTAACGCGTGGTGACCATTGCACCTCAGTCACCACACGGGCTCAACAGAGATAGGCCTTTATCCAGTGGCAAGGATTAACCAATACGACTGGAGACCTGCTCTGCTGTAGGGAACTATCTCGCACGTATCGCAGTGTGGGCTCCGTGATGCCCCGGCTCTTCTGGGCCCCTGTACCCTCATTTGCCACAACTCCTCCACAATCTCTCGCCGCTCCTCCCCCACAAACATTCATCGCATCTCGCCACAAACTCTCGCCTCTCATCCGCCCCGACCTTCCCACTCCTCTGTACCTGGGCCCTGCCGATGTTCCTGCCCACGCTCCAAAACGGCGACCAGGATCTTGATGACGTCGCACACTTGGAGCAGCTCGCGCTGGAGGTTGAAGTGGTACGTCGCTCCAGCTCTTTTATAGCCCGACCTGCGGAGCTGTTTTCTTGCCGTTTTGTTAGGTAAGGATATAGGATATGGAGCTAAAGTAGGTAAATGCAGTTGAGATATAGATCAGCCATGATCTAATTACACCAGGAGCAGGCTCGAAGGGCTGAATGGCTTACTCCTGTACTGATTTCATTTCATATCTTGTGTCACAACCATTGCTTCTGCAATATCCTACCACAGCATATGGAATATGTGGACACATAAGAAGAAAATGGAAAGGAGAATGCCATGTTCATGTGAAAGGCTATACAGGTCTAGAACGAGTTATCTGGGCTTATCAGAGGAGCAGTGTATTTGAATGTTTAGTTCACTAATGATATGAAACACTAACTGTGGATTTTCAGCATTCCGTATGGCACATTTATGTTTAATAGCTAATATTTGAGTTTTTCTCTCAAAAATGTTCTCTGCTAATATTCTCCCCCTTTTCCTCTCCTGATGGTGTTGACTTCTGGTGGTGGTACAGTTTCATAAACTGGCACCCTCCAAAATCAGCTAACTTAATACAGCCTAATGATCAAACCTGAGACCTTTCTGGTCTATATGATTTGGCTCTTACTGGGTAAATCCACTGAGCCATCATGGAAGCCTTTTACAATACTTTAAACAATTGTGGATGTCTGAGACTGATGTCTTAAATTATCATCGATGGTAAATCAATTCATAGTAGATCTGAACATTCATCTCGGCAATGGATGTCCATTGTTACCATCAGAAAATTGTCTAAAGAGTCTCTGGGGTGAAATTAAGTGCCTTTGCACCTTCCGTTAGTGGGGCACGCCAACGGGGCGCAAATTGCTTTGCGACCAGACGTGGCGCTGACATTAACTCCCACCATATTCGGCGGGTGTTACGTGGCGGCGCTACAGCGTTGCGCCCCGATCTCCTTCGCCCGGAGATCATGATGTCATCACCATGCACATCACCCCGTTAGTGTCCCGGAACCAAAATTGACTTCCACACACAGCAGAATCGCCGGGTGAAAACACCAGCAGCTGCAGGGGGCGTGCATCGGGTGGGCGGCCGCTTCGAGAGCGATGGTTAAAGGCGAGGGGGCCGAGATAAGCAACAAAAACATACCTTTCTTCTTCCATTTTGTTTTTGCGGGTTCCTGCACACGATCAATCAGCCCGGTACTCTGCTTGAGTGCCGGGCTGATCATGTGCGATCGCGGCCGCCTTGGTGGTCCAGGTAGGTACGTTTTACATTGCAGAGCCTGCAGCGATGGCCCTTCCCATTAAGGGAGGGAAGGAGCCTTTGAACGTGGCACGCTGCACGGCCGAGTGTGCAGTGCTGCTGAAGTGTTTGTGCCTGGTGCTAACTTTTCAAATTTTTAAAAATTAGCACCCCAAATGGGGCGATAGTGAATTTCTCCCCCTATGTATTTAATGATATATCTGCTCCAATAAACAAAACAGGCAAAGAGTGAAACTGTTCCCTTCAAAACTGACAGTACAAGGAAGCAGTATACCTTCCTCATCCAGAGAAGAACATCTCTGATCAGCTGGTGTTCTGGTCAACATTCCTTTCTCACTACAAGAAACAGATGAACTTGTTATTGCTGCTGTGTTTGCCTACACAGTCACTGCATTTCAAAGTAATTAATTGGAGGCACTTTGACAGAGCCATTGGTAGAGCCATCACTGTAGCAGATATTCTGTGAAAGTCTGGCATGAGCTTGGGCCTCCTGTCTGAAGCATAGGCAGCAATGATTGATCTGGGTTTACACGCAAAAGTTAACCGCTCATCTTTTTTATACAGATGCTGTGAATTTCCAGCATGCTCTGTCTTTATTTCAGATTTCTGGCACCATCATTTATTTTATTTTTATTTAAGAGTAGTTCTCCTCTGATGTACAGAGGTAGCTCTGGCTTAGTCAATAGACCTTGATCCCGGTGTTAGTTTGGGTGTAGACAGAATACTTCTGATATAATTACACCTGCCTCTGATCCCTCCTCAGATACTGTACTCCTCTTCCTCCTGCAAATCTGAAAAAGGAAGACAAAGGAATTCCGATCGTCAGATTTTGGGTTGCTGAAATTAAAATATCAGCTGTTAGCAGTAATATGGTGGGAAAACCAGGAACAAAGCAAGAAAAATAGTTCAAAAAACAAAAGCAGAGCATGATACCACAGTAAAATGAAGTAAAAGAAATCCAAAAAGCAATAATATACAAATCTCAAGGAACAATGTAATATATCTTTAAGAAAATAACTTTCAAGGCCAGAATGTGCCTTCGTACCAATTTACCAGTTTGGGCGAGCTTTTAGCCACCCCTCCTAAAATCTTCATCTTTGGCTCGAAGTCAACTTTTGTCTAATTATGCTACTGTGAAGCGCCTTGGGACATTTTCCTGCATTAAAGGTGCTATATAAATGCAAGTTGTTGTTGCTGCTCACCTTATATGGGCGTGCAAAGCTGTCAGCGAATGCCTGGTTAAAAAGCATGGGAAATTGTGGTGGACAGTTAGTGCCATAAATCTGCATTAATTTGAAACTTTAAAGAAGCATATTGCATTTGTCCCCGTTTTTTCTCGCCAGAAATCACACATTTCACAAATCAGGCAAGAGGCAGGCCTAAGGCCTTCTTGCCCAGTTCTTCAAGCCCATTTGCCTGGCCTACCAGCGCACCTGAATGAGTAACGCATTTAATAATGTAATAATTTTATACCTTGATGAGGTGTTTGTTAAGTTTGCTTCAGAGATGAAAAAGTACAGGACTATGTTTTACAAGCTACGTTATTAAATAGCTGGTGAATTCTGAAGAATTTTCCATTCTGCACAAACATAACTATTATAATTATAATTGAGGAGAAGTGGGAAAGCTGACAAGACGTTGCTGCCACTAATACCACATTATGTGGATTTTCTTAGCAATGTATCATTTATTATCAATGAGTAAATATTAATTGCTTCTTTTTAAAGTAGTGTTACTACATGGTGCAGTACACGCACAAAGTAAGTCATTATATTGTAGCTCTTTTAGTAGCACCTGGGACCACCAAATGATTGATTGGAGCCAGACTGTCTGGAGTTGTTGAGATCTGTGTTTAGCTTCACTTCATCTGGCCTGTGATATGTTCTGTAATATGCTATATTGGCTTATTTTTCACAGAAGCATATGAATGTTAATGACTGGAGAAATGGAATTGGAGTTTTAATAGTTCTTGAAATGTGGCAACTTGAATAATATTTTTAATATTTAGGGGGAGAAATTTGGGGGCGCCCATTTGGGGAGTTAACTTTTAAAAATTAGAAAAATTAGCAGCAGGCGCTAATGTTTTCAGACTTTCAAGCAATTGCCTTTTGCGCTCCAGGAAGGAGCAGCAGGGGCAGCAGGCGGGCAGTACTTGTACATCATTACGCACTGGGCCATGCAGCGCTGCCGCATTGGCAGGCTCCTTCCCTCCCTTAAAGGGAAGTGCCATCGCTGCAGGCTCTGCAAAAAAAGAATTTACCTGGTCCCTGACGGCAGCCGTGATCAGGCCCGATCAGCCCAATGGCGTCCAGCAGAGTGTTGGGCTCATTGATCGCGGGCAAGAAACAGCAAAAGAAAAATCAAAGGATAAAATTTTTTTTTTCACTTACCTCGGCCACCTCAGCATCACCCCAGAAGCGCCCGGCCTGCTGTTCCGTGCCCCTTGCAGCTTCCGTTGTTTGGGCCCAGCGATGCTGCAGGGGGCAGAACTGAAATTCCGGTACAGCGTGTGGCGATGACATCACGATCTCCGGGCGAAGGAGATCGGGACGCAATGTCGTAGCGGAGCTGCAAGCCTCCCACCTAATATGGCGGGAATTGATCATCCCGCCGCGCCTGGTCGGGAAGTCATTAACGCCCCGTTATCGCCCATCGGAGGCAATAACAGGAGGCGCCAGGGAGACCAATGTCGAGGCCTTCATTTTTTTTTAATCGGTCTGCTAAACAGATGTACCATGGTGTGAGTGCCTTAGGCACACTAAAGTAAAACTTTGCATTCTGATTGTCAGATTTTAATGACAAACTGTTCTTACTGATTATTTGGATGAATTTGAACTTTGGATTTGGATTTAGTTCCTCCTCTCCGCCCCCTCCCTCCTGATTATCTGAATCAGAATACAAATTCCAAAAACAAACCAACTCTGTTGTTCGTGTAGTAGATGTCTGAGTAAATGCCTTGGATATTGCAGTACTGAGTCATACTGCTAGTCCAGTAACATAACCACTATGCTACCGTTGGGAATGGTAGCACTGTGTTATATTACTGGACGAGTAATCCAGAGGCCTGGACTAATTATCCAGAGACGTGAGTTAAAATCCCACCACGGCAGCTGGGGAATTTAAATTCAGTTAATTAAATAACTGTATTCCTGATACAGGTTGAATCTCTCTTATCCAGAACCCTCGGGACCTGGCCTGTGCTGGATAAGAGGATTTGCCGGATGGCAGGAGGTCAGCATTTCGGGCCCAGCTTCGGCGCCTCGGTCGGCCCGGAGATGGTGGGGAGAGGAGGAGCGGCCAGCCCCAGGACGCAACATGCCGGCCAGGAGACCAGGGCTATAGTGATCGGTACAGGGACAGAGGCAGAGCCTTGCTCGGAGAAGTGCCTTATCCTTCCACCCGCCGCCCCCCTCCCTGCCCCCATTTTGATGATCCACAACCGATGGATCCAGACATTAGAAGCGTCTCTATGGCCGTGAGCTTGACCTACCGCCTGCACAGCGGGGCCACAGAGGTGGCTGTGGCAAGCACCAATGGCCGGGAGGATGTCCCTGTTCTCACACTCACTCACTTCGCCCGAAGGCCCTTCGTCTGCTTCAAAACGGTGAGGACCGGCTGCTCGCAATCCGAGACCTTGGCCATCGAAAACCCCGAGAGTGTTCTGATATGGGTGGTGATTAACAAGCTTCCAACCTCCATGGGATTTGTGGTGAACAAACAGGAATATGCAGTGGAGGTAAGGCCGTGCCAGTCACCTTGTCCAGTGGGCTCGATCTTAATTTGCAAACTGCAGGGTTATGTGCTGGTCTCCATATCTGGAGTTACTGTGCTAGTCTCTTGACTTCTTGGGTCAACATGTGCAGTGCATCTGGGACACCCACTCCACTGCAGGTTTAAAAAGTAGACCACTACTCCTCTGAGGCCGGGTCAGCGCGCTGAGTCCTGGGGCCAGCCACTTCTCCTCTCCCCGCTGCCACTGGGCTGACCGAGGCACCCCCAAAGCTGGGCCAGAAATGCTGCCAGCCCCAGGACGCAGTGCACCGACTCGGCCTCAGTAGGAGCACTGGAGGCGGCGGGGAGAGGAGGAGTGGCTGGCACACACGGCTGGCACCAGAAAACAGCATTTTCTTTATCAGGCATGTAACGTTCTTGCAATGTGCCAGCTGACCTTACCGAGTACTGCTGACAACGCTGCTGTCAACGATCTGGCCGCATTCTGTGCATGCGTCCTCCCCGGGGCCGGGAATGATGCTGGACAAGTGAGTGCCGGATAAAAGAGTACGGGATAAGGGAGGTTTAACCTGTACTAGACTCCCAAAACAAGCGCTCTACTCAGAGCTCCGACACGGCAAGCGAGTCCCAGGTGGGCAGAGGAAACGCTTCAAGGACACCCTCAAAGCCTCCTTCAAAAAGTGCAACATCCCCCCCCCGACACCTGGGAGTCCCTGGCCAAAGACCGCCCTAAGTGGAGGAAGAACATCCGGGAGGGCGCTGAGCACCTTGAGTCTCGTCGCCGAGAGTATGCAGAAAACAAGCTCAGGCAGCGGAAGGAACATGTGGCAAACCAGACTCCCCACCCACCTTTTACTTCAACCACTGTCTGTCCCACCTGCGACAGAGACTGTAATCCCCGAGTTGGACTATTCAGTCACCTGAGAACTCACTTTTGGAGTGGAAGCAAGTCTTCCTTGATTTCGAGGGACTGCCTATGAATGAATGACTCCTCCATGTTGAACACCACTTGGAAGAAGCACCGAGGATAGCAAGTAGCAAAGGAATGTACTGTAGGTGGGGGACTTCAATGTCCATCACCAAGAGTGGCTCAGTAGCACCACTACTCACCGAGCTGGCTGAGTCCTGAAGGATATAGCTGCCAGACTGGGCCTGCAGCAGGTGGTGAGAGAACCAACACGAGGAAAAAACCTACTTGATCCCCTGCTCACCACTCTACCTGTTTCAGATGCACCTGCCCATAACAGCATTCGTCTCCAGAAGGATTGTACATTGGTCACTTGTAAAGTTCCATCTTCACACTGAGGACACGCTCCATCATGTTGTGTGATGCTACCACCGTGCTAAATTGGATAAATTGAGAACAGATCCAGCAGCTCAAAACTGGGCATCTATGAGGTGCTATGGGCCATCAGCAGCAGCAAGATTGTATTCCACCACAATCTGTAACCTCATGGACCAGCATATCCCTCATTCTACCATTATCATCAAGCCTGGGGACCAACCCTGGTTTAATAAAGGTGCAGAAGGTGCCTGGAGTAGCACCGGATGTAACTAAAAATGAGGTGCCAACCTGCGGAAGCTGCAACACAGGACTACATGTATGCTAAACAGAGGAAGCAACATGCTATAGACAGAGCTAAGCGATCCCACAATCAATGGATCAGATCAAAGCCCTGCAGTCCTGCCACATCCAGTCATGAATGGTGGTGGACAATTAAACAACTAACAGGAGGAGGAGGCTCCATCCTCAATGATGGCGGAGCCCAACACGTGAGTGCAAAAGACAAGGCTGGAGCATTTGCAACCATCTTCAGCCAGAAGTGCCAAGTGGATGATCCTTAGCGGCCTCCTCCTGAGGTCCCCACCATCACACAAGCCAGTCGTCAGCAAATTCGATTCACTCCACGTGTTATCCAGAAACGGCTGAGTGCATCGAATACAGCAAAGGCTATGGGCCCCGACAACAGAAGAACATAAGAACATAAGAAATAGGAACAGGAGTAGGCCATACGGCTTCTCGAGCCTGCTCCGCCATTCAAATAAGATCTTGGCTGATCTGATCATGGACTCAGCTCCACTTCCCTGACCGCTCCCCTGCCCGCTCCCCATAACCTCTTATCCCCTTATCGTTCAAGAAACTGTCTATTTCTGTCTTAAATTTATTCAATGTCCCAACTTCCACAGCTCTCCAAGGCAACAAATTTCACAGATTTACAACCCTCTGAGAGAAGAAATTCCTTCTCATCTCTATTCTAAATGGCCGGTCCCTTATTCTAAGATCGTGCCCTCTAGTTCTAGTCTCCTCCATCAATGGAAACATCCTCTCTGCATCCACCTTGTTAAGCCCCCTCACAATCTTATACGTTTCGATAAGATCACCTCTCATTCTTCTGAACTCCAATGAGTAGAGGTCCAACCTACTCAACCTTTCCTCATAAGTCAACCCCTTATCCCCGGAATCAACCGAGTGAACCTTCTCTGAACTGCCTCCAAAGCAAATATATCCTTTCGTAAATATAGAAACCAAAACTGCACGCAGTATTCCAGGTGTGGCCTCACCAATACCTTGTACAGCTGTAGCAAGACTTCCCTGCTTTTATGCTCCATCCCCTTTGCAATAAAGGCCAAAATACCATTGGCCTTCCTGATCACTTGCTGTAGCTGCATACTATCCTTTTGTGTTTCATGCACAAGTACCCCCAGCTCCCACTGTACTGCAGCACTTTGCAATCTTTCTCCATTTAAATAATAACTTGCTCTTTGATTTTTTTCTGCTAAAGCGCATGACCTCACACTTACCAACATTATACTCCATCTGCCAAATTTTTGCCCACTCACTTAGCCTGCATGTTATTTTGCAGATTTTTTGTGTCCTCACACATTGCTTTTCCTCCCAACTTTGTATCATCAGCAAACTTGGTTACGTTACACTCAGTCCCTTCTTCCAAGTCATTAATATAGATTGTAAATAGTTGGAGTCCCAGCACTGATCCCTGCGGCACCCCACTAGTTACTAGTTGCCAAACAGAGAATGAACCATTTATCCCGACTCTGTTCTCTGTTTGTTAGCCAATCCTCTATCCATGCTAATATATTACCCCCAACCCCGTGAACTTTTATCTTGTACAGTAACCTTTTATGTGGCACCTTGTCAAATGCCTTCTGAAGACCTGTGCTCCAGAACTAGCCATGCCTCTAGCCAAGCTGTTCCAGTCTACAAGCATTCGTAACAAGATAGACGAACTAGTGGCACAAAGAGAGATAAATGGGTTTGATCTAATAGCCATTACAGAGACGTGGTTGCAAGGTGACCAAGGTTGGGAACTAATGTTTCCGGGTACTTGATGTTTCAAAAAGACAGGCATAATGATAAAGGAGGGGAGGGGTGGCAGATAGCCCTGGTAATAAAGGATGACATGAGAACGGTAGAGAGAAAGGATCTCGGCTAGGAAGATCAGGAAGTGAAATCAGTATGGGTGGAGATAAGGAATAACAATTGGCAGAAAACACTGGTGGGAGTAGTATATAGGAGGGGAGGGGTGGCAGATAGCCCTGGTAATAAAGGATGACATGAGAACGGTAGAGAGAAAGGATCTCGGCTAGGAAGATCAGGAAGTGAAATCAGTATGGGTGGAGATAAGGAATAACAATTGGCAGAAAACACTGGTGGGAGTAGTATATAGGCCCCCTAGCAATAGTTACACAGTTGGACAGAATATTAATCAGAAAATAGTAGGAGCTTGTAACAAAGTTAATGCAATAATTGTGGGGGACTTTAATCTTCATATAGACTGGTCAAATCAAATTGGCAAAGGTAGTCTGGAGGACGAGTTCATGGAATGCATTCAGGACAGTTTCCTAGAACAATATATCATGGAACCAAAGAGGGAACAGGCTATTTTAGAAATTGTGTTGTGTAATGAGACGCAAATTAGCAATCTCATAGGAAAGGATCCTCTGGGGTAGAGTGATCATAATATCATAGAATTTCACATTATATTTGAGAGTGACTTGCCTAAGTCCAAAACTAGTAACGCCAATTATATAGGTATGAAGGGCGAGTTGGCTAAGGTGGATTGGAAAAATAGATTAAAAGGTATGGCAGTAGATAAGCAGTGGCTAGCATTTAAAGAAATATTTCATAAATCTCAACAAAAATACATTCCATTGTGAAAAAAAACTCCACAGGCAAAGCGATCCATCCGTGGCTAACTAAAGAAATTAAGGATAGCATTAGATTGAAAGAAGAAGCTTACAATATATTGTGAAGAATAGTAGTAAGCCTGAGGACTGGGAGAGTTTCAGAAACCAGCAAAGGATGACAAAAAATTGATAAAAAGGGAAAAAATTGACTATGAGAGAAAACTAGCAAGAAATATAAAAACATATTTTAAGAGCTTCTACAAGTATGTAAAAAGGAAGAGAGTAGCAAAAGTATACATTGGTCCCTTGGAGGCTGAGGAAGGAGAAATTATTATGGGGAATAAGGAAATGGCAGAAACGTTAAACAAATATTTTGTATCTGTCTTGCAAAAAGAATACTTAAAATGGTGAGGAAGCAAGGGTCTAATGAGGGTGATGTATTTAATGTAATTAATATAAGTAGAGAAGAATGGGACTAAAAGCCGACAAATCCCCTGGACCTGACGGGTCTGCATCCTAGGGTTCTAAAAGAGGTGGCTGCAGAGATAGTGGGTGCATTGGTTTTGATCTTTCAAAATTCTCTAGATTCTAGAACAGTCCCAGCGGATTGGAAGGTAGCAAATATAACATTGCTATTCAAGAAAGGAGGGAGAGACATCAGACGTTGGGAAAATGCTGGAATCAATTGTAAAAGAAGTGGTATCAGGGCACTTAGAAAATCATAACATGATTAGGCAGTCAACATGGTTTTATGAAAGGGTCATCATGTTTGAAAATGTATTAGTTTTTGTGAGGATGTAACTAACAGGGTAGATAAAGGGGAACCAGTGGATGTAGTATATTTGGATTTTGAAAAGACATTTGATAAAGTGCCTCATAAAAGGTTATTACAAAAGATAGGGGGGCTGAAATTGCCCCCTCTTAAAAGTCCATTATCACCGCTAAGAGGTGGTAATGGTGCGGTAAGGCCTTTCCAACCGGGGGCAGATGCATGGGCTGACCCATCCGAAATTGCCCCCAGGCCTTGGGGCGGCGAAAATGGGTTTCCGCCCCGCTCCCCGTGTTCCCACTGCGTCGGGCACGTGCCGACCCCTTACTGCCTGGCGGTGACCCCTTTCCGCCCCATGAGGGAAATTGCCCAGGAGGAGCGGAGCTGCCACCGCTTGGTGCCCCAAAATCTTTTTCCGGCAGTGGCTGGGCTGCGCGTCCGTCCATAAGGGGGAGGGCGCACCACCGCGGCCACCATTTTATTTTAATTGTTGGCCGACTCTGTAGTCGGCCCAACAATGGTGGCTACAGGTTCGGATGGGCTGCCAGACCGCTGGCTCGGCTGAACACCTTCCCGGTGACCCAATGGGCACCAGCAAAGTGGCTGCAGAGCTCGCAGCCGCAATCCCCTTTAACTGAAGGGGAGGGACACCCCTGCGCATCAGCACGATGTGGCACGTCCACATTGCGCTGACGTCATCAGCATTACAGTGATGTGCTCAGCGTGGCGCTGATGACATCACCCACCTCCGCCCCGCTCCCAAACTACTTCCGTTCCTCAGCCGCCCCAAACACTGCCGGGGCAAATTTTAAAGTTAACATAGAAACATAGAAACTTAGAAAATAGGTGCAGGAGAAGGCCATTCGGCCCTTCGAGCCTGCAACGCCATTCAATAAGATCTAAGCTGATCATTCACCTCAGTACTCCTTTCCTGCTTTCTCTCCAGACCCCTTGATCCCTTTAGTCATGAGGGTCGTATCTAACTCCCTCTTGAACATATCTAACGAACTGTCATCAACAACTCTCTGCGGTAGAGAATTCCACAGGTTAACAACTCTCTGAGTGAAGAAGTTTCTCCTCAACTCAGTCCTAAATGGCTTACCCCCTTATCCTTAGACTGTGACCCCTGGTTCTGGAACATCGGGATCATTCTTCCTGCATGTAACCGGTCCAGTCCCGTCAGAATTTTATATGTCTCTATGAGATGCCCTCTCATTCTTCTAAACTCCAGTGAATATAGGCACAGTCGATCCAGCCTCTACTCATATGTCAGTCCTGCCATCCCGGGAATCAGTCTGGTAAACCTTCGCTGCACTTCCTCAATAGCAAGAAGGTCCTTCCTCAGATTAGGAGATCAAAACTGAACACAATATTCCAGGTGAGGCCTCACCAAGGCCCTGTACAACTAAGTAAGACCTCCCTGCTCCTATACTAAAATCCCCTAGCTATGAAGGCCAACATGCCATTCACCTTCTTCACCGCCTGCTGTACCTGCATGCTAACTTTCAATGACTGATGTACCATGATACCCAGGCCTCGTTGCACCTCTCCTTTTCCTAATCTATCGCCATTCAGATAATATTCTGCCTTCCTGTTTTTGCCACCAAAGTAGATAACCTCACATTTATCCAATTATATTGCATCTGCCATGCATTTCCCCACTCAGCTAACCTGTCCAAGTCACCCTGCAACCTCTTAGCATCCTCCTCACAGCTCACACAATCACCCAGCTTAGTGTCATCTGCAAACTTGGAGATATTACACTCAATTCCTTCATCTAAATCATTGATGTATATTGTAAATAGCTGGGGTCCCAGCACTGAGCCCTGCGGCACCCCGCTAGTCACTGCCTGCCATTCTGAAAAGGATCCGTTTATCCTGACTCTCTGCTTCCTGTCTGCCAACTAGTTGTCTATCCACATCAATACATTACCCCCAATACCATGTGCTTTGATTTTGCACACCAATCTCTTGTGTGGGACGTTGTCCAAAGCCTTTTGAAAGTCCAAATACACCACATCCACTGGTTCTCCCTTGTCCACTCTACTAGTTACATCTTCAAAAAATTCCAGCAGATTTGTCAAGCATGATTTCCCTTTCATAAATCCATGCTGACTTCGACTGATCCTGTCACTGCTTTCCAAATGCGCTGCTATTTCATCTTTAATAAATTGATTCCAACATTTTCCCCACTACCGATGTCAAGTTAACCGGTCTATAATTCCACGTTTTCTCTCTCCCTCCTTTCTTAAAAAGTGGTGTTACATTAGCTACCCTCCAGTGCATAGGAACTGATCCAGAGTCAATAGACTGTTGGAAAATGATCACCAATACATCCACTATTTCTAGGGCTACTTCCTTTAGTATTCTGGGATGCAGACTATCAGGCCTTGGGGATTTATCGGCCCTCAATCCCATAAAATTTCCCTAACACAATTTCCTGACTAATAAGGATTTGCTTCAGTTCATCCTTCTCACTAGACTCTCGGTCCCCTAGTATTTCCGGAAGGTTGTTTGTGTCTTCCTTCGTGAAGACAGAACCAAAGTATTTGTTCAATTGGTCTGCCATTTCTTTGTTCCCTATTATAAATTCACCTGATTCTGACTGCAAGGGACCTACATTTGTCTTCACTAATCTTTTCCTCTTCACATATCTATAGAAGCTTTTGCAGTCAGTTTTTATGTTCCCAGCAAGCTTCCTCTCATACTCTATTTTCCCCCTCCTAATTAAACCCTTTGTCCTCCTCTGCTGAATTTTAAATTTATCCCACTCCTCAGGTTTGCTGCTTTTTCTGGCCAATTTATATGCCTCTTCCTTGGATTTAAAACTATCCCTAATTTCCCTTGTTAGCCACGGTTGAGCCACCTTCCCCGTTTTATTTTTACTCTAGACAGAGATGTACAATTGTTGAAGTTCATCCATGTGATCTTTAAATCTCTGCCATTGCCTACCAACCGTCCACCCTTTAAGTATCATTCACCAGTCTATTCTAGCCAATTCACGTCTCATACCATCGAAGTTACCTTTCCTTAAGTTCAGGTCGCTAGTCTCTGAATTAACTGTGTCACTCTCCATTTTAATAAAGAATTCTACCATTTTATGGCCCAAGTGGCCTCGTACAACAAGATTGCTAATTAGTCCTTTCTCATTACACATCACCCAGTCTCGGATGGTCAGCCCTCCAGTTGGTTCCTCGACATATTGGTCTGGAAGACCATCCCTAATACACTCCAGGAAATCCTCCTCCATCGCATTGCTATCAGTTTGGTTCGCCCAATCTATATGGAGATTAAAGTCTCCCATGATAACTGCTGTACCTTTATTGCATGCATCCCTAATTTCTTGTTTGGTGCTGTCTCCAACCTCACTCCTACTGTTTGGTGGTCTGTACACAACTCCCACTAGCATTTTCTGCCATTTGGTATTCCACAGCTCTATCCATACAGATTCCACATCATCTAAGCTAATGTCCTTCCTTACTATTGCGTTAATTTCCTCTTTAACCAGCAATGCTACCCCACCTTCTTTTCCTTTCTGTCTATCCTTCCTGAATGTTGAATACCCCTGGATGTTGAGTTCCCAGCCTTGGTCACCCTGGAGCCATGTCTCCATAATGCCAATTATATCATATTCGTTAATAGCTGCCTGCGAAATTAATTCGTCCAACTTATTATGAATACTCCTCGCATAGAGGCACAGAGCCTTCAGGCTTGCCTTTTTAACACACTTTGTTGCTTTTGAATTTTGCTGTAATGTGGCTCTTTCTGATTTTTGCCTTGGGTTTCTCTGCCCTCCACTTTTACTTTTCTTCTTTCTATCTTTTGCTTCTGACCCCATTTTACTTCCCTCTGTCTCCTTGCATAGGTTCCCATCCCCCTGTCATATTAGTTTAACCCTTCCCCAACAGCACTAGCAAACACTCCTCCTTGGACATTGGTTTCAGTCCTGCCCAGGTGCAGACTGTCCGGTTTGTACTGGTCCCACCTCCCCCAGAACCAGTTCCAATGTCCCAGGAATTTGAATCCCTCCCTCCTGCACCACTCCTCAAGCCACGTGTTCATCTTAGCTATCCTGCTATTTCTACTCTGACTAGCATGTGGCACTGCTACATATCCTGAGATTACTACCTTTGAGGCCCTGCTTTTTAATTTAACTCCTAGTTCCCTAAATTCAGCTTGTAGGACCTCATCCCATTTATTTACCTATACCGTTGGTACCTATATGCAGCACGACAACTGGCTGTTCACCCTTCCCCTCCAAAATGTCCTGCAGCTGCTCCAAGACGGCCTTGACCCTTGCACCAGGGAGGCAACATACCATCCTGGAGTCTCGATTGTGGCTGCAGAAACGCCTATCTATTCCCCTTACAATAGAATCCCCTACCACTATAGCTCTCCCACTCTTTTTCCTGCCCTCCTTTGCAGCAGATCCACCCATGGTGCCATGAACTTGGCTGCTGCTGCCCTCCCCTGATGAGTCATCCCCCCCAAAAGCACCCAAAGTGGTGTATCTGTTTTGGAGGGGGATGACCGCAAGGGACCCCTGCACTACCTTCCACTGCTCTGCTTGACGGTCACCCATTCCCTATCTGCCTGAGTAACTTTGACCTGTGGTGTGACCAACTCACTAACCATACTATTCATGACATCCTCAGCATCGCGGATGCTCCAGAGTGAATCCATGCGCAGCTCAAGTGCCGCAATGCGGTCTGTCAGGAGCTACAGCTGGGTGCACTTCCTGCATATGTAGTCGTCAGGGACACTGGGAGCGTCCCTGACTTCCCACATAGCACAGGAGAAGCATGACACAGGTCTGGGCTCTCCTGCCATGACTTAACCCTTAGATTAACTTAATTTGGCAACAATGTCAAAGGTTATCTACTGATAAGGAAATAGAAAGAAGAAAAGAAAGATTATATACTCACCAATCCACCAGCCAATCACTTACCCGCCTGGCTGTGGCATCACCCTTTGATTTCTTTCTACTTATTTGTTTTACCTTCAGCGTCTGCACCAGCTGGACCCCGAACTGCTGCTCCTCCGACTCTCTGCCGCCTTTATCCTTCTGCGCCGCCCACACTCGCGATGCTGGCCCCCGAAAGAGATCAATTTCCCTCTATTCTTCACCCCATGGATTTGTTCGGAGAATATTCATTTAATTCGAATTATTGCCCTCGAGGGATTGGAGGTAATGTATTAGCATGGATAGAGGATTGGTTAACAGACAGAAAACAGAGAGTAGGGATAAACAGTAATTTTTCAGGTTGGGAGGCTATAACTAGTGGGCCTTGCCTTTTGTTGCATCAGCCCTAGTCTATATTAATGAGCTAGATGGAGGGACCGAGTGTAATGTATCCAAGTTTGCTGATGATACAAAGTTAGGTGGGACAATAAGCTGTGAGGAGAACACAAAGCGTCTGCAAAAGGATATAAATAGACTAAGTGAGTGGGCCGTAAGGTGGCAGAAGGAGTATAATGTAGGGAAATGTGAAGTTATTCACTTTGTTAGGAACAATAGAAAAACAGAATATTTTTAAACTTTTAAACTGAGAAACTTTTAAATATTGGTGTTCAGAGAGATTTGGGTGTCCTTGTGCAAGGAACAGAGAAGCTAGCATGCAGGTACAGCAAGCAATAGGGAAGGTAAATGGCATGTTGTCCTTTATTGCAAGGGGGTTGGAGTATAAGAGTAAGGAAGTCTTGCTATAATTGTACAGGGCCTTGGTGAGACCACATCTGGAGTACTGTGCACAGTTTTGGTCTCCTTATCTAAGGAAGGATATACTTCCCTTGGAGGCGGTGCAACAGAGGTTCACTCGATTGATTGCTGGGATGAGAGGGCTGTCTTATGATGAGAGATTGTGTATAATGGGCCTATACTCTCTGGAGTTTAGAAGAATGAGAGATGATCTCATTGAAACATACAAGATTCTGAAGGGGATTGACAGGATAGATGCTGAGAGATTATTTCGCCTGGCTGGAGAATCCAGAACTAGGGGTCATAGCCTCAGGATAAGGGGTAGGCCATTTAAGACAGAGATGAGGAGGAATTTCTTCACTCAGAGAGTTGTAAATCTTTGGAATTCTCTGCTCCAGGGGGCTGTGGATGCTGAGTCTCTGAATATATTCAAGGCTGAGATAGATAGATTTTTGGAGTCTAGGGGAATCAAGGGATATGGAGATTGGGTGGGAAAGTGGAGTTGAGGTCAATGATCAGCCATGATCTTCTTGAATGGCGGAGCAGGCTCGAGGGGTCGTATGGCTTATTCCTGCTTCTATTTCTTATGTTCTTATGTTCTTAAAACACTGGCATCTACCCGATAATGTGAAAAACTGCCCAGGTATGTCCTGTCCACAAAAAGCTGGACAAATCCAATCAGGCCAATTGCTGCCCCATCAGTCTACTTTCAATCATCAGCAAAGTGATGGAAGGTGTCATCAACAGTATTATGAAGCAGCACTAACTTACCAATAACCTGCTCACCGATGCTCAGTTTTGGATTCGCAAGGGACCACGCGACTCCAGATCTCATTACAGCCTTGGTCCAAACATGGACAATGAGCTGAATTACAGAGGTGAGGTGAGATGTCTGCCCTTGACATCAAGGCAGCATTTGACCGAGTGTGGTACCAAGGAGATCTAGTAAAATTTAAGTCAATGGGAACCAGGGGAAAACTCTCCACTGACTGGAATCATATCTAGCATAAAGAAAGATGGTTGTGGTTGTTGGAGGTCATTTATCTTAGCCCCAGGACATTGCTGCAGGAGTTCCTCAGGGCAGTGTCCTAGGCACAACCATCTTCAGCTGCTTCATCAATGACCTTCCCTCCATCATAAAGTCTGAAGTGGGGATGTTCGTTGATGATTGTACAGTGTTCAGTTCCATTCACAACTCCTCAGATAATGAAGCAGTTCATGACCTTTCGGCTTGGGCTGATGTGTGCCACGAATATTACTTGCCACAAGTGCCGGGCAATGACTATCTCCAATAAGCAACAACAACTTATATTTATGTAGCACCGTTAACATAGTAAAATGTCCTAGGGTGCTTCACATGAGTATTATGAGACAAAACATTTGACGCCCAACCACATAAGGAGAAATTAGGTCAGGTGACCAAAAGCTTGCTCAAAGAGGTAGGTTTTAAGGAGTGTCTTAAAGAAGGAAAGAGAGGTAGAAAGGGGAAGAGGTTTAGACAGGGAATTCCAGAGTTTAGGGCCTTGGCAGCAGAAGGCAAGGCCAACAATGGTTGAACGATTATAATCAGGGATGCTCAAGAGGGCAGAATTTGAGGTGCGCAGATATCTTGGAGGGTTGTGGGGCTGAAGGAGATTACAGAGATAGGGAGAGGAGAGGCCATGGAGGGATTTGTAAAACAAGGATGAGAATTTTGAAATCAAGGCATTGCTTAAACAGGAGCCAATGTAGGATAGCGACATAGAAACATAGAAATCTACAGCACAGAAGGAGGCCATTTGGCCCATCGTATCTGCGCCGGCAGACAAAGAGCCACACGGTCCTCAGTCAGCAGCCTGAAGGTTACCTATAAACTTATGAACAATGAACAATGGCGGAAAGATAAAGAGCAACCAGTCCACCCCACACAACTGTGACATCCCTTGCACCGCAACATTCTACACTCCTCCCCCAACCGGAGCCATGTGATCCCTAGGAGAGGCAAAAACCAGATAAAAACCGAGGCCAATTGGGAAAAGAAAATCTGGGAAAATTCCTCTCCGACCCATCCAGGCAATCGAAACTCGTCCAGGAGATTACCCTGGATGTATTCGATTTGCTGCAGTACTTACCATGTATCTGCACCATCCAACAAGTGGTTATTCAGTTACCAGCTCTAGGTCCGTAACCCTGCAGGTTACAGCACTTCAAGTGCCCATCCAAACACCTTTTAAATGTGAGTGTTTCTGCATCCACCACCCTTCCAAGCAGTGAGTTCCAGACCCCCACAACCCTCTGCGTGAAGAAGCCCCCTCTCAAATCCCCTCTGAACCTTACACCAACCACCTGAAAATGATGCCCCCTCGTAAGTGACCCTTCCACCAAGGGAAATAGGCCCTTGCTATCCACTATATCCATGCTGTCATGTATCTCACACTACTGTACATAACTGTATCTTACCATGCTATATATGACTGTAACTAGATATGACCTGTAACCACAAGCTTACCTTACCACCAGGGGTGCACTTGCAGGAGACACTGGATACCTGTCCTGCACAGGTATATAAAGACAGGTCTCAGGCAAGTGTGGCATTCGAGAGCTGTGTAATAAAGATGCAGGTCCTGAGTGACCTTGACTTCAGCATGTGCCTCGTGTGAGTCTGTACTGCAGGGACAGAACTTTACAGTGGCGACGAGTTACGATTTTACAGAATCCACAGAATGGCGACCAACGGCTCGGATGAAAAATACAATGCTGGAGATAATTGGGAGGACTTTATAGAAAGGCTCCAGCAAAGCTTTGTAACCAAAGACTGGTTAGACGACGATAAGGCAGACAAGAGAAGAGCCCATTTCTTGACCAGCTGTGGCTCGAAAACATATGCCTTAATGAAGGACCTGCTGGCACCCGAGAAACCAGCAAGCAAGTCGTTTGAGGAGTTGAGCACACTGGGGAGAGACCACCTGAAGCCAGCGAGCAGCCTACACATGGCCAGACACAGGTTCTACAACTACAGACGCTGTGTGGGCCAGAGCATACCCGACTTCATGGCGGAACTTCGGAGGTTGGCTAGCTTATTTGAGTTCTCCGATGAACTAAGGAGAGAGGTACTGAGAGACTTTTTTATTGAAGGAGTAGGCCACGCAGGCGTATTCCGAAAGCTCATAGAGACCAAGAACTTGACCCTAGAGGCAGCAGCACTGGTTGCACAGACATTCTTGGCAGAAGACGAAGAAACGAGGTTGATCTACACTGCAGGTACGACAACTAACAAAACTTCGGAACAAGGGGTTCACAGCGTGAAACAAGCCGCTACCCCCACACACAGACAAAGGCAGGGGAGCAGGCCCTCAACAGCAGGCAGTGGCGCCAGTAGCCATCAAGGGCCACATGAATGGCCGTTCACGCCTCATCAACCCACAATGCGAGCAATCAACTACAAACTGAGAGAAGCTCAAGAGAGATCAGCCAGATGCAGCTCATCCTTTGGAAACAATGGAAGCGGTCTGTGCTGGAGATGTGGGGGAAGGCACTCATCAAGGGGGTGTCGATTTCAGCATGCCGTTTGCAGAAACTGCAACTATACAGGGCATCTGGCCCGCATGTGCAGAAAAACGGCAGCTCGGCTGGTATAGGAATCGGAAGGATCGGAAAGCGGACCAGAAGACGGTGTGGACAGTAACCAGGACACCGAGGTACAGCGGGTCAACACGATCAATGGCCACTGCTCTTACAACAAGACGCTTCCAATAATGATGAGGGTCCTACTTAGCGTCAATATGGAGCTGGATACGGGAGCGAGTCAATCTCTCATGAGCTCTCAACAATTTGAACAGCTGTGGCCGCACAAAAGCGACAGACCAAAACTCACAAGGTTCGACACCAAACTAAGGACCTATACCAAAGAAATCATCCCAGTCCTTGGCAGTGCCATGCTCTCAGTCACACACAAAGGGACAGTGAACCGACTTCCCTTGTGGATTGTCCCCGTAGATCTCCCAGCACTGCTGGGCAGAAGCTGGCTGGCAAAACTAAATTGGAAATGGGATGATGTTCACGCCATGTCGTCAGAGGAACAGACCTCCTGCTCAACAGTTCTAAGTCGATTTGAACATCTCTTTCAGCCAGGTGTGGGCACCTTCAAAGAGGCTAAAGTCAAAATCTACATCACACAGGATGCTAGACTGGTCCATCACAAGGCTAGAGCTGTGCCCTATGTGATGAGGGAAAAGATTGAACATGAACTGGACAGGCTTCTGCGGGAAGGCATTATCTCACCCGTGGAATTTAGCGACTGGGCAAATCCCATCGTCTCAGTCATGAAGCCTGATGGATCCGTACGAATCTGTGGGGATTACAAATCTACCATAAACAGAGTCTCCCTACAGGACCAATACCCGCTGCCCAGAGCGGAGGACCTATTTGCCACTTTGGCTGGAGGAAAACTTTTCTCAAAACTAGATCTCACATCTGCGTACATGACGCAAGAACTGACCGAAGAGTCTAAGCTACTCACCACCATCAACACACATCGAGGCCTTTTCATGTACAATCGATGCCCATTCGGCATCAGGTCGGCAGCTGCTATATTCCAGCGCAACATGGAGAGTCTGCTCAAGTCCATCCCGGGGACGGTTGTATTTCAGAACGACACATTTATCACGGGCAGGGACACCGGCTCCCATCTCCGCAATTTGGAGGAAGTACTAAAGCGGTTGGATCGGGTAGGCCTAAGAGTTAAGAAATCCAAGTGCCTGTTTCTCGCGCCCGAGGTTGAATTTTTGGGCAGAAGGATTGCCGCTGATGGAATCTGCCCAACAGAGTCCGAAACCGAAGCAATTCGCCTGGCACCCAGGCCCCGTAATGTCTCGGAACTGCGCGCCTTTCTCGGGCTACTCAATTACTTTGGGAACTTCATGCAGAACTTAAACACGCTGCTGGAGCCTCTCCACATGCTCAGAAAGGGGTGCGATTAATTTTGGGGGGACGCCCAGGAACGCGCCTTCAATAAGGCACGCAACCTTCTATGTTCCAACAGTGTTTTGGCTTTCTTTGATCCAGGTAAAAAGCTAGTTCTCACATGCGATGCGTCAGTGTACGGGGTCGGTACGTTTTACAACATGTCAATGGTGCGGGTAAACTACAACCCATAGCTTATGCGTCCAGATCACTTTCGCGGGTGGAGCGCGGGTACGGAATGGTGAAGAAGGAGGCGCTCGCATGCGTGTACGGTGTCAAAAAGATGCACCAATACCTTTTCGGGGCCTTGTTCGCATTAGAAACTGGCCACAAGCCCCTCACGTCCCTACTATCCGAGAGCAAGGCAATAAATGCCAACACCTCGGCACGCATTCCAACGGTGGGCACTCATGCTGGCGTTTTACGACTACACCATAAGTCACAGACCAGGCACAGACAACTGTACCGACGCGCTTAGCAGGCTACCCCTGGCGACCACGGAAGGATCTGACGAACAGGACTGTGAGATAGTCATGGCAATCAATGCCTTTGAGTCCACAGGTTCGCCCATGACGGCTCGCCAAATCAGAGCCTGGACAATCAGCTACCCCACGTTATCCTTAGTAAGAAGATGTGTCTTAACTGGTGACTGGGCAGAGGCTCGCGATGCCTGCTCCGAGGAGATCAAACCTTTCCATAGGCGCATGCATGAGCTGTCACTATAAGCAGACTGCCTGATGTGGGGCAGCCGAGTAGTTATGCCTCTGCGAGGCAGAGAGGCATTTGTCCAGGAGCTTCACCGCGAGCACCCGGGGATCGTTCTCATGAAGACCATAGCCAGATCCCACGTCTGGTGGCCTGGCATTGACGCAGACGGAGCTCTGCATCCGCCGGTGCACCATTTGTGCCCAACTCAGTAATGCCCCCAGGGAAGCCCCCCTGAGCCCCAGGCCCTGGCCCACCAAACAGTGGTCGCGGGTGCATGTAGACTATGCGGGCCCATTCATGGGCAAAATGTTCCTCGTAGTTGTAGATGCATTTTCAAAGTGGATCGAATGCACCATTTTAGACTCGAGCACCACCTCCACCACTGTGGAGAGCCTTGGAACTATGTTTGCAACGCATGGAATTCCTGACATATTGGTCAGTGATAATGGTCTGTGCTTCACCAGCGCAGAATTCCAAGATTTTATAAGTGACCACGGCATAAACCACGTTAAGACGGCACCATTCAAGCCGGCCTCCAACGTCCAGGCGGAGCGAGCAGTGCAAATCATTAAACAAGGCATGCTAAAAATCCAAGGTCCCACACTGCAGGGCCGCCTTTCGCGACTGCTGCTGGCATACAGATCTCGTCCGCATTCATTGACTGGAGTCCCCCCCATGCAACTATTGATGAAACGGACCTTAAAGACAAGGCTTTCATTAATCCTCCCAGACATGCATGAAATCGTTGAGGCAAAGTGATGTAAGCTAACTGAGTACCATGACCGAAATTCGAGGGGGAGATGGAATGAGATAGGGGACAAAGTGTTTGTGCTAAACTATGGCAGGGGTCCCAAATGGCTTGCAGGGACAGTAACAGGAAAGGAAGGAAACAGGTTACTGGTGGTACAAATGGACAATGGCCAAACCTGCCGGAGGCATGTAGACCAAGTCAAAATAGATTCACCAACAATACTGCTGAACCAGAGGCAGACTACAATGTGGAACTCACACCACACCTGGTGGACAGACAGAGGGAACAACCTGAGGAAAGGGCAATACCAACAGACAGCCCAGGCGAGACACCAACAATCATACTGAACGAAACAGACAGCCCAGGCGAGATACCAGCAATCACACCGAAAGAAAAACAGGCACTAAGGCAAACAACTGAACCACAACTAAGACGCTCCATGCGAGAGCGTAGACCACCTGAGAGACTGAACCTATAAAGACAATAAGACCTTGGGGGAGGGTGATGTCATGTATCTCACACTACTATACATAACTGTATGTTACCATGCTATACATGACTGTAACTAGATATGACCTGTAACCACAAGCTTACCTTACCACCAGGGGTGCACTTGCAGGAGACATTGGATACCTGTCCTACACAGGTATATAAAGACAGGTCTCAGGCAAGTGTGGCATTCGAGAGCTGTGTAATGAAGGTGCAGGTCCTGAGTGACCTTGACTTCAGCATATGCCTTGTGTGAGTGTGTACTGCAGGGACATGACTTTACACATGCCCTTCAAAATTTTGTACACCTCAATGAGGTCTCCGCTCAGCCTCATCAATTCCAATGAGAACAAATCTAGCCTATCCAATCTGTCCTCGTTGCTAAGATTATGTTGCAGATAGATGGTTGAAAGCTCATTTCAGAGTCAAATATGACACTGAGGTTGAGAACAGTGTGGGTCAGCCTCAGACAGAAGTTGGGGAGAGGGATGGAGTCAGTGGCTAGGGAATGGAGTTTGTGGTGGGGACCGAAAACAATGGCTTCAATCTTCCCAATATTTAATTGGAGAAAATTTCTGCTCATCCAGAACTGGATGTCGAACAAAGAGTCTGAGTTAGAGCTGGGTGTCATCAGCGTAAATGTGGAAACTAATGCTGTGTTTTCGGATGATCCTTAGGGGACACCAGAGGTGATGATGCGGGGATGGGAAGAAAAGCCGTTGCAGGTGATTCTCTGGCTATGATTAGATAAGTTAGAATGGAACCAGGCGAGTGCAGTTAGCGAGAGTCTAATCACCACCGCTTGACATTCAACAGCATTACCATCGCCGAATCCCCCACCATCAACATCCTGGGGGTCACCATTGACCAGAAAGTTAACTGGACCAGCCACATAACTACTGTGGAAATAAGAGCGGGTCAGAGGTTGGATATTCTGCAGCGAGTGTCTCACCTCCTGACTCCCTAAAGCATTTCCACCATCTACAAGGCACAAGTCAGGTCTTGACTTGCCTGGATGAGTGCAGCTCCAACAACACTCAAGAAGCTTGAAACCATCCAGGACAAAGGAGCCCACTTGATTGTCACCCTACCCAACATCTTAAATGCTGACCTTAGTAGTGATGCCCACATCCCAGGATTGAATTAAAAAAAATATAGACCAGGAATGTCCCAGGCTTGATCTCTAGCTTGGACTGATTTTACTGATCTCAGTCAAAATGACACAATTGACTTTAGTGTCTCGAGACCAGGACAGGAAGAAATCAGCTGAGGTTCTTGCTCTAGGTGCCTAGTAACATTCACTGGAAAGTGAGCATGTTAGGTGAGGACAACATTGATGATCCTATGCCAAAATAGCAGTGACATTGCTTGGTATAGAAATTTGGGTGGGCCCCAAATTCTGGTGGATGGGCCCGAGTGGAACAAGGTAGCTCAACTTGTAGTTTCAGCTCATCCCTCTACTTCTCTGCCCCATAAGTGACAAAATGGACTTTGCGGGGTTGACAGCTGCAGAGAAGGCAGTGAAGAGCCTGCAGCACCCATCATTCAGTAAATCTGGAGCGGGGTCATTTAGTCAGTGCCTGAACGGCTCTGCCAGCAACATTCAATGGAAATGAGGAGCTGAAAATATCACAAGGATAGGCAGGCAGTAGTTGGAGAAACAGCAGGAGCCCATCTCTCAATCTCAGAGTGCAGAAACCCGATCTGGGATCAGATTTGGATGGACCTGGATGTCAATAGGGTAGGCTCACCCAAGTCCACCGACAGCTATGTCCCTGAAAACCAAAATTATACATGAAAATTGGCCACTTGGATGAGACACCAGAGAATTGTTGGTTCCCACATGGCCATGTCCTGGCATAAGTCACCACCTTCAAAGGATGGTAGAAAATTCAAAACACATTATAATGACTCATAAGATTTAAAGAAAATTGAATTTATTGGACTGATCATCATAGGCAGTCCCTCAGAATCGAGAAGGGCTTGCTTCCACTCCCAAAGTGAGTTCTTTGATGGCTGAACAGTCCGATACGAGAGCCACAGACCCTGTTACAGATGGGACAGACATTCATCGAGGGAAGGGGTTGGTGGGCCTGGTTTGCCGCGAGCTCCTTCTGGTGCCTGCACTTGGCCTCTTCATGCTCTTTGCGTTGAGACTCGAAGAGCTCAATGCCCTCCCGGATGGACTTTCTTCACCTTGGGCGGTTTGTGGCCAGGGTCTCCCAGGTGTCAGTGGTGATGTCACACTTTACCAGCGAGGCTTTGAGGGTGTCCTTATAACATTTCCGCTGTCCTCCTTTGGCTCATTTACCACAAAGGAGCTCCGCATAAAGCATTTGCTGAGGGAGTCTCGTATCTGGCATGCGTACTATGTGGCCTGCCCAGCGAAGCTGATCGAGTGTGATCAGTGCTTCAATACTGGGGATGTTAACCTGGTCGAGGACACTGATGTTGGTGTGTCTGTCCTCCCAGGGGATTTGCAGGATCTTGCGGAGACATCGTTGGTGATATATCTCCAGCGACTTGAGGTGCCTTCTATACATCGTCCATGCCTCAGATCCATACAGGAGGGCGGGTATTACTACAGCCCTGTAGACCATGAGTTTGGTGGTAGATTTGAGGGCCTATTCTTCAAATACTCTTTTGACTACTTTGAACACAGATGCTGAAAACCAAGGGGAGATGGCAACTCACAAATTATGAGGTGGCAAAAAACAAATTGATCTTGCAAAGGACTATAGGGCAAATTCAGTGATCGTGCTAAAATAAACACTGGGACCATTGCATGAGGTCCAGATCTCATGCTAGATGCTGGTCAAAATTAAAGGGATGTGACCACTTAAAAATAAGTAGCTATATATGTGGTTGGGAAAATGTTGGAGTCCATTATTAAAGAGGTAGTAACACGACCTCATTGAACTCATTGAATGGCGGTGCAGGCTAGAAAGGCTGAATGGCCTGCTCCTGCACCTATTTTCTATGTTTCTATGTTTCTATGACATTTGGAAAAGCAAAATTTGGTCAAGCAGAGTCAGCATGGATTTATGAAGGGGAAGTCATGTTTAACAAATTTGCTGGAATTCTCTGAAGATGTAACGAACAGGGTGGCTAAGGGAGAACCAGTGGATGTGGTGTATTTGGACTTCCAGAAGGCATTTGACAAGGTGCCACACAAAAGGTTACTGCACAAGATAAAAGTTCATGGGGTTGGGGGTAATATATTAGCATGGATAGAAGATTGGTGAACAAACAGAAAACAGAGAGTCAGGATAAATGGTTCATTCTCTGGTTGGCAATCAGTAACGAGTGGGGTGCCACTGGGATAAGTGCTGGGACCCCAACTATTTACAATCTATATTAATAACTTGGAAGAAGGGACACAGTGTAACGAAGCCAAGTTTGTAGACAATTCAAAGATGGGAGGAAAAGATGTGTGAGGAGGACATAAAAAAGCTGCAAAAAGACATAGACAGGCTAAGCGAGTGAGCAAAAATTTGGCAGATGGAGTATAATGTAGGAAATTGTGAAGTCATGCACTTTGGCAGAAAAAAATCAAAGAGCAAGTTATTATTTAAATGGAGAAAAATTGCAAAGTGCTGCAGTACAGCGGGACCTGTGGGTACTTGTGCATGAAACACAAAAGGATAGTATGCAGCTGCAGCAAGTGTTCAGGAAGGCCAATGGAATCTTGGCCTTTATTGCAAAGGGGATGCAGTATAAAAACAGGGAAGTCTTACTACAGCTGTACAGGGTATTGGTGAGGCCACACCTGGAATACTGCGTGCAGTTTTGGTTTCCATATTTACGAAGGATTGTGCTTGCTTTGGAGGCAGTTCAGAGAAGGTTCACTAGGTTGATTCTGAGGATGAGGTTTGACTTCTGAGGAAAGGTTGAGTAGGTTGGGTCTCTACTCATTGGAATTCAGAAGAGAGGTGATCTTATTGAAACATATAGGATTATGAGGGAGCTTGACAAGCTGGATGCAGAGAGGATGTTTCCACTAGTGGGAGAGACTCGAGGGCATGATCTTAGAATAAGGGGCCACCCATTTAGAACTGAGATGAAGAGAAATTTCTTCTCTCAGAGGGTTGTGAATTTGTGGAATTCACTGCCTCAGAGAGCTGTGGAAGCTGGGACATTAAATAAATTTAAGACAGAAATAGACAGTTAAGTGATAAGGGGATAAGGGGTTATGGGGAGCGGGCAGGGAAGTGGAGCTGAGACCATGATCAGATCAGCAATGATCTTATTGAATGGCAGAGCAGGCTCGAGGGGCCGTATGGCCTACTCCTGCTCCTATTTCTTATGTTCTTATGTTCTTTTATTGGAATATAAACTGTTGGAGTTCTTTTAAGGCTCAAAAATGCTTCACACGTTTGCAGCCTATTCAAAGGCTGTAGAGGGGGCAAGAACTAATTGCAGAGAACTAATAGGGCAGAAATTCTAACTAAAGGCTTGAAACAGAGGCAAGTGGTACTGCTCGATGGGTGGGTACAAGGCGGGTTCTCTATTCGCAGTACACCATTCCTGGTACAGGTTGAACCTCCCTTACCCGGAACCCTCGGGACCTGGCCTGTTCTGGATAAGGGATTTTTCCGGACAAGGGGTGGTCATGTTAAGTTGGATGGTACAGGTACTGAGCAAGTATCAGGGATTTCGGGTTGGCTGGTTTTGGGTTGGGAGTGCGGCAGAGAGATCATTGGGGGGGATGGGGTGGGGCGGGGGGATGGTGGATCATGGGGTCAGGTCAGCGATTGCGGGAGTCGGCAGGGAGGAAGGACTTCAATTTGTTCAATTTGTTCGTGTCGGAGTACTGCGCATGCGCCACTCGGTGGCCGGGAATGGTCCTGGACGAGGGGTCGTTCTGGATAAGGGAGTTCTGGATAAGGGAGGTTCAACCTGTAATATATTGTTGCCAGGCTCAATGCTGTCTGTAGTGAAAAAGAAAGACTTGCATTTATATAATGCCTTTCATGACCATCGGACGTCCCAAAGCGCTTTACAGCCAATGAAGTACTTTGTGGAATGTAGTCACTGTTGTAATGTGGGAATCGCGGCAGCCAATTTGCGCACAGCAAGCTCCCAGAAACAGCAATGTGATAATAACCAGATAATCTTTTTTTTTTTGTCATCTTGATTGAGGGATAAATATTGGCCAAGGCATCGGGGATAACTCCTCCACAGGACAAGGGAACAGACATGAAATAAGATGGCATACTTTAACGAATGTGGCAAGAGCAGCCTACCCAACAGTACCATGAGTCAAGTAGATGGTCCAAGATTCCCTGTCACAAATTATCTATCAACCAGTTCCACATTTATTAGTCACCCATGCCAAACCTTCATCTTGCAGGTCTCTCATGTATACACATACCTCAGTACGGTACACAGTCAAGATGTAAAGTATCATTGAAAGCCTTGCCACAGTCACATCTTCCATGCGCATAATGGATAATTAAAGTACTGGTCATGTACTGACACCCAAGATGGGCTTCCTGTTGGACACATGGCAGTCATGAGTGACTCACGAGCTTTGGGAAATGCAGCAGTGTGGTGATGTTGAGAAGCAAAGTCAAGCTACTCAGTGGGAGAGAAAATGAAAGTCCAAGCCATGCTGACAAAAGTGTTAGTTAACTCCATAATGACGTGCCAGCTGGGAATGAACCGTAGACATAACAGTGGTGATTTTTCCAACCACTAGCAGTCCCAACTCTAGGTAAATGTTGACTATTGACATCCTTGCTGCAGTTGGAATGCTCTGCTCTGCTGACCCAGAGCATGTGAGGCAATTGTCCTGGCTCATTGGCAACTGGCCTGAAGTTATGGTCTGGGGTCTGCTGGTCTTTCTGGCAAATCTTATTTCATCTTGTACCACCTCAACCATGTATTTGAGGCACTCTAAAAACAATCATACCGTAAGAAAATGGCATGAAAAGAGTTAATGGCATAAAGAGCATGCACATCCAAGTAAAAATGACCCCCAAATTCAGACTTTTCAAATATCTGCATTTGGCCCAATTTAGATCAATCTGGATTTGAAAACAGGTTGGTGGTGCAATCAGTCTTTGCCAACAACACAAACTGGGCAATAGCGAATTGGCAGTTTGTTTTACACCACACTGGTTTTGCTTTACGCAAATCCACTCCAGTGCTGGTCTTGCCGTAAAGCAAGTGGTCAGTACATTTGCATATCTGCTGGAAGTGGCTGAGTGCAACTGTTGTGTAACACAGGTGCACTGCACTGGGGGAGGCTAGTAGCAAATTTAAAGGGCAATCTTTGAAAAGACTAGAAGAGCTGAAGAATGCAGCACCAGACTGGGGGAGCAGCAAGTGTTTGCAAGACTGAGTAGATGGTCAGGTAGCTGTAATTGATGGCTCATGTGAGCTTCTGTGACACTTTTAAGGCAGGATCGTCCGATAGAAATCGCTGACTAACCATAGACGTGGCTATTGCAACACCATTTTAGCTACATGCACTAACTTTAGTAAAAAACGCTTTACCCACAGTACAAGTAAATACAGACCCATCACTGCAAAGCTTTCTCGGTCATCACTGTGTCCTTAATCCCAAGAATGCTCACCCATTCTTAGCTTATGTCCTCCTTACTTTTGATTCATCATAGCATCAGGTAGAAGATGATGACGAAGAGAAGGAAGATGTTGATAAGGAGGAGAAGGGAAGACATTTATTTCTGGCGAATTATGATGACAATGAGAATGATAAAATGAAGAGGAGGAGAATGATGAGGACTAGGCCACATGAGTGTGCCTGGAGCAAGACAATTGTTTTTGTTATATTGATTGAAGGATAAATACTGACCAGGACACTGGGGATAATTCCATTACTCTTTTTCGAAATAGTGCCATAGGATCTTTTACATCCACCTGAAAGTGTCTCATCCCAAAGATGGCATCTCTAACAGTGCAACATTCCCTCAGCATTGCCAGCCTAGATTTATGTACTCAAATCCCTGGAGTGGGACTTGAACCCACAACCTGCTGACCCAGTGCTACCCACGGCTGATACAAGAAGCACTAGAATTGGAGAAAGAAAGGCCCATTCAGACATGCAGGGAAGTACAATATGAAGGAGTAGGATGGCTAATGATCACTCTGTAATAGTTTGGAGTAAAAAAGAATATACATTTATCTAATTCTCGCGCATTCATGGAGATGTAGTCATACATTAGTAAAAGCATGTGCCTCATTATATCACTCATAAGCTGCTGTTCTTGCCACTCACAGAGGGGTCATTATCCTTGGTGGCGAGAAATAGACTTTGTCACCTACAAGCTATCCATTCACTTGGGCATCTTCCTTGAATAGATCAGGGAGGATAGAATCCCTGAAGATGAATGCATCATGGCAACATTAAGTTAATTTGGCATTGTCATGCTTCTGGTCATAAACAATTTGCATAATCAGCTATGGCAGCTCTTTCTATTAATAAAGTTGAAAGGGTTGACATGATCATTGGGTCCCATCTATTGCACCCAGCAATTTGGGGGGAACCCAGTTGCATGTAAAACTGTATGGCCCTATCTGCATTAATGGAATTGTAATTTCTCTGAAGGCACAAGCTGTCATGCCAAACTGGATGAATTCTGCAGATCTTGTACAGAGTGTGTCAGTACCTGAAGAATGCGTGCCTGAACAGCATCCTGGGTGATATTGCTGCTGGAAATGAGCCAGTGTCATAAAAACTGAGTGTGAACTTTCATAGCCACAGGTAGATGTCTCTGGGCAGATGATCTTGGCTGCAGGTCTTAATGCAATAGCTCACCCAGCTCTCTTACACTTTACTCAAGTAGAGCTTCTCTCTGAAATCCTCATAAGATCTGCATGACCTATAAGTTCTTTGGGAAGGGGATATATTGCATTGGGTGCATCCTCAAAAGCTGTCTCAATCTCTCTACCACATGCTAGTAATTTGTAAATGCATAGAGTCAGCCATGGCTCAGTGGGTAGCACTCCTCTGAATCAGAGGTCGACTGTTCAAGCCCCCCTCCAGAGAACTGAGCACTAACTATAGGCTGACACTCTAGTGCAGTATTGAGGAAGTGTTGCATTGTTGGAGTTGCTGTCTTTCGGATGAGGCATTAAAATGAGGCACTATCTGCCTCTCAGGTGACTATAAAAGATCCCATGACACTATTTTGAAGAAGAGCAGGGAAGTTCTCCCTGGCGGACAATATTTATCCCTCATTCAGCACCTAAAAACGGATTGCTGTTTGTGGGACTTTGCTGTGCGCAAATTGGCTGCTGCGTTTCCTACATTACAACAGTGACTACACTTCAAAAGTATTTCATTGGCTGTAAAGCACTTTGTGATGACCTGAGGTCGTGAAAGGTGCTACATAAATACAGGTGTTTCTTTTTATTATTATTGTTTCATCTTTTTGAAATGAATGCTTTTGATTTTTTAAATTTTATTTTTAAGAATGCAAGCACTACACGCACCATCCCCTCGACATAAAGTCTTCTGGAATCTTCTAAACATTTTACCAACTCTATAATTTAGCACTTCTTTAAGCCTACACTCATCCCACACCTACATTTTATACAGTGCACATTTATATAAATTGCAGGTCCTGTTCAAGCTGACGACTGCTCCAGACTTACAGCTGAAAGCTCCTACTACAAAAATACATTGCAATCAACCACAATAGTTAAGCAACTAGTGAACTGATTGAATGTGGTTGTTTACAAATTGAAAGAGCAGTCCTGAAAAAAAATTCAAACAACTGAATACTAGGTAAATTATATGTTTCAAAGCACGCTGCAGCCATTTGACTCAACCTTTTCTCATTTTAATACCTAATTTAGATGATAATATATAACACATTCAATAAACTGGGAAGATGCTAATTTTCAAAAGTACTACACTATCATAAAGACATATATTTTTTGTCATTTGCAAAATTGTTCTCTTTCCCTCCTCACTTTCTCCCTCCTAAGCCTCTTGTAACTTTGCATTTTCTTACAGTAAGGAGTGCAGGACCACTTCACCTCATTCACCTCTATCGACTAGGTGTCAATGCTGCTCTGTGATTGGCCACATGGAAACATGAGTCGGGTAGAATTTCTGAAAAAGTGTCGGAACAGCTCATCCATCTTACTATACACTCTACTTCCATGTTTCTTAGCTACGCTGGAGTAATGCGGAATCTATACTTGATAACTGCAGTTGTAGGTTGTTTTGCTGCCTCTCTATACATCCATAGTTTATAGACTAGACTATATTGTAAACTAGAGTATTCACTCATTGGTCAACTATCTGCTCTTTGCCTATATCTAGAAAAGGTATTAACTGTCACAGCTTGGATCTCTAATTCCTAGTTCAGATCATGTCAAATCAAGGGAACTGGAGGAGGCCATTCTGCTCCTCGAGCCTGTTCTGACATTCAATTAGATCATGGCTGTTCTGCATCTCAACTCCATTTACCTGCCTTTGACCCATATCCCTTGATACCCTGACATTATAAAAATCTGTTGATCTCAGTCTTGAAAATTTCAATTGACCCTCAGCATCCATAGCCTTTAGGGGGAGAGAGACACTATCCTCTGTGTGGAAAAAGTGCCTCTTTATTTCACTCCTCAATGACCTAGCTCTAATTTTAAGATTGTGCCCTCTTATTTTCGATCCCTTACCAGAGGAAACAGTTTATTTATCTACCCTATCAAATCCATTATCATTTTAAAGACCTCAGTTAGATCACACGTCAACCTTTTAAACTCAAGGGAATAGAAACCAAGTTATGCAACCTGTCTTCATAATTTAACCCTTTAAGCCCTCATATCATTCTGATAGATCTGTGTGGTACTTCCTCCAAGGCCAATATATCCTTCCTTCCAGATACAATGCCCAAAACCAAACACAGTACTCCAGATGGAGTCAGAACAAAGCTCTTTACAAATGTAACATAGCTTCCTTCCCTTTTTATTCCAACTCCCTTGAGATAAAGACCAACATTCCATTAACCTTTTTGATTACTTTTTGTACCTGAGCACTAGCTTTTTGTGATCTATCTATCTGGACACCCAAATCCTTTTGCTCCTCCACAATTCCTAGTATTTCTCAGATCCAAACACTTCTCCACATTGAACTCCATCTGCCATACTTTTGCCCGCTCACTTAATCTGTTTATATCCCTTTCATGCTGCCCTTGACTTTGCTCTGGCTAGGCAGTAGCTAGATACTGCCAGCAGTGACACCATTTCTTCCCGTCTAGGTAATTTTCCACCTCTGACTGTAATTATAGTCTTCCCACAGTTCTCAGCTTTACAGAGAGGCTTGAAAGGGTAGGCCAGATAGCCTAATGGCTTTCTCCTGCCCAAAACATGACAATGTTATTATTTGTAAATATATAAGAGAAGAAAAATAAAGTTTATAATCTATGAGAAAGAGTAAATTTTTTAATAGCTCATTAACAGGTTGCAGTGATTTTAAAAACTGGGACATTATAGGGTGTATGAAACAAAACAGGCAGGATGTGTGCCTCATCCATAGGGATGTAACCAGCCATCACCAAACTAGCAATTTTCAATCCATGGGGCCCATTATGGAAGTGGCACATGTGGGTTAATGAAGTACACAAGTCTCAACTACGTTCAGTTGTTGTATTTCTGTACTATTTAGCAAAATATCATAACAATATCATTGTTTCGATACTTTTCTTAGCGTGCTTTTAATTTTTTGGGTAAACAGAAAAATAGAGGAAAAGTAACAAGGAAATACAGGAATATATGTGTGCTATCTTGACAAGTCTGAGCATAATTTTGGAAAACTGTAACCAACATATTTAAATATTTAAACATCTGCCCCACAAACTACGCACAGAGTGCTGGCATTTTTCATGGTCACTGCCTCAAGTACTGAGAGGACAGAAAATCCACGTGGGCAATACGTAAAGCATTTGAGCATCTGAATTTCACTATTGGCAGCAACTCAGCATGAGGTTACTCAGATTTTTCTGAGTTTTATTTTTAAACTAGGTATCTGTGGGGACTCCAGACAAAATGATTACCCTCTGCATCTAAGGATTTACCACAGAAAGGAAAAAAAAAATCAGGATAATAGAGGATGGGATTTACTGATCTGCCATCACAGTTTCTACAATGACCTGCAGTCACTGAATGTTTAGGAAAAAACTCATTCCTTATTTTTTTTGGTTCTAAAACATTCTAGTTCATCATGGTTCCTTGTGCAGGTCGCTTTGTGGCAAGAGTACGCTGAAGGGACATCTCCCTATCCTGTGCTGTCCCTTCATTAGCATATGGGCACCTGCCTGGCTCAGAAACAGTGCAGAGGTTGCAGTGCTCAATTTCCAAGGGATATTGGTGGTTGTATTTTCTTTATGCTGCAGTATATACCTGGCTGTTTAGTGATGGTGGCTGAGGGATCATGGGAGTGGCGGTGCGCTTCAGCATAAGTTCTGTTGACGTGTCTACTCAGGGAGAACCTTGTACAAAAATGTTTCAGAGAGCAATGAATTTTGAAGTGAACTAGATTTTGATTAATCTTTATCTCAAGTCATGAGAATGTCGCTGCTGTAGGGCAGCTGATGAGTCCCTGTGCCGTGTCTTCTGTTCTACTGATCTGTGGCCTTTCCTCTGCTGCTGCTGATCCATTTCCAACTCATCCTCCATTTGGAGAATAGGTGGTGAAACCCTTAAAGGAATGCACATGGTTCATATTGCCTTGGTCAGGCAAGGTGGCTGGATGTTTTGGAGAGGGCAAGTCTTCAAATAGTAACTCTACCCTACTTTAAAACCAAGTAAACAGACAACGCAAGATTCTCACAAGCCAGACAAAGCAAAAAAAAAACTGGCACAACAAAGAACAAGCAACAGGTCCACCAAAGTTGGATACAAACACGATGCCCCGAAAATCCAAGGGGTGCCTTACCTTGGCTTAAGTACTGGAATGCGCCTGCCCTGGAACTGTCACCAACCCTGTCAAAGTTTATGTGATCAAAGGAGGTCCTGTGATTGGATGACTCCATTGGATCCGGAGGGGGCAACTGACCACCTCCTGTCCACCAGAGAGAACAGGAAGTCCAGCTACAGAGTGGCCTGCGGGCTTCCTCCCCCCTAGAAATAACCTTCAGATTTATAATTGGACAGCATAATTTTTTTTAAATTATCAGGCCCTCTTCAGAGATCCAGCTGTGATCAGCAGCTGGATTCTTAGGTGACCCGCACTTCTGCCATGTGAAAAAAAAAGAAAGAAAGACTTGCATTTATATAGCATCTTTCATGACCACCGGACGCCAATGAAGTACTTTTTTGAAGTGTAGTCATTGTTATAATGTTAGGAAATGCGACAGCCAATTTGGGCAAAGCAAGTTCCCACAAACAGCAATGCGACAATGAGCAGATAATCTGTTTCAGTGATGTTGATCGAGGGATAAATATTGGCCAGGATACCAGGGATAGCTCCCCTGCTCTTCTTCAAAATTGTGCCATGGAATCTTTTATGTCCACCTGAGAGGGCAGATGGTACCTTGGTTTAACGTTTCATCTGAACGACAGCACCGCCGACGGTGCAACACACTCCCTTAGTACTGCACTGGAGTATCAACAGTATGCTTGCTTTCACTAGGCATACTATCATCAAGGATATACTGGATAGCTCAGAGGACCACAGTCACAGACACTCCCAACATATGCAGCCCCCATCCCTGGCGAGCCCCCCCCCCCCAACCTCTGTGTGTTTAGGGCAGGTAGAGGCTCCATCCTCATAAAGCTATCGGGAAACTTGTGCAACAGGTTCCAACATATCCAGGTGCTGGCCTCCGTCCACTTCAGCAGTTTTTTGTCACATCAGGATGTCGTGTAGCCATGGCAAAAAATAATGATTTCCAGAGAAAATGCACACACAATCCCAGAACAACCCCAATAAATATTGAAATGAAGCTTGCAGTTGATAACTCCCTTCAATGGTTCGAGGGAAAATATTGTCAAAGCTCAAACTTTTGCGGCAGACTGAAGCCTTGACGTAAAAGTCCGAATGAAGGTATTAGAAGAAACAAAGCAAAATTCTATGGGTAAATTAAATCATTGTTATTGTGAAACATTTTTAATGTCTTTATTTTATTTACATTTTTGAGGGAGATTTTAGACATTGAGAAAAAAATAGCAGGTAAAGTGATTTGGAATTTTTCCAGAATGATTTGATTAGTTTGTCTGTGCTCCTATCTATTACTTATCAGTCATCACCATCATAGACAGTCCCTCGGAATCGAGGACGACTTCCTTCCTCTCTTAACATGAGTTCTTAGTTGGCTGTACAGTCTAATTCAAGAACCACAGACTCTGTCACTTTTTAAAAAGGAGGGAGAGAGAAAACAGTGAATTATAGACCGGTTAGCCTGACATAGGTAGTGGGGAAAATGTTGAAATCAAGTATTAAAGATATAATAGCAGCGCATTTGGAAAGAGGTGACAGGATTGGTCCAAGTCAGCATGGATTTATGGAAGGGAAATCATGCTTGACGAATCTTCTGGAAGTTTTTGAGGATGTAACTAGTAGAGTGGACAAGGGAGAACCAGTCGATGTGGTGTATTTGGACTTTCAAAAGGCTTTTGACAAGGTCCCACACAAGAGATTGGTGTGCAAAATTAAAGCACATGGTATTGGGGGTAATGTATTAACGTGGATAGAGAACTGGTTGGCAGCCAGGCAGCAAAGAGTAGGAATAAACGGGTCCTTTTCAAAATGGCAGGCAGTGACTAGCGGGATACTGCAAGGTTCAGTGCTGGGACCCCAGCTATTTACAATATACATCAATGATTTAGACAATGATTTAGGAATTGAATGTAATATCTCCAAGTTTGCAGATGACACTAAGCTGAGTGGCGGTGTGAGCTGTGAGGAGGATGCTAAGAGGCTGCAGGGTGACTTGGACAGGTTAGGTGAGTGGACAAATGCATAGCGGATGCAGTATAATGTAGATAAATGTGAGGTTATCCACTTTGGTGGCAAAAACAGGAAGGCAGACTATTATTGTAACAGTGACAGATTAGGAAACGGGGAGGTGCAACGAGACCTGGGTGTCATGATACATCAGTCATTGAAAGTTGGCATGCAGGTACAGCAGGCGATGAAGAAGGCAAATGGCATGTGGGCCTTCATAGCAAGAGGATTTGAGTATAGGAGCAGGGAGGTCCTACTGCATTTGTACAGGGCCTTGGTGAGGCCACACCTTGAATATTGTGTGCAGTTTTGGTCTCCTAATCTGAGGATGGACATTCTCTATTGAGGGAGTGCAGCAAAGGTTAAACAGACTGATTCCCAGGATGGCAGGACTGACATATGAAGAAATACTGGATCGACTAGGCTTATATTCACTGGAATTTAGAAGAATGAGAGGGGGTCTCATAGAAACATGTAAAATTCTGACAGGATTGGACAAGTTAGATGCAGGAAGAATGTTCCCGATGTTGGGGAAATCCAGAACCAGGGGACGTAGGCTTAGGATAAGGGGTAGGCCATTTAGGACTGAGATGAGGAGAAACTTCTTCACTCAGAGAATTGTGAACCCTGTGGAATTCTCGACCACAGAAATTTGTTGAGGCCAGTTCATTAGATTTATTCAAAAGGGAGTTCGATGTGGCCCTTACAGCTAAAGGGATCAAGAGGTACGGAGAGAAAGCAGGAACGGGGTACTGAAGTTGCATGATCAGCCATGATCATATTAAATGGTGGTGCAGGCATGAAGGGCCGAATAGCCTAATCCTGCACCTATTTTCTATGTTTCTATGTTTCTATGTCACAGGTGGGGCAGATAGTTGTTGAGGGAAAGGGTGGGTGGGACTGATTTGCCGCACGATTTTTCCGCTGCCTGCGCTTGATTTCTGCACGCTCTCGGCGACAAGACTCAAGGTGCTCAGCGCCCTCCCAGATGCGCTTCCTCCACTTAGGTCAGTCTTTGGCCAGGGTCTCCCAGGTGTCAGTGGGGATGTTGCACTTTATGAGGGAGGCTTTGAGGGTGTCCTTGTAACATTTCCGCTGCTCACCTTTGTAGTTCCGGGTAGAGCACTTGCTTTGCGAGTCTTGTGTCTGGCATGCAAACTATGTGGCCTGCCCAGCGGAGCTGATCAAGTGTGATTAGTGCTTCAATGCTGGGGATGTTGGCCTGGTCGAGGACGCTAATGTTGGTGCGTCTGTCCTCCCAGGGGATTTGTAAGATCTTGCGGAGACATCGTTGGTGGTATTTCTCCAGCAACTTGAGGTGTCTACTGTACATGGTCCATGTTTCTGAACCATACAGGAGGGCGGGTATTTCTATAGCCCTGTAGACCATGAGCTTGGTGGCAGTTTTGAGGGCGTGATCTTCAAACACTCTTTTCCTCAGGCGGCCAAATGCTGCACTGGCGCACTGGAGGCGGTGTTGGATCTCGTCGTCAATGCCTGCTCTTGTTGATAGTACCCCTGACTGGTCATTCAGGATTGGTTGCTTTTATAAGCCCTCAGCAGTTTCTCATTGACAGTTTTCAGCTGCTTTCCAAAATTTAGAAAAGTTCTGATTTGCTGTTGTTTATTCTGTCGACAGAAAAGTGTGACAGAAGAAAATGATAGAAAAAGAGTGACAGGAAGATATAAGAAATATAATTACGGCATGTACACACAAAATGCAAGATTTTTATGATATAGCTATGTTCTGCCATAATGTATAGAATAAAGGGTCAACTAATAGTGTGGAAACACAATCTGAAGGGGCCTTTCTAATAAAAAACAGAAATATTTGAACAAATATATCACCTTATCACATTGTCTAAACATCCCAAAGCACTTCACACAATGAATTATTTATTTGGAGTCCAGTGATGGTTGTTGTGTGGATAACTGCACCTCCCACAAACAGCTGAGATAAAAAGACCAGTGTGTGTTTTTATTTTAGCAATATTGGTTGATAGAGAAATGTTGGCCAGGACACTAGGAAAACTCCCTGATTTTCTTTGAATAGTTTCAACGAATCTTTATAGTTCATTTGAACTGGCAGATTGAACATTGGTGTAATGCCTCATCTGAAGGACAGCATCTTTGATAACACAGCACTCCCTCAGTACTGCACTGAAGTGTTAGCCTAGATCCGTGGGTGAAATCCCGATGTGGGAGTTTGAACCCACAACGTTTTGGCGCGTCAAGTGTGTCACCAACTGAGCCAAAGAAACACTTCTTGTGAAAATATGAATTATTCATGCCCAATTGATCTGTGACAATTGAGTGCATTGGATTTTGGTTGGCAGATTCTCTTGGCCTAATTTTATTTCATACAAGGCAATAACGGAAAAATGCTTCTATGCAAAGTTGTGTAACCATGCCTGCTGTTTCTATTTCTTTTGTAGCTGTGCCATTACCCAGGGGCTTGGGTTGCCAAACAATTTTGGATGGTGATTGGTGATTGGACTTGCTTGGCTGGTACTTAAGTATTTAAAAACAAGAAACAAGTCTGACAATTTGTAGTGGGAAATCATAATTCCATCATTGACATAATAACACATTTATCATTTGTAAATGTAATACCTTTATTTTTTAAGAAACAGGTTCAAATTTCAACTAATGGGTGGAGATAGGAAACTGCTAATTAGTTTTTGTGATCTACTGTCGCCAACTGCCATAATAAATAAGTTCTCTGAGACTTACCAGAAGCCCGTAATTTAAGTAGGTGTTTGTGTATTAGGTTGATGGGAAGAAAATCTGTTCACATAATTCAAATAACTAATGCCTTTCTTTTTTCACACCTTTAGATGCTATGATGGATACAAATTGTCTGCATTGGACAAAAGCCACTTTAATAGAAGAGCTAAGTACAATGGGAAATATTTAAGATATGCCCATTTATATAGTACATAGCTGCAGGGAGAATATTTAACCTTTTCAGGGCTGCAAGAATACTTGGCACTAGATCAAAGTTATATTTGAGCAAAATAATTTTTGGAGAGTAGCTTAAAACAATTGGAAGCTGGTTTATGATAGCTTTGTATCAACCAGGTAGGTAATAGTAAGGTTACAGCGGCTTTTTTCCCCTTCTTTTCCTGACATTTTTGAGCACTCAAATTTATAGTAAAGCTTTTGTTCTTTTCCCATTGTAAATATTGAATCACCAACGAACAGTGTTAAGATATACATGCCCTTTGGAAGCTGCAAATGGAGCTTTGCAATTGAAGGGTTAATGCAAAATGTTATAATCACCAATAGCAAGGCTAATAATGACTGAAGTAAAATGGTATTTCTATTGGTGGTACATGGTGTGACTGAACACCACCACCTGAATATGTCAATTATAATTTGCATGGAATTTTGCAGCACAAGTCACATCTGCCATGTTTGAAGTGTGCCACACAGTACTGGTAGGAACAGCCACACAGTGCTGGTAATCATGACCCTTTCAACGTTGCATTTTCTATTAATGATACACTGTTTCCCTCCTTGAGTTAAGTTTTTTTCCCCCAAATTACAGAATTATACAGCTTAAAAGGAGGCCATTCAGCCGATCATCCCTGTGCCAGCTCTTTCCTCATAGTTCTGTAAATGCTTATAAGAACATAAAAATTGTAGCAGAAGTATGCCATTCGACCCCTCGAGTCAATGAGATCTACCTTGTCAAGCCCTGTAACAATTTTGTATCTTTCAGTGAGGTCACCTCTTATTCTTCTAAACTCGAGAGAATATAGGCCTAGTCTACACAATCTCTTCTCATAGGACATAGAAACATAGAAAATAGGTGCAGGAGCAGGTCAGTCAGCCCTTCGAGTCTGCACCACCATTCAACATGACCATGGCTGATCATGCAACTTCAGTACCCCACTCCTGCCTTCTCTCCATACCCACTGATCCCTTTAGCCATAAGGGCCACATCTAACTCCTTTTGAATATATCCAACGAACTAGATTCAACAACTTTCTGTGGTAGAGAATTCCATAGGTTCACAATTCTCTGGGTGAAAAAGTTTCTCCTCATCTTGGTCCTATATGGCTTACCCCTTATCCTTAGACTGTGACCCCTGGTTCTGGACTTCCCCAACATCGGGAACATTCTTCCTGCATCTAACCTGTCCAATCCCGTCAAAATTTTATCTGCTTCTATGAGATCCCCTCTCATTCTTCTAAATTCCAGTGAATATAAGCCGAGTCAATCCAGTCTTTCTTCATATGTCAGTCCCACCATCCCCGGAATCAGTCTGTTGAACCTTCGCTGCACTCCCTCAATAGCAAGAATGTCCTTCCGCAGATTAGGAGACCAAAACTGAACACAATACTCAAGGTATAGTCTCACCAAGACCCTGACAACTGCAGCAAGACCTCCCTGCTCTTATACTCAAATCCTCTCACTATGAAGGCCAACATGTCATCTGCTTTCTTCACCGCCTGCTGTACCTGCATGCCTACTTTCAATGACTGATGTACCATGACACCCAGGTCTCATTGCACCTCCCCTTTTACTAATCTGTCACCATTCAGATAATATTCCGCCTTCCTGTTTTTGCCACCAAAGTAGATAACCTCACATTTATCCACATTATACTGCATCTGCCATGCATTTGCCCACTCACCTAACCTGTCCAAGTCATGCTGCAGCCTTTTAGCATCCTCTTCACAGCCCACACTGCCACCCAGCTTAGTGTCATCTGCAAACTTGGAGATATTACATTCAATTCCTTCATCTAAATCATTAATATATATTGTAAATAGCTGGGGTCCCAGCACTGAACTTTGTGGTATCCCACTAGTCACTGCCTGCCATTCTGAATAGGACAGGTTTATTCCCAATCTTTGCTTCCTGTCTGCCAGTTCTCTATCCACGTCAATACATTACCCCCCAATCCAATGTGTCTTAATTTTGCACACTAATTTCTCGTGTGGTACTTTGTCAAAAGCCTTTTGAAAGTCCAAATACACCACATCCACTGGTTCTCCCTTGTCCATTCTACTAGTTACATCCTCAAAAAATTCTAGAAGATTTGTCAAGCATGATTTCCCTTTCATAAATCCATGCTGACTTGGACCGATCCTGTCACTGCTTTCCAAATGCGCTGCTATTTCATCTTTAATAATTGATTCCAGCATTTTCCCCACTACCGATGTCAGGCTAACCGGTCTATAATTCCCTGTTTTCTCTCGCCCTCCTTTTTAAAAAGTGGGGTTACATTACCTACCCTCCAATCCATAGGAACTGATCCAGAGTCCATGGAATGTTGGAAAATGACCATCAATGCATCTACTATTTCGAGTGCCACTTCCTTACGTACTCTGGGATGCAGACTATCAGGCCCTGGGGATTTATCGGCCGTCAATCCCATCAATTTCCCTAACATCATTTCCTCACTAATAAGGATTTCCCTCAGTTCCCTCAATTCCTCCTTCTCGCTAGACCCTCGGTCCCCTAGTATTTTCGGGAGGTTCTTTGCGTCTTCCTTAGTGAAGACAGAATCAAAGTATTTGTTCAATTGGTCTGCCATTTCCTTGTTCCCCTTTATGAATTTACCTGATTCTGACTGCAAGGGACCTACATTTGTCTTCACTAATCTTTTTCTTTTCACATATCTATGGAAGCTTTTGCAGTCAGTTTTTATGTTCCCTGCAAGCTTACTCTCATACTCTATTTTCCCCCTCCTAATTAAACCCTTAGTCCACCTCTGCTGAATTCTAAATTTCTCCCAGTCTTCAGGTTTGCTGCTTTTTCTGGCCAATTTATATGCCTCTTCCTTGGATTTAACACTATCCCTAATTTCCCTTGTTAGCCATGGCTGAGCCACCTTCTCCGTTTAATTTTAAGCCAGACAGGGATGTACAATTGTTGTAGTTCATCCATGTGATCTTTAAATTTCTGCCATTGCCTATCTATTGTCAACCCTTTAAGTATCATTTGCCAGTCTATCCTAACCAATTCACGTCTCATACCATCGAAGTTACCTTTCTTTAATTTCAGGACCCTAGTCTCTGAATTAACTGTGTCACTCTCCAGCTTAATAAGAATTCTACCATATTATGGTCACTTTTCCCCAAGGGGCCTCGCACGACAAGATTGCTAATTAATCCTCTCTCATTACACAAGACCTAGTCTAGAATGGCCTGCTCTCTAGTTGGTTCCTCGACATACTGGTCTAGAAAACCATCCCTTATACACTCCAGGGAATCCTTCTCCACAGTATTGCTACCAGTTTGGTTAACCCAATCTATATGTAGATTAAAGTCACCCATGATAACTGCTGTACCTTTATTGCACGCATCCCTAATTTCCTGTTTGATGCCATCCCCAACCTCACTACTACTGTTTGGTGATCTATACACAACTCCCACTAGCATTTTCTCCCTTTTGGTGATCCGCAGCTCCACCCAGATTCCACATCATCCAAGCTAATGTCCTTCCTTACTGTTGCGTTGATCTCCTCTTTAACCAGCAACGCTACCCCATCTCCTTTTCCTTTCTGTCTATCCTTCCTGAATATTGAATACCCCTGGATGTTGAGTTCCCAGCCTTGGTCACCCTGGAGCCATGTCTCCGTAATCCTAATTACATCATATCCGTTAACAGTTATCTGCACAGTTAATTCATCCACCTTATTACGAATGCTCCTCGCATTGAGACACAGAGCCTTCAGGCTTGTTTATTCGCACTCTTTGTCATTTTAGAATTATGTTGTAATGTGGCCCTTTTTGATTTTTGCCCTTGATTTCTCTGCCCTCCACTCTTACTTTCTCCTTCCTACCTTCTACCCCCTTTTTACTTCCCTCTGCCTCTCTGCATAGATTCCCATCCCCCTGCCATATTAGTTTAAACCCTCCCCAACAGCACTAGCAAACACTCCGCCTAGGACATCGGTTCCAGTCCTGCCCAGGTGCAGACCATCTGGTTTGTACTTGTCCTACCTCCTCCAAAACTGGTTCCAATGTCCCAGGAATTTGAATCCCTCCCCCTTGCACCATTCCTCAAGCCACGTATTCATCGGAACTATCCTGCTATTCCTACTCTAACTAGCACATGGCACTGGTAGCAATCCTGAGATTACTACCTTTGAGGTCCTACTTTTTAATTTAACTCCTAGCTCCCTAAATTCAGCTTGTAGGACCTCGTCCCATTTTTTACAATCTCCCCATCCTAGGAATCAGTCTGGTGAACCTTTGTGGCACTCCCTCTATGGCAAGTGTATCCTTCCTTAGATAAGGAGACCAAAACTGTACACAATACTCTAGATGCAGTCTCACCAGAGCCCTATATAATTGCAGTAAGATGTCTTTACTCTTATACTCAAATCCTCTTGTAATAAAGGCCAACGTACCATTTGCTTTCTTAATTGCTTGAAGTATCTGCATGTTAACTTTCAGTGATTTGTGTACAAGGTCCCTCTGAACACCAACATTTCCCAATCTCTCACCATTTAAAAAATACTCTGCTTTTCTATTTTTCCTACTGAAGTAAATAACCTCACATTTCGCCACATTATATTCCATTTGCCATGTTCTTGCCCATTCACTTAGCCTGTCTATATCCTCTTGAAGCCTCTTTGTATCCTCCTCACAACTTACATTCCCACCTAGCTTTGTATCACCAGCAAACTTGGATATATTACATTTGCTCCTCTCATCCAAATCATTGATAAAGATTATGAATAGCTGAGGCCCAAGCACTGATCCTTGCAGTACCCCACTAGTTACAACCTGCCAACCCGAAAATGACCTGCTTATTCCGACTCTCCATTTTCTGTCCGTTAACCAATCCTCAGTCCATGCTACTATATTACCCCCAATCCCAGGAGCCCAATTTTGTTTCATCATAAGCGATCCCTTAAACGAGGATGACTTACTTCCACACCAAAAGGGACGAGTTCGCAGATGTTTCAATGAAGGATCTGATATTCCAGTCCTGAACTCCAGGGGTTGCCTGTGCGTGGATTTTTTTAAACGTGTGGTGGCCGTTGCACATCAGCCACCACACGGGCTCGACAGAGCTCGGTCTTTTTCCAGTGGCAAGGGTTAACCAGGACGACTGGAGACCAGCTCTGCTGCACGGACCTAATGCGCACACGTATCGCAGTGTGGGCTGACCCGTGCTGCCCCTGGGCCCTCCGCTCTTCCCCGTACCCAATAGCTGCAACAGTTTCTTAAGACGGTATTCCTGTAATTAAGTCTGATTAATGAAGTGACTCAGAAGGTTAACAGTCAGTTACTTTATTATATCTCAGTAAATATAATAAAAGGAGTGTTTAGAAACAGTCAGCAGTATAGTGCAAACCATTCTCCGGCAGTCTGACCCGCCCTGTGGAATTATTTTACACCGAGTTACCAGTAAGACATTCATCAAATATAAAAATCTGTGTTAAAGTAATTTGTCCCTAATTTTGTTTAATAACCTCTTGTATGGCACCTTATCGAATGCCTTCTGAAAATCCAATACACCGCATCCACTGGTTCCCCCTTATCTATTCTACTAGTTACAATCTCAAAAAACTCTAATAGATTTGTCAAACATGATTTCCCTTTCATAAATCCATGTTGACTCAGCCCAATCCTATAATTATATTCTAAGTGCCCCCTGTTACCACGTCCTTAATAATAGATTCTAGCATTTTTCCTATGACTGATGTCAGGCTAACTGGTCTGTATTCCCTGTTTTCTCTCTCCCTCCTTTCTGAAAATGCATCATCATCATCATAGGCAGTCCCTCGAAATCGAGGAAGACTTGCTTCCACTCTAAAAGTGAGTTCTCAGGTGGCTGTACAGTCCAATACGGGAATTACAGTCTCTGTCACAGGTGGGACAGACAGTCGTTGAAGGAAAGGGTGAGTCTGGTTTGCCGCAAGCTCTTTCGGCTGCCTGCGCTTGCTTTCTGTATGCTCTTGACGACGAGACTCGAGGTGCTCAGCGCCCTCCCAGATGCTCTTCCTCCACTTAGGGCGGTCTTTGGCCAGGGACTCCCAGGTGTTGGTGGGGATGTTGCACTTTATCAAGGAGGCTTTGAGGGTGTCCTTGAAACATTTCCTCTGCCTACCTGGGGATCACCTGCTGTGTAGGAGTTCCGAGTCAGTGGGGATGTTGCACTTTATCAAGGAGGCTTTGAGGGTGTCCTTGAAACATTTCCTCTGTCTACCTGGGGATCACCTGCTGTGTAGGAGTTCCGAGTAGAGTGTTTGCTTTGGGAGTCTTGTGTCAGGCATGCAGACAATGTGGCCCACCCAACGGAGCTGGTCGAGTGTGGTCAGTGCTACGATGTTGGGCATGTTGGCCTGATTGAGAACATTGACTTTGGTGCGTCTATCCTCCCAGGGTTACTTTAGCTATAAAAGCAGGGTTACATTAGCTACCTTCCAATCTGCGGGGGCCATTCTAGAATCTATGGGGCCAATTTTCAACACCTCACCGCCCACTGCCATTGACTGCCGCCCACTACCACTGACATTCCTCTTGAAGATCCGCCCAGTGCCACTTTCGGGGTGACCTGGAGCATGCGGGAGAGGAGAGCTGCCGGGAACCGTCCGCTGATGTTAGCGGACGGCCGAGTGGCGCAACTGAGCTCCCGCCCACCGAGCTCCCAGATTTCTGTGGGCGGGAGTCGGTGGGACTCGGCGGCAGAACGGGGGTGGACCGCTGTGAGGAGGCTGGTCTGTATGGCCCGACGGTGAGTATGAAGAACCTGAAAAAAAGGTAAGTGAACATTTTAATACTTTTTTTCAACAGCAATCTACCTGGATGGGGTCCCCTGAAGGTCTTCAGATACTATTTTTATTTTTTGTTGTTTTATTTTCAGGTCTTCGACCCTCCGTGGGCCCGACTCCATCCTCGGCGGCACTTGGGCGGCAAGCGCCTCTGTCGCCGAGAATGCGACTTCCCGCCCGCTGCTGCTTAGATTGGCGGCATATGTCTTCCATTTGCCGCCCTCTGACCTTCGAGGGACTTTCTTCATGAATATCCCGTCCAAAGAACCGTCCGGTACCTCGGTGGCCATCGGCAGCACTTTGGGCGGCACTTGGGCGGGCGGATGCCTTGCTGAAAATCGGCCCATATGGCATTTTGGAAGATGACAACCAATGCATCCACTATCTCTATAGCTACCTCGTTCCAAAAAGTCTAGGCTATCAGGTCCAGGGGATTTATCGGCTTTCGATCCCATTAATTTCTCCAGTATTATTTTTTTACTAATACTAATTTCTTTCAGTTCCTCATTCTTACTAGACACTTGGTTCTCCACTATTTCTGGGAGGTTATTTCTTTCCTTTTCCTTGAAGACAGACACAAAGTATTTGTTTAATTTCTCTGCCATTTCCTTATTCCCCATTATAATTTCTCCTGCCTCAGCCTGTAAGGGACCCACATTTACTTTTGCTAATCTTTTCCTTTTTACATACCTATAGAAGCTTTTACCATCTGTTTTTATGCCTGTTGCTAGTTTACTCTCAAATTCTATTTTCCCTTTCTTTATCAATGTATTGGTCCTCCTTTGCTGAATTCTAAAATCCTCCCAATCCTCAGGCTTACTGCTCTTTTTGGCAACATTATAAGCCTCTTCCTTTGATCTAATACTATCTTTAACTTCTCTAGTTGGACCACTTTTCCTGTGGGGTTTTGTGCCTTAAAGGAATGTATATTTGTTGTAAATCATGTATTAATTCTTTAAATGCTAGCCATTGCTTGACTACCATCATACCTTTTAATGTTGTTTCCCAATCTACCTTAGCCAACTCGCCCCTCATACCACGTAGTTTGCCGTGTTTAGATTTAAGACCCTGGTTTCAGATTTAACTAAATCACTTTCAAACTTAATATAAAATTCTATCATATTATGGTTATTCTTTCTTAAAGACCCCTTTACTGCAAGGTTATTAATTAATCCTTTCTCATTGCACAATACATGATCTAAAATAGCCTGCTCCCTCGTTGTTTCCTCAACATACTGATCTAGAAAATCATCTTGTATACATTCCATGAATTTGTCCTCCACACTATTATTGCATATTTGGTTTGCCCAGTCTGTATGTAGAGTAAAGGCCCCCATGATTACAGTATTACCTTTGTTACATGCACCTCTAATTTCCTGATTTAAACTGTGCCCGACATTACCACTACAGTTTGGGGGCCTATAAACAACTCCCCTTTTCTGCCCCTTGCTGTTTCTTAGCTCCACTCAAACTGATTCTACTTCTTGATTTTTTTTCTCTACTGTCTTTATCCCACCCTTTATTATCAGAGCTTTTTCCATTTTGCTTATCTCTTCTAAAAGTTAAGTATCCTGGAATAGATTAAGTTTCCTTTTGTTATCCTTTTTACTTTTGAAGGCACAAAACCATATGGGGACAAGAAGTCCTTCTATACTGTTCCGACAAAGTCATTTTTGATGAGGGAGCCTTAATTAGCAATTGCAGGCTATTTTACCAAGCGAAGGATCAGAATCAAGTGTTTTCTTTCCTCGCCTAACTGTTAGATGAGGTCCTTACTACTAGGGGGATCAAGGGGTATGGCGAGAAAGCAGGAATGGGGTACTGAAGTTGAATGTTCAGCCATGAACTCATTGAATGGCGGTGCAGGCTAGAAGGGCCGAATAGCCTACTCCTGCACCTATTTTCTATGTTTCTATGTTTCTATGTGCATGTGCGCATATGCACAAGCACACATGCACACACACACCTCCCAGGAGAAACAAAGAAAGACTTGCATTTATATAGCGCCTTTCACGACCACCGGATGTCTCAAAGCCCTTTATAGCCAATGAAGTACTTTTGGAGTGTAGTCACTTTTGTAATGTGGAAAATGCAGCAGCCAATTTGTGCACAGCAAGCTCCCACAAACAACAATGTGATAATGACCAGAAATCTATTTTTGTTATGTTGAATGAGGGATAAATATTAGCCAGGACACTGGGGATAACTCCCCTGCTCTTCTTCGAAATAGTGCCATGGGATCTTTTATGTCCACCTGAGGGAACAGACAGGGCCTCAGTTTAATGTCTCATCCGAAAGATGGCACCTCTGACAGTGTAGCACTCCCTTAGCACGGCACTGGAGTGTGCTCAAGTCCCAGGCGAGTTCCCTGAATCGAGAAAAGGAATGGAAATTGATGCTGATTTTTCACCTTCAGAAGTCCTGGGATCTGAAATTAATTGTATCATTTGCATTACTGTCCCAGCTAGCATCTGCTAACACAACACAAACTGGGGTTTGAACCTATGACCTTCCTGGCCTACATGGTTCAGTACCACGCTACACAGTGCAGTTACCCACTGTACCAGCTCCACAATAGCATTAAACAAAAATGGCACAATTATCTTTCTGGACTCTTACACCATCAGGGAACAACAGTTGTTTACCCCAACATCTTTTGTTCTTTCTGAATCCCAGCATACATTCTTAACTGAAGTGTGAAGCCAAAACAATTGTGATCACCAGCTTGAATATAATGGCATTGATAGCATTTTACTCACCAAAAATTAATTTATTGCTTTCTCCTGTTCCACACCGGCAGTGTACGAAATTCCAGTGTTGCCAGTAAAGGAGGATTTTTCATGGCATGCATTGAAAAACCTTTGCATTCTCTATATCTTGTTGCAGTTAATGTTCAGACAATATTCACATCAGTTAAAATTGTGGCATCTCACTGAAAGAAATAGAGCAGGTAGATAGAAAGAATGATCTTAGCACAAGATTTATAATTTTTAAGAATGGTAATCCCATAGATTCAGTAGGACTTCTAAGTATCATTTCTGTTTTGACTGCAGTGGCTGACACAGTCAATAAGAGTAATACAAGCTGTCAAGGGATTTTGATCTTATCATTTCTGTCTGCAGACTATAATTTTTGTGTATATATCATACTTCTGCAAAGCCACAAATTCATATTTAAAGCAGTGGTACTCTGTTATTATAACATAAGAGAAAATATCCTTCATGATTTTCCTGAGGAGACTGTTTTTAACATAAGATTAACACAGCTTCATTACAGGTTTCCTTATTATCGTCAGGCTGTTCTTGTAAATATCTGTCTGCCTGTAGCATTAGAATGAAAGCAGACAGGATGGAGCCCATCTGAAAAAAGCACATGATAATTAGAGGGAATGCTACAACTTCATTTCCGTAAAGAACCAGAAGACTCGGTGTTTAGACAGACCTATAAGTCCCCTTGTGACCTTACTCTGATATTTAACAAAACATTAATCTTCTTGCCACCAATTATAAAGAATACAGTGATGTAGCTCTTGCTCAGCCAGTGAGTAATAGTAATTCCATTGTTCTCAGTTATTTATGCCCTGGCTGTGCCAGGCAGATGAGGTAAGTTGAGGCATATAAATGTTATTATTCAAAACTGGCAATTCATAAAGGCTGATTACACAAGTGTCTGTCTGTTTCTTAACTACATCAGTTCCCTCCTCCATACAATCCGATACTACAGCGTGTCAACATTTCCTAGATATGAAATCATGATATTCCACCACTGCTGTTTTGTCTCTGGCTTAATACTTTTAGTCTTAAAATTTGTTGACAGCCTTAGCCCTCGGGATAAAAGCAAGGTGTTCTTCCACTTCCACTTCCACTTCCACTTCTCAAGTTATATTATCACAGGTTTAGCACTTAATGTCACATACAGTACTGTTTTTGAGCCTGCGTGATTTGAAATTTGTAACCGCTAATCAGAGCTTCAATCAAATTATCAATCATGGTCATTAAAAGAGGAAACCAAAGTTTCCATCAGGTTGAAGGAAACCATCCACAAAAAGCATGCACACAGAATATTCATGAACATCTTAATGGATCCAGTTTAGTGCTGTAAATCATCTTGTGCACAAATAACTCCACAAAGCTAAATCATCATTTCAGAGGTCACTATAGTGACTGCTTTTATATGAAGGACACATTTATAGGAGACAATAAATGCTTCATTGTTCACTTTTTTTTACTAGTAATGTTATGACCTCAGCCTGAACTGGGCATGCATGATAAGTTAAGCACCTTGTCATGACATATGCTTACTCTAGCCCTACCCTAAATATAGGGAAAAATAAAGATGACTCCACAAACCTAGTCTACTTTAAGCTCAGTAATAAAACACCAATGGATGATAGAAATCAGTATGAATTAGTGGGGCCAAACAGCCGGGTAATTTTTTTCTCTCTAAGTTCTTGTACTACTGCAGACATAGCAATACCATTTTGGAAGTGTACATATAGTGTACTGGTGTTGAAATAGTACTACAAATAGTCTTCATAGCAGGGACTCATGGTAAAACTGATGCAATTCAGAAATGGAAATTCCACCTCCAACATCTTCCAACAACTGTTTGGTTCAGTACTCATGTTGGATTCATACATGTTCATACTCATGCTGAACATAAAAGGCGAGCTAACTGACTGGTATTGGCTTTATCAGTACATTTTATGCAGGATCATAAACTGCAGTCACCTTTGCATTCCACAACTCATCTGTTGACATGTGTAAAGAGGGAAACAGATGGAGTGAAATGCAATTGCTAGAGGGGGGGATAGACAATTACACGTGACTACTGAAATATGCCTTGATTGGTCTTGGTTTGATGTGTTACAGAAGGTGTTGCCTTGGTTCAGGCACATTATTGCAATTGTGACCTTTATTTTGATCATTCAGTGAATGTCAAAGATAAGATAGATTAGATATTGACTTGGATTGTGAAATGCAGCAAGACATTCCCAGATCAGAATTGGTTCAGCAAATCTTGTCACATATATAATTGCAGTAATACCTGAGCATCTTTGTATTCTTTCATGTTCTTTATTCAAAGGGTAGGCCAAAGGTAAATGATGAAATAATCAATACTACTATCCTAGCTAATAATTTTTGTTAATTACGAACTTACCACTATTTGCAATTAAAAGAAATATTCTTCCTACCATTACTGAGAGTTCTTTTTTCTCGGGACCAGGAAAGAAATTTGAATGTTGTTAGGATTTCTGTTTGTTTATGGTAACTGCATGAGGAAGAATCTCAGTTAGATTATTAATGTGTCAGAAGATTTTCATCACTCATCCAAGCAATCTATTCAATGGCATTTAAACAGTAAGCTGTCAAGCCTGGCTCATCCCTTTGAAGTAGTATTGGGCAAACAACTAGCAGTGATGGGTCCTGATCATTTTCACCAAGAATGACCTTCCTGGCCCCCAAAGATGAAAAGAAGTATTGCTGCTGCTCTCCCTCTCCTTTTATAGTCATTCACAAAAAAAATCAACACTTTGATATGCTAATCAAGCCAACTTCATAAAATTTAACCTCAGAGAGTTGGTTTGCAAAGAGTGGGCTATCTTTAGCAAACTCAATAAAAAAAGAACAATTGACACTAGAATATCGTATGAGCTCACAAAGCATTGTGAACTAATCTATACAACACCAATACTTAATGGGCCCAAACCATTAGCATCATTATCTGTTGAGAATGCAAAGGGAGATTTCTCAGATATGCAAGACTATTGTCCTCTCCGCGAAGAGTAAGAATGGATTTTACAGATGATCTTTTATACTCAGATCTGTCTTATTCAATAAGTACTTAGTAAATCTTCCTTTTAAATACAGGAGGTGTACCTACTGGGGCCCACACTGGAACTAGGGAGATACAATAATGGCGCTTTTGACCTCACTGCATTTATTGAGCTTTCAGCTCCTGTCCCAATCTGCTACTTTATATCAGAAACCCATGCTATAAAGTGTAACTAGCATGTAGAACACACTGCTGTGGAGGTCTGGCAGTTGCATTCATGAAACCATTCCCTCTTTGCAGGCGTAATCAATCTCCTGTTGCTATCAGCAGGGGAGTGAATCTTCTTTGCTTTATTGCTTAAAAGTAGTTTTGAACAAATTCCATTTTAACAGCAGCACTCACACGATTAAAAGGGCAAGATGCAGAGCCAAGAACGATCTCATCTGAATATAGCCTGGAGTTTTTTGTTTATGTTTTCTCTACATCTTTAAAAAAGTTCATTTATATGTTAATATTTGCCAGCACCCCTCACTAACCAGCCATAATTGTTTCATGGGAAGCTGACAAATTTTGTCAGCTAGTCTATACTTCCACATTTCAATGCTGGCAATAATCTTGATTAGCAAAACAATGGGGGCCAAAGGGGTCCTGCTGTTCCTAAGACCCCGCTCTCAGGTTACAGTTTGCTAATGTGGTGGATCGTCAATGCTGAGGCTTGAAAAAATTCTCAAAAGAAGCAGAATTTAGGCAAATGAAGGAACCCATTTTTCACACACAAAGGGGTTAATTCAATTGAATATGTCTCCAATGACTTATAATAATCATTTACTTAACAAGCACATTGTGCACAATTCAATGGGAACTGGTGATTTCAAAACGTAAAGTTATAAAGGAATATCTGTTTATTCAAGCTGTGTGGGAAATATAGGCACAGCAGTAATTACAGAATGTAGTATCAATGCTTGTTTAGCAAACTAATGTGAACTCTTGCAAACATTTCAGAGAAACCGGCTGCAAATAAAATTCAAGGACTTTTTCCCCGCACGTTCGATATTTAATGTTATTACTGTTTTCAGCCCTGCATGCATGAATTTTACCATCTTCAAAAGGAATATAAATAAATCGAATATCAAAAATGGCAAAAAAAACCCTGGAGAACAAACCTCAAAAAAGACTCAGTCTCGCAAACAGAATGTAAGACACAAAGGCAACAAAAGATTGCAATCTTAAAAAAAAAGTGGAAAAAATGAAGTGCACATGTGTGAAAAGCAAGGAAAATGTTAAGTATCTGACAAAATAATTAAAGTATGTTTCAAAAAAAAAGGAGAATGAAAGAAAGATACAGCCAACAACATAAATATAACACAGCAATTAAGTACAATGCACATTGCTTTAATCTTACATGGGGTTCGAAATGAACCCAACCAGGCTCAAACTTTAGATAAATCAGGACTCAGAGATCTGAAAAGCTAACAGGGCTGGTTTTGTTCCAATTCATTCATTCTGTTGAACATTGTGAAGAATGTTTAGTTATATATTAAATCCAAGGTACAACCAGTCCTAAACAAATCCAACAAAAAAAAATTCCACTACATTTCAAGAGAGCAAAGGGTCAAAGTTCTCCTGCTGCTGTTGTTGGTAAAGTCAGCATTTTAATACATTAATACTATAATTTCAGCTAATAGTTATCTGCCAGGAGATAAGAGATATATGTTTTCTGAGAAACAGTAGAGGAGGTTTATATCAGAACAAACAACCATTATTCCGCAAGAAATCCAACTTCATTTTGGATTTAGTTAAATTTTCATGAAAAAAATACTTTTAAAAAACTTGTTTAACGGAAGAAATTAAATAAATAACATTTGATAACATTCAGACTGGGTGGAATTCATGTCAATAAAACCTCAAGAGAGCCATGTTGTGTCAGTCTTTTTGCTATCACAACAACAGGCTGTTGGGAATATATTTAAATCCCTGCATAACAGGTTTGACCTTAAAAATGTCAATCCATGCCAAAGCATTGTTAATTTTAACTATTGTCAGAAATTTCCACAATCAGCTCACATATTGCCTTATTAATACACATTCTCTGAGGTGAGTCAGAGCCCAATCAATTGGAAATGAAAGGAAGAAAGATTAATTTAACACAAACATGTGCAGTGACATAATTATATGTGTTGTTTATGAACCTCTGGAGCCATGTCAAAAAGCAGCAACCCCCAACTGTGATATAAAGGCTTAATCCAATTCTACAGAAATTCTGTTCCAACTTTCAGTAAAACACGGAAGTTATCTCACTTTAGGGCAACATAAAAACTGTAAATATATAATGAGGTATGATATTATTACACAAACATTTACAGTCAGTGAATCATTAACCATAAGAAAATAGTTTAAATTAGGACTTCTTAATGCACTATAAGGTAAAAGATTTTTTGTCAACAACTATCAAGCGTTATTTTTGTTTTTCTGTATTTAATCAGCATTTGGATTGAATATGTAATATGTTGAACTATTTTTCCTAATATGGTTTTTATTCATGTTTCATGTGTATGTAGTGTATCAATAGTGACTCCAGTGAATTCACTTAAACCACAGATTTGAGTTCACATGTGTGCTACATAGTTAACAACATCCACCAGTGTTGCACAATTGTTTGTTTCTCTCCCAAAGACTATAATAATATTTATTACTTAAATAAAACATCACTATTCTTACATATTTAGATGATTTTGCTTGTGTTTATTCTGAAGTTTGTGAGTATGCAGGAACCCATTGTGGTTCTCTACATATCTAGATGCTTACTGTATAATGATTAGAAATTTATAAAACATTTTTACAGCCGCTACAAAAAAATGTGTGCGTTTAAAGAATGTACTACAAAGGAACGATCAAGCGGTTATATCCAAATCAACATAACAATGTGGTTTTAACAAAAACTCTGATATTTAAAACAGATTCATTGTCGATCTCTTCCAGGAACGTGGTATAAATTAAACGCGATGAGACCAGGGATTTAAAAAAAAACACACCCACCAGTATTTTAAAGAGAATGACAATCCTTATAATTGAGATTTGCTAAATATTGCTTTGTAAAGACTTTTTTTTATCATGGGGCCAATTGCAGGTGCAGATTGAGCCTTCATATTTATAGAATATAGAAACCCATCATTAATCATTGTTCATTAGCATATTTGAAGCTTTTTACTGGATCTGACAGATTATATTGCTCTCCCAGCCTATTAAAGAAGACACTGACAAGACTTTTGTGGAGTTTCTTTTGTGTTGTGGATTTTCATAATTAATCAATATAAAAGAAAGGGGAAAGATTATCAAGGAATGATACAATAACAGCTAATTAAAAGGCTTGTTCATCTTTTACACACAGGGATCTTTATACCTTTCCTGCCTTATTAAACTACAACACGTTAAAACAGTGTTATCTAGTAGCTGCACATGAGTCACTGTGACCTGAATAACATAATTATGTTTTGCATAATTGTGTTTTTATTTTCCATAGCCTATATTTCTTTGTTTTCACGTAAACCATCATGAGAAAATCAATTTGTGAGAGATGTAAACAGCGCTTTATAATTCCTGTCTTATTAAATACTTTCAGAAGGGAAGAAATCTGATAAACCCATAATGGATATAATAAAGAATTGCCAAGAGCCTAAACCTACAAAGGTTTCAAGTGAGCGAGAACTGAGGGTGCACCCATGTCTGTATGTGTCTTTTTGAAGTACTTTGAATTCTATTGCCTGCTCCTGACTAGTAGTAAGGCAAAGCAATTTTCCAATTTAAATGAATGGAAGCTTGGCCAATTTAGATCTATTCCTGTTTTTACAACTCTGCCAATCAAATTTCCAGCACCATCTCTGCCAGGCCAGGTATGTGAAGGGATAGACAATAGCCAAAGTTGCCAGTAAGAAAGCAGAATCCCAAGTCTGGAGTTGGATTGCTGCTTCCTTGATGGCTCCCAGGCTAACAGAGTCTGACAGACCAAGAAGGCTTCAGGCTCCACTCTAGGCTTTGGTGAGTTGGATGATTTCAGCTGGGACAGTAGAGGGGTAATGCAGTTACCCTCAGAGTGCCAAAACCAGAGAGGACAAAAAGTATCAACTAGGTTCTGCTCCTGATTGCTGTACAGTGATTGCTGCTGAAAAGTATGTGTGGATATCCGTTGCTGGCAAGATGAAATTCGACTCTTACGCCTCCCCCCCCTGCCCACAGTCAGTTATCCAAGGTCACGCATGAAGATCAACCTTTGTGTCCTTAGCATAGGGTACTGGAAGGCTATCAGTACTCATGAAACTGTCCCTAGCAAGAATCATTGCTTTCAGGAGAGGACAGGGATAAATTAGCAAAAAAAAATGGAATTCCAGATTTGCTTTAAGCTTTTGGAAACCTTGAAGAGCTTCTTAACTGCTTCGCCATTTCTAATGTGGATCCTGGGAGCCTGGCACCTATGCAATTTTATGCTGTTCAATCTGTTTGCATTAGAACTGGGTCTATGAGTCTGCCACTAAGCTGCAGAAAACACATAACTGTTAGGAGTAGACTCATGGATTCCTAATCTGAGGAAGGATGATCTTGCTATTGAGGGAGTGCAGCGAAGGTTCACCAGGATGATGGGACTGACATATGAGGAGAGACTGGATCAACTGGGCCTTTATACACTGAAGTTTAGAAGGATGAGAGGGGATCTCATAGAGACTTATAAGATTCTGACGGGACTGGACAGGTTAGATGCGGGAAGAATATTCCCGATGATGGAGAAGTTCAGAACCAGGGGACACAGTCTTTGGATAAGGGGTAGGCCATTTAGGACTGAAATGAGGAGAAACTTCTTCACTCAGAGAGTTGTTTACCTGTGGAATTCCCTACTGCAGAGAGTCATTGATGCCAGTTGATTGGATATATTCAAGAGGGAGTTAGATATGGCCCTTACGGCTAAAGGGATCAAGAGGTATGGAGAGAAAGCAGGAAAGGGGTACTGAGGTGAATGATCAGCCATGATCTTATTGACTGGTGGTGCAGGCTCGAAGGGCCGAAGGCCTACTCCTGCACCTATTTTCTATGTTTCTATGTCAGGAAATGTGAATTAAAAGACCAACATAAAGGCATCTTAAAAAGGAAAATTATTAAAACCAGAAATTATTTACAGGTAATCTAAAGTAATATGTGAATCAAAAGTTCTGAAATTTCAAATGTACATTTTTAACATGTACATCCAACACCATATAATTCACAATAAAAGAGTTTCCTTTCAGTTTAAAGGGAGAGATTCAAATATAATAATGGTGTTTTGGCTGTGTAACAGGCATTTAACAGCATTCTTCCTGCTTAACAATCATATATACAAGGTACACTGAAGTGTTAGCCAGTGGTTCAGTTGGTAGCACCCTTGCCTCTGAGTCAGGAGATTGTGGATTCAAGTCCCACTCCAGAGATAGGAACACAAAATCTAAGTTGACACTCCAGTGCAGCACTGAGGTGCTGTCTTTTGGATGAGACGTTAAACCGAGGCCTCATCTACTCTCTCAGATGGATGTAAAAGATTGCATGGCACTATTTCGAAGAAGAGTTATCCTGGTGTCCTGGCCAATCTTTATCCCTCAATCAACATCACAAAAAAAGACTATCTGGTTGTTATCACAATGCTGTTTGTCGGAACTTGCTGTGTGCAAACTGGCTGCAGTGTTTCTTACATTACAACAGTACACTTCACAAAGTACTTAATTGGCTGTAAAGTGCTTTGAGACATTCAGTGGTTGTGAAAGGTGCACATAAATGCAAGCCTTTCTTTTCTTGAAGTTAATAAGTCAGCATTGATAACTTTATTTTCAATAATATATCATAGGTTATACTATTCAGAAACAATTAAAATATTGAACAACAGCAAGCAAGTAACTATTATTTTCATATATAGTTGTTACAGCCAAGTTGTATTTTCCCTGGTGTTAATTTGGGGGATTTTTTCTGTACTGCCTTCTTTTCTCTCAACATTTGAACAATGGTTCCTAAAAGTAGACTTGTGTGCCCTATAGTGCAGAAGTTGTCCTTTTTCTAAACCCTCCCCCTGTGGTGTGGTGTATATATAATTGAGGGGCTATCAATGATCTCACCGGCAGCAATCTACTTATTAGTTTTAGTATAATATTCCACCATTCCTCAAAATTCTCTTCAAAATGGCAGATAACATCACATAGAGCAAAGGTTTGAAGCAACAAGAAGTTTTATTTTGAAAGCAGCAGCAATATGAAACAACAATTGGCAGATACTGAAATTTAAAAAGTGTGTAACATAAACACTGAAAGATATTTCTATTGCATTAATTACCCTTAGTAAGAATAGTCTTGATTTAGTTCAGACCTCTCTTTTACAAATTGTATCTTATTATACTGCAAATTCAGTTTCCTTTTGCATTTTGGCATATGCTTTTCTACAGAACCTTCTCCTTTTAGCCTCTCAGCTCCTTTTTAACCCATTATATGTCAAAATTAAAATCTGCGGGGACTCTCAGCAGTATGAGTTTACAGACAAAACAAACCTCACTCTGCACAATTCCCATCAACGACAGGTGCCTAGCTCCCCATCAATACAGTAGACAGATCTTGCAAAATACAAATGGTAAGGGAAATATAAGAGGCAACACAAAATTTGCATGCAAAGGTCAAATGGACATGTTAGTTAATTGATTCAATGTTTTCACAAAGAAATAAACCAGTGCTTTATGTCATAGGAAGCACCTGCTAATGAAATCAATGAGGCCATTTGAACATTAGAGTCATGGAGACAACACAATTCAGATTCTGTCACACCTGGAATTGTTCTGTTTCATATAGTATTTAATATGCCAGTTATTCCATGTACATATTACTTTGTTTTTTATCAGACCATGTTTTAGCATTACAATTTATCTGCAGTCCAATATATACATATATTGTCTATTTAAGCGTTGCTAAGACTGCTGCTAATAGACAAATCTGTGATTTCTAAAAGATAATTAGATTCAGGTTCCAATTAAGGTTCTCAAAGCATGTGAAAAGTAAGTCAATTATTATCTGAGGATAATCAAAGCCAGGAGATGAAGAACTGTTTCAATATTAAGGGGAGAGATGATGACAGTGTGGGTGAAGATGACAAGGCTGCAGTTGCAAGTTTCATGGGCAGCAAAGAATCTGCATCTTCATATAGCATATTGAGAATTGTTAAGGATGAAGGTGGCAGAAAGGGCAACATTCATCGGAAAGAAGTCATAGTGGATATAAGACATGAAGCAGAGAAACGAAGAGGTATTTGTCAGCGAATCTCACATTACTAAGAATACTTACTGACAGACCTCAATAGATTGAATTTTCATATTCAGGAAAAGTAAGACAGCTAGTGATGAAAAGTAAAGGATCTGTTGCTGACCAATTATTCACAGCCTTTGCATTATAAAAAAAAAAGCTGAAAATCGAGCTTGCCTGATAAATCTGATGGAATTGGCTTACTTCTTGTTCTTGAATGAGCTATCCCATGTGGCAATGGATACCCCGCCACGTGAACTTGCTGAGCAGATCAACCCAAGTGGAAAGATTGTGTCGTATTACAAATCTCTTTTGGATGTGGCAATGTATAAATTGAATGTCACTCCTTGAGATTTTGTCATGGCAGTAAGAAAGTATTTTTGTGAAGAGACAGCAGAAGAAATTTGTGCTTTGCAGCCCTTGCATTATTTACAACAAAGAGGGGCAATCAAGTTGTGAGATTTATTCTTTTGTAACATAGAGAAAAATTTAGGAGGAATCATCGAGTCTTTGGTTTCCAAATTTATGAACTCATTACTCATTTGATGGCAATTCTGTGATGTCAGCACAAAAGATAAGGTTCAGGCTCACTTCCAAAAGAAGTACTGCAGTGAACTGTTGTTCACCTAGTGCCAAGTAGATATGGTGTAGTTGATGGTGGTTCATGTGACTGAATCATTTCCAGAAATCAGGCAACTTCTTGCAAGTCCAACTGGTCTCTTTCATCATGAGGTTGAACAAAAAACGATGAAAATGCTTCTCAGTGAACCTGACTAGAAGTTCACTCTGCTCTCATGGTTGAAAAGTTTCATATGATTCAGGCCGCTGATTTACAGTCACTGAATAAGTCTATCTGTTTTCATTACATAGAGTTTTGATATTTTTACCAGATGTTTTGGAAGAATCCATTCTGTGATTATATCTGTTTAGGGCCATTGTTTTTTCATGACCTATTTAATCAAGTTGGTTTTTGATGGCACTCCTGTAATGTCGGCATGAAGGATAGTAGTCAGGTAAGCATGGACACTATCTTGCATGCCCTAATCACAGAAGTGCCAGCAAATGAACAATAGGATGCTGGAATTTCACTTTTTCTTTTTAGGAATCAAATTCCTCAAATCCATCCATTTTTCAATGAAAGCCACAAATTGGTGGCCTTGCACATGATGACTTTCATATGCATGTTGTCATGGTAATGGACAAGTGCTATCAATCAATCGGTCTTACAATGACTCTGTCTGCCTCTGTGGAACAATGGGTCAGTGCATTTGGCGTCTTAAAGGAGGAAAGGGAGGTGGAGAGGTTTAGAGAGGGAGTTCCAGAGCTTAGGGCCCAAGCAGCTGAAGGCACGGCCACCGATGGTTGAGCAGTTATAATGAGGACTGTTCAAGAGGTCAGAATTTGAGGAGTGCAGACATCTTGTGGGATTGTGAGGCTGTAAAAGATCACAGAGATAAGGAGGGACAAGTCCATTGAGTGATTTGTAAACAAGGATGAGAATTTTGAAATCAAGGCGTTGTTTAACTGGGAGCCAATGTAGGTCAGAAAGCAAAAAGGTGATCTTAACGGTGCGGGTTACTACATGGGCTGCCGAGTTTTGGATGACTTCAAGTTTACATAGTGTGGAATGTGAAAGGCCGGCCAGGAGTGAGTTGGAGTAGTCAAGTCTAGAGGTAAAAAAGGCATGAATGAGGGTTTCAGCAGCAGAAGAGCTGAGGCAGGGGCAGAGGTGGGCAATGTTACGGAGGTGGAAAAAGGCGGTTTTAGTTATGTCACGGATATGTGGCTGGAAACTCATTTCAGTGTCAAATATGACACCTAGGTTGCGAAAAATCTTGTTCACCCTCAGATTGATGCTAGGGAGAGGGATGGAGACAGTGGTTAGGGAATGCAGTTTATGGCTGGGCCTCAAATGCCTGCTAGACTTATGGACTTCTGGACTTCCAGAAGGCATTTGACAAGGTGCCACATAAAAGGTTACAGCACAAGATAAAAGTTCATGGGGTTGAGGGTAATATAATAGCATGAATAGAGGATTGGCTAACTAACAGAAGACAGAGAGTTGGGATAAATGGTTCATTCTTTGGTTGGCAACCAGTACCTGCAGGGATCAGTGCTGGGACCCCAACTATTTACAATGTATATTAACGACTTGGAAGAAGGGACTGAGTGTAACGTTGTCAAGTTTGCTGATGATACAAAGGTGGGAGGAAAAGCAATGTGTGAGGAGGACACAAAAAATCTGCAAAAGGACATAGGCTAAGTGAGTGGGCAAAAATTTGGCAGATGGAATATAATGTTGGAAAGTGTGAGGTCATGCGCTTTGGCAGAAAAAAATCAAAGAGCAAGTTATTATTTAAATGGAGAAAGATTGCAAAGTGCTGCAGTATAGTGGGACCTGGGGGTACTTGTGCATGAAACACAAAAGGATAATATGCAAGTACAGCAAGTGATCAGGAAGGCTAATGGAATCTTGGCCTTTATTGCAAAGGGGATGGAGTATAAAAGCAGGGAAGTCTTGCTACAGCTATACAGGGTATTGGTGAGGCCACACCTGGAATACTGCGTGCAGTTTTGGTTTCCATATTTACAAAAGGATATACTTGCTTTGGAGGCAGTTCAGAGAAGGTTCACTAGGTTGATTCCGGGGATGAGGGGTTGACTTATGAGGAAAGGTTGAGTAGGTTGGGCCTCTACTCATTGGAATTCAGAAGAATGAGAGGTGATCTTATCGAAACATATAAGATTATGAAGGGGCTTCACAAAGTGGATGCAGAGAGGATGTTTCCACTGATGGAGGAGACTAGAACTAGAAGGCATGATCTTAGAATAAGGGGCTGCCCATTTAAAACAGAGATGAGGAGGAATTTCTTCTCTCAGAGGGTTGTAAATCTGTGGAATTTGCTGCCTCAGAAAGCTGTGGAAGTTGGGACATTGAATAAATTTAACACAGAAATAGACAGTTTCTTAAATGATAAGGGGATAAGGGGTTATGGGGAGCGGGCAGGGAAGTGGAGCTGAGTCCATGATCAGATCAGCCATGATCTTATTGAATGGCGGAGCAGGTTCGAGGGGCCGTATGGCCTACTCCTGTTCCTATTTCTTATGTTCTTATGTTCTTATTATGGCTTCGGTCTTCCCAATATTTAATTGGAGAAAATTTCTGCGCATCCAGTACTGGATGTCGGACAAGCAATCTGACAATTTAGATACCAAGCATGGGTTGACAGAAGTGGTGGAGAGGTAGAGCTGGGTGTCGTCTGCGTACATGTGGAAACTGACTCCGTGTTTTCGGATGATAGCGCCAAGAGCAGCATATAGATGAGAAATAAGAGGGGACCAAGGACAGATCCTTGGAGGACACCAGAGGTTACGATGCGGGAGTGGGAAGAGAAACCATTGCTGGAGAGTTTCTGGCTATGATTAGATAGATAAGAATGGAACCAGGCATAGTCTTCTGCTGCATAGTTCTATTCAGCATTGTAGAAGGGAACTCACCTGAGATCAATCTGCAGAAAATCGACAGAATTGACAGTCAGAAATTCCAGACAGTAAATAACAGGACCTGTGAATGTACTAGCCAATGTCAGGCTGAACAAACTCCGCTGATGCAGACAATGTCCACCATCCATGTTTAATAAAGAAGAGACTGTTTTTCTGTTAGTAACAATAAATGTGTAAACATTAAGGTTGCTCCTGCTATTTTCTCTGCTTTATGTGATCCAGTTACTGAATAAAACTGAAACACTCAATAGACGGTATTTGCTTCCTTTCTCAAAGTCATTCCTCCCATTGAATCAAAAGTAAACTACTTGTCTACTCCTAACATATACCTTGCATATAACAACAAATGGAAGTCACTCCTGCCAAATGTGAATCAGCCGAGCTGAAAAGGCTCTTGTTTACAATTATAAATACTGTGAATCAAATTAAATCCATCTTTTTGATAGATTTCAAAGTACAAAGACACAAGATGCAACATTTGTATTGTTTGCAAAACTTGACTCCCTGTTGTCATGTTTCTGGTATTAACTTTTCCATTATAAATTTCTATGGCCACACTCATAATGGAAAATGCCATTGTAAACTTGTCAGTGATTGCAGCAACCTCTGAGCTGTTTCTTCCAGCTTGGCTACCATTTTAATTGTTTTTGGCTGAGCTTCCATAAGGTAAGAACTCATTTGGCCATTAAAGCTGTTAACCTATTAATGTTTTATGTCTCAGTTTAGTTTTTAAGTTAAACATATGGGCTAAAAATTCATTGGCTTAGCGGTACTAGACGGGTGCTAATGGGCCGCTAAGCACCTACCGCCCGAGCATCGTGCTATGACAGCCTGCCGCGAATTTACATAAGAACATAAGAAATAGTAGCAGGAGTAGGCCATCCAGCCCCTCGAGCCTGCTCCACCATTCAATACGATCATGGCTGATCCGATCATGGACTCAGGTCCACTTCCCTGCCCGCTCCCCATAACCCCTTATTCCCTTATCGTTTAATTTCATTGGTGGTTTAGTGGCGGTGCTGTCATTTAGCGCTGCGCATACTAGCGTCACTCACTTGGTGACGTCAAGCATGTGCAATGCCTTGTTTGCGATGCGTTTCCGAAATTGACTGCTTTCGCCTGCCATAGTGCCTGGCACTACACCCGACAGGGGGAAGCAGATGGTGCACAGATGATCCCGGGGCGATATCGCAGGGAATGAAGAGGTAGGTGTTCACAGTCAAATTTTTAACAATTTACTTACCTTCTTACCTGTGGAAGGCTGTTGGTAGTGTCCATTTCAGTTTTTTGCATGTTTCAGATGGTTGACCTCACCTCTTTAGGCGTTAGGATGCCGGTATCTTAGCACCTCAACTTGAGTAATGCTCCTGTGCTATCGCCTCCGATGGGCCTTTAGACAGATCTTTTGACAGATCGCACATATCCCCGGGAGCAGCAGCTCAGCATCCCTACCAATCTGCTGGAGCACAGATTGCTGGCCTGCTGCGACATTGTGAGATCCCCGGTGAACTGTGGTGGACCCAATGATGATGGCAGCAGTCAGAGCTTGCATGGCATCCAGCTGAGACTGCATGAGAGCAGTCTGAGATTCAATGCCTGCAACCATTGTCTGCAGTACAGCACTAAGATGTCCACCTCTACTGCGATGGATTCTGCCACATCACCCATGTCACGCGTCATGAGATCTGGATGCGCACAGTATCTCTGGAATTCCACCATCCTCTGCAGAGTAGAAATGATAGGCTTCATGGTGTGTGCAGAGCTCTGTGCAATGTTGGAGGCAGATTCCTCCATGCTCCTTACTATTGCTGAGAGGCTCTCGCGAACCCTTGCCATTGCACCCATCATCTCGGAGTGCATGGCCATCATCCTTCTTGTGAGCGCCTCCCCATCGAGGTTTTCATCGCACACGCGAACTCTTCCTCCAGGGAGCTGGCTCCTGAGCTACCCTTTTCCCTTGGTCTTGCTGCAGCCCGCTTCTCCCTGGTGCATCACGCAGTGCAGACCCCTGTACTAAAATTGGCTCTAAAGATCGCATAATGCCAGTTTCTGAGGTGGTGCCTGTGGGTGAGAGATGCAGTGAAGTGGTGCTTTGCTCGTCCTCCTTTTCTCCTTCCTCACTCTCAGTGGGAGGCACGGGGACAGGCTGCTCATCTAGTTACTGATTATCTGAAAGCATAAAGGCACAAGACTTGTGTTAAGGTGAGGGCAGGGGGGCAGAAATGGAGCAAGGAATGCAGACGTTATCAGGAGCTGGAAAGTGATAAAAGCTTGTGGTGAGAGGGGGAAGTGGGATGAGAGAAGGAGAGGGGATGAAGATACCATTGTTGCCCCCAATGGGGTCGACGTCGCTGACGGGCCATGGCGCCCACCACCTGCTGCCCAATGAGTCGCAGCACTCGCTCCTCGAGGTCTGAGAGCTGCTGGAGATGCGCATCACCCCCGCCTGTTCTCTGCAGCTCCCTCCTATTGTGGGCCATCTTGAGTAGCAAAATAAACTAATGTGTGTGAGTCAGAGTCCAACTATGTGTTTAGGAGATATACCTGCCATCGTTGAATAGCTGTGATTGTAGGCAAGGCGTGAGATGCAGATGTGAGTTTGAGTAGGTCCAGATGTTTGATGGGTGAGTGGTGGGGTGTGGTGCTTTGTGCAGTGTGCACAGACTGAGGTTCAGATGCTGCTATGTAGGACCTGTTGAAACATGTATTCATCTTGACCACCCGACTGAGGTCATTGAATTTGTTCCAGCACTGTGTCAAGCTGCATTGCACCACACTACTGACCGAGACCTCCTGGACCACTTCCCTCCACATTGCCCAGAAGACCTCCTTCTAGTGGTCAGCAACAGCACTACCCTCCTTCGCTCCACTCCAGCCACCAATGCCTCCAATGCCACATCTGTGAAATGGCAAGCTCTCTCCTTGGGAGTGGGATCAGCCACTGACAGCAGGGGATTCAGCTACTCGCAGGTCGCTTTCAGAGAAAGCAATGGTGAAAATGAGCAGTCGCACAATGATACAACCTCCCCTTTAAGAGCTGGAATGAGCCAGTGTGAATGCATCGCACCTGAAATTCATTGTCACTCTGCTGGTAGTGCCCCTGTAACGCCCTACAGAGGTAATTAGCGCTTTATATAGCGCTCCACTTCCTTCCTGGGGTGCTAACACCCAGTTTAGTAAAAGTTCAGAATCATTAGCGCCTGGTGCTAAAATTTCTAAATTTTGAAAGTTAACGTCCCAAATGGGGCGCTATCAAATTTCTGCCCCTTGTATTGTCTCCCTGTGGGCAACACCACAAAGGATTGACTAGTGATATATTAAAAATCTTACATTTGCGTGCACTTCCTGTCACCTTTTTCCTTTATAAATCCCTATGTCCACATTTAGGCCGCAATTTCGCCATCCGTGGCAGGTCTGGGGTGGCAGGGATCAGTGGCGGGTTGCGACCCCACTCCTGGCTCTATCCTGCTCTGTGAAAAGAATCTTCCCAAGATTGGGCTTGTAAAGCCCTCCCTGCGAAGTTCATGTGGCAGCCAGGGTGTACAGCGTGAAGTGAAGTAAATGTGACCATGGTAAGGCCATCCCTGGTGTCCCGGGCAGCAATGTGGTCGGGTGCTAATGCCCTGTGCAGCTTCAGGTGATTGCGGAGAAAGTTGATGTTATTGTTGGTGATGCTGGTGTGTTTAGTGATGTTGGTGTTGGGGCTGATCGTGGTGGGATTCTGAGGACCAAGATGAGATTTTTTCAAGGGCACCGATGCTGATGGAATAGATGGCACTTGCAGTTGAGATGAGAGAAGTGATCTGTCAATGGTGAGAGAGGTTGCTCCAAGGAGGTAACACTGGATAGAGAGTTCACTGCAAACACTTCCAACCTGCATACAGCTCAAAAGTGTCTCCCAATTCCTGAAGGCTTCAGCTTCTGAGATTGTAAAGTGAACAGCTGTGAAATGGTAGCTTTTATACCACTTCTGCAGCTGTCAAGTAGTCAAAGCAGTGGAGAGTCATTGAGAACCTGACAAACTTACCTGATGTGTTCCCCGAGGGACGTGAGCCTCGTAAAAAATCTTGAAATAAAGATAAGTACCTGGTAAAATTCATTTTAAATATAATTAATCTACCTCTTAATGATGTTAATTGGCTGGCCTGCCGCTTGGTGTCAGGTCTGTGAACCGCAGCCAGACCCAGCACTTGGGAAACTAATTAACATTAGACCAGCACTAAACTTACTGTACAATGCTGTTCTGGTGGCATTAATTCCAGCAGGAAGCCCCAATGTAATGAGGCCTTCTCTTAAAGCAAGGCTGTCAATTCAGAAAGCAGTTTGGTCCCTTAAAGGGAAACTGCCTTCTGAAATGAAAAAATAAAAACCATATAAAAATAGGCTGTTTTAAAGCCCTTGCATTAAAAATAATTCCCAAATGGAAGTCTTCAGCTTTCCAAGCTGAATTGCCTTCCATAAAAAAAAATGCTAAAATTGCTTCAACACTAACAGAAATGGCTTAGCAAGCTAGGGAAGGGACACCCAGGGTCTTGCACGCAGCATTCCCTCTTTGTGCAGGGGTCAACATTGCAAGAGAGGTCCTATATCTACAGGGAGGAGACCCTCCAGAAAGAATGATGTGTGACTACATCACCAAGGCCATCACTGCCAACAGTGTCGCCCCCACAACTTGGCTCCAGTGCCCAAAGAAGCTTCATGACCTCAGACTAGTGGTCAAGGTCAGTGAATGCATCTTCTAAAGCCGTCTCATACCAACTCAGCCACTAGTCTTACACACTTCTCAATGCATAACACTCCCTCACAATCAGTCACCTACCAACAATTTGACCAAGCACCTCCCATTCCCAGGAGGAGATGGTGCAGTCCATTCTTAGCAGAGGTATGGCCGAACCCTTGGCCCACGGCAGGGCTGAAAGGATACAAGATGCTGGTATCCTCATACGTTATTCTCCTTCTAACATGCACCGCTTGATTTCTCGCCCTCTCCTCGCCAACAAGCGAGAGTCTAACCACCATCCCTTGATATTCAACGGCATTATCATCGCCAAATCACCCACCATCAACATCCTGGGGGTCACCATTGACCAGAAACTTAACTGGACCAGCCACATAAATACTGTGGCTACAGGAGCAGGTCAGAGGCTGGATATTCTGCAGTGAATGTATCACCTCTTGACTCCCCAAAGCCTTTCCACCATCTACAAGGCAAAAGCCAGAAGTTTGAGGGAATACTCTCCACCTGTCTGGATGAGTGCAGCTTCAAGAACACTCAGAAAGCTTGACACCGTCCAGGACATCATCAGATGATGTCATCATACCTGCTTCCTTTTAATTTGCCACTGGCAAGACCATCATTTATTGCCTATCCCTAATTGCCCCTGTGAATGTGGTGGGGAGTCACCTTTTGAACCACTGCAGTCCATGTGGTGAAGGTACTCTCAAAGTGCTGTTAAGGAGGGAGTTCCAGGATTTTGACCCAGCGATGATGAACGAACGGCAATATATTTCCAAGCCAGTATAGTGTGTGACTTGGAGGGGAACTTGGAGTTGGTGGTGTTCCCATGCACCTGCTGCCCTTGTCCTGCCAATTGATAGACGTCATGGGTTTGGGTGGTGCTGCCAAAGAAGCCTTGGTGAGCTGCTGCAGTGCATCTTGTAGCTGATGCACTGGTGGTGCAAGTAGTGAATGTTTAAGGTGGTGGATGGGGTACCAATCAAGTGGGCTGCTTTATCCTGGATGGTGTTGAGCTTCTTGAGTGTTGTTGGAGTTGCACTCATCCAGGTAAGTGGAGAGTACTCCATCACACTCCTGTCTTGTGCCTTATAGATGGTGGAAAAGCTTTGGGGAGTCAGGAGATGAGACACCTGCCGGAGAATACCCAGTCTCTGACCTGCTCTTGTTGTCACAGTATTTATGTGGCTGGTCTAGTTAAGTCAATGGTGATCCCCCCAGGATGTTGATGGTGGGGGATTCGGCGATGGTAATGCTGTTGAATGTTAAGAGGCGGTGATTAGACTCTCGTTTGTTGGAGATATTCATTGCCTAGCACTTGTGTAGCGTGAATGTTACTTGCCCAAGGCTAAATGTTGTCCAGGTCTTGCTGCATGCTGATATGGACTGCTTCATTATCTGAGGAGTTGCGGATAGCACTGAACACTGTGCAGTCATCAGCGAACAATTCTGACCTTATGATGGTGGGAAGGTCATTGGTGAAGCAGCTGAAGATGGTTTAGCCTAGGACACTGCCCTGAGGAACTCCTGCAGTGAAGTCCTGGAGCTGTGATGATTGACCTCCAACCACCACAACCATCTTCCTTTGTGCAAGGTATGACTCTAGCCAGTGGAAAATGTTTTCCCTGATTCCCATTGACTTCAGTTTTACTAGGGCTCCTTGATGCCACAGTCAATCAAATGTTGGCTTGATGTCAAGGACAGTCACTCTCACCTCACCTCTGGAATTCAGCTCTTTTGTCTATGTTTGGACCAAGGCTGCACTGAGGTCTGGAGCTGAGTGGTCCTGGTGGAACCCAAACTGGGCAACGTTGAGCAGGTTATTGGTGAGCAAGTGCCGCTTGATAGTGCTGTCGACGACACCTTCCATCACTTGCCTGACGATTTAGACTGATGGGACGTTAATTGGCCGGATTTTTGACAGGATTCCAGTACTGACGAGTGTTGCTAAAGTAGGAAATTTCTAAGCCCTTGTTTTATGTTGACAGCATTATAGCACGAAACTTTAATTTCACTTACTAGCATGTTTTAAAATGCCAGTGATCTGCCTCTCTCAACATGCCTAAGAATGGAAAAACTTTTCATCTGGTTACTGCAGCAGATGCTGTACAATTGGCACAAAATCCACTCAGTGCCACTTTAAAATATTTTTATTGGATTCTCAAGGAAATGGCCCAGTTTTTCACAATTATGCAAGTTTGACCAACTTACATTTCTCCTAGGACGGCGTATGCGACCACTCCCAAGAAACCTTCTGAGCACTTAAGAAAAACCAGCGCACATCAAAAAATTGGCACATAAAAACGCCATTGTTTTTATGGGAAGTTTTCTGAAAATGCAGAAAATGGAAGTTTCATGCAATTCTTTAAATTTGGCTTTTTTAAAAAGTGCCACACCACCACTGAACATCTCCAAACCAGGCTCAAGGGTCGGAGCATCGGCTGGCAGAATCGGTCCCTCGCCTGGACACAGAGGCTCGGCTTCAAAAGACGCCCCAGGAGAGGTGGGGTGTATGGAAGATGAAATGAAGGGATGAGAACCCTTACCCTATGCAGCAAGCAACATCAAATGAAGCCCGGGGGCGGGGGTATTTCCCGATCTAAGCAAGCCTATTGCGCATGCTCAGACCTGGGTGTGGTCCATACTAGGGCGTCGATCTTGAGGAGAGAGACAACAAAGAAACTTGTTCTGCCTGCTGTTTTGAGCTTCTTGCAAAGGTACAATTAATCATGGGAGCAATACTGACAATGCCATAGCTCCTGCAAGCCCTCTGCATGATGATGCTGCGGAGGAGACAATTGATTCAACGTTATCGCTTGAGGAACCTCAGAGCATGTAGGATGATGGGCATATCGAGACAGGCATTCATACCTGCACCTGAGTGATGCAGACTGTGTGAGAAGGCTGTGTTTCCGCAAAGAAGTTGTAACCGAGATCTGTGAGTTAGTAAAAGCAGACCTTCACCCTAGAAGTATCAGGAGGACTGCTTTGTCAGTTAGAAACATAGAAACATAGAAAATAGGTGCAGGAGTAGGCCATTCGGCCCTTCAAGGCTGCACCACCATTCAATAAGATCATGGCTGATCATTCACCTCAGTAACCCTTTCCTGCTTTCTCTCCATACCCCTTGATCCCATTAGCCGTAAGAGCCATATCTAACTCCCTCTTGAATATATCTAACGAACTGGCATCAACAACTCTCTGCAGAAGAGAATTCCACAGGTTAACAACTCTCTGAGTGAAGAAGTTTCTCCTCATCTCGGTCCTAAATGGCTTACCCCTTATCCTTAGACTGTGACCCCTGGTTCTGGACTTCCCCAACATCAGGAATATTCTTCCTGCATATAACCTGTCCAGTCCCGTCAGAATTTTATATGTTTCTATGAGATCCCCTCTCATTCTTCTAAACTCCAGTGAATATAGGCCCAGTCGATCCAGTCTCTCCTCATGTATCAGTCCTACTATCCCGGGAATCAGTCTGATGAACCTTCGCTGCACTCCTTCAATAGCAAGAAAGTCCTTCCTCAGATTAGGAGACCAAAACTGAACACAATAATCCAGGTGAGGCCTCACCAAGGCCCTGTACAACTGCATTAAGACTTCCCTGCTCCTATACTCAAAACCCCTAGTTATGAAGGCCAATATGCCAATTGCCTTCTTCACCGCCTACTGTACCTGCATGGCAACTTTCAATGACTGATGTACCATGACACCCAGGTCTCTTTGCACCTCCCCTTTTCCTAATCTGCCGCCATTCAGATAATATTCTGCCTTCCTGTTTTTGCCATCAAAGTAGATAATCTCACATTTATCCACATTGTACTGCATCTGCCATGCATTTGCCCACTCACCTAACCTGTCCAAGTCACCCTGCAGCCTCTTAGCATCCTCCTCACAGCTCACACCACCACCCAGCTTAATGTCATCTGCAAACTTGGAGATATTACACTCAATTCCTTCATCTATATCATTGATGTATATTGTAAAGAGCTGGGGTCCCAGCACTGAGCCCTGCGGCACCCCACTAGTCACTTCCTGCCATTCTGAGAAGGACCCGTTATCCCTACTCTCTGCTTCCTGTCTGCTAACCAGTTCTCTATCCACGTCAATACATTACCCCCAATACCATGTGCTTTAATTTTGCACACTAATCTCTTGTAGGAGTCCTTGTTAAAAGCCTTTTGAAAGTCCAAATACTGGTTCTCCCTTGTCCACTCTACGAGTTACATCCTCAAAAAATTCTAGAAGATTTGTCAAGCATGATTTCCCTTTCATAAATCCATGCTGACTTGGACCGATCCTGTCACTGCTTTCCAAATGCGATGCTATTTCATCTTTAATAATTGATTCCAAAATTTTCCCCACTACTGATGTCAGGCTAACCGGTCTATAATTCCCTGTTTTCTCTCTCCCTCCTTTTTTAAAAAGTGATGTTACATTAGCTACCCTCCAGTTTATAGGAACTGATCCAGAGTCGCTAGACTGTTGGAAAATGATCCCCAATGCATCCACTATTTCTAGGGCCACTTCCTTAAGTACTCAAATGCAGACTATCAGGCCCTGGGGATTTATTGGCCTTCAATCCCATCAATTTACATAACAAAATTTCCTGACTAATAAGGATTTTCTTTAGTTCCTCCTTCTTGCTAGATCCTCGGTTCCCTAGTACTTCCGGAAGGTTCTTTGTGTCTTCCTTCGTGAAGACAGAATCAAAGTATTTGTTCAATTGGTCTGCCATTTCTTTGTTCCCCATTATAAATTCACCTGATTCTGACTGCAAGCGACCTATGTTTGTCTTCACTAATCTTTTTCTCTTCACATATCTACATAAGCTTTTGCAGTCAGTTTTTATGTTCCCTGCAAGCTTCTTCTCATACTCTATTTTCCCGCTCCTAATTAAACCCTTTGTCCTCCTCTGCTGACTTCTAAATTTCTACCATTCCTCAGGTTTGCTGCTTTTTTGGGCCAATTTATATGCCTCTTCCTTGGATTTAAAACTATCCCTAATTTCCCTTGTTAGCCACGGTTGAGCCACCTTCCACATTTTATTTTTATTCCGGACAGGGATGTACAATTGTTGAAGTTCATCCATGTGATCTTTAAATGTTTGTCATTACCTATCCACCGTCAACCCTTTAAGTATCATTTGCCAGTCTATTCTAGCCAATTCACGTCTCATACCATCGAAGTTACCTTTCCTTAAGTTCAGGACCCTAGTCTCTGAATTAACTGTGTCACTCTCTATCTTAATAAAGAATTCTACCATATTATGGTCACTCTTCTCCAAGGGGCCTTGTACAACAAGATTGCTAATTAGTCCTTTCTCATTACACATCACCCAGTCTAGGATGGTCAGCCCTCTGGTTGGTTCCTCGACATATTGGTTTAGAAATCCATTCCTAATACTCTCCAGGAAATCCTCCTCCACCTTATTGCTACCAGTTTGGTTAGCCCAGTCTATATGTAGATTAAAGTCGTGCATGATAACTGCTGTACCTTTATTGCACGCATCCCTAATTTCTTGTTTGATGCTGTCCCCAACCTCACTAGAACTGTTTGGTGGTCTGTACACAACTCCCACTAGCGCTTTCTGCCCTTTGGTATTCCCAGCTCTACCCATACAGATTCCACATCATCTAAACTAATGTCCTTCCTTACTATTGCGTTAATTTCCTCTTTAACCAGCAACACTATCCCACCTCCTTTCCCTTTCTGTCGATCCTTCCTGAATGTTGAATACCCCTAGATTTTGAGTTCCCAACCTTGGTCACCCTGGAGCCATTTCTCCATAATCCCAATTATATCATATTCGTTAATAGCTGCCTGCGCAGTTAATTTGTCCACCTTATTATGAATACTCCTCACATTGAGGCACAGAGCCTTCAGGCTTGTCTTTTTAGCACACTTTGTTCCTTTAGAATTTTGCTGTAATGTGGCCCTCTTTGATTTTTGCCTTGGGTTTCTCTGCCCTCCACTTTTACTTTTCTTCTTTCTATCTTTCACTCTGCTCCATTTTACTTCCCTCTGTCTCCCTGCATAGGTCCCCATTTACCTGCTATATTAGTTTAACCCCTCCCCAACAGCACGACCAAACACTCCCCCTAGGACATTGGTTCCGGTCCTGCCCAGGTGCAGACCGTCTGGTTTATATTGGTCCCACCTCCCCCAGAACTGGTTCCAATGTCCCAGGAATTTGAATCCCTCCCTCCTGCACCACTCCTCAAGCCACGTATTCATCTTAGCTATCCTGCCATTCCTACTCTGACTAGCACATGGCACTGGTAGCAATCCTGAGATTACCAGCTTTGAGGTCCTACTTTTTAATTTAACCCCTAAACTGAGCTTGTAGGACCTCATTTTTTACCGATATCGTTGGTAACCTATATGTACCATGACAGCTGGCTGTTTACACTCCCCCTCCAGAATGCAGTGCAGCTGCTCCGAGACATCCTTGATCCTTGCATCAGGGAGGCAACATACCATCCTGGAGTCTCATTTGCGGCCGCAGAAACACCTATCTATTCCCCTTACAATAGAATCCCCTATCACTATAGCTCTCCCACTCTTTTTCCTGCCCTCCTGTGCAGCAGAGCCACCCATGGTGCCATGGACTTGGCTGCTGCTGCCTTCCCCTGATGAGTCGTCTCCCTCAACAGTACCCAAAACAGTGTATCTGTTTTGGAGGGAGGTGACCGCAGGGAACCCCTGCACTATCTTTCTTTCACTGCTCTTCCTAATGGTCACCCAGTCCTTATCTGCCTGTGCCACCTTTACCTGCGGTGTGACCAACTCACTGAATGTGCTATTCACGACATCCTCAGCATCGTGGATGCTCCAGAGTGAATCCATGCGCAGCTCCAGTGCCACAATGCGATCTGTCAGGAGCTGCAGCTCGATACACTTCCTGCACATATAGTCGTCAGGGACACTAGAAGCGTCCCTTTGTTCTCACATAGCGCAGGAGGTTGAAGTGAGGGTTACAGCTGCACTTTCATTCTATGCATCTGGATCGTTCCAGGCCACAACTGCAGATGTGTGCGCCATTTCTCAACATACAACACATATCTGCATTCGGCAGGTGACTGCTGCATGATATGCCCAGAGGAATGATTATATAGAATTTCCCATGACTGTCCAGGCAATGCTTGACAGGGCTGTGGGCTTCTCTAGGACTGCTGGCTTCCCAAAGGCATGGTGCTGCATTGATTGTACCCACATCGCCTTGCGAGCACCTTTGGAGGATTCCGAGATATACAGGAACAGAAAAGGCTTCCATTCCGTGAATGTGCATCACATCATGTTAGTTGATGTGAGATACCTTGGGAACACCCATGATGCGTTCATCCTACGCAAGAGCACTATATCTGCAATGTTTCAGCAGCAGCCAGAAGGGCAGAGCTGGCTACTAGGAGATAAAGAATATGGCCTCGTCACCTGGCTCATGACGCCCTTACGTGTAACCCAGACAGAAGCTGAGTGGGAATAAAACATGTTGCACATTGCAATGCGCAGCGTAATGGAGAGGACCATTGGCATCTTGAAACAACGTTTCAGATGCCTGGACCATGCCGGATGCTACTTGCTATACTCCCCTGAGATTGTCAGTCAGTTCACTGTTGTCTGCTGCATGCTGCATAACTTAGCTGTCATGAGGCAGCAGCAGCTGGTAGTGGATAACCCACCTGATGTGAGAGTGGCTGATAATGAGGAGGAAGATGCAGATGATGCGGAGGAGGAGGATGAGGAAGCCATGCAACTACCTGAGGCTTCACCTGAAATATTGTGTTCAGTTTTGGTCTCCTAATCTGAGGAAGGACGTTTTTGCTATTGAGGGAGTGCAGCGAAGGTTCACCAGACTGATTCCCGGGATGGCTGGACTGACATATGAGGAGAGACTGGATCGAATGGACCTTTATTCACTGGAGTTTAGAAGAATGAGGGGGTTCTCACAGAAACATATAAAATTCTGACGGGACTGGACAGGTTGGATGCAGGAAGAATGTTCCTGATGTTGGGGAAGTCCAGAACCAGTGGATACAGGCTAAGGATAAGGGATAAGCAATTAAGGACTGAGATGAGCAGAAACTTCTTCACTCAGAGAGTTGTTAACCTGTGGAATTCCCTACTGCATAGAGTTGTTGATGCCAGTTCATTGGATATATTCAAGAGGGAGCTAGATATGGCCCTTACGGCTGAAGGAATCAAGGGGTATGGAGAGAAAGCAGGAAAGGGGTACTGAGGTGAATGATCAGCCATGATTGTATTAACTGGTGGTGCAGGCTTGAAGGGCCGAATGTCCTACTCCTGCACCTATTTTCTACGTTTCTCTGTTACCTGAACCTGGAGCACAATTGCTCGAGCCTTGCGCCAGCAGCTCATCTGTGAACGCTTTGCTGCCTGAAGGCTCAGCGGCAACTATTCAAAATTGACCATGTTTACTGACTGGACGTGTTCTGTAATGCTGTGTTGTGTTAATGGAACAAATAATGGAAATGGTTCTTTCTTACTTCAAAAAGTTGTGTTAATAATGGAACAAATAATGGAAATGATTCAGTTATAATTTAAAATATATTTTATTCAGAAGTTTAGCAAACACCTAACTTAACTTTAAAAAAATATTCTTGGTATCAAACTTTAAAGTTTTCAGTTAAGATCATTTAAAAACTTTAAGATCACTTACAAACTTTTAAACTTGTAAATTTACATAACTTACAAAAAACTTTTAATTTGTGAACAGTTTCAACAACAATAGCAAAAAAGGCTGCACCCATCTCTCCTCCATCTTCTAAGACCGCCCGCTGTGCTTGGTCTTGTTGCTCGCTGGCGGTGATGCAGCGTTTCTCGGGTTGGCACCAAGCTTATTCTTTCGAACATCTTGGGTAATACGCACTTCTTGCTGGGGGGTGCAGGTGGTAATGTGGAAGGCCTGGCTTGGGCCTCTTCAGAGGCTGGTCTGGGAATTGGAGTGGGAGTGGCAGTTGATTCTGTCAATGGGCGCGGGGTCTGGGCATGTTCCCTTATTGTAGCAGTTAGCTCTGACATTCCCTCCCTCATGTGCCCTGACAGTGTCTCAACTACCTCCAACATTCCCTCCCTCATGTTTGCCGACAATGTCTCAGCTACCTGTGACATTCTCTCCCTCACATTGACCAACAGTGTGTCAACTACCTGCAACATTCCCTCCCTCTTGTTTGCTGACAGTGCATCGGCTTCCTGCGAAATTCCCTCCCTCATGTTCCTGGACATTGTTCCCATTTCTCATGAGAATGTTATTACTTATCACATCAGACCAGATACCACATCACCCAACCCCCGATGGTGTCCAGGAATGATTGTGTAAGGTCAATGATCTCCGCACTCATTTTCATCATCTGAACTGTTGTGTATGGAGAAAGAGTCAGACTTAACACCGTGAGCTCAAAATTAAGTCTGACCGTAGTCTTTTATTGCAGGCCTCCACAGTGCCTCTCCAACCTGTGAAGCCTCCTTAAATACCTGTGCTCCCAAGGGATTATGGGATCCCTTGGGACTCCAGGGGATGAGCCCTCTGGTGGCTGTACAGAGTAAATACAAGTCCACATATATAACAACACTCGCCCCCCCCAAAGTCAATAGTGTAACTATTTACAATGTGAGTCGATCTGGGACCCTTCTTGCCCTGGTTGATCGTCTCGGTGTGAAAGCTGGTGTTGTTGAATCATTTGTTGGGCCCTCGCTGGGCTGCTGTGCAGCTGGCCTTGCTGGGCTGCCTGGTGTGTTGGGCCCTGCTAGGCTGCTGTGGATGATGGGTTCTGCTTTGTGGTCAACCGTGGTGCTGGTTGCTACTAGTGTGTATGTTGGGGGATCAAAAAAGGTAGGGTCCAAGGTGGGTTGCTCAGGATAGTCCGTGAATCTGAGTTTGATTGGGTCCAAGTGTTTCCGGTGAATGAGTTAATTTGAAAGTTTGACCCAAAACATCCTTTTCTCCTCTTTGGCCACGACAGTGCCGGGAAGCCACTTGGGACCTTGTCCATAATTTAATACAAATACAGGATCATTGGTTTCAATCTCGTGTGACACATTTGCGCTATTATGGTATGCACTTTGTTGAAGCCGCCTGCTCTCTACCTGTTCATGTAGATCAGGGTGAACTAACGAGAGCCTTGTCTTAAGTGCTCTTTTCATGAGCAGTTCAGCAGGTGAGATCCCAGTGAGTGAGTGGAGTCTCATGCGGTAGCTAAGCAGGACTCGGGATAGGCGAATCTGCAGTGAGCCTTCAGTTACCATCTTCGAAGCCTTGCTTGATGGTTTGCACTGCTCTCTCTGTCTGATCTTTGGACGCTAGTTTAAATGGGGCAGATGTGACATGAATTCTTTGAACTCAGCACTGGTAAAACATGGCCCGTTATCGCTCACCAGGACATAGGGTGTGTGGCAAACATGGCCTGCAGGCTTTCAGTGGTGGCAGCGGACGTGCTACCCGACATTATCTCACATTCAATCCACTTGGAATACATGTCGACAACCACAAGGAACATTTAAACCAAGAACGGGCCTGCATAGTCGACGTGTACCCAAGATCACGGTTTGCAGGTCCAAGACCATAAACTTAGCGGCGCCTCCCTGGGCACATTGCTTAACTGCAAGCATGTATTACATCTGTGAACGCAGGACTCTTAAGTCCGTATCAATACCGGGCCACCACACGTGGGATCTGGCTATCGCTTTCATCATTACGATGCGTGGGTGGTTACTGTGGAGGTCATTGATGAAGGTATCTCTGCCCTTCTTGGGGACCACTACTCGATTGCCCCACAGAAGGCAGTCTGCCTGTATTGACATTTCATCTTTGCGCCGCTGGAACAGCTTTATCTCTTCCTGCATTTCCATTGGGTCACTGGACCAGCTCTTGAAGCACACAGCTTTTGACTAGAGATAATAAAGGGTCCTGGCTTGTCCAGATTTTGATCTGCCAGGGATATAAAAGGCTTATGTTCAGTTTCCAATTCGAATTTTAGCCCAAACAGGTACTGATGCATTTCCTTTACCCCATAGACACACGCTAACGCTTCTTTCTCAATCATGCTGTAGGCTCTCTCAGCCTTAGACAGACTCCTGGATGCATAAGCAACCAATTGCAGTTTCCCGAAATCATTAGCTTGTTGCATTACACACCCGATGCCATATGACAATGCATCACATGCTAGTACCAAACGTTTACATGGATCATACAACACAAGCAATTTGTTTGAGCATAACAATTTTCTCGCTTTTACAAAGGCATTTTCTTGGCTTTTGCCCCAAACCCATTCGTCCCCTTTTCGTAGTAAGACATGCAGTGGTTCTAATATTGTGCTGAGACTCGGTAAGAAGTTACCAAAGTAGTTCAGGAGTCCCAGAGATGACCGCAGCTCCGTCACGTTCTGTGGCCTCGCTGCCTTCTCAATTGCCTCCGTCTTCGCGTTGGTGGGCCTGATGCCATCCGGCGCAATCCTCCTTCCAGGAACTCCACTTCACGCGCCAGGAAAACGCACTTTGAGTGTTTTAACTTGAGCCCCATGCGGTTGAGTCGACAAAGAACCTCCTCCAGGTTCTGCAGATGCTTGACTGTGTTCCGACCTGTGACCAAGATGTCGTCCTGGAAGACCATGGTGTGTGGGATCGACTTCAGTAAGCTTTCCATGTTTCTCTGGAATATCGCTGCCGCTGATCGGATTCCAAACGGGCATCTGTTATAAACAAAAAGACCTTTGTGCGTGTTGATGCTGGTGAGGGCCTTCGATGATTCCTCCACTTCCTGCGTCATGTAGGCTGAAGTCAGATCCAGCTTTGTGAACGTCTTTCCTCCTGCCAGTGTTGCAAAGAGGTCATCGGCCTTTGGTAGTGGGTATTGGTCCTGCAGGGAGAAATGATTGATAGTTACTTTGTAATTGCCACAGATTCTGATGGTGCCATCTCCCTTGAGAACTGGGATGATAGGGCTGGCCCACTCTTTGATCTCGATCGGGGAAATGATGCCCTCTCTTTGCAGCCGGTCTTGCTCGATCTCTACCCTTTCTCTCATCATGTACGTTACTGCTCTCGCCTTGTGATGGATGGGTTGTGCCCCCGGAATTAGGTGGATCTGCACTTTTGCTCCTTGGAATTTCCCAATGCCTGGTTTGAACAACGAAGGAAATTTGTTTAAGACCTGGGCACACGAAGCGTCGTCAGCGGGCGATAGAGCTTGGACGTCATCCCAGTTCCAGCGTATCTTTCCCAGCCAGCTCCTGCCGAGCAGCGTGGTACCATCGCCCGGTACCACCCAGAGTGGTAACTTGTGCACCGCTCCATCGTAGGAGACCTTTACGGTAGCACTGCCGATTACAGGAATCAGTTCTCTCATGTAATTCTTAGTTTCGTGCGAACTGGAGTTAAGACTGGCCTTGAGGCCTTGTTGCACCTTTCGAAAGTCTTTTTGCCCATGATGGACTGGCTCACGCCCAGGTCCAGCTCCATTGACACCGTGAGTCCATTTAGTTCAACATTCAGCATTATCAAGGGACAATTCGTGGTGAATGTGTGCACCCCACGTACCTCTGCCTCCTCAATCTGAGGCTTTGGTTCATCATGATCCTCTGTGGATCTGTCCTCCTCTGCAACATGGTGGTTTGCAGGTTTAACAGGCTTAGCAGCTCACCTGCACACTCATTGGAGTTGTCCCATTGTTCCACAGCCCTTGCAAATGTACTCTTTGAATCGGCATGAATGGAAACGATGATCACCCCCGTCGCGCCAACAAGGTGTTAATCGCCTTGCATTCATCATCCTTGATGGTGGACTCTGAGACATCTGCGGACATGTAGCTGCAAGAATGTGTGACCTGCCCTGTACGTTATGATTCGAAAACAACATCACTTTGTTCACAGTACTTGTAGCAGCACTTGTGTGCTGAGAGATTTGCTTCATATTGTCACTGGTGCCAATGAATGTCTGGGCTATAGCTATGGCCTTACGCAAGGTTGGGGTCTCTATCGTCAAAAGTTTGCGAAGTATGGTTTCGTGGCCAATGCCAAGTACGGAAAAGTCTCTGAGCATGTGCTCCAAATGTACTTCAAATTCGCAATGTCCTGCAAGGCGTCTTAGCTCGGCGACATAACTCGCCACTTCTTGGCCTTCAGACCTTTTGTAGGTGTAGAACCGGTACCTCGCCATCAGAATGCTTTCCTTCGGGTTGAAATGCTCTCGGACCAGTGTGCACAAATCGTCGTATGATTTCTCCATGGGTTTCGCTGGAGTGAGCAGATTCTTCATGAGGCCATACGTTGGTGCCCCACAGACGGTGAGGAGGATCGCCTTTCATTTGGCAGTGCTCTTTTCCCCATCTAGCTCGTTGGCCACGAAATATTGGTCGAGATGCTCCAGAAAAGTTTCCCAATCATCTCCCTACGAGAATTTCTCCAGGATGCCCACTGTTCTCTGCATCTTTGGGTTCGCTATCTGTATCTCATCGCCAGTTGTTGTGTATGGAGAAAGAGTCAGACTGAACACTGTGAGCTCAAAGTAAAGTGTGACCTTAGTCTTTTATTGCAGGTCTCCAGAGTGCCTCTCCAACCTGTGAAGCCTCCTTAAATACCTGTGCTCCCAAGGGATTATGGGATCCCTTGGGACTCCGGGGATGAGCCCTCTGATGGCTGTACAGAGTAAATACAAGTATACATATATAACATGAACCACATCTATTAGATCCTGCACCTCAGGAAAGCGCTGTCGAGCTCTCCTTCCCCTCCTCACCCTGGGTGTGGCTCGCTGCATCGCACTGGGACCCGCAGCCTCGGATGGTTGGGCCCTAGGTGTGCCTTGTTGCACCCCACTGGAATCCCCAGCCTCAGAATGTGGGAAACCATGGAATTTCCCGTCAATACTCGTACACTCAGGAAAATGGCTGGCACCTCTGCAGCTCCTCCAGAGTGAGTACAACAGTGGGGGCTTAATCCATTACTTCCCCCTCCCTCTCCCCCTCACCCCCATGCTCTTGGTCTGGAAGGTGGGATTGGAAGATGTTCTCCTCTTCAGGCTCGTCCGCATTTGAATCTTCTTCTGTATTGTCAGGGTTGGCTTCAAGTTCTTCAAAATATAACAGAACAGACAAATGGTTAGCAGCGGAGGAGAGGGCAGGGTGGGTGGCATGAGTAGGCCCACACAGCGCAGGCAGCAGGCTCATTTGAAGGACCACGATGAATGATAGCACATTGCATCAACCGAAGAGTAGATGATGGAGACATCCCCATGAACCGAAGCATGGCTAGCCTACGCAGTACTTAACATTTAGCAAAGCCAGACTGTGGAATTTGCAGGATTTATCCTCTCCCTTGAGTGTGGGCCCAGCTTGTGCAGTGGTGATTGCCTTTCTCCAGGCAGGACCCATAAAAGCAGCGACCCTGTCTTCCAAGTGTGTCAGTGCGTGCAGATTTTCCAGGCCTCCTTCTGTTCGAGTTCTTTCCCTTTCGTTGTGTGCCACCTTCCTCTGCAAAGATGAAAATATAACTTTTTACAGAGGGTGTCTTTCTGCTGGGTGGGACATATACAGATGGTCACATTTACAATTGCAATTCCAGTGAATAAATGAAAATATTACTTTTATTAACTACTTGACCAAAGTCCTGACACTTTTTGCACTGGCCTCCAGACCTCGGGGTGGTCACCATTGCACAGTATTCCTCTGCAAGTTGGTTCCAGTGTTTCTTCATTTCTTTTGTGAAACTTTTATGTGATCTCAGTTGGTTTCCAGCTCATGCCATCTGGCCTCAATTACAGTAACCAGTGCCTCCACTTCACTAAGGAAGACACGAATAACCTCCCGAAAATAATAGGGGACCGAGAGTCGAGCGAGAAGTAGGAACTGAAGGAAATCCTTATTAGTCAGGAAATTGTGCTAGGTAAATTGATCAGATTGAAGGCTGATAAATCCCCAGGGCCTGATAGTCTGCATCCCAGAGTACATAAGGAAGTGGCCCTAGAAATAGTGCATGCATTGGTGGTCATTTTACAACATTCTATAGATTCTGGATCAGTTCCTATGGTAGCTAATGTATCCCCACTTTTTAAAAAAGGAGGGAGAGAGAAAACAGGGAATTATAGACCGGTTAACCTGACAGTGGGGTTAACCGGTCTATAATTAGTGGGGAAAATGTTGGAATCAATTATTAAAGATGTAATAGCAGCGCATTTGGAAAGCAGTGACAGGATCGGTCCAAGTCAGCATGTATTTATGAAAGGGAAATTGTGCTTGACAAATCTTCTAGAATTTTTTTAGGATGTAACTAGTAGAGTGGACAAGGGAGAACCAGTGGATGTGATGTATTTGGACTTTCAAAATGCTTTTGACAAGGTCCCACACAAGAGATTGTGTGAAAAATTAAAGCACATGGTATTGCGGTTAATGTATTGACGTGGATAGAGCATTGGTTAGCAGCCAGGAAGCAAAGAGTTGGAATAAACGGATCCTTTTCAGAATGGCAGGCAGTGACTAGTGGGGTACGGTAAGGTTCAGTGCTGGTCACAATTTCCTGACCCCAGCTATTTACAATATACATTAATGATTTAGACGAAGGAATTGAATGCAATATCTCCAAGTTTGCAGATGACACTAAGCTGGGTGGCAGTGTGAGCTGTGAGGAGGATGCTAAGAGGCTGCAGGGTGACTTGGATAGGTTAGGTGAGTGGCAAATGCATAGCAGATGCAGTATAATGTAGATTAATATGAGGTTATCCACTTTGGGGGCAAAAACAGGAGGGCAGAATATTATCTGAATGGTGATAGATTAGGAAAAGGGGAGATGCAACGAGACCTGGGTGTCATGGTACATCAGCAGGTGGTGAAGAAGGCAAATGGCATGTTGGCTTTCATAGCGAGAGGATTTGAGTACAAGAGCAGGGAGGTCTTACTACAGTTGTACAGGGTCTTGGTGAGGCCACACCTTGAATATTGTATACAGTTTTGGTCTCCAATCTGAGGAAGGACATTCTTGCTATTGAGGGAGTGCAGCGAAGGTTCACCAGACTGATTCCTGGGATGGCAGGACTGACATATGAAGAAAGACTGGATCTACTAGGCTTATCTTCCCTGGAATTTAGAAGAATGAGAGGGGATCTCATAGAAACATATACAATTCTGATGGGATTGGACAGGCTAGATGCAGGAAGAATGTTCCCGATCTTGGGGAAGTCCAGAAACAGGGGTCACAGTCGAAGGATAAGGGATAAGCCATTTAGGACTGAGATGAGGAGAAACTTCTTCACTCAGAGAATTGTGAACCTGTGGAATTCTCTACCACAGAAAGTTGTTGAGGACAGTTCGTTAGATATATTCAAAAGGGAGTTAGAGGTGATCCTTACGGCTAAAGGGATCAAGGGGTATGGAGAGTAAGCAGGAATGGGGTACTGAAGTTGCATGATCAGCCATGATCATATTGAATTGTGGTGCAGGCTTGAAGGGTCGAATGGCCTACTCCTGCACCTATTTTCTATGTTTCTACGTTTCTATCCTGTAAGAAATTCTTGGTCCTTGAGCCGCGTTGCATCTTGTATTGCAGCTCTGATTTTTCCACTGAGAATTAAAGTTCTCACACTCAACCGCCTCTTTAAAAATGGACGAATACAGACTGGGTGCTGTACTGGACATGCGCACCCAAAGCAGTCACGTGAAAAACGGTTCTTTTCCCCGTGCATGTGCAGAAGAGGTGGCATCATTTTTTCGGCGCAGACATTAGTCCCCACCCCCCCAAAGCTAAAGGACAGGCTGCGCGGCCCCAATTTCAAAAAATAGAATGGGGACACTTGCTACTTATTTTTTTGGAGTTGTCATAGGGCCCCAAAAAAACGGCTGTAACTCTGGCAATACGCAAAAAAAACGGCATTGTGGAAAATTGAGCCCTATGTATGTAGAATTTTATTTGTGCTTTTTAAAAATTTCTGTCACTCTGTGTGCCTCTTGCACACTTTTACCCCCTTTTGCTTTGCACGGTTTAAATGGTTCTATAATGGATGCACGATCCGCTCCACAAGTTTACTTCCTCAGCATTGAATGTGAAAGTTGCTCTATGTGTCTGTCTCTGTTCCTCTGTATCTATCTTCCTTTCCCTCACTGACTCTCTGCCTGTCTCTTTGTCTGTAAAATAACTCTCTTGAAAATAGTTTTCCTGTTAAAACTTACCTAAAAAATGCCCAGAGTTGTTTTGAAGTCTTTAGAAAAAGCAAACGCATAATTATTATCACACCCTGTCTGACCTCATGCTTTAAGCACTGCACAGGTTGCTTGCAAAGAAGCATTTTCTGAGTTTTCACCAGAGTATTTGCATTGACTCAGACTGTGACATGCTGGGAATTGTCGTCATAGGTGCTTTCTGAGCATTGTAATTGTCTACGAATACCATGAACTCAAGCCCTAGGCTTTTCAGAAAGGAACAGGCATCCAATGGAAAATATTGTTGGACACATGTTAAAAACAAAAGATGTATAGTTATGTTTAATGCTTTTCTTGCAATTTTTGTAATTTACTTTTATTTGTAATGTTACAAACCTTATTTCCAGTACAATGCCATTAGCTGGTACGAGTTCAAAAATGGCTCCTTAAAAATATATTTTGGATGATTTCATTGATTCACATTTTTTTATTTTGGTAGCTGTTAGTAATTGTCCATTTTTGATTTGTAATTGTTTGTTTGTTCCCATTTGTGCTTGCTACTTGCTGGTTGGTATCATGCCTCACACCTGTGATTTGTTGCTGTATTATGTAGATGAAATTTGAACCAATCAAGTCTATGTGTTACATAAACATTTGCATGCAAAAGGTTTGACACCCAAGGTATGCTAAAGTATGACGCCTGAAGTGTGACAGATACAAGTGCTTGTGGTACACAGTGTTTTTCTACATGTGGATACTTATACAGGGTACTACATATAACAGAATAAATTGTGTATTAAATAGTGCTCTCCGGGACTCACTCTCAACCTCTTCACCTTGCTATCTCACTGCCCTCCTTCAAAAGCCTCTACATAGGATTACATAGGATACACAGCATAGAAACAGGCAATTCGGCCTAACCAGTCCATGCCAGCATTTACGCTCCACTCGAGCCTCTTGCCATCTTTCCTCATTTAACTATATCAGCAAAACCCTCTATTTCCTTCTCCCTCATATGCTTATCTAGTTTCCCCTTGATAGCATCTATACTATTCGCTTCAACTATTCTCTATGGAAGCAAGTTCCACATTCTCACTACACTCTGGGTAAAGAAGTTTCTTTTGAATTCCCTTTTTGATTTCTTGGTGACTATCTTATATTGATGGGCTCTAGTTATGACCTTCCCCACAAGTGGAAACACTCTCGCTGTATCTACTCTATCAAAACCTTTCATAATTTTAAAGTCTTCTATTAGGTCACCCCTCAGCCTTCTCTTTTGAAGAGAAAAGAGACCGAGAAGCCGAAATTCAAGGTCTCAGAGATACCCGGTACTGCCCGTTTGCAGCAGTCATTTGTCAAAATTGAATGGCTGCTGCTTTGGTGTCAACTGGTCGACCCGACCGAAATTCAGGTCAGGGATTTTTAGGCTTGGACCCGATTCCGCCCAATTCTGGTGACCGCCGAAAGCAAGTCATCAGTTAGTGCACCACCGGTTTTAATAAAGCAAAATACATACCTCCCTAAATTCAGCTGAACTCGTCGATCCCCCGCCACGCGGTGCCTCTGACAGGTTTTTCTGTCGGAGCATCCTCTGAAGACTGTGTGCGGCCTGGCAGTGCGGCGGCCCTTAAAGGGGAGGGCCCACTGTCGACTTCTCGATCGGCCAACAAAATACCGTCCCCAGGTTCAGCCCGGCCACCAATGGGCAGCCTGGCCAAAACCCTCCCTGGTGGCCCAGTGGCCGAAGATTAAAAATGACAGAATCTCTCCCCTTTAACAGAGGGGAAAGAGCGTGGTGACGCACATGTGCTGTGACGTCACCCTATTCTAGTGCTGATTGACAGCAGCGGAGTCTCTGTCTGACCTATGTTCAGCCACTTAGCCTGGCTTTCAGTCTACGGCCCGCCCCCATTAAGACTCATTTCCTCTGGGGCTTTGAAAAAATTTCAAAGTCCTGAAAATGGCTCTTCCGACCGCGTCAAGGATCCCAGCGATAAGTACCACTAAAAATCATGGCGCACCTGAATTTCGGCCCCCCAGTCTGTTCATCCTTTCCTGATAGGTTTAACCTTGCATTTCTGGTATCACCTTGTAAATCTTTTTTGCACACTCTCCTGTGTCTCTATATCCTTTTTATAATATGGTGACCAAAATTGTACACTGTACTCCAAGAGCATAACTTCTCTACTTTTCAATTCCATCCCTCCAGAAATAAACCCAAGTGGGCCTTATTAACCTGCATTGCTATTTTTAGTGATTTGTGTGTTTATACTCTGAGATCTCTTTGCTCTTCTACCCCATTTAAATTTTTATTTTCCAAGTCTCATGTGACCGCCTTATTTTGCTTACCATAATGTAATACAGATTGAGCGTCCGAAATCCGGAGTTCCAAAATTCGGAATGTTCTGGAATCCGGACACCGGGCCGATCCGTGCAGGGTTGTCCGGAAACTAGAAAATGTTCCAAAAACTGGACTCCCCCCGCCTCGATGACCCGACTTTGCCCTAGTCCTCGGCGGCCTGACCTCGCTCCGGCCCGACCTCGCTCCGGCCCGACCTCGCCCCGGCCCGACTTCGCCCTGGCCCGATTTCGCCCCGGCCATCGGCGGCCCGACCTCCCCCCAGTCCTCGGTGGCCCAACCTCCCCTCGGCTCTACCTCGCTCTGCCCCTTGGAGGCTGATCTCGCCCCGGCCCTTGGTGGCCCAACCTCCCCCCTGCTCTATCTCGCTCTGGCCCTTGGCAGCCAATCTCGCCCCGGCCCTCGGCAGTCCAATCTCGTCCCGGCCCTCGGTGGCCCGACCTCACTCCGGCCCGACCTCACTCTGGCCCTACCTCGCCCTGGTCCGACCTCACTCCGGCCCGACCTCGCCCTGGTCCGACCTCACTCCGGCCCGACCTCACCCTGGCCCTACCTCGCCCTGGTCCGACCTCACTCCGGCCCGACCTCGCCCTGGCCCTATCTCGCCCTGGTCCGACCTCACTCCGGCCCGACCTCGCCCTGGCCCTACCTCGCCCTGGTCCGACCTCGCCCTGGCCCTACCTCGCCCTGGTCCGACCTCACTCCGGCCCGACCTCGCCCTGGCCCTACCTCACCCTGGTCCGACCTCACTCTGGCTCTACCTCGCCCCGCCCCTACCTCGCTCTGGCCCTCAGTGGCCCGACCTCGCCCCGGCCCGACCACCCCAGCCCCGACTACCCCCCTTCTCCCCCCTCCCCCCCTTACCTCGGTGGGCCGACCTCGCCCCCTTACCTTGGCTGCCCGACCCCACCTACCTCGGCCCAGGCAAAGATGTTCCAAAATCTGGAAATACCCGGAATCCGGAACGGCCTCGGTTCCGAGGTTTCCGGATTTCAGACGCTCAACCTGTACCTCATACTTATCTGTGTTGAAATTAATTTGCCAATTATATGCCCATTCTGCAAGTTTATTAATGTCCTCTTGTATTTTGTTGCAGTTCTCCTCAGTATTGACTATTCCCCACCCCCAAATTTGGTGTCATCCTCAAATTTAGAAAAAGTGTTTTTGTGATTCCGAAATCTAATCGTTAATATAAAGTGTGAAGAACATTGGTCCCAGGACTGATCCTTGTGGGATCCCACTTTCCAGTTCTGCCATTCTGAATAGCTACCCTTTAACCCTGCTCTCTGCTTTCTGTCTTGAAGCCAGCTAACTACCCATTCTGCTACTGATCCCTTGACTCCGCAATCTCTGACCTTATTCATTAGTCTATTCTTTGGTACTTTAGCGAAGGCCTTTTGGAAATCTAGGAAAATTACATCTACTACATTACCCTTGTGCATGCTCTCTGTTACATCTCCAAAGAATTCCATGAGATTGGTCAAGCAAGACTTTCCCTTTTGAAATCCATGCTGACTATTCATTATTATATTTTTGACTTATAGATGTTCTTCTATTTTTTTCCTTTAGTAAGGATTCCATTATTTTTCCTACCATCGATGTAAAGCTGATTGGTCTATAGTTCCCTGGACATGTTCTATCTCCCTTCTTAAATATAGGTATTATGTTAGTCCTCTAGCACTACACTTTTTTCTAACATATTATTAAATATGTGTAATAGTGCCTCTGCTATCTTTTCCATTGATTCTTTTAAAATTTGTGGATGTAAACCTGGGGTTTAATCCACTTTGAGTTTGATTAATTTATTTAATATTTCTCCTCTTTTTATTTTAAATGCTGTTATATCTAATCTCAATTTCCGATGTCATGTTCACCTGATCTGTCTCCCTTGTAAATATTGAAGCAAAGTAATTATTTAATTTTTCTGCCATTTCACTATCGCTGCCTATGATTTTGTCCTGACCGTCCCTTAGTGGCCCTATTCCCATCCCAATTTTCCTTTTTTTAATTCATGTTTTATGTTTATTGATCATTTAATTTCATAGCTCCTCTTTGCCTTCCTAATTGTTTTTTTGACTTCTTTTCTAATCTCTTCGTATTCTCCTTGCCATGCTCTCCCCTGCTGTCCATGTACTTAGTGTATGCCTCTTTCCTTACCCTCAATTTTTCCCTTATGTCTTTATTCATCCATGGTGTCTCAGTAGTGTTTAGCTAGTTCTTGTTCTTTTAGCAAAATAAATTTTCCTGGACTCTATTGAATACCGTTTTAAATATTTCCCATTACTGTTCTACATCATTGTTTGCCGATACAAAACCAGCCTCTTCAACTGTGCCTTTGGTTACTCCCTTGACTTCTCTCCTGCTCAGTGTTGAACGCTTCCTCTTGTAAAGAAACTTTAGAGATTTTTGTTGCGCGATAGGTGTTGTATAAATGTAAGTTGTTGTTACATGGATGCTTGTGAGGTTGAGAGAGCCTGATCTAGGATCAAAGATATTAAAGTTGATCATAAAGCTGGATTTGAATGTACTGCAGTGTTATTTTCTTCTGCTTGTCAGCTAATTCTCCAGTCTGCTCATGTTTTATTCTTTGTTCTTAACTGAAAGTTATTACATGATTACATTGTATCGACACCAAGTTACAACAAGTTAACTGTTGCATATCAATACTCATTTAAATCTAATCCACAGTACTAACAGTGCAAGGGAAGCTGAGGAAGTTTACTGCACGTGGCTAGTTGTGACTGTCTATAAAAGTATGCAAAAGAATCTGTGGCCATTAGCCTCCCTGGGTGGTCATTCTAATGGCAAAGTGTTGTACCAACTGGGTGACCTCATTTGAAGCCCAGCTTGGCTGACGTGCAGACTTGCTTACCCTCGTTTGCCAAGTTAAATCAGCTCTCAGCTGAGTTGCGGGGAGGGGGTATATGAAGCAATGGGAAAGGAAGAAAAACTGTTCAGAGAGCCTTGCAATGCTGAAGCCCACCGCCTGTCAGTCAAGTGCAGAGCAGCTTTGACAGGGACTGTGGAGGAATGTTCAACCCAGATAACTGCACCCTCCCAGCAGGAGGAGAGTGCGGATGAAGGTGGCAGCAGGCGGGACCATAAAAGGGGAAAACGCACAAAAATATTTTAAAAAATCATTCTGAGCCAAGTCTACAAACAAAACCAGTTTGAATCCACCCACTCTGGAACATTGGACAGACAATGTGGTGAATCTGGTTACCACTGGTCTGGAATTACAGATCAGGCCACCTCACACTCAATGCCGAAGAATTTTCTAAAACGCTTAAAAAGTAAAACTGAATAACTTTTTTTGAAGAGGTAACATTTATATGGAGCTTAGCTGAATATTACAGGAAGCAATAAATCGGAGCAGTCTGCTGGCTTATTTTTAAAAAACTAAACAGCTTACTGTTGAATAAATGAACGGGCTTAATAATGATGCCTGGAATTTTCCTGCTGGAGACAACAGCCCCAATCTAAGTTTTATGGTGACAGTTAGCCACAGTGCAGAGAGTCAAACAGACACAGTGACAACCCGCAATGCATTCAACAGGGTGTATAACTATTGGAAAACTTCTGTAATGTACAGGTATTTGTAAAATCTACAGAGGTTTCCTGCAGAGACCTGAACACAGTTATCAGCTCTTGTCCTGTGCGGCAGGGTTGCAGATAAATCCAAACTGTAAAAACATAATCTTGTCTACTGCACATGGTACAGTGTCATTCGCCACATTGGCTGACCTATGTATTAGGATTTACAGATGATAAAAATCAAGTAGAGAGAGAGAGAGAGGGGGAACATATGCTAAACTCAGCATTTACTCATAGTCCATTTATTAGAATATACAAAGATAAGCAAAGGGATTTGCACTGGCTCAGCATTAACACCATATGGGTGGTTTATTACAAAGTAATTACTGCTTGGGCTAAAGTACCAAATCACAATCAGAGAGCTGACAGATGATAAATAAATAAATGATACCACACAGCAACTAATCTCTAAATCTAAACAGGTGATTATGAGGAATTACACGAGATCGATTTATCAGAAGGAATTGTGTGACTCGAGAAAAATGTCCAGGAATGTTGTCCTTTTAAAAACTCTTAAATAGAAATGGATGCATATTCACAATATTTTACTTGTACATATGACAGAAAGGAATTTCTGATTGTCAGAAAAGGTTCCAGGTGCACTTACAACTAACAGCAGAAAGTTGCTCTCCCTCCAATTTGAACAATGATATCTCGATATACTTCAAACTTTCACAAGTGTCCAAATGCAATACATCAATAATCAGTTTACATTTTGGGATGAAAATAGTTGCCATCCATCAATGTTACTTCAAATACCAACAATCCATTTAAAAAATACTTTTCTTAATTCTAGACTCCAATAGAAATGTTTAAATACGAAAGTAAAGTGATTTGCCCTGATGGCTCAGCAGTTAAATGTATTGCATGATATAATGCTGAGCCAGACAGGTGAAGAAAGTCCGAGGTCCGATTAACAACCTCGACTGGAGCAGTGATGGAGGACTGCAACAGCATGCAGCTTCCGTAAATAAAAGGAAATTACTCAGCTGCAACACACCAGTGATCATGGAGGTAGGGCGGGGCGGGGTGGGGTGTGATATTGAGATCAGTGGCAGGGGAGCTGGTCAAGTGAATTACTTTGTACTGGATGGCCTTGAACTTCTTGAGTTTTCTGTTGTCACTGCACCCATCCATCATCATCACCATAGGCAGTCCCTCGAAATCGAGCAAGACTTGCTTCCATTCCAAAAGTGAGTTCTCAGGTGACTGAACAGTCCAATACGGGAATTACAGTCTCTGTCGCAGGTGGGACAGACAGTCGTTGGAGGAAAGGGTGGGTAGGGAGTCTGGTTTGCCACACGCTCCTTCCGCTGCCTATGCTTGTTTTCTGCATGCTCTCGGCGACGAGATTCGAAGTGCTCAGCGCCTTCCCGGATGTTCTTCCTCCACTTAGGGCGGTCTTTGGCCAGGGACTCCCAGGTGTCAGTGGGGATGTTGCACTTTATCAAGGAGGCTTTAAGGGTGCCCTTGAAACGTTTCCTCTTCCCACCTGGGGCTCACTTGCCGTATAGGAGTTCCGAATAGAGCGCTTGTTTTTGGAGTCTTGTATCCGGCATGCAGACAGTGTGGCCCGCCCAACGGAGCTGGTCAAGTGTGGCAAGTGCTTCGATGCTGGGGATGTAGACCTGATAGAGAACACTGACTTTGGTGCGTCTGTCCTCCCAGGGGATTTGCAGGATCTTGTGGAGACATCGTTGGCGGTATTTCTCCAGAGATTTGAGGTGTCTACTGTATATAGGTCCAAGTTTCTGAGCTATACAGGAAGGCGGGTATCACTACAGCCCTGTAGACCATAAGCTTGGTGCCAGATTTGAGAGCCTGATTTTTGAACTCTCTCTTCCTCAGGTGGCCGAAGGCTGCGCTGGTGCACTGGAGGCAGTGTTGAATCTCGTTGTCGATGTCTGCCCTCGCTGATAATAGGCTCCTGAGGTATGGAAAGTGGTGCACATTGTCCAGGGCCGCGCCATGGATCTTGATGACTGGGGGGCAGTGTTGTGTGGTGGGGTCAGGTTGGTAGAGAACCTTTGTCTTACGGATATTTAGTGTAAGGCCCATGCTTTTGTATGCCTCGGTGAAGATGTTGATGATGACTTGGCGTTCAGCCTCTGAACGTGCGCAGATGCAAGCGTCGTCCGCACACTGTAGTTCGACAACAGAGGATGGGATGGTCTTGGATCTGGCCTGAAGGCAATGAAGGTTGAACAGGTTCCCACTGGTTCTATAGTTTAGTTCCACTCCAGCGGGGAGCTTGTTGAGTGTGAGGTGGAGCATTGCAGCGAGGAAGATCGAGAAGAACGTTGGCGCAATGACGCAGCCCTTCTTGACCCCGGTTCGGACATTGATTGGGTCTGTGGTGGATCCATTGGTCAGAATCACGGCTTGCGTGCATCATGGAGCAGGCGGAGGATGGCGACAAACTTTTAGGGGCAACCAAAATGGAGCCATCCAGACAAGTGGTGAATATTCCATCACCCCCCTGACTTGAGCCTTGGTGGTGGAGAAGTTTGCTGCAACGGTGTTGCCAGATGTATGTGCATAGGTGTGTCAGATAAGAACAGGAGGACACTTGGTTGTAATATGCTTTAGGTTGAATAGCTTATCGGTACTCATTATCTAGTCTCATGCATGAAGAGTGGACACTGAGTGAGCTAACATATGATGTGCACCTCAGCATATCTACATTATTAGTACATGCCTGACCATTAGTGTGCTGACCCTACCTGACTTCATTCATATAATGGGGCTAAGCTTCCGGTCCATATTGAGCTTGGCATTGGGAATCACCGGGAGGAGGGGAATTGTGTGTAAAAGTTTTTAAAAAGCTGTTTATAAGAGATGATGACTAAGGGGATATGGCCATGTAAACAAAAGTTTCTGCACATGGAGATACAGATGACTAATGTTATTTTTCATGTATATGCTAGTTTTTGCCAAGGCTGTTTGGGTAATAGAAATACCAAGTAAAACCCAGTTCCAAGAAAGAGAATATATTTTCTTTACTTGATCTTGATCACCTCTAAATCCCAATACCTAGGTAATCAAGTGAACTGCTTTGTACAGGATGGTGTCAAACTTCTTGAGAGTTGTGCTGCTTGCTGCACCCATCCAGACAAGTAGTGAGTATTCCACTATACCCCTGAATTGAGCCTTGTAGGTAGCTGGGAGGCTTTGAAAGGACAAGAGGTTAGACACTTGTCGAAGAATACTCAACCTCTGTCCTGTACAGGTTGAACCTCCCTAATCCAGATCTCCCTTATACGGAATCACCCCTCGTCTGGAACCATTCCCAGCCACCGGGTGGCGCATGCGCAGAACTCCGACATGAACAAATTGAAGTCCTTCCTCGCTGCTGACTCCCTCAATCGCTGGCCTGATTCCGCGATCCACCGCAGCCGCCCCCCCCTCCCCCCCACCGCCCCCATGATCTCTCTACCGCACTCCCAGCCCCAAGCCAGCCAGCCCCCATATCCTCTTCCTCAGTACCTGTACCATCCAATTTAACGTGAACACCCCTCGTCCAGAAAAATCCCTTATCCGGAACAGGCCAGGTCCTGAGGGTTCTGGATAAGGGAGATTCAACCTGTACTTGTCGTGTTGGTTTGGCTGGTCCAGTTTAGCTTCTGGTCAATAGTGACCCTCAGGATGTTGATGATGGTAGAGCTCAGAGATGATGGTGCCATTGAAGGTCAGAAGAGGATAGTTGGACCTTTTCTTGTTGGAGATAGTCATTGCCTAGTACATCTGTGATGTAAATATTACCTGCCATTTATCAGCCCAAAACCAGATAATCCAGGTCCTGCCTGTAGGCAGATGAAACTGAACACTATAGAATTGTCAGTGAACAGCCCCACTTCTGCCCTATCACAGAGAGAAGGTTTTTGATGAAGCAGCTGATGATGGTTGAGGAACTATGGCAGCAATGTCCTGAGGTTGCAATGATTGGCATCCAATAGCTGTAACTAACTACCTGTATGTCAGCTCTGACTGCAGCCACTGGAGGGTTTTCCTATTGACCTCTATCGATTTCAGTGTTGCTAAGACTCCTTGGTGTCACACTCAGTTGAATGGTGCCTTGATGTCAAGGATAGCTCTTCCACCTCATTGCTGGCATTCTGCTCTTGCACCCATATCTGGATCAACACAACAAGGTCTGGAGGTAATTGGCTCTGGCAGTAACTGAACAGCATTGGTGAGCTGTTATTGGTGAGTGGGTGTTGTTTTGATAGAAAGGAGAATAGTAAAAGTGGAGGGCAGAGAAACCTAAGGCAAAAAACAAAAAGGGCCACATTACAGCAAAATTCTAAAGGGGCGAAGTGTGTTAAAAAGACAAGCCTGAAGGCTCTGTGCCTCAATGCGAGGCATATTCGGAATAAGGTGGACGAATTAACTGCGCAGATGGCAGTTAACGGGTATGATGTAATTGGCATCACGGAGACATGGCTCCAGGGTGACCAAGGATGGGAACTCAACATCCAAGGGTATTCAGCATTCAGGAAGGAAAGACAGAAAGGGAAAGGAGGTGGGGTGGCGTTGCTGGTTAAAGAGGAAATTAATGCAATAGTAAGGAGGGACATTAGCCTGGATGATGTGGAATCGGTATGGGTGGAGCTGCGGAATTCCAAAGGGCAGAAAACGCTAGTGGGAGTTGTGTACAGGCCACCAAATAGTAGTAGTGAGGTTGGGGACAGCATAAAACAAGAAATAAGGGATGTGTGCAATAAAGGTACAGCAGTTATCATGGGCGACTTTAATCTACATATTGATTGGGCTAACCAAACCGGTAGCAATGCGGTGGAGGAGGATTTCCTGGAGTGTATTAGGGATGGTTTTCTAGACCAATATGTCGAGGAACCAGCTAGAGAGCTGGCCATCCTAGACTGGGTGATGTGTAATGAGAAGGGACTAATTAGTAACCTTGTTGTGCAAGGCCCCTTGGGGAAGAGTGATCATAATATGGTAGAATTCTTTATTAAGATGGAGAGTGACACAGTTAATTCAGAAACTAAGGTCCTGAACTTAAGGAAAGGTAACTTCGATGGTATGAGACGTGAATTGGTGAGAATAGACTGCCAAAGGATACTTAAAGGGTTGACGGTGGATAAGCAATGGCAAACATTTAAAGATCACATGGATGAACTTCAGCAATTGTACATCCCTGTCTGGAGTAAAAATAAAACGGGGAAGGTGGCTCAACCATGGCTAACAAGGGAAATTAAGGATAGCGTTAAAGCTAAGGAAGAGACATATAATTTGACTAGAAAAAGCAACAAACCTGAGGACTGGGAGAAATTTAGAATTCAACAGAGGAAGACTAAGTTTAATTAAGAGGGGGAAAATAGAGTACGAAATGAAGCTTGCAGGGAACATAAAAACTGACTGCAAAAGCTTCTATAAATATGTGAAGAGAAAAAGATTAGTGAAGACAAACGTCGTCCCTTGAAGTTGGATTCAGGTGAATTTATAATGGGGAACAAAGAAATGGCAGACCAATTGAGCAAATACTTCGGTTCTGTCTTCACGAAGGAAGACACAAATAACGTTCCGAATGTACTAGGGGACAGTAGGTCTAGTGAGAAGGAGGAACTGAAGGATATCCTTATCAGGCGAGAAATTGTGTTAGGGAAATTGATGGGATTGAAGGCCGTTAAATCCCCGGGGCCTGATAGTCTGCATCCCAGAGTACTTAAGGAAGTGGCCCTAGAAATAGTGGATGCATTGGTGATCATTTTCCAACAGTCTATTGACTCTGGATCAGTTCCTATGGACTGGAGGGCAGCTAATGTAACACCATTTTTTTAAAAAGGAGGGAGAGGGAAAACGGGGAATTATAGACTGGTTAGCCTGACATCTGTAGTGGAGAAAATGTTGGAATCAATCACTAAGGATGAAATAGCAGCACATTTGGAAAGCAGTGACAGGATTGGACCAAGTCAGCATGGATTTATGAAAGAGAAATCATGCTTGATGAATCTTCTGGAATTTTTTGAGGATATAACTGGCAGAGTGGACAAGGGAGAACCAGTGGATGTGGTATATTTGGACTTTCAAAAGGCTTTTGACAAGGTCCCGCAAAAGAGATTGGTGTGCAAAATCAAAGCGCATGGTATTGGGGGTAATGTACTGTCGTGGATAGAGAACTGGTTGGCAGACAGGAAGTAGAGAGTCGGGATAAGCGGATCCTTTTCAGAATGGCAGGCAGTGACTAGTGGGGTGCCGCAGGGCTCCGTGCTGGGACCCCAGCTCGTTACAATATACATTAATGATTTAGATGAAGGAAATGAGTGTAATATCTCCAAGTTTGCAGATGACACTAAACTGGGTGGCGTTGTGACCTGTGAGGAGGACACTAAGAGGCTGCAGGATGACTTGGACAGTTTAAGTGGGTGGGCAAATGCATGGCAGATGCAGTATAATGTGGATATTTGTGAGGTTATCCACTTTGGGGGCAAAAACACAAAGGCAGAATATTATCTGAATGGCGGAAGATTAGGAAAAGGGGAGGTGTAACGAGACCTGGGTGTCATGGTACATCAATCATTGAAAGTTGGCATGCAGGTACAGCAGGCGGTGAAGAAGGCAAATGGCATGTTGGCCTTCATAGCTAGGGGATTTGAGTATAGGAGCAGGGAGGTCTTACTGCAGTTGTACAGGGCCTTGGCGTGGCCTCACCTGGAATATTGTGTTCAGTTTTGCTTTCCTAATCTGAGGAAGGATGTTCTTGCTATTGAAGGAGTGCAGAGAAGGTTCACCAGACTGATTCCCGGGATGGCTGGTCTGACATATGAGGAGAGACTGGATCGACTGGGTCTTTATTCACTGGAGTTTAGAAGAATGAGCGGGGATCTCATAGAAACATATAAAATTCTGACGGGACTGGACAGGTTAGATGCAGGAAGAATGTTCCCGATGTTGGGGAAGTCCAGAACCAGGGGACATAATGTAAGGATAAGGGGTAAGCCATTTAGGACTGAGAGGAGGAGAAACTTCTTCACTCAGAGTTGTTAACCTGTGGAATTCCCTACCGCAGAGAGTTGTTGATGCCAGTTCGTTGGATATATTCAAGAGGGAGTTAGATGTGGCCGTTACGGCTAAAGGGATCAAGGGGTATGGAGAGAAAGCAGGAAAGGGTGCTGAGGTGGATGATCAGCCATGATCTTATTTAATGGTGGTGCAGACTCGAAGGGCCGAATAGCCGACTCCTGCACCTAATTTCTCTGTTTCTATGTTTCTATATTTCATGACACAATTGATGACCTCTTCCATCACCTTACGGACTTTGATGGAGACTGATAGTTCGGCCAGATTAGATTTGTTCTGCTTTTAACAACATTGCATTGTTGTGTACATGCCAGTGCCAGTTCTGTATTGGATAGTGGACCAGGTAGTCCTGGTGTATATATTTTCAGTGCCACAGCTGGGATGTTATCAGGGCCCACAGTCTTCATTACTGTATAGCCTTCATAGTGTGGAGACTGGCCCTGCTTGTCACCCCAGAGCACCCTCCTGATAGGACAGCACTGTAGCATGTGTAGTGGGAGGTGGAGGAAGAGGACTTGAGTGTGCAGCTGATCACAACTGCTACTGGTAGCACAGGTACGACAGTGCAGATTAGCTGCAGGTGCCTTTGCAGCAAAAGACACATCACTGCATTTTGGCTGTCTGTTGACCCAGATCCTCTGTAGCCAGTTCTGTATGGTCAGTGTCTCTGAAGTAAATGGATGGTGGGTACCGGCAAAGGTGGGTAATCTGCCTCTGGTGCAGATTGAGCTGCCTCGCAATCCTCTCTTGATCCTCCTCTTCCTCCTGCAGAAATCAGAAAGGGGTCCACATTGTCCCAATATCACGAATGTACCAAAAAGAAATATGGTAGCGGCAGGGGTTCACTCAGCTAAGTGGACACAGAAAATAAACAAAACAAAGCCAGAGAAAATGCAACAATTTTTATGATAGGGGATTTTAAATGTATTCTCATAAACAACACGTTCCAGAACTCCTGTACACCCATTTTATATGGATATGATGAGCCTTGCTAGGGAACTCCTGAACTGGGATATTTCAAGGCCGTGTTTCTGATATTCATTCGTTTAAAACCCTTTAGTTGCATAAAGTGGTTACACCATATGAATGATCAACTTCAGCAGTGTTGGGACTTGTATTCAAAATGTATCTTCTTACTCTTCATTTCTCCAGATAAAGGATTGAAACAGATTATAATTTAATGGGAGTCTCAGATAAGCCTCAACAATTACCAAGAGGTTCTAGATGCTTTGATCAGAATGTATTGGCAGCATCTTTCAGGAACATGATCCCCACTCAATTCTGCTGACCCATTTATTATTATTGTACAGAGACGCCAATATATATCTCCTTGTCCTTTCATTTTCTCATTCTGTTTTCACACAATTATTAATTATTAAACGTGAATTTTCATCTATGTCAGAAAAACAGACACAGAGAACATCTGCTGTAACGTATAGGTAAAGCATGTTGATGCTGAATTGTTTGCAATACAATTTACTTCTATTTTAGGAAACTAATTTTGCGGGATCAATCTATATAATTAAAAGCTTTACATCTTGCACTCATCCACCTTTCAAAGGCATTACATCTGTAAATATGCCAAAAAAATCCCTGATTGGCTTAAATAGCTATTTTTGTGTTAAATATCCAACTGACTAAATGTGAATGAATCAAAAGTTGAAAAATAGGCGCAGACAGATTTCTGCTCTTCAAACTGTTTAAGCATGCCAAATGTCTCTTCAATTATATTGCTGCCTCTCAATTATGCTTCATTGTTTACTTTTTGCTGGAAGTGTGGGATGGAGGGGTCAGGTGGAGATTGTGTATCGTGTCACAAGTCATGAGTGAGTAATTCATATTGCTGAGGAACTCACTGTTTCACCTCTTAATATATAAGAACATAAGAAATAGGAACAGGAGTAGGCCACCTGAACCCTCGAGCCTGCTCTGCCATTTAATAAGATCATGGCTGATCTGATCATGGGCTCAGCTCCACTTCCCTGCCCGCTCCCCATAGCCCTTTATTCCCTTATCGCTCAAAAATCTGTCTATCTCCTCCTTAACTATATTCAATGACCCAGCCTCCACAACTCTCTGGGGCAGAGAATTCCATAGATTTACATCCCTCTGAGAGAAGAAATTCCTCCTTCTCTCAGTTTTAAAATGGGCGGCCCCTTATTTTGAGACTATGTCCCCTAGTTTTAGTTTCCCCTATGAGTGGAAATATTCTCTCTGCATCCACCTTGTCGAGCCCCTTCATTATCTTATATGCTTCAATAAGATCAGTTCTTATTCTTCTGAACTCCAATGTGTACAGGCCCAACCTACTCAACCTATCTTCATAAGTCAACCCCCTCATCTCTGGAATTAACCTAGTGAACCTTCTCTGAACAGCCTCCAATGCAAGTATATCCTTCCTTAAATACGGAGACCAAAACTGTACACAGTACTCCAGGCGTGGCCTCAGCAATACCCTGTACAGTTGGAGCAGGACTCCTCTGCTTTTATACTCTATCTCCCTTGCAATAAAGGCCAACATTCCATTTGCCTTCCTGATTACTTGCTGTACCTGCATACTCACGTTTTGTGTTTCATGCACATGGACCCCCAGGTCCCTCTGTACTGCAGCACTTTGCAATTTTTCTCCATTTAATTATAATTTGCTTTTCAATTTTTTCTGCCAAAGTGGATAACCTCACATTTTCCCAAATTATACTCCATCTGCCAAATTTTTGTTCACTCACTTAGCCTGTCTATATCTCTTTGCAGATTTTATGTGTCATCTCACAATTTGCTTTCCCACCCATCTTTTTATCATCAGCAAACTTGGCTACATTACACTCAGTCCCTTCATCCAAGTCATTAATATAGATTGTAAATAGTTGAAGACCCAGCACCGATCCCTGCGGCACCCCACTAGTCACTGTTTGCCAACCAGAAAATGACCCATTTATCCCGACTCTTTATTTTCTGTTAGTTAGCCAATCCCCTATCCATGCTAATATATTACCCCTAACCCTGTGAACTTTTATCTTGTGCAGTAACCTTTTATGTGGCACCTTATCGAATGCCTTCTGGAAATCCAAATACACCACATCCACTGGTTCCCCCTTATCCACCCTGTTTGTTACATCCTCAAAGACCTCCAGAAAATTTGTCAAACATGATTTCCCTTTCATAAAACTATACTGACTTTGCTTGATTGAATTATGCTTTTCCAAATGTCCCGCTACTTCTTCCTTAATAATGGACTCCAGCATTTTACCAACAACAGATGTTAGGCTAACGTCTATAGTTACCTGCTTCCCTTGTAAACTATTCATTCATTTTGGTTCCAGACGATTTGGAAGTTTATCAAGAAGCAAGCTTTTCTGTTGATGAACATTGTGGAATATTGTACAGTTGCTTCAATGCCAGCTGGGTGCAGTTGATGTACTCTTGGGAAGACCACATCTTTGGAAGGACCAAAGCCTCCCCCATAGCTACAGGCCTGCGGTGTTTTTAATGTGTTCAACATCATGTTAAAACAGGGTATCTGTGACTTGGATAATATAATGGTGAACCACAAATTGAGTGATCCTTGTCAAGTTTCCTGCTGTTGGGTGGAAGGAACCCCTGGCAAAAAAATTGAGGCCATTGTCCGTTTTACTGGTACTAGTAGTGCAGTACTGATGTTGTTCCTTGCTTGCAGGTTTGGTTCCTGGAGATAGCACAATTAATTCACAATTAATAACCTCCTCACACATTGCTCTTTGGTCATCATCATCATCATAGGCAATCCCCCGAAATCGAAGAAGACTTGCTTCCACTCTAAAAGTGAGTTCTTAGGTGACTGAACAGTCCAATATTGGAATTACAGTCTCTGTCACAGGTGGGACAGACAGTCGTTGAAGGAAAGGATAGGTGGGACTGATTTGCCGCACACTGCTTCTGCTCCTTGCACTTGGTTTCTGCATGCTCTCGGTGATGATACTCGAGGTGCTCAGCGCCCTCCCAGATGCACTTCCTCCACTTAGGGAGGTCTTTGGCCAGGGACTCCCAGGTGTCAGTGGGGATGTTGCATTTTATCAAGGAGGCTTTGAGGGTGTCCTTGAAACGCTTCCTCTGCCCACCTTGGGCTCGCTTGTCGTATAGGAGTTCCGAGTAGACCGCTTACTTTGTGAGTCTTGTGTCAGGCATGCAAACAATGTGGCCCGCCCAGCTTCGATGCTGGGATGTTTTCCTGGTCGTGGACGCTAACGTTGGTGCGTCTGTCCTCCCAGCGGATTTGCAGGACCTTGCCGAGTCATCATTGGTGGTATTTCTCCAGCGATTTGAGATGTCTACTGAATATGGTCCATGTCTCTGAGCCATACAGGAGGGTGTTTATCACTACAGCCCTGTAGACCATGAGCTTGGTGGCAGATTTGAGGGTCTGATCTTCGAACACTTTTTTCCGAAGGCGGTCGAAGGCTGCACTGGCGCACTGGAGGCGGTGTTGACAATGTCTGCCTGGCCTTGCTGATAAGAGGCTCCTGTGGTATGGAAAGTGGTCCACATTGTCCAGGGCCATTCCATGGATCTTGATGACTGGGGGGGTAGTGCTGTGTGGCGGGGCCAGGCTGGTGGAGGACCTTTGACTTATGAATGTTTAGTGTAACGCCCATGCTTTCGTACACCTCAGTGAAGATGTTGAGTATGATTGGAATTCAGTCTCTGAATGTGCGCAGACGCAGGCGCCGTCCGTGTACTGTAGCTCTTTGGTGAGGCTGTAGTAGCTTGATCGCTGGCAGTGGACACAATGCCTAGATTAGCACTGGATTCGAGCAATTGCCCTCCAATAGCTTAGGACCTCCTTGGCCCTCATCGGCTACTTTTCCGACTTTCAGCAGTTAGAATTTGCTGATGCACACTTAGTGGGGAATTTTAACCCTCAAAGCAGGCAGGTTTGGGTCAGGTGGGCGGTTAAAGTGTTGAAAATCTGAATCTCGACCCCAACCCGCCTCCAATTCGCCCAATTTTGATTTTAACAGAGGCGGGATGGGGGTGCGGGGCAAAGCGGGCAGCCAACCCACTCCCAGAAGTGGAGTTGGCACTTTAAATATGATAATGAGGCTGGAAGTCACGCTTTTAACCTGCCGGGCAGGTTTAACTGAGGCCGGCTAAGGCTCTCAGGCCTCGGGATTCCTGTCAGCTGCAGCAAAGTGAGGAAAGCCTCAGGGAGCAAACCTTGTGGGCTAGGATGGGCAGAAATGTTTCATCCTGGTCCCCAAGTTCCTCTATCACCAGTCCCCCCATACAAACACCCCCCTGGGGCCGGGATCGAATACCCCGGGGTCGGGGATCGGACTCCTCCCTCATCTCCCCCGATCAGATTTCCCAGGGTCGAGGAGCGGAAGATTGGACCCTCCCCAGCAAATTTGTACATTCACTTTACTTGATGCTTAATAATCCCTTAACCATCAACTCTAGTCTGTGTGTGTGTCATGTATGTACTTTTGGAATCACTAGCCACGAGGTGGCGTCACTGTTGGAGGCCATTGGGCTGCACGCATGTGTGTGCAGCCCAAGTATAAAAGGCCAGCCATTTTGTATATTAGTCACTTTGGGCCTTAATAAAGCAGAGCCAAGGTCATACCTCTTGGAGTTAAACAGTACTCAGTCTAACAGTTATTGCATACACAACAGTGTGAATGTCTGTTCATCTGGTTGAGTCCAAATTACTGCACTCTAGCCAATTAGATGCTTGATCTGCAATAATGAAAAGTGGCAGTAAAAGGCAGAAAATGGAGCCCATGGCCAAAATGCAAAGGTGACCATGTTCTGAAGCTAACTTAGTTATCTTGGTTAAATAATCCCTCAAATATAAAGATACCCGTTTTGTGTACAAGATCTGTTCTCCCAACATCAAGGGCTAGAACTACCACTTTGGTGCTTATCACTCAAAAATGGGCATTATTTCCGGCGTGGGCATTAAAAAAGGGTTTTCAGATCGCCGGCTTCTCGCCCATTCTCAAAACAACTAGTTTACATTTTTGAAAATGGGCGTTACCGCGAGCGATATCAAATGGGTGATAGCATAAATTTTTTTTGACCTTCAGCCGTAAAGTGTGGCTGTCCTTAGCAAAGGCATGGCAACGCTCGATTCCCGCAATTCAGGAGGTCAAGGGTCATCATGACAAGCGCAGAAGAGGAGACAGAGAGAGAGGAAGCTCAGAGGCACTGAAAGCATGTGTGGCTGTGGTGTGTGCTTGTTTGGCTGTGGTGGCAGGCAGAAGGGAGATTCACCAGCAGCAAAAAGCCTACTAAGCACCAAGAACATAGTTGGCACCAAGTTTTTGTCCAACAAATAAGATATAACATGGAAGAGATGGAGGAGGCCCTGGAGCTGGTAACCAGGAACACTGGTGGCAGAGGGCTCCCAGTGGTCCCGGAGCGCGGCACTGCACCCCAAGGTGCCGCACCCCCATTGCCAACCACACATGAGAGCTAGGAGAAACATCTTGCTTCTGGCTCGGAGCACATTCCCACCTCGGGACCGTCCTTTCCCGTTTCCATCCAAGCAGCGCTTCAGCCGTCACCTCGCCCGCCCACTCCCCCCCCACCAATGAAGCATCGCCTGAGGACCTCCTCGGCCAAGCGGCTTGGAGTCAGGAGGGGAAGGGGAAGGGGTAGAGGTGGGGAGGAGGGCGGGGGGAAGGGTTGGTTTGTACAGAAATACTGATAATTTCAGACTAATGTTCGGTTTAAATGTTTTTTATTTAACAAAACTTTGTGGCACATTGGCTCAGATAGCTGCACATTTACACGCTGGTGATTCCTTAACATCAAAGGTATAGTCACACTTAACTTCAATCAACTTAAACTTTAATGGTCACCAAGGTGATGCCCACCAATGATGTATGACCTGCACACCCAGCAGTGTGTCAGCCTTGTAAATAACACCAATGTTCTTTCAGGAAAAGCGATCATTGATAAGCTCCTGATGTAAGGCTCTTGCAGCTATCATGCCACCAAGGGCCCTTTCATGTGGTCTACAGGGGGGCGGGGGCATGGCTTCAGCATCAGCCTGATTGTCTGGGCCGATGTCAGCGTCCACCTCCTCGTCCTCCTTTTCCTCTTTCTGGTGAGGTGGACTGTCAGACTCATCACGCAATTCTTGTCCCCTCCTGATAGCCAATTTGTGTAGCATGGAGCAGACCACCATGAATTGAGCAACCTGCTCAGGGTGGTATTGGAGCTCGCCTCCTGAGTGGTCCAGGCATCTAAAGCGCTGCTTCAGCACTCCAATGGTTTTCCCCACAATATTGTGAATTGCTCTGTGGCTCTCGATGTATCGCCTCTCGGCCTCGGTGTGGGTGTCTTGCAGTGGGGTCATCAGCCAGGTGGCGAGGCCATATCCTTTGTCCCCAAGCATCCAGCATTGACCTTATGGCTCATTGTTAAACAAGTCAGATACAGTGCTCTTACACAGGATGTGAGCATTATGAATGCTGCCCAGAAATTGAGCATTCATTGCCAGTATAATTTGCTGGTGGTCGACAAATAGTTGGGCATCCAAGGAGTGGAATCCCTTGCGGTTCCTGAAAACCTCAGCATTCTGAAAAGGTGCCCGCATCGCAATGTGCATACAGTCTATTGCTCCCTGCACCTTGGGGAAGTTTTCAATTCTGGAGAATCCGAGAGCCCTCTCACTCTGTGCCTCCCTGGTCATAGGGAAGCTGATTCATACATCCCTCCTGCATGCGTACAGGGCTTCAGTGAACTGTCTAATGCAGCATTGTGTGGCATGCTGAGAAAGTCCGCAAGTGTCTCCAGCTGTGGCCTGAAAAGAAGCTGAGGCGTAGAACAACAATGCCGCGGTAACTTTGATCTCGACGGACAGTGCAGTACTGATGGCGCTGGCAGTCTGTGGATCGGCCCTTATCAGCTGGCATACCTCAGTGAAAACCTCTTTGCGGAAGCGCAGTCTCTGAAAGCAGGTGGTGTCGGGCAAGTTGAGGTAAGAATGCTTCTCCTTGTACTTGCGGGGGGTGTAACGTCTGGTCCTCCTCATCTATCTGTCACTTCTTACATTGAGCACATAATGCAGTGGAGCGTTCCTTCGGCGATGTCGAGTCTGCTGCATGTATTTGGTGACCAAGAGAAGGTGACAAAGGACAGGCCCCATTGCAGTCGCTCTCCGTTTTCCACCGATTACTCACAAAAAAGGAATATCCCGATGAACACACCTCTTCAATTCCAATCGGTCACTGTGTGGTCAAGATGCTTTTAGAGATGTTCACATCAACTCCAACAACCTGCAGGGTACATCCGAATTCCGCCGAGGTTGAAGCACAGCAGCCTTTTAAAGGGCTCGACATGTGATCTAGAACATGGCGTCAATAACACTGTGATTCGTCCCGGTTAGTTCCACTTTTTGTGGGCATTTTTTTGGGCGAGCAATATTGTGGCCGATATGTGTGCGAGGTGGTGAAATTGACGGTGGGCGATCTCCATGGCGGCTAGTTTGGGTAAATATGCTCTTTACGACAAAAAACAGTGGGCGGGCGCTAATATTGAATCTCGGCGTTAATTCCATGCGGGGCGATATTATGGGCGTTGAATGCGCCGATTCTGCTGATTTCACCCCAAAAAAGTGGGCGGGCGGTAATATTTTTTCTGGACATTAAGCACATCGGGAAAGTAACGCCCGGCGATAAGTTTCCGAGAAATGTCCGCCAGTTTCCATTTTGTGCCAAAATGGGCGATATATGGGCGTTATACGTCATTTAAGCGGTAAAATGGGCATCGAGTGGGCGTTAAGCATGCAAAAGAAGTAGAGGTACATAATGTTAACAAAATTTCAACAATCCAACAAAGTGTGTGTGATTGTTGTAAATTCAATGGAGCTAATTTTGACTTTGGATGATTATGTAAAATGGATGATATCGGTTCGGCTGCTCGTTACATACTCCTGATCTTCGTTTCATTGAAGTCAATGGAGAGGTGTTTAACGGGTGATATCGCCTGTTTTACACTATTGTCCAAAGCCAAAATGACCCACAATTACTTCAAAAAGAAATAGAAACAAATTGCAGGGAAAAATGTTCCATGTCGCAATAAAGAGGGCGTAAAGCATCAAAAAAAAATTATTGAATTGTGAACAAGATACAAAGGGCTAGAAATTGCATAACGCCCGTTTGGGGAGCTAATTTTTGTAGGAGCACAAAAGTAGTGCCAGGCGAAAATGATTTGCTGGTCCCGGGAACTTCAGCTTTAGAGCTCGAAGAGGGAAGTGGAGTGCTAAATCCAATTGCTGCCACTTCCCTGAGAGCGTTTATCTGTTTGAGAGGGGTGGAAGCAGCAGAGTGCTGAGCAATGCTCAGTGCAGTGCTGCCATCTTTAGAGGCTCCTTCCTTCACTTAAAGGGAAGGGCCAATGATGGGTTGAATGAATCTTACTGCTCCCTCTGTGGGGCCCTGGGACGTGATCTACGTGCAAAGCAGCCCCAAGCACTCTAAGAGAGTGCAGGGCTGAGCAATCGCAGGGTCAAAATCAATCAGAAGGCACCTGACTAGGGAGAGTAATAAAGTTTGCCCTACCTGACCACCACTGTCTTTAAATATCGCTCCCCAAACGGCCAGCCAAGGTGACAATGCCTCCTGCAGCTGCTGTTGTTGACGCCCGGCAATGCTGCAGGGGGCAGGAGTGAATATCACATCTGATGTGGTAATGGGACACTGCGCACCGGATGACGTCGCGATCTAGGGGTGCAAGACAGCGAGGCTGTAAGTGTTAGCACCAGCACAAAATTACCAGGAAGTTGGTGAAATCGCCGCGCTCAGTCAGTAATCCCTTAGTGCCCAGTTACCGCCCCCTGCAGGTGCTAACGTGAGGCGCAAAGCAGGCGAATTTCTGGATGAAGGAGACAGCAGAAGAAATACTGTCTGGTACATGTATAGAATAGTTTATATGCAATGTACTTTTCAACAATTGTCTCAAATGTGGAAGTGCTGTGGAAGCACAGTTCATTAATGCAATCTTGAATTCATTTGCTAATATAACTTTGCAAAGATGTTAATTCAATTGAGAAACACCCATATAAATAATTCTGAGCATCAGTCAGCATCTTTAAAGAGACCAGGCAAGCTATGACATTTTGGGTGTGTACCCTCACTGAGTTCAAATGATGGGCACACACCTGTAACAGTATAATCTGCCTTCCCTCTGTTGCTTACTGAGCGGCTGTGCATTTCCAACATTTTTTCTTCAAATTTGTAGTTTTTTCTTTTTATTTAAATAATGTTGTGCCTTGCAGCTGTCTGCAGCAATCCAGTGCTCAGGCAGTCCAAAGCAATTAATGGACCAATGTTCTCCATGTTTCATAGATATGTCACCTTCACGTAACTCTATAGTCAACATCTTCACTGAGGCGTACGAAAGCATGGGCCTTACACTAAACATCCGTAAGAAAAAGGTCCTCCACCAACCCGCCACACAGCACTGCCCCCCAGTCATCAAGATCCTCGGCGGGCCCTGGACAACGTGGACCACTTTCCATACCTCGGGAACCTATTATCAGCAAGGCAGACATTGACAAAGAGGTTCAACACTGCCTCCAGTGCACCAATGCAGCCTTCGGCCGCCTGAGGAAGCGAGTGTTTGAAGATCAGGCCCTCACATCTGGCACCGAGCTCATGGTCTACAGGGCTGCAGTGACACCCGCCCTCCTGTATGGCTCAGAGACGTGGACCATATACAGTAGACACCTCAAAGTGCTGGAGAAATACCACCAACGATGTCTCCGCAAGATCCTGCAAATTCCCTGGGAGGACAGACGCACCAATGTCAGTGTCGTCAATCAGACCAACATCCCCAGCATCGAAGTACTGACCACACTTGACCAGCTCTGTTGTGTGGGCCACATTGTTCGCATGCCTGACACAAGACTCCCAAAGTAAGCACTCTACTCGGAACTCCTACATGGCAAGCGAGCCCAGGTGGGCAGAGGAAACGTTTCAAGGACACCTTCAAAGCCTCCTTGATAAAATGCAACATTCCCACCGACACCTGGGAGTCCCTGGCCAAAGACTGCCCTAAGTGGAGGAAGTGCATCCGGGAGGGCGCTGAGCAGCTTGAGTCTCGTTGCCGAGAGCATGCACAAAGCAAGCGCAGGCAGCAGAAGGAGCGTGCGGCAAACCAGTCCTACCCACCCTTTCCTTCAATGACTGTCTGTCCCACCTGTGACAGGGACTGTAATTCCCGTATTGGACTGTACAGTCACCTAAGAACTCACTTTTAGAGTGGAAACTAGTCTTCCTCGATTTCGAAGGACTGCCTATGATGATATTATGATGCATGCTTAAAGCAGTTACCATCTTGGAGGACAGCAAGAAGACATAAGAAAAATCTTCGAAGGGATATCAACACCATCATCAAAAACCTGGAAACAGAGTTTACATTGTGCTAATATGTCGCAGAAAAATCCTTCATCTTTCATCAGGCTTTACAAAGTGTAATCTCTGGGGTACAGTATATGGCAGTACACAGTCTAGGGAACATGGCAGCCACAAGTGACAGATGCCTCCACATAAATCAACATTCTATGCAGGTGCATTTATAGTGGGAATTCTGTCAGATATTAAAATTAACTTGAATTCTCTTGGCATTATTCTGTTCCTTCAGCCATAAAACCTTCCGAGATCTCTGCACTCCTCCAATTCTGGCCATTTGCACATCCCCAATTTCCTTTGCTCCAACATTGGTGACTATGCCTTCAGCTGCCTAGGCCCTAAGCTCTGGAATTCCCTTTCCAAACTTCTCCACCTCTCCTCCTTTCATCATAGGCGGTCCCTCGAATGAGGATGACTTGCTTCCACACCAAAATGGATGAGTTCACAGAGGTTTCAATGAAAGATCCGATATTCCAGTCCTGAACTCCAGGGGTGGAAGATGCCAGTGTGTGGATTTTTTTTAACATGTGCTGACCGTTGCACATCAGCCACCAGAGCTAGAGCTTTATCCAGTGGCAAGGGTTAACCAGGACGACTGGAGACCTGCTCTGCTGAACTCCTGCTCCTCCTTTAAGACACCCTTTAAAACCTATGCCTTTGACCATTATCATCATCGTCATAGGCAGTCCCTCGGAATCGAGGAAGACTTGCTTGCACTCCTGAAGTGAGTTTTTTGGTGGCTGAACAGTCCAATACGAGAGCCACAGACTCTGTCACAGGTGGGACAGACATTCGTCGAGGGAAGGGATGGGTGGGACTGGTTTGCCGCACGTTCTTTCCGCTACCTGCGCTTGATTTCTGCATGCTCTCGGCGTTGAGACTCGAGGTGCTCAGCGCCCTCCCGGATGCACTTCCTCCACTTCGGGCGGTCTAGGACCAGGAACTCCCAGGTGTCAGTGGGAATGTTACACTTTATCAGGGAGGCTTTGAGGGTGTCCTTATAGCATTTCCGCTGCCCACCTTTGGCTCATTTGCCGTGAAGGAGCTCCGAGTAGAGCACTTGCTTTGGGAGTCTCGTGAAATTTTATCTGATTACTCTCCTGTGAACACCTTGGGACATTTTTCTATGTTAAAGGCTCTATATAATTGCAAGTTGGTTTTGTTGTTGCTGTCATTAATACTTTGCCTGAATGCAACTTTGGGGATTGGTGGAGTACATTATGTAACTCATCAGAACACCTTGCATGACTTATGTTTATGTGATTTGCTCCCCAATATTGGCTCAAGCATAAAACATTTACTACTGTGTTCAACCTACATTAGAATTTTTCAACTAACATTAATACCATTCAAACTAACCTTAACTCCTGGATTGCTACTTACACTTGCAAATAAGCATGCATAAAAATATCCATAGTGGAAAAAAAACCGTCAAATGTTTAAAGCGTAAGGCGGAAAAATTTGTATTCGCCAGCATCGTTGCCGGTGTCACCAGCAACTGCAGTTAATGGCCGCTGGAAATGGCTGCAAAGCTAACCGAGTCAAATTGGTCCAGGGGGCATGGAGATAGGTGGCGCAGTGCTTACCTTCCGTGCAGTGCCGTTCTGGTGGCATTGCTGGAGGGATCCGGGATGAAGTTCCTGTCCAGGTCTGGCGTTGCAGCTTCCCACAGCCTCTGAGTGAGAAGCTGTGGAGCTCGCAAGGAATTATGAGCGATGAAGTGGTCTGAGAATTAAAGGGGCCATGCACACTGAAGCAGTACAAAATAAAATGCAGTGAATCAATACATTTTTCAGCCCTTTCTATCCTCTAAAAAATATTCAAATTTAAAAGAAGTTCCAAATGTCAATATTCAGCTTTTAAAGCTGAATTACCTTCTTAACCTCAACAAATGGGAAAAGTGCCTCAGCACTAACACAAATGGCTCAGCAAGCCAGGGACAGGGCACAGAGGGTCTCACAGACAGCACTCCAGCTTTCTACCCAAAGGGGCCAGGCGGCTCTCCAGAAATAATGTTATGGGAGTACATCACTGAGGCTGTCACTGCCAGCAGTGTCGTCCCCATCACCTGGCTCCAGTACCCAAAGAAGCTTCATGTCCTCAGACCACCGGTCAAGGTCAGTGAATGCATCTTCTAAAACCGTCTCCCACCAACTGCACCACTAGCCTTCCACACTGCTCAATGCACGACCCCCAATCGTTCACCTACCAATAATCTGTACCAATAACAAGGCGCATCTCCCATTCCTAGTCTCACCTCACTCCTTTGGAAGAGGTGGTGCAGGCCATGCTTGGCAGGGTCATGGTTGAGCCCTTAGCTGAAAGGATACAAGATGCTGGTATCCTCGTTTTTTTATCCTCCTTCTGGCATGCACCTCCTGCATTCCCGTCCTCTCGTCGGAGGGCTTTCCCCATTTCACACACCCAAGAAATGCAACCTGCCCAGCCAATGGGACCACAGGCGGATGATTCCATTCAGGATATCCTGGCCACAGAAGTGCTGTCTGGGATGCATCCTTACATCTGATCCCTCCTCTTTTGCTTCCTCCTCTTTTGCGTCTTCCTCTTCCCTCTGCAAGTCGATGCTGTAAATGTGAAATGGCAGCATAAAATGCTGGGAATACTCAGTTGTTCAGATAGCATGTCGACCTGAGACATGAACTCGGTGTTTTTCTCTCCATGGATGTTGCATGACCTGCTGAGTATTTGCAGCATGTTCTGTCTGCTAAAAAGCCTTCATTTACCATCTGAACCCTTGCAAGCATCCAGCAGCACATCCTACAAATTAAAACACTTTTCACATATATTGCAGTAAGCCACCACTTCAATAAAAACAGTAAAAAACAGTCCAAACCCATAAATTGAAATCTGAATGATGTATGTGTCCCTCTAAGAGCTGCAGACATCACCACTGTCAGCCTGCTTGCACGCCTGGTGCTGAATTCAGTGCTAGGGTCGAAGTTCGTGTTGGTGACATTAAGTCGACGTTAAAGATAGTATTAGATTAAAGGAAGAAGCTTATAGTGTTGCCAAAAAGAGCAGTAAGCCTGAGGATTGGGAGAATTTTAGAATTCAGCAGAGGGCCAAGAAATTGATAGAGAAAATAGAATATGAGAGTAAACCAGCAAGAGACATAAAAACAGACTGTAAAAGCTTCTATAGGTATGTAAAAAGGAAGAGATTAGTGAAAGTAAATGTGGGTCCCTTACAGGCTGAAGCAGGAGAAATTATAATGGGGAATAAAGAAATGGCAGAGATATTAACCCAATACATGGAAGAAGACACAAAAGCTTTCCAGAATAGAGGGGAACCAAGGGGCTAATGAAAATGAGGAACTTAAAGAAATTAGGATTAGTAAAGAAATAGTACTGGAGAAATTAATGGGACTAAAAGCCAAAAAATCCCCTGGACTAGATGGCCTACATCCTCGGGTCTTAAAAGAGGTGGCTACAGAGATTATGGATGCACTGGTTTTGATCTTCCAGATTCTAGAATGGTTCCCGCAGATTGGAAAGTAGCAAATGTAACCCTGCTATTCAGGAATGAAGGGAATGAGAAAACAGGGAACGTTAGACCCAGTTAGCCTGATATCAGTAGTAGGAGAATGCTAGAATCTATTATTCATGACTTAGTAACAGGGCACTTAGAAAATCATAATATGATTGGGCAGAGTCCACATGGATTTATGAAAGGGAAATCGTGTTTGACAAACCTGTTAAAGTTTTTTGAGGTTGTAACTAGCAGGGTAAGTGGATGTAGTGTATTTGGATTTTCAGAAAGCATGGCCCAGATGGCCTACACGCCTAGGATGTAGGTCATCTGGGGCAGGGGATTTGTTGGTTTTCAGTCCCATTAATTTCTCCAGACCATTTCTTTACTAACCATAACACAAGAGGTTATTATACACAATTAGGGTGCATGGTATTGGGGGTAATATATTGACATGGATTGAGGATTGGTTAATGGACAGAAAACAGAGAGTAGAAATAAACGGGTCATTTTTGGGTTGGCAGGCTGTAACTAGTGGGTACCGCAAGGATCAGTGCTTGGGCATCAGCTATTTACAAACTGTATCAATGACTTAGCTGAGGAGACCAAGTGTAATTTATCCAAGTTTGCTGACGATACAAAGCTTGGTGGGAAAGTAAGTTGTTAGAAGGAGGGAAAGAGGCTGCATAAAGATATAGACAGGCTAAGTGGGTGGGCAAGAATATGGCAGATGGAATATAATGTGGAGAAATATGAAGTTATCCAGAAAAATAGAAAAGCACAATAGTTTTTTCGTGGAGGCCTCTTGCCGGCGGGGAGGGAAGACTGCTGGGAACTGTCCACTGACGTCCGCTAGCGCACAACACGCGTAAGTGAACTCCCACCCACCAAGCTGCCAGTTTGCTCCAGGCGAGAATCAGCGGCAGCAGGGGGAAGGACCGTCACATGAGGCAGGTTTAACCCCAACGGTAAGTATGAAGACCTGCAAAAAAAAGGTTAATAAACTTATAGACCGGTTAGCCTGACATCAGTAGTGGGGAAAATGTTGGAATCAATTATTAAAGATGAAATAGCAGCACATTTGGAAAGCAATGATGGTCCAAGTCAGCATGGATTTATGAAAGGGAAATCCTGCTTGACAAATCTTCTAGAATTTTTTGAGGATATAATTAGCAGAGTGGACAAGGGAGAACATGTGGATGTGGACTTTCAAAAGGCTTTTGACAAGGTCCCACACAAGAGATTGGTGTGCAAAATTAAAGCACATGGTATTGGGGGTAATGTACTGACGTGGATAGAGAACTGGTTGGCAGACAGGAAGCAGAGAGTCAGGATAAACGGGTCCTTTTCAGTATGGCAGGCAGTGACTAGTGGGGTACCACAGGGCTCAGTGCTGGGACCCCAGCTATTTACAATATACATAAATGATTTGGATGAGGGAATTGAGTGTAATATCTCCAAGTTTGCAGATGACAATAAGCTGGGTGGCAGTGTGAGCTGTGAGGAGGACACTAAAAGGCTGCAAGGTGACTTGGACAGGTTAGGTGAGTGGGCAAACACATGGCAGATGCAGTATAATGTGGATAAAAGTGAGCTTATCCATTTTGGGGGCTAAAACACGAAGGCAGAATATTATCTGAATGGTGGCAGATTAGGAAAAAGGAGGTGCAGCGAGACCTGGGTGTCATTGAAAGCTGGCATGCGGGTTCAGCAGACGGTGAAGAAGGAAAATGGTATGTTGGCCTTCATAGCTAGGGGATTTGAGTATAGGAGCAGGGAGGTCTTACTGCAGTTGTACAGGGCCTTAGTGAGGCCTCACCTGGAATATTGTGTTCAGTTTTGGTCTCCTAATCTGAGGAAGGACATTCTTGTTATTGAGGGAGTGCAGCGAAGGTTCACCAGACTGATTCCCGGGATGGCAGGACTGACATATGAAGAGAAACTGGATCAACTGGGCCTGTATTCACTGGAGTTTAGAAGGATGAGAGGGGATCTCATAGAAACATATAAAATTCTGACGGGACTGGGCAGATTAGATGCAGGAAGAATGTTCCTGATGTTGGGGAAGTTCAGAACCAGGGGACATAGTCTAAGGATAAGGCGTAAACCATTTAGGACTGAGATGAGGAGAAACTTCTTCACTCAGAGGGTTGTCAACCTGAAGAATTCCCTGCTGCAGAGAGTTGTTGATGCCAGTTCATTGGATATATTCAAGAGGGAGTTAGATATGGCCCTTACGGCTAAAGGGATCAAGGGGTATGGAGAGAAAGCAGGAAAGGGGTACTGAGGTGAATGATCAGCCATGATCTTATTGAATGGTGGTGCAGGCTCGAAGTGCCGAATGGCCTACTCCTGCACCTATTTTCTATATTTCTATATTTCTTTTTTTTTACAGCGATTCAGGTGGCTGGGGTCCCCTGAAGGTTTTCTAGTGTTTTTTTTTGTGTAAATTTTTATTTTCATGTGTTCCCCCCTCCCTGGTATCAATCCTTGGCAGTACTTTGGGGAGGATTGCATTTGGATGTCCCACCTGCTCAAGCCCAGATTCATGGCATAAGTCATTTTTTTTGTCGCCGGGCGGTCTTTGCAGGTCTATTTAACGAAACTCCGACTCAAAGTACCATCAGGTCTCTCAGCAGTCCTTTGGGCGGCACTTGGGTAGAACTTAGCTTCCACCAATTTCGGGCCCCAGGAAATGTTGGTGTTCAGAGGGAACTGGGTGTATTTGTACATGAATCACTGAAACTTAACATGCAGGTACAGAAAGCAATTAGGAAAGCAAATGGCATGTTATTCTTTCTTACCTCGGAGTATAAGAGTAACGAGGTCTTACTGCAATTATATAGGGCCTTGGCGAGAGTCGAGAGTAATGTGTACAGTTTTGGTTTCCTTACCGAGGGAAGGATATACTTGCTTTAGAGCGAGGGCAGTGAAGGTTCAGTCGACTGATTCTTGGGATGGGGGATTGTCCTCCGAGGAGAGATTGAGAAAACTAGGCCTATATTCCCTCGAATTTAGAATGAGAGGTGATCTCATTGAAATATATATCATTCTTACAGGGCTTGTCAGGGTAGATGCTGGGAGTATATTTCCCCAGACTAGGGAGTCTGGAACTAGGGCTCACAGACTCAGAATAAGGGGTCGGCCATTTAGCACGGAGATGAGGAGACATTTTCCATTCAAAGTTTGTGAATCTTTGGAATTCTCCACCCTAGAGGGTTGTGGATGTTCAGTCATTGAGTATATTCAAGCCAGAGATCGATAGATTTTTGGATATTAAGTGAATCAAGGGATATGGGAATAATGCGGGATGGTGGAGCAGGCTCAAAAGGCCAAATAGCCTTCTCCTGCTCCTATTTTTTATGTTCTTATAAACTGCGTCAGTTCATCTGATAAATGAAAATAGCCATGTAATAGAAACAATTCAAGAATTCTTTTATTCATTATTTTAATTATTTATTAATTATAATTAAAGTGTAAAAATCCATGAATCTATTTAAAATACATGAGAAAGACCAAGATACAGTTTGGATGTACAGCAAAAATGATCTCCTCCTGCCCTACAACCCTCCGAGATATCTGCGCTCCTCCAATTCTGGCCTCTTGAGCATCCCTGATTCTAATCGTTTGTGCCTTCAGCTGTCAAGACCCTAAGCTCTGGAATTCCTTCCCTAAACCTCTCTGGCTCTCTACCTCTCGTTCCTCCTTTAAGACACTTTTTACAACCTACCTCTTTCAGTCATCAGCCCTAATATCTCCTTATGTGGCTCAATGTCAAATCTTGTTTGCTAATGCTCCTGTAAAGCACTTTGGGGTGTTTTACTACATTAAAGGCTCTATGTAAATACAAGTTGTTGTTGTTTTTGTTGTGAGCTCATTGTACTTTGGTCCTTCCAACTCCCTCCTTGAAGTCATTAGTGTAAGGTTCCTGGATTTTGACTAAAATGCTTTGTGCATGTTTCAACAACCAGATGGGAGGAACTATCAGGAGGTTTTTCAGTGGCATGTTAACATGACCTGCCCAAAACCTCAAACTGAAACACTATCATATCTGACAGAGATTCATGCAGAACTCCAAAAGTACTTTTTCAAGCTACAATTTAAAAGAAAACACTCAACTTTTAAAGATAGTCATCTTTGTTTTAAAGAATATTAAGCAGTTGTATTTTCATAATTTTAATTGAAATACTTCAAATTTTTTTTTAGCACTTTATTTTCTATGCTTCAACAAATACCATACTCAAGTTGAGAAGGTCTTGAACTAGCCACCAGGAGGTGCATAGCTACAATGCGAGTTGAGAAAGCTCCCCATTTCTTCTGCCTTTCTTCAAGGAAACATCTCACAGCTGTACTCTTCATTCTCCTGGACATCTTGGTTAAGATTGGGAACTCACCACGTAGGGAGTGATGAAAAGAGAAGGGGTGGGGGTGGGGTCGGGGTTTGAGAGAGACCATGGAGCAGCACATCAATGCACTAACGATGGGCCATCAGAGGCTGCATGTTTGTGAATACTCCAAAAAAAATAGGTAATAGGCAACAATTTAAAATTAATACACTTCTGCAATATAATGGGTCCCTTGTTCCTATTCCAAAGGCTAGTAAAGCAATTCTAATGTTAATAACCAACTATTTTGTCAGTTAAACCTCTTTGAGAATCTGAGCACTTCTTAGTCCGGAAGCCAGATGTTTGCTGTACTTTGCATTCTTTATTAGTTCTCAAGGTAGTTAAAACGGCAGAATTAATACTGCCGAATAATTTGCAATTGAATGTACTTGCAATCCGGGAAATATAACTCACAATTGAATGTAAGTTAGGTGGACAAACGACCGCTTTGTTAGAGAAAAGGAAGTGAAATAGTGTGTTAATTTATTACCAGCTACAAGCATTTCAACCCTGATGTCCTGGTAACATAGGCTTTTTCAAATTAGTTTCCTTTAAAACCATGGTTATATAAAGAATATAAGACAATGTTGAAATTAAAAGGTTACCACCAAAGTTAATTTAAAACCGTTTATTTCATGTTAAAATAAGATTATTGCATAAAGAAACAATATTTGCAATGCTGTTTAGCACTTAGAAAAGTATTTTGGCAGTCAGATAGGTTACAACTAAAATAACATTTCAAGATGCATTTAATATTTCTTGATGTTTTTCATTATAATGTTTTTGCAGCATGTTGAATGTTTTTTAAAGTGTCGGAGTGGTTGTTATTACATGGTCAGTAAACAGTTTTTCTAGGCTTCAGTGCAATTCAAAGCAGTTATTCTTTTATTGAGGTCACGTGACAAATTTAGCTGTTTCTGTCAAAGGTTTCATTCTTCATTCTGTTACAAACATGGCAGATGGGGTTTGGGTAATATATCTGCCAGTGCTGTTGGTTTTTTTTGAGAAAGTGCTCAATAAATCCTACTTATATTCTTCGAATTTTTTTTCTCTGCTATTATTCTTTTTACCCGGTTTCAATTGTGATTCGCAGAAAGCATAAGTAAATGAATATGAACCACAAAGAAGTGACTCCTTGCTTTCATGAGCTGAATGCCTGAGTGATCTGCCTCACATTTTTTCTCAGTAAGAGCAGCTATGAATATCACTAACAATCACTAGTAATGTATCGATTTTCACAATGTCCTCCATTATGCCCAAGAAGAACATAAGAAACAGATTTCTGTGTGGTCCAAACCATCTGCACTTTCTCAGCAGTTTGAAAAGAAACAAAAATTGCCCAATGGTATAAAATTTGAAGAAAAATTACCAAAGAAGGAATGAGCATTAGCCATGCTTCAGTTCATCCCTTTTACTAGCATTCTAGGCACTTTCTTTCTTTCAGATTCACAGTGGGTCTAAAGAGGTGAAATGCTGGACAAAAAATACTCCCTTGCCAGAGTGGGTATGAAATATGAAGGCCGACCAATTGTCTGGACTCACTGCTTTGGAATAACGCTAGTTAAATTATGGATAGTTTTGAATAGTGTCACTTTATGCAGATGGCTGTTCACACAAGAATCCCAGGCTGCATAATTGTATCACTAATAAGCAGTAAGGCAATTAGTTGTATAAGTGTGCTATAATCGTTCTAACAGAAGAGATGACGAAGAGACAAAAAGGAGGGACAAAGAATTTCTTTTTTCAATTCACCAACTGACAGGCATAATTAGATATATATAATTGAAAATTCCGCAGTAGGGGAGCAGGCTTATACAAATGAATTTTCATTGCTTTCCTTATACGTTTCATTGTTCCCTTTGCATCTGAAATTTGTCATTCTGTGAGCATTTACTGTATGAGTTGGAGCCTGTTCGTTCTGGGTAATGATGTCAGAATAAAAAACTATGGAAAATCAGCAAGAAACAGAAAATCCATAGAAACTGCTCTGTTGACTGTGTTTCTCTCTCTCTCGTCCACCGCCTTCCCCCCCACCCCTCCACTCCTGAACTGCTTTTGAACCAGAGCCAGACCTGATCATCCATATCAGCTTTCAGAACATGAACTGAAATGTAAAACTTTGGGAGACAAGGTCATCATCTGGCATCGACATGAAGAGGTTTTGATGCTTCTTATTAGTGCATTACGTCATCATCTTTTGCAGGGACAGAGCTGATTCTCCTTATTAAGGACATAATTAAATTTGCACTAAAGATGCTCAAGAGCTTATGAGATTGTGAAAACTACACACAGAGAAAAGCCTTTCCAGTGCATTAATCAGCCCAAAACTTTTATTCCGCAGCTTTTCCCCCCTCTTCTGCTGGAAGCAAGCAATCAGCATCTATTAGTACCAACAAACCCTCCTGAAATTTAATTGGGGGAAAAATACACAAAGTACTTGTTCTGTAAAAATGAATTCTCAGAACATTGCCTGTTCAACTTAAGTTTTTCTTTTTATCTTCAATTGTGCAACGCTTTTCAATTAAGCTCATCCCTTTTACTTGAAAACTTTAGCCAATTTTTTTTGTTGCACAAATACAAGTGGAAACAACTTAAATGCTGGGATAAACTCTAAACACAGTAACTGTTCTGTCTGCAGCTATTGACAAAGTGGGTCTGTTTTCCTCTCTATTGTAGATTTTACTATTATGCGACATCCAGCATTGGCCCCAAAAGTGAGTGCCACATAGTCCTTGGAACATTATTGTTTTATATAAATCAAAGTTGTCCTGCGGCTTTACATAGAACAAGAAATTAAGCAACTGCCTGGCAAAAGTACTGATGAACTTCTAAGCCAATTAATGTGCTTCAGACAAAGGTACATTATACACAAGAACTTTGCTAAAATGTTAGTGGTATCTAACTTGTCAGTAATCTAAAATTGATTTTAGTATTACCTGTACTAACTAAAATTGTTCTTAAATTTATGTTTTGTGAACCATCATTCACTGCTCGTATTCCAAAGGGCCTGTGAAATGTAACTAACTTCTACAACTGTGTTTACTATGTTTTCTGCAAACCTGGAGATGAAGAAACTCACAGTGGAAGAGTTCAACATCTCAAGGGCAATAAGATCATCGAGGACCTAGGACCTATCCCCCATGCAAAGATCATCTATTGTTGGACAATGCTGTAGAGAAGTCAATTGCCCGGTCAGCCCTGGCCAGCAATTTGAATGAAAAAGTGAAAGTAGACGGGGATGAAATGAGGGTGGGTGGGAGGGGGCGCGGGGGCGTGGGGGGAGAGAAACATATTAAAGCAAAATTGACAGCAACTAGTCTTCTGAACTGCATAGAGGAGTGTCTTTAAAACTTTATTGTAGATTTCAAACAAAAATAATGAAAAGGCTCTTTGACTCTTTAAGGACTGAAGGGCATTTTGCTTTTCAAGAAACAAATGTGTTTTTCATTAGTTTGTTACTTACTCCCTGTAAAAACTATAATGTTGAATATTTGGAACATAATTGAAACAAAATGAAAATGTTTGGGTTGATAGTAATGTATAAAGAAATGTAAGAATTTAATCTTGAATTATTTTTGGATATAGAACTTGAAATAATACCTTGTGACAACTATAATCTTATCTGACTAATTTAATTTTAACCACTTTATGAAAAGAGGCATAAGCTAAGATAGTAATTTTTTTTCCATTTTCATAGTTTAGCAAATAATCTATATAGGTTGTCAAGGACTTATTGTCATTTTAGTGAAAATATTTAGGGGAGAAATTCGGGAGCGCCTGAATCAAACTCCACTTCCTTCCTGGAGCATAAGAGGCAGCAGGCAGGGCAGTAGGGCACTGCACAATGGGCCATGGGGTTTAAAAGACAGGATAGACGAAAGCAGAAACGGTTAGTGAAGATAATTATTAATGATATAAACATCATTCTCTTGTGATAAATAGATGTCTTTGCCTTCATAATTGTCAATTAGTAAGACTTGGTCTTGTCTGGACACAGCTCACTTTTAGATAAATATTTTGAAAGAATTTGCCTACCTGTCTGGCATCATTGTGTCTATAGTTGTTTTAAATGCTCAAGTATTACTGATATTTATAATTTCTTATAATAATATTAATAATAATATATATTTCACAGCATTATTCATGTACGCTAAAGTAATTCTCTCCTTGGCACTATATTCCCTCCTATGTGTAAAATTCTCCAAAGTTTCCCTTTGAACCACTAATTAACTTTCATTCATAAGCAAGATTAATGGAAACTGTGTTAATAAATTGGAGATGGAGAGGAATGGACACAGGAGACTGGGCAGCACACAAATGGAAGTGGTTCAGTGTAAATGGCATAAGATGACAGAGACATAACTGACAGACTGCAGGAATAGGCCCAGAATTTAGAGAAGGAAGGACCCCGTTATACCATCATCATAGGCGATCCCTCATATCAAGGATGACTTGCTTCCACGGCAAAAAGGGATGAGTTCACAGCTGTTTCAATGAAGGACCTAATATTCCAGGTCCCGAACTACATGTTGAAGGGTGGAAGATGCCTGTGTGTGGATGGCTGTTGCACACCATCCACCACACGGGTTTGACAGAGCTAGGTCTTGGTCCAGTGGCAAGGATTAACCAAGACGACTGGAGACCGGCTCTGCTGCACGGACCTAGTGCAAACACATATCGCAGTGTGGGGTGGCCCGTGCTGCCGCTGGGCCCCAATCATGTCGCTCCAAGATCACTCGCCACTCCTGCGCCCCAACTCCGCCGCTCCTGCTGTACCTGCCTACGCTTCAATCAGTGACCTGGACCTTGGTGACGTCCAATCCAGTCACCCTCTTCACAGCCGTCGCTCCCCAGCACGCACTGTACCTTGAAGTTGTATGCTCCTTTGACCCCGACCTGCTGATGGTCCTTGCAGGTCGGGGCCGCCACGTTGCATTATACCACAGAGGGAATAACAAGCGCAGAGTTGGTTGATCACAAGGATGAATGTGGGATGGTTCATATTAATGAAGGAGTGAACTGGCAGGTTGAGGGTAGAGAACCTATTGTTACAGAAAGGCAGAACTGGGTATCTGTGGACAGTGAAGCAATTGATGAGCAGAGGTGGCAGATTGAGCATGTCGCATCTGTTAAAGGAAAAAAGGCAAAGAGGGAAAATTCTGTTGCGCCCGTTTGGGGTCGGTACCATCCGGGAGGAGGGACATTTTGCGGCCCACTTCCTTTCTGGGGCAGTAGTGGGGTGGACGGATTGGGAGCGGGGCACAGCACTATGCACTGGGCCGGGTAGCACTGCCGCGTAGGAGAGGCTCATCCCTTAATTAAAGGAATGGGCCCAAGCTGCAAACTCTGCAGTGGTGAAAGGGGCCTCTCTGGACCACCAGGGAGTGGGGCTGCCATGCTAACAGCCTGGCATGCAAGCAGAGTGCCGTGCTGAACGATTGTGGCGTGACCCTGCTTTCAGAGCACCAATGCGGTGCTTGATCAAATCGGTTAAATATTTTCTTCAAAGGCCCACACCTCCCCTTTAACATGCGCCCCATGAGTGGCCAGCCACCGTGTACACACCCCCTGAAGCTGTCGCTGGCATCACCCTGCACAGATTCAGGGGGCGAGACCCAATTGAGAATCTGGAGCGCTAATGGGGCACTGCGCACGGTGATGACATTACCATCAGCAGCGCAGTGGAGCGGGTTGCTTTGTGTTACCGCCAGCGCTAAACTCCCGTGGAAGTTAGCGGGAGTCGTTACGGGAACCGTGCCCGGGCAAAATGTCATTTGTGCTCAGTTAGCACCGCCCGGGGACGTTAACAGGAGGTGCAAATGACCCGAATTTCTAGGCCAACGAGCCTGTTGATCGAGAATTAAAGAGTTGAGATGCTTATATTAGTGTGTTTGTTGTTGGAAAAGGACTGAATTGTGGCTTCATGAGGCTATTAAAACGAAGTGATTATCTGCACGAACATTTTTGTGTCCTTCTGCGCATGCTCGCCGTGGACTCCGCCCCGTTTTGCATATGCGCGCTCAATCTGGTCGCACACGCACAGCACAATATATGAGGACGTGGGGTCGAACCATGTGGAGCTCTCATTGCTGCATGAATATGGAGCTGGAGCTGCTTCTACGGCTTTTGGCTTATCTCCAGGACTTTTGCCTAGTATATCGCTATGATTGGAAGAGAGAGAGACTGGGGAGAGTGAGAGAGAGAGACAAACTCAGGGAGAGGAGGTCAGGATCTCAGTGGGGGGAGTTAAAGAGCACGGAGAGCACAATGGGGATGGGGGAAGAATGTGATCCAGGACTAAAGGGAAGGTTGAAAACGAGTACGTGATCCAGATGGTAAGATTGATCACGTTCTTCCAACCCCACCTCCTTTACACCCCACCACATTCTCCCTCTCCTCCCCCTACACCTGGTTGATTTCTCGGAAAGCTCGGTGCGTGTGCAGCAAGTGACATCATGAAATCCGGAAGTCATGACACTGTCGCTATTCACTTCATACTCAATAAACGTATTAACAATCGGTGACCCACACACAATGTCCCATCTATGGCGGGGGTTGGGGGGGGGGGGCGGCAGAGTGCAAGTTCAGGAACTTGCTGAGGGGAGAAGGTCATGAATCCGTTGGGGAGGGGTGGCGGGGAGAAAACTTGGGCAGGGGGGGAAAGTCTGAAATCTGAGGGGGGGGGGCGGCGGTGGGGTTGAGAAGTTCAGGAGCTCGGGCAGTGGGAGGAGATCAGGAACTCGGGTCAGGTGTAGGGGGATGGTCAGGCACTTGGACAGGGGGAGAATGTCAGAAACTTTGGCTGGCGGGTGAAGGTCAGGTGAGCGTTGGGGGATGGGGCAGGAACTTGTTTGGGGGGATGTGGGAGAAGGTCTTAACCCATGAGAGTAAGCCCTGTCTGTTCCAAGTGAGCTCTGTTCTTTCTAGAGTTGGCAGTCAGAATGGCTCGAATTACACTTTGCAAAGTCACTGATTATGTAGGCAGGGCAGTTCTAATTATACATTCCAGAGAAACTGCTGGGTGTGTCTTATCTTCCAAGGGGACCAATCGGCAATCAGCTCTTGTGATCAAGGGGACTCAATCAGAGCTTTTGGTGTTGCAAATAAACATGTCCATATTAAAACAGAAAGAATGAGCAATAGAAGTAGGAGGACTCCCCGCTGGCTTACACCCAAATCCATACACATCAAAAGGTACCAGGTTCAATTCAGAATTTGTGCTGAGTTAAATGACCATATCTGAGTCAACAGTTGAAGTGATTTAATTGGTGTTAGTGCCCCTGGGGTAGGAAGGGGGCATAAAATCAACTCAAGTTCCCATTCTTGATTGCTATCCATCTAGTGATCCCAGCTGGAAAGTGTGCTATGCGGATGTGGGAAGAGAGGAGAACTGGGCTGAGCTGTGATGCCCTCCATGCATGACCGTCTGACAACACTTGTCGTCTAGTCTCATGCATAAAGAATGGTCACTTGAGTGAAGTATCAGAGGGCTGCTGGCACCAAGGGAACTGTAGCCTAGCAACAGCCAATGCCTTCAGCAGAAGAGGGTATCAAACTGAAAAACAGAAAAGTAATGTTATAAAGGAACAAAAATGAAATGACTGATTTCAGCTGGAATGGCAGCAGTGCTACATTGGTCTCGGTGGCTAATGGCCAGGAAAGAAAATAATCTGCAATGGTTGTTGGCCCTGATTTCTATCCTGCTGGAAAGTACATGTGTATGTGGATGTCCGGCAAGGACAGGATTGGGCTCAGCTGGGATATCCCACATGATCAAATAATGCTCTGAGACTCAGCAAACGAAATTCCATTTCTAACGCCACCCATTACTGTCGGTGGGCGAAACATAGAAACATAAAAAATAGGTGCAAGAGTAGGCCATTCAATTTGATCATGGCTGATCATACAACTTCAGTACCCCACTCACGCCTTCTCTCCATATCCCCGATCCCCTTAGCTGTAAGGGCCACATCTAACTCCCTCGTAACTATATCCAACGAACTGGACTCAACAACTTTCTGTGGTAGAGAATTCCACAAATTCAACATTCTCTGGTTCAAAACGTTTCTCCTCATCTCGGTCCAAAAAGGCTTACCCCTTATCCTTAGACTGTGACCCCTTGTTCTGGACTTCCCCAACATCGGGAACATTCTTCCTGCATCAAACCTGTCCAGTCCCATCAGAATTTTATATGTTTCTATGAGATTCCCCCTCATTCTTCTAAATTCCAGTGAGTATAAGACTAGCCAATCCAGTCTTTCTTCATATGTCAGTCCTGCCATCCCGGGAATCAGTCTGGTGAACTTTTGCTGCACTCCCTCAATAGCAAGCACGTCCTTCCTCAGATTATGAGACCAAAACTGCACACAATACTCAAGGTGTGGCCTCACCAAGGCCCTGTACAAATGCAGTAAGACCTCCCTGCTCCTATACTCAAATCCTCTCGCTAAGAACGCCAACATGCCATTTGCTTTCTTTACTGCCTGCTGTACCTGCATGCCTACCTTCAGTGACTGATGTACCATGAAACCCAGGTCTCATTGCACCTCCCCTTTTACTAATCTGTCACCATTCAGATAATCTGCCTTCCTGTTTTTGTCACCAAAGTGGATAACTTCACATTTATCCACATTATACTGCATCTGCCATGCATTTGCCCATTCACCTAACCTGTCCAAGTCCCCCTGCAGCCTCTTAGCATCCTCCTCACAGCTCACACTGCCACCCAGCTTAGTGTCATCTGCAAACTTGGAGATATTACATTCAATTCCTTCGTCTAAATCATTAATGTATATTGTAAATAGCTGGGCTCCCAGCACTGAACTTTGCGGCACCCCACTAGTCACTGCCTGCCATTCACAAAAGGACCCGTTTATTCCCACTCTTTACTTCCTGTCTGCCAACCAGTTCTCTATCCACATCAATACATTACCCCCAATACCATGTGCATTAATTTTGCACACTAATCTCTTGTGTGGGACCTTGTCAAAAGCCTTTTGAAAGTCCAAATACACCACTTCCACTGGTTCTCCCTTGTCCACTCTACCAGTTATATCCTCAAAAAACTCTAGAAGATTTATCAAGCATGATTTCCCTTTCATAAATCCATGCTGACTTGGACCGATCCTGTCACTGCTTTCCAAATGCGCTGTTATTACATCTTTAATAATTGATTCCAGCATTTTCCCCACCACTGATGTCAGGCTAACCGGTCTATAATTCCCTGTTTTCTCTCTCCCTCCTTTTTTTAAAAGTGGGGTTACATTAGCTACCCTCCAATCCATAAGTACTGATCCAGAGTCCATGGAATGTTGGAAAATGATCACCAATGCATTACTATTTCTAGCGCCACTTCCTTAAGTACTCTGGGATGCAGACTATCAGGCCCTGGCGATTTATCGGCCTTCAATCCCATCAGTTTCCCTAACACCATTCCCTAACTAATAAGGATTTCCCTCAGTTCCTCCTGCTCGCTTGACCCTCCGTCCCCTATTATTTTCGGGAGGTTATTCGTGTCTTCCTTAGTGAAGACCGAACCAAAGTATTTGTTCAATTGGTCTGCCATTCCTTGTTCCCATTATAAATTCACCTGATTCTGACTGCAAGGGACCTACATTAGTCTTCACTAATCTTTTTCTCTTCACATATATATAGAAGCTTTTGCAGTCAGTTTTTATGTTCCTTGCAAGCTTACTCTCATACTCTATTCTCCCCCTCCTAATTAAACCCTTAGTCCTCCTCTGCTGAATTCTAAATTTTCCCATTCCTCAGGTTTGCTCCATATTTTGGCCAATTTATATGCCTCTTCCTTGGATTTAACACTATCCCTAATTTCTCTTGTTAGCCACAGTTGAGCCACCTTTCCTGTTTTATTTTTATGCCAGACAGAGATGTACAATAGTTGTAATTCATCCATGTGATCTTTAAATGTCTGCCATTGCCTATCCACTGTCAATCCTTTAAGTATTATTCGCCAGTCTTTCCTAGCCAATTCACATCTCATACCGTCGAAGTTTCCTTTCTTTAAGTTCAGGACCCTAGTCTCTGAATTAACTGTGTCACTCTCCATCTTAATGAAGAATTCTACCATATTATGGTCATTCTTCCCCAAGGGGACACACACGACCAAATTGCTAATTAATCCTCTTTCGTTACATAACACCCAATCTAGGATGGCCTGCTCTCTAGTTGGTTCCTCGACATATTGGTCTATAAAACCGTCCCTTATACACTCCAGGAAATCCTCCTCCACAGAATTGCTACCAGTTTGATTAGCCCAGTCAATATGTAGGTTAAAGTCACCCATGATAACTGCTGCACCCTTATTGCACACATCCCTAATTTCCTTTTTGATGCCATCCCCAACCTCCCTACTACTGTTTGGTGGTCTGTACACAACTCCCACTAGTGTTTTCTGCCCTTTGGTGTTTCGCAGCTCTTCCCATACAGATTCCACATTATCCAAGCTAATGTCCTTCCTTACTATTGCGTTAACCTGCTCTTTAACCATTAATGCTACCCTACCTCCTTTTCCTTCCTGTCTATCCTTCCTGGATATTGAATACCCCTGGATGTTGAGTTCCCAGCCTTGGTTACCCTGGAGCCATGTCTCCGTAATCCCAACTACATCATATCCATTAACAGGTATCTGCGCAGTTAATTCGTAAACCTTATTACGAATGCTCCTCACATTGAGACTCAGAGCCTTCAGGCTTGTTTTTTTTAACACTCTTTGTCCTTTTAGAATTATGTTGTAATGTGGCCCTTTTTGATTTTTGCCCTTGATTTCTCTGCCCTCCACTCTTGCCTTTCTCCTTCCTACCTTTTGCTTCTGTCCTAATGTTACTTCCCTCTGCCTCCCTGCATAGGTTCCCATCTCCCTGCCATATTAGTTTAATACCTCCCCAACAGCACTAGCAAACACTCCACCTAGGACATAGGTTCCGGTCCTGCCCAGGTGCAGACCGTCTGGTTTGTACTGGTCCCACCTCCCCCAGAACCGGTTCCAATGCCACAGGAATTTGAATCTCTCCTCCTTGCACCATTCCTCAAGCCACGTAATCATCTGAACTATCCTGCAATTCCTACTCTGACTAGCACGTAGCACTGGTAGCAATTCTGAGATTACTACCTTTGAGGCCCTACTTTTTAATTTAACTTCTAGCTCCCTAAATTCAGCTTGTAGTACCTCATCCCGTTTTTTTACATTTATCTTTGGTACTTATATGCACTGTTCTCCCTTCCCCCCCAGAATGCGCTGCAGCCGCTCCGAGACATCCTTGACCTTTGCACCAGGGAGGCAACATACCTTCCTGGAGTCTCGTTTGTGGCCGCAGAAACACCTATCTGTTCCCCTTACAATATTATCCCCTATCACTATCGCTCTCCCATTCTTTTTCCTGCCCTCCTGTGCAGCAGAGCCACCCATGGTGCCATGAACTTGGCTGCTGCTGCCTTCCCCTGATGAGTCATTCCCCCCAATAGTACCCAAAATAGTATCTGTTTTGGAGGGAGATGACCGCAGGGGACCCCTGCACTACCTTCCTTCCGCTGCTCTGCCTGATGGTCACCCATTCCCTATCTGCCTGAGTAGCCTTTACCTGCGGTGTGACCAACTCACTAAATATGCTATTCACGACATCCTCAGCATCACGGAGTGAGTCCAGAGTGAGTCCTTGCGCAGCTCCAGTGCCGCAATGTGGTCTGTCAGGAGCTGCAGCTGGACACATTTCCTGCATACATAGTAGTCAGGGACACTGCTTGCATCCCTGATTTCCCACATATCACAGGAGGAGGATGACATGGGTGTGAGCTGTCCTGCCATGACTTAACCCTTAGATTAACGTAATTTGGCAACAATGCCAAGGATTTTCTACTGATAAGAAAAGAAGAGAATGATCAAATACTTACCAATCCACCAACCAATCACTTACCCACTTGGCTTTGACGTCACGCTTCGATTTCTTTTTACTTCTTTGTTATTTTCTGCCCCTGCATCTGCACCAGCTGGCCTCTTCCCGACTGCCGCTGGCTGCTCCTGTGGTCGCTCCTCGATGGTCGCACCCTTTTATGGGCCTCTCCGACTGCTGCTGGCTACTCCTGTAATGGGGCTGCTCCTGACTGCTAACGGGCATCAAAGTCTTACCGTCGGTGGCTAGTAGCATCCACGCCGCCGGAGAAATTCAGTTGGGTCCTTGGTAGAGGCGCCAAGAGATAACGCTGCACCGTCTAACGCTACCAATGTGGTGACATCATCTAGCGTGCAACGCCCCCTTGGTGCCGCTTTCATGATACTGGGTCTCAACGGCGGCCTTCCAGGAGGCGGTCTTGCAGCCTGAAAAAAGTGGTGCATACATAGCCGACCTTGGGCAGAATCACCCAGAGAGCAAAGCAAGATTTTTTCTTTAATTATTTTTGCATTTTTTACTAGTTGTAACAGTGTGTGTGTTGGAAAAGTTTTAGTTTTTTTTTCTCTTCACGTTTTTCACCAAGCAGCCTCCCTTTGATAAATTCAGTCGGCCTCCTAAGTTCCCGCCCCATTGGCGCTGAGGATGAGTGTACGATGCCACTTTTTAGCGCAGCTCTCTCGGCTTTGGGAGTAAAAACTCAATTTGCCATTTTGAACCTGCTCCTAACGCCTGCCGGTAAAATCATTGCTCAGACAGTGACACTGCCTCAAAAACGACAGTAGCGAATTTTAAGCCCTCACTGTTTAGCCTCACACAAAGTACCTGAGGGCAGCCATTGTTCTTGGAACCACACTCCAGCATGGGTTAGTGCCTATAGGACAGGAGGGCAGCCATTGTTCTTGGAACCACACTCCAGCATGGGTTAGTGCCTGCAGGACAGGAGGGGAAAAAACAGGAGTGTAAAGCAATTTAGAAAAAACAGGAAATAAGAACTGAGACAGTAGGACAAAGACAAACATAAAAAGGTAAAAAGAACAGATGGCGAGAATGTGGTGGCTGGGTAAAGGTAGAGAAAGACAATTAAAGAGGGAAAGACAAATGGAGAGTTAAAAAGACTGCAAAAAAATCAGGGAAAATGGAGAAGAAATAAAAGACATAGGACTAGAAATTTGGCAGTTTTGCGCCCATTTTTCCACCATGGCAGCGTGGAAATGTACTTTTTTTGGTGCTAAATGAAGCGCACAAAATTAAGCGCCCAGGCGGAAAATTCGGCAGCGATTTTGCGCTGGCGGTAAAAAATTTTTGTATTGTTTTTATGACATCAATTGCCGTGCAATGCTCCGCTATCACCAAAGGTATCGCCATTTTTATCCCCCGCCCAAAAACACGCCCGAAAAAAATCAAGTCTTACCTGCTCGGACCTATGACGCACCTGGTGCTAATGACGCCATCTTGAAAAATGGAGCAGAAGTTCAGTGCATAAAAGGATTTGGATGGAAGGCTGTGTTTTACACATTGAGGTTTTTGTGAATTTATAGTTCGTTTTTAAGGCTATTTGAGAACATTAAAAAAAATGTGGGTTTATAATATCTCTGCCATTATTGCTGGCTGCTTTTTCTATGCAGCATCAAGCTGGAAGAAGGCTTATTCAAGAGCATTTTGAGCATAATCAAAGAGCTCGCAGATGTATGGGGAGGAGGCCTTACCCACCACGAGTTTACAGGGAACAGCGCTCATACCTCCACCTGACTGAAGCACAGTGCGTTCGAAGGCTGCGCTTCTGAAAAGCGATGGTCACAGAGATATGCCAGCTCATAAAGGCAGACCTACAGCCTATCAGCGGAACAGGACTGCACTGCCCGTCGAGGTGAAGGTGACTGCGGCACTTGTTTTCTATGCCTTTGGCTCAGCAGGGGACAACTGCTCCATCTCGCAGTTCGCTGCACATAGGTGACTACTGCACTGTAGGGATGCAGGATGGACTTTATAAAGTTCCCAATAACCAAGGAGGCAAAGAGTGAAAGGGCTGTGGGTTTTGGATGAATTGCTGGCTTCCCCAAAGTTCACGGTGCCATTGACTATACGCACATTGCCCTGCGAGCACCTTCAGAGGATCCAGTGGTTTACCGAAACCGAAAGGGATTCTACTCCCCGAACATACAGATCGTTTGCGACAATACTCAGTGCATCATGGCAATAAATGCTCAGTTTCCAGGTAGCATCCATGATGCTTTCATCTTGCAGAGAGCAGTGTCTCATATCTGTTTGAGCATCTGCCACAAGGCCAGAGCTGGATGCTGGGGGATGAAGGTTATGACCTCGCTACCTGGTTCATGACTCCCCTCCGGAACCCTTAGACACAAGCCGAGTATCGCTATAATCACAGCCATATAGCCACATGCAACATCGTTGAAAAGCAGTGCTTCCGATGCCTGGACCACTCTGGAGGCAACCTGCAATACTCGTGGAGCGTTCGCCACTGCAAAAGTTTTACGTCAGCAGCTCATAATTCAATGCTTTGCTCAAAGAGTGAACGGCACGTTTCACCATTGCCTGGCCACTCTATCCCACCATGTTGACTATTCCCCCTCTTATTCTGCAAATGAGACACTGCACAGGAATGGTTATGGTGAACAAAAGAATGTATAAAACATTTGTAAATTTATGACAGATTTGTAAATTTATGAAACATTTGTAAATTTATGAAACTTTGTCAATTTTAATTTTGAAACTTAAATACATTTTAAACTTGAACACAGTTTGTAAAACTTTTAAAGCTTTTATAAAATAACCAAAACAGCAACAAAACAAGAACAAAACAAGAACAACACCTGCACCGCACACCTTTTAACTGTGGCCAAATCCACCCCCCTCATACTAACATCCCCCCCTCGTTTCTTGCCCCTACCCCTACCCGTGTTGGGACCAAGACAGTGTGCAGCAAGGCGTGCAGAGCATTGCTGTTGTTGGGGAAGAGACAATGGAGATGCCATTGGACCCCCTGTAATATGTCCTTACTATACAGTATAAATGCACACGAGGCCCATACTTGAGAGACGGTCACTCTGTGACCAGTAACCTTTATTAGCCAGCACTGAAGTGAAGAAGGTGGATGGAGCTTCCCCTTTTATACCTGAAAGTCCAGGTTAGGAGTGTCTCCCAGAAGTTCACCACCTAGTGGTCAGTGTTCTCACGGTGGACAACTCAGGTCAGTTTATACATGGGTTACAATGACAGTTGAATACATGACATCACCTCCCCCCCAAAGTCTTATTGGGATCACTGGTTAAGTCTCTCTGATGGTTTACGCTCCCTTGTGGAGCGCCTGAGTTGGGGCTCCGGTTGTTGGGCGCTGGCCTGAGTGTCTGCTGTTTGTGGTGCCTCAGGCCTGTCCGGACTGCCCACAGTGACTGGGCTCTCCTCCACTTAGTTCCGGTGTTTGGTCACCTGTGGTGGAGTGAACTCGACATCATGTTCTTCCTCTGCTTCTTCTATGGGGTTGCTGAACCTCCTTTTTGTTTGATCCACGTGTTTGCGGCAGATTTGTCCATTGGTAAGTTTAACTACCAGAATCCTATTCCCCTCTTTGGCAACCACAGTGCCTGCGAGCCACTTGGGCCCTGCAGCGTAGTTGAGGACAAAGACAGGGTAATTGACATCAATACATCACGCCCTCGCATTCCTGTCATGGTAGTCACATTGTGACCGGCGCCTGCTCTCAACAATTTCTTTCATGGTGGGGTGTATGAGGGATAACCTGGTTTTGAGCGTCCTTTTCATTAGCAGCTTTGCGGGTGGAACCCTTGTGAGCGAGTGTGGTCGGGATCTAATGGTCAACAGGAGGCGTAATAAGCGGCTTTGTAGGGAACCCCCTTGGATTCTGAGCATTCCCTGTTTGATTATCTGCATTGCTTGTTCCGCCTGGCCGTTTGAGGCCGGCTTGAACGGTGCCGTTCTGACATGATTGATACCATTGCCTGCCATGAAGTCCTGGAATTCAATGCTTGTAAAGCATGGGTCATTGTTGCTGACCAAGACGTCAGGTAGACCATGGGTGGTGAACATTGCCCGTAGACTTTCTACCGTGGCAGAAGATGTGCTTGAATTAAGAATGTCACACTCGATCCATTTGGAGTAGGCGTCTACTGCAACCAAAAATATTTTTCCCATGAAAGGACCTGTGTAGTCCAAATGGATGTGTGACAATGGCTTGGCGGGCCAGGACAAGGGGCTAAGGGGGGCTTCCCTGGGCGCATTGCCCAGCTGGACACATGTGTTGCACCTGCGAACACAAAGTTCCAGGTCTGCATCTATCCCTGGCCACCAAACGTGTGACCTGGCAATTGCCTTCATCATGACAATGCCCGGGTGCTCATTGTGGAGTTCTCTGATGAATACCTCTCTGCCCATCTGGGGCATGACTACTTGGATCCCCCATAGTAGGCAATCGGCCTGAATCGAGAGTTCATCCTTGTGCCTGTGAAATGGTTTAAATTCCTCAGGGCATGCCCCGTACGTGACTGCCCAGTCCCCATTCAGGACACATTTCTTGACTAAATACAGTAGCGGGTCTCTATTTGTCCAGACTTTGATCTGACGAGCTGTCAGGTGAGCCTTCGCTTTCGAAAGCTTCAACAGCCATGACCATCTCAGCAGCATGCTCAGTAGCCCCCTTGGTGGTGGCTAGTGGGAGCCTGCTGAGTGCATCGGCGTAGTTTTCAGTGCCCGATCTGTGCTGAATTGTATAGTCATAGGCAGCTAATGTGAGTTCCCACCTCTGTATGCGGGCCGACGCATTAGCATTTATGGCCTTGTTGTCGGCCAGAAGGGACGTTAGGGGTTTGTGATCTGTCTCCAGCTCAAATTTCCTGCCAAACAGGTACTGGTGCATTTTTTTTACTGCATATACACATGCAAGCGCTTCCTTTTCTACCATCCCGTAGCCCCTTTCTGCCTGGGACAGACTTCTGGAGGCATAAGCTACCGCTGTAGCTGACCCTTAGCATTAACATGCTGCAACACACACCTGACCCCATAGGACGACACATCGCACGTTAAGACAAGTTTCTTACATGAAGCATTAACAGATTGTTGGAGCATAACAAATTGCGTGCTCTATCAAAAGCCTTTTCCTGGCTGTCCCCCCAGACCCATTCGCGACCTTTGCTTAGGAGCACGTGTAGCGTCTCTAACAGCGTACTCAATTTGGGAAGAAAGTTACCAAAATAGTTTGGGAGCCCCAGGAACGAACGCAGCTCCGTCGTGTTACGGGGTCTGGGTGTTCTCTGGATCGCTTCCGTTTTGGACGTAGTCGGTCTGATCCCGTCTGCTGCTACCCTCATCCCCAGGAATTCAACCTCTGGAGCTAGGAAGTCGCACTTCGCCTTTCTCAGTCGCAGACCTACCCGGTCCAGTCTGCGTAGCACCTCCTCCACGTTGAGGAGGTGTTCTTCAGTATCGCAACCCGTGATGAGGATGTCATCTTGAAAAACCACTGTCCTTGGAATCGACTTGAGGAGACTTTCCATATTTCGTTGAAAGATCGCGGCGGCTGAGCGAATCCCGAACGGACATCTGTTGTACTCAAACAACCCCTTGTGTGTCGTGATGGTGGTCAGCTTCTTCAACTCACTCGCCAGCTCCTGGGTCATGTAAGCTGAGGTCAGGTCCAATTTTGAAAAAGTTTGCCACTGGATTGCGTCGCAAAGCGGTCCTCCACTCTCGGTAGCGGGTACTGGTTTTGGAGTGACACCTGATTAATGGTGGCCTTGTAATCGCCACATATCCTGACCGACCCATCCGCCTTGAGCACTGGCACAATCGGGCTCGCCCACTCACTGAATTCGACTGCTGAGATTATGCATTCCCTCAGCAGGCGGTCCAATTCACCTTCTATCTTTTCCCGCATCACGTACGGCACCGCTCTGGCCTTGTGGTGTACTGGCCTGGTGTCCGGGTTTATGTGAATCACTACCTTGGTCCCCATGAAAGTGCCAATGCCGGGTTGAAATAGTGAGTCAAATTTGTCCAGGACCTGTGAGCATGATATTTGCTCCACAGAAGAAATTGCATTGACATCGCCCCATTTCCAGTTCATGACAGCAAGCCAACTCCTCCCCAGCAGTGCGGGACCGTCCCCCGGGACAATCCAGAGTGGCAACCTGTTCTCCGAATCTTTGTGGGTCACGACTACCGTGACGCTGCTTAGAATGATCTCCTTTGTATATGTCTGTAGCTGTGCATCAATCGCCAATAATTTTGGCCTCCTGACCTTGGACGCCCACAACTTGTCGAACTGTTTGATACTCATCAGGGACTGGCAGGCCCCCGTATCTGGAATGCCATTGAGGAGCACTTTCATCATAATAGGTGGCGTCCTGGTGAATGAACTGTATATGTGCTCCACATGAACTCGTTGAACTTCAGCTTCCAGCGATTTCCCCCAGTGTCCATTTGGCCTCGTAGGGCTTACATCGGGCCCGTCCTCCTCGTACATCAACCTGGCTGCAGGCTTCCTGCACATACGCGCCAAGTGACCACTGACGTTGCAATTTCTGCAGGTACATTGCTGATACCTGCAAGCTCTGGCTGTGTGTTTGCCTCCTCACCTCCAACATGAGCCATTGTTGGAAACAAAAGGTCCATTACCAGTCGATCGTCTCTGACTGTCTCTGTAACTGTCCATAAGCGTACCATTGACAGGTGTGGATGGCTCCATTACTGGCCGCATTGTCCCTTGCGATGGCATGAATCGCTGTTCAGCTAGCCATTGTCTCTGTTGAATTCCCCCTTTGGTGTCGGCTATATGCTCGAGCATGTCCGATTGTCCCTGTCTGCCTGGAGAACTGTGTGCCGCATTAAAAATGTTGACTCCCTGTCCATTTGTTGCATTTAAACCAAGATTTTTGTCAAACATCATTCTGGTCTCTTCCTTCCCTGAGATAAATGTCTGGGCTATCAAAGCCGCCGTTTGCAGGGTCAAGTCTTTGGTCTCAATCAGTTTCCTGAAAACCCCGGCGTGCCCGGTGCCCTCAATAAAAAAGTCTCACAGCATCTCCGCTCTGCATGCATCTGGGAACTTACATAGGCTCGCCAGTTGCCGGCGGTCTGCCACGAAATCTGGAACGCTTTGCCCTTCTCGCCACCGGTGTGTGTAATACCTGTGTCTCGCCATGTGCATGCTGCTCGCTGGTTTAAAGTGTTCACTGATCAAGTTACTGAGCTCTTCAAAAGTCTTGTCCGCCGGTTTCTCTGGCGCTAAAAGGTCCTTCATCAGGGAGTACGTCCTGGACCCACAAACCGTCAGGAGATGAGCCCTGCGTTTGTCGACCGAATCCTGTCCCAGCCATTCCTTAGTGACGAAACTTTGCTGTAGTCTCTCAATAAAATTGTCCCAATCATCACCAATACAGTACCTCTCGTCTGTGCTGCTAGTGGCCTTGCTCGCATGGTTTAAATCCCAGTTTCTCGTCGCCAATAATATGTCCTTACTATATAGTATAAATGCACACGAGGCACATACTTGAGAGAAGGTCACTCTGTGACCTTTATTAGCCAGCACTGAAGTGAAGAAGGTAGTTGGAGCTTCCCCTTTTATACCTGAAAGTCCAGATTAGGAGTGTCTCCCACAAGTTCACCACCTAGTGGTCAGTGTTCTCACGGTGTACAACTTAGGTCAGTTTATACATGGGTTACACTGACAGTTGAATACATGACACCCTGGAGAAGCTCGGGTTATGGAAGGCGCAGCTTCTGAGTCGGAAGGCTCTTGCTCGACCTCCCCACTCACAGGTAGTGTGGGTCTGGGTGCTGTGACACTGGGGACTGCAGTGCCAAAAGTCGAGACCATCAATTTTGCCGCTGGACATATACTGCCACGGTGTTATCCCACATCGCAGCTGCAATGTGCGACATGCCCGCCCCCATGTCCGCAGATAATGCCACAATGTTGCTGGAAATGCCACCCAGGACTTCGAGGAGTTGTCAGCTGAGCTCGATGGTATCCCTTGACAGTCCCACCATATCCAGGTGTGCGTCTGCCTGTCTTTCAGCAGACCAGCTTTGCCGACTCAATCTCCGAGGAGACGGCATACGGGATTCAACACTGGGGGTGCGTTGCACACGACTTGGACCTGCTGCCTTGGATGGGACAAAGCCTGTGAATGTGGCTTCTTCCGAAGAACTTGTGGCCGCAGCTAAAAGAGGTGGTGACTGCATCGGCCCCTCCATGACCACAACCGCTCCCCCAGCCCCGCAACAGCTTCATAATCTTGTTCCTCCCATAGAGGGTCTTCGGCGTGGCCCTCATCTGCCTCCTCCACCCACACACAATGGGCTGAGCTGGAGGCTTTGATTGGAGGATGTGGCACCTCAGAATCCTCATCTGCAAAATAGAAAACAACAGATGAGTGGTTAGCAGCAGGAGAGGGGGCAGGGTGACATGAGTAAGGTCACATAGCGCAGGCACATTTGAAGGACGACCACTACTGCATTATATGTAGTCCAGACACACTGCATCACATTGCCCCAAACCTAGTCCACAGACACTGCATGACATTGCCCCAACCCTAGTCCACAGACCATCACATTACCCCAACCCAGCCTGGGTATTTTGCAGGACTTACCATTAGTTTGGAACATGAGCTCAGCAGCCACATGGGTAGTTGACCTCCCGGAGGCACCAATGAGACCAGCCGCTCTCTCCTCTGGGTCTGCTAATGGACGTGTTTGGGGTGAACCACTGCTTGTGCGTCGCTGCTCGCGGGGATTGTGAGACAACTTTTCCTGCAAAAATGATAATAGGAATGGTTACCAGAGTGGCCTTCTGCTCTTGTGGCATAAAGAGATAGCCATCAAAGCACCTATACCATATTGTGTGCATTTAATACAGCCGCCTGGAAGTTGCACGTGGTTCATGAGGAAGATGTCGACGTGCAGAAACATATTTTAAGATGTTAAAAAGCAGTCTTAAAATGTGTAATGATCATTCATGGCAAGTAAGCTGCAAACTATGCCTACCTATAGCAACATGTGCCAGATTTAAATTTAATTCATCAAGGAGTACATCAATAAAAATATGACTTACTCTCACAAACCTGCAATGGTCATTCCACCTTTTCCTGCATTGCTGGTGGTCCCTGCGAATGTCATCCACCGAGGAAACCTCCTCAGCAACACAGGTCCAAAATCTCCTTATAACAGTTGGGGGTGGGGGGGAGGGGATTTATTTTGACCCCTCCTATTAAATTTCCCCCCCATCTACTATCAATTGCTGCGATGAGGGCCTCGTTAGCATCGGAACTAAATTCCGTGGCTCTTTGCCTTCTATATTCATCCTGCATGTTGTCTGGTCTATGAAAAATTGCAGATTGAGACCTGGGTGTGCTGCGCATGCGTGGGCACCCCCGGACACCTGACCAGAATCGGGGGAGGAAAAAAAATGAAGAAAAAATAGGGGAATTTTTTTTTTGTGTGCGCAGTAGGTCCTTTTTTTTAAGATCATTGAATTTGGCTCCGGTTCACAAAAGCAGTTGTGCAAGGCCGGGTTTACCACTACCACTATCGCTGGTCACTGGCCAATTTTGCAGCGTCCAGCAATAGCGGTATTCCAGCGTTAAAAAAAACCGCAGCAATTATCGCCAAAAAAATGGCGATAGCGCTATTTTCCGAATTTCTAGCCCGTAGAGTAGAAAAATTAATCTAGTTAGCACTAATTTTAAAAATTGCATGAATTAGGTTTTGCAGATAGAGAGAATATATACACCAATAAAGCAGATTTCACTATGAACTGGCAGTGTTCTGTCATGTTGCCTTTCAGTTTACATGTTATTTAAAGAGCATTCCATGTGTGCTGGAAATACTCTTAATAAAGGATTCTATTTAGCCTTCAGATTGGTTACTGCTGTGTTTAGTCTTTTGGCCAATTTAAAAATCTACAGATGGTAAAATAGATGCTGTAAATTTCACTCAGATATGTATCTGACAGGTGATAAGTAAAATATTACTTGCAATCTGTCAGATATATATCTAAGTGAAATTTACAGCATCTATTTTACCCTCTAAAGATTTTGCTGATACTTAAATATGAGCCAGAAGACTAAATGAAGCAGTAACTAACCTCTAAGGTCTTTAAGTTTCTAGGATATTTTCTGCCTTTTTCAAAATTATGTTCTTTCCTATTGTAAATCATATTAGATTGAAGGTGGTTGTAGTCCAGTATTCTACGTGGCTGAGAACAGAGTCAGACATAGAACAATGCCCAATTTATAGGATAACTAGCAATCAACTGCAACATTTAAGCTTTCATGCTAATAGCCAACTAAGCCCTCTGGTACGTGATTATTACTGTGGTTTAAATTTTACCACATGACATCAAAGTTTGGTGATATCATTTTAAGAAAGGCTACTATAGTTTTTCACAAGTTAGCAGTCAACTCTCTTTTTCAAGTGAATAATGGCAAACAGCTTGTAGCGTACTCCCTTAAACATATCTGACAGCCATCTTGGCAAATGATAGTCTAGTGTTTAGACTGTATTTACAATGGTATTTTTGAGAAGTGTGTGACTTTGATCATTGAATAATAGAACTCGGAACATTTTTAAATCTAAGTAACTGTTGAGGAGCAGGCTCCACTTTACCTAAGGTTGGAGTACATCCCATAAGCATTACACATTGATTACTGCAGGGCACTTCAGATCAGGTGGACATAACCTTTTATAGAGTGGAGAATGCAACTCCAAATAAACATTCGAACAGAAAACATTGGCTGGAATTTTCCCTACCTGGGAAAGTCTGGTGCGGGTGACTGCCATGGGGGTCGCGACCCCATTGCTGGCTCCAGCCCGCTCCATTGAATTACTTTACGGTAATGGGGCCTATGGCTGCACAGGGCAGAGGGTTGCACCCAGGTTTTCCAATGAGTCCCTCCATATGCTTGCAGGAGTCAGAACACGCGGAGAAGTCCTCTTCCCTGCTGATGGGAAGAAGAGAGCTCCCCAAGAGACAAAAGGAGCCTGGCTCCAAATAACAGAGGAGGTGAACAGCAGGGATGCTGTCAGGAGGACCTGGGGGCAGTGCTAGAAACATCTCAATGATCTCATTAGATCAGGAAAGGTGAGTACAAAGCCACACTCACCTTCATCCTGCTGTGCCTCTCATCACATCCCCATTACTCTGCCTTCCCAACCCTACTCCTGCACATCCTTATTCACACCAACATACCTTGCACATTCAACCATCCCTCTCTCTACATACATACTCACATCCCCATCCTACTAGCCACCCCTCAAACTCACCCTCCTCCTAGTGCAATAATTAACAACACACAAGGAGGCCACTTGAAGTTGCCACCACACTCCATCATAGTCTCCCTCTACAGATGTAACCCATCCATTCCTTATACTCATTCCATCACTCCCACAATCTTCTCTTCTTTCCCTCCTTGCAGGAAAAGAGTGCCCACAATAAGAAGGAGAGGGAGAGAACTGGTGGTGGAATGGCATCAATGGCCTTAGAGCTGGTGGGAGTGGTTGTGCACCTGGAGGTTGGCAATGGAGAGAGGGGGACATCTCAGCAACCTGATGACAGAATTACATATCATACAGTTACATGGTGTACATCAATCACTCATATGGGGGCTGATGTCAGCACCCATTCAATGGTCATTATGTGCATAATGGTTTCTGTAACCAATCTACATATGACATATCTAACTCATCTCTTTACTCTCCCACATGTCCATTAAGAGCCTCTAACACCAGGTGCAAGAGGAAGAGGACTCCTTAGAGGAGCCTCCAGCCTCTGAGGGTGCACCGTAACCAGACATAAGCGCACCCAGCAAGAGCGCAGATATGCATGCGTCGGTGGGTCCTTCACGAGCGAGAGTAGTGTTGTCACCTCGTGTGTCACAAATCACTTGAAATATATTAATGACTTGGGTGTGGGTGTACAGATCACAATTTCAAAATTTGCAGTATACAAAAAACTTGGAAGTATAGTGAATAGCGAGAAGGATAGTGATAGACTTCAAGAAGACACGTGGCAGATGAAATTAACACAGAAAAGTGTGAAGTGATACATTTTGGTCGAAAAAAATGAGGAGAGGACATATAAACTAAAGGGGGTGCATGACTAAAGAGACCTAGGGGTATATGTGCACAAATCGTTTAAGGTGGCAGGGCAGGCTGAGAAAGCAATTAAAAAGGCTTACGGGATCCTGGGCTTCATGAAAAGAGGTAGAGAGTAGTAAAGCGTGGAAATTATGATGAACCTGTATAAAACATTGGTTCGGCCTCAATTGGAGTACTGTGTCCAATTCTGGGCACCGCATATTAAGAAAGATGTGAAGGCCTTCGAGAAGGTGCAGAAAAGATTAATGAGAATGATTCCAGGGATAGGGACTTTAGTTATGTGGATAGACTGGAGAAGCTGGCATTGTTCTCCTTAGAGCAGTGAAGATTGAGAGGAGATTTGATAGAGATGTTTAAAATCATGAGGCGTCTGGACAGAGTAGATGGAGAGAAACTGTTCCCATTGGCAGAAGGGTCGAGAACCAGAGGACACAGATTTAAGGTGATTGGTGAAAGAACCAAAGGTGACACAAGAAAAAACTTTTTTACTCAGTGAGTGGTTAGGATCTGGAATGCACTGCCTGAAAGGGTGGTGGAGGCAGACTCAATCACTGCTTTCAAAAGGGAGTTGGATAAGTACCTGAAATATTTTTTTCTTCAGTGCCACAGGGAAAGGGCAGGGGAGTGAGACTTGCTGAGGTGCTTTTGCAGAGATCTGCCACGGGCCCGATGGGCTGAAAGGCCTTCTTCCGTGCTATAACTGTTGTGTTCCTGACAAAGATGAGACTGCACACAGGGAGGTTAAAGTAACAGTGACCTCAGTCTTTATTAAGACACTCCAGAGTGCGGAATAGGCCTTAGGGGCTGGCTTATATACAGTGCTCCCAAGGGATGCTGCATTCCTTTGGGACTTCAGGGGATGCGCTCCCTGGTGGAGGTACATGGGAGTGCATGCTTTACAGATACACAACATCACTCCCCCGCAAAGTCAAAGTGAAAACTATTTACTAGGTGAGGTGGTCGGGAGCCTTTCTTTCCCTGGTGGATCGCCTGGGTGCAAATGTCTGTTCTGGTGTGTTGGCTGTGCCCTCGCTGGGCTGGCGTGTTGTTGGCCCTGCAGGGCTGCTGGGTGAGCCTGGCCTTGCTGTGCTGTTGGGCGTGATGGGTTCGATTTCCTGGTCCTGGGTGGTGTCGTGGGCTCGAAAAAGGTGATGTCTGCTGTGGGTTGTTCAGGGCAGTCTGTGAACCGCAGCCTCGTTTGGTCCAGGTGCTTTCTGCAAATTTGTCCATTGTCTAGTTTGACTACAAGCACCCTACTCCTTTCTTTAGCTATCACCGTGCCAGCGATCCACTTGGGACCATGTCCATAGTTTAACACATACACAGGGACATTCAGATCAATTTCCCATGACACAGTGATGCGACTATCGTTTACATTTTGTTGCTGTTGCCTGCTCTCGACCTGATCATGCAGGTTGGGGTGAACTAGCGAGAGTCTGGTTTTAAGTGTCCTTTTTATGAGTAGCTCAGCCGAGGGCACCCCTGTGAGTGAGTGGGGTCTCGTGCGGTAGCTGAGCAGTACTTGGGACAGGCGGGTTTGGAGTGAGCCTTTTGTGACTCGTTTAAGGCTCTGTTTGATTGTTTGTACTGCCCGCTCTGCCTGCCCATTGGAGGCTGGTTTAAACGGGGCTGAGGTGACATGTTTGATCCCATTGCGAGTCATGAGTTCTTTAAATTCGGCACTGGTGAAACATAGCCCGTTGTCACTGACCAGTATGTCAGGCAGACCGTGGGTGGCAAACATGGCCCTCAGGCTTTCAATGGTGGCGGTGGCGGTGCTTCCCGACATTATTTCACATTCAATCCATTTTGAAAAAGCATCCACCACCACCAGGAACATTTTACCGAGAAATGGGCCCGCATAGTCGACATGGATCCTTGACCATGGTCTGGAGGGCCAGGACCACAAACTTAGTGGTGCCTCTCTAGGCGCGTTGCTTAACTGAGCGCACACGCTGCATTGCCGTACACAGGATTCTAAGTCAGAGTCGATACCGGGCCACCACACGTGGAATCTCGCTATCGATTTCTTCATTTCTATACCTGGGTGTGTGCTGTGGAGATCCGAGATGACCGTCTCTCTGCCCTTTTTGGGTAGCACTACGCGGTTACCCCACAACAGGCAGTCTGCCTGAATGGACAGCTCGTCCTTTCGCCGCTGGAACGGCTTGATTAGCTGTTGCATTTCAACGCAGATGATGGCCCAGCTCCCATGCTGTACATAGTTTTTTACTAGGGACTGCAGAGGATCTTGGCAGGTCCAAGTCCTAATCTGGTGGGCCGTGACAGATGATTTATCATTTTCAAACGCTTCCATGACCATCAACAAGTCTGCGGGATGCGCCACCATCAACAAGTTTGCAGGCTGCGTCATTTCCACCCCCATGGTGGGCAATGGTAGCCAACTGAGAGCATCCACACAGTTCTCGGTGCCTGGCCTGTGGCGGATGGTATAGTTATACACTGATAGCGCGAGTGGCCACTTTTGTATGCGGGCTGAGGCATTCGTATTTATCCCTTGTTTTCAGCGAACAGGATATGAGGGGCTTGTGATCGGTTTCCAGCTCAAAACAGGTACTGATGCATTTTCTTTACCGCGAACACACACGTTAATGCCTCTTTCTCAATCATGCTGTAGGCCCTCTCGGCCTTAGACAAGCTCCTGGAAGCATAGGCGACAGGTTGCAACTTCCCCGCAATGTTAGCTTGTTGTAATACACACCCGACTCTGTACGACGCCGCAGCACATGCTAGCACGAATCTTTTACATGGGTTCTACAATACAAGCAGCTTGTTGGAGCATAAAATGTTTCTGGCTTTCTCAAAAGCAATTACTTGTTTTTTTTCCCATACACAGTTCACACCTATACGCAATAACACATGTAGGGGTTCTAAGAGGGTGCTTAACCCCGGTCGAAAGTTTCCAAAATAGTTGAGGAGTCCCAGGAATGACCGCAGCTCCGTGACTTTCTGTGGCCTGGGCACATTCCTGATAGCCTCTGTCTTGGCGTCTGTGGGCCGAATGCCGTCCGCCGTGATCTTTCTCCCCAAAAACTCCACTTCTGCTGCCATGAAGACGCATTTCGCCCTCTTCAGCCACAGTCCTACGCGATCCAGTTGCTGGAGGACCTCCTCCAGGTTTTGTAGGTGCTCGACGGTGTCCTGACCTGTGACCAATATGTCGTCCTGAAAAACCACCGTGTGTGGTACCGACTTGAGTAGGCTCTCCATGTTTCTCTGGAAAATCGCTGCAGCCGACCGAATTCCAAATGGGCATCTGTTGTAGATGAACAGTCCCTTGTGCGTGTTGATGCAGGTGAGGCCCTTCGTAGACTCCTCCAGTTCTTGCGTCATGTAGGTCGAAGTCAGGTCGAGCTTGGTGAATGTCTTGCCTCCTGCCAGCGTCGCAAATGGGTCGTATGCCTTAGGTAGTGGGTATTGGTCCTGTAGCGAGAAACAATTAATAGTTACTTTATAATCGCCGCAAATCCTGACCGTGCCACCACTTTTGAATACTGGAACAATCGGGCTGGCCCACTCGCTGAATTCCACTGGGGAGATGATCCCATCGTGTTGCAGATGTCCAGCTCGATTTCCATTCTCTCCCTCATCATGTGAGGTACCGCTCGTACCTTGTGGTGACTGGGTCGTGCCTCTGGGACCAAGTGGATCCGCACCTTCGCCCCGGAAAAGTTTCCAATGCCAGGCTCAAAAAGGGAAGGAAATTTCTTGAGAACCTGGGTACATAAAGCCTCATCGACATGTGATAGTGCTTCGATGTCATCCCAGTTCCAGCAGATTTTGCCCAGCCAGCTCCTTCCAAGCAGTGTGGGGCCATTGCCCGGGACAATCCAGAGTGGCAGTTCGTGCACCGTGCCCTCATAGGTGACCTTGACCATGGTGCTGCCCAGGACAGTGATAAGCTCTTTGGTGTACGTTCTCAGTTTCGTGTGGATGGGGCTCAGGGCTGGTCTGAGTGCCTTGTTGCGCCACAGTCTGTCAAACATCTTTTTACTCATGATGGATTGGCTAGCGCCAGTGTCCAGTTCCATGGCTACGGGTAAGCCATTCAAGTTTACATTTAGCATTATAGGTGGACATTTCATCAAAAATGTGTGCACCCCGTGTACTTTAGCATCTGCCTCCTCTCTCTGAGGCTCGAAATTACTTTGATCCACCATGGACCGATCTTCCTCTGCCACGTGGTGGTTAGCAGGTTTGGCAGAGCTTGCAGCTTGTCTGCAAGCTCGTTGGAAGTGCCCCATTGTTCCACAGCTCTTGCAAACATACCCTTTGAAGCGGTATGAATAGGCTGAATGGAAGCCTCCACAACGCCAACAAGGTGTGAATTGCCTTGCATTCATCCTTTGTTGTGGACTCTGAGTCGTCTGGGTCACCTGAGGCCTGCTGTCAGTTGCAGACTCATGGGTTCTGCCCTGTACATTTCTGCTCGCAAATACAGTTCCAGTTAATTTATGAACATTGCTCGCACTTGTGTGCTGAGAGATTTGTTTGGTGTTATCACTGGTGGACATAAACGCCTGTGCTATCGCAATGGCCTTTCTGAGGGTCGGTGTCTCTACAGTCAAAAGTTTTCGAAGGATGGTCTCATGGCCAATGCGCAGTACAAAAAAGTCTCTGAGCATTTGCTTCAGGTAGCCATCAAACTCACATTGTCCTGCAAGTCGTCTTAGCTCGGCAATGTAGCTTGCCACTTCCTGACCTTCAGATCGCTGGCACGTGTAGAAGCGATACCTCGTCATCAGCACGCTCTCCCTCGGGTTAAGATGCTCCCGAACCAGTGTACACAGCTCCTCATACGACTTATCTGTGGGCTTCACCGGAGCCAGAAGATTCTTCATGAGGCTGTAGGTCGGTGCCCCGCAGACCATAGAAACATAGAAACATAGAAAATAGGTGCAGGAGTAGGCCATTCGGCCCTTTTAGCCTGCACCGCCATTCAATGAGTTCATGGCTGAACATTCAACTTCAGTACCCCATTCCTGCTTTCTCGCCATACCCCTTGATCCCCCTAGTAGTAAGGACCTCATCTAACTCCTTTTTGAATATATTTAGTTAATTGGCCTCAACAACTTTCTGTGGTAGAGAATTCCACAGGTTCACCACTCTCTGGGTGAAGAAGTTCCTCCGCATCTCGGTCCTAAATGGCTTACCCCTTATCCTTAGACTGTGACCTCTGGTTCTGGACTTCCCCAACATTGAGAACATTCTTCCTGCACCTAACCTGTCTAACCCCGTCCAGCTCGTTGGCTACAAAGTACTGGTCTAGTCGTTCGACATAGGCTTCCCAGTCCTCACCCTCCGAGAACTTCTCCAGGATGCCCACAATTTGCTGCATATTTGTGTTGGATTCGTATACTGTCGCCAGTTGTTGTGTTCCTGACACAGATGAGACTGCGCACAGGGAGGTTAAAGTAACAGTGACTTCAGTCTTTAATAAGACACTCCAGAGTGAGGAACAGGCCTTAGGGGCCGGCTTATATACAGTGCTCTCAAGGGATGCTGGGATCCCTTGTGACTTCAGGGGATGGGCTCCCTGGTGGCGGAACATGAGAGTGCATGCTTTACAGATACACAACAGTAACCATTCTATATGATTCTGTATAAATCACAACCGAGTAACAGCAGATTGTAGAGACAGCGACAGCAGTGGAGACTCCTTGCTGGAGGGCGCGGGACGCGTCCTGCTTTGCTCAACTGCATGCAGACACTGAGCCTTGGGGGCCATCCAAAAAAGTGCTATCCTGGAGCTGCAGCAACATGTGCAAGGGGCTCTGACTGGTTTTGCGAGTGTGATGGCAGCCACTGTTCAGAGAATGGAGGAGTCCATCTCCAGCATGGGCACCACCATGTCGCTGGCGATGGTGATTTTAGGCTCTTCCCTGGATAGGATGGCCATCTGCAGGGAGCAGCTAATGCACCACTCAGAGGAGCACATAGTCTCTATGCAGGCTACATGGCTATCTATGAAGGATAGATGGGTATCTATGGGCAATAATTGGGTGTCTATGGAGAATAGATGACAGAGGCTCATAGATGTCCTCTCTAGGAGGGATGTCAGTTTAGCTGAGGGTCCTCATGGCCCCACTGATGTGCAACAAGGTGCTCTCCAGCTCCTTGCTAGCAGGGAAGTGCGGGTGGCCCATGAGAGGGATGATGGTGAGAAGGGACATGGAAGTGGAGGCTCTTCTCAAAGCAATTACTCATCTCCCCCATTGCCACCCCCTCAGACAGAGCCCCAGATGCTCCCCGGACAGCGATGGCCAAGTCTGCCTCTGCACAGTTGCAGGAGGAGCAGTCTTTGGCGGGGCCCTCACAGGCTCCAAAATCCAGAGGACAACCGGCAAAAGTGTCGAAGCAATCGCAGCAGGGAAGTGAGCAGCCTGCCTCTATCTCTGCCGAAGCCACAAGGGTAGCACCACTTAGAAGCACTGGTAAGAGAAAGATGCCACACAAATAGCTTCACAAGGGTAGCCACTTGGGTGTTTTAGTCAATGTTGATGTGATGTTTCAGATTATTTAATTTGAACCATAAATTTCTTTCTTTTCAAAACTTTCTGGTCTCTGACAAATTTAGGTGCACCATTGGAAGTGGCTTAGTTAGTTGGAGTGAAAGGTCAGACATAACTTTACCTCCAGCAATGGTGGTGACTGTGAAAGGAATGGATTGGTCATTCCAGGAATGCTTAATGATGTAGCTAACCATATGGGTGGACTACATAAATTTATGTAAATCTGGCCATGGTGAAGCCATCCCCCTGCCCTCCCAGGCAGCAATGTGCTCTGGTGCTGGTGCTGTTGTGTATGGAGAAAGAGTCAGACTAAGCACTGTGAGCTCAAAGTAAAGTGTGACCGTAGTCTTTTATTGCAGGTCTCCAGAGTGCCTCTCCAACCCTCCTTAAATACCTGTGCTCCCAAGGTATTATGGGATCCCTTGGGACTCCAGCGGATGAGCCCTCTGGTGGCTGTACAGAGTAAATACAAGTCCACATATATAACAACACTCCCCCCGCCGGCACCCCCTCCAAAGTCAATAGTGTAACTAATTGCAATGTGAGTCGATCTGGGGCCCTTCTTGCCCTGGTTGATCATCTCAGTGTGAAAGCTGGTGTTGTTGAATCATTTGTTGGGCCCTCGCTGGGCTGCTGTGCAGCTGGCCTTGCTGGGCTGCCTGGTGTGTTGGGCCCTGCTAGGCTGCTGTGGATGATGGGTTCTACTTTGTGGTCAACCGTGGTGCTGGTTGCCACTAGTGTGTATGTTGGGGGATCAAAAAAGGTAGGGTCCAAGGTGGGTTGCTCAGGATAGTCCGCAAATCTGAGTTTGATTTGGTCCAAGTGTTTCCGGTAAATGAGTCCATTTGAAAGTTTGACCCGAAACACTCTGCTTCCCTCTTTGGCCATGACAGTGCCGGGAAGTCACTTGGGACCTTGTCCATAATTTAAAACAAATACAGGATCATTGATTTTAATCTCGCATGACACATTTGCGCTATCATGGTATGTACTTTGTTGAAGCCGCCTGCTCTCTACCTGTTTATGTAGATCAGGGTGAACTAACGAGAGCCTTGTCTTAAGTGCTCTTTTCATGAGCAGTTCAGCAGGTGAGATCCCAGTGAGTGAGTGGGGTCTCGTGCAATAGCTAAGCAGGACTCGGCGAGTCTGCAGTGAGCCTTCAGTTACCCTCTTCAAGCCTTGCTTGATGGTTTGCACTACTCTCTCTGCCTGACCATTGGATGCTGGTTTAAACGGGGCAGATGTGACATGTTTGATCCCGTTACGGGTCAGGAATTCTTTGAACTCAGCACTGGTAAAACATAGCCCGTTGTCGCTCACCAGGACATCGGGTAAGCCGTGTGTGGCAAACATGGCCCGCAGTCTTTCAGTAGTGGCAGCGGACGTGCTAGCTGACATTATCTCACATTCAATCCACTTGGAGTACGCGTCCACAATCACAAGGAACATTTTACCCAAGAACGGGCCTGCATAGTCGACGTGTACCCTAGACCACGGTAAACTTAGTGGCGCCTCCCTGGGTACATTGCTTAACTGCGAGCATGTATTACATCTGTGAATGCAGGACTCTAAGTCCACATCGATACCGGGTCACCACACATGGGATCTGGCTATCGCTTTCATCATTACGATGCCTGAGTGGGTACTGTGGAGGTCACTGATGAAGGTGTCTCTGCCCTTCTTGGGGACCACTACTTGATTGCCCCACAGAAGGCAGTCTGCCTGTATAGACATTTCATCTTTGCGCCACTGAAACGGCTTTATCTTTTCCTGCAGTTCCACTGGGACACTGGACCAGTTCCCGTGAAGCACACAGCTTTTGACTAGAGATAATAAGGGGTCCTGGCTTGTCCAGGTTTTGATTTGCCGGGCAGTGACGGGTGATTGCTCACGCTCAAATGCTTCCATAATCAAGGCTAAATCTGCGGGCTGCGCCATTTCCACCCCCGTGATGGGCAATGGCAGCCTACTAAGAGAATCGGCGCAGTTTTCTGTGCCTGGCTTGTGGCGGATGGCATAGTTGTATGCGGACATCTCTGGATGCGGGTCGATGCGTTGGTATTTATCCCTTTACTCTTGGAAAACAGGGATATAAGTGGCTTATGGTCAGTTTCCAATTCGAATTTTAGCCCAAACAGGTATTGATGCATTTTCTTTACCCCATAGACACACGCTAACGCTTCTTTTTCAATCATGTTGTAGGCTCTCTCAGCCTTAGACAGACTCCTGGATGCATAAGCAACCGGTTGCAATTTCCCAAAATCATTAGCTTGTTGCAATACACATCCAATGCCATCAGACGACACATCACATGCTAGTACCAAACGCTTACATGGATCATACAACACAAGCAATTTGTTTGAGCATAACAATTTTCTCGCTTTTACAAAGGCATTTTCTTGGCTTGTGCCCCAAATCCTTTCGCCCCCTTTTCGTAGTAAGATATGTAGTGGTTCTAGCAGTGTGCTAAGACCCGGTAAGAAGTTACCAAAGTAATTCAAGAGTCCCAGAAACGACCGCAGCTCCGTCACGTTCTGTGGCCTCAGTGCGTTCTCGATTGCCTCCGTCTTCGCATTGGTGGGCCTGATGCCGTCCGCCGCAATCCTTCTTCCCAAGAACTCCACTTCAGGCGCCAGGAAAACGCACTTTGAGCGTTTTAACCTGAGCCCCACGCGGTTGAGTCGACTAAGAACCTCCTCCAGATTCTGCAGGTGCTCGACTGTGTTCCGACCTGTGACCAAGATATCATCCTGGAAGACCACGGTGTGCGGGACCGACTTCAGTAAACTTTCCATGTTTCTCTGGAATATCGCCGCCGCTGATTGGATTCCAAATGGGCATCTGTTATAAACAAAAAGACCCTTGTGCATGTTGATGCAGGTGAGGGCCTTCAATGATTCCTCCAATTCCTGCGTCATGTAGGCTGAAGTCAGATCCAGCTTCGTCAATGTCTTTCCTCCCGCCTGCATTGCAAAGAGGTCGTCGGCATTTGGTAGTGGGTATTGGTCCTGCAGGGAGAAACGATTGTTAGTGACTTTGTAATCGCCACAGATTCTGACAGTGCTGTCTCCCTTGAGGACTGGGACAATAGGACTGGGCCCACTCGCTGACCTCAATAGGTGAAATGATGCCCTCTCGTTGCAGCCGGTCTAGCTCGATCTCTACACGTTCTCTCATCATGTACGGTACTGCTCTTGCATTGTGATGGATGGGTCACGCGCCCGGAATTAGATGGATCTGCACTTTTGCTCCTTGGAATTTCCCGATGCCTGGTTTGAACAGCGAAGGAAATTTGTTTAAGACCTGGGCACACGAAGTGTCGTCAGCGGGAGATAGCGCTCGGACGTCGTCCCAGTTCCAGCGTATCTTTCCCAGCCAGTTCCTGCCGAGCAGCATGGGACCATCACCTGGTACCACCCAGAGTGGTAGCTTGTGCACCGCTCCATCGTAGGAGATCTTTACGGTAGCACTGCCGATTACAGGAATCAGTTCTTTCGTGTAAGTTCTTAGTTTCGTGTGAACTGGAATTAAGACTGGCCTTGAGGCCTTGTTGCACCACAACCTTTCGAAAGTCTTTTTGCCCATGATGGACTGGCTCACGCCCATGTCCAGCCTCATTGACACCAGGAGTCCATTTAGTTCAACATTCAGCATTATCGGGGGACAATTCGTGGTGAATGTATGCACCCCATGTACCTCTACTTCCTCTATCTGAGGCTCTGGTTCATCGTGATCCTCCGTGGATATGTCCGCCTCTGCAACATGGTGGTTTGCAGGTTTAACAGGCTTAGCAGCTTGCCTGCACTCGTTGGAGGTGTCCCATTGTTCCACAGCCCTTGCAAATGTAATCTTTGAATCAGCATGAATGGAAACGATGATCACCCCCGTCGCGCCAACAAGGTGTTAATGGCCTTGCATTCATCATCCTTGATGGTGGACTCTGAGTCATCTGCAGACATGCAATTGCAGTTTCGTGTGACCTGCCCTGCACGTTATGATTCGAAAACAACATCACTTTGTTCACAGAACTTGTAGCAGCACTTATGTGCTGAGAGATTTGCTTCATATTGTCACTGGTAGCAATGAATGCCTGGGCTATTGCTATGGCCTTACTCAAGGTTGGGGTCTCTACAGTCAAAAGCTTGCGAAATATGGTTTCGTGGCCAATGCCAAGTACGAAAAAGTCTCTGAGCATGTGCTGCAAATGTCCTTCAAATTCGCAATGTCTTACAAGGCGTCTTAGCTCAGCGTCATAACTCGCCACTTCCTGGCCTTCAGACTTTTTGTAGTTGTACCTTGCCATCAGAACGCTTTCCTTCGGGTTGAAATGCTCTCGGACCAGTGTGCACAAATCGTCGTACGATTTCTCCGTGGGTTTCGCTGGAGTGAGCAGATTCTTCATGAGGCTAAACGTTGGTGCCTCACAGATGGTGAGGAGGATCGCCCTTCGTTTGGCAGTGCTCTCTTCCCCATCTAGCTCATTGGCCATGAAGTATTGGTCGAGTCGCTCCACAAAAGTTTTCCAATCATCTCCCTCCGAAAATTTCTCCAGAATGCCCACTGTTCTCTGCATCTTTGGATTCGCTATCTGTATCTTGTCCCCAGTTGTTGTGTATGGAGAAAGTGTCAGACGGAACACTGTGAGCTCAAGGTAAAGTGTGACCGTAGTCTTTTATTGCAGGTCTCCAGTGTGCCTCTCCAACCTGTGAAGCCTCCTTAAATACCTGTGCTCCCAAGGGATTATGGGATCCCTTGGGACTCCAGGGGATGAGCCCTCTGGTGGCTGTACAGAGTAACATATAAGTCCACATATAAAGCAGGTGCCATCTGCACAGCTCCTGCTCCTCCTCATCTTTCAGCTGATGCTCTTTCTCCTCCTCCTCCTCTGAAGAGGCTGTGCGCTCAGTGCTTTGCTCCTCATGCAGCACTAATCCTCACTGCTGCATTTATTGCATCGGTTGCAGCAGATCACAATGATTCTGGAGACTCTGGCCGGCGCAAAATTAATGTCTCCTCCAGATCTGTCAAGGCATCGGAATTGCAATTTCAGCATGCTTATTATCTGCTGTATGACATATCTGGTGGAGATGCAGCTTTCATTATATCTCTCCTCGGCCTCAGTATTTGGCCTCCTCAAGCGTGGCATGAGCCACGTCTTCAGTGGATAGCCCTTGTCTCCAAGCAACCAGGTATGTCTGGAGGTCTGAAGAGCTGAGGGAGGGTGGACTTGCGCAGGATGAAAGAGTCATTGCAGCTGCCAGGGAATTTGGCGCACACATGCATGATGATTTTTTTATGGTTGCAGACGAGCTGTAAGTTGAGGGAGCGGTTCACAAAAACTCGTGGGTGATGTGGGGTGCTCTGATGGGCAGATGTGTGCAGTCGATGACGCCCCGCACCCGTGGGAAGCCAGCCAGAGCGGGAAAGCTGAGCGCCCGCTCACTAACACTGGCTTCCTCAGTGGCAAAATTGATGTAATTGTCTGACTTGTCAAAGAGGACATCGGTGACCTGTGTGATGCATCTGTGGGCAGCCGACTGCGAGATGCCACAAATGTCTGCTCCAGATCTCTGGAAGGAGCCTGAGATGAAAAAGTTGAGGGCGCTGGTGACTTTGACAGCCATCGTTAAGGCACGTCCACCTGCCCCTCTGGGCTGCAGGTCTTTCTCCAGCAATGTGGAAGGACCAAGGTGAGACAGTATAAACGACACTCATAGAAACATAGAAACATAGAAACATAGAAAATGGTGCAGGAGTAGGCCATTTGGCCCTTTGAGCCTGCACCACCATTCAATAAGATCATGGCTGATCATTCACCTCAGTACCCCTTTCCTGCTTTCTCTCCATTGCCCTTGATCCCTTTAGCCGTAAGGGTCATATCTAACTCCCCCTTGAATATATCCAATGAACTGGCATCAACAACTCTCTGCGGTAGGGAATTACACAGGCTAACAACTCTCTGAGTGAAGAAGTTTCTCCTCATCTCAGTCCTAAATGGCTTACCCCTTGTCCTTCGACTATGTCCCCTGGTTCTGGACTTCCCTAACATCAGGAACATTCTTCCTGCATCTAACCTGTCCAGTCCCGTCAGAATTCTATATGTTTCCATGAGATCCCCTCTCATCCTTCTAAACTCCAGTGAATACAGGCCCAGTCGATCCAGTCTCTCCTCATATGTCAATCCTGCCATCCCAGGAATCAGTCTGCTGAACCTTCGCTGCACTCCCTCAATAGCAAGAACGTCCTTCCTCATGCTGATGGAAGAGATGGCAGGTGAAGTGGAGATGACAGAAACAATCTGTCAATGGTGAGAGAGGCTCTTCCAATGAGATTTGACTGGATGGAGACTTTGCTGGAAAGACTTGCAGGCTGCAGAAAGCTCAATGTGTGCTGGGAATGTAGTCAGCACCAGCTGCCTTAGGAAAGTGATCAGCTGTCAGGTGGGAGCTTTTATACTTCATGTGATTTTCAAGTAATCAGCTGGAACAACGGCCACTGAACTCCCGCCTCAGATTAACAGATAGTTCCCGAGCTGCGTGAATCCTGTGGCCATGCAGGGAAATTTAAAATGTAGGGGGAAAAGGCTCTTAAGTTCTTGTAAACTACCTGATAATGATTTCAATTAGGTTGTGCGCCTCCGCCAGTCAGGTCGCTGCCGCACTGGCAAACGTGCCCGTGGGAAAGGCGCGTGGGAGCGGGATGACAGCGGGTTCTTGTTCCGCCCCCAATTTTTTGAAATTTCCCACTTGACCTGCCTCCATTCCCGCCCACTACCACCCTGTAAAATTCTGGCCAACCTTTCAGTGCCTGACTTAAATGGCAATTATTCAGAAATGAGCATTGACAATAAGTATGAACAGGATATTTTCCCATGGAAGACAAAACATCTGGGCCAGATGCTCTCTCATCTGATCTACACACAGATGAGAGAGCATCTAACTGGATTTCCTGTTCCTCCAAGAATGTTAAATACAAAACAGGGGCTGCTCAATGATGATCAGGACTGGGAATCCAAACTAATTTTCTTCTCCCTAAACCAATAGCGCTCAGATCAATTGTAGTGCCCCTAATACCTTCCTAGCTGGAATGATCTAACTCAGCACAGGCCAAGCTCAAGGTTGAGACTTTTTCTTTACTTTGTATAGCTCAGCTAAACTTTGCATAAACTGACTGTTCAGAGGTAGGCACTAAATTTGATGAAAATTCTGGCTCAAACAAATCTGTCATCCATGTCAGTGTTACTTGAGCAATATTTTTTCTTTCCAATTGGACGCTCTAAGAGAATAACTAATTCAAATGAATTGTTGTATAGTGTGGCAGCACATCAATGGCACATCATTTTCCCATTCATCTTACAGTTCACTAACATGCCTCCAGTGGAACTGTTCACACTGAATCACACCTTCTCCTCTGGATATGGGGAGGGTGCTGCAGTGACCCCCTGCCAGGACTGCAAGATTGAAAAATTACCCCAATAGTATTTTCTTTACCCACTGCAGTTAGATAAATAAGAAAATTCCTCAGTTAAATAAAAAATTTATGCATAATATGAGGAACAGCTATTTACCGCTCTGTCCATTTTTGGTTGTAGGTTGCCTTTCTCTCTCAAGCAGAGTGTGGGGCTGAACGACTGCAGGCGGGAACCCGCAAAGAAAATGGCATCAACAAAGGTAATTTTTTTTTTCACTTACCTCGGCCAGCTCGTCTTTAATCATCGTCCCTGTAGTGGCCACCTGCCCGATCCTCGCCTTCTGCAGCTGCCGGTATTTTCACCCAGCATTGCTGCAGAGGGCGGAAGTTAATTTTGGGTTCGGGCGCTAACGGAGCAATGCGCATGGTGATGATGTTAGAATCAGCGAGCTCAGCAGATTGGGGTGTAATGCCGTAGCACTGCCGCTAAACACCCGCCCCATTTGGCGGGAATCAAAGCCAGCGCCGCGCACAATCGCAAAGGCATTTGCGTCCCATTAACGTCCCCTGGGAGCACTAATGGGAGGTGCAAATGCACCCAATTTCTAGCCCAAGTGTTAAGTCAGGATTTTTATTCAGCACCTCCCTCTAAGCTTGAATAAATCATCCGTCCTTCTAAACTTGGTATTGTATATATAAACAATTAATGTTTTTAGTCATAAACATAAATAATCATTTCGAAAGCATTACCGACCTGCTCCATTCTCATTTGTCAGGTTTCCCCTCAGCTGTGATCCGAGCTCTTACTGTAATTGTTAACTTAGAAAAATAATGAAATGTTTTGCAAAAAATTATTGTTTTAGAATTTAAACATAAACCAAAGGAAGCCCAAACTAAAGGTAACAACACAGTTGGAAACCCATTTTAGTTCCGAGTGTGCTAACTCTAGAGGAAAATATTGTCTAAGCCTAAGCCCTTGAGAGAAGCTGAGGCTTTCAACTAGAATAAAATTGTTCAGAGGCACAAAGGCAATTTTATAGGTAATTTAATTACATTATTGTGAAATATAGAATTTTTAATTCTTTTATTTTACATTAATTTACAACTGTAATCTGTAAGTTGAGTGGAAACAAATTAGAACCTTTTATCAAATAGTATTTTGTGCAATTTGAGTAGTTCACCTGAAAGATTTGTATATGATCTAATTAACATTTATAAATCCAAATCACAATGACAATATTTGCATACAACCAATCAGGTAGAAGAAATATGAATTAAGGTGGGGCAACTTTGTCAAGTATACATAGATATTTGCATGTGTTACAGTGTGATGCCAGAGTGTGACACAGTGTGGCAGACAATAGGAAATGCACAGTAATATTATTTTCATAAGATAGATAAATGGTAAGTATTTATATTGATAAGTGGCTTTTCCTCCTCAATTAAAAAAAAATAAATACTCAATATTACTTTACATTGCATTGCTGTTTTTAGAACTCCTGATTAGAGCGGGATCAATAAAGAGACTTACTGTACAAATAAGGCTCACTTTTCCCCAGTCTTACCTTGAGAGAGAACATTTTTGTCTTTACACCTTACATGGGAAAGGACCACTTGCATGGCCAGGCATTCAGAGCATCAATCCCTCCATATTGTCCCAGCACATCCCCTTTCTGCACCACAGAAAGGGAGTGAAAATACAATTGGATACTGGAGCGAACACAAATCACTGTTGTAAACATAACCAAGCATTCGTACCCCTACAGCAGGAAGCAAATTGCGCCCATTTTGAGAAGGTATGATAGTGACATATGTAAAAAATTATTTTCCCTTTACAGACTTAAAGAACTCACCCATTAGCCTTCTAAAATAGCAGACCATGCTGCAGGCTTGCACTGTAACTAATTTAGATATGTGAATAATTGGTGCAATTCCTGGAACTATAGTACATGTTTAACATTTAACATAAACTTTCCTGGTAGATGTATAAAACCAAATGGCAAAAATAATTAATATACTTAAGTGTGTTCCACTGTGCATGCTGTTTGGGCACAATGCCCTCAATATTATTACCATAGTACTTTAAAATTCAAATGTAAAATGCCTGCCTAATAAGTGGACTGAAGTTACTCCAGCCCAGTCTGTAAATTGACTATAAACATACTCTCTGAAGCATGACAAGACGATCTACATGAAAACACTAACCTATTCATTTAATCAATCTTTTAATTCTGATTTTCTTCCACATTTTATTAAACCGCTGCATTACTTTTTGAGGTTGTAATGTGTCCAAAGAATGTAGAAGCCCAGATGAATAATCACAGGAAGCCAACAGTGCTTGCACATGCTTAGCCATCAACACGGCGCCGCTCTATAAAATACAGAAGAAATTGGGAAATACCTTACAGACTAATAAGATCAAAGCTCACAAATTCTGCTTTCCGGCAAAATACCAAGTGGTTAAGAATTCTGGGTAGTAAAGAATCCAATGTTTATTGTGCCTAATCGGTCTTTTTTAATTAAAAGAGACTTGGACCTTTTATTTTGCTTAATTTTTAAATGTATTTCCATAATATTCAGTTTTTAATGTTCTGATACTGTTTGCCTCTGTTAATTAAAGTTCGAAGACAGCCACCTTTAAAAAAATACAAGCTATATAAGGAGCTCCTCTCAGTATAATTTTGTAACAGTTAAAACTTACTGTGCATTGAGCTACGATCGAACAATGACGGATAGGTAAAGACCATCACAATTGCGATACTTTGTGTATCACAACATATACACTCCATCCCACCAGAAACCATGTGGTCGCCTGGGAGAGGCAAAAAAACAGATCAAAAAACCCAAATTTGGGAAAAAAATCTGGGAAATTCCTCTCCGACCCATCGAGACGATCAAAACTAGTCCAGGAGATAACTCTGGCCTTGAATTCCCTGCAGTACCTACCTTCTGTAAGAGATGATCTCCGCTCCTGCCAGAAACAAATACAGCTCTCGCTTGAAGGAGTTCAGTGACCACACGAGACGGCAGCTTGTTCCAGAGGTTTACTATTCTCTGAGGAAAGAACCACTTCCTGACGTCTAACCTAGATCTACAACTTAAATTTATGACCCCTGGCCCTGTCTAACTTATTTAATTGAAATAAACTGTCAGCAGGAACACTGTCTATTCCCTTCATTATCTTATAAACCTCAATCAGATACCTCTAAGTCTATGCTGCTCTAAGGTATAGGGGACAAAATTGCCCTTTTTATAGCCCCATTAGTGCCTCCGTGGGGCGCTAACGGGGCACAATGAGGTTATCACCTGGGGGAAGGGGGTCAATAGTGTTACCGGAGAAATTGCCTCGGAGGTTTTGGGAACGTGTGCCGTTAATGCCAAGCCCCGCCATTTTCACCACGTCATCACCATGTGTGCCGATCCCTCGCCGCTCCGCGCTGACCCCTTTGCGCCCCGTGGGGAAAATTGCCCTGCGGGCAGCGAGGATGGCGCTAGCTAATGTCACCGCCAGCTTTGTGGGGTCGCAAAGCTGGCGGACATTCGCTGCTGGGGATCCTCTTAAAGGGGAGGCCGTTTGCGGCGTGGGCCGCCATATTTTTCTGCCGGCCCGACTCTTCTGTCGGCCCGACAGTGACGGCCTTCGCCTCGACTGGGCCGCCATCCTACAACCTTCCACTTCGCTGTTGGCCCAATTGAGGATGTCAAAGGGACTGCAGAGCACGCAGCGACCCTCCCCGTTAATTGAAGGGGAGGAGCGTTCTGCCGCGTTAGTACTACACAGTCCGTGTAGCTCTGACATTGCCGGCGGGGCGCTGGTCTCCGGAGCTGAACTCAGTGCCGCTCTACCACCCTGGGAGCATCCCTCCACGGACACCTCCGATAGCGCTCCGACTCTGTTGAGGGGTGGAAGGGCCTAATTCCGCGCCGGGGAGGAACTTTCAGGTTGGGCGATAAATGTCCCGGCCTCCAAATGGGGCGTGGGGCAATTTCGCCCCCTTAGAGTCCCAACCCTTTTAGCCTATCTTGATAACTAAGATAACTGGAATGCCCAAATCTCTTTCTATCTCCACCATCTTTAATGGCTTTAACTTTAGGGTTTATGACTGTTGAGCATTTGCCTTTCCCACATGCATAAGACTGCACTTATCTAAGTTATACATCATTTTCCAGTCTTGAGCCCAAACTCCAAACACATTAAGATCTGCCCGAAGCAGACGAGCATCTTCTACAGTTCTAACACTAGTACAGTACTTGGTATCATCTGCAAATTTGAAAATTGTGGCCCCAACCCCAAAATCCAGATCATTAATAAAAATAGTAAAAAACAACGGTCCCAACACTGATCCCTGCGGGACACCACTGATGACCAGTCTCCAAACAGAGCCACTAATGGGACTATAAAAAAGGACAATTTCGCCCCCGAACAATTTGCTTTTAACACTCCTTGTCGCAAAGCCATTGGCGGGATCCTCGGGTACCTGTTTACGGCGGCGCTTCCAACTACTGCCAGGGAGCGGTGCGCCAACCTGCAATGATGCGGATTGCATTTGTGGCGGACTTTCGGCACTCTCCCGACCCGTGCGCCACGCCGAGAATAGCGACAGGTCAAACCTGTCGGTGCACCCCTGCCAGCAGCGGTAAGTATGAAAACCTGCAAAAAAGGTCAGTTAAAGATTTAATTTAAAAAAATTTTTTTCAGCGATTCGATAGATAAGGGTCTTGTAAAAGGTTTTGGAATGCTTTTGGAATGTTTTTTGGAATTTTATTTTTTTTGTTCTTCCCCCTGCCCCCCCATCCCAAGGCCTCTCTTGCAGCATTCTCGGCCCGGACTAAAGTTGCCGAAACCCGCGGTTTGCACCGCGAATACTTGTGCAATGCCTCCCTTACTGATGCGCCCCTGGCACAGACGTAAAGGCCGAAGGCTCGGGTTAAAAACGGTAGTGTAGTGAAAACAGTAAGTTTCACGTATTGCTACCGTTTTCGCCGAAAAACCCCGAAAGTCGAAAATCCGGTCCCTGGAGTACTGTGTACAGTTTTGGTCTCCTTACCTAAGGAAGGATATACTTGCCATCGAGGGAGTGCAGCGAAGGTTCACCAGAATGAGTCCTGGGATGGGGGGATTGAAACATACACACTTCTTACAGGGTAGATGCAGGGCGGATGCTTCCCCTGGCTGGGGAGTCTAGAACCAGGGGTCACAACCTCAGAATAAGGGGTCGGCCATTTACGACTGAGATGAGCAGAAATTTCTTCACTCAGAGGGTGAATCTTTGTAATTCCCAGAGGGCTGCGTAAACTCAGTCGTTGAGTAAATTCAAGACAGAGATCGATAGACTTTTGGATATTAAGGGAATCACGGGATATGGGGATAGTGCAGGCAAGTGGAGTTGAGGTAGAAGATCAGCCATGATCTCATTGAATGGCGAAGGCTCGAGAGGCCGAATGGCCTGCATCTATTTCTTATGTTCTTGTGTTCTATCCCCTTGCTGAATTAGGTTAAATGCTTTCTGAAAGCGTGTCAACACCCTCTGCCAGCCTTTTTGCCCCCAAGAAGTTAGGATGGAGGCTGTCCCTCCTAAACAACTTACCTTGTCCAGTGAACACCTCCCAATTATCGACAAACTGAAGCTTCTTTTTGCAGAGGTCCCGAAGCCAGATGTTGAACCCTATGATTCCTCTCCATCGATCTGGATATGACTGGTAATAGCCCGGAGACTACAACCCTTGCACCCTTTGCTTAAGAACATATATGTGGCTTTTGTAGGAATCCTGCAAAACAAATGGACTTCTACCCATGATATTGTTAGTTCCAATATGTAAACATACTACAGTATCTTGACACTTACCTTGACACTCTGCAACTTTGAGGAGGAGCTGATGGAAATCAATAATAAATTTGTGGGCATTGTGAGGTTAGTGGGCAAAATAGTGAGCTTTGGGCTTGGAATGCTCACTATCATTGTCAGCCGCAATATAAGGGCAGCGATAAATGCAGCATTTTGGTAAGGATGAGTTGGTGAATTAGTCTTGAGACATGCATATACTTGGAGCTGGGAAACAACATTATAGTAGATGTCTGTAAGATTTTGTTATGTTATTGTTTCATGAGAAATTGTTTTTGGAAAGAAGAGCTCAAAAAGTAACAATAGGAATCCTTTTTATTGCATTAAGATAATGCAGAAGTGATGCTATAACATTTCTACACAATTTTGTCTCCAGTGTTTGTAAGCAGGGAAAGACTTGCCAAGCATTGTATTTTGTAAAAATAAATGTGCCTCTTAAATAATCCAAACCAACATAAACGTAGTATCTATTAAGCATAATAAGGCAGAAGCACAATTTTCATCTAGTAGACTTCTTGATTTATTGCAAGATAGGTTTAATTTCTGAATAACAGTTCAGCTACATAATAACAGTCACTGCACTCCAGAAGTAGTCCATTTTGTGAGATACTTCAATGATGTGATAAGATACCATATAAATACAACATTTCTTTGTTTATTTTACCCAGTTTGGTGTGATATACACAAAAGGTTAAGAAATACAGAAAACATCAGTATTCACACCCCTCAGCTTCTGAACCAGCCAACCTCTGACATTAAAAAAACAACCCAAAATGCCGGATACTTTTTTTTCCCAGTAATGGCATCGAGTCTTTTTTGATCCTTATTTAAAGAGCTGTTTACAGGTCTCTGAGCTCTAATAAAGAGGAGCTCCCCATTAATATGAATCAAATCAGTCAGAGAGCAGAGAGCCCTTGAACGTGCAATGCTCTGTAAAATATGGGGAGGCTGATTGGCTGATCTGACTCTGCAGTTGTCTTTAATACTGGCTTCACAATCTGTCTGCTCTGTGAAGTTTCTTTTAAAAACTTCAAGAGATCATAGAATGTTGCATTATATACCTTTGAGAACAGACCATCAGGAAGACCATCAGCCAATGCCTTACTCCCCTCCTCCCTGCCCCGCTTCTCCCACACCACCATGTCTGTGGACAGACAGACAAGAAGATTGAGCTTTCAAAACTCGGGTGCTAATCTGTACTATTATTTCACTAAAGTTTGATGAAAATGAGTTACTTAGTGGCAGTGCTTTAGAAAGGTGCATTGTGTTGCATGGATAGGCACAGGTACACACAGATGAAATTGAATTTAGTATGCCTCTGGGTCAGCAGCAACACATAAATCACACAGCATTTCCCATGCCATTTGCATTTTCAGAACTCTGCTGAAAACGTTTTAAAAACATTTAAACTGTACTGTTACTTACTGTAAAGTTGTAGGAGCCCAACTTTTTTGCACCTTTTAATGCAACTTGAAATAGTTTAAAACAAAGAGCACCCTGAATCAGATAGATATTAAAAACAATGATGCATCTATTTCTCTATTGGAGTGTTATATACAACTACTGTCATGTCTTTTAAGAAAATGGGATGCTCACTCTCTTAAAGGTGGTTTGTATCTTACATCACTCACTCATCAGTGCCTCACAGGTCAGGTCTGCTTGTGTGATGATTTCCAATACCTTAAGGCCATTTTCCACTAATTCATACAGTTAAGAATAAGTAAGAATGCTAGTTTGGTACAGGTTTGAATTTGTCTGCGTTGGTCAGTCCTAAACAAAGGTACAGGATGCAGCCTCCGAATTAAATGTGCCTTGTGGTTGGGGGAGGTTTCATTCACCGATTTCTCCCCACGCAAATCTTGATGTGATGTTTTTTCACATCACAGCACTAAACTGAAATATAATAAGCAACCAATTGTTAGATTGTGTTTATAAAATGCAAAATTGTTACAATTAGTTAAAGGTATGATGCTGATTTAATTTATTTTTGTTTTGTTCACAACTCAAATTTATTCAATTCTTATTGATGTTAATGACACTCTCCCCATCTCCATCATATCATTGGATCTAAATATGATGTGACACTAAGAGAACCCAAATGATTGTGAACTGTTTGTAAAATTCATAAGGCACAATTGCCTGGTTCAATTATTTACCATTACAAGGGGCTGACTTTTATGTTGTTTTGCAGGATTTTGCAATCTATGCTCTCTGACGTTTTCACATTGCTTCCTTTTCATAGTTATTATAGCACTTTAGTTATAAGTAACAAACCAGAAATTGCAATTTGGCATTAAGGAAGCATCTTGGGAATAATGACCTTAAGATGACTGAATTCATTATCAGTCCTGAAGAGGAGAAAAGTGTGTCACAGACCAAGGTTTTGGATTTAAACAAGTCCAATTGTGAAGGGAATAAGTAAGAAACTGGCTGGAATTGGGTGGGATAAATTATTAGTCAGCAAATCTATGGACCAACATTGCAATCAATTCAAGAAGGTCATTAGTGCATTATATAACAAGTAGGTACAGCTGAAAGGCAACGGAGACATTTCTGGAGTGATGCGACCATGATCTCTGAGAATGGTTGGGACCAGCATGAAACAAACAGAGAAAGTTTATGTAAGGGTGAAGAATAGTAGCCAGAATGAGGACTGTGAATGTTGGCTCTGAAATTCCAGCCTCTCTGTGTCCCTATGGAGTGTGTGCGGATCCGGGAAGGCATCGGAAAAAACAATTTTCGGCGCGCAATGCGCATGCGCTGAAAACCGGCTTTTCCGATCTGTCAAGTTTCTGGCTTGACACATGGCTGCATCTCAGGAGCAAGGACATTCCTACGGCAGAGATTGGGCTATTTGCCCATTTCTTGCCCCGCGAATGTCCTTAAAACTCTTGCGCCTGGTAAAAACAGGAGCATAGCCTACTTTTACCAGCGTAAGAGTTTAAAAACATATCAAAAACATATTAAAATAAAATTTAAAAATACATGTTTATGTTAAAAACCCTGCACACTCAAGTAATTTTATTTTAAACCATAATTAAAACTTTTTAAAAAATCGTCACATTTGTTTTTCAAAAACATTTCTATCAACTTTAATTTCTATAATGTATTTATGTGAGGTGTTTTTTGAATGTTTTATGTAGTGTTTAGATGTTTGGGGGTGTTTCTCATTCATTCTAATAGGAATTTCGGATTTACGAAACTCCTATTATTATGAATGAGAAAGTACTTTACTGTGATTGGGTGTTCAGGGCCACGTGGCTCCTACGGTTGTCCCAACGTGAACGCACTCCGTTATGCAAGAAGAGGAGGCCTCGAGTCTGAGATCGCTGGCGAGCATTCAACCAAAAGGTAAGTGCGCATCTTTTCTCCTATTTTTAGTCGAATGCACGCGGGAAGAAGAAACCGGGATTTCAGGGCCATTGTATTAAGTAACAAAAGGAGATAAAGAGAATGAGGGATTGATGAAGTATGAAAAAATGAGTATTATTACATAAGGGAGCTTATTATTAGATAAGGATGTAGATCATAGGACCATAATTAAGTACACTAATGGGGTTCCCATCTATTTCCTACTGGAACCCTTCCAAATTGGCAATGTTCACATGAGGATCGCAGAAGGTTGGTGAGAAGTTTATGTTTAAGATTTTTTTCTCTCCATACCTTGTTCTCACCAAAATGTGGGGCAGTAGCAAGTTGAGAATTGACCCCATTGTGTTCAGTTTTGGACACTCAGCTTAAGAAGGATATGCTGGCATTGGAGAAAGCCCAGCAACAATTCGCCAGGATGGTGGGACTGAGCTATACTGAGAAACTGGGTAAATTTGCCTTGTATTTCCTGGAGGTGAGGTGGTTGAGGTTGTTATGATACAGTTTTTAAAATAGTGAAGGAAATTAACTGTATAGATAAAGAATGACTCTTCGCATTAGATGGGGAAAGCAGAACAAGGGGCATGTTAGTGTCCCCTGTTAGTACCTGGCGGGGCGCTAATGAGGCACTCAGGCAGTAGTGCCGCGGTGGGTGAATCCCATGCCGCGTGGCAAATTCGCCGGCCCCATAGCGTCGCAGGTAACAGTTAGTGCCAGGGAGTGGAGGCATGAACCAGCCGGCAGGCGGCTGGTGGGATGCTACTTAAAGGGACGCTACTTAAAGCTGTCAAGGAACTTCCATTTCAATGGTCAGTTATGAGTGGCAGAAAGTGCAGGATGTATCTGCAGCTAAATAAAGGCTGCTTAGTCCCCGGCGTGTTGTGAGACGCGAAAGGACTTTGCATTTCATCCCACAGCATATCGCCGATCTGCACTCGTCGAATCATTGGGGGCTGGTGTTTAAACTCCAGTGACCCTCCCCTTTAATGGCTGGAAGGCGCCTTCAGCAATGCTCACTCCCGATTACACAGCACCTCATATTCGTTAGCGCTTGGAGTCAAATACCACTCACCTACACCATTAGCACCCGATTTAGCGCTCCCCTGTATTCTTTGAACGCTGAGACTGAAATTAGCGAGCAGCGAGATTGATTAGTGCCTGACACTAGATTTCCAACTTCTCAAAAGTTAACGCCCCAATCGGGGCGATTCTGAATTTCTAGGCCTTTCCATTTAAACAATACTGCTTAAAAGCAATAACATCTTCATACAAAAGGCTCTGAGAATGTGGATCAGACTGCAAAATCAATTGGGGCGTTTACAATATAGATACTTACTTGGGAAGTATGAAAATTAAGGTAAATGGAGAAAAGGCAGGAAACAATAATTAAAAAGATAGCTACTCTGGCTAGCAAAATGGCAGGGCATGCTCAATGGGCCCGATGACCTCCTCCAATTTCTATGCTCCTATGTTCCAATATATCTGGTTCTCTTCCTATGATCTCTGATTGTTTCCCATTTAATTCCAATTCTGTTCATACCCATCATCATATAACATTGAACATTAGCAATAAAAGGGCTCACTACTTAAAATTGTGTTGTGATTATCTTAACGGTGATCATTTATATGAATCTGTCATGCTATTTACACATCAGAGCCATAAATGGTTTGTTATGAATTAATCCTTTTTAAATCCATTGCAGAATTTACTGTGATATCAATACCTTCCATAAAGGTACAGTATACAGCAATAGACAGAACAAATTTAGATCTATTTGAAGCCGACAACATATGATATGTAAAAGCAAAATACTGCGGATGCTAGAATCTGAAATAAAAACAGAGAATTCTATAAATCTCAGCAGGTCGAGCAGCATCTGTTGAAAGAAAGCAGAGTTTCAGGTCTGCGACCCTTCTTCAGAGCTCATACAGAATGTATGGTATGTACTGTATATCCTTTATTGCAGAAAACCAAAGAATTAAAACTAAACTGCTATTTTCCAAATCTAGTATAACCTCGAAGCAACCATCCCATTATGCTGCAATTGTTCCATATACTTTAGTTCACTGCCTCCGACCAGCAAAAAATCTACGCACTTACCTTCTGCCTCGAGATCCAATGAGACAAGCATTCCTGAGTCTCTATACGTAGGCCTGCGTAGAGGTCCACGTATCCCAGGGACGCACACGGTTCGCAAGCACCCCTAGGATTACGTGGGCTTGTCCAACCAATGAAAGAAGGGAATCTCCATTGATACTTATGCGGATTCTGTAAGTGCGGAAAGCCTATAAGCATGAATGGGGATTGTAGTGTATGAATAAAGAGTCTGACCACATACTGTGAGTTAAAGTAAAGTGTGACTGTAGTCTCCAGAGTGCCTCTCCAGCCTGTGAGGCCTCCTTAAGTACAGGTGCTCCCAAGGGATTGTGGGATCACTTGTGATTCCAGGGCATGAGCCCTCTTGTGGTTAAACAAGGTATTTACAGGTTTACATATATAACAACACTCCCCCCCCCCCCCACAAAGTCAATAGTGTAACTATTTACAAGGTGAGTCGAACTGGGGCCTTTCTTTCCCTGGTTGATCGTCTCGGTGCAAATGCTGGTTTTGGTGAGTCGCTTGTTGGGCCCTCGCTGGGCTGCTGTGCAGCTGGCCTTGCTGGGCTACCTGGTATGTTGGGTCCTGCTGGGCTGCAGCGAATTATGATACAGTGATCAACCGCTGTGTCGGTTGCCACTGGTGTGTGTGTTTGGGGGTCAAAAAAGGTAGGGTCTAATATGGGTTGCTTTGGATAGTCCGTGAATCTGAGTTTGATTTGGTCCAAGTGTTTCCTGTAGATTCCATTTGAAAGTTTGACCCGAAACACCCTACTCCCCTCTTTGGCCACGACAGTGCCGGGAAGCCACTTGGGACCTTGTCCATAGTTCAACACAAATACAGGATCATTAATCTCAATTTCGCGTGACACATTTGCGCTATCACGATATGTACTTTGTTGAAGCTGCCTGCTCGCTACCTGTTCATGTAGATCAGGGTGGACTAATGAGAGCCTTGTCTTAAGTGCCCTTTCCATGAGCAGTTCAGCGGGTGGAATCCCAGTGAGAGAGTGGGGTCTCGTGCGGTTACTAAGCAGGACTCGGGATAGGCGAGTCTGCAACGAGCCTTCAGTTACCCTCTTCAAGCTCTGCTTGATTGTTTGCACTGCTCTCTCTGCCTGACCATTGGATGCAGGTGCGGGGCAGATGTGACATGTTTGATCCCATTGCGGATCATGAACTCTTTGAACTCGGCTCTGCTGAAGCACGGCCCGTTGTCACTCACAAGGACATCAGGCAGGCAGTGCATGGCAAACATGGCCCGCAGGCTTTCAGTGGTGGCAGCGGACGTGCTTGCTGACATTATCTCACATGCAATTCATTTGGAGTACGCATCTACAACCACTAGGAACATTTTTCCCAAGAACGGGCCTGCATAGTCAACATGGACCCAGACCACGGTTTGGAGGGCCAAGACCATAAACTTAGTGGCACCTCCCTGGGTGCATTGCTTAACTGTGAACATGTATGACATTTGTGTACACAGGACTCTAAATCCGCATCGATACCGGGCCACCATACGTGTGATTTGGCTATCACTTTCATCATTACAATTCCTGGGTGGGTACTGTGGAGATTACTAATGAAAATGTCCCTGCCCTTTTTGGGTTCCACGACCCGATTACCCCACAGAAGGCAGTTTGCCTGTATAGACATTTCACCTTTGCGCCGCTGGTACAGCTTTATTTTTTCCTGCATTTCTAATAGGACACTGGACCAGCTCCCGTGAAGCACAGTTTTTACTAAGGACAGTAAGGGGTCCTGGCTCATCCAGGTTCTAATCTGTCGGGCGGTAACAGGTGATTGCTCACTCTCGAATGCTTCCATTACCATAACTAAATCTGTGGGCTGTGCCATTTCCACCCCCGTGGTGGGCAATGGCAGCCTACTGAGAGCATTGGCACAGTTTTCTGTGCCTGGCCTGTGACGGATGGCATAGTTGTATGCGGACAACGTGAACGCCCATCTCTGGATGCGGGCCGATGCATTCGTATTTATCCCCTTACTTTCAGGAAGGAGGGATATCAGTGGCTTATGGTCAGTTTCCAATTCAAATTTGAGCCCAAACAGATATTGATGTATTTTCTTTACCCCATAGACAAACGCTAATACTTCTTTTGAATCATGCTGTAGGCCCTCTCAGCCTTAGACAGACTTCTGGATGCATAAGCAACCGGTTGCAATTTCCCAGATTCATAAGCTTGTTGCAATATACACCCGACACCATATGATGACACATCACATGCTTGTACCAAACGCTTACATGGATCATACAACACAAGCAATTTGTTTGAGCATAACAGTTTTCTAGCTTTTACAAAGGCATTTTCTTGGCTTTTACCCCATACCCATTCGTCTCCTTTATGCAGTGAAGCATGCAGTGGTTCTAACAGTGTGCTGAGACCTGGTAAGAAGTTACCAAAGCAGTTCAGGAGTCCTAGAAATGACCGCAGCTCCGTCACGTTCTGTGGTCTCGGTGCGTTCTAGATTGCCTCCATCTTCGAATCGGTGGGTCTGATGCCGTCCGCCGCGATTCTTCTCCCCAGGAACTCCACTTCAGGCGCCAGGAAAACGCACTTCGAGCATTTTAACCTGAGCCCTACGTGATTAAGCCGACTAAGAACCTCCTCCATGTTCTGCAGATGCTCGACTGTGTCCCGACCTGTAATCAAGATGTCGTTCTGGAAGACCACCATGCGCGGGACCGACTTCAGAAAGCTTTCCATGTTTCTCTGGAATATTGCCGCGGCTGATCGAATCCCAAATGGGCATCTGTTGTAAATGAAGAGACCTTTGTGCGTGTTGCATAGAAACATAGAAACATAAAAAATAGGTGCAGGAGTAGGCCATTCAGCCCTTTGAGCCTACACCACCATTCAATAAGATCATGGCTGATCATTTACCTCAGTACCCCTTTCCTGCTTTCTTTCCATACCCCTTGATCCCTTTAACCATAAGGGCCGTATCTAACTCCCTCTTGAATATATCCAATGAACTGGCATCAACAACTCTCTGCGGTAGGGAATTCCACAGGTTAACAACTCTCTGAGTGAAGAAGTTTCTCCTCATCTCAGTCCTAAATGTCTTTCCCCTTATCCTTAGACTATGTCCCCTGGTTCTGGACTTCCCCAACATCGGGTACATTCTTCCTGCATCCAACCTGTCCAGTCCCGTCAGAATTTTATATGTTTCTATGAGATCCCCACTCATCCTTCTAAACTCCAGTGAATACAGGCCCAGTCGATGCAGTCTCTCCTCATATGACAGTCCTGCCATCCCGGGAAGCAGTCTGGTGAACCTTCGCTCCACTCCCTCAATAGCAAGATGATCCTTCCTCAGATTAGGAGACCAAAACCGAACACAATATTTCAGGTGAGGCCTCACCAAGGTCCTGTACAACTGCAGTAAGACCTCTCTGCTCCTGTACTCAAATCCCCTAGCTATGAAGGCCAACATACCATTTGCCTTCTTCACCGCCTGCTGTACCTGCATGCCAACTTTCAATGATTGATGTACCATGACACCCAGGTCTCATTGCACCTCCCCTTTTCCTAATCTGCCGCCATTCAGATAATATTCTGCCTTCGTGTTTTTCCACCAAAGTGGATAACCTCACATTTATCCACATTATACTGCATCTGCCACGCGTTTGCCCACTCACCTAACCTGTCTAAGTCCCCTTGCAGCCTTTTAGCATCCTCCTCACAGCTCACATTGCCACCCAGCTTAATGTCATCTGCAAACTCAGTTCCCTCATCCAAATCATTAATGTGTATTCTAAATAGCTGGGGTCCCAGCACTGAGCCCTGTTTATTCAGGTGAGGCCCTTCGATGATTTCTCCAGCTCCTGCATCATGTAGGCTGAGGTCAAGTCCAGCTTCATGAATGTCTTTCCTCCTGCCAGCATCGCAAAAAGGTCGTCTGCCTTTGGTCATGGGTATTGATCCTGCAGAGAGAAACGATTGATAGTTACTTTGTAATCACCACAGATTCCGACAGTGCCATCTCCATTGAGGACTGGAACAATTGGACTGGCCCACTCGTTGAATTTGATCGGCGAAATGATGTCCTTTCATTGCAGTTGGTCCAGCTCGATCTCCACCCTCTCATCATGTACGGTACTGCTCTCACCTTGTGTTGGATTTGTCATGCCCAAGGAATTAGGTGGATCTGCACTTTTGCTCCTTGGAACTTCCCAATGCCTGGTTCGAACAGCGAGGGGATCTGGTTTAAGACCTGGGCACACGAAGTTTTGTCGATGAGCGAGGGCGCTTGGACATCGTCCCAGTTCCAGTGTATCTTTCCTAGCCAGCTTCTGCCGAGCAGCATGGGACCATCGCCCGGTACCACCCAGAGTGGTAAATCATGCACCGCTCCATCGTAGGAGACTTTTACAGTAGCACTGCCGATTATGGGAATCAGTTCCTTTGTGTAAGTTCTCAGTTTAGTGCGAATGGGAGTCAGGAGTGGCCTTCAGGCCTTGCTGCACCACAATTTATCGAAAGTCTTTTTGCTCATAATGGACTGGCTTGCGCCCGTGTCCAGCTCCATTGACACCGGGAGTCCATTTAATTCAACCTTCAGCATTATCGGGGGACACTTTGTGGTAGATGAGTGCACCCCATATACCTCTGCCTCCTCGGTCTGAAGCTCTGGTTTATCGTGATCCACCGCAGATCTCTCCTCCTCTGCAACATGATGGTTTTCAGGATTAGCAGGGTTTGCAGCTCGCCTGCACGTACATTGGAGGTGTCCCATTGTTCCACAGCCCTTGCAAACGTATCCTTTGAAGCGGCATGAATGGAAACGATGATCACCCCCGCAGTGCCAACAAGGTGTTACTGGCTGAACATTCTTCCCCCTTGATGGTGGACTCTGAGACATCTGCGGACGTGCAGCCGCAGGCATGTGAGGCCTGCCCTGTACATTACGATTCGAAAGCAACATTACTTTGTTCACAGTTCTTGTAGCAGCACTCGTGTGCTGAGAGATTTGCTTGGTATTGTTACTGGTGGCAATGAATGCTGAGGCTATCGCTATGGCTTTACTCAAGGTTGGGGTCTCTATAGTCAAAAGTTTGCGAAGTATTACTTCATTGCCAATGCCAAGTACAAAGAAGTTCCTGAGCATGTGCTCCAAATGTCCTTCAAATTCGTAATGTTCTGCAAGGCATCTTAGCTCGTCGACATAGCTCGCCACTTCCTGGCCTTCAGACCTCTTGCACGTGTAGAACCGGTATTTTGCCATCAGACGCTTTCCTTCGGGTTAAGATGCTCCTGGACCAGTGTGCACAAATCATCATATGATTTCTCTGTGGGTTTCGCTGGAGCAAGCAGATTTTTCATGAGGCAATACGTTGGTGCTCCGCAAACGATGAGCAGAATCGCCCTTCGTTTGGCAGCGTTCGCTTCTCCTTCCAGCTTGTTGGCCACGAAGTATTGATCGAATCACTCCACAAAGGTTTCCCAATCATCTCCCTCCGAAAATTTCTCCAGGATGACCACTGTTCTCTGCATCGTTGTGGTGGGGTTCGTCATCTGTATCTCGTCGCCAGTTGTAGTGTATGAATAAAGAGTCTGAGCAGATACTGTGAGCTCAAAGTAAAGTGTGACCGTAATCTTTTATTGCAGGTCTCCAGATTGCCTCTCCAGTCTGTGAGGCCTCCTTAAGTACAGGTGCTCCCAAGGGATTGTGGGACCCCTTGGGACTCCAGGGGATGAACCCTCTGGTGGATAAACAAGGTATTTACAGGTTTACATTTATAACAGGGATCACATAAAAAATACAGTTAACATAACAAATTAAAAAATAAAATTACATATTTAAAATTAATTAAATTCAATTGAATTACATTTAAAACAAAAATGTAATCTTTTGAAAAATAAGTTTAAACATTTTAAAGGGGGTAAAATTAATAGTATCTTATTGTACATGTGGTTTAATGTTTAAATGAATGAAAAACGTTTTTTAAAATGTTTTTAAAATTCTTACGCTGGTAAAAGCAGGCCTTATGCGAAGGGAAGTAATTACATTCTACAAGCATTCAACAGTCTTACTTGTACAAATAAAAAGCCATCCTGAATAAAAAGTTAAAAACAAAGCAAATACAAAATATTGAATATTCCTACCTGTGTGAAGCAGCAGCAGCCTTCGAGCTGCGAGGGCAACTGAGGCCATTCGGCCACGGGATAGGGGCGGCGTCAGTGGCTCGACGGCAGCCGAAGAAACAGGAAGCAGCCTTCGAGCTGCGAGGGAGGCTGAGGCCATTCGGCCAGGGGACAGGGTAGGCGTGCAAAGCACCAGGAGGGAAATGCAGCCAGCTAACCAGTTTGAAACTTAAATTTGTTATTTGCAGAATGGGTGCTGCATTGTCAACACCACGGATTATGCAATGGTTCGCCAGCAATTCACTGCATAGGAGAGAATTGATTAGAGCTCACCGCACCAGGAACGTCATAGCCCTTAGGCTGATAGGCAGGAGACCTTACCCACGTCGGCAATATCGAGCCAAGCGCTCGTGCCTGAACATGAGCGAGGCTGATTGTGTCAAAAGGCTGCGTTTCCGCAGAGAAGTGTAAGGGGTGGTTTTTCGGGGTCAGCTTTCCCTTCTGACCTTATATGGGCAGTTTCGAATCGCTCCCAAACCCTTGGTTCTAGACTCTGGAATTGAGGGGACTGTGATAGACTTGGACAGACAATCGGTTTCAAGGTAGGAAGCAGGTATGGCTTTATTGTGTTTAAAAAGTAAAAGGCACACCTTTAATAACACACACAGAATAGGGATACCAATACACACTGAGGGGTACAACACATTGAATAAATTGTCAAAATACAGCCTGTGGGGAAAAGAATACAGCTTAAACTCTAAATGAGGTAAAGAGGAGAATGCAGATACATTTACACAAGTTATCCCAGCCTCCCCCTCCCAATTCCCCTAACTAACTAAGTTATAGCTCTGGGGGTTCAGGGGCTATGCTCACCAATCCCTTTTGACAGTTGCCGGTGAATCACGGTTTCGGGGTTCGCTGCACTTTGCCTTCTAGGCGAGCCGTACCCCGGATGGAGGAGAGGGCTTCGGACTGCGTAGTCTTCAGTTGGGGTGAGTCCGCTGATGCGGTAAGTCGCGTTTTGGATGTATGGGGTAAGTACCCACTTTCTTTGGTTAGGAATAGTTTTAGTTAGTCCTTTTAGGCAATTTCACCCGTTGGTCATTCAGAAGTAGATTGTAGAGTGGCAATAAATGTCGATTCTTCGGTTTTTGCTGAGTTGGTTTCGGTTGGTCGTTTCGCTGGTTGTGGTGGCCCAGGTTGTCAATTTGGTTGCTGACAACCTTCCATTTCGTGAGCCTCTTTCTGTCGTCGTGCTCAGTCGATCCTTGATGGTTTCTTGTAGTTTTCTCCACTACTCCATTTCTTCACTCCCCACCTTCTGTTGCTCTTTTTCCCTTGTAAAACTGGGAATAGATATACCCCAAAAAGGCTTCCTTATCTCCCGCCAAATCTGGCCCAGCTCTTTGTTTCAAGGGAGCTGCTCATTAGTTTTGAGCTCTCTTCTTTGTCAGAATTTGGCAGGCTCATTCAGCAGAAATTTGATTATGATGTGGTAATGTGGAAAATCACCGGTTGGCATTGTTGAAGCAGTGTTTAAACTCTTGGGCCGTTTGGCTGGGCCCGTGATTTCTATAGGCCTATTTGCACATGCATGCCAATAATGGTCTCCGGTGATTAGCCTGATAGCTCTTGATGCGTTTATGTCCTAGAGAGCAAATTTTTATGCCTCACAGTTCTTGTTAGTTATCAATTGACTCATTCTCCCAGACAAATTGAATTAGCTCCAATACCCAATTCCTGAGTGAAGTCCCACCCTCTGTTCTGGCAGTCTGTTCCAACATGTTCCTTTCGAGATCTTAAACTTGTAAAGCTCTTAGGTATCTTGCTCAGAGTTTTTCCTAGGATACCAAAATGTTCATCAAGTTCCAAATTAAATTCCCTTTCCTATGAGTCCAAACACTGGAGGGGTGTATCCATGAATGCATCCCCTTTTATCCCCTGCAGGCCTCGTCTGCCCTTTAAACTCATTTGTGTCCAGAAGTTTTTCCTTCCATTTTAAAAGTCCAAAAAGGGATTCTTTTCTGCAGGGGAAAGGTACAAGGAATCTTTGCGAAATATTGGTAAATTCTACAGAAGTTGTCGTTGAGATCTGTGATATGCTGAGAGCAGATTTGCAGCCCAGAAGCAGAATGCCAACTGTCTTGTCTGTTGAAGTAAAACATAGAAACATAGAAAATAGGTGCAGGAGTAGGCCATTCGGCCCTTCGAGCCTACACCGCCATTCAATGAGTTCATGGCTGAACATGCAACTTCAGTACCCCATTCCTGCTTTCTCGCCATACCGCTTGATCCCCCTAGTAGTAAGGACTACATCTCGGTAACAGCTGCACTTGCCTTCTATGCCTCGGGATCGCTTCTGGCTACAACTGGAGATGCGTGCGCCATCTCTCAATGTGCAATACATGCCTGCGTTTACCAGGTCACGGCTGCACTGTATGCGGAGGAATGACTTCATCAATTTCCCAATGACCGCACAAGCGATCCATGAGAGGGCTGTGGGCTTCTTCAGGATTGTCGGCTTCCCAAAGGTACAGGGCTGCATTGATTGTACCCACATAGCCTTGCGAGCACCTGTGGAGGATTCTGAGCAGTACAGGAATAGAAAAGGTTTCCACTCTATCAATGTGCAGCTCGTGTGTGACGACAAGCAACGCATTATGTCAGTTGATGCGAGATACCATGGCAGCACCCATGATGCGTTCATCTTACGTGACAGCGTTCTATCTGACATGTTTGAGCAACAGCCAGAAGGGCAGAACTGGCTACTGGGAGACAAAGGGTACGGCCTGGCCACCTGGCTCATGACGTCCCTACGGGTGACACAGACAGAAGCTGACCGTCAATACAACATGGTGAACATTGCGCTACGCAGCATCATTGAGAGGACCATTGGCATCTTGAAACAGCGTTTCCGATGCCTGGACCATTCTGGAAGCCACTTGCAATACTCTCCTCAGATTGTCGGTCAGTTCACTGTTGTGTGTTGCATGCTCCATAACTTAGCCATCATGAGGCAGCAGGAGCTGGTAGTGGAACCAGAAGATCCACGTGAACGTCCAGTGCATGATGATAGTATTTTGGAAGACCAGGATGTGGATGATGACGACGATCAGGAAAGCATGCAAGTGCCTGATGTCGGAGCACGAGGTGGGAGGAGGGCCTTCCATCGTGCTCCTTTAACGATTGCTCGAGCCCTGCGCCAGCAGCTCATCCGTGAATGCTTCAATTACTGATGCCTGAGGGCTCTGCGACCACTGTTGCACATGGACATGTTTATTCTTTGCAGTTGTTCCTACGTTGTGTTGTGTTAATGGAAGATGATTCAGTTTGAATGAAAAAATATTTTATTGAAAAGTTAACGTCACTGTACTTAAATATTTGTTGTATCAAACTTTACTTTTTAATATGACTCTTGAAGATCACTTAAAAACTTTAAGATCACTTATAAACTTGTAAAGTTACAAAACAATTTCAATGTGAAAAATCTTACACTCTTAAGATCACTTAGATTTCAGGATCACATTTTAGGTGCAAAATTAAATAAGATACAAAATGTGAGAGCATTTACACTATAAGATCACTTAAAAATCCTAAGATCACTTATAAGTTGTAAAGTTACAAAACTTACAAAACAATTTCAATGTGAAAAACGCTACTACAGCTACATCAAGAACAAGAACAAAAGCAGCAAAGAAAGGCTGCAACCATCTCTCATCCACATCTCAGTGAATGTTCACTTCTTCATGGGGTTGTCATTTGATTGGCGAGGCTGTGTGCCCTTATTGCAGCAGCTACCTCCATGAGGGCCTATGCCGTCACTTGCATGCCCTCCCTGACGATCTATGACGTCGATTGCACTCCCTCGGACATTCCTTCCCTAAGTTCCCGTATCATTACTGCTATCTCTTCCATCAGGACCATCACCTCTTCACCCACTGTACTGACGCTACCGATGAGTGATCGGGTAAGCTTATTGGTCTCCATACCCAATGCCATAACCAGAGCCGCATCTGTTGCATGCTGCATCTCAGAAGAGCATGTCTCCAATCTCCTTCTCCTCTGCCTGGGTCTGCCTCGTGGCACCACTACACTGGGAGGCGCGGGCAGGGACGGTGGGACTAATTGTGTTTCAAATGGCACCACTACACAGGGAGGCACGGGCTGGGACGGTGGGACGCTCGGTGTTCCAGACGGCAGTACTAGAGAGAGAGGTGCGGGCTGGGATGGTGGGATGCTCTGTGTTCCAGACGGCAGTACTAGAGAGAGAGGTGCGGGCTGGGATGGTGGGATGCTCTGTGTTCCAGACGGCAGTATTAGAGAGGCGCGGGCTGGGACGGTGGGACACTCTGTGTTCCAAACGGCAGCACTCGAGTGCGAGCCGTGGGCTGGGATGGTGGGTGAATGGGTGTAAACTGCTCCATGATATCACCAGCACCACTGGGACCCGCAGCGTCGGAATCAAAACCATGGAAGGTGGAACCAGAACCTATGCGAGTGGGCGGCGCAGGCTCGGACGGTGGTGCACTGACTGTAAACTGTTGCATTACACCAGCAGAACCACTGGGACCTGCAACATTGGAATCAAAACCATGGCAGGTGGAGCCAGAACCTATGCAAGGGGTTGAAACTCTGATGCTCTTTAATGGGGGCTCATAAACATTAATTTGGAAGCTCTCCGCTGTAGACATTTCAGTCATCGCCGCCAGCATCCAGTCTGAATCGTCCGCATCTGGTTGTACTGGTTCTTGTTCTGGATCTTCAGGTTCCTCAGGGTTGGCATCATCATCATCATCATCATCATGTTCTGCAAAATATATCAGAACAGTCAAATGTTTAACAGCAAGGGAGGGGGCCGGGTGGGTGGCATGAGTACTCTCAAACATAGCAGGCCAGGCATCAGGTTGATTTGAAGGACCACAATGCAATTTCAGGACTTACCCTCTTCCTCGCGTGTGGACCCAGCTTGTGCTGTACTGATTGCTTTTCTCCATGTACGACTCATCATGGCAGCTACCCTCTGTCCCAAGGGTGTCAGTGGATGCAGATTGGGCGTGCCTCCTCCTGTTCGAGTTGCTTCACTTTTGTTGTGGGCCAATTTCTTCTGCAAAGAGTAAAATATAAATTTTTACAGAGTGCGTCTTTCTGCAGGTAGTCACATTACAATTACGATTACATTAAAAAATGAAAATATTACTTACACTAATTACTTGACCAAGGTCGTGCCATTTCTTTTTACACTGGCTTCCAGATCTCCTGGTATGCACCACTGCGCAGTAATCTTCTGCAACTTGGTTCCAGCATTTCTTCATTTCTTTAGGTGGCACTTTTATGCGACCTCTGTTGCTGGTATCTAGCTCCTGCCATCTCTCCTCAATGACGTTTACTAATATCTCCACTTCCTCGTGCAAGAAATTCTTTGTTCTTGGTGGATGTTGTTCCATTGCTATATTGAATTGACACTCTTATTTTTCAAAACACACAGTCCTTATTTTGCATGCACCTATGCAGCACCTGTTCTGGAAGTTTAGCAGTGAAAAGCAGCACTCACTAATCTCAGCAAGTGATTTCTTCAACAGTGTTGCTAAAAGCACTCCTTTAAACACCAGAAAATCACCAAAATTCAATCCCAAGCCTTTCCAGAGGTCCACGAGACAAATCAGCACTTTTCTTCAAGTTCCTTTAAAAATGGCCGAGTGCCAATGTGTAAGGGCTACTGCGCGTGCACACAGGGCTGCCGGCATGACGTTCTCCCATTTGACTTAGCCCCGCCCCCCTGCACTTGCAGAATTGGCGCGACTCTGTGGTTCCGCCTCCTGCTGATGTCTGCGCGCCGCGCCGAGCTCCGAGGGACCTGCAGGGAGCCCAAGAATTGCAAGGTAGTCGTGTTTTTAGGCACGAGAAACAGGCGTCCATGTCGGGGCTGCGCCGTTCTAGGCGCGGCCCGAAACTTGACCCCAATAAAAGTATTTCCCTTCCAAAGGGCCCCAATCGTGGCCACACTCCAGCGGTGTCCCGTTCGAGCAGCGACTCGAATACCTCACTGAGAAAAGGCCTACCTTTTTGTCGCTGGAAATCCCTGTCCTTGCCGCTTTCCAGCGGCCCGCACACTGCAGAGTTCTCCACTGGAATGTCTCCTTTACAGCGGCTTCACTGCGCCGTTTCTGGCGGAAGTGCACACCGCTCAAATTCCCCCCCCCCAAGCTGAATATGGCTCAGGGAGGGAAAATCATCCGACCGCGGCAGACCAAACTCAGCAGTAGCCGTCCCTTCGGGGACGATGAATTTCGGTGCCACAGCATCTTTATCCAATCAACAAGTAGGTCAACTTCTGGCAGAGCCACTGAAATTTCACACGCTATGAAGATTAACTTCTCCAGACAGCCATAAAATGCACTTTGACTATTAATCATCTTTGGTGACTTTCTAAATGCACTATTTTTTTTGTAAAAATACAATACCTGGAGTAATTATTGTTGGACAATAAGAGGCAGACTACAGAAATGTAACTATCAGAAATGTAAAGTTCTGAGAAAAACAATCTTTTGTTATATTTTACTTAGAAATTCCATGACAATTTTTAAAGTGGTTAAATATAACCTTTCCCAAGCATTAGCAGAGGCAACCTTCACAAAACAAGTCATTGATAAACTGATAGGTCTAGAAATTCTACAGGTTTGTGCCCGTTTTTCCGCCTTGGCGAAGTTGAAAAACGAATTGTCTTGGCGCTAAACGAGTCACACAAAATTTAGCGCCCGGGCAGAAATTTCACCAGTGGTTTTGTGACAGTGTTAAAAATTATCGCCCGCCCGTTTTTTTTAACCGTTTGGATGACATCAATCCGCATGCAATGCTGCACTATCGCCCTGGGCGGAAGATTCGCTGATATCGCCATTTTTACCGCCTGCCCTAAAACACGCCCAAAACATCAGTTTTACCCAGGTCAGACCCAGGGCCCACTCAGGGCTAATGGTGCCAGCTTCAAAAACGGAACACAAGTTAAGCGCATGAAAGGATTTGGAGAAGAAAGCTCGGTTTTACACAGTGAAGCTGTATGTGAGTTTATAGTTTGTTTTTAAGGATATTTAAGGACATTTAAAAAAATGGGAGCCATTATTCCTGCCTGCTTTTTCTATGCAGCACCGAGCCGGAAGAAAGCTTATTGGTGAGCATTTTGAGTGTAATCGAAGAGCTCGCAGATGTATGGGGAGGAGGCCTTACCTCCCATGAGTTTACAGGGAACAGCGCTCATACCTGCAGCTATCTGAGGCACAGTGCGTTCGAAGGCTGTACTTCTGAAAAGAGGTGGTCACAGAAATATGCCAGCTGATAAAAGCAGACCTACAGCCTACCAGCAGCAACAGGACTGCACTGCCCGTCGAGGTGAAGGTGACTGCGGCACTTGCCTTCTGTAACTCCGGCTCCTTTCAAGCAGGGGACATATGTTGCATCTTACCGTACGCTACACATCGCTGCATTCGCCAGGTGACTACTGCACTGTACGCAGGTAGGATGGACTTTTTAAACTTCCCATGATCAGGGATGCACAGAATGAGAGGGCTATAGGTTTTGCACGAATTGCTGGTTCCCCAAGGTACATCATCCTCATAGGCAGTTTCTCGAAGCGAGGATGACTTGCTTCCATGCCAAAAAGGGATGAGTTCACAGGTGTTTCAATGAAGGACCAAATATTCCAGATCCCGAACTACATCTTGAAGCTCACTGCTCCCTCCAATGGCCCCGGCCTGCTGATGGTCTTGCAGGCTGAAACCCCACCGCCACACGCTGCTCTCTCCAATGGCCCCGGCCTGCTGATGGTCTTACAGGCCGGGACTGCGCAGGGTGCCATTGACAATATGCACATCGCGCTGCGAGCACTTTTAGAGGATCCCCAAGTTTACCAAAACCGAAAGAGATTCCACTCCATGAACATATAGATCATCTGCGACCATACTCAGTGCATCATGGTAGTCAATGCCCAATATCCAGGGAGCATCTATGATGCTTTCATCTTGCGTGAAAGCAGTGTATCATGCCTATTCGAGCGTCAACCACAAGGGCTCAGCTGAATGTTGGGGGACAAAGGTTAAGGCCTCGCCACCTGGCTCATGACCCCCCTCCGGAACTCTCAGACACAAGCCGAGCATCGCTATAATGACAGCCATATAGCCACATGCAACATTGTCGAACAGACAATTGGAGTGCTCAAGCAGTATTTCTGAAGCCTGGACCACTCTGGAGGCTGCCTGCAATATATCCCTCAGCAGGTCTCTGTTCATTGTGGTGTGCTGCTTGCTACACAACTTAGCCATCGTGAGGGGACAGGATTTGTCACTGGGGACTGCAGGACCACCTCAGGAGAAAGGGGAGGAGGAGGAGGAGGATGAGGACAAGGAGGATGAGGAGCCTGTCGAGGAATCCATGCCACCACCACCCCCATCACCACCACAAGGGAGACCTAGTGGAGCTTTCGCCATTGCAAAAGCCTAACATCAGCAGCTCATAATACAGCACTTTACTTGAAGAGTGAACGGCATGTTTGGCCATTGCCTGGCCACTCTATCCCACCATGTGGACTATTCCCACTCTTATTCTGCAAATGAGACACTGCACAGGAATGGTTAAGGTGAGCAAAATAATTTATTAAACATTGTGAACTTTGCCAACTTTGTAAACGTAATTCTAAAACTTAAATAAAATGTATTAAGCATTGTGAACTTTAACAGAATTGTTAAACTTTGGAAACTTTCATAAAATAACAACAAAACAAAATCAAAACAACTACAAAACAACAACCCCAGCGTTGAAAGTCTTTTACCTCCAGCCCCTCCTTCCCCCCTCACCCTAACTCCCTCCCTTGCGTCATGACCCGACCCAAGTTGACACCAAGAGTTCGTGCAGCAAGACGACCAGAGTGCTGCTGTCTTAGAGGAAGAGACAATGGAGATGCCATGTGTAGATGCACTGGAGAAGTTCTTGCTCGGCCTCACCACTCACAGGTGATGTGGGTCTGGATGTGACACTGGGGACTGCAGTGTTACTGGTGGAGACCATCAATTGAGCATGTTTATGTGACTTGCACAGACAGTCTGCGAGCTGACCTCCATCATGGTTGTGGGGATCCTACCCAATATCTCTAGAAACTGTCGGGTGAGCTGGATACTCTTCCTTGACAGTCCCACCATGTTCAGATGTGCATCTGTCTGTCTGTCAGCAGACCGGCTTTGTCGACTCACCCTCTGGAGAGATGGCATTTGGGATTCAACCTCGGGAGTGCGTTGCTGCACGCTACTTGTACTTGGGGCCTCGGATGGCTGAAAACCCGATAATGTTTCCTCCTCGGACAAGTTGCTGTCCGGAGGAAAAAGAGGTGTCGAGTGCATTGACACCTCCGCCCCCCCCCCAGCCCACCGCCCCCAGAATAGGCTGCTCGGTCTGCTCCTTGCCTTCAAATTCCCCTTCCTCGCCCTCCTCCCCCTCCTCCCCCCCACCTGAAGAGCTGAGGTGGAGGTTTGCGGTGACGGATGTAGTGCCTGTGACTCCTCATCTGGAAATAGAAAACAACAGACGAGTGTTTAGCAGCAGGGGAGGGGGCAGGGTGACATGAGTAAGGTCACATAGCACAGGATCATTTGAAGGAATGTCTCTACTCCATTATATGTAGTCCACAGACATTGCAGGACATTGCCCCAACTCTAGTCCATAGACACTGAATGACATTGCTCCAACCCTAGTCCACAGATACTACATCACATTGCCCCAACCCAGCCCGGGTATTTTGCAGGAATTACCCTCACTTTCGAACGGGGGCTCAACAGCCCCACGGGCAGTTGCGCTCCCTAAGGCACCGATCAGACCAGCCACTCTTTCCTCGATGTCTGTCAGAAGCAGGGTTCTGGGTAGACCGCCGCCTGTCCATCACTGCTCCTGGCGGTTGTGGGACATCTTTCCCTGCAAAGATGACAATGGGAATGGTTACCAGAGGACCCATCTGCTCTTGTGGCACACACAGATAGCCACCAAAGCACTTATACCATACTGTGTGCATTTAATACAGTCCTCTGTTTAATGGCCCTGGAAGTTGCACGTGTTTCATGAGGAAGACATTGAAGTGCAAAAACATCTTTTAAGATCTCAGAAAGCAATCTTAATAATGTGTAAAGATCATTCATGGCAAATAAGGGGCAACACTAAGCCTACCTATACCAACAGCGTGAGAACAAATACTGTGTCAGATTTATAATTTAAATAATGAAGGAGTGCATCAGTAAAAGTATTATTTACTCTGAGGACCCTGCAATGTCATTGAACCTCTTGCAACGCTGTTTATGGGTCCTTCGTAAGTCGTCTATGTAGGACACCTCCTCAGCAATGCTGCTCCAAATTTGACGCCAAACCACTGGGAGGGGTTTACTTGCTCCCCTCCTCTTCAGTTCCGCCCATCTCCTCTCCACAGCAGTGACAAGAGCGTCGTTGGCCTCATTAGAAAACTTTCTGGCTCTCTGCCTGCTGCCATCTCATTCCATGGTGAAATCAAAGTTAAAAATGTCTGATTCAACCCTGGGTCTACTGCACATGTGCGGGCGCACCCTGACAGTGCGAGAAGAAGAAAAAAATGGCAACATTTTTTTTTAATTCGCGCATGTGCAGAAGGTTCGATTTTCGGCTCCAGCGCACAAATTGAGTTGTGCAACACTGGATTTACTGCTATCGCTATCGCTCTTCAGCATTTGATGAATTTTGCGAGCTTTGGCGGTAGCGGTACACTAGCGGTAAAAAAAAAATTCCGCTGTGATTATCGCCCGAATTTCTAGCCATAGAATGTCACCAGATTGTTACTTTAATTTTAAATTTTTAATTGAATATTCTAGTCTTTGAATCATCATCATCATCGGCAGTCCCTCGAAGTGAGGATGACTTACTTCCAAGCCAAAAGCGATGAGTTCACACGTGTTTCAATGTTCCAGATCCCGAACTAATATTCCAGATCCCGAACTACATCTTGTGCGTGGATTTTATTAAGGTGTGCTGGCCGTTGTACACCAGCCACCACACGGGCTTGACAGAGCTAGTGGCAAGGATTATCCAAGGCGACTGGAGACCAGCTCTGCTGCACGGACCTAGTGCGCACACATATCGCAGTGTGGGCTGGCCCGTGCTGCCCCTGGGCCCTCGCCTCTTCTGAGCCCTGAAGGGAGCAGCATGAGGTGGCCCGGCCCGGAAATCGGTGCGGTCCCGGCCTGCAAGGCCATCAGCGGGCCGGGGCCATTGGAGGGAGCATTGTGCGGCGGCATACCACTGCAGGGAGCAGCGCATGCTGCTGCTGGAGGGCAACGGCTGTGAAGTCTTAAAAACTGACATATTTAAACACATATCCTGATGCATGTATCTGTTCAAATTTCAAGTATCAATGATCTGAATGAGTAAAATTCTGCAAAATAGTGTCACAAACTATCCCAAACCTTATGCATAGTGCACACAGCATTAAGCCTAGTTGCCACACCCATGAGGCATGCTGCACGTTGCCCTTTGGCGCTCTGCATTTGCAAACAGGACAACCCTCTTGCAGCTATTTCGTGTTTCGAGCATTTAGCTTTGGACGCTGCGCTGCTCTCTCACTTGCCCTCCACATTTAGTTTGACTGATGCTGTTTCTTGACAGTCACTTTTTTAGCTGATATAACTTTGAACAATCAGTTTTATTATACATAGCACCTTTGTAAAGGCTAAACAAGTTGTTGCACCACATATGTGGCCACTTACCTTTAAGTGACTGCTTTGCTTTAAATTTTAGAGTATCCCTTAAAGAGCTTACGCATGCAATTTTCAACTACTGTTCCTCAATATTCCCTTTAATTTTTTTTTTTGTGTGCTGTCCCGTTAACTGGATGTGCGGCCCAATCAAATTTTTACGTGTGTGCGGTTTCTTCCCTGCTAAAGCCGGTGAGCTGCCTGCACGGGACCTCCAGACTGCTGCACGGCCGCGCAGCTTAGTGGGAATGTTGCTGCCCCTCCCTCACCCCAGTGAGCTTCTAGGGCTAGGTCCAATATGGGATGGGAGCTTGTTTAAATAGACAATTAGGTCTAACTCTGAAAGATTGTAATGTTGCACAGGCATGTGAAAAACCTGCACCAAAATGTCAATTCATTGTCCATGATCATCACAGAAAATCAAACCACGTGTATTCTAACTAGGTGCTTAATGTCTGTGTGCTTGCAAAGGCTGAACTAGACCATGCAAAATGTTCCTGTTTGGCCCAGAGCTGAGCGTCTCACATTCTTTTCAGCACTAAGACCATTGGCTGCCTCCGACCCCACCTCAGGCTGTCTGCCATTGAAACCATATGTCAAATAATCTCAAAACCCATCTTTTTGATTGAGGCTTTCAGTCACCCTTCCGAATCTCTCCCTCCATGGCTCAGTGCCCACTTTCTTATGTACCTTTATTTGTGAAGAACTTTGGGACTTTAGATGTTAAAAGCCCAAAATAAATGGTTGTTGTTGTTCTTGTTGCCCATCCAATTTTGATTCTTCCAAGTCGGAGATAAATTTTATTCCAAGTTGGATCTTTGCTAATTTGGTTTCGCACTGTTGTGTGGCACAATGTGTTTTCTGCTATTGTCTGTGCTGAGCTGTACATTAACACTTGCTCCTGGCAATGGCACAATTGCTTTGTGTTGCTCAATAGCGTCACAGATGTAGGTCTGTGACATGTTTTCACCTCTTCTAGAATTTTGTTAACCGATTCAAAATAACTAAGAAGCCAATTGTGATCAAAACTACTGTTAATGTCATCAATTACAACACAGGATAGCACAAAATGAGTTGATGCAACAGCCATCTGAGCATTCAAAATGGCTGACAGATGCACAGAAAGAGAGCATGCAGACTAAGCACACACAGGCTGTTGGTTTATTTTATTTCTGCAGGTTTAGATTTTGTAAATAGATGTACTATTATCTGTGTGAGGGTTTAAAAGAGGAATTGTTGTATTTTGTATCTATAGGTCATACCCTGCCCATGCCAGTGAATGCGATGGAAACATATAAAGTTTATACTATTACCACTTTTCAGGCCCTGTCTTGCAACCATGGAGATGGCAGCAATGACTGAAAGTATATCTCAGGTGATTGCTGTTCTGTCTGGAGTAAGGTTGGAGGTAAGTAACCATGTTGCACGTTTTTCCTTTCTAACCAAACAGATGATCAAATTCCACATAGGATTTTGGTACCATTCCTGCCAACTATTTATGTCATGTCATTTGGCTTTTATTTGTTACTTCATTCTCCCCTATAAAGGTACCATTTTTGATGGTCTGAAGGTGGCAACCCTTCAAAGTACAACACAAATGAATCATACCGATGCACACAATTAGTTATTCAATGGTTATTTGGGACTTTACACTGAGGTCAGCTTCTGTTGGCTGAATATCACAGGGGGTTGTTTATAATATACCCAACAAGTTGGAAAATTGTGACACATGCTTGGCATTGTTTCCTTCGTATGAATACTCTGCCCTTTCTTGTAGCAATAGAGATAATATTTAGTTTCTAATGCCATACTTGACTCAACCAATTCAACGCTACATTTAAAGACTATCAGTAATAAATTTAAACTACCTATCCATAACTCTCTTTTCTAAGGCGCTCATTCTCCTATGCTACATCTGTCTAGTTGCTTTGTATTTTGATAGTGCAGGCAATTAACAAGGCAAAAGCCCATTAGCAGAGCCACGTGTATCAGTAACACAATTTCTCTCAGGAGCTGCATGTTAGATATGTTGCTGCACCGCAGAATAACACTGCACTTTTGACCCCAGCATAATACAAAACTGTGCCAATGCAAATGCTCACACCAAAATCCAATCCTAAAGGTTGTAAATGTGGCGCCATCCTCGACTGCTGCTTTGTCCTTGTAACAGCCATTCTCAGACCGTTCTCGAACACATGCTGAACAGCAGGTCTGGCACGCTGAGACTTTGAAGAACATACAATTGTTTTTTTTAAAAAGAGTGTTGTCAGAGGAATCGCTAGTAGAAATGACCCAACACTCTTTATGGCGGATCCAGTGAAATCCTCCTGGAATGGGGCTTTCATTACCCTTGCCTTTGACCTAACACGCTGTCACCAACAGCTCTTGTTGGTGCTGTTTGTCATTGCTGGACTGCAGGGACATTGGAGGAGGTCATGGGCAGATCCACATAGACACTAATGTTGTTTTGCACTAACTGTGCATGTGTGAGGTTCACTTGGTGCTCAACAACCGCAGTATAAATGAGGTGATTTGGCACCAATAGTAACTAGCACAATTTCTGCTTGAGTTATGTAAAAGGAGTGTAAATTATAGTGAACAAAACTGCTGCAGTTGTGTATAACTAAACCCACTGAGATTAGCAAGCACCTGCTACACAATGGAGAAAGATAGATCACTTAAAAAATACATTAATCAATTTAAATAATTTAAAATTAAAAGGCAAAAAAATAGAACCATTTTATCCCCAGCAGCCAATTTGCACACAGCAAGGCCCCACAAACAGTAGTGAGATAAATGACCAGATAATCTGTTTTTGGTGATCTTAGTTGAGGGATAAATGTTGGCCAGGAAAACTCCTCTGCTCTTCTTTGAATCATGCCAACCAATGTTCTTCTAATCTTTTTGGGTAATGTGGCTCCTTTAACAGGCTGCACGGTCCATGCAAACTTGTGCACGTGCGTGGTTTTCCCGTTAACAGCTGGTGAGACGCTGCGTGGGTCTTCCAGAGCGCTGCACGGTCGCGCAGCTTAAAGGGAACATCAGTGCCAAGGAGCGTTCATGTCCACCTGAGCGAGGAGATGGGACCTAGGTCTAATATTTCATCTGAAAGACAGCATACCTCTGACAGTGAGGCACTCCCTCAGTACCGCGCTGAAGTGCCAGCCTGGATTATGTGCTCAAGTCTCTGGAGTGGGCCTTGAATCCACAACCTTCTGAGTCAGAGGCCAGAGTGCTACCAGTAAGCCAAGGCAAGCATCATTACCCAACTGAGATAGAAAGAAAAAAACTGCTCCCAAGCCTCTGCCAATTCTGCACCTGACCCAGTTGCTGAGAGGTGCAAGAGAGCAGCACAGGGTGATTTATCCTCCAGTTTTCCTTCATCTAGTGCCGACCCATTGCTTAGCTTTTTAAAACTCAAAGCTCAGAAAGAGTAGTCAAAGATCAGTACCTCTGTGACTTAAATTAGCCATTATTGAGAAAATATGTTTTATAAACTGCTAAGTTTATTTACTGAAACGTTTCAGTTGGAAGTGAAATATCTCATTTAAGAATCCCTTCCCCCACACCATTCACATTTATAATTTGTTGATATTATTATTTATGGATAATGTGAGAGCTTCTAAAATTTGAAAGTACTTCAGGAAATTCTGCATCGTGATTTGAGAGATAACATTTGAGCAAAAACTGGCATGGACTGAGAGGCATCTACAGAAAGTAATTAAGACAGCACTGAACAACTGAGAAATATCAACTTACATAGAAATGGATTGATAGATGCAGAGCAGCCTCGAGACACAATGACAATTCATGCCATCCTAAGATGAGGCCTCCACTTGTTTCTCCCCTTCCACAGCAACTCATATTCCTTAGGAAAATAGTTGAAAAGATTAACATGCCTGTCAAAACAATTGTTCACATCACTGGTACCTTCCATCTGCTGAATCGTACCAAGCTGCTGCAGCCCTCAGACTAGGGGTCTCCACTGTGATTTAGTGCCACATGTAACGAGAGGCTGCATTTCTCTACCTCACAGGAGGTAGAGTTTAATAAGAGGATTAATGGGTTCCAAAAGAACTCCCCATCATCCAAACAGGTGTTCTGAATATGGTTTTAGTTTTTGTAACAATAATCTTCACAAACACATAAAAATGCTTCTTAAGTACGAAATAATTATTTTAGTCTTCCTGTACCTATTGCAAAGACAGTATCATTCAGCTCACAGGCATTAGCCTGTGTGTGTGTACTTTCACCATACGTGACTACTAGCAGCTGGACAGAGTACCAATGGAACCATCCCAGCTCACGTTTAGCTTTTCTTTCCAAGTGTTATGACTTTAAGGATGTTTAAAGCTGATATTTAACAGTTGTTTACCTTATTATCCATGTGAAGTGCGAAATATTTAATTCAAAACATTCCAAGAACCTTTCCTCAGTCACACCAGCCAGGCTAGCCCTGCTTTTTGTCAACGTTCTGTTGTTTTCTTAATACATTGTTGTGAAGTCAGTGAAAATTCAACATATTGTAACACTAAACTATGTTTGAGAAAATTGCTGCTTCTTGATTTCTTTTCTGAACACAGAGAGGGTACTTAAAACTAATCTGATTAGTTAATATTAACTGACTGGAACAATAGTTAATTACAAGTCTTACAGTTCAATACCTCTTCAGCTTCATTTGAAATGAAATCTCAAATTTTGTGGGAGCTACTTGCTGATAAGAACCAAAAGGCTCCCTAATTGTATGCGTAAACCACACAAATGAAAATCAGACGGAAAATAACAAATGTATCAATATTTTGATGGCAGGCGAATTAGAAGTTTTTTTTCAGTTGATAGAATCTGAAATTATTACAACTATAGTAATGTGACAGAATTTTCATTTTTTCTGTCGGCAATCATCAGTTGCAAGACATGGCTTCCTGTCTGGGTAAATTTGTTATAGTCTTATGTTAGATATCTATCCATTGTTTGCCAGTCTAACAATGATATGCAGCCATGTCTAGGAGGTTTGCACACTGGCATTAGATTTCAGGGTCACTGTTCAGCAGCAAATTACAAAATGCAAATACTCATCGATTTTTAAAAACAATCAGTAAGTGTTAATTTTCACAGGAACCAATGTGATTATTTGGGGAAAATGTAACTCTCCTATTATGTGAGGTAAGTTGATCGAGTGATGCAATACAGACAAGATAAAATGGCAAAGATCAGGACTTAATGAACATAAGAACATAAGAAATAGGAGCAGCAGTAGGCCATTTGGCCCCTCGAGCCTGCTCCGCCATTTAAAAGGATCATGGCTGATCTGATCTTGGGCTCAGCTCCACTTCCCTGTTACTCCCCATAACCCTTCACACCCTTATTACTCAAAAATCTGTCTATCTCCACCTTAAATATATTTAATGTCCCAGCCTCCACAGCTCTCTGGGACAGAGAATTCCAGATTTACTACCTTCTGAGAAGAAATTCCTCCTCATCTCAGTTTTAAATGGGCGGCCCCTTATTCTGAAACTATGCCCCCTAGTTCTAGATTCCCCCATGAGGGGAAACATCCTCTCTGCATCTACCTTGTCGAGCCCCATCAGTATCTTATATATTTCGATAAGATCAATTCTCATTCTTCTAAACTCCAATGAATATAGGCTCAACCTACTCAACCTTTCCTCATAAGTCAACCCCCTAATCTCAGGAATCAATCTCGTGAACCTTCTCTGAACTGGCTCCAATGCAAGTATATCCCTCCTTAAATACGGAGACCAAAACTGTACGCAGTATTCCAGGTGTGGCCTCACCAATACCCTGTACAGTTATAGCAGGACTTCTCTGCTTTTATACTCCATCCCCTTTGCAATAAAGGCCAACATTCCATTTGCCTTCCTAATTACTAGCTGTACCTGCATACTAACTTTTTGTGTTTCATGCACAAGGACCTCCAGGTCTCTCTGTACTGCAGCATTTTGTAATTTTTCTCCATTTAAATAATAATTTGCTTTTTTATTTTTCCTGACAAAGTGGATAACTTCACAATTTCCCACATTATACTCCATCTGCCAAATTTTTTGCCCACTCACTTAGCCTGTCTATATCTCTTTGAAGATGTTTTGTGTCCTCCTCACAACTTGCCTTCCCACCCATCTTTGTAACATCAGCAAACTTGGTTACATTACACTTGGTCCCTTCATTCAAGTCATTAATATAAATTGTAAATAGTTGAGGCCCCAACACCAACCCCTGTGGTACCCCACTAGTTACCTTTTGCCAACCGGAAAATGACCCATTTATCCCAGCTCTCTGTTCTCTGTTAGTTAGCCAATCCTCTATCCATGCTAATATATTACCCCCAACCCCATAAGCTTTTATCTTGTGCAGTAACCTTTTATGTGGCACCTTATCGAATGCCTTCTGGAAATCCAAACACACCACATCCACTGGTTCCCCATTATCCACCCTGCTCATTACATCCTCAAAGAACTCCAGCAAATTTGTCAAACATGATTTCCCTTTCATAAAACCATGCTGACTCTGTTTGACTGAAGGAGGTGAAAAAGATCCAGGCAGCCCACCTTGCCCTCCCTCACGTTCAGATCCAAAAGTTGCTCGACTGTTTTCATCTCCCTCCAGCCTCGATTATAAACCTGCACCTCGCCGACTCTCTGCTTGATCAGTAATCTGTGCCTTTTGCTTTTAAATGTTTTAACTTAGAAAGTTATTAGAAAGTCATGTTATTCTGATCGGGATGTTCTGTGCAGAGTGGGAAGATCTGTGCACATCAACAATGTGTAAACTCATTGCTGGTCTCTGCCACCAAAAGTGCCTCTGGCAGCCACAATTAACCTTTGTCTTTAGTGGCACCCAATGAAACACCCCCTCTTAAGGAGGTTTTCTTAGTGCAGCCGAAGGCCTTGGCATCACTTTCCTTACATTACAGATCTGCCTCCATTCTTAGGGCCCAAGTTTCGAGCCGCGCCTAGAACGGCGTAGTCCCGACCTGGACGCCCGTTTTTCGCGCCACAAAGTGCGCCTAAAAAAAACTTAAGTATTCTCCGGATCCCTGCTGGTCCTCTCGAGTCAGGCGCGGCGCAGCACGAGCTGTAGGGGGTGGAGCCAGGTCCCTGCGCTGAAAACAGTGCCGGGACCTCTGCACATGCGCGCTACAGTGGGCACACAATTGCAGTAGCTCCAGGCGCCTGAAACTGTGTGGGAGGGGCCCGAAGCATGCAGCCCCTAGTCCTGGCCGAATGGCCTCACTGGCGCTGCGTGAATAAGCCTCCTCCCACGGCCAGCTCCTGCTTCCTCCCAACCCGACTCGACTCCCGCTTCCCGCCCCCCGCCTCCAGACCGGACCCGACCCGACCCGACCCGACTCCCGCTTCCCCTCCCCCATCGCCCCCGGACCGGACCCGACTCCCGCTTCCCCCCGCCCCCCCCCCCACTCCCCCGCCTCCGGACCCGACCCGACTCCCGCTTCCCCCCCCCGCCCCCGGACCGGACCGGACCCAACTCCCGCTTCCCCCACCACCCCCCGGACTGGATCCGACCCGACTCCCGCTTCCTCCCCCCCACCCCCCCTGGACTGGATCCGACCTGACCTCCCTCCCCCCGACCTGACCTCCCTCTCCCTCCCTCCCCCCGACCCGAACCGAACCGACCTCCCTCCTACCACCCCCCGACCCGACCCAACGCCACCTACCTGTAAATCTGGTGCTGGGGACGGGCCCTGCCCGAAGTCTCGGGCCCGGCCCGTTCAGCCTCCCTCCCCCTTCTCCTTTTCCCCCCCTTCTCCTTTCCCCCCATCTCCTTCCCCCCTTCTCCTTTCCCCCATCTCCTTCCCCCCATCTCCTTTCCCCCCCCACCATTTCCTTTCCCCCTCCCATTTCCTTTCCCCCCATCTCCTTTCCCCCCCATCTCCTTTCCCCACCCCCATCTCCTTTCCTCATCTCCTTTCCCCCCATCTCCTTTTCCCCCATCTCCTTTCCTCCCATCTCCTTTCCCCCCCATCTCCTTTCTCCCCCCATCTCCTTTCTCCCCCTTCTCCCCTTTATCCCCTTCTCCCCCCTCCCCCTTCTCCCCCCTTCTCCTCCCTCCCCCTTCTCCCCCATCCCTCCCCCTTCTCTCCCTTCCCTCCCTCTGCTCCCCCCCTCTCTCCCTCTACCCCCCCTCCTCCCCCTCCCCTCGCTGTCAGAAACACAGACACTGACAGACAGAGAATGAGAGACACACAGACAGACAGAGAGATAGAGACACTGACAGAGACACACTGGGGGGGGGGGGGGGGCATCCCAGCACGCTGTTGGAGGGCTCCCGGTGCTGCAGTCGGTAAGTAGAAAATGTTTTATTTATTGATTTAAAAAAAAATAATTATTGCTTATTAATTTTTTTTGATTGATTTATTGGTTGATTTATTGATGTATTTATCATTTATTATTGATGATGGCTCTTTATTTGTAAAACTGAAGTGTTTAATGTTTGTAAACTTCCCTTTAAACCCCCCCTCCCCCATTCCCTACGCCTGATTTGTAAGTTACGCCTGATTTTCTAAAGTGTCGACAAGGTTTTTTCGAGCGTACAAAAAGCTTCACTTACTCCATTCTAAGTTAGTTTGGAGTAAGTTTTCACTGACGAAACTTTGAAAACAGGCGTAAGTGGCCGGACACGCCCCCTTTTGAAAAAAAAATTATGTTCCAAAGTGAAACTGTTCTAACTGACTAGAACTGGAGCAAACTAAATGACGAGAATTCCGATTTCTAAGATACTCCGTTCTACACCAGTTGCTCCTAAAAATCAGGAGCAAATCATGTGGAAACTTGGGGCCTTAATGTCTAATCTTAAAGTGAACTGCATTTTACTCTCCTTTTGTTAGAAAGAACAGATTTAGCTTCCTTTGTAATTCAGAACATAATTAGTATCTCTCGTGTGACCCCCGTGTCCTCTCCATCATAAAGACTGACCACTTCCACCCTTGTAACATCACCTGCCTCCACTCCTAATCTTCTACTGAAATCTTCAACCATGTCTTAGTTATCTCAAACTCAATTACTTCAATGCTGGCTGACCTCCCATCCGCCATCTTCCATAAACTTCAGGTCATCAGAAACTCTGCTGTTCATATTGTAGCTTATACCAAGTACAGCTTGTACATTATCTCTGTCCTCACATTGAAAATTCTTATCCTTGTGTTTAAATCCATCCTACACTCCAGATTCCCTCTCTAATCACCTTTGCCTCTTCAACTTTAAGACCCTCCTTAAAACCTACCTTTTGACCACGCTGTTGGTCATTCATCATAATCTCTCCTTATTTGGTTCTGTGGCTATTTTTGCCTTATGTAAAGTGTCTTAGGATGTTCTGTACACTAAAGTGCTATACATATATAAAATATTAGGCAGTCCCTCGTATCGAGGATGACCCACTTCCACACCAAAAAGGGATGAGTTCACAGGTGTTTCAATGAGGGACCTGACATTCTAGGTCCCGAACTACATATTGAAGGGTGGAAGATGCCTTTGCGTTGATTCTTTTAACGTGGGGTGGGCGTTGCACACCAGCCACCACATGGGCTTGACAGAGCTAGGTCTTGATTCAGTGGCAAGGGTTAACCAAGACGAATGGAGACCAAGCTATGCTGCACGGACCTAGTATGCACAAATGCTCCTACTATCCGTAGATCTCAGTGTGGGCTGGCCCATGCTGGCCCTGGGCCCTCGCCTCTTCTGGGCCCCGAAACCTCGCCTCTCCCGGGCCCTGATCACGACAATTCTGGGCCCCGATCTCTTACCGCTCCTCTGCCCCGATCAAAAATGGAGCAGTCAGAAATAAGACATCAGTTAGTCTCCTCTTATCTTGGAGATATCAAATATCGACACACTGTTATTTGAAATATAAAAATACTAAACTCTAGCCTGGTTGAAGGGTTATTAACATCAGCAGAAATAAACGGCAACTAACAGAATGAACACGATTCAGTAGGATGTGAATAACAGCAGCAATAACAGCCGAATCCAATCCCAGCAATCACTTGTGAACTCACTGATGTCTTAGCAGGTTGGGTGACTGAGTGAATTCCTTCCCACACTCGGAGCAGGTGAACAGTCTCTCCCCAGTGTGAACTCACTGGTGAGTCAGCAGCATTCATTCGGTCATCCAGCCTGCTGACACACCAGCGAGTTCACACTCGGGAGAGGTTGTTCACCTGCTCCATGTGTGGGAAGGAATTTACTCACTCATCCAGCCTGCTGACACACCAGCGAGTTCACACTGGGGAGAGACCGCTCACCTGCTCCATGTGTGGAAGGGATTTACTTGGTCAAATATATACATATATGCAAGTTGTGGATTTTGATACACAGAACTTTTTGGATTCTGAAACTTTAAAGTTTTTATGAAAGTGAAGTTTACACAGTGAAGCTCAACCTCAGTCGTAGAATATCACACATATAAATAATAAAATCACAAGTACATCTCAATATAACACACAAGTGAATACCACAGTGAAGAAAAGCATGTAATTGCAATATATTTTAGTCATCACTTCATGTTGATACTGCATTTATACCACTGCATAAATGTCTCTGTGCCACTCTAATACTGTGATACAGTCTATACTCTCTTGTTACTGTTGAATTCAGCCAGTGGGACTGACTATCTAGCATAACTAAAATGGTTAAGGATGTTGAGTTCAAAGCTGCAATGCAGTATTATATTCCCAGTCACCACTATATGGAACAGTATCATACTGGACTATGGTTATGTTACTGGACTAGTAAACTAGAGACTTTAATTTAAATTCAGTTAATGAAATTAAATACATTTGGAATTAAAATGCAAGTATCAGTAATGGTGACCATGAAACTACCGGATTATCGGAAAAACCCAACTGGTTCACTATTGTCCTTTCGGAAAGGAACTTCCATCCTTACCTGGTCTCGCCTATATGTGACTCCAGACACACAGCAACCTGGTTGACTCTTAAATGCCCTCTGAAATGGCCTAGCAAACCACTCAGATCCAAACCTCTATGACAAAGTCAGCACTGTGGGAGTACTTTGACCACAAAGACTGCAGCGGTTCAAGAAGGCGACTCACCACCACCTTCTCAAGGGCAATTAGGGATGGGCAATAAATGCCTGCCTTGCCAGCAACGCATACATCCCATGAATGAATATTTTTTTTAAACTATTCATTTGAATTGAGTCCAAATCTAACTTCTGTGATCATTTAGCCGATGGGATGATCAGTAAATAGATTCCTACAATAAAACCAGAAAGAAGTGGGATCCTCTGATGGCTCTCTGAATAAATGCACAGCATGGCGAGGTTCTGTGCCACTCAGAAAGTGCTAGGTACAATCACTGGTCTGAATTATCAAATCACAACAGGGCTTTACAATTGGCATCAGCATCATTCAGCTAGGGAGGAGGAAAACTCAGTAAAGATTCCTACTCCTGTATTACAATCCTGGAATACAATCTTGTGACACTGTTGGATGAGTGAAGAGTCAAGCTCAGCTGTGATGCCCTAGTGACATTCACCATCTAATGTTACACATTAACAATGTCACTTAGGCAAAGTATCAGAGGACCGCTGGCAACCATGAAACCATCCCAGCACAAATCTGAACCTTTAGGAGAGGAGTATAGAAAAGGGAAGAACATTGGGGATCCATCGTTTGTTTTGAGGTAACTGAGCTCAGTTAGCGCAGCAACAGGGATGCTATCATTGGCGCCAGTGCCCCTGGATTTGAGGGCAGGAAAATCCACTGAAGTTCCCACTCCTGAATGGTCTCGAGCAGCCACTGTTGGATGTGGGTGAATGTACGCGTGCGATTGAGTGATGACAGGATTGGGCACAGCTGCAAAGTCCCCCATGGTAGAATAGCCTGCTGCCGCTTTCAAGGTTCACCCATGAATAATAGCCACTTGGACAAGGTACTGGAAACCAGTCAATGTCACTGGAGATATATTCCAGAAAGGAGAAAACGCATTCAGGAAAGAAGAAAAGGTGAGGGGAGAAAACTGGTGAGGAAATCCAAATAAATCTCGATAATAAGAACTCTACGAGAAATAATTCCTACAATCTTAATTTAGGAAGTGGCCATTTCAACTTCCCGAATGGCATGTGAAAATTAGCGGTGACGAAATTTGGAAAATTTGTTTAGTTTGAAATTGGCTGTGGTTATGTCTGTTAACAATGAGCACATCGAGCACTTAATGCATTGACTACAAACTGGGGAGAAATAGAAACTAGGCATTCTTTTCTCAAATCTTATTATGGATTTTATCTACTCTGTGGCCTGAGATAGGTCAGCAGGTCGATGCCAGGGTGTGGAATTCTAAGCGCAATCATCTTCTAGGTTTGCTAAATCAATCATAATTAATGCACTCTGCTATTTCTGTCAGGCTGATTACTGCTAGAAGACAGAATAAAGAGTCCTTTCATAATACAATTTGAAGGGAGAGCAAATTCTTCAATTGCATCTAATAACTGGCCAAAGTGAAAAGAAGGGGTCAGAGTTCCTTCAGTGACCCTGTGTAAATTTAATCATACATTAATTATATCCACATTATAGCATTTATGTTAATAATCATTTGTTCATCTATGAGCTAATTATTTGGCAGCACAGGAGTGGTAGGACACATTCTACAATAACAAGTGTCCTGACATAATGTGAGAACAAGACAGCTCATTTTTACAAAAGTTTCTAAATTAGTCTAACAAACATGGGTACATAAAAGAAACATGTTCAAAACTGTGTTTAGAAGTAGAATATCCTGGTAAGTGTAAAGTATGAAAGATAATACCCGAGTGTTATTGTATTGTTAGAAACTGACCCATGGCCTCAGGGGTCAAAGAAGAGCTGATCATCTGATTAATGCGTTCCATATTTTAAAATGGTCACTTTAGTGCATCGCCTCATTAGTCACATGTACCAGAGGCAGTCTGTAGGAAACTTTAAAGGTTATTAAATCCTAGGAGAGTTTAAGGAGTTAGATAAGATTTTGAGGGTTAACATTTGTCTGTGTCTCATGCCATTGCAAAATCCCCAATAAAAATAAAACATTACATAAGATTAGATAGTCATCTATTTATCTTTTCAATTAATGGTAAGAATCACATTTTAACACAATCAGGTTGAAACACAATCTGTAGGGGGATGTTGATAACCTGAAGCAATGCGGAACTAACATTAGAAAAGCACCATCGAAAGGCCTGAAGTGTGGTTAAAGCACACCTTCAGTTGGTGCAGTACATTGGTGATCCTAAGTGGTAAGGGGCAGGTTGATAACCTTCACATATCAAGTTACTAATCTCAGCCCTGCCATCAAACAGAGGCACTGAGCAGAAGCCAGGAACTTTCTCTGCATTACAAAAGATACTACACTTCAAAGGTACTTCATTGGCTGTGAAGCGCTTTGGGACGTCCCTAGATCATGAACGGCGCTGTAAAACTGTAAGTTCTTTCTTTCACTTCCCCATCAGAGGATGCAGAGGGTGAGTCGCTCAGGCTACACTTGCATACTTCTTTGTGGCTAGCTTGAGAAAAGCAGTGACTGAAGCTCAACAGCAAAACACCTAACTGTTCTCTTGGTAAAGAATGATCAGATAGCATGACTAGCTTGACATGGTAATTGCTATAGTGCAGAACTGTGATATTATGATCAGTGTGTACGTAGTTAACTTGTCAATGAGAGAATTACGTCACTGTGATGGTAATGTAAACTGGTCAAGCTTTCAATCATACTCAAGTTGCCTAAAACCAGCCTGGGGGTCTGATGAGAAAGTATTCAATTTCTCTCCTAATTGTCTCAGTCTTGGAATTTCCTTGGTTCCTCACAGAAACAACTAAATAAGGAGTGACTGTGGGGCGTTTTATTCAAGGTGCTGTTAATGTGAATCGTTTAACTTACTGCTGTGTAGATGCGGCACATAAACTGTTGATGTTGGGGTAGATCAGAGATCAACTTTGGTGCCACACAAGGTATTATGCTCCAAAACACCAGTATCATTGCCAACCTGAAACTTATGGCCAGAGGGGGATTGCTCTGTATTGCTAGGGCAGGTTTCCACTACAAAGCTAACTCTGGAGGGGAGGTCCACCCTGAACATACTCCGACACAAACTCAGCAATGTAAACACTCTAACATTGGTTCACAAGGAATGTGTAGCACTTTTCAATTGAACGCCTCAATTTGCCAGGAATTCCAAATGTTTACTCTGAACAGTCCTGGATGTTTCTTTGGAAATACAATTAATGCTGTTTGAACTAATTGCTTTATTACTAAAATAGAATGTACAGTGTTGACTAGTTTTCAATTGTGTCAAATGAATTATATGTTAATGTTTCCTATGAAATCTTGTGTGATCATAATGTGAAGTACTTCTTATAAAGTGATCAGCTTACATCGGACATGGGAGGTAAAATATTACAAGCTAATGCTTATGTCCAGTTATATATTGACAGCAATCTTCAAGAAAAAAACTCTTATGATAAGAACAAAAGCGAATGTGTTCTTATGGTAATAAGAATAGGTATAGACTGAGATGACCAAATATTCACCGGGACACATGATTGTTCCTATGCTGGTTATGCAAACTGGTTGTCTCCATAGGTCATTGAGCCAGAGTTGAGCAGCAGAGAGGTAGAGATGGTTAAAGATTGGGGTTTAGAAAATAGGTGCAGGAGTAGGCCATTCGGCCCTTCTAGCCTGCACCGCCATTCAATGAGTTCATGGCTGAACATTCAACTTCAGTACCCCATTCCTGCTTTCTCGCCATACCCCTTGATCCCCTAAATCAGGGAGTATTTACAAAGAACATTCTCTGAAGAAATTAAATGGATGGAGTAGAATTCATGATAAGGGGGTAGAATATAGGCAGTCTGTGAGTGGAGTGTGCTTGACAGGCATCTTATGGGGCTGACAATCCATGATCCTGCTCCTCTGCCACACCAATGGCAGACAGACTTCCCCTGTGCTGGGAAGTTATGCACCTGAGCCCAGGGACAGAAATCTGAAATAAATCGGCAGGCACCAGCACAATAGGAACACAGCCCGGGTGCCCATTGGGGTTGGAGTTGGAAACTGCAGTATGTTATCCAATTGTCAGAGAATTGTGCTAGCGGACCTGGCCGAAGAAAGAAGATTCTAGCAAAAATGTGTCCTTTTCCAATAAGGCCACTTTCTTCACAGCAGCCGGCAGGTGACATCATCCTGCCAGGTCCGCTTCTTTTTTTTTGATGTCAGGTTGGGCATTGGGCAAAGGAAGTGGCCACCCCTGACCTCCAGGAAACCTGGAGCGGCTCATTTCTTGCAGAGGCCCAGCAGAAACAGGCCTCACCCCAGAATCTTCCCCTACCTCCGCCTGACATGACTGTTCTTCAGATGCCCTGAAATCACCATCAGTTTTCATGGCCTATGTTCTTCAGCCTAAAATGCTCCTATTCAGAACATGTCTGCTTGCAAATCCCATGTAGTCCCAAGCACAAGCAGTAAATTTCTATTGTATTATGTCACATTTCCAGCATCTGCATTTATTTGCTTTTTGCTGAAATAATTTGGCACTTTATTCGCACAGCATTGTCAGTATTTTTCCAGGACTATAGATCCAGCAGTATTTACAATACCTTTGTAATGAGCTGCGGTACTCTACAATTACTATATTCCAGTTATTTCAGCTGCCAATTTGAAAAGACTAATGCTAGAGAAAGCTATGCGATTACTAAGATGGAGAAGATACTAACAGTGTTAACCAAAAATGTTGAAATTTGTATCATGGGGCTTACTTGAACATTATACTTAAAAAGGATTGTGCATTATAGCCATTTTATGCTCACCACACATTGGTATAGTCATAGGCTTTCATTATAACAGCAGCTGGCAGGCTAGCTTTCTGCCTAATATGTGGATATTGTAAATTTAGGGTCCGATATTAACTGGGAGACGCAATGGGAGCAGGGGGAGTGGGGGAAGGGGGAGGTGGTGAATCCGATGTCTGGGGAACCCAAGGTAAGTTCAGCATGTTTGTGCATGGCATTTTAATGCGACAGCTCATTAGAAACATAGAAACATAGAAAATAGGTGCAGGAGCAGGCCATTCAGCCCTTCTAGCCTGCACCGCCATTCAATGAGTTCATGGCTGAACATGAAACTTCAGTACCCCCTTCCTGCTTTCTCGCCATAACCCTTGATCCCCCGAGTAGTAAGGACTTCATCTAACTCCCTTTTGAATATATTTAGTGAATTGGCCTCAACTACTTTCTGTGGTAGAGAATTCCACAGGTTCACCACTCTCTGGGTGAAGAAGTTTCTCCTCATCTCGGTCCTAAATGGCTTACCCCTTATCCTCAGACTGTGACCCCTGGTTCTGGACTTCCCCAACATTGGGAACATTCTTTCTGCATCTAACCTGTCTAAACCCGTCAGAATTTTAAACGTTTCTATGAGGTCCCCTCTCATTCTTCTGAACTCCAGTGAATACAAGCCCAATTGATCCAATCTTTCTTGATAGGTCAGTCCCGCCATCCCGGGAATCAGTCTGGTGAACCTTCGCTGCACTCCCTCAATAGCAAGAATGTCCTTCCTCAAGTTAGGAGACCAAAACTGTACACAATACTCCAGGTGTGGCCTCACCAAGGCCCTGTACAACTGTAGCAACACCTCCCTGCCCCTGTATTCAAATCCCCTCGCTATGAAGGCCAACATGCCATTTGCTTTCTTAACCGCCTGCTGTACCTGCATGCCAACCTTCAATGACTGATGTACCATGACACCCAGGTCTCGTTGCACCTTCCCTTTTCCTAATCTGTCACCATTCAGATAATAGTCTGTCTCTCTGTTTTTACCACCAAAGTGGATAACCTCACATTTATCCACATTATACTTCATCTGCCATGCATTTGCCCACTCACCTAACCTATCCAAGTCACTCTGCAGCCTAATAGCATCCTCCTCGCAGCTCACACTGCCACCCAACTTAGTATCATCCGCAAATTTGGAGATACTGCATTTAATCCCCTCGTCTAAATTAACATGTTATTTCCGAGTTTGGTGTCGATTGCATGGCAGCGGGCATGATCATAACTGCAGTATTTAAAGGGCCAATTCACAGGTGGAATTTGGAGGAGTTGGGAGTTGGAAGCAAGTGATGAAGAACATTGACAATGGATTCAGGATGCTCAAAGGCTGCACCCCCGCTTCAATGATGCCTCCCTTAATATAGTGCTGGGGGCAGTGAGGAGCCGGAGAGAAATACTCTTCTCCAGCGATGGGAAGAAGAAACCTGCTGCTGGCACAAAGCAGGTGTGGCTGGAGGTGGTCCAGGGGGTCAGCAGCAGGAGCATTGTGCCACGCCCCTGGATTCATAGAAACATAGAAACATAGAAAATAGGTGCAGGAGTAGGCCATTCGGCCCTTCTAGCCTGCACCGCCATTCAATGAGTTCATGGCTGAACATGCAACTTCAGTACCCGATTCCTGCTTTCTCACCATACCCCTTGATCCCCCTAGTAGTAAGGACTACATCTAACTCCTTTTTGAATATATTTAGTGAATTGGCCTCAACAACTTTCTGTGGTAGAGAATTCCACAGGTTCACCACTCTCTGGGTGAAGAAGTTTCTCCTCATCTCGGTCCTAAATGGCTTACCCCTTATCCTTAGACTGTGACCCCTGGTTCTGGACTTCCCCAACATTGTGAACATTCTTCCTGCATCTAACCTGTCTAAACCTGTCAGAATTTTATATGTTTCTAGAAGGTCCCCTCTCATTCTTCTGAACTCCAGTGAATACAAGCCCAGTTGATAGGTCAGTCCCGCCATCCCGGGAATCAGTCTGGTGAACCTTCGCTGCACTCCCTCAATAACAAGAATGTCCTTCCTCAGGTTAGGAGACCAAAACTGTACACAATTCTCCAGGTGTGGCCTCACCAAGGCCCTGTACAACTGTAGCAACACCTCCCTGCCCCTGTACTCAAATCCCCTCACTATGAAGGCCAACATGCCATTTGCTTTCTTAACCGCCTGCTGTACCTGCATGCCAACCTTCAATGACTGATGTACCATGACACCCAGGTCTCGTTGCACCTCCCCTTTTCCTAATCTGTCACCATTCAGATAATAGTCTGTCTCTCTGTTTTTACCACCAAAGTGGACAACCTCACATTTATCCACATTATACTTCATCTGCCATGTATTTGCCCACTCACCTAACCTACCCAAGTCGCTCTGCAGCCTCATAGCATCCTCCTCGCAGCTCACACTGCCACCTAACTTAGTGTCATCCGCAAATTTGGAGATACTACATTTAATCCCCTCGTCTAAATCATTAATATACAGTGTAAACAGCTGGGGCCCCAGCACAGAACCTTGCGGTACCCCACTACTCACCGCCTGCCATTCTGAAAAGTACCCATTTACTCCGACTCTTTGCTTCCTGTCTGACAACCATTTCTCAATCCATGTCAGCACACTACCCCCAATCCCATGTGCTTTAACTTTGCACATTAATCTCTTGTGTGGAACCTTGTCGAAAGCCTTCTGAAAGTCCAAATGTACCACATCAAATGGTTCTCCCTTGTCCACTCTACTGGAAACATCCTCAAAAAATTCCAGAAGATTTGTCAAGCATAATTTCCTTTCACAAATCCATGCTGACTTGGACCTATCATGTCACCTCTTTCCAAATGCGCTGCTATAACATCCTTAATAATTGATTCCATCATCTTACCCACTACCGATGTCAGGCTGACCGGTCTATAATTCTCTGTTTTCTCTCTCCCTCCTTTTTTAAAAAGTGTGGTTACATTGGCTACCCTCCACTCGTTAGGAACTGATCCAGAGTCAATGGAATGTTGGAAAATGACTGTCAATGCATCCGCTATTTCCAAGGCCATCTCCTTAAGTACTCTGGGATGCAGTCCATCAGGCCCTGGGGATTTATCGGCCTTCAATCCCATCAATTTCCCCAACACAATTTCCCGACTAATAAGGATTTCTCTCAGTTCCTCCTCCTTACTAGACCCTCTGACCCTTCTTATATCCGGAATGTTGTTAGTGTCCTCCTTAGTGAAATCCGAACCAAAGTACTTGTTCAATTGGTCCGCCATTTCTTTGTTCCCCGTTATGACTTCCCCTGATTCTGATTGCAGGGGACCTACGTTTGTCTTTACTAACCTTTTTCTCTTTACATATCTATAGAAACTTTTGCAATCCGTCTTAATGTTCCCTGCAAGCTTCTTCTCGTACTCCATTTTCCCTGCCCTAATCAAACCCTTTGTCCTCCTCTGCTGAGTTCCAAATTTCTCCCAGTCTCCGGGTTCGCTGCTATTTCTGGCCAATTTGTATGCCACTTCCTTGGCTTTAATACTATCCCTGATTTCCCTTGATAGCCACGGTTGACCCACCTTCGCTTTTTTATTTTTATGCCAGACAGGAATGTACAATTGTTGTAGTTCATCCATGCGGTCACTAAATGTCTGCCATTGCCCATCCACAGTCAACCCCTCAAGTATCATTCGCCAATCAATCCTAGCCAATTCACGCCTCATACCTTCAAAGTTACCCTTCTTTAAGTTCTGGATCATGGTTTCTGAATTAACTGTTTCATTCTCCATCCTAATGCAGAATTCCACCATATTATGGTCACTCTTCCCCAAGGGGCCTCGCACAACGAGATTGCTAATTAATCCTCTCTCATTACACAACACCCAGTCTAAGATGGCCTCTCCCCTAGTTGGTTCCTCGACATATTGGTCTAGAAAACCATCCCTTATGCAATCCAGGAAATCCTCCTCCACCGTATTGCTTCCAGTTTGGTTAGCCCAATCTATGTGCATATTAAAGTCACCCATTATAACTGCTGCACCCTTATTGCATGCACCCATAATTTCTTGTTTGATGCCCTCCCCAACATCACTACTACTGTTTGGAGGTCTGTACACAACTCCCACTAACGTTTTTTGCCCTTTGGTGTTCTGCAGCTCTACCCATATAGTTTCCACATCATTCAAGCTAATGTCATTCCTAACTATTGTATTAATCTCCTCTTTAACCAGCAATGCGACCCCACCTCCTTTTCCTTTTATTCTATCCTTCCTGAATGTTGAATACCCCTGGATGTTGAGTTCCCAGCCCTGATCATCCTGGAGCCACATCTCCGTAATCCCAATCACATCATATTTGTTAACATCTATTTGCACAGTTAATTCATACACCTTATTACGGATACTCCTTGCATTAAGACACAAAGCCTTCAGCTTGTTTTTTTAACACCCTTTGTCCTTTTAGAATTTTGTTGTACAGTGGCCCTTTTTGTTCTTTGTCTTGCGTTTCTCTGCCCTCCACTTTTTCTCATCTCCTTTCTGTTTTTTGCTTTTGTCTCCTTTTTGTTTCCCTCTGTCTCCCTCCATTGGTTCCCATTCCCCTGCCATATTAGTTTAACTCCTCCCCAACAGCACTAGCAAACACTCCCTCGAGGACATTGGTTCCGGTCCTGCCCAGGTGCAGACCGTCCGGTTTGTACTGGTCCCACCTCCCCCAGAACCGGTTCCAATGCCCCAGGAATTTGAATCCCTCCCTGCTGCACCACTGCTCAAGCCACGTATTCATCTGCGCTATCCTGCGATTCCTACTCTGACTAGCACGTGGTACTGGTAGCAATCCTGAGATTACTACTTTTGAGGTCCTACTTTTTAATTTAGCTCCTAGCTCCTTAAATTCATTTCGTAGGACCTCATCCCTTTTTTTTACCTATGTCGTTGGTACCAATGTGCACCACGACAACTGGCTGTTCTCCCTCCCTTTTTAGAATGTCCTGCACCCGCTCCGAGACATCCTTGACCTTTGCACCAGGGAGGCAACATACTATCCTCGAGTCTCGGTTGCGGCCGCAGAAATGCCGATCTATTCCCGTAACAATTGAATCCCCTATCACTATCGCTCTCCCACTCTTTTTCCTGCCCTCCTGTGCAACAGAGCCAGCCACGGTGCCATGAACTTGGCTGCTGCTGCCCTCCCCTGATGAGTCATCTCCCTCAACAGTACTCAAAGCAGTGTATCTGTTTTGCAGAGGGATGACCACAGGGGACCCCTGCACTACCTTCTTTGCACTACTCTTCCTGCTGGTCTTCCATTCCCTATCTGGCTGTGGAACCTTCTCCTGTGATAAGACCAACTCGCTACACGTGCTACTCACATCATTCTCAGCTTCGTGGATGCTCCAGAGTGAATCCACCCTCAGCTCCAACTACGCAACGCGGACCGTCAGGAGCTGGAGGTGGATACACTTCCCGCACATGTAGTCGTCAGGGACACTGGAGTCGTCCCTGAGTTCCGACATGGTACAGGAGGAGCATAACACGTGACCGAGCTCTTCTGCCATGACTTAACCTTTAGATAGGCAACAATAATGTTAAAGTTTACTCACTGTTAAAGAGAAGAAAGAAAGAAAAACTACTCACCAATCACCAGCCAATCACTTACCCGTTTGGCTGTGACGTCACCTTTCTGTTTCTTTTTACTTCTTTTTTGCCTTCTCCCTGTAGCTGCACAAGCACGCCTCACCAACCCCGGACTTGCGCTGCTCCAACTGCCGCCGCCTCACTCTCCAAGAAGCACTTTAATGACCTAACCAGGCCATGAAAGGTGATTACAGTAGCACATTCACCTGCATTCTGCTGTATGCATCACCCCACCCCCTCACTCTGCCGTGGCACATCACTCCTCACTGAGGAGCAGCAGAGAATGTGTGATGTACTGACAGGCCTTCCAAGCACACTGACCATGAAATCCAGAGAGAATGGAAGAGTCCGCCTCAAGCATGAGGTTGATGTCGCAGGGCATCACGATGATGTCTTCCTCCATAGATAGAGTGGTTAACTCCATGTAACATCAAACGCTCCAATCAGGTAAGTCCATGCATGCCTTGAGCATGCTCGTGTCCACTCTAGATGCCAACGTGTCTGCCACCTTCAATAGGATGACAGATACCTTAGCTTTGGCCTTACAGTGCCGCACCGATCTGAAGTTGTAGGAGTGAAGTGTAGCTAGTCCATAAGAGGGATGATGGCGAATGGGGCCATGGAGTGAGGACTCCACTCAAAGTGCTTCCACTTTCAACGGTTGCCCCCCAGCCTCAGTCAGTACCCCACATGCCGTCTCGTGTCTCGATGGTTAAGTCTGCCCCTGTACAGGTGCAGGTGGAGCAGTCTTTGGCTGGGCCCTCACAGTTAGAGCAGCCTGCCTCTACCTGTGTAGAAGCCACATTGGTGGTAGGAAAAAGAAGAGTAAAGCTTTGTAGTTGCACAAGGGTAGCCACATAGGTGTAAGAGAAAATGTTCTGATGTGAAGATTCTGTTATTTCGTAGAATTACATAAATTTTATTAGTTTGCACCATTTTCCCACCTTGCCCATTCTTGGTTGCTGGGTGGCAAGTCGTCTTTTAACTTGCTTGATGTTGAATGGGAAGGTCATGAACTGATGGGGACCAAGGGGGGGGATGTGCAAGGGGTGGTTGGTTGTTTGCAGGACTGCTTTGTGTCAGTGGTATTTGTTACGTTTAGAATAACTCCACAAGACTGTATATCTTAAGCTCAAACTGTTGTGGCCTTGATCTCTTTATTGTAACTCCATTGTGAGGAGGCAGCCTTTTATACCTGCTTGCCCAGGGTGTGCAAGTGACCTTTGGGTCTCCCACAGGTGCGCCCCCCTGGTGGCAAGTCTTACAAATTGGTAATGTTTAAATACATAACATCATCCCCCCCAAAGTCTTATGTAAAAGTTATTTACAAGTTGAGGCAAACCGGGGTTCTGCGTTCCCGGGTTGATCACCTGAGTTGCATACCTGGCATGGGTGAGTTGGTCGGATCATTGCTGCACTGCAGTGTGGCAGGTCAGATTGGACTGTCGGGCATGGTGGGTTCATCCTCGCGGTTGACCCTAAGGTTGATTGCTGGTTGGGTATGTGTGGGTGGATCAATGATGGTAATGTCCTCTTCAAACTGTTCTTGGTTGTCAGTGAACCACAGTTTGGTCTGATCCAAGTGCTTTCTGCATGTTTGTCCATTCAAAAGTTTGACAACCAACACGCTATTCCCCTCTCCTTGGCTAACACAATGCCAGCAACCCATTTGGGACCATGACCATAATTAAGAATAAACACAAGATCATTAACCTCAATGTCACGTGATACAGTCAAGTGATCGTGGTACATGTTATGCTGGTGACGCCAGCTTTCTACATGATTATTGAGATCCGGGTGGACTAAGGAGAGCCTGGTTTTGAGTGCTCTCTTCATTAGCAATTCTGCAGGGGGAACTCCGGTAAGCGAGTGGGGTCACATGCCATAGCTGAGCAGACCGGGTCTGCAGGGAACCGTCCGTCACGCATTTCAAGCTCTGCTTGATGGTTTGGACTGCCCGTTCCGCTTGACCATTGGATGCGGGCTTAAACAACGCAGACCTTACATGTTTGATGCCATTGCGGGTCTGAATTCCGAGCAGGTGAAGCATGGTCCATTGTCACTAACAAGGACGTCGGGCAAACCATGGGTGGCAGTGGATGTACATGATGACATTATTATACATTCAATCCATTTAGAGTAAGCGTCCACTGCTACTAGGAATATCATTCCTAGAAAGGGGCCACGAAATCTACGTGGACCCTTGACCACGGTTTGGAGGGCCATGACCACAGACTCAGTGGGGCCTCCCTTGGTGCATTGCTCAACTGTAAGCAATTGTTACATTGGCATACGCATGACTCCAACTTCGAGTCAATGCCGGGCCACCAAATGTGCAACCTGGCGATAGCCTTCATCATGACTATGCCTGGATGTGTACTGTGAATGTCGCGTATAAACGTTTCCCTGCCTTTTTTTGGCAAAATTACACAATTCCCCCATAGGAGACAGTCCAAATGGATGCACATTTCATCCTTGCATTGGTGGTACGGCTTAATTTCGTCTTGCATTTCCACGGGAACCGCCAACCAACTCCCATTGAGGACGCAGATTTTTTCTAGTGATAGCACAGGGTCCTGGCTAGTCCAGGTCCTGATCTGGCGAGCCGTGACGGGTGACCCCTTGCTCTTAAAAGCATCCATTACAAGGAGCAAGTCTGCAGGTTGCGCCATTTCCACCCCGGTGGTGGGCAATGGTAGCCTACTGAGAGCATCCGCACAGTTCTCCGTGCCTGGTCTGTGGCGGATTACATAATCATACGCAGATAACGTTAGTGCCCATCTTTGGATGCGGGACGAAGCATTGGTGTTAATACCTTTGCTTTCTGAGAACAACAAAATGAGCGGCTTGTGGTCGGTTTCGGGCTCGAACCGGAGCCCAAATAGATATTGGTGCATTTTCTTAACCCTGTATAAGCATGCTATTGCTACTTTCTCAACCATACTGTAGGCTCTTTCAGCCTTAGATAAGCTCCTGGACACATATGTAACCGGTTGCAGTTTGTCTGACACATTGGCTTGCTGTAACACCCAACTGACCCCGTACGGAGATGCATCACAAGCTAATAATAAACGTTTATACGGGTCATACAATACAAGTAATTTGTTAGAACATAGTAGGTTTCTGGCCTTGTTAAAGGCTGTCTCTTGAGATTTAACCCAAACCCAGTCGTCACCCTTGCGTAGCAATAAATTCAATGGTTCCAGCAAAGTGCTCAACACGGTAGAAAGTTACCAAAATAGTTGAGGAGTCCCCAGAACGAACGCAGCTCGGTCACATTCTGTGGTCTGGGTGCATTCTTGATGGCCTCCGTCTTGGAGTCCGTGGGTCTGATGCCGTCCGCCGCAATTTTTCTCCCCAGAAATTCAACCTCTGCCGCCAGGAAAACACACTTGGAGCGCTTCAGCCTGAGTCCCACTCTGTCCAGTCGCTTGAGAACATCTTCCAGGTTGTGCAAGTGTTTGGTGGTGTTGCGACCAGTGATCAGGATGTTGTCTTGAAACACCACGGTGCGCGGAACCGATTTCAGTAGACTCTCCATGTTCCTCTGGAAAATGACTGCTGTCGAGCGAATCTCAAAGGGGCATCTGTGGTTTATGAACAGTCCTCTGTGCAAGTTGATGCACGTCAATTTTTTCGAAGGTTCCGCCAGCCTCTGTGTCATGTAAGCAGAGGTTAGATCCAGCTTGGTGAATGACTTCCCCCCTGCTAGTGTTGTAAACATATCATCTGCTTTGGGTACTGGGTACTGGTCCTGTAACGAGAATCAGTTGATCGTTACCTTGTAGGCCCCACAGATTCTGACCATCCCATCGCTCTTCAACCGGCATAATTGGACTGGCCCATTCGTTGAACTTGACTGGTGATATGATCCTCTCTAGTTGAAGTCTATCCAGCTCGATCTCAACTTTCTCTCGCGTCATGTATGGAATTGCTTGGGCCTTGTGATGAATGGGTCATGCATCAGGGGCTAGATGGATCTGCACTTTGGCGCCTGTGAAGTTGCCGATGCCCGGCTCGAATAATGACGGGAATTTGTTTAGCACTTGAGCGCACGAGGCATCATCCTCCGAAGACAGCGCTTTGATGTCGTCCCAGTTCCATCGGATCTTTCCTAGCCAGCTTCTGCCGAACAGCGTTGGGCCATCGCCTGGTACAATCCACAGTGGTAAATCATGCACAGCTCCATCAACGATACCTTCACTGCCGCACTGCCAATGTAAGAGCTCTTTGGTGTAAATGTGCAGCTTAGAAACATGGAAACATAGAAAATAAGTGCAGGAGTAGGCCATTCGGCCCTTCGAGCCTGCACCACCATTCATAAGATCATGGCTGATCATTCACCTCAGTACCCCTTTCCTGCTTTCTCTCCATACCCCTTGATCCCTTTAACCGTCAGGGCCATATCTAACTCCCTCTTGAATATTTCTAACGAACTGGCATCAACAACTCTCTGTGGTAGAAAATTCCACAGGTTAACAACTCTCTGAGTGAAGAAGTTTCTCCTCATCTCAGTCCTGGCTTACCCCTTATCCTTATACTGTGACCCCTGGTTCTGGACTTCCTCAACATCGGGAACGTTCTTCCTGCATCTAACCTATCCAGTCCCGTCAGAATTTTATATGTTTCTATGAGATCCCCTCTCATTCTTCTAAACTCCAGTGAATACAGGCCCTGTCGATCCAGACTCTCCTCATTTGTCAGTCCTGCCATCCCGGGAATCAGTCTGGTGAACCTTCGATGTACTCCCTCAATAGCAAAAACATCCTTCCTCTGATTAGGAGACCAAAACTGAACCCATATTCCAGGTGATGCCTTACCAAGGCCCTGTACAACTGCAGTAAGGCCTCCCTGCTCCTATACTCAAAACCCCTAGCTATGAAGGCCAACATACCATTTGCCCTCTTCACCGCCTGCTGTACCTGTGTGCCAACTTTCAATGACTGATGTACCATGACACCTAGATCTCGTTGCACCTCCCCTTTTCCGAATCTGCCATTATTCAGGTAATATTCTGCCTTCGTGTTTTTGCCACCAAAGTGGATAACCTCACATTTATCCACATTATACTACATCTGCCATGCATTTGCCCACTCATCTAACTTGGTGTGGATCGGGCTTCGTTTTGGCCTTTGTGCCTTGTTGCCCCACAGTTTCTCAAAAGCCTTCTGGCTCATAATTGACTGACTCACCCCCCCCGTGTCCAATTCCATGGAAACTGGAATGCCGTTTAATTTGACTTTTAACATTATCGGAGGGCTTTTGGTGGTGAAGGTGTGTACCCCATACACTTCCTCTTCAGCTTCGGGTTGAGTTGCCTCTCTTACTCGTTCAGCGTGATCCGAGCGAGATCGGTCATCTTCTGCCAAGTCTGCCACGTGGTGAGTTGCAGCACGTCTGCACATTTGCTGGAGGTGCCCCATTGTTCCACATGTAGTGCTTGAATTGACATTGAGGGGCTCGATGATTACCCCCGCAGTGCCAACATGGTGCTAATGGATTTGCATTCACGCCCCACGGCGGACTCTGAGTCATCCTAGGTCTGGCCTCTGTGGGCACGTAGGCCCTGCCATGTACAGTTCTGCCTGCTGAAGACATTATTTTATGCACAGTACTTGCCGGTGAGTTCCGATGCTGCAATGATATCTGTTTAGTGTTATCGTTCATGGACATAAAAGCCTGGGCTATTGTGATGGCCTTGCTCAGATCTCAGGATTCGGCTGACAGCAGTTTGCGAAGAAAGACCTCGTGGCCGATTCCAAGCTCCAAAACGTCCCGCAACACTTCCCCCAAAAATCCAGCAAATACGCACGGTCCTGCAAGGCGTCTTAGGTCGGCGACATAGCTCGCCATGTCCTGGCCCTTGGAGCAGTAGTGCGTATAAAAGCGATACCTGGCCATCAAGATGCTCTCCTTCGGCTTGAGATGTTCCCAAACCAGCGTGCACGGCTCATCATATGTCTTCTCCATTGGTTTCGTCGGTGCTAGCAGATTTTTGATAAGCTCATATATCGTGGACCCGCAAACAGTGAGGAGAATCGCCCTGTGCTTGACTGCGGTTTCTTCCTTTTCCAGCTTGTTGGCCACGAAGTACTGGTCAAGACGCTCAATGAAGACTTCCCGATCATCATCCTCAACAAATCTCTCAAGAATATCAATGGCAGCCATAACTGCGTGAAAGTTCGTGAACTGTTGCTCATCGCCAATTGTTACGTTTAGAATAACGCCACAAGACTGTATATCTTAAGCTTAAACTGTTGTGACCTTGGTCTCTTTATTGTAACTCCAGAGTGAGGAGGCAGCATGGTAGTCTGCCTTTTATACGTGCTTGCCCAGGGTTTGTAGGTGACCCATGGATCTCCCACAGGTGCGCCCCCTGGTGGCAAGTCTTACACATTGGTAATGTTTACATACATAACAGTATTGGGGGAGGTGGGAAGAGTGGCCTTTGCATATGCTTCTGATATCGGTCGACTGATGTGATCTAAGTGAAACTTGCATTAATGAGGGCAACCTTGGAATCCCGGGCAGCAATGTGAGCAGCTGGTGCTGCAATATCCCCATAATCTTCCTCCTCCTTGTCTTCCATATCTTGCTCAGCTTCCTCCTTCTTCTTCTCAGAATTGTCCTCAGACGATTTGCAATCTGTGCCTTGTTCATTTTGCAGGTCCAAATCTCGCTGCTGCGCATTGTGCAAAACGCAGCACACCATGACCTTTCTGGAAACCCTGGCTGGTGCATACTGAAAGGCATCTCCAGATCTGTCTAGGCACCTGAAGCGTACCTTCAACATGCCGATGGCTTGCTCGATCACACATCTGGTGGTGATATGGCATTCATTATAGCGCTGTTGGGCATCAACTAGTCGGATGTCAACAGTCAAGTTTGAAATGGGTATCTCTTGTCTCCTAGCAGCCACCTCTTAAGGCTGCTTGCAGGTCCAAAGAAGTCAGTGAGTTTGGACTGCCGCAGGATGAAAGCATCATGGCATCTCCCCAGGAATCTTCTACACACCTGCAGAAATATCTTTTTGTGGTTGTACACCAGCTGCACATCGATGGAGTGGAAGCCCTTGTGGTTCACGAATACTCCTGGTTAATCTGGGAGTGCCTGGATTTTCACGTATGTGTAGTCGATGGTGTCCAGCACCTGTGTGAAGCTAGCCAGAGATGCAAACCCGAGCGTCCGCTGATTCCGACTGACACCATCGCAGCTAAAGTTGACATATTGCCAGCCCTGGCACACAACCCATTAGCCACCTGTCTCATGCATTTCTGGGGCACCAACTGGGAGATCCCAGATATGTCTACGGCGAAGCCCTGGAAGTATCAGGAGGCAAAAGGTTGAGGGTGGTGGTGACTTTGACAACCACTGGTAAAGCATGGTCACCAAGTCCAGCAGGGAGCAGGTCTTCTTCTAGGAGGCTGCAGATGTCTGCCGTCACATGATGCAACAACCTGAGCCTCTTGAGGCACTGCTGTTATGACTTGTCAAGGAATCTCAGCCTCTGCCTGTACACCCTGTGTCACAGGTAGTGCCCCCTGCGAGCTGCACCCCTCTGCTGCCCAGCTGCAGGTCGCTCAATAGCAGGCTGCTTCTGCTGCTGGTCATATTGCTTCTAGTCCGAGCTCCAATGTAAGGCATCCAAGGCCCACCCATCCTGATGTGATTTGGAAAACCTCCAAAGTGTAGAAAGTAAACTCTCAGCAAAAGTACTTTTAGGTAAGAAAGCAGCTGTGAGTACTGAATATTGATAGCAGCATTTCCATGATTTTTAATCAGCCCCTTCAATTGCCGTTCTGTTCTCCCCTTGCTTTCAATGGTGAGTTTCAGGAAGACCAGGAAACCCGTGGATACGCTGTTAAACTTAAAACTCTGCTGAAATAGCATTCCAATTGAGCAATTAGCATATGTTAATAGGTAATCCTCCTCTCCCGAGGGGATTGCTTGCAAACAGCCTAACGCGCTCGAGTTAAACATGGAAGTCGGTGGGTTGGAGCCAGCTTCCTGACATGTTCATGTTTCTGCTGGATTTAGCCTGCTGTCCGCACCCAAACCCACCACTCCTCAGGTTAAAGTTCTATTCCGTAGTATTTGCTCATTTGAACATTGCCTATTGGAGGAAAATGGACACATTTTTGCTTTGTCCTGTTGTCATAGCATTGCTCTATAAACAGCACATTCATCTGAAGTCTCTGCTCCTTACACCCAGTCCCCCAGCGATGTGCATACAACTTCATTTTGCCACTTTTTCCTCTCTCCCCTCTACTCTTGAAGGCATTAACACCTTCATAGTGCCAGCTGTGGCTCAGTTAGTAACATTCTCACCTCTCAGTCAGAAGTCCTTACTCTACAGTATGAAACCACACGGGTACATTCTGGGGATAAGGTCACTCTGTGACCTGAACTCTTTATTCACGGGACTCCAAAGACAGTGACCCTGCATGGGACCTCCCTTTTTATACCTGAGTGATCAGGTAAGGAGTGTCTCCCACAAGTTCACCCCTTGTGGTCAAGGTGTGCATCTAGGTTGAGTGTATACAGTAATACAGTGGTGTTACATTGTGGTTACATACATGACATCACCTCCCCCCACAAAGTCTTATTGTAATCATAGGTTTAGTCTTTCAGGTGGTCTACGCTCCCTCGTAGAGTGCTGCAGTTGGGGCTCTGGTTGTTGGACACTGACGTGAGTGCCTGTCACCTGTGGTGATTCCGGCCTGTCCGGGCTGACCGCAGGGACTGTGCATTCTTCTGATTGCTCTTGTTGCTCGTTCACTGGCGGTGTGGTGATGCTGAACCTTTTTTTTACTTGATCCAGATGCTTACGGCATATCTGACCATTGTTGAGTTTTACCACGGTGATCCTATTCCCCTCTTTGTCAATTACAATGCCCTCAAACCATTTGGGCCCCATGGCGTGATTGAGAACGAATACAGGATCATTTATCTCTATACATCTCCCCCTCGCATTACGGTCATGGTACTCATTTTGTGACTTGCGCTTGCCCTCAACTATGTCGGTCAGGACTGGGTGAATGAGGGACAACCGAGTTTTGAGTGTCTGTTTCATTAGTAGCTCTGCGGGTGGGACCCCCGTGAGCGTGTGCAGTCGGGATCTATAGGCTAGCAGGAGGCGCGACAGGCGGCATTGTAGGGAAGGCCCTTGAATCCTGAGCATATCTTGCTTAATGATTTGGACTGCACGTTCTGCCTGGCCATTGGAGGCCGGCTTGAATGGCGCAGTCCTGACGTGGTTGATGCCATTGCCCGACATAAACTCTCGGAATTCGTTGCTTGTGAAACATGGGCCATTATCATGTTCGGCAAGGCATGGGTTGCAAAGATCGCACGTAGACTTTCCACGGTGGTGGATGACGTGCATGAATTCAGAATGATGCACTTGATCCATTTCGAGTACGCATCTACCACAATAAGGAACATCTTACCCATGAACGGGCCCGCGTAGTCAACATGAATGTGTGACCATGGCCTGGTGGGCCAGGGCCACGGGCTGAGCGGGGCCTCCCTGGGGGCATTACCCAGCTGGGCATACATCGTGCACCTGCAATTCCAGGCCACCAAACGTGTGACCGGGCAATGGCCTTCATCAGAACAATGCCTGGGTGCTCGCTGTGGAGTTCACTGATGAATGCCTCCCTGCCCTTCTGGGGCATTACTACCCGGCTGCCCCATAGTAGGCAGTCGGCTTGGATGGAGAGCTCATCCATCCATCTGTGGAATGGTCTGACCGCCTCAGGGCATGCTCCGTGTGCGGGCGCCCAATCCCCAGTCAGAACACATTTCTTAATCAGGGATAGGAGGGGATCTCTGTTTGTCCAGATTTTGATCTGGCGGGCTGTGATAGGGGAGCCTGCGCTGTCAAAGCATCGACAGCCATGACCACCTCGGTGCTTTGCTCCGCTGCCCCCTCAGTGGTGGCCAGTGGAAGCCTGCTGAGCGCCTCGGCGCAATTTTCAGTGGCGGGCCAGTGCCGGATGGAGTAGTCATAAGTAGCCAGTGTGAGAGCCCATCGCTGTATGCGAGCTGATGTGTTGGCATTGACAGCCTTGCTGTCTGACAACAGGGATGTTAATGGATTGTGGTCCATCTCTAATTCAAACTTCCTACCAAAGAGGTACTGATGCATTTTTTTTTACACCATAGACACATGCAAGCGCTTTCTTCTCGACCATCCCATATCCCCGTTCTGCTTGAGAGAGCGACCTGGAGGCATAAGCCACAGGTTGTAGTTGACCCTCAGCATTGCCCTGTTGCAACACGCACCCAACCCCATAGGACGATGCATCACATGTCAGAACCAATTTTTTTACAGGGGTCGTACAGAGGCAACAACTTGTTTGAACAAAGTAGGTTTCGCGCCCGATCAAAAGCCCGTTCCTGACAGTCCCCCCAAAACCAATCGCAACCCTTTCGCAGGAGCGCGTGTAGCGGCTCCAACAACGTGCTCAAGTTCGGTAGAAAGTTCCCGAAATAGTTCAACAGTCCCAGGAATGAACGCAACTCCGATGTGTTGCAGGGCCTGGGTGCTCGTCGAATCGCCTCTGTTTTGGATTTGGTGGGCCGAATCCCATCTGCAGCAACCCTCCTACCCAGAAACTCAACCTCAGGAGCTAAGAACAAACATTTAGACTTCTTGAGTCACAGGCCTACCCGGTCCAGTCAGCATAGTACCTCCTCCAGGTTGCGGAGGTGTTCCTCAGTGTCCCGACCCGTGATGAGAATGTCGTCCTGGAATACGATAGTTCCAGGAATGGATTTAAGCAGGCTTTCCATGTTTCGTTGAAAAATCGACGCCGCTGATCGAATGCCAAACGGACACCTGTTATAAACGAACAGTCCCTTGTGCGTGGTGATGGTGGTCAGTTGTTTAGATTCGTCGGCCAGTTCCTGGGTCATGTAGGCTGAAGTGAGGTCCAACTTTGTGAACAGCTTGACGCCTGCCATCGTGGCGAAAAGGTCCTCCGCTCTCGGGAGCAGGTATTGATCTTGTAGGGATACCCGATTGATGGTGGCCTTGTAGTCGCCACAGATCCTGACAGAGCCATCCGCTTTTAGTACAGGAACGATGAGGCTCGCCCAGTCGCTGAATTCGACAGGCGAAATGATGCCCTCTCTCAGCAGCCGGTCCAGTTCGCTCTCGATCTTTTCCCGCATCACATACGGCACCGCTCTGGCTTTGTGGAGCACTGGCCTGGCGTCCGGGGTGATGTGTATCACTACTTTAGTGTCTTTGAAAGTCCCGACACCAGGTTGGAATAGTGAATCGAATTGTTGTAGGACTTGTGAGCACGAACTTCGATCCACAGATGACATTGCGTGAACATCCCCCCATTTCCAGTTCATCCCGGCTAACCAGCTCCTCCCCAACAGTGCGGGACCATTGCCCGGGACAATCCAAAGTGGTAGCCGATTCACTAGCCCATTGAGTGTGACAGCCAACATTGCACTGCCTAGCACCGGAATGATTTCTTTCGTGTACGTCCTTAATTGTGTGTCAACACGTGCTAATTTGGGTCTACTGGCTTTAAGTGGCCATAGCTTCTCAAATTGTTGAACATCCATGAGTGACTGGCTGGCCCCAGTGTCCAGCTCCATGCGTACAGGGATACCGTTTAATAAAACCCTCATCATCATTGGTGGCGTTTTGGTGTATGAACTGTGACTATTCGCCACATGGACCCGCTGCACCTCGGCGTCCATCGATTTGCCCCAAAGGTCATCCTGCCTCAAAGAACCCTCTTCTGGTCCATCCACCTCATATATTAGTCTGGTTGCAGGCTTCCTGCACATTCGAGCTAAGTGGTCACTGAGATTGCAGTTCCTGCAGACAAACTGTTGAAATCTGCAAGATCTAGCTGAGTGTTTTCCCCCACACCTCCAGCATGAGTTAAAGTTTCCATTGTTGGGAACAATGGCCAGGCATTCCGCGCTGACTGTCCCTTTGACTGCTCTTACGTACCCTATTAGTGGGTGTCAATGGCCCCATCCCGGACTGCATTGTCCCTGTGATGGCGTGAATGTCCGTTCAGCCTGCCATTGTCTCTGTTGAAGTCCTGCTCTGGGGCCTATTGCTTTGGACTGCCCCTGCCTGCCTGCGGGGCTCTGAGTCGCATTGATGATGTTAACTCCCTGATCCATTGCCGCGTTAGATGCAGAATTGCGTGCTTATATTATTTTTGTCTCTTCCTCCCCCGCCATGAAAGTTTGAGCCATCAACTCCGCCGCTTCCAAGGTCAAATCCTTGGTCTCAATTAATTTGCAGAAAATTCCCGCATGACCGATGCCCTCGATAAAGAAGTCCCTTAGCATCTCCCCCCTGCGGGCATCTGCAAACTTACAGAGGCTGGCCAAACGCCGGAGGTCCGCTATGAAGTCCGGTATGCTCTGTCCTTCATGATGTCAGTGGGTGTAGAACCTGTGTCGGGCCATATGTATGCTACTCGCCGGTTTGAGGTGCTCCCCGATCAATTTGCTAAGTTTTTCAAAGGTTTTGTCCGCCGGTTTTTCAGGTGCTAGTAATTCCTTCATGAGCGCGTAAGTCTTTGGTCCGCAGCTGGTCAAGAGATGAGCCCTTCGCTTGTCGGCCACTGCGTCCCCCAGCCATTCTTTTGTAACGAAGCTTTGCTGAAGCCTCTCGACAAAATCGTCTCAGTCTTCCCCAACACAATATCTTTCCTCTGTGCTACCGGTGGCCACTCTCGTGGGTCATGAATTCCCATTTCTCGTCGCCAATGTAAAGTCCTTACTCCACAGTATGAAACCACACGAGGCACATTCTGGGGATAAGGTCACTCTGTGACCTGAACTCTTTATTCACGGAACTCCAAAGACAGTGACCCTGCGTGGGACCTCCCTTTTTATACCTGAGTGATCAGGTAAGGAGTGCCTCCCACAAGTTCACCCCTTGTGGTCAAGGTGTGCATCTAGTTTGAGTGTATACAGTAATACAGTGGTGTTACATTGTGGTTACATACATGCCAAGAAGGTTGTGGGTTCCAGTCCCATCCCAGAGACTTGAGCAAAAAATCTAGGCTGACACTCCAGTGCAGTACTGAGGGACTGCTGCATTGTCAGAGGTGCTGTCTTTCGGATGAGACGTTAAACTGAGGCCCTGACTGCTCTCTCAGGTGGCTGTAAAAGATCCCATGGCACTATTTTGGAAGAAAAGTAGGGTAGTTATCCTTGGTGTCCTGCCAATATTTATCCCTCAACTAACATCACTAAAAAACAGAATATCTGTACATTATCATTTTGCTGTTTGTGGGAACTTGCTGTGCACAAATTGGCTGCCATGTTTCCTACAATGTCTCGGGGGTCATCTTTGACCAGAAGCTTATCAACACCATGGCTACAAGAGCAAGGCAGAAGCTAGGTAATCTGCGACAAGTGGCTCAGCTCCTGATCCCTTAAAGCCTCTCGATCTTTTATAAGGCTCAATTCAGTAGTATGAGGGAATAATCAACACTGGCCTGGGTACATCCGCAAGCAGCTCAACATCATTTAGGACAGTGCCGTTTCCTTGATGGATACTGTGCCACTGGACTCAATATCCACCCCCATCCAGCACTGATGTACACATGGCTGCAGTGCGCATGAACTATAGAAAGCACTGTGGCAATTCATTAAGGTTACATCTCACACATTCACCCCAACCTCCCCCCCCACCCCCGCCACCCCCCCACACACACACAACCTCTACCAACAAAACAGACAAGTTTGCAGCAATGTAATGGAAACATCATCACCTCCAAGTTCCCCGCTAAGTCACACACCATCTTGACTTGGACATACATTGCTGTTCCTTCATCGTCGTTAGTTCAATATCCCTACCTAATACCATTGTGGGAGCACTAGTATTGTAGAACTGCGGCGGTTCAAAAATGCCCACCACCATCTTCTCAGGGAAACTATGATTGGGCTATAAATACAGACTTTCCAGTGTCACCCACATAGCAAGCACAGTCAAAAGAAACTCGCTCACGTGGCCATTCTTCATGTGTGAGTCTAGACCATCACAAACTATTCAATCATGTGGTACATAACATTTCAGCCAGATCCTATCCTTACCGGGTGGAATCATTTCCTCTGCTCACTAATTCGGGGTATGAAAGAGGGTTTATAACCCCTGGTGTCCAGTTTAAGCAGAGGCTACTAGACAGCAAACAGGAGGTGGCAACCAAGGCTGATTTTACCTCCTTAGCCCAGGAGTGTTGTTTTCAAATCAAGCAATTTTTCAAAATCACTAATACCTGCAAGAAACGTTTCCTGCAAATTTATTCTGTAAGCCTTGTATTTGCATGTTTTTTTAGAGGAATGTACAGAACTAGAGTCCTTCTCCTTTTGACTTTTGGATACGTCACTGGCAGAGTGTCTGTACCCATGGCGAATAAGCTGCATGATTTTGAGGCCCCGACCACATATGCATTGTGCCAGCGAGCTGCAGTACACCAAACGTGGACACAGATGCAGCTTGCTGGATTAAAGCTGGCAAGTAAGTGGTGGGGAGGGAGGTCATGAATGTGGAGGGAGTGGCCCCAAGGTGCCAGCGGCTCAGATTATTTTTCTGCTCCTCCAGGCCCCATAAACAGAATTTCAAACTTACCTTTGCTGGGCCTCTTTTAAATATCGCCCAAGGAACTGATCACAGAGAACACGCTCAGACCAAGTCCAACTGAAAATGGCACTCGGGGATCCTAGGACACCGTATGCCCATTAAAAGGGGCCAACTGTCTGAAACAGGCATGCACTTTCGGCACCCGATGGCAGGCCCCCTTTCAAAATGGCACCAGCTGCATTATCGCAGCTAATAAGGCAGTAAGTCTATTGACTCCATTTTGAGGCCATTACCGCCCCGTTAATGCCAGGCAAAACAAGTTAAAATCCCCCCCGCCCTAGACTGCAGTAGTCTTTGAACAAACTGTTTTTCTGTTTTACCCGCAAGGTCCTATGGAGAATTGCTACTGCAGTCCCCATAGGACCTTGGGGTGCGCAAGGGTCAGGGGTCATACTAAAAAGATAAAGTTAATGGTAACCCAAGTAAACAAAAACTTTTTTTTTAGCAAGGGGACTCTTGCTTGTCGAACTGGAGGTCATTTCAGAGGTAACTAGCTGTGACTTAAAACTATTTTACTCCCTGAGGAATTTTAATAGTAAAAGCTTTCTAGTAAATCTGCTTCCTGAGAACAAAGCTAAAGGGCCACATGGGGAATCAACTTTCATCAGCACAAACTTATCTGCACAACAGTGCCTAGTAAACTGAAGTACAGAAGACAGGATTAAGATAATAACCCAAGAGTAGCATAGCAAGTAAAAGCCAAGACCTAAATCAGGTAAGACTTGCCTATATTTAGAAGAACATGGTATTCCAGCCACAGTAACTGCAGCAACTTCTCCTCCCCTGCCAAGCCCGTTATTAATAAACTGATAGATGCTCTATTCTTCTATCCTCGCATTGCAATTTATTTAATCTAAAAGAACAATATATACTTTACATTCAGGCAATGATAAAGTCAGAATCTAGGTCTGCCTATAATCATAAAGGTGTTCCATTTGAAACCTCTATACTTATGGCATATTGGATCTCTCCTCAATCACCAAGTGCTTTAACAGTTGCTCAGGCAGCAATGTCCCTTCTTTCCATTCATCTCTCCCCCCGCCCCTCCTCTTCTCTCTCTCTCCTGTTTATTTTTTGCATTTCCTGATTTTTATCTTGAGAAAACAAAAAGCAGCTGCACCGGTGTCTTAAAACAGCAAAGCTGCCCAATGATTTGTGGATCTGATTTAAGCTGTGAAGAAATGTAAGGAGTGTCACATAGCCACTTTCTTGGAGCTGTATTTCTAATCAGCTGAAATGCAAAGAAAAGTCAGTTCTTTTTTGTGCATTCTTAACCTTCTGTCTTATCCATGGATCGCTGGTTAGCTTAGAATCACACAAACACAAAAGGGAGCTGCCATGTGGTGTTTGATGACAATAATGGCTGTTTATAAGCCTAATCCATCACATTTAGTAGACATTTCCATTTTTGTCCCCTGAAAAGGTATAAATAATAAAAATGCAGATTTCAACAGAGAAATGTCTTGGTAAATATTTTAACTACTTATATCATTTGCACTGATGACAAAAGAAACATCTGTGCAAGCGATGGTAGGGTCTCATAAACATGAAAATGGTTGCAGATGGCTTCCCAAATGTAGTGTCCAATAAACATTAAATATGTAAAACTATATATCATTTAGTAACAGAAACCTTCCCATTATAATTCATTACAAGTGCACTCAGATGTTCTGGAACAATGTTAAGACTGTTTGGTTTTTCAGACCACAGCTCCACTCCTAGAATCTTACCTGCACATAGATTAAGCTGTGATAATTTTACTGCATCTGGGGTGCAACCATTTAATCACCTCTCTTGTTGTTTTTTGTGGGCTATGACCCTTACTGGTGCTCCACACAAACAGACCCAGGAAGTGCAGGTCACGTTACAAATTACATTAGGTTTAGTAATTACATTACCTTTTTTTTGTCCCGAATTGGCTTACTGATTATTCTACCGAGTGACAGTCTACTTTTTAATAACAAGTAGCTCCAACAGTTATCTTATCAAGTCTCACCACTAACTGCAGATGGAATGAGACTGATACAGATACAGTAACAATCTGAGTTTAATAAAACATTCCAACTGAATTTTGCTTCAGAATATTATCAACAAGCATTGTGTATTTACTATAATGTAGACATTTTTTAAGCTTGCAGCCCTAATGTACAAGCATGCATGCTAAGAAGAGTCAAAGGAAACACTCCAACATCAAGTTTGTATTTTAAATAACATTGGCTTAAACATTATTGTAATGGACTCAACAATCACAAACTTAAAATGTTTCTGAGCATAAATCGAAAGATCCAATCCTTTAATGATAAACGTAGTGATCTGTGCAATTGTTAGTGAATCCCTGTTAGGGATACCAATTGTTGAATTCTAAGTATTAAGTTGAACTGGCAGGTTTGGAATACTTTAGAAGAGTCCACATTTAACAAACTTAGACTCATTTGGATTGGGACGCAGTTCAGATAGCTTGGCTTGGCTGTGTGAAGGGAGAAAAAGTTATACTGTTAGTATTGTGTAACTCCTGTTTAGGTTCCATTAGCCAGACAGTACAAAGTTCATTTGCACCATATCATGCATGTGTATATTTATTATAATTATCAATTGGTGGTTTATTAATTTGCATCCATTTTCTCTGGCAATCAATTAGTGCATGAATATGCATGTTCTTGGTGGTCTTATGGGGTTAGGGTATACATCCAACTTTAGATGTTGTGGTAACAGGTATGGATCCAAGTCACAGGTGATCGTTGTGAGGGGAGAAACAAGTGTGTTCATTTCTGATAGTTGAATGGCAAGAGATACATGCCTGATCACAGGTATGTGACTGAGAACTGTGGCTGTAAGCTCCTAATCATTCAATGAGGGGTGGGGGTGGGGTAAAAGGTTATAGGAATCCATGACAAACTTCTCTTGATTCCCAGGTTAGTGGTACAATGGTTAGGTGCAGATCAAAGTTCCCTCCGCATTGTATTGCCCACTAACACTCACCATCCTATAGCTTCACTTACTGAGATTTCCAATGAGTCAATTAGTGTTGAATTGGCAGCAGTTTTGTCCTGTGGGCCATGACCACTAAAGAAAGAAAGAATGAATCATTTACATCGCACCTTTCATGCCCCTAGGATGTGCCAAGTGCATCACAGCCAATTAAGTACTTTTGAAGTGTAGTCACATGTTTTATGGGCAGGCAGCACATAATTTGCATACATCAAGGTTTCACAACAGCAAATGAGATAAATGACCAGATAATCTTTTTCGTTGGATTAGTTGAAGAATAAATGTTGGACACTGGGAGACCGCTCCTGCTCTTCTTGGAATAATGCCATAAGATCATTTATGTCCACCTGAGCAGACAAATGATTTAACTTCTCAACCAAGAGACAGCAGTTCGACATTATAGCATTCCCTCGTTACTGCACTGAAGCATCAATCTGAGTTATGTGTGTAAGTCTCTCGAGTGGGACTTGAACCTACAACCTTCTGACTTAGGCAAGATGTTACCATTGAGCCAAGATGACACTAGGAACTGAATTGAGACTGCTGTCAGACCCGTTACTAATAACAGACAGAAGATATTTTCCTCGCATCAGTCTGGAGTGAATTTAAATTTGGTACATTACAACAGTGACTACATTTCAAAAAGTACTTCATTGGCTGTAAAGCACTTTGGGATGTCTGGTGGTTGTGAAAGGCACTATATAAATGCAAGTCTTTCTTTTTTTTTTCTTTTTTAGGTCTCAAAGATAAAAGGTCAGTTTCTAACCTTTTGCATTACCAAGTCCATTAAATCCAATAGTCAGTATACATCTGAGTCATGATGTCCCAGTGAAGGAAGTGGGGGGAAATATGTGTTCAAACACCTGCCAAACCAGTAGTGACGGTCCAGTGTGGTTCGGAAAGGAGATGATATTCATTCTAGTGACTTGCTATTTAATGTGGGTGGGAGATCCCCATCCATCTGATATCATAGTCATCCAAGTTCTCAGTAATTTACTAGATGCTGCTCCTTGCACAACATCTGCCCTTGTAAAAGCAAACCAGATTCAGATGCTTTTAACATTTTGATCCTAGAATCCTGACGTTGGAAAGCACTTTAAGCTGATTGTGTACAATTGGATATGTAGTAGCCAAGTGCACACTATGTTATAAGTCAGGCAAACTACGGTTTCAGTGGTGTCCAAAACCTACCTTTTCATTGGGCTTGAGAGCAGAGGTTGGTGACATGGAAAACATGGGCTTCTTTATATCTGCTTTAAAACTGGACTGGAGATACACATCTGCAGGGTAAAGGGAGGGCATTGCTCAAGATCATGGCTCTCCACTGGAGCACCATTATAAATGTGCCTTGACTGTGTTGAACTGTTCATCCCATCCAATTTTTAATCATGAAATGAAAGCCCTATTTTGCAACACGAGCAAAATATGTTTGGATCATCTCAAATTACTATTACAAGAATCCCAAATGGATGCATTCCTGCAATAAAGATGACAGTTTGAAGTGCAAACCCAACCAAACTACAAGCCCTGTTACTATACTAAAGAGCTATGAAAATATATGTGCTCGATTCTGAATTTCCATACCATCTTCAGATTGATGTTCAGCTGAAGTAAGTGTTTAGGCTGTATGATATCAGTGTTAGAATGCTGGCAGCCTTTGTTTCTATTGTGTGCCTGCAGAATGTGAATTTCTCATCAGACATACATACATAATGATGAAAATCCCGTGTTTTCAATTGTGGAAGCATGCACACATCTAACATCCTGACAGCTGCCACCCTGTGAAGGTGTTGTGTAAACAGGGCAGTGCCATATCCTATCAGTATCGCACCGGAACTCATGAAACCAGGGTGAGTTTAGGTCCCTGATGTAAACAGTGCATCACTTGTTCCGCTTCTGTTCCTAGTGTGTTTACACAACTAAAGATGGATTCAGACTGGGTCAATGACATGCTGTTGTCAAGATCATAAATAAAATTTCTGACACAGATGCACAAGGACAGAAAGCAAGAAGGCTCTGGAATCTTTCTTATACATCAATTTAGTTAACAGGGTAATTTAAAATACAAGTGCAAGTAGCAGATCGGGGGTTCATTTTTGTTGTACATTGCAGAATGGATTAAAAAAGGTATACTATTTGCACATGAAATGAAGGGCAGTCATTTCCCTATTGTCAAACTGCTTGAAACTGACAAAAACAGGAATAAAATGAACATTTTTCTTTTCATATTTCATGCAGACTTACAATTTTAACTCCAATTCACAAACAACAAATCCCGTTCACTGGCCAAGTGGATAAGGATACTGAGTGTTGTGGTACTGAAGTTATACAGTATTATGGTATCAGGTCAAACATGGGCAAGGAAACCTCTTGCTGATTATCACCTACCACCCTCACTTAGCTGATGAATCAGTACTTTCCATGTTGAACATCACTGGGAAGAAGCACTGAGAGTAGCAAAGGCACAGAATGTGCTCTGGGGGACTTCAATGTCCATCACCAAGAGTGGCTCGGTAGCACCAATACTGACCGAACTGGCCGAGTCCTGAAGGACAGAGCAACCAGACTGGGCCTGCGGCAGGTGGTGACAGAACCAACACGAGGGAAAAACCTACTTGACCTCGTCCTCATCAATCTACCTATTGCAGTTGCATCCTTGTGGAGTCGCAGTCCCGTCTTCAAACTGAGGACACCCTCCATCGTGTTGTGTGGCATTACCATCGTGCTAAATGGGAGAAATTGAGAACAGCTAAATGGGATAGATTCAGAACAGATCTAGCAGCTCAAAACTGGATATCCATGAGGCGCTGTGGGCCATCAGCAGCAGCAGAATTGTGAGCCACCATAATCTGTAACCTCATGGTCTGGGATATCCCTCACTCTACAATCACCATCAAGCCAGGGGACCAATTCTGGCTTAATGAGGAGTGTAGAAAAGCATGCCAGAAGCAGCACCAGGCATACCTAAAAATGAGGTGCCAACCTGGTGAAACTACAGCACAGGACTACATGCATGCTAAACAACAGAAGCAACATGCTATGGACAGAGCTAACCAATCCCACAACCAACAGATCAGATCAAAGCTCTGCAGTTCTGCCACATTAAACCACTTATTAAACAACTAATGGGAGGAGGTGGCTCCATGAATATTCCCATCCTCAATGATGGTGGAGCTCAGCACGCAAGTGGATGATCCATATCGGCCTCCTCCTGAGGTCCTTACCATCACAGAAGCCAGTCTTCAGCCAATTCAATTCACTCCATGTGATATCAAGAAATGGCTGAGCGCACTGGATACAGCAAAGGCTATGGACCCCAACATTCCAGCTGTAGTGCTGAAGACGTGTGCTCCAGAATTGGCCGCACCTCTATCCAAACTGTTCTAGTACAGCTATAACACAGGCATCTACCCGACAAAGTGAAAAATTGCCTAGGTATGTCCTGTCCACAAAAAGCAGGTCAAATTCAATCCAGCCAATTCACACCTCATCAACCTACTCTCAATCATCAGCCAAGTGATGGTAGGTGTCGTCGACAGTGCTATCAAGCGACACTTACTAACCAATAATCAGCTCACCAATGCTCTGTTTGGGTTCCGCCAGAATCACTTGCCTCCAGACCTCATTGCAGCCTTGGTCCAAGCATGGACAAATGAACTGAATCCTAGAGGTGAGGGAAGAGTGACTGCCCTTGACATTTACTGAGTGTGGAGTCTAGGAGCCCCTAGTACAATTGAAGTCAATGGGAATCAGGAGGAAGCTCACACATAAAGAATAGCGCTTGGCTGAGATGCTAGAAGGCAAAAGTCCCTGCAGAACTGTACCCAGAATGAGCCACTGCCACCAGGGGGAGGAAGGGAGGAACTGAGGTGGAGGGAAAATTGAAATCCAGCTGCACTATTTGGATTGTTGCACTTTGTCCAAGAATTGCCAGGAGTTTACATCTGTATTTCAAACATGATTTAAAGTAATTTGTTTGAAATCTAACTGCTATCATTATGATACTGATTGCCTGGTTTCCTCTCATGGAATTGGTGCCAGTACTTTTAGTGCCATCCGCTGCAAACATGAACAGCTGGCTTAACAGCAGTACGTGAGACAATTGGACTCTCATATCTCTGGGAATGCTACTGAGTGAAGCCTGCAACAACGTGCTTTGGAGAGATTGTGCGGAAATGAATCAAGATAGCCTTGTAACTCGGGGCGATTTTAACGCACACAGCTCCGTTCCCGCCTGTCGCTACCTGAACTGGGCCCTTTTTTCTAGGCCACTGAGTCGCCTGACACAGTTGGGAGCCTCGCTAATAAATGCAAATCCCGGTCCTATGGTGTCCCCAAAGGCACCTTAACACCCGATTGAGCGGGTTAGCCGCGGTGCTCTGCAAGAGGAAAAGTCCGTGTAAGGTAAGTGTTATACTTTCCCACACGTGAGACCCTAAATATGGATGAGGAAAGCTATCCAGCCCATTTTAGTTTACATAGAAACATAGAAAATAGGTGCAGGAGTAGGCCATTCAGCCCTTTGCATTTATTAGCGAGGCTCCCAACTGTGTCAGGCGACTCAGTGGCCTTGATAAAAGGGCCCAGTTCAGGTAGCGACGGGCGGGAACGGAGCTGTGTGCGTTAAAATCGCCCCGAGTTACAAGGCTATCTTGGTTCATTTCAGCACCACCATTCAATAAGGTCATGGCTGATCATACACCTCAGTATCCCTTTCCTGCTTTCTCTCCATATCCCTTGATCCCTTTAGCCGTAAGGGGCATATCTAACTCCCTCTTGAATATATCTAACGAACTGGCATCAACAACTCTCTGCGGTAGAGAACTCCACAGGTTAACAACTCTCAGAGTGGAAGAAGTTTCTCCTCGGTCCTAAATGGCATACCCCTTATCCTTAGACTGTGACCCCTGGTTCTGGACTTCCCCAACATCGGGAACATTCGTCCTGCATCTAACCTGTCCGGTCCCGTCAGAACTTTATATGTTTCTATGAGATCCCCTCTCATCCTTCTAAACTCCAGTGAATACAGGCCCAGTCGATCCAGTCTCTCCTCATATGTCAGTCCTGCCATCCTGAGAATCAGTCTGGTGAACCTTCGCTGCACTCCCTCAATAGCAAGACCGTCCTTCCTCTGATTAGGAGATCAAAACTGAACACAATATTCCAGGTGAGGCCTCACCAAGGCCCTGTACAATTGCAGTAAGACCTCCCTGCTCCTATATTCAAATCCCCTAGCTATGAAGGCCAACATGCCATTTGCCTTCTTCACCGCCTGCTGTACCTGCATGCCAACTTTCAATGACTGATGTACCATGACACCCAGGTCTCGTTGCACCTCCCCTTTTCCTAATCTGCCTCCATTCAGGTAATATTCTGCCTTCATGTTTTTGCCACCAAAGTGGATAACCTCACATTTATCCACATTATACTGCATCTGCCATGAATTTGCCCTCTCAACTAACCTGTCCAATTCACCCTGCAGCCTCTTAGCATCCTCCTCACAGCTCACACTGCCACACAGTTTAGTGTCATCTGCAAACTTGGAGATATTATGCTCAATTCCTTCATCCAAATCATTGATATAAATTGTAAATAGCTGGGGTCCCAGCACGGAGCCCTGCGGCACCCCACTAGTCACTACCTGTGATTCTAAAAAGGACCCATTTATCCCTACTCTCTGCTTCCTGTCTGCCAACCAGTTCTCTATCCACGTCAATATATTACCCCCAATACCATGTGCTTTAATTTTGCACACCAATCTCTTGTGTGGGACCTTGTCAAAAGCCTTTTGAAAGTCCAAATATACCACATCCACTGGTTCTCCCTTGTCCACTCTACTAATTCTAGAAGATTTGCCAAACATGATTTCCCTTTCATAAATCCATGCTAACTTGGACCGATCATGTCACTGCTTTCCAAATGCGCTGCTATTTCATCTTTAATAATTAATTCCAACATTTTCCCCACTACTGATGTCAAGCTAACCGGTCTATAATTCCCTATTTTCTCTCCCTCCTTTTTTAAAAAGTGGGGTTACATTAGCTACCCTCCAGTCCATAGGAACTGATCCAGAGTCGATAGACTGTTGGAAAATGATCACCAATGCATCCACTATTTCTAGGGCCACTTCCTTAAGTACTCTGGGATGCAGACTATCAGGCCCTGGGGATTTATCGGCCTTCAGTCCCATCAATTTCCTTAAAACAATTTCCTGACTAATAAGGATTTCCTTCAGTTCCTCCTTCTCGCTATACCCTCGGTCCCCTAGTACTTCCGGAAGGTTATTTGTGTCTTCCTTCGTGAAGACAGAATCAAAGTATTTGTTCAATTGGTCTGCCATTTCTTTGTTCCCATTATAAATTCACCTGATTCTGACTGCAAGGGACCTACATTTGTCTTCACTAATCTTTTTCTCTTCACATATCTATAAGAAGCTTTTGCAGTCAGTTTTTATGTTCCCAGCAAGCTTCCTCTCGAACTCTATTTGCCCTCCTCATTAAACCCTTTGTCCTCCTCTGCTGAATTCTAAATTTCTCCCAGTCCTCAGATTTGCTGCTTTTTCTGGCCAATTTATATGTCTCTTCCTTGGATTTAACACTATCCCTAATTTCCCTTATTAGCCACGGTTGAGCCACCTTCCCCGTTTTATTTTTACTCCAGACAGGGATGTACAATTGTTGAAGTTCATCCATGTGATCTTTAAATGTTTGCCATTGCCTATCCACCATCAAACCTTTAAGTATCATTTGCCAGTCCATTCTAGCCAATTCACGTTTCATACCATCGAAGTTACCTTTCCTTAAGTTCAGCACCCTGGTCTCTGAATTAACTGTGTCACTCTCCATCTTAATAAAGCATTCTACCATATTATGGTCACTCTTCCCCTTATTGATCCATGAATACCTTACAGTCTTCCCACATAAGAACATAAGAAATAGGAACAGGAGTCGGCCATACGGTCCCTCGAGCCTGCTCCGCCATTCTATGAGATCATGGCTGACCTTCTACCTCAACTCCACTTTCCTGCCCAATCCTCATATCCCTTGATTCGCTTATTGTCCAAAAATGATTCTCTTAATTTTAAAAAAATTCCATCGAACTGCTTCTTAAATAATCTCAGAATTTTTGCCTCCACTAATCTACCTGGAAGCCCATTCAAAATGTTGATCACACTTCGTGTGAAGAAGATCTTCTGAACACCAGTCCCACATTTGTCTTCAACTAATTTAGATCTGTGTGCACTCATGCTACTTTCGCAACTTAGTTTGAAATAATTTTCTGGACTTACTTGATCCATATATACCTGTATAAGATCACCTCCTTTTAAGGATGAAAAGTTCAAGGTGGTGAATGTTTTGCTCATCCACCGTAACTTTGGTGGAAGTTCCGCGGAGTCCCTGGAATAATGACATAAACACTGCCTACATGGTTTTATATGGCTATTCCACTGGATTTACTGCAGATTGCTTGCAGAGATTCACCACCCCATTCCCAAGCTTCTGCAGGATTCCTCAAACCTCAGCCCTCTGACACTAGCCATCACCACCATGCCTTTTCTCTCACAGTCAATAAACAAATCTATTAAAAACTCGCAGCTGAAATTCTCTCCTCCAAAGTAAAATCAAAATTTAGGAAATTCATTCCCGTCTTTATAAGCTGCAAGTCCCATATTCTCTGAGGCCATTTGGCTGGAATTTGCTGGAGCAGGGTATTTTGCAGCATGTTTGGTTCGTTAGACTCTATCCTGCACCGTTCAGCTCAAAAATGTTTTGCCCTGTTGGAATTGTGAGAGCACAGTGAGGGCAAGGGGCATTTGGGACCTTGGTGAACGACAGATCCAACAGCTTATCTCCTTAACCAATGAGATTTAAGGATTGAGAAATAAATCGAGGAAAGACTAAGAAGGAGGGTGAATTTGGAGTGGATAAATTCAATGTCAAATCAGGTACAGCAAGAAAAATAAAGGCCAAGAAATTGGATGAAGTCCAAAAACGGGCGTGGAGATCGCAATGCACGATCACCCCATGCCCATTCATTCTGATGTAGGCAGCAGGCAAACTTCATGCTGCTTGGTTATTTGTCATGATTGCAGCATATAGGTCAGCGCTGAATGTGCTGCTGATTGGTTGCATGTTCGGCAGGGGATCCATGTTCGTGCGAGGCTACCGCACTTAAAGCTAGCCTGCACTTCTTAATGCCTTCCTGCACCTCTTAAATGGAAGGTTCAGTTTGACAAGAACCAGGTGCTGGATGTCATTCCAGAAGTGAGTTTGACCTGGGAAAGAAACAAGAATGGCACAACAATTCCAGAGGGAGGGCTCCAAAGTTCTTCAAAGCAGCAGTGGCAGCCTTAGTGCAGGAAGTGGACAGGAGGAGAGAGGGCCTGTATCCGCAGGGGGCCAGGAGGCCCTCCAGACAGACTCTGCGAAGGCAATGAGAACAGATAGCTGTGGAGGTCAATGCCAGCAGTGTTGCTTCAAAGACCTGGATGCAGTGTCATAAGAAGTTCAATGACCTCACACGAGTAGTCAAGGTTAGTGAATGCATCTTCAAATGCCATATCCCACCAGCTGCACCAGTAACCTCACACAGTGCATAATGCACCATACCCCCATCATTCACATACCAACAATCCCTATCAATCACGACATACCTCAAATTCATAACTTCACCTCACCCATATACACTTACCACTACTGCAAGCGTCACACCCACTTCTCACTTCGCACACACTGACAGCCATTCAACCATAACAGCCAAACACACTGCACCACACTCACTGGCACACTTCCCTCTCGCTTGCAGGAGAAGGTGCTGCATGGCTGCAGACAGCAGGAGCTAACCGGTGGGGACTGGTACGCCTGGCGTGAGCTCGTGGGCCGTGGATGCCATTTTGGACACAAAATGGCACCCATAGCACTGCAAAATAAGGTGCTGCAGAGCCGAATTTCTAGGCCAATGTAAGGGGAAGAAAGATTAGATTAAGAGAGAGAAAAGAGACAGAAAGGAAAAGTAAGATACAAATTGTAAAAATAAAAAATTTGACATTTTTAATATTTCCAACAACAGTTCACTACCTGAAGGAATGAAAGTCCACACTTTTAATTGTTCACTCTCTGGGCCAGAGAGATTGATTGTCAGTCATTAATAATTCATCATCATCATAGGCGGTCCCTCGAATGAGGATGACTTGCTTCCACACCAAAAGGGATGAGTTCGCAGATGTTTCAATGAAGGACCCGATATTCCAGTCCTGAACCCCAGAGGTAGAAGATGTCTGTGTGTGGATTTTTTTTAACGTGTGGTGACCGTTGCACATCAGCCACCATACGGGCTTGACAGAGCTAGGCCTTTATCTAGTGGCAAGGGTTAACCAGGATGACTGGAGACCAGCTCTGCTGCACGGACCTAGTGTGCACGCATATTGCAGTGTGGTGCTACCCCTGGGCCCTCGGCTCTTCTGGACCAATGAATAATTATCACTTTATTAAGAGGGTACTTAGGTAATTAACTACAAGTTTTAACTTTCTGTTGAGAGTTTAATGGGCAATTAATGCACAAATGCAGCAACTACATGGAACTCACGGGAACATTAAGGGTGAGATGGTGTTTTCGTGCAGCTAACAACTCTTCCTTGCCACGAGTTGCTGGCCGATTTGCACATTAATAATGGCATGCATTGCTCGCATGCTCTTATTTTTTCAGTAATCCGGCCTATTGTTATTATCAATAATTCTAAAGACATTTCTTCTTGACGGTAATTACCATTTTGCTTTGTTAATCAGACAGGCAGAACACGAGCTGCATTTATGTTGAGCGTTAGTGCCACTGCTAATATCAAAATATAATCATCTGTGCTCAGATCCAAGTCAGGTAGTAATGGTCTAGAGTTTACGTGCAAATCTGCACTTCAGTAGATGTAAGCAGTAGCATTTCTCCCTTATCTAGTTTATTACTGTCCCAATAAAGATTTCACTTACTCTGAATCACTCAAACTTTCAGGGAACATAGAGTTAGTTTGCATCTGTGGCCACTATTTGCACAGAGTTTTACATCCCTTCAGAATATAGCAATCGAGAGATCTATCAGGTGTTATCCTGTCTTTTCTTAATGTCTTCCTACATAACCAGCCCACCTACACAATCAAGATCTGGAGGCTTTGACTTCAATTTGTCATCGCAGTAAATAACTCCACACCATTTATTAGGCACCATTTACAATGATTCAGCTGCAAAATGATAACAAATTTGAATTTGCAGCTGAAGCATAAATGAGACTTTAATTATGGTGATAACAGTGGTGGGTCTGTCTAAAGCCACATGATATCCTGGCTGATTTGTGCCACTCCACTGGCAGAATTGGGGAATCAGGGGTGGATAAACAATACGAAGCACTTCATGTGACCAACCAGCGATTGTTTTGATTAGAATTAACTAATGGATGTAAATACTTTTTTGCTCCTGTTGACTAATTAGAGAGGAGTCAAAAAAACTGCCTGACTATTCTCTTCCATTTAAAGGGAAGCAGAGGCATATTATTTGTTTGAGTATGATTTTTGAAATCTGAAATTCATCCAATTCTTGTATTTAAATTTTTTACAAAATAGCAGCACCTCTTTTTGCTTATTGCTAACTCCTATTGCTTAATGATAGGACAAAAGCAAATCCATTTCCAGAATGCACCCAGCAAAGAAACATGTGAAACCTGTGAGGTTTGTTCTTAAACATGTCACTGTATGGTTCTTATTAATGAACAGAAAGAAGGCAGCTGTAATCGTGTGGTTTGTAAACTCTTTCCAGCTGCTTTGGGGTTATGTAGTTTGCGGACTTCTCTTAGATACCTGAGGCTTTGCGTGATGTTTCACAAAGTGACTGGGAGCAATTGTTCAGTAATCTTCTTAGCGATTAGACCTAACTACTGGCCTTAAACAATGCATGAAAACCACACTAGACATCAGCTGCAAAAAATGTATTTACAAAGACTTCGAACAACATGTAATGATGTATTACATTTTTCCCACAGGTAGGAATTATAGAGGATCAAAGAGTTTGAATCTGAAGGACATTCTTTCTTCTGGGTCTCTAATTTCATAAGCAATTAGAATGTTTGTTATTTTATTAACAGATACAACGGAAGTTACATTTATGGCGTATGATATTTGTAATAGCTGTGCAATTATGATTTATAAACATCACGTCAGCAATATAATTGCTCAGTTCTGCTGAATTCCAGCCGAATGTATGTGCAAACCCACATGCAACGGACTGAGAAACAGAAGACACTTTCAACGTCTGGAGATACATATCTCTTTCAGCCACAGCTCTTTTCCACAGCTGAGCTGAACTATGCACAGTCACTGCTTCTCATCGGATGGTAACTTTGTTAGAAGTCGCTATCGCTACAGGAATCCCAAAAGAAGAAAATCTGATGGTTAGATAGATTTCTCATCCTTTTCTCAGCAGTATTTGGGCTCCAATTTTATGCAAATGCCGCAAATGTACAGAGAGAGTGGACTTTCATACTGTGCTGTAACGACTCCTACTGTACACAGTTCCACAAAATAGCAAAACCATGTCTGAAAATTCCAAATATCACAACGTTAAATGTGCCCTAAGGCAGTGCTATATTTAGCCTTTCCTACACATTTAAGAATGCCTTTCATTTAAGTCTGGTTTTATACTTCTAATGCCAATTCACAAACCCAGGAAAAACACATCCTCTTACACTTCAACCAGATTTATTCCTGTTTATTATCTTTTTACGAGAGATTATTTTTAGAAAACAAATATATGTAAAGAGATCATTTTTAATTGCTAGCTGCCAGCTTTCAACAACCATTTTACATCAAAACGCATGCTGGGTTTTACTGGGAGCACTGTCCCCCCGCCCGCGCTTGCTTCCCCCGCAACACCCCACCCCCCCCACTCCGCCCCCACCCCCAGAAACCAGTTACTGTAGCTGAATGACACCTGTTTGTACTTAAAGTCTCACTTCTGTTCCCACAGACAGTAACCAGATATTTCATCATTTTACACCTGGCATTAACCATCGACATATGTTTCCTCTCCCCCTCCCCCCATTGTCAGTGGTAGGTATCCACTACTGCTGCTTGGAAAAGGTGGTGGGAACTGCAGGTGAAGGCGGCCAGGACTGGTATCAACACCACTTTATTTTCCCCCTTTTTTTGAGCAGAGAGGCCAGCAGTGGCGGCAAGATGAGTTACAAACTAATCCCTTCCTCCCATGGTGTCTGGGCTCAGTACTTTGGAAGTCTCCGCCTCTTGGTGTGGTAAATGGAGACCAATCCTTGCAGGCACCAGACTCCCGCTATGCCATCACACATTTGGAACAATCAAACATGCAGCATGAATATGTGTTTTTAAGGGATCATTTACTGTGGGCGGATAAAACAGGCACTACACTCTAGTGGTGGCCAGTGTACACAGCACCTTCAGTTCAATGCACAAGCTTCGCTGAGCAGACACTTGCAGATTTTCACTCTTGTGAGCAGGAAACAGCAAAATTGTAGAAAAGAATGTTTATTGCAGTAACCATCAAGAGAAAAACAAAGCCCATTGTCAACTAAGTTAAGTTTTAAATAGCCATCGGCTACTCAGTAAAGGATAATGTACAAAACACTCAGCTGTGTTATTCAACTGATGTTGTCAAGTAAACTCGATCATCAGGGTATCTCAGGAAACCTGAAGTATATTTTTAAATGTAAACAATTAGTGGAGACACTGCTTGGGGAATAGTCACAATGCCTCTCACTAGCAGCTCCTATAGTACTTCTGAATTTTTCAAATACATTTCATTTACACACAAGACATTTGACATGTGGTATCAGAATGATTAAGGGTTTAAGCATATAAGTCTAGAAGTTGCACTAGTGTCCGACTCTTTGTCATTACATGTCCAGAATGGCATTTGTGCTGCTGCGCAAAATTCTGGTGCGGGCCATGCTGGACGCCAATTTGGTAAGGGCCAAACAAGTGGCGCTGTTTACCCAAATCTGAAGCAGGCGTTAAGCCATTAACATATGCAAATAAGGGGCCTGATGTCTGCTTCTGCTCCCCCTTGCAAATTTAGTTTACAGCTGAGGCAGATAGTGCCTGTTTATCCCCAGGAAAACCAACGCTAAATAGCATGGAATTAAAAAAAGATAAGTACTTACCATAATCACTGTTGCTCCCAGTCTCTCTGACCTCACTCCCGACTCCGATCTCCAGGCCACCCGATCTCCCCTTGTCCCCAGCCCTAACCTCCTAGCCTACCCGACAGCAATGCCGAACCCCCAACAATACAGCAGCACCCCCCCTCCCCCGATCTTCTTACCATACCCAGGCCCCAACTTAGCCCTCCCTGACATCACAGCCGTCCTCCCCAACAATACATAGGCACCCAGATCTTCTTACTCAACCCCAACAGCCCTCCGATTTCCCCCCGACAGCAATGTCGAACACTCCCAACAATTTTCTGCGCCCCCCCACCCCCCCACCCCCCAATCTTCTTACCTGACTCCGACCACCTTCCGATCACGGACTCCGAGGCCCACCCATTCCTCTTCCAGACCCATGCTATGCAACCCAATCACTTACCTGGATAGTGGAGCTTCAACCTGTGTGGGCTCCTACTGCAATGCCATCTACAGGATACTGAGGTCCGAGAACCAAAATCCAATGCTCCTCCAACCTTCACTCTGTGAGTAACCCGCCCAAAAATGGATGCTACCGAATTTCTAGGCCATAGAAATATATCAGTTGGATGAGGTGGAAACAAACCAAATTTTTTAATGCTTTTGCTGGCATCTTGGATTGCATGGACTTTAAAGCAGAATTAGCGGGAAGAGGACAATTATTTTCCATGGGATGGGGAGGAAATAAGTCACTTTTGGTGGCAAATACTCACAGACATTACATATTTACTGTTGGTCTGTAAAAACAATGTTTTCTATAGTCCTGCGCGGTAATTTACAACCGGCAGTAAATTCAATTATGTTAATTCACCACCTTAACGACTGGAAATTAACGATTATATCTCAACTTTCTGGGATACAGTTCCAAAGGCACCAGTGTTTCTTTGGTATCATTCTTTATGTGTGAGCGGAGATTGTGATTGTCGGCTGGCTATTCAATTATGGGAGGTCCCGCCTATTCTGTGTTCAACTAATGTCCATAAAGGAGCAGTGCCAGAAGAAGTCAATGATTAAGGAATGAGAACCTTGGCTGATTTCTTGTTCTCCTTCTTATTTATTAATTCTCGGGATATAGACGTCGCTGGCAAGGCCAGCATTTATTGCCCACCCCTAGTCACCCTCGAGAAGGTGGTGAGTCTTTTTGAACCGCTGCAGTCCGTGTGGTGGAGGTACTCCCACAGTGCTGTTGGGTAGGGAATGTCTGGATTTTGACCCAGTGACTGTGTAGAACGGCGATGCATGTCCAAGAAGGATGGTGTGTGATTTGGAGGGGAACTTTCAGGTGATGGTACTCCCATGCATCTGCTGCCTTTGTCCTTCTAGGTGGTGGAGTTTTCAGATTTGGGAGGTGCTGTCACCCTGAGATTCTGTTATACCATTGGACTACTGAGTTAGTAGCACTGTCAAGTGATGCACAGCCCAGTGGCACCCCCAATGTAAACCTGCTGGCTTTACTAAGGCTGGCAGCTGGGAAGACCAATTTTGTACTGGGTCATCCCAGTGGTCAGACTAAGAGAATCCACAAGTGTATTTTGGGGTTGATACACCTGTGGAGCCAGCCACATTAACATTGCAGCAAACCTGTGCGAGAATAAAGCTCTGGAGTGCCGAATGTGGTTGCTCAGTCGATGAGAAAATTCAAAACTGAGATCTATAGATTTTAGGGCACTAAGGGAATCAATGGATTAAAGGGATCAGGCGGGAAAATGGAGTTGATGTAGAAGTTCAGGCATGATCTTATTGAATGGCTGTGCAGGCTCAAGGGGCCATATAGTCTATTCCTGCTCCTCATTCTTATGTTCATGTGTTCTTCTGAGAACAATTGTCACTTGCCTATCAATGGCCCGCTGAGAGCAGCACACTCAGCTCTGCCCTGATGGTCATACATGACTCCTGCCTGGTCTGCATGGCTCAGTACCACACCAGGCAACGCCACTTGGGGAATTGTACCACATGGGGAACTGTGCAAGTTTACCATAGTCAATCTGTATGACTTAATTTCTGCAGCTAATAAATGCTCCAAAGTTCAGTGCAAATCAAAACTCCCACAATATAGGTGACCATACTTTAGAAAGATAGAATGTAAACCTATGACAAGAGGGTGTATTTAACTATAGACATTCCAAAATACCACAAACAACTGCCACATCGTCAGAGTTTCATGGCAGCCAAATAAAGCATATATGGTATCCTATGTCATGAGGGATACAGTGAAATTTTCAAAAGCATCTCGCAGTGCTAAAAGAATAATACACAACAAAGTAGGTTCATTTGTGTGGAAAGAAGGAAATCTGTTACTATAAAAAGAAACTTACTGCATTGGAAAGGAAGACGGGCCCTCATGTCCCCAGTTCAGAGAGAGGGGGACACAAAGTCTGCAGACTTCTCATATTACACTAATATTATATTCAACAAAAATATAGATTTAAAGAAGAATGAACTAAATGAAGAATTAAAGACGATACATTCCATTCACTGTATATAGATATCAAACAAGTAGTGCTGGTTAACTTGATGAGAGTAATGATAATATTGCAGTATTTGAAAAATGTTCATTATGTCTACATTCAATAACTAACCCTCATCCATATTCCAACCAGATGGATAAATGACCCATTACAGAGTCGGACAAAGGAGGCGAGGAGGAGGAGAAATAGGATCATTCTGAGCACCAAGACAGGATGGAATCTAAAAATTCCAGATAACCCACAAGAGAGCTTGCAAATGGAGGTACATTTTCAAATTGCTGCCTGGGCATAAAACTAACACTGTGGATCAACCGTCCATAATAGAAGTTTCCCAATTTTCTTTTCTAATAAAATCAATGAAGATGAAAAACAGGTAGGCCTAGAAATTCGGGTAGTCTGGAAACTTGTTGGTGCCACCGTGGGCTGAAGTTCACGGCCGTTCGCAAAATGAGCACGGGTAGCACCGGTACTTTGGTGCAGCCTGCTGATTTACATTAGTGCAACGCAAAACCTGCAGTGAAACGCAGTGTAGCATGGCCATAGTACCCTGGAGCGAGGCAGCGTTCTCTTAAAGCTAGCCTGTCATTTTAGAGAGCAGTGTCGAGCCCTTAAAGGGGAACTGCCTTCTAAAAAAATCATTTGAAAAAAAGGAAGTATTTAGCCCTTAGGGTTCAAGTACCTTCTGAAAAAAAACATTACAAATAATTCCCAAATGGCAGATAGTACAAATAGCCCAGCAAGCCAGGGAGGGAGAACCCAGGGGTCTCACACGCAACACTCCAGATTTGTGCAGGGGGTCAACACTGCAAGACAGGTCCTCTACCCACAGGGGCCAGGAGGTGACCAGATCACCGAGGCCATCCCTGCCAGCAGTGTCATCCACACGACTTGGCTGCAGTGCCCAAAGAAGCTTCATTACCTCAGACCACTGGTCAAAGTCAGTGAATGCATCTTCAAAAGCCATTTCTTACCAATTGCACGACTAGCCTCATACACTGCTCATTGCACCGCCAGACCCCCTGCCATCACTTATCTGTACCGATAATCTGTACCAAACATGAGTCACACCTCCCATTCCTAGCTTCACCTCATCCCCTTGGAAGAGACAGTGCAGGCCATTCTTGCAGAAGCATGGCTGAGCCCTTGGCTAGCAAGGGGGCTGAAAGGATACAAGATGCCGGTATCCTCATACATTTTTCTCCTGTTCCACATCCCACTTCCACCTCATCCCACAATATCTTCTGATTTACAAGCGGCACATGGTGTAAGCATGCACCCCTTGCTTTCCCGCCTTTCCCTCACCACAACTCTAACCTTTACCATGTCATACACCCAAGAAATACAACCGAGGAGAAGGAGAAGAAGAAACACTGCCACTTGATTTCACACTACTAGCCACCAGCTCCTCGAGGTCATCCGGCAAGGCCATCTGCAGTCTCACCCACTGAAAGTCAGCACCCTTCCACCAGCCATGCTGCAGTCACTGGGATAGCACTGCATGACATCAGTAGGATTGACAAACGCACACACAAGACATTCACTAGGAGAATGCATAATGGCGATGAGTTGATTTATTGATATCATATTGGATGGATAGCTGTATAAAATTGGGTTGGAAAGTTTTCTTTGTGGTGACTTTTATTTCAGCATTGTGGCCAAGAGGATACTGTGATGATCAGTAATAGAGGGAAGGCAAGGTGTGGGACTAATGTTGAAAGGGGAATTGGGGTTGTGGTCACTGGAACCGCAGGTGGATCTTTCCATCCCGGATATTCCAGTCACAAAGAAACTGTCTGGGTTATATCTTTCCTTCTACACCCTCCTCTTCTGCATCTTCCTCCTCTTCTGCATCTTCCTCATCCCTCTGTGAGCGGATGCTGGAAATCTAAAATAAAAGCAGAAATGCTGGAAATACTCAGGTCAGGCTGCATCTCAACCTGAGGCATTGGCCGGAATTTTCTGCAGGTAGGCGGGTTGGGGCAGGGTGCCTCCACGCCGGGTGGGAAACCCGCGAGGCTGGGTTTCCTGCAGGCCCTGCTGACTTTAACGGCATGACCGGATTTCCATGTGAGGCCTCGGTTTCCCACCCACAGCCAGCCAGCTTGAGAGGCTGGGTAGGCCTGCAGCTGCAGAGAGGGAGTGAGAGTTAGGTCTGGGGAAGGATGTGGTGGTGGGTGGGGGGGTCAGTCAGGGGTCGTAGGGTGCAGGATTGATGATTGCGCGGGTTGGTGGGATTATGGGATTGTGGGGGAGGGGTGGTCCTGGATAGCAAGGAGCTTGGTCAGGGATGGTGGAGTTTGGTCAGGGATGGCGGCGGGGTGGGGGGGGGAAGTGGTCGGTGATCGCAGCGGGGAGTCGGTCGGGGATTGGGGGGCGGCCCGGGATCGGAGATCAGCAGGAAGGGATTGGCCGGAAGATTGTCTGGGGTGGGAGGTGGGGGTGGGGAGGCGGGTCGGTCAGAGGATCGACATTAGAGTCAGGCTTGGATCGGGGATTGGTGAGGGGCGGGGAGGCAATCAGTCGGGATTGGTAGGGGTGGGCGAAGAGAGGTTCTGGGCTGGCCACCAGAGGATTGTGGCCGGCCTTAGCATCATCGGTGGTGTGGGGAGGGGCGGGGGAGGGCGGGGGATGAAGCCTCATGGTAAGGATCGGAGGCCTGGGAAGGTGATCGGAGGCCTCGTGGTTGGGTCTCCGACTGCGGGGGTGGGTTAGGCAGGGACCCTGGATACAGAAGGTAGTATAAAACCACTTACCTCCTGGATGCAGCAGTCCCCGCCTTGGTTTAACTACCGGGTTTCACAAATTATGTGAAACCCATTCACATGCAGTTAAATTCAAAATGGAGGTTAACAAAGAGACTTCCAGCCTCATTATAATATTTAAATTGACGTTCTGCTCCCTGGGTGCGGGTTGGTCGCCCGCCCGCCTCCATTAAAACCGGAAATGTCTGGGTTGGAGGTGGGAGTAGGTCGGGAATCCCATATTTAACAATTTAACTGCCTCCACGCTCCAAACCTACCTGGTTTTTTTTAGGGGAAAATAGCAGCCATTAACTGTTTCTCTCTCCACAAATGCTGCCTGACCTATTCAATATTTCCAGCATTTTCTGTCTTCTTAAAGGCCTTCCTTTACCATTCGAAGCCTTATAAGCATCAAGCAGCACTGCCTGCACACTTTAAAAACATTTAACATCTACTGCACCAAGACTACTTTAATAAAATATGAAAAAAACAGTCCAAAAGCTTAAATCTGAACATATCTGAAAGATGTGTGTGTCTCTGCAGGGCTGCTTCACGCTCAGTATTTTGAGCGTACTTAGGCCCCAGCGTAATAATGAGCGAAAATGTCCAAGTTGGCAGTCGTGGCATCAAGTCAAGCGTTGCACGCTGATTGACGTCATGATCTGCTGACTTATTTTTCAGAGGCCAGTGTTGTCAATAGCAGCGCTGTGGCCCTTACCAAAATGGCAGCCATTGTGTCTCGTGCCGGAAGCGGCTGGAAGCAAGGCAGCCGCCAGTTTTTCCAGAAAACCAGCGTAAGCAATTTCTAGGCCCGTGTCGAAAATGGACACTGCAAAACTGACGCAACTCTAGTTTTATACCCGAGTGGCAAGAAAGAAAAGAAAGACTTGGATTTATATAGCGTCTTTCACGACCACCGGACATCTCAAAGCTCTTTACAGCCAATGAAGTACTTTTGGAGTAAAGTCACTGTTGTAATGTAGGAAATCAAAAATCTACATGGGACCTCCTTACAAAAAGGAGAGGTCATGTGAGGAATAGGCTTATACAGAGGAAGGATCCACCATCTCTGTTGAACATAAGAACATAAGGACATAAGAATTAGGAACAGGAGTAGGCCACCTAGCCCCTCGAGCCTGCTCCGTCATTCAATAAGATCATGGCTGATCTGGTCGTGGACTCAGCTCCACCTACCCGCCCTCTCCCCGTAACCCTTAATTCCCTTATTGAGCAGGATGACATGCTCCCAAACATTTACCAACCCCACTTTGCAGCTAGTTCTCAGGAGAAGTATGAAAACTCAGTAATGACTCTCTGACTTCCCATCCCTTCCTTGCTTGGTCTCCTCTCGGTGCCTCCCCAGAACAGCATAGCCGACATTGAGAATTTGTCAGAATGAGTGTTCAAACCTGTGTCCTTCCATTTTGTGGCACTGCTAACACACAACTTTCCCAGCGAAGCTAACGTGAAATACATGACACTTAAATTATTTAATACCTGTATCAGACAAACTAGCCTGTTCAATTTGTACCATCAGGTCATATAACTTTATTTAGAAATGAAACCCACTCTGTGAAGTGGGTTCTCTGAGTTCTCTGAGTCAAAAAAACATGGCTGATTAGAGAAAGATTCCTGGGGAAGAAATTTTGAGCAAGACGGGAGCAGATACATGTAAACAGATGGGTAACACTGTCAGAATCACTTTGAAGACGTCTACAAATGAATGAAGGAAAACATGGTCCATGATCATGTGGTTCTTAAAGATACATGGAAGTGAGGTTTGCACCACTGAGTGACCCAATTGAGCAGACTGGATAAGGAAAGAATGCCGCAATGGATTGGCACATAGGCTTGCAAGTCGGGATTCCAGTACCTTTGTGGATCCATCTCTGATCTCACTGCAACTTTCTCCAATCATCATCGGCAGTCCCTCGGAATCGAGGAAGACTTGCTTCCATTCTTAAAATGAGTTCTTAGGTGGCTGAACAGTCCAATACAAGAACCACAGTCTCTGTCACAGGTGGGCTCCATTACATTGGTGTCTGCTAGCCAGTGGGCTGCTTTCTTTTACTGGAGTCACAGTAACAAAAATAGATTTTGGGGAAGAAATATTTTTCCTTTAACATTGCAAACCAAACTGATGGTTGACAATCAAATGGGTCAGACCTGCTTTCTGCTCACTTGGATGGGGGGCTGCTGGGGGGCTGCCAATTAGAAACATAGAAACATAGAAACATAGAAAATAGGTGCAGGAGTAGGCCATTCGGCCCTTCTAGCCTGCACCGCCATTCAATGAGTTCATGGCTGAACATGCAACTTCAGTACCCCATTCCTGCTTTCTCACCATACCCCTTGATTCCCCTAGTAGTAAGGACTTCATCTAACTCCTTTTTGAATATATTTAGTGAATTGGCCTCAACAACTTTCTGTGGTAGAGAATTCCACAGGTTCACCACTCTCTGGGTGAAGAAATTCCTCCTCATCTCAGTCCTAAATGGCTTCCCCCTTATCCTTAGACTGTGTCCCCTGGTTCTGGACTTCCCCAACATTGGGAACATTCTTCCTGCATCTAACCTGTCTAACCCCGTCAGAATTTTAAACGTTTCTATGAGGTCCCCTCTCATTCTTCTGAACTCCAGTGAATACAAGCCCAGTTGATCCAGTCTTTCTTGATAGGTCAGTCCCGCCATCCCGGGAATCAGTCTGGTGAACCTTCGCTGCACTCCCTCAATAGCAAGAATGTCCTTCCTCAGGTTAGGAGACCAAAACTGTACACAATACTCCAGGTGTGGCCTCACCAAGGCCCAGTACAATTGTAGCAACACCTCCCTGCCCCTGTACTCAAATCCCCTTGCTATGAAGGCCAACATGCCATTTGCTTTCTTAACCGCCTGCTGTACCTGCATGCCAACCTTCAATGACTGATGTACCATGACACCCAGGTCTCTTTGCACCTCCCCTTTTCCTAATCTGTCACCATTCAGATAATAGTCTGTCTCTCTGTTTTTACCACCAAAGTGAATAACCTCACATTTATCCACATTATACTTCATCTGCCATGCATTTGCCCACTCACCTAACCTATCCAAGTCGCTCTGCAGCCTCATAGAATCCTCCTTTCAGCTCACACTGCCACCCAACTTAGTGTCATCCGCAAATTTGGAGATACTACATTTAATCCCCTCGTCTAAATCATTAATGTACAGTGTAAACAGCTGGGGCCCCAGCACAGAACCTTGCGGTACCCCACTAGTCACTGCCTGCCATTCTGAAAAGTCCCCATTTACTCCTACTCTTTGCTTCCTGTCTGACAACCAGTTCTCAATCCATGTCAGCACACTACCCCCAATCCCATGTGCTTTAACTTTGCACATTAATCTCTTGTGTGGGACCTTGTCGAAAGCCTTCTGAAAGTCCAAATATACCACATCAACTGGTTCTCCCTTGTCCACTCTACTGGAAACATCCTCAAAAAATTCCAGAAGATTTGTCAAGCATGATTTCCCTTTCACAAATCCATGCTGACTTGGACCTATCATATTACCTCTTTCCAAATGCACTGCTATGACATCCTTAATAATTGATTCCATCATTTTACCCACTACCGATGTCAGGCTGACCGGTCTGTAATTCCCTGTTTTCTCTCTCCCTCCTTTTTTAAAAAGTGGGGTTACATTGGCTACCCTCCACTCCATAGGAACTGATCCAGAGTCAATGGAATGTTGGAAAATGACTGTCAATGCATCCACTATTTCCAAGGCCACCTCCTTAAGTACTCTGGGATGCAGTCCATCAGGCCCTGGGGATTTATCGGCCTTCAATCCCATCAATTTCCCCAACACAATTTCCCGACTAATAAGGATTTCCCTCAGTTCCTCCTCCTTACTAGACCCTCTGACCCCTTTTATAGTCAGCATGGATTTGTGAAAGGGAAATCATGCTTGACAAATCTTCTGGAATTTTTGGAGGTGCGAGTGGAGTATGCATTAGTTTCCTGGGAGGGGGGGTTGATGGTGAAGTGGGCCGACACAATTGGTGTCATTGATCTGTCCAAGAACTGGCCCCCAGGGAGTAAATAAGTTGCTTTATGGTGATACAAATGGGCAGGATATAGAGGCAAAAATAATGTTAGTTCTAAGGGACAAACACTCACGTAAATTGTAATACTGGTGTAGGCAGCGTGGGTAAGAGCTGCTGCCACTTTGACAGTGTCAGATATCAGAATCTGAAGTCCAGACGCTCAGCTGTTAATTTCTCTTAGTAATTTCTGTTTTCAGCAACAATAGACTGACTGACAGGCCATAATTAAAGTCTGTGTAGAGGATGATTAGTGTTGCTTGTAATCCAGAATTACATTTTTGGTGAAGATTGAATTGTTTTTCCACAGATTGAGAACTGATGCAACACTGCAACCAACTCATCCTCTCCCCACGCAAATTCTTCTGGGCTTCCTTCTGAGTTGCTGTCAAATGCCAAAGTGCTCTGATGAGACGTATGGTAGATAAACCTCAGAAGATATGGCTAAAAAGATCACATGCCTGCAAAGAATGCGTCGCAATTTTAAAAATTGTATTTAGGTGACCAACCCCAGAGGGGAGGGGGGAAAGGGGTGGAAGAAAGAGATAGGATATTGCCTCCAGTACTAAAGGGAAAAGAAAAAAGAAAGAACTTGCATTTGTATCGCACCTATCACAACCTCAGGGGTCCCAAAGGGAAACAGAGCTCAGCTCCATCAGTGGAGCCACCATCAAGGCAAGGAAATCTAACATGACAAATTTTTGTTGAGATTATTTTTTTTCAATAAAAAACATTGAGGACTGCAGTCAGTTGACATACAATGGAGGGATTTTAACTCACCGGCAGACCATCTGGGAGTTGCAGGTGGAAGTTTGGTCCATTTTAACAACATATAAATGGTGCCTGCAAGTTGCCCATCACGGGTATTGGCCAGTATAATACAGGTGCTTGGCTGGCAGCAAGGTAATCATTGGGGGGAGGATCAATTTTTATAAGAGAATTTTGAGCGGTACTTTCAACAAAAACGATTCTTCTACCCTAAAGGACCGTATTAAATTAGTGCTCAACTGTATTTTTACTGTAAGATAAATTATCAATGTCTAACAATATTAAGAGGCCGAAATTGACCGCTTGTGCGCCTGCCGTTAGCGCCACCAGAAGGTATTAACAGGCGTAAAAGGTTTTTTGCCTGGGCACGACGAGAACAGCGCCTCCCCCGCGCCCCCGCAGAATAGGCGGGGTTTTTGTGGAGGCGTTAAGAGGTAGCGCTTCGCTCCTGCCGGAAGCATCCCACTTAGCAATGATGATGTCATCAGCGTGCGCAGCACCCCGTTATCGCCCCGGAAGTGAAATTCAGCCTGCTCCCTCATTTACCACCTGGCGGTGACAACGACAGATTCACCTGCTGAGTTGGAGTCGTAAGTCAGCTGGAGGGGAGCTATTTAAAGGCACCATCTTGGAAAACAATTTTTGTCGGCCATTCCTCTTGATAGCTGCCGAACGCATAGGCAGAGTGGCTGGTGCAAAGATTGCAGCAATTTTGACTTCAAGGACTGTTCTGCTTTCTATTTATTGCCTTGTATCATTGAGGGCAGATTTGAAACCACAATATTTATATTGTTTCATGGGGGCTGGGTTGGCACTCGACCTCCTGCTCCAACGTCACTGTCGGGAGCTGGTTAGGCAAAGACGGAAGTTATAGCAGATGCATTCGTTATAATCTACCAAAATTCTCTGGATCTGGGGGAGGTGCCATCGGATTGGAAAGCAGCTAATGTAACGCCTCTGTTTAAAAAAGGGGGCAGACAAAAGGCAGGTAACTATAGGCCGGTTAGTTTAACATCTGTAGTGGGGAAAATGCTTGAAACTATCATTAAGGAAGAAATAGCAGGACATCTAGATAGAAATAGTGCAACCAAGCAGACGCAACATGGATTCATGAAGGGGAAATCATGTTTCACTAATTTACTGGAATTCTTTGAGGATATAACGAGCATGGTGGATAGAGGTGTACCGATGGATGTGGTGTATTTAGATTTCCAAAAGGCATTCGATAAGGTGCCACACAAAAGGTTACTGCAGAAGATAAAGGTACGCGAAGTCAGAGGAAATGTATTAGCATGGATCGAGAATTGGCTGGCTAACAGAAAGCAGAGTCGGAATAAATGGGTCCTTTTCGGGTTGGAAATCGGTGGTTAGTGGTGTGCCACAGGGATCGGTGCTGGGACCACAACTGTTTACAATATACATAGATGACCTGGAAGAGGGGACAGACTGTAGTGTAACAAAATTTGCAGATGATACAAAGATTAGTGGGAAAGCGGGTTGTGTAGAGGACGCAGAGAGGCTGCAAAGAGATTTAGATAGGTTAAGCAAATGGGCTAAGGTTTGGCAGATGGAATACAGTGTCGGAAAATGTGAGGTCATCCACCTTGGGAAAAAAAACAGTAAAATGGAATATTATTTGAATGGGGAGAAATTACAACATGCTGCAGTGCAGAGGGACCTGAGGGTCCTTGTGCATGAAACTTGCATGAATCCCAAAAAGTTAGTTTGCAGGTGCAGCAGGTAATCAGGAAGGCGAATGGAATGTTGGCCTTCATTGCGAGAGGGATGGAGTACAAAAGCAGGGAGGTCCTGCTGCAACTGTATAGGGTATTGATGAGGCCGCACCTGGAATACTGCGTGCAGTTTTGGTCACCTTACTTAAGGAAGGATATACTAGCTTTGGAAGGGAATTAAGGGTTATGGGGAGCGGGCGGGTAAGGGGAGCTGAGTCCACGGCCAGATCAGCCGTGATCTTGTTGGGTGGCGGAGCAGGCTCGAGGGGCTAGATGGCCTACTCCTGTTCCTAATTCTTATGTTCTTATGTTCTTATTAATGTTGGGGAAGTCCAGAACCAGGGGTCACAGTCTAAGGATAAGGGGTAAGCTATTTAGGACCGAGATGAGGAGAAACTTCTTCACCCAGAGAGTGATGAACCTGTGGAATTCTCTACCACAGAAAGTTGTTGAGGCCAATTCACTAAATATATTCAAAAAGGAGTTAGATGTAGTCCTTACTACTAGGGGGATCAAGGGTATGGCGAGAAAGCAGGAATGGGGTACTGAAGTTGCATGTTCAGCCATGAACTCAATGAATGGCGGTGCAGGCTCGAAGGGCCGAAGGGCCTACTCCTGCACATATTTTCTATGTTTCTATGTTTCTAAAGACAAAGGCGGAGACAAATGCAGAGAGAAAGGCATAGAAAAAGTCAGGGAGAAGGACATGGAGCAAGACAAGGAGAGGCACAGGGAGAAACAGAGGGGGAAAGACAGGGAGAAAGGCAGCAAAATGTGGCCAGAGGGTGAAGGCCCAACAGGTCTGGCAACAGGAGACCTTAACCTCCCAGGGTATTCCGGCAGCAGTTCTCTTACATCAATTGCACTGAGGACCAGTGTGTTTGAAGGCTGAGCTTCAGCAAGGACGTGGTGACAGAGCTCTGCCATCTGCTGCAGCCAGACCTCAAGCCTCAGACCAGAGTGAGGACAGCTCTCTCAGTAGCAGTTAAGGTCACCATCGCACTCAATTGCTACGCCAATGGATCCTTCCAGGGAGCGACAGGAGACATCTCCGACATCTCCCATTGCTCCATCCGTGAGGTCATTGTTGCTCTGCACAGAAGGAGGAGTGACTACATCTCCTTGCCCATGATCAGAGAGAAGCAGCACGAGCGTCCAAGTGGCTTCATCAGGATAGCAGGCTTCCCCATGCTGCATGTTATGTATCTGGACTTGTATATACTCTGTACAGCCACCAGAGGGCTCATTCCCCGGAGCCCAAGGGATCTCATAATCCCTTGGGAGCACAGGTATTTAAGAGTGCTTCACAGGTTGGAGAGGCACTCTGGAGACCTGCAATAAAAGACTACGGTCACACTTTACTTTGAGCTCACAGTGTTCAGTTTGACCCTTTCTCCATACACTACAGTGCAGGGCACCATTGACTGCACTCACATCGCTTTGCGGGCACCGCATAACAATCCTGAGGTATTCCATAACCCCAAAGGCTACCACTCACTGAATGCTTAGCTGGCGTGCGACCACACATTGCAAATCCTCACCATTAATGCCTGCTATCCTGGCAGCAGCCACGGTGCCCTCATCCTGTGCCAGACTGGTGTGCCAGCTCTCTTCCAACCACGACATCAAGCTCGTGGCTGGCTGCTTGGAGACAAGGGCTATCCGCTATCCACCTGGCTCATGATTCCCCTCCACAACTCCAAACACTCCTGCCCAGCCCTCCTGCCACCAGGAATAGCATTGAGCAGACCATCGGAATGCTGAAGCAATGGTTCCATTGCCTTGACCGCTCAGGAGAAATCCTCCAGTACTCGCCAGAGCGGGTGTCCCTATTTGTTGTTGTCTGCTGCATGCTACACACCTTGACCATCATAAGGGCACAGCCATTACCACCAGGCATAGATGCACCACCTCAGGAGAATGAGGAAGAGGAGTGTTATGTTCAGAATAACTCCACAAGACTGTGTGCTGTAAGCTCAAACTGTTGTGACCTTGGTCTCTTTAATGTAATCCAGAGTGAGGAAGCAGCATGGTAGACTGCCTTTTATACCTGCTTGCCCGGGGTGTACAGGTGACCCTTGGGTCTCCCACAGGTGTGCCCCCTGGTGGCAAGTCTTACACACTGGTAAAGTTTACATACATAACATCACTCCCCCCTAAAGTCTTAGATACAAGTTATTTACAAGCTGAGGCGATCCGGGGCTCTATGTTCCCAGGTTGATTGCCTGAGTTGAAGTCCTGGCATGGGTGAGTTGGCCGGATCAGTGCTGCACCGCAGCGTGGCTGGTCTGATCGGACTGTTGGGCATGGTGGGTTCATCCTTGTTGGATTGCTGATTGTGTGTGTATAGGTGGATCAGTGATGGTAATGTCCTCTTCAAACTGTTCTTGGTTGTCAGTGAATTGCAGTTTGGTCTGATCCAAGTGCTTTCTGCACGTTTGTCCATTCAATAGTTTGACAACAAACACTCTATTCCCCTCCTTGGCTCAAACAGTGCCATCAACCCATTTGGGACCATGACTGTAATTAAGAACAAACACAGAGTCATTAACCTCAATGTCACATGATACTGCCACGTGATCGTGGTACACGTTATGCTGGTGACGCCGGGTTTCTACATGGTCATTGAGATCCAGGTGGACTAAGGAGAGCCTGGTTTCGAGTGCTCTCTTCATTAACAATTAACCAGTAAGCGAGTGGGGTCGCGTCCAGTAGCTGAGCAGAATCTGAGATACCTGGGTTTGCAGGGAACCATGTTTCAAGCTGGATCTGCAGGGAACTGTGTTTCACGCGTTTCAAGCTGCGCTTGATAGTTTGGACTGCCCGTTCCGCTTGATCATTGGATGCGGGCTTAAACGGGACAGACCTGACATGCTTGATGCCATTGTGGGTCATGAACTCATTGAATTCCAAGCTGGTGAAACATGGTCCATTGTCACTAACAAGGACATCGGACAAACCATGGGTGGCGAGCATGGCCCAGAGGCTTTCACTGGTGGCAGTGGATGTACATGATGACATTATTATACATTCAATCTATTTAGAGTAAGTGTCCACTGCTACTAGGAACATCTTTTCTTGAAAGGGGCTGGCGAAATCTATGTGGACCCTGGACCATGGTTTTGAGGGCCATGACCACAGACTCAGAGGGGCCTCCCTCGGTGCATTGCCCAACTGTGAGCAAGTGTTACATTGGTGTACACATGACTCCAATTCCGAGTCAATGCCGGGCCACCAAACGTGCGACCTGGTGATAACCTTCATCATGACTATGCCTGGATGGGAACTGTATAGGTTGCGTATAAACGTTTCCCTGCCTTTTTTTGGCAAAACTACATGATCCCCCCATAGGAGACAATCCGAATGGATGGACATTTCATCCTTGTGTCGGTGAAACGGCTTAATTTGTCTTGCATTTCCCCAGGAACCGCCAATCAGCTCCCATTAAGAACGCAGCATTTTACTAGTGATAGCATAGGGTCCTGGCTAGTCCAGGTCCTGATCTGGTGAGCCATGACGAGTGACCATTACAAAAGCATTCATTACAAGAAGCAAGTCTGCGGTTTGCGCCATTTGCACCCTGGTGGTGGGCAATTGTAGCCGACCCAAAAATCCAGCAAATACGCACGGTCCCGCAAGGCGTCTTATGTCGGCGACATAGCTCGCCACATCCTAGCCCTCGGAGTGATGGTGCGTATAAAAGCGATACCTGGCCATCAAGATGCTCTCCTTCGGCTTGATGTATTCCAGAACCAGCGTGCACAACTCAGTATATGTCTTCTCTGTTGGTTTCGTCGGTGCTAGCAGATTTTTAATGAGGCCATATATCGTGGACCCGCAAACGGTAAGGAGAATCGCCCTGCGCTTGACCACGGTCTCCTCCGTATCCAGCTCGTTGGCCACGAAGTACTGGTCAAGATGCTCAACAAAGGTTTCCCAATCATCACCCTCAATAAATCTCTCAAGAATACGAACGGCAGCCATAACCGCGTGAAAGTTCGTGATCTGTTATGTTCAGTATAACTCCACAAGACTGTGTGCTGTAAGCTCAAACTGTTGTGACCTTGGTCTCTTTTAATGTAACTCCAGAGTGAGGAAGCAGCCTGGTAGACTGCCTTTTATACCTGCTTGCCTGGTGTGTACAGGTGACCCTTGGGTCTCCCACAGGTGCACCCCCTGGTGGCAAGTCTTACACATTGGTAAAGTTTACATACATAACAAGGAGGAGCAGGAGCAGCAGCAACAGTGATGGAGGAGGCAGTGAGTGCATCGGCCTTCCGCAAGGGCGGTCCACCACCGTCTCATCAGAGTTCAGTTCCAGTGAATTCTACTTTCCAATTCCTCTGGATGTCACCATCACTACATCCATTTTCCCTTCCATACCAAAAGCCCCAAAACAGAAATGAGAGACAACAGCAAAGATTAAACATTCCAATCCAAATTTATATCACACCAATAAATGCTTTCATAATGTATTTAATAATCACCCTTGTGCATTTCCTTATATCCCCTCTTGACTTTAACTAATCTAGTGATTCTCCGCAGTGCGTTCCCTGTGGCTACAGCATGGCTGATGGAAGGATGCAATATGACAGGGCCAGACACTACAGATGGCCTTGTAGGATGCCCTCGACCAGCTCTGGGTCTGGAAGGCCTGGCCGTAGACTGCACCACCTCAGGCTGGGCGGTGGTAGTCAAAGCTGGCTGGGTAATTGCCAGCGACAAGTGCAATGGCGGTGTGGCAGTGGTGGGCTCAGGAATGCTGTCATCCTGAGAGAGAACAGCAGGTTCCTGTTCCACTGATCCAGTGTCACTCCCCCGGGGCAGCAACTCAGCATCCCCACCAATCTGCTGGAGCAATGATTGGTGGGCTGCTGTGACACCGTGGACTGTGGTGGACCCAGCAGCGATGGTAGCAGTCAGAGCACACGTGGCATCTAGCTGAGACAGCATGAGCGCAGTGTGAGACTCGATGCCAGCACTCACTGACTGCATGACACCAGTCAGACCATGCGTGGCATCAACCTGAGACGGTCTGAGAGCAGTCTGAGCTTTCATGCCACCAACCATTGTCTGCATTACAGCACTAAGATGTTGAGCTGCTTTCACCTGTGCTGCAATGGAAGCTGCCACATCGCCCCTGACACGTGTCATGAGGTCAGGATCCGCACGGTCTCTCTGGGTGTCCACCATCGTCTGCAGACTGGCAATGATGGGCTCCATGGTGTGCACAGAGCTCTGTGCAATGTTGGATGCGGACTCCTCCAGGCTCCTTACCACTGCCGAGAGGCTCTCGGGCACCCTTGCCATTGCACCTATCACGTCAGAGTGCATGGCCATCACCCTTTATGTGAATGCCTCCTCAACGAGGTCCTCATCTGAGTCCTGTGCAGCAGAACTCCCGTGTGAACTTGCCCGTAGGTGAGATGATTCCCGAGGTTTCCTTTCCCCTTGACCATGCCGCTAGGCCCCGGTGCATCACCCAGTGCAAGCTAACCTCTAATGAAAGCATAGTGCCAGTATCTGAGCTGGTGCCTGCGGGTGAGAGAGGCAATGATGCAGTGCTCGGCTCCTCCTCCTGCTCTTCCTCCTCTTCCTCTCCCTCCAGAATCTCTTGGGAGGCTCAGGCGCAGCCTCCACAGCTTCTGCCTGGTTATCTGAAAGCATAAATGCCATAAGCTTCGCATTATGATGAGGGCTATGGGGCAGGAATGGAGCAAGGAGTTCAGACAGTACCAGGAGCTGGAAAGTGATAAAACCTTCTGGTGTGGTGCTGAAGTGGGATGAGAAAATGAGAGGGGATAAAGATACCGTTGTTGACCCAGCAGTGTTGACATCTCCACCGGTCACGGCACCCACCCCCTGCAGGCCCATGAGCCCCAGCACTCGTTCCTCAAGGTCAGACAGCAGCCGCAGTTCAGGTTCCCCTTCTCCAGTCCTCTGCTGCTCCAGTCTGTTATGTGCCATCTTGGCCTGCAGAAGAAAGGAACTCGTGTGAGTAAGAGTCTAGTTATGTACGTGGAAGATATGCCTGCCATGGTTGAATAGCTGTGAATGTTTGAATTTTTTCCTGCACTGGGTGAGGCTTCTCTGTACCACTGTGCTGGCCGACACCTCCTGGGCCACCTCCACACCTGAAGTACTGCATACAGTTTTGGTCTCCTTATTTAAGGAGGGATATACTTGCATTGGAGGCTGTTCAGAGAAGGTTCACGAGGTTGATTCCTGAGATGAAGGGATTTTCTTATGAAGAAAGGTTGAACAGGTTGGGTCTATACTCATTGGAGTTTAGAAGAGTGAGAGGTGATCTTATTGAAACATATAAGATTCTGAGGGGGCTTGACAGGGTAGATGCAGAGAGGTTGTTTCCCCTCGTGGAAGAATTTAGAAGTGGGGGCATAGTTTCAGAATAAGGGGTTGCCCATTTAAAATGGAAATGAGGAAGAATTTCATCTCTCAGAAGGTCGTGAATCTTTGGAATTCTCCACTCCAGAGAGCAGTGGCGGCTGGGTCATTGAATATATTTAAGGTAGAGATAGACAGATTTTTGAATGACAAGGAAGTCAAGGGCAGTGAAGTGGAGTTGAGGCCAAGATCAGATCAGCCATGATCTTGTTGAATGGCGGAGCAGGCTCGAGGGGCTAAATGGCCTACTCCTGCTCCTATTTTTTATGTTCTTATGTTCTTAATTTGACAAGGCAGCTTGCCGGGTGCTAAATTTTCTAAAAGTGAAAAGTTACCACCCCAAATGGGGCACTACCAAATTTCGCCCCCTAATTTTTTATGTACAGTAAACATAACACAGGCATTACCAATTCTATTATTTTAAATGGAACATTGTAACCCGGCGCCCACTACTTATTATCCATATAGAATTTCTTTACCCGACAACAGTGCAAAAGATGTAACAATTATCCTTTTCTTATGTCCAATGTTTATCCAAACAAAAATCTATCCTTTTCTAAATATAAAGTTGAGGGAACCAGCTAATTATAACCATGTTCTGCTTTTGAATGTAACAACAGACATCCATTAAGAAATATATATTTTGTATTTCAGTAATAATCTGTGCTGAAGTTTAAATTACCACAGCTGTTTAATTCTCCATCTTCCCTAAATGCAATTTAAATACTTTGTTGACTGCTGTAGGGATTATAGAGCTTATGCTGCATCCCGTCTGTCACAAAAATATCTCTATAACAACTGTCATGTCTCAAACTTCCACTTATGTTTGAACTCAATTACCTAAGCCAGTAAAACAGTGAGGTAGGTAATTCTGTCAAGTGCATACAGTTAAAGGTGAAACCATACTTCTAATCCTCTTGAAATTCAGCTTATTCTTTAAATGACCAAAGCACATTTCAGGCAGTTGACAGAATTTAAAAGAAAAAGACTTTAGTCTTTGACAGATTTTCCTTTAACTTAGGGTGATAATACCAGCATATGATTGGTTGCCTTTCTGGTACAACAGCAGAGGAACCAACTTTCATAGTTTTACAGGGACACTCGTTCTATAAAATGCATTTGGCAATTAATTTTTAGTTCAGAAATGGAGAAGGGCCAAAAGAGCTGTCATCATTTTCATGTCAGCAGCATCATGTGAAAGAGATACAATGATGTGTTTTCGACGTGACTGGGATGTATTGTGTGTTTGTAACCTTTTCATGAATATAATGCTCCTAAATAAATTCTGCATGTGGAGGCAGGATGAATCTTCCAGATGTAAAACATTTGCCCATTTTTCTCTTCCACTGTTGACCTGCTCAGCTGTTCCCTTTGATGCTCCTGTTCCCACCAAATCACTATCCATCTCTGCCATCTCTGCCATCTCTGCCACCTGCCATTCTGCTGGTACAGTCCCTCCATTTCCTTAAGTCGAAGAGTTGCAAATTCAAATGCACCTGCTGTGCAACTGGTCTTGTCATTCATTGCCCGATCCATGTCAAGCACTACTGTGTCTCACTCTCCTCACCCAAATGCTTCTACTGTTCCAGAATTATCCTGGAGAGCTAGGACAATTGGCAGCTCTTTATTGCCAAGATATTCCTCAAACTTTCTTCCCCCAATCTTCCATCCTTACTTCCAATACCAAATATCATTTCTTTGTGTATAAGATTGAGATCATCCATGCAGTTGCCTCTATTACAGCTTTCCTCTTCTTTCCCTGTCTGCTCTTAATGTCCCTACTCTCCCGCCAAACCTATTCTCAACTCTCATTCACTCTGCAGTTTCTCTGTCCTCACCTCTTGCTCCTTTGATTCTCTCCTCACTAAACTCTTGATCATTCAACTACCTCTCCAGGCCCCCAAGCTTGCCAATATTGTAAATAGCTCTCTTTACTCAGGCCATCTGCATCTCACTTTCAAAACTTCTGTCATCATTCAGCTCTTCAAAAAGCCTACCATCACCTATCTATCTCTAACCCTTTCCTCGCTAATGTCCTGGAATGTGTCATTTCCTCCTAGATCCATGCTCATCTTTGACAAAACTCCCAAATTGAATCCCTTTAGTTTGGCTTCTGCCTTGCTCACAGCACCAGAGCAACATGGCCAAAGTTGCACGTTGCATCTTCTGTGACTGTGATTGTGGTGTGTTATCTCTTGTCATCATTCCTGACCTCTCTGTAGTATTTGATGCAGTCACCCATAGCATTCTCCTTAATTGTCAAACTCTGTGGTATTGCCCCTGCATGCTTTCCCCTCCTACCGGTCAGGACACAACCAACACGTCTACAGCAATGGCTTTTCTTCTGGCCCCCATATTGTCACCTCGGGAGTTCCCCAAGGATCTACCCTTAGCCCTCTCCTCTTCATTAAAATCTTCATTCTTATCTTGAAATCTCATCATGGACTTGCACCACCCCATTACTGTAATCCCCTCCAGTCTTACATCCTCTCCACCATCTTCCTGGCCATTTCATCCCCTTTTCTGCTAATTCCAGCATTGATGGCAAAGCCTTCAGCTACTTGTCCCTAGTCACCGCAAATTCCTAACTAAACCTTTTCCTCGCTAACTTGTGTTCATCCAGAACTCTGCAGCCTGTGTCCTAACTCGCACCAAGTCCCATTCACTAATCATACCTGTTCTAGCAGACCTACATTGGCTCCCAGTTAAGCAATGCCTCGATTTTAAAATCATTCTAATTTTCAAATCCCTCCATGCCCTCACCCCTCTCTATCTCTGTAATCTCCTACAGCCCTATAACCCTTTGAGATACCGGCCAATTCTGGCCTCTTGAGCATCTCCAATTTTAATCACTCCATCATTGGCGGCCATGCCTTTAGCTGCCAAGGCCCTAAGCTCTTGAATTCGCTCCCTAAACCTCTCTGGCTTTCTATCCCTTTTTCCTCCTTAATACCTACCTCTTTCACCTAATACCTCTTTATGTGGCTTGGTGTCAAATTTTGTTTGATAACGCTCCTGTGAAGTGCCTTTGGACATTTTACTATGTTAAAGGCTCTATATATACACAAGTTGTTGTTGTTGTTTAATATCCTTCTTAAAATTCAACAAACCTCTTCAAACTCTCAATGAAGGTTCACCATCTGCTCCTTTAGTCCTTTTATCTATATTTTTTCCATCCCCTCTGTAATATACCCTGATATATTTTTTAAAGTTAAAGATGCTATATAAGTGTGAGTTGCTGTTGTAAACTGGTACTTCAAAGTTGTGTGGAAAATATAAGCTTTAGCTAAAATTCCATTAGTCTAAAGCATCCACCCCAAGGAAGATTTCCAGCATATATTATGCATAGCAACATTGGAAAGACATTTGGACGAGATATCTATGCATGATGCCAATATCCACCATTAGCCAGTTATTAGGACACCCATATAACAGGTCTATTCCAAATTGCCAACCAAAACTGAAGCATTTCAACAAATGGAAATTAAATTTATGCTGTCTAAAAGATCAAATGGAACCAATTTCCTTTCCTGAAATATACCGGGGCAATTTTAACCTAACTCGCGTGGTGGTAGACTGACAGGTTTGAGGGGATGCTGGATTTACAGCCTACCTGATTTTACATTCCACTGACCAATGGAGAGTGGGGTATGCAATCAGCATTGCACCCAACCCCATCAGTTCCCCATCAGTCAAGTTAGGTTAAAATTGCCCCCATGCAATGTTGCATTTGGAATATAATACAATGTGAAACTCTTTTTCCCCATTATAATCCATATAGCCATAAGAAAATGGCCCTTACTTAGATTACTGAATGCTAAAACTTTGTGATGTATGTTGACATTATTATGTAATTTTACTGAATAGTATGAAAAGAAGGTTTGTAAAATGTGTTTTGGAAAATTTATTGATTATGACATGTATTTGTGGTGATACAATCTTAGCCATATATTAAGAAAGAAAGAAAGACTTTGATTTACATAGCGCCTTTCAGGACCACCGGATGTCTCAAAGCGCTCTACAGCCAATGAAGTACTTTTGGAATGTAGTCATTGTTGTAATGTGGAAAACATTAACACGAGTCAGAGGTGAAGCAGATGATTGCAGAAACTCTTCAATAATCACATTTTGTGGATACTGCATACTATACTATATTGTATGGAACTCATTTAAATTTTTATATAGAAGAACAAGAATGATTGCTACAATCCTTTTTAGAAGCTACAGAAGAAACTCATATGGGAAGTACTTCATTGCAAACTGAATTGTAAGCTTATTTCAAGTTAAATAACGTTGTATTCACCATGCTGTTTATTTAGTGCTCCAAGTGAGAAGCCTTGCTCAATGGGAGCGTGGGCCAGGGAATCAAGGAAGGAACGCTAACTCAAGGGAACACAAGGTTGCTGAACTTAAATAACATTTTTTAAGCAATATGTCATTAGCACGGAATTTGCCTCAGAGCTTCTCCTGCTTCATCAGCCTAACGTTAGCAAATGTTTGGCGGAAAGCCCATTTATGTGCAGGATGGCGGTTGCCGTCTAACTTGTGCCAAAGTTATAGCGACAAGAGTGTACGGAGCTTTGAGGAAATTCCAGCCTATAATGTGTTGATGCCAGTGTTTAAGCTACATTGGAAATGCTGATGAGCTTTACAGTAATAATATTCCAGCCATATCAATGAGTCTCAATAGTGGTGTTTTGTTGTGCTGAGGAATACACTTTGTAATTTTCTAAATTGTTTCACAAGGCTACATAAAACAACTGTGGAGAATTCAGGTTCCTGCCTTGTGTGATTTTCATCTGTTTACTGCCTGTAGAAATTAGTCATTTGCAAAGATCAAATGGCTTACTTCCAGTTGCAAAGCTGGTAATTGTTGGTGATTACAACTGAATTCTAATTGGATGTGTTATTTTTCTGCTGGCACAATTTTTATGCTATTGTGGTGGATGAGTCAGCAGAGCATGCTGACTCATTTTATTTTCCTGAAAACTAGTAGCACATCGACCAAAAACACCCTCTGTCTGCAACCTGAAAGAAATCCCCAGTATATTTTAGTACATTTAAGTAAGCAGAGAAGTTAACTTTGTAGCTGCAGGAGAATTATAATATGGAAAGTGGACAGAATCAGAGTGCAATGATATCAAATTGATATCTGTCGCCTCAGTTTACTTTGACTCATTGCGCTGTCACTTGCGTTCTCAGCACTCTATCCCTGCAAAAGTAACTGAAGGTGGGAAGATGGAATCCATGAGTCATTTGGAAAACATAAGTTTTGAATGAGCAATTCCTCATCCGAAATTGGCACTTCGAAATTGTCTCCTTCCCCCATACTTCAAAAACAAAACAAAGTGTGACCCAGATGCATTTAAAGCGCATATTGACAGCAGTTAACTCTTGATAACAATCATTGTTTAACAGATAAACAGTGTCTAGGATTATTTTACGAAGTAATAGGTCATCATCTCATCACGGATCAGCTATTTGATAACATTAAGGTTAAGGCAGGAAGTGAGCTACATTCTTTTGGTTTTGTGAGTTTAAAAGAATAATTAACAGTCTGATAACTTTTTACAAAAAATCTTTTGTCTTTACATTCAAACTAAGTTGTACTCATCCTCCAGACTGTTAAACCACAGGCATTCCTTCAACTAGAAACCAAATGGCTTTTGTGACATTTTTATGTTTTAATCATCATAGGCAGTCCCTCGAAATCGAGCAGTTTCAATAAACACTGAAAGATCTCCCATGATGTTGCTCACAGATGAAAATCTTAGAAGACTGAGAGGACATAAATTCAATTTCATAGGCAGTCCCTCGAAATCGAGGAAGATTTGCTTCCACTCTAAAAGTGAGTTCTCAGGTGATTGAACAGTTCAATACGGGAATTACAGTCTCTGTCACAGATGGGACAGACAGTCATTGGACTAAAGGTTGGGTGGGGAGTCTGGTTTGCCGCACGTTCCTTCTTCTGCCTGCACCTATTTTCTGCATGTTGTCGGCGACAAGACTCGAGATGCTCAGTGCCCTCCCGGATGCTCTTCCTCCACTTAGGGCGGTTTTTGGCCAGGGACTCCCAGATGTCAGTGGGGATGTTGCACATTATCAAGGAGGCTTTGAGGGTGTCCTTGAACTGTTTCCTCTGCCCACCTGGGGATCGCCTGCCGTGTAGGAGTTCCGAGTAGAGTGCTTATAGAGGTGGGAACACCAGGAAGGCCAGGCAGGCAGGGGTCAGGCACAGATCCAAGAGCAGGTGCTGCTGCCTCATATTGTGTGGTATGGTGGCTCTTTTACAAACATTCCTTGCTTTTCTTTCTTCTTCTCTTCTCCTTTTTGTTTCTTTCTTTCTCTTTGCTTTCTTTTCTGGTTCCTTCTTTTTCTTCTTCAGGTTTTGTCTTTTTTTCCTTTTCTCTCTATTATTGTTCCCCTTCCTTGTCACATTTACCATTCTCCTTTTGCTCTCTATGCTAACTGCAATTCTTCTGTGTCTGATGTTGAGCTAATCTGAATATGGAGAAGAACATTGTGTGAGGCTAAGAATTGTGAAACGTGAGAAGAAATTGGGCTGGACTGGGAGTGGGCATAGATTGGGTCAACAGTGTGATGCAGAGGTGCCAGAGGGGGTCAGAATTAAGGACGGCTGAAATCCACCATCGGTAGTGAGGACAAGGGGATGTGCTGTTCAGATGACAACTAAATGCCACAGAGGCGATATTAGGGCAGGTGACCAAAAACTTGGTCAAACAGTTAGGTTTTAAGTAGTGTCTTAAAGGAGGAGAGGTAGAGAGGCAGAGAGGTTCAGGGAGGGAATTCCAGAGCTTAGGGCCTAGGCAGCTGAAGGTACGGCCACCAATGGTGGAGCAATGAAAATCGAGGATGTGCAAGAGGCCAGAATGAGAGGAACGGAGATATCTCATCGGGTTGGAGGAGGTTACAGGAGCAGGGAGGGGGCGAGGCCATATCATACAATGAGTCGCCATATTTAGGTTGACAACTAAATGTCATAGTTAGATCCTACCCCCTCCCACATGTAAGGAAATGTGGGCTGCTCCTGTTTTATCTGATGTGTTTCTGTTCTTCAATCATACTGTTATGTATGAATAAAGAGTCTGACCAGATACTGTAAGCTCAAAGTAAAGTGTGACCGTAGTCTTTTATTGCAGGTCTACAGAGTGCCTCTCCAGCCTGTGAGGCCTCCTGAAGTACAGGTGCTCCCAAGGGATTGTGGGATCCATTGGAACTCTAGGGGATGAGCCCTCTGGTGGTTACACCAAGTATTTACAGGTTTACATATATAACAACACTCCCCCCTCCCGCCAAAGTCAACAGTGTAACTATTTACAAGGTGAGTGGATCTGGGTCCTTTCTTTCCCTGGGTGATCATCTCGGTGCAAATGCTGGTTTTGGTGAGTCATTTGTTGGGCCCCCGCTGGGCTGTTGTGCAGCTTGTCTTTCTGGGCTGCTTGGTGTGGTGAGTCCTGCTGAGCTGCTGCAAGTGATGGGTTCTGCTTCGTGGTCAACCGCTGTGTCGGTTGCCACTGGTGTGTGTGTTGGGGGGTCAAAAAAGGTAGGGTCTAATGTGGGTTGCTCTGGATAGTCCGTGAATCTGAGTTTGGTTTGGTCCTGTAGATTGAGTCCAGTTTAACCCGAAACACCCTACTCTCCTCTTTGGCCACAACAGTGCCGGGAAGCCACTTGGGATCTTGTCCATAGTTCAACACAAATACAGAATCATTAATTTCAATTTCGCGTGACACATTTGCGCTATCATGATATGTACTTTGTTGAAGCCGTCTGCTCTCTACCTGTTCATGTAGATCAGGGCGGACTAATGAGAGCCTTGTCTTAAGTGCCCTTTTCATGAGCAGTTCTGAGGGTGGAATCTCAGTAAGCGAGTGGGGTCTTGTGCGGTAACTAAGCAGGACTCGGGATAGGTGAGTCTGCAGTGAGCCTTCAGTTACCCTCTTCAAGCTCTGCTTGATTGTTTGCACTGCTCTCTCTGCCTGACTGTTGGATGCTGGTTTGAACGGGGCAGATGTAACATGTTTAATCACAGATAGATAGATTTTTAACCAATAAGGGAATTAAGGGTTATGGGGAGCGGGCGGGTAAGTGGAGCTGAGTCCACGGCCAGATCAGCCATGATCTTGTTGAATGGCTGAGCAGGCTCGAGGGGCTAGATGGCCTACTCCTGTTCCTAATTCTTATGTTCTTATTGCGGGTCATGAGCTCTTTGAACTCGGCACTAGTGAAACACGGCCCATTGTCGCTCACAAGGACATCAGGCAGGCAGTGCGTGGCAAACAGGACCCGCAGGCTTTCAGTGGTGGCAGCGGACGTGCTTGCCAACATTATCTCACATTCAATCCATTTGGAGTATGCATCTACAACCACGAGGAACATTTTACCCAATAATGGGCCTGCATAGTCGACAAGGACCCGAGACCACGGTTTGGAAGGCCAAGACCATAAACTTAGTGGCGCCTCCCTGGGTGCATTGCTTAATTGTGAACATGTGTTACATTTGTGCACGCAGGACTCCGCATCGATACCGGGCTATCACACTTGGAATCTGGCTATCACTTTCATCATTACAATGCCTGGGTGAGTACTGTGGAGATCACTAATGAAAGTGTCCCTGCCCTTTTTGGGTACCACTACCTGATTACCCCACAGAAGGCAGTCTGTATAGACATTTCATCTTTGCGCCGCTGGTATGGCTTTATCTCTTCCTGCATTTCTAATGGGACACTGGATCAACTCCCGTGGAGCACACAGTTTTTTACTAAGGACAGTAAGGGGTCCTGGCTCGTCCAGGTTCTAATCTGTCGGGCGGTAACGGGTGATTGCTCACTCTCGAATGCTTCCATTACCATGACTAAATCTGCAGGCTGTGCCATTTCCACCCCCGTGGTGGGCAATGGCAACCTACTGAGAGCATCGGCACAGTTTTCTGTGCCTGGCCTGTGGCGGATGGCATAGTTGTATGCGGACAATGTGACGCCCGTCTCTGGATGCGGGCCGATGCATTCGTATTTATCCCCTTAATTTCAGAAACGAGGAATATCAGTGGCTTATGGTCAGTTTCCAATTCAAATTTGAGCCCAATCAGATATTGATGCATTTCCTTTACCCATAAACACAAGCTAACGCTTCTTTTTCAATCATGCTGTAGGCCCTCTCAGCCTTAAACAGACTTCTGGATGCATAAGCAACTGGTTGCAATTTTCTAGATTCATTAGCTTGTTACAATACACACCCGACGCCATATGATGACACATCACATGCTAGTACCAAACGCTTACATGGATCATACAACACAAGCAATTTGTTTGAGCATAACAGTTTTCTAGCTTTTACAAAGACATTTTCTTGGCTTTTACCCCATATCCATTCATCTCCTTTACGTAGTAAGACATGCAGTGGATCTAACAGTGTGCTGAGACCCGGTAAGAAGTTACCAAAGGAGTCCTAGAAACTACCGCAGCTCCGTCATGTTTTGTGGCCTCGGTGCGTTCTCAATTGCCTCCGTCTTCGAATCAGTGGGCCTGATGCCATCCACCGCGATTCTTCTACCCAGGAACTCCACTTCAGGCACCAGGAAAATGCACTTTGTGCGTTTTAACCTGAGCCCCACATGGTTGAGCAGACTAAGAGCCTCCGCCAGGTTCTGCAGATGCTCGACTGTGTCCCGATCTGTAACCAAGACGTCATCCTGGAAGACCACTGCGCGGGATCGACTTCAATATGCTTTCCCTGTTTCTCTGAAATATTGCCGTGGCTAATCGAATCCCAAATGGGCATCTGTTGTAAATGAAGAGACCTTTGTGTGTATTGATGCATGTGAGGCCCTTTGATGATTCCTCCAGCTCCTGCGTCATGTAGCCTGAGGTCAAGTCTAGCTTCGTGAACGTCTTTCCTCCCGCCAATGTCGCAAAAAGGTCATCTGCCTTTGGTAGTGGGTATTGATCCTGCAGGGAGAAACGATTAATAGTTACTTTGTAATCACCACAGATTCTGATGGTGCCGTCTCCCTTGAGGACTGGAACAATCGGACTGTCTCAGTCGTTGAATTTGATCGGCGAAATGTTGCCCTCTCGTTGCAGCCGGTCCAGCTCGATCTCCACCCTCTCTTTCATCTTGTACGGTACTGCCCTTGCCTTGTGATGGATGGATCACGCCCCCAGAATTAGGTGGATCTGCACTTTTGCTCCTTGGAACTTCCCGATGCCTGGTTTGAACAGTGAGGGGAACTTGCTTAAGAACTGGGCACATGAAGTGTCATCGACGGATGAGAGCGCTTGGACATCATCCCAGTTCTTTCCCAGCCAGCTCCTACCGAGCAGCGTGGGACCATCGCCCGGTACCACCCAGAGTGGTAACTTGTGCATCGCTCCATCATAGGAGACCTTCACAGTAGCACTGCCGATTACAGGAATCAGTTCCTTTGTGTAAGTTCTCAGTTTAGTGTGAATTTGAGTCAGGACTGGCCTTGAGGCCTTGCTGCACCACAATTTATCAAAAGTCTTTTTGCTCATAATGGACTGGCTCACGCCTGTGTCCAGCTCCATTGAAACTGGGAGTCCATTTAATTCAACCCTCAGCATTATCGGGGGACACTTTGTGGTAAATGTTTGCACCCCATGTAACTCTGCCTCCTCGGTCTGAGGCTCTGGTTCGTCATGATCTGCCATGGATCTGTCCTCCGCTGCAACATTAGCAGGATTAGCAGAGTTTGCAGCTCACCTGCACATACGTTGGAGATGTCCCATTGTTCCACAGCCCTTGCAAACATATCCTTTGAAGCAGCATGAATGGAAATGATGATCACCCTTGCAGCGCCAACAAGGTGTTACTGGCCAAGCATTCATCACCCTTGATGGTGGACTCTGAGACATCTGCGGACAAGCAGCTGCCGGCATGTGAGGCCTGCCCTGTACGTTGTGATTCGAAAACAACATTACTTTGTTCACACTACTTGTAGCAGCACTCGTGTGCTGAGAGATTTGCTTGGTATTGTCACTGGTCGCAATGAATGCCTGGGCTATCGCTATGGCTTTACTCAAGGTTGGGGTCTCTACATTCAAGTGTTTGTGAAGTATCACTTCATGGCCAATGCCAAGTACAAAGAAGTCCCTGAGCATGTGCTCCAAATGTCCTTCAAATTCGCAATATCCTGCAAGGCGTCTTAGTTTGGCGACATAGCTCACCACTTCCTAGCCTTCTGACCTTTTGCATGTGTAGAACTGGTACCTCGCCATCAGAATGCTTTCCTTCGGGTTCAGTTGCTCCTGGACCAGTGTGCACAAATCATTGTGCAATTTCTCTGTGGGTTTTGCTGGAGCAAGCAGATTTTTCATGAGGCCTTATGTTGCTGCTCCGCAAATGGTGAGGAGAATCACCCTTCGTTTGGCAGCGTTCGCTTCTCCTTCCAGCTCATTGGTCATGAAGTATTGATCGAGTCGCTCCACGAAGGTTTCCCAATCATCTCCCTCCAAAAATGTCTCCAGGATGCCCACTATTCTCTGCATTGTTGGGTTCATCATTTGTATCTCGTCACCAGTTGTTATGTATGAATAAAGAGTCTGACCAGATACTGTGAGCTCAAAGTAAAGTGTGACCTTAGTCTTTTATTACAGATCTCCAGAGTGCCTCTCCAGCCTGTGAGGCCTCCTTAAGTACTATTGCTCCCAAAGGATTGTGGGATCCCTTGGAACTCCAGGGGATGAGCCTTCTGGTGATTACATAAGGTATTTACAGGTTTACATATATAACACATTCCTTATCTGTCAGAATGGTTGCGAGATAGAATGGATACAATTGTGGCTTTTTACTGGGTTGTTGATTTTTAAAATGTTCCGTTCTCAGTATCACAATTAGGGTCTATAATAAAGTGAGCAAGAGATTGTCATGGTAACAGTATACCCCAGAATGCATTTGGTATAATATGATTGGTTAAGCCACAAAAAGACCAATCAGAAATTACACTATAATGATAGTTTTGAGATCTAAATGGCTTCTGGTTCTGAGAGGTTAAAGAAACAGGGGTCTTATGAATAAGACTGTTTGAAGTTTTGAAATATGCTTGATTGAAGATCCAGTAATTTCTGGTCTACAATCTGATTGTCAGAATGGGCTCCAGCCGACATCACACAGACAAGTATTTTTTTTAACAGAGTTGAGGATAAATTTGGTTTATGAGTAGACTGTGGGTCAATCACTCCAACTTGCAAAACTAATAATGCAAATACAGTTTGTGTTGGGGTAAACAATATTTGGGGATATGAAAAGCATTAAGATTTTTTCAGTTTACTCCCTTCCTCTCCTAAATATGGTGACTCATTGTATGATATGGCCTCGCCCCCTCCCTACTCCTGTAACCTCCTCCAACCCTATGAGATATCTCCGCTCCTCTCATTCTGGCCTCTTGCACTTCCTCGATTTTCATTGCTCCACCATTGGTGGCTGTGCCTTCAGCTGCCTAGGCCCGAAGCTCTGGAATTCCCTCCCTGAACCTCTCTGCCTCTCTACCTCTCCTTCTTTAAGACACTACTTAAAACCTACCTGTTTGACCAAGTTTTTGGTCACCTGTCCTAATATCGCCTCTTGTGGCAAATACCAAGATCAATCAAATGTTGTTTGATAACGCTCTTGTGAAATGCCTGGGGATGTTTACTATTTTAAAGGCACTATATAAATACAAGTTGATATTGTTGATACAGTTTGATGGCACAGCATCTCTCAAGTACCCTTACTCTTGACTAAGCCAAGTGACTGCTAACAGGCTATTTCACTATGGGCGCATCTTTTGCCTTTGTGCGGGGCCTCCCGGGAATCCTTTCTTAGCTCCAGACCCAAGCAGGTAACTGGGCCAACTTATTAGCATGTGTCTTCTGAGCATGCAGCCACAAGTTCAGGTAGATCCATCTGAGGGAAATCAGATGGAGGGGTTGGGGAAGGAGCTCCTGATGCAGTATACAACATAAATGAGGAGGAACAAGTGGAGGCGACTGCAGAGGAGCAGGAACAGCCTGAACAGCAGCCAGGCAGAAACATTTCCCTGATGCTGGGGTAAAGCTCTTTTATGAGCAATAGTACTTTATGCAGTCCTTGATGATTTTCAAAGCTCCCTGCATGATAGAAGAATGTAAGAACATAAGAATTAGGAGCAGGAGCAGGCCGTTCGGCCCCTCGAGCCTGCTCTGCCATTCAAGGAGATCATGGCTGATCTTCTACCTCAACTCCACTTTCCTGCACTGTCCCCGTATCCCTTGATTTGCTTAATATTCAAAAATCTATCGCTCTCTGTCTTCAATATACTCAAAGACTGAACTTCCACAGCCCTCTGGGGTAGAGTATTCCTAAGATCCACCACCCTCTGAGTGAAGAAGTTTCTCCTCATCTCAGTCCTAAATGGCCGACCCTTTATTCTGCGACTGTTTCCTCTGGTTCTAGACTCACCAGCCAGAGTAAACATCCTCCTTGCATCTACCCTGTCAAGCCCTGTAAGAATTTTGTATGTTTCAATGAGATCACCTCTCATTCTTCTAAACTCAAGAGAATGTAGGCCTAGTCTACTCAATCTCTCCTCATAGGACAATCCCCCCCATCCCAGGAACCATTCTGGTGAACCTTTGTTGCACTCCCTCTATGACAAGTATATCCTCCCTTAGGTAAGGAGACCAAAACTGTATACAATACTCCAGGTGCGGTCTCACCAAGGCTCTACATAATTGCAATAAAATGTCTTTATTCTTATACAGGTTGAACCTCCCTTATCCAGAACCCTCGGGAACTGGCCTGTTCTGGATCAGGGATTTTTCTAGTCGAGGGGTGGTCACGTTAAATTGGATGGTACAGGTACTGAGCAAGGGGATAGCGGGCCCTTGGGGCTTGGGAGTGCGGCAGAGAGATCATGGGGGGCGGGGGGGGGGGCGGCGGGGGGGTGGGGAGAGCTGTGGTGGATCATGGGGTCAGGCCAGCGATTGAGGGAGTCGGCAGCAAAGAAGGACTTCAATTTGTTTAATTTGTTCATGTCGGTGTTCTGCGCATGCGCCACCCGGTGGCTGGTAAGGGTTCTGGACAAGGAGTGGTTCCATATAAGGGAGTTCTGGATAAGAGAGGTTCAACCTGTACTTAAATCCTCTTGTAATAAAGGCCAACATACCATTTGCTTTCTTAATTGCTTGCTGTACCTGGATTATTCGTGTACGAAGACACCCAGGTCCCTCTAAGCATCAACATTTCCCAATCTCACACCATTTAAAAATGGTGGAGACTTTGCAGGTGCTGTTGCAACAGGTATGCAATAATACAAGAGAGAGTGGGAAACCTGCGTGCTGCCAAGGAGACAGTCACAATTCCATAAGTATCTTCAGGATAGTCCCTGAGGAGAGAGATCCAAAGCACAGGTGCTGTTTCCCTCACGTATACTGTGTGACTGCAGCTATTTGAAACCTGGGGCTCAATTTTCCCCAGTTATCTGCGGTGTTTTTTTGCCGTGCGCTGTTTTTTTTTGGAGTAAATTAAAATCTCCAAGTTTCCCCAAAGTTCCTGCACCAGGATTTTTTTGCGTCTGCGCCAGTTTTTCAGATTTAAGCAAGTTAGGCCAACTTACGTTTTTCCTCGGATGGTGTATGTGACCACTCCCAAAAAATCTTCTGGGCACTTAAGGAAAAGCAGCGTGCATTAAAAAATCGGCGCAGAAAGACGCCATTGTTTTTAGGTGAAGTTTTGGAGGGAGTCAGGAAGGCAAAGAATATACATCATGAAGCTTAGGGCTAGAACTTCCACTTTTGAGCTTATCTCCCAAAAGTGGGCATTATTTCCAGTGTGAGCAGTAAAAAAGGGTTTTCAGATCGCCGGCTTCTTGCCCATTCTCTAAACAGCTCATTTACATTTTTGAAAATGGGCGTTACCATGAGCGATATCAAATGGGTGGTAGTGTTAAATATTTTTGACCTTCTGCCATAAAGTGTGGCTGTCCTTAGCAACAGCATGTCAATGCTCAATTCCCGCGATTCAGGAGGTCAAGGGTCACCATGACATGCGCAGAAGAGGAGACAGAGAGAGAGGGAGCTCAGAGGGACTGAAGGCATGGCTGGGTGTGATGTGGCTGGGTGTGGTGTGGCTGCTTTGGGAGGAAGGAGGAAGACTTTAGAGCTTCACAGCAAGTAGGCAAACAAAAAGTAGCTGTTACCAGCCACATATTTGACCGAATTTGCCCTATAATGGAGGGAGAGGAGCAGGCATCACAGCACTATGGAATTATTTAACCTATGGAATTCTCTACCACAGAAAGTTGTTGAGGCCAGTTCATTAGATATATTCAAAAGGGAGTTAGATATGGTCCTTATGGCCAAATGCATTAAGGGGTATGGAGAAAAAGCAGGAAAGGGGTACTGAGGTTGAATGATCAGCCATGATCTTATTGAATGGCGGTGTAGGCTCGAAGGGCTGAATGGCCTGCTCCTGCACCTAATTTCTATGTTTCTATGTTTCTAGCATGCTGTGGAGATTGACGCTGGAGAGAGCAGTGAGGTGGAGGCCATAGAAGAGCCAGGAGGTTCTCGGACGAGGCAAATGCCTCCCTCCTGCAGGAGGTTGAGTTACGCTGGGGTGATTTGACACAGGGAGGGCGTGGGAAGCCCACCCCAAAGGCTTACCAGAGGATATGGATCGAGATAGCAGAGTGGTCTCGTTAGCAACCAATGAGGTGCATGAGGGCAAACAATGCCGCAAATGATGGAACGACCTTGTGGGATCCGCAAAAGTAAGTATTACATTGATTTACATGTACTTATGTATTTATATAATTTGATTTGCAAAGTCATGAGTGACTATCAGCAGATGTGAGGTCTTGCACTTTTACCGGGAATGTTTTACTCAAAGGCTGTGGTCACGGTGTACGTCTTTTGGTAAAGAATGATAATAATCATAACAATCATGATTACATCTGCCAGTTATGTGTTGTATCAGTGTCTGTGACAGTACCTAGTAATGATATCATGCAATGATCTTATGCCATGTCGTCCTGTCACCTTTTACAGAAGAAGCTATCGACGATGAGGTCCATGCAGAGGCGAAAGGGCAGGGGGACCACCAGTCCCCCGTGACATCACAGAGATGGAGGGGCTAGTGCTTGCACTCGTGGGGAAGCACCCCCTGAAAGCCACAGCATCTGCAGACCCTGGAGTGATGCCATGTGAGTAAAGCTTACACCATTGCGTGATGTAAAGTCAATAGATGCCACACCAACTCATATCCGACCAATCATAAATGATAGATGATTTCTAAAAGTGTCAGAAATAATACTGGCCTAATGAAAATCATTGCAATGTGTTGATGGTCATGAAATGTGATGTCTGCGATGATTTTGAGAGCAGTGCTGCTTTTGTCGTGCATATGCTGTGTGTAGCGCTGGACTCACCTTGTGACCCTAGCACCCCCTTCTCCTCTAACAACCTCATTTGTGTTTTGCAGCTCAGCCAGCAGCGTGGCCCCAGGCAAGGCAACAGAGGCCAGAAGGTGGGGACGCGGGACAGGAGTCGGCGGATGATCCTACTACATCTGGTGCTGAGGAGCTCCGATTGTCGCCCATCAATCCGCTGGGTCTGTTCTCGACGGATGAGAGCATGGACTTCGAAGAACCTACATCGTCACACTCCAGAACCCAAGGCCATCTATTGGTCCTCCGGTCATTCCCACCTCCACTCTGAAGGTGCCAGCACCAAGCACCTCTCCACAAGGCACCCCATTTGCCCCCAGGACGGCGCCGAGCCTGCGGAGGCTTCGCGGACACGGCAGGTCTGTTCCACGAGCGCGACTTGACAGCGGAGAGATGGTACAGTTGTCCAGGAAGACTGTAGACACTGGTGACCAGCTCATCGAAGCATTGAGGGGCATATCCCGACAGCTGGCCACCATGACTGAGTACATTCCTCGCATGGCGGAGTCCCTGGATGCAATAGCCAAGAACATTGCTGCCACAGCCCTCCCAGTGGTCCTAGAGTGCGGCATTCCACTCCTAGGTTCCGCACCACCACTGCGAACGACAGATGAGAGCAAGGACCAAGATCCTGCTTCTGCACCAGAGAATGTTGCCCCCTCGGCATCCCCCGCTCCTGTACCCGTCCAACCAATGCATCTGTCTTCATCCTCTCCCAGTGAGGCACCGCCTGAGGAGCTCCTCGGCCAGGCACCATGGAGTGAGGAGGGGAAGGGATAGAGGTGGGGAGAAGAAAGAGACAGGGTAAGGAAAGTGAGGTGCATGTGCGCAGGTGATGGCTGTGTTATATCTCCATCTGGGTGTATGCAATTTGTTGCAAGGTATGGGGGCTGGGGACCACGCTCTTGCTTTGCCTTTGTATTCTGTGTTGCTGGACATGTTGAACATTTGATTTATGTCAATGGTGGCAAAAGTGGGATGTGGGCGGGGGTTGGGTGTTATTGGCTGTGATACTTATGATTTCAGACCAATGTTGGTACTAAACCTTTGTTATTGAACATAACCTTGTTGCGCATTGTCTCAGATAACTGGACCGTTACACACTGGTGATTCCTTACCATGAAAGGGTTAAATACAACTTTACATCAATCAATGTAAACTTTAACTGGCACCAAGGTGATGGGCACCATTGATGTCTGAGCTGCACACACACAGCAATTTGTCAGCATTGTCACTCACATCAGTGCTCTTTCAGGCAAATCTTTCCGATATCAGCTCCTCACGTAAGAGTGAGATTTAACAAATGCCAGCCACACCACTGACGTCCATCCTGGTTAGTTCCACTTTTAGTGGGCGTTTTTTTGAGCAGGCAATATTCTGGGCGATATGTGTGCGTGCGAGGTGGTGAAATTGACGGTGGCCGATCTCCATGGCCGCTGGTTTGAGTAAATATGCTCCTTATGACAAAAAACAGTCGCCGGGCGTTATTATTGAATCTCAGCATTAAGTCCATGAGGAAAGTAACGCTGGGCGATAATATAGGTGTTGAAATCGCCATTCTGCTGATTCCACCCCAAAAAAGTGGGCGGACGATAATATTCTTTCTAGGCGTTAAGTCCATTGGGAAAATAACACTCGGCGATAAGTCTCCTAAAAAAGGTCGTTAGTGCCAAAATTGTCGATATATGGGCGTTATACGTCATTTCAGCGGTTAAATGGGTGTTGAGTGGATGTTAAGCAGGCAAAAAAAGTGGAGGTTCTAGCCCTTAATTTTTTCAACGTCAAAAGGGGGAAAATGGAAGTCTAATGCAATTCTTTAATTTTTGATTTTTTTCAAAGTACTCTGCCACCACTCCTCACCGGGCTCGAGGGTCAGAGCATCGGCTGGCAAAATCGCTCCCTCGCCCGGGCACGGGCTTAGCTTCAAAAGAAGCCCGGGGGTGGGGTTGAGTGGGGTAGAAGCCGAACCCTTTGGCTATACAGCAGCTTCAAACGAAGCCTGGGGAGGAAGGGAGAGTTGTGGGGGGTGGCGGCAGTGAGGGTGCGGGGGGGGGGGTGTGGACGCCGAGCCCCTGTGTCCAGGCGAAGTTGCAATTCTGCCGGCTGACCCTCGAGCCCGGTGAGGAGACGTTCAGTGGGGTGGTACTTTGAAAAAAATCAAATATTATAGAATTATATTAGACTTGTTTTAAAGACATATCAAATATTCTGGCAGCTGCCAGCAGGCTGTTCCATCTCTTGCGGCACTGGTCAGCCGTCCGCACCTCGTAGGATGCCGATGTGACAACATCGGCAATCTCCTGCCAGATCCGTCTGTAAGCACGGGGTGGAGGTTTCCCAAGGCCACCCCATGTCATGTCCTCCCACCTTGTTGACATTATATTTACAAGTGCCTCATTGGCCTCTTCACTGAAGGATTTGGCCCTTCTCCTTTCCATTTCCCTTTCATTTCGATTTTGAATGTACATGGACATTGCTGAAACGTCTTTTAGGATACCAGATAATAATCAACCGACCAAGTCCTCTCTCCTTCTCTCTCTCCCGCTCTCTCCAACCCTCTCTTTCCTTCTGAGCATGAGCAATGACCCATGAACTCTCCAAACGCGGCAAAAAAAAAACGACCCCAAAAAAAAGTCCCACACATGCGCACAATATCGTTGCTAGGGAAGCTTTCTTTTTGGACTTCCGTTTCACTTCCTCTTTTTTTGGGCCATCGTGAGATCGCTGAGAAATCAGATCACCCATTTAACATCGCTGGGGTAAGGCCGAGTGGAAAACCGCAAAAAAAAATGTGCCTTATGACGGCGATCAGCATGGGCAATACATCTCACATCGCTGGAATAAGGCCCATTTTTTGGGGCCTTAACCACCAAGTGGAAAGTCTAGCCCTTTGTTTCTTCATTGAATGCCTAGCTTCCCATTCTCAGCAAGCCTATTGCGCATGCACAGACCAGGATGTAGTCCATACTAGGGTTTCGACCCTGTGGAGAGAGAGAGGAAAGAAGGTGTGAGTGCTTTGTCCTGCTGTTTTGAGCTTCTTGCAATTAAGTTATAGGGGCAATATTGACAATGCCATACCTCGGCCAAGCCTTCTGCATGATTGTGCTGTGGAGGAGAAGATTGATTCGACATCATCACCTGAGGAAGCTCAGAGCATGTAGGATGATGGGCAGGAGACCTTACCCACGTCGGTTATATCGAGACAGGCGTTCATACCTGCACCGGAATGATGCAGACTGTGTGAGAAGGCTGCATTTCTACAAAGAAGTTGTAACCGAGATCTGTGAATTAATAAAAGCAAACTTGCACCCTGGAAGCGTCAGGAGGACTGCTTTGTCAGTTGAAGGAAAGGTTAATGCTGCACTTTCATTCTATGCATCTGGATCATTCCAGGCCACAACTGGGGATGTGTGCGCCATTTCTCAACATGCATTACATATCTGCATTCGGCAGGTGACTGCTGCACTTTATGCCTGGAAGAATGACTACATAAAGTTCCCATGACCATCCAGGCAATGCGCGACAAGTCTATGGGCTGCTCCAGGATTGCTGGCTTCCCAAATGTACAGGGCTGCATTGATTGTATCCACATCGCTTTGCGAGCACCTTTGGAGGATTCCGAGATGCACAGGAACAGAAAAGGCTTCCCCTCCGTGAATGTGCATCTCGTCTGTGATGACATGCATCGCATAATGTCAGTTGTTGCGAGATAACCTGGGAGCACCCATGATGCGTTCGTCCTACGCAAGAGGTATTATTTGCCATGTTTCAGCAGCAGCCAGAAGGGCAGAGCTGGCTGCTGGGAGACAAAGGATAAGGCCTCGCCACCTGGCTTCATGACGACCTTATGCGTGACCCGGACAGAAGCTGACCGGGAATACAAAGTGTTGCACATTGCGACACGCAGCATAATAGAGAGGACCATTGGCATCTTGAAACAGCGTTTCCGATGCCTGGACCATTCCGGAGGCTACTTGCAATACTCCCCTGAGATTGTCGGTCAGTTCACTGTTGTGTGCTGCATGCTGCAGTAGCAGCTGGTAGCAGAAGACCCACCTGAGGTGAGAGTGGCTGATGATGAGGAGGAAGATGCAGATGACGAGGAGAAGGAGGTGGATGAGGAAGCCATGCAATTGCCTGAACCCGGAGCATGACTGCGGGCAGGGTGGGCCGTCGTGCCATTTTAACGATTGCCCGAGCCTTGCACCAGCAGCTTATCCTTGAATGCTTTGCAGCCTAAAGACTCAGCAGCAACTATTCCAAATGGACCTTGTTTACTGTTTGGACCTGTTCTGTAATGTTGTGCTGTGTTAATGGAACAAATAATGGAAATGATTTTTCTTTAGTTCAAAAAGTTGTGTTAATAATGGAACAAATAATGGAAATGATTCAGTTATAATTTAAAATATATTTAATTCAAAAGTTTAACTTTTGTTTCTACTTAACTTAGCTTTAATAAAAATATTCTTGTATCAAACTTTAAAGTTTATGTTAAGTTTACTTACAAACTTTAAGATCACTTACAAACTTTTAAACATGTAAATTTACATCACTTGCAAAAAACTTTTAATTTGAGAACAACAGTTACAACAGTAACAACAATAATAACAACAACAACAACAGCAGCAGCAAAGAAAGGCTGCACCCATCCCTCCTCCACCTTATTCTAAGACCGCCCGCTGCGCTTGGTCTTGGTGACTCCACCCCTACCCGTAGGCAATGACACAGCGGTTCTCGGGTTGGTACCAAGCTTATTCTTTCGAACATCTCAGGTAATGCGCACTTCTTGATGGGGGGGCGTGGGCAGGTGGTAATGTGGAAGGCCGCTTCGGCCTCTTCAGAGGCTGGTCTGGGGATTGGAATGGGAGTGACAGTTGATTCTGTCAATGGCCACGGGGTCTATGCGTGTTCCCTTATTGTAGCATCTACCTCCGACATTCCCTCCCTCGTGCCCCGACAGCATCTCAACTACCTGCAATATTCCCCCCCTCATGTTCACCGGCAGTGTATCAGCTACCTGCACATTGCATCCCTAATGTGCCCGGACAGTGCTCCCATTTCTCGTAAGAGAGTTGTTACTTCTCCCGGCAGTTCCGACACTTCATCACCCACTCCACTGATGGTGTCCAGGAGTGATTGTGTCAGGTCAATGCTCTCCCCACTCATTGCCATCATCTGATCTACATCCTGCACCTCAGGAGAGTGCTGTCGAGTTCTCCTTCCCCTCCTCACCCTGGGTGTGGCTCGCTGCATCCCACTGGGACCCACAGCCTCGGATGGTGGGGCCCTGTGTGTGGCTCGCTGCACCCCACTGGAACCCACAGCCTCGGACTGTGTGAAACCATGGAATGTCCCAACGCTCGTACCACTCACGAAAGGGCCTGGCACCTCAATGGGCGGCACCAGCACCTCCTCCAGAGTGAGCACAACAGTGGGAGCTTCATCTTGGCCCTTCCCCTGCCACTTTCTCTCTCTCTTCCCTTCATCGCCATGCTCTTTGTCTAGAAGATGGGATTGGAAGATGTTTTGCTCTTCAGGCTCGTCCGCGTCTGAATCTTCTTCAGCATCATCAGGGTTGTCCTCAAGTTCTGCAAAATATAACAGAACAGACAAATGGTTAGCCGCAGAGGAGGAGGCAGGGTGGCATGAGTAGGCCCACACAGCGCAGGCAGCAGGCTGATTTGAAGGACCACGATGAATGATAGCACATTGCATCAACCGAAGCGTAGCTGACGGAGACATCCCCATGAACCGAAGCATAGCTAGCCCGCGCAGTACTTAACATTTAGCAAAGCCAGACTGTGGAATTTGCAGGACTTACCCTCTCCCTCGACTGTGGACCCAGCTTGTGCAGTGGTGGTTGCCTTTCTCCAGGCAGGACCCATAAAAGCAGCAACCCTCTCGTCCAAGGGTGTCAGTGGGTGCAGATTTGCCGGGCCTCCTTCTGTTCGAGTTCTCTCTCTTTCGTTGTGTGCCACCTTCCTCTACAAAGATGAAAATACAACTTTTTAAGAAGGTGTCTTTCTGCTGGGTGGGAGATATACAGATGGTCACATTTACAATTGCAATTCCAGTGAACAAATGAAAATATTACTTAAACTAACTACTTGACCAAGGTCCTGCCATTTCATTTTGCACTGGCCTCCAGACCTCGGAATGGTCACCATTGCACAGTATTCTTGTGCAAGTTGGTTCCAGCGTTTCTTCATTTCTTTTGGTGAAACTTTTATGTGACCTCTGCTGGTGTCCAGCTCATGCCATCTGGCCTCAATTACACTAACCAGTGCCTCCACTTCCTCTTGAGAAATTCTTGGGGCTAGACTTTCCACTTCACATCGCCCATCTATGGCCCATATATCGCCCAAAATGGATCGTTATGGTCCATTTTGAGGAAAAAGTGGAAACTAGGCCAGAAAGATCGCCGGAAAAATAAGCCCCCAAGTTTCGTCTCACTTCACTGAACTCATCGCCGAGCTGATCGCCAGCATATCGCCCACCCCAGCTTTCAGCATATCACCGGCACTTCGCCTGGCTAATCGCTCACCGAGAACATCGCTGGGTAATAGTTGCTTCTCCCGGGCTTTACTAAAGAAAATGGGCACTACGGACGCCATTTTGAAGATCGGAGGAAGGGTAGAGGCAGCTAAAAAATCATGCTTAGATAGTTGTGAGTTATATAAGGGTCCTGGATAGATATATCCACTCAGATTATTAATTATATTTAATTTTACTAATAGTAGCCTAGTGGATTAGACATTTTTTAGTGAAAAGTGCATTTATACCAAGTGAAAATAATTATTGAAAGTGATGGGGCCTAATATTAGACTGGGGCTGAAATAGAGAGAGTATTAGACTGAAATTGGTATACAGTGTTAGATTGGGGCTTGTATAGAGAGAGTAGTTTAATAGATTGACATTCTTTAGTGAAAAGTGCATTTATAGCAAGTGAAAATAATAATTGATAGTGATGAGGCCTATGCTTTCTGCGCCATTACTCGTAACTGCTCACAAGCTAGTTTCTGAAAGGATCAATCGAAGAGGTGGCAGAGTAATGCGTAGGCCGAGACAGAGGAGACAGAGGAAGCAAGCGTACAGCCAATGAAGGTACCTGGAAAAGCAATCTTACCTCAACTTGTCTGAAAACGTGTGTCTTAGGAGGCTGCACTTCCGGAAGGAGTTCATCGATGAGATTTGCCAGCTCATCAAGGGGGATCTGCAGCCTTCCAGCACCATCAGAACCACACTGTCCATTGAGGCGAAGGTTACTGCAGCCCTAGCCTTCTACGCATCGGGATCTTTTCAGGCTTCAGCTGGCAACATCTGTCTTATCTCTTAGCACGCCACACATTGCTCCATTAGACAAGTGACTAAAGCCCTTTACACTCGCAGGATGGACTTTATAAGCTACCCTATGACCAGGGAGGCACAGACCGGGAGGGCTTTGGGTTTCTTGAGAATAGCAGACTTCCCCAAGGTGCAGGGAGCAATTGACTGCACGCACATTGCCCTGAAAGTCCCTTTAAAGAACGCGGAGGTGTTTCGTAACAGAAAGGGATTCCACTCCCTGAATGTGCAGCTTGTTGTCGACCACAACCAAATAATCATGACAGTAAATGCTACATTTCTTGGCAGCATCCATGATGCGTACATCCTAGGTGAGAGTGCTATCTCTGATCTGTTTCTCAATCAACCAGAAGGTCACGGTTGGATGCTGGGGGATAAGGGATATGGCCTTGCCAGTTGGCTGATGACCCCACTGCATAATCCTGTCACTGAAGCAGAGAAACGTTACAATGAAAGCCACATAGCGACACGCAACATGATCGAAAAGACAATTGGAGTCCTAAAGCAGCGCTTCAGTTGTCTGGACTATTCTGGTGGCAGCCTACAGTACCACCCTGACCAGGTCACTGAGTTTATTGTAGTGTGTTCCATGCTACATAACCTAGCTATAAGGAGAGGACAACTAATGCCAGATGGAGCTGCTGGTCCATCTCCAGAAGGAGGGGAGATGGAAGAGCCAGCTGGCGAGAAGCAAGAGGAGGAGGAGGCGGAAGAAGAGGCTGGTGAGGACCTAGGGGAAGGCAATCAGCCTGGCGATCTAGCTATGATCCTATTGCCCTCCTCCAACCCCCCCGAAGACCAGTATCCAGTGGCAGTTACGTGGCTGCTAAGCTGTTGCGTTAGCAGCTCATTTATGAACACTTTGCATGAACTTACATTGTGAATAGTCACATTTACATTTACGATTAAGCAAAAGTTGCATTTGCGTTGAGTTACATTTTTGCCTTAATTGTACTGGCCTGGCATTTTCATTAATGCTTAACATAAGTAAACTTTTGTTAGAATAATACAATGCACAACTAATGCAGAATGATTGTTAAAATGTTATGCTTAACGTAACTATGAGAGAATGCACAACAATTGTTAAAGTCAATAAAAACATTTATTTAACAGAACGAATTATTACAAATATTTTATCAATACCCCCTTCCCACCCCCCACCCCCCCAACCCACCCCTCACCCCCACCCCAAACAACAATGAATGCACAAACTTAAAAAAATGTAACATTTATTATGAAAAAACAAACGTCCTCCCTACCTGCGGCCACGTTTCCCTCCAGGTCCTTTCCCACCCTTTGTTTTAACACCACCCACCCGTTTTGGTCCCCACAGACTGAGACAAAGCTGGCGTGCAGCGGGCAATGACAAGACTTCCTGTCGTGGTGGTGGTGTCAGAGCGGAAGATGAAGCATGACGATGTTTGTCTTCCGAGTCAGGAGGAACTGCATCCTCCGTACTCGCTTGAGTGCTAGGGTTCCACTTTGAACCAACACGACGCCTTGGGGTGCAGTGTCATGTCCAGCCAGCAATGCATGCCGTGGGGCATTGGTTGCAGCGGTCTGCTCTCGGATCCCCTCCAAGGTCTGTCATGCTAACTCAGTTTGCATGACAGACCAGTTGGAGAAGTTCATAGAGAAGTGATGGAACCCCCGGATAAGCTCGCGACCTATCGCGACCGTCTCCCTGCACATGGAGATCAAATACTCAGTCTGCCCTTCCGAGGTAGGCGATTGCTAACCTCGCTGACCTGACCTCTGTGGGGTCAGCGTGTGCAATAAGACGCGCCTCGGCGTCGCCAGCTGCATACCGCTTGGTCCCGGTGTCTCATTGCTCTCAATGCAGATGACCGCAGGTTTATTCCCCCCCCCTCCCCCACATCAATGAACGAATCATGCAGGAGCTCCAGCTCTTCGTTGTCCTCTTTCTGCTCCTCTTCTAAGCGAGGGAGGTGCTCCTGTTCCTCATGTTCCTCTAGTTCCTCTTGCTCCTCTGATGGTGCAGGTAAAGGTGCTGGTGCCGAATGTAAACGTACCAGTGTATCAGGCTTATCTTAAAAACACATATGATGACATTTTTACAGAGCTTATTAGAACATAATGGTGAACATTACCGAGACGTTACATATCAATACTTTTCACTACCCCAGAAAGCTGTAGCTGCTGCAAATCCTTGCTTCTTATGCACAAGGGCTGCATACATGCATGCATGCATGAAATGACATGACATCATTAGTACATCATAAGTACATTACAAGTATATTGCATTTTGCATTTTAATTACAGGACATTAGATCAGTTACTTACTTAAGTTATTAATACTGTTTTTAATACAGTTCGACAAATTAAAAGTTACTCACGAGGCGCATGGCTGGGTTCAGCCAGACCACGGGTGGTGGCCGAATGGCTATCACGGCCAACCAGCGTTGCCACCGCTCCTCCATTTCTGAAGGTGGCTGCAGCTGAGCAAAGCCGCCCCCCGTTCACGTTGTTCGGAAGGGTTGATAGATATCTTCTGCTGTAAACGAGAAAAGAGCATGGCATGGCATAAGCTAATGGACTAGGTAGTAATACATTTAAGAATGACAAACTTAAATTCAATGCAGGAGATTCATTGTTATAATAAAAATTTGCATGCATCAGTAAAATTTTGGGCTCAAATTTCCCCAAGAGTTACCCCGTTTTTTTTGGTGTAAATAGCTTTTTTGGAGTAACTTAAAAATTGCAAATTTCCCCATTTAACTTGCTCCAGTGTAAGTCAGTTAGTTAGGTATTTTTCTAGTTTAGTTTGTTCTCTCCAAAAGGGGGCGTGACAAGCCACTTACACCTCTTCTGGCCATTGAAGCAAATTTGGCCAGCTGAAAGTTACTCCAAACTAACTTAGGCCAGTGTATGTGGCTACTTTTATAAGCACGGAAAAACCTTACCTACATATAAGAAATCAGCGCAGGTAGCCAGAGATAGGTGTGGGGGGGGGGGGGGGCGGTTGGGGGGTGGAGGGGAAGGTGAGTTAGAGGATTTTAAAGCACAAAAGACCTTCACAACATCAGCATAACATCACAACATCTTCAGCACAACAGTTACACAACTTCATCAAAAATAAATGAAAGATAAATCAGTTACTGAAAATAGAACAGTCCTACCTTGCCGACTGCAGAACGCACCAGCTAGCCCTCCCGCCAGGGCTAGGGGCGGCAGGCACGCATGACTGTAGGGGTGAGGGATTTTTACTTTTTGCAGTTGTCCCTAAATGTTGCGTGGTCCTAATGGAGCATGATTCAGTTTTAATGCAAAATATCTTTTATTGGAAATTTTACAGAGCACTTCAATGACAACAACAACAACAACAACAACAGCAACAGCAGCAAAGAAAGGCTGCACCCATCCCTCACCCACATCTCAGGAAAAGTGCACTTCCTCATAGTGTCGGTGATGGTGGTGGTTGGGGTTGGGGGCCCGGCTTGGGTCTGACCGGTGGCTGGTGCTTGGATTGAAGTGGGAGTGGCATTTGAGTATCCAGCCTTTGTGCTCTTATTGCAGAAGATAACTCTCTCATGACATCTGCCATCGTCTGCACACCCTCTGAAATGCCCGTCCTCACTTCCCGTCTCAGTGCTGAGATTTCACCCGACAGTGTTGTTACCTCATCACGCACCCCACTGATGGCCGCCACGAGTGATCTTGTGAGGGCTTTGGACTCCTCACCCAAAGACAGAACCTGATTAACCTCTGCTGAGGGCTGCATCTCAGGAGAGACTGGTCGGCTTCTTCCCCTCGCTGTGGGTCTGCCTAGTGGCACCCCTCCAGTGCGAGGCGCAGGCTGGGACGGTGAGGGACTGGGTGTCCCAACATGCATTTCATGACCGCCACTGGGACCCGCGACCTTAGAAGGTGTGAACCCATGGAATGTTGCCGAGGAGCTCATGGAGGTTTCTGATAGTGTGATGCCCTGTAGTATGGACTGATCCATATTGCGGTCAGCATTCTCCCATGAACACATTTCCATAGACCCCTCCTGCCCCCCACCCGCCTTAGTCTGGAGCACACACATCTGGATCCTCTGGCGGATCTTTAGGATGTTGAGGAATGTCTTCTTCTTCTACAAAATACAACAGAATAGTCAAATGATTAGCAGCACAGGAGGGGGCAGGATGGGTGGCATGAGTAGTCTGACGTGTAGCAGGCCAGTCAGCAGGTCGATTTGAAGGGTTACTATGCATTTTAATGACTCACCCTCACCTTCGCGCGTGCAGAGCTGATTCTTTTTCTGCTGGTGCGACTCAGCAAGGCAGCAACCCTCTGTTTCAGGGGTGATAGTTGGTGCAGATTTGGTGGATCTCCTCCTGTTCTAAGTCTTTCCCTTTTGTTGTGGGCCAATTTCTTCTGCAAAGATGAGAATATTAATTTTCAAACATGGTGCACTTCTGGTGTGTGGGACACATACAGATGCTCACATTTTCAATTGCAATTCAATTTAAAGATGAAGATATTACTTACACTCACTACTTGACCAACGTCCTGCCATTTCTTCTTGCACTGGCTTCCAGATCTTGCGGTATTGGCCCCTGCGGAATATTCTTCTGCAACTAGGTTCCATCTTCTTCTCATTTCCTTGGGTGAAACTTTTAACCGACCACTCTTGCTGATATCCAGCTCCAGCCATTTCTCCTCAATGACAGTCACTAGTTTCTCCACTTCCTCATGGAGGAAATTCTTTGTTCGTGTTGCACACTCTTGCGCCATTCGTGTATTGGACACACTCAGGTAATGTTCAAAAATCACACATCTCACCTTTCTTCAACCTATCCAGCACTCCTTTTCACTCCCTCAGCCACACAAAAATCAATATTTAAACCTTACCTTTATATATGCTCCATTACCAATGATACTGAGGACACTCTCCCTTTAATTGGCCGATTGCCAAGCTTCTTGTTGCACTGCGCATGCGTGCATGCTGAAACGCCCATTGCGCATGCATGCATGCTCAAACAGACATGCGTCCCCCTGGTGGCACTACACAAGATGCTGAGCCCAAGCCCCACCCCCTTGCCATCTGCGCTGAGCCGAAGCTCTGCCCCCCGCAGGCTCTGCAGCGCCACGCCGATGGATCTGGACGACGAGGGAGCGGCCAAATTAACAGGTACATTTTTGGCACTTTTTTTGCCCCTAAAAGTTGCTGTTCCCTCCCTAACTACGCCACTCTAGGCGGCTGAGGAAATTTGGGCCCAATAAATATAACATTTGAAATAGAAAATGCAACTTACTGTTAACATGATTTAATTAATACAATAAAGAATGTCAAACTTGAATTAAATGCAGGACATTTGCACTAAATATAAATGATAAAATATTGAGTGCAAATTAGTGTTAACATGGTTTAACTAATACATTCAAGAATTAATAACTTAGATTCAATGCAGGAGATTCATTGTTCTAATAAAAATTTGCATGCATCAGTAAAATATTGCACGTAAAATATAAAATGCAACTTACTCTTGTTGTAGCGACCAAGCAATTCCAATGTTTTCTGCATTGGTCATCCCCCCTCGCCTCATGGAATACAGACGAAACCATGACTGCAATTGCCGCCCAAATTTTTCTGTCGACACGGGGTGGAGGTTTCCCATGCACACCCCGTGTCAAATCGGTCTACTTGGCATGCACCTCATTCGAAAGGGCCTCTTTTGCCTCATCGCTAAAGGGTTTAGCCCTTTTCCTCTCTGAATCTTGATCAGAGGTCATTTTCAGAATGCTTACACTAATATTTATATTTAAATTTAAGTTTATATTTGTAAACGCTGAAAATCAATCCACTGTAACTTTCTTGCTTCTTCCTCTCTCAATCTCCTCTCTCTCTCTCTACCTCTCCGTCTACCTTCTGCGCATGTGTGACCCCTGACCTCCTGAAACGTGGTGAAACCAGTTTTCCGAAAAAAAACTCACACATGCGCAGAAGGTCATTGCTAGGGAAGCTTTTTGACTTCCTCTTTCGGTAGGTGACCGCGACAAAGCCAAAAAATCAGATCGCCCATTCCACATCGCTGGCCTAAGGCCGAGTGGAAAATCGCAAAAAAAAAATGGGCCATGTACTAGCGGATCAGTAAGGCTGAGACATCCTACATCGCTGGAACAAGGCCCATTTTTTGGGGTGATGGCCACCTAGTGGAAAGTCTAGCCCTTGGTCGTTTGAGCCATGTTGCATTTTGCAGTTCCATTTTTTTCCACTAAGAATTAAAGTACTCACACACAACTGTCTCTTTAAAAATGGCCGAATGCCTTGTGTACTGGGCATGTGCACCCATAGCAGTCACGTAAAAAACATAAATTTTGTTTTCGCGCATGCGCAGAAGAGGGGGCATTGTTTTTTCGGCACAGGCATTAGGCTCCACCCTCCCCCTCGAAGCTAAAGGACAAGCTGCGCGGCGCCAATTTAAAAAATTCGAACGGGGAAACTTTCAAGTTTTTCTTTGGAGTAGTCGGAGCCAAAAAAATGGGTGTAACTCTTGAAATACGCCAAAAAATGGCATTGGGGAAAATTGAGCCCCTGGGCTCTAATTTATGGGAGGCTCTCAGTTCCGACTTGGATAGCCTGGTCGAGTGAGTGATGATGGCAGGCTTGACACTCCTAAATGGTGGTCAAAGGTCTGGTTTCCAAAAAGATCCCTGATTATCCACAAGGAGCATTCCGTAGCTGGGGCACGGCAGAGGAGGCATGGATGAGGCAGTTGCCTCTTAGGGCGATGACACATATGCCTAACCCAGGCAGGCCACTCAGGGGATTGAAGAGACAGATAGTGGATGGAGCAGGATGGAACAGGGGTCTCATGCCCCAAGATAAAGGGGTACAGTGCCACAACTGTATCAAGAGATACCCTGTGAGAAGCAATAGGCTGCCACTGCACTTGCTCCTTCCACTGAGGTAGCATTTAGAATGAGTATAAGATTAGGTAAGAAATTCCACACATCATACACTCTTATTAAAATAAAGCACCGGGGAAGCAAATATTAAGAGCATATGCACAAAGCAGTAGTATGAAAATAAACTGGTTGCATCTTTATTGGAATGTAGTGTGGAGACTCTTTTTCAGAAGGAACATATTAATGATATCAAACAATGGATTATAAGCATGTATGGTTGCAGAGACAATGTTGATTAGGGAGAGCAGATTGTTCCCAGGAACAATAGATTTTGGTGAAGACCATAGAAGTGTTCTTGCATGGGCACATTTATAGAGCTAGGTGACTGTGTCAAACAATGATTGGTGTATCATTCTCCCTGCCTGCTCATAGCCAGTAACCATTTCTTCATCCTTTTTCTCCTCCTCCTCTGCTAAGTCTTTAGACTGGCCCATCTCATCATCTTGCTGCAGGAGTTCTCCTCTCTGTTTGGCAAAATTATGAAATATACATCAGAAACAGATACTTTTTGACACCTTTGCAGGGCTATAGACCAATACTGCGCTGATTTGTTCACTCTGCTCCAGTAATCCAATTGTATGATCAACAAGGATTTGGCTGGAGACGTGAGTTTTGTTTTATCTGGTTCCTCTTCTGTTTGAGGGTTTTAAAATGGGGTCATTAGATCGGGCTGACAGCAGCTTTCCTCGCTTCTTAGCCACCAACGGTTCAGTCTGCTGCTTCATCAAATGATGGTAGCACAGTGGACTGGTGTAACAGGAGGACATTGGCGCCACTGCTCAGGTATTGCACATTAACTTGCGTTATTCTGTTACTAGGTCTGATACCATCTACACAGTAATGGACTGTGCATCCGGGAGGACGCTGAGCACTTCGAGTCTCAATGCCGAGAGCATGCAGAAATCAAGCGCAGGCAGCGGAAAGAGCGTGCGGCAAACCAGTCCCACCCACCCCTTCCCTCAATGACTATCTGTCCCACCTGTGACATGGTCTGTGGCTCTCGTATTGGACTGTTCAGCCACCAAAGAACTCACTTCAGGAGTGGAAGCAAGTCTTCCTCGATTCCGAGGGACTGCCTATGATGATGATGTTGATGAGTAATGGCCTGAAAATCCTATTCATACATGCTAAAAGGTTGGTGCTAGAGGTGATGATGCCCATATGTGTGCTATCAATGAGGTCCTGCACCTATGGAAAGCCTGTCACCTGGTAAAAATGTTTTACACACTTATGTCATTGCCTTCTTTCCATGGGGAAAGCGATGAATGTGTTTTCCATGGCAAACAGTCTGCTTGTTTCACACTTAGGTGGATTGAAAACTGACGGATGCAGCAAATGTTGCTAGAGTGGTTTGAAAGGACCCTGTCGTATAATTTATTGCTGTGATGATCTTCAAAGCAACACGCAGAGCGGTCCCTACAGTAGATCATGTGTGTAGGTCAAATACAAGGAGATTGTATAAATCCACAATAGACTGCCCCGTGAAGCTTAGACAAAAAAGGCAGATCTCTTCAGACATCCTCAAGCTAGGTCGGAAGATTCAGCTGCTGGGATGAGGCCAAACGTGTGCTCGGCGCCTGAGGTGCCAGTACATCTGTCTTTGTTCCCTCTGCATGAATACCCACTGCCGTGAGATGCCCAATGAAATTTCCATGCTCAGCATTATGGTTACTGCTACTGTAGCAACCGCTGTCAGCAGCAACAACAGCTTGTATTTATATAGCACCTTTAACGTAATAAAACATCCCAAGGAGCTTCACAGGAGTATTATAAGACAGAAAATTTGACACCAAGCCATATAAGGAGTTATTAGGGTAGGTGACCAAAAGCTTGGTCAAAGCGGTAGGTTTTAAAGGAGTGTCTTAAAAGAGGAAAGAGAGGTAGAGAGGCAAAGAGGTTTAGGAAGGGAATTCCAGAGCTTAGGGCCTAGGTAACAGAAGGCACGGCCACCAATGGTTGAGCGATTATAATCAGGGATGCTCAAGAGGGCAGAATTAGAGGAGTGCAGATATCTTGGGGTTTGTGGGGCCGGAGGAGATTACAGAAAGAAAGGGAGGGACGATCCTATGGGGGGATTTGAAAACAAGGATGAGAATTTTTGAAATTGAGGCGTTGCTTAACCGGGAGCCAATGTTGGTCAGCAAGCACAGGGGTTATGGGTGAGCGGGACTTGGTGCGAGTTAGGACACAGGCAGCCAAGTGTTGGATGACCTCAAGTTTACGTAAGGTGGAACAGTGCTGTGGGGAAGGGGATCTTAAAAAGGGGTCTTCAAATGCAAAAATGAAGCAGCAAACAGCAGCAGTGAGTAATAAACCAAAGATAAAGAAACAAGTGTGTAAAAAGTCCCCTAAAAAGCTTCCAACGCTATATCAAAATGTAAAATCCAGGTGGAGTTTCTGCTTTGGGCCCAATCAGGAAATTGTGTCCAAAATGTGATGGTTAGGTTACAGTTCAAGTTTCCACTAAAATTACTTTGCATAATCACAAATGTAAAATCTTCCATGAACCAGCGTAATTGGGCAGCGTAATAGAATGTAATTGTTACTTTTTTTCTTTCTATTAAGACGTATTCCTTGATGAATTTAGGCATGGTAACCTGGTGTAGTTTTATTAATACAGCTGAAAATGGGTTCACCAAAAATAAACATTTTAGTAAGGATGTCCCGTCCTCCACCTGTGAGTAACCCAATTTAAAATCATTGAAAATCATTAAAAAAAACCCCAGCACTGAACCATTTACTAATTGCGTTGGTGTAAACTAGCCAGTTTCTTAGTAATTCAATATTTTTTGATATGAGAAAACTTTGAAGACGAAGAAAATGAACGCAATTTGTAGAGCCTTCCTGAAATAGCACAATTGGCGCAATCTCGCAATTTCAACCTGGGTGTATGGATAGTTTTGTGGGCGGGGCTTGAACCAGTGTAAAAGATCCCGGAAACCACAAGCATCAGCAGTTTGGGGTGCAACTTGCTCACGTTTAAAATTCTCCGATCTGTTGTGCTGATTCAGCTGATTCCGCATGGACTGAGCTGATATAGCCAGCTGAAAGAAGAGGAAACTTGACCCCTACATGTTTAAGAATCACATTTCAGCAGAGCAGAGCAGAGCAGGAATTCCTAGCTGCGCTTGTTTTAAATGGGCGAGCAACGCAGAAAGAGTGAACAGATGAAGAAAGTTGCTGATTTCAGCTTGGAACTGATGTAAATAGAATTGACTGAAGTGAAGAGGTCTAATGGGGAGACGGACACTCTGTCCAAGCCTTGTACAAGATATGAAAAGGTTGCACTTGCTGAAATCATCAGCGTTCAAATCAGGGGCTTGGACCCACTTGCCTTATTCAGCAAGGTGTGCTTCGGAGAATGTGAGGATGTTCTCTGTTACTGCACCATCGCTAAGCCAGCCCATATTTATCAGGTACTGTAGTAAATGCACAGAGGACATTTTCAAAATCCTTTAGATATTCTTACATGGTTGAATGTATGCTCATAATCTGCACCAACAGTCAGAAAGAATTCTGTGCCATAGCATCAGAACACTAACAACTGAGTGTGATTGCGATACACTAAGTAAATGGAACATGTAAAAGTGAAATGAAACAAACACAAGATCTGCTTGGCACTTGTGCAGCTCCATTACAGTACAACATGTACAGTCAGCCAGCTCATACATTAGTGTCAGGCCGACTCAAAAGCTTTAACTACTGGCAGTTTCAAACAGCTTCCCCTCAAACTGGCCCTCAAGGTGCCCGACAATGAGGCAATCTCGAGACTGACACAGTACAGGAGAGCTGATCCCCTTCTACTAGTGTAAGACAGCTTCTCATTCATGAACATCATAGTTAACCTTAGCATTCAGTGGTTTAATCACATGAAAACATTTATCAACTAAATTGTGATGAGTTAGCATCACAAAGGCTAAAACATAATCAATGTTAATCTAAAAATTGTAGAAAGTATAGTCAAGGAGAATTAAGACACTGAAATAGCATGTCAAATTAAAGTAATCCAGAAATGATTGGCTATAGTGTGTGGATTTGGCGTCATTTTATGTTTAGTTCAATTATTACCAGAGATTACTGCTAAAGTTTATTCAAAATGTAACCATTAAGGGCTAGAAAATCGGTATGGCCTGCTTGGAGGTGGTGATGCTGCTGGGGCGCTACCTTTAGCGTTGGGTGATATCTACCGCCTCAAAGTGGGATATTCAGTTGTATCGCTCCAAGAGGAGAGTGGAGCGCTAAGAGAAGCGTTCCAAACTCCTCTTCGGGCGCTAATGGAGCGATAGCACGAGAGACCTACTCAATCTTTGGCGCTAGGATGCTGACATCCTAGTGTCTAAAGATGAAAAAAAAATCCTGTTGAAAAATTCAATAAACCTCACGCTTCTCCACTACTGCAACAAATAAATAAAAGTTGAAAAAGTGAAATTTCAGCAGTTACCTTGCACTCGGACGATATCGCCCTGGTATAGTCGCTGGACCGACTGCTTTCCCCTGCCGGCCGGCGAAAGATTGAATTTTGCAAATGCAGCGCCATAGGGGTGTTGCACACTCGGTGATGTCATTGAGTGGGCGACGCTAGCGAGCACAGCGCAAACTGTCAGCCCCGCCGCTAAACCTTCACTGAAGCTCGCGGCAGGCACTGACAGCGCAACGCTCGGGCGGGAGGTGTCTAGCGTCCCGTGGGTGGCGCAAACCAACTGAATTTATAGCCCATAAATATGCTATGTTTTTATGCATTTTCTATACATGTTAAACTAAAATAGGTATGTTCAAATAAAGGAATATGAAAAACACGCCTAGTCATTGTTGCAATGAAAACCACACAGCATCTACTTTTACTTCAGTGTCTGGTTACAAGGCAGAGTGTCTAAGAGGATTATTAATTTAACCCAGCCATATTCACACACTGACATTTTGTAAGCCAAACACATATTTTAACCTTGCCTGGTCTCTGCCAACAAATAAGCTGTTTTGAAATGATTTCCAGGGCAATGACTGTTGCCACGGAGATGACATTAAATGAAAAGGACAAAAAATATAGAGGGGTGATAAACTGCATGCTTCGATGACACACTTGTCTTCCAAGCCTGTGTTCAAATGGTGTATACATGCCAAGATTTTTATGAAAGACCAAATTAAAATGTATCACTATCAGACTGTAACTGACAAGGCATTGTTCGCTGATTGTTAACATAATGCGCCATATATTTATTGTTAGTCATTTTCTGGAGCCAACTAAAAACGTCACCGTCCAACAAATTATGACACTGAAAGTACATGCGTGGAGTATTAAAGATGGCATCACTTTTATAGATGTTATGCTGAACAGAACCCATTTAGTTTAACTGCAGCAGATAACTTTCTTTTTTAAATAGGGAAGACAAGCATAAATAACATTCTTCTTAATCAATTAGTTTAGTTTCAACATAATTGCCCTCAAGTGAAGAATTTTAAGACACAACTCATTTGACAGCTTGGGTGTTGAATATCAGTTTTCAAAGAACAAATATCTTCTGCCACATAAGGGCAGAAAGAAAATCCTCTCTTTCTTCCTAATGTATATTATAACATATAATTAGATGAATGGATAGAATTAATTTGTGACTCATTATTTTTATTTCATTGTCCAAGTCACATTAAATTGGATAGTACTTTCCTGTCTTTTGAAAAAGATATACTTATTGTGAACTTTTGATGCTGGCACTTAGAAACATACATCTCTTCAACATTTTAAGTCCCTCTGACTTCTAGAAACTGTAGCAGAATAGAGGTCAAAACATTCAAAAGCCCCTTCTTAATATTGAACTGTGAATCACACATTGCTAACATTGCTTATGAGCTCCTATCGAAGGTATTATAGGCTTTTAATTATTGGATGGCATCTTTTACTTGTTTGGTGACAACAAAAGAGACTTCCTATTGGATACCGGACAGTCAGTTGAATTTTAACTCTAATAACCTGTAACTATCTGTAGCATCGCGAAGGTGTGTTTTGAGTAGGACAGCTAATCGGATATCTTAGTAAGGGGATATCTGGAAGCAATAGCATTCATGTTTGTATGAGGCTCTGTTCCTACTTAGATTGTTATTACAGTGATCTGACAGCCAATGCAAACAGTTTCCTGACCTGACTGCAGTAAAGTCTTGTTTTAGGAAATGTCATGGGATATAAAGGGTAAACCCAACTTCCTGGCAATTTTAAGTAATCAATCAGAATGTAGAAAATTCTACCCTTTCAAACAATGGAACTCTGAAGTGCAACTATCTTTTCATTAGTGTGTACAAAACAGTACAAGAGAAAACAAACTGTGTGAACCGAGCTTTCATTTGACATTGCTGAGGGGATATATCCCCCATGGGTGACTGAAGGGAGGAGTCATGTGTTATTTATGTTTGTGCATTCACAAATGAATAGGCCTTTGAGTGAACTGCATCTGCACAAACAATGTTGTCAGGATGTTTGTTTAAATGAGAACTCATTGGATTAAATCACTAATTTAAAAAAAAACTTACTTACCAATATGTACAAGACTTTAAATATGTATTTATTTTTATCTGAGGCATTGTAGAAGCAAACCAATCATGGACAGATCAGAGTGCAACCAGCAAAGCCCTCAATGCTCACCTCTAAACCACTTTGGCCGCATTTTAAATCATTCGAGTAACCTACCCTGAAAATCAGCTGTCACAATGGAAAGGAGTCTTTGACTGGGCGGTTAGATACTACAGCACAGAGAATGTGAGCATTTCATTTTGAGAAAAGGAAACTGGACAAGCCTTGATAATTCATTGCCAGTTCTGTTGGATAATTATAAAACAGGTCAATCCTACCCTTTCTGCTGAGGGAGGGTGCACTAAGTCTACAGGTTTATGTACAAGGAAGAGAGTAGCTAAAGTAAATGTTGGTCCCTTAGAGGATAAGACTGGGGAATTAATAATGGGTAACAGGGAAATGGCAAAGACGTTGAATAAATATTTTGTAATGGTCTTCACTAAAGACACTAAAAAATCCCAATAATTAAAAATCAAGGAGCTATTGGTGGTGGTGGTGGTGGGGGGGGGGGGGGGGGGAGCAGGGGGGAGTGGGTGGGACTTAAAACAATCACTGTCACTAGAGACAAAGTACTAGGCAAACTAATGGGATTAAAGGTGGACAAGTCCCCTGAACCTGATGGCCTGCATTCTAGGGTCTTAAAAGAAGTGGCTGCAGACATAGTGGATGCATTGGTTGTAATCTACCAAAATTCCCTGAATTCTGGAGAGGTCCCAACCGACTTGAAAACCGCAAATATAATGCCCCTATTTAAGAAAGGAAGGAGATAAAAAGCAGGAAATTATAGACCAGTTAGCCTAACATCTGTCATTGGGAAAATGCTGGAGTCCATCATTTTGAAAATCATAATGCAGTCAATGAGAGTCAGCATGGTTTTATGTAAGGGAAAGCATGTTTGACAAATTTGCTGGAGTTCTTTGAGGATGTAATGAGCAGGGTGGATAAAGGGGAACGAGTAGATGTCATGTATTTGGATTTCCAGAAAGCATTTGATAAGGTGCCACATAAAAGATTACTGCACAAGATAAGAGCTCACGGGGTTGGGAGTAATATATTAGCATGGATAGGGGATTGGCTAACTAACAGAAAACAGAGAGTCGGGATAAATGGGTAATTTTCAGGTTGGTAAACTGGTGGGGTGCCACAGGGATCAGTGCTGGGGCCTCAACTATTTACAATTTATATTAATGACTTGGATGAAGGGACCGAGTGTAATGTAGCCAAATTTGCTGATGGTACAAAGATAGGTGGGAAAGCAAGTTGTGAGGAGGACGCAAAGAATCTATAAAGGGATATAGACAGGCTCAGTGAGTAGGCAAAAATTTGGCAGATGGAGTATAATGTGGGAAAATGTGAGGTTACCCACTTTGGTAGGAAAAATAAGAATGCAAATTATTATTTAAATGGGGAGAGATTACAAAATGCCGCAGTAGAGGGGGATCTGGGCTTTCTTGTACATGAAACACAAAAAGTTAGCATGCAGGTACAGCAAGTAATTAGTAAGGCAAATGGAATGTTGGCCTTTATTGCAAGGGGGATAGAGTATAAAAGCAGAGAAGTCCTGCTACAACTGTACAGGGCGTTGGTGAGGCCACATCTGGAGTACTGCGTACAGTTTTGGTCTCCTTATTTTAGAAAAGATATACTTGGAGGCAGTTCAGAGAAGGTTCATGAGGTTGATTCCTGAGATGAAGGGGTTGTCATATGAAGAAAGGTTGGGCCTCTACTCATTGGAATTCAGAAGAATGAGAGGTGATCTTATTGAAACATATAGGATTATGAGGGGGCTTGACAAGGTGGATGCAGAGAGGATGTTTCCCTTCATGGGGGAATCTAGAGCTAGAGGGCATAGTTTCAGAATAAGGGGTTGCCCATTTAAGATAGGAGGAATTTCTTCTCTCAGAGGGTCGTGAATCCTTGGAATTCTCTACCCCAGGAAGCTGTGGAGGCTGGGTCATTGAATATATTTAAGGTGGAGTTAGATGTATTTTTGAATGATAAGGAAGTCAAGAGTTATGGGAAGCGGGCAGGGAAGTGGGGTTGAGGCCAGGATCACATCAGCCATGATCGTATTAAATGGCGGAGCAGGCTCGAGGGGCCAAATGATCCACTACTGTTCCTATTTCTTATGTTCTTATGTTCTTATCCCCTTTAAGAGAAACATCAGGGAAGATGTGACGATCAACTTAAACATGTGTTTAAGAAACATTTCTGAATGTTCTACTTCTGCATTAAAATAAAAAAATTAAAATGTTATACTGGTATAACGTTCCAAATCTGGAAAGCTCGGGACCGAGGCTGTTCCGGTTTTTGGGTTTTTCCGTATTTCGGAGAAGAAATCCAATGTCCCAAATCCGGAAACCCTTGGGCCGAGTTTCGCTTATTTCCGGATTTCAGAGAAGAAAATCCCACAGCCTGAATCTGGCAGCATCGAGGCCGGGCCGGGCCGGTTTGTATATTTTTCTGGATTTATCTTTGAAAAGGTTTTCGGGAAATATTTCTGAATTCCAGACAACGACTCCGGCGATCTGCACAATGTCTGGTTTTCGGACAATTCCGGTTTTTAGAATTCCGGATTTGGGACGTTGCACCTGTATGTACAAAAGACGTGACAGATGTTACTGTCCTGCTCTTTGAGCTGAAGTAAGATAATCGCTCATTGTTGTTAATGTCGCAATCTTAGAGTATGAGGCATCACGAGTAATATGGCAATTAACTGGCAAATTCAACCAAACGTACGCAAGATGGATAATCTTACTCAGCGCTTAATCTATGGAGACCTAAAGATTCCTTCTTTGCATCTGGTCTTTAAATACAAACTCTTAATCATTCTGCATTAATTTTATTTCTAATCAGTACAAACATTGTCCGAGTGTTGCTTTATCACAATCGGGTTATTTCTGTCTGAACTTACAATCTGACAGCAATGATTCCCGAGGAACTGATGTTGCGTCAGATTGCCAGATGCCAATAAATGGCCACAGAAGAGAGAAACCTCTGGATTTGATCATGCAACCCACCCAACTAAAGGAGTTTATTACCTAATAATAAAATGTAGGAGATGAAGACAGAAAAAGTCTTTGGTGTGACAAAAATCATTGCTGGATGCAGAAATAATTTTAAATTGAAGCAGTTTCATAGCTTATTTTATGCTTTCTCCTCTCTTTTTGTGACCTTAGCCCAGACACCTTCCTCAGACTAAGGATGAAGGTGGGTAACCCACACCCAGGGTTCCACCAATTTCGCATTTGAGATAACTGCTAAGTGGTGTGTGAGAACAGCCTTAAGTGAAGGGCTCTCTAACTTGCCATCCTTCCTTGTAGACAGCTTGGATTTTGGTCAGTGTGACCAAGATATGGAAATTGACAAATCAGAATTTGACAAATCAGAAGTCCTACCTGCCTCTGATATAGTGGGGGAGAATTTTAACCCCTAAAAACGGTGGATTATTCTCTAAAAGCTGCTGCACGAATACTGTAATACCTTGCTTGAACTGAATACAGAGTGCTTGTGGGGGTACAGCTTTTTTCAACCTTTAAGGATTTCTACTTGAAAAGATCAGGATGGGAGGTGCCTTGGATGCATTTGTCAGGACATCAGAAGAGGAAGACCATCACCATCCATGACAGCGACGACAGCTGTGAAATCAGCCCATGCATAGCAGAGAGAGGTTTGCAGGGGGAGGAGGAAAAGGGACTCATCACTCATCTTCGGATGAGGAGGAGGAGCAGGAGCAGGATGAAGGTGAGGCACTGATATTGCTGCCCAGGATGCGAGGATTGCCCTGATATCGTGAAGGTTTAACAACAACAACAACAACTTGTATTTATATAGCCTTTAATGCAGTAAAGCATCTCAAAACGCTTCATAGGAGTGTTACAAAACAAAAATTTGACACTGAGCCATGTAAGAAGAAATTACGGCAGACCAAAAGCTTGGTCAAAGAGGTAGGTTTTAAGGAGCGTCTTAAAGGAGGAAAGAGAGATATAGAGGCGGAGAGGTTTAGGGAGGAAGTTCCAGAACTTAGGGCCTAGGCAGCTGAAGGCACGGCCACTGATGGTTGAGCAGTTATAATCAGGGATGCTCAAGAGGGCAGAATTTGAGGAGCGCAAGTGTCTTGGGGGGTTGTGAGGCTGAAGGAGATTACAGAGATAGGGAGGGGTGAGGCCATGGAGGAATTTGTAAACAAGGATGAGAATCTTGAAATTGAGGTGTTGCTTAACCGGGAGCCAATGTAGGTCAGCGAGCACAGGGGTAATGGGTCAATGGGACTTGGTGCGAGTTAGGACACAGGCAGCGAGTTTTGGATGACCTCAAATTTAGATAGGATAGAATGTGAGATGACATCCAGGAGTGTGTTGGAGTCGTCAAGTCTAGAGGTAACAAAGGCATGGATGATGGTTTCAGCAGCAGATGAGCTGAGGCAGGGATAGAGACGGGCAATGTTACGGAGGTGGAAATAGGTGGTTTTAGTTATGCCGCGGATATGTGGTCGGAAGCTCATTTCAAGGTCAAATATGGCACCATGGTTGTGAACAGTCTGGTTCAGCCTCAGGCAGGATTGGGGAGAGGGATGGAATCGATGGCTAGGGAACGGAGTTGGTGACGTGGCCCAAAGACAATGGGGGAAAAACTTAGTCCTGCTGGAAAGCTAGCACCCCTACCTATTTTAAAGAGTTTTACCACCGTTTCGGAAGAGGTCCCCTCTTTCGCGAAATTCACCTCTGTTTTTTTCAATCAATCAGCAAGTTGGTCATAAATGGGGTAGAAGTGCGGTGGTAAGTGCTGGTGAGGGGCGGAAGTGGAGGCGGGATGGATTCTCCGTCAACCGGGTTGTTTTTTTGAGGAGAGGGTGATGCCGGCAGATTTGAAGGAGTACCTGAGGAGAGCGAACCGTTAACAGTGTCAGCCAACATGGGAGTCAGAAAAGGAAGTTTCACACTAATATGAAACATAACAAATGAAAGCCTGTGGCCCACTCCCACCACTAGCATCAACCCCTACACTCCCCTCCCCACTTTACACTAAACAGTCCACCCAATGGGTCCCGTCAAGTATTGACATTCATCCTAAAATGCTGCCTGCCCTGACCTCAAACATTGGGGGAGATGTTGGATCTCTTTGCACCCAGTTTATGGACATAAAATTGGTGCAACTTGGGACAATTTCAGGGTTAAAGTATGCCTAAAAGACGTTTGACCCAATATCGGGACGGTCCAATTTTTAGGCATCCCTGGTAGCCACCTGAAACAAGTGAAAGACTGCTTACATATGTATGCAAGGGGTTTAATGGCGGTTTTAGGCTTCCTGTGCTAAAACGAAATAGCAATAAGTGGAGCAGGCCTGCTTCATTCCGGAATCTTCAGCATTAAATCATTGTTGTAGAGCCAGGATGAACAGGAGTGCTTGCCTGATTCCACAATACTCTCGATCCCCCACCCACACCATTGCCACTCTACACCCCTCTTGACATTTACCTTTGGGCCACTGCCAGATATCAATCTTTTTAAAATGGGCCAGCTGGCTGTGGGGACACGCCAGGTGTCAGCAGCTCACCCAGATAGTAGTAATAAACCCCAAGGTCTAATGTTAGGCTGGCCTCCCGGTTTCCACATGTGCTCCGTGTGCGGTGCCCATTTCGGGATCGAAAACAGGCCTAGAGGAATTTCCGCCCCATTGTCTGTATCTGTAGCAGGGAGAAGAGATATCAAACAAGCAGCAACTCGGTTTTGCTCTTATATGTGATGCAAATGTGTTGCTTGTATCCATTATACAATAAGATGATTGAGGCTTTGGCATTTCCCTTTTAATTTGATCTAATGCACCAAACACAAATATGTTAAATAAATATATTAGGTTAGCATTTCCAAAAAATGGGTTCTTCTAAATGCTTGTACGCTGTGGCTGGTCATTTTGGGATAAATTATAATAGTTTACAAAGCTGAGAACAGGAGATAACAAAAGATTTACAAAATCTCAACAACTTTTGGATTTTAGATTTAAATAATCACAACTTATGAATGCACAGTTTCTTTCTTGTGAATACATTAATCATTATGTTTTGTTGACGTTATGTGAATATTCATTTACAAAGGAGCAAATGAAGTATTCAAAATAATTTTTACTTGCATGATTTCTTGCTTTTATTTAATTGTAATGAAGATTTTCTCAAATATAAACTCACACACTGTTATTAACCTGCTACAGCTTTGCATAAAAAAATGATGTCATCCAACAGGCTGCCTCATTTAGACAGAAAAATGCGGTGAAATGTGTTACCGAGGGAAAGACACAAGGGCCTAGAAATTTGATGATGCCAACAGACGGGCGCAGACACCGCGAGATATACCAGCGTCTGTCCAAAAAGCGCAGGCAGCAATTAGTGCTGCCTGCTAATTATCGTGAGTATAGTGCACAGCCTATCACTGAACGCACTGGTGACAGGCTGTATGCTCAGCAGTGGGCCGAAGTTTGCGTTGCTCGAGCAAGGCTAGCTTTACATAAAACTAGACTGTTCCTCTTAAAGGCAGTCTGCATCTCTTAAAGGTGAACTGCCTTCTGCACATGAAAACATTTTAAAGTGATTCAGCACTAGGCAGGTCTGCACCTCCTAAAGGTGAGCTGCTTTTTGCTGATAAAAAAATGGTAAAAGTGCTTCAGCACTAACACAAATGGCTCAACAGGCTAGGAAAAGGGCACCCAGGGTCTCGGACACAGCACTCGGGCTTTGTGCAGGAGGTCAACACTGGAAGTGAGGTCCTCTACTCACATGGGGCCAGGAGGCCGTCCCGAAAAAAAATAGTGGGACCAGATTGCTGAGGTGTTCACTGCCAGCAATGTCACCCCCAGGACCTGGCTCCACGTGCCCAAAGAACTTTCATGACCTCAGGTGAGTGATTAAGGTCAGTGAATGCATCTTCAAAAGTTGTCTCCTACCATCTACATCACTAGCCTTACACACTTCTCAATGCAAGAACTCTCCCATCACTCACCTATCAACAATCTCCACCAAATACAAGGCACACCTCACATTCCTAGCTTCACCTCACCCCTTTGGAGGAGACAGTGCTGGCCATTTTTGGCAGGGTAACGGCTGAGCCCTGAGTGGCAGGGCTGAAAGAATGCACGATGCCGATATCCTCGTATGTTTTTTTCCTTCATGCCACATTCTTTTCTGATTTACAAGCTGCACATTGAAATTGCAGTTGTGTTCACTGGTACTGATGGTGAATGATTCGATCCCGGATATCCCAGCCTCATCCCTTGCGCTTCCTCCTCTTCTACATGCACCTCTTGTTTTCCCCTCTTCACTCACCACAACCCTACCCTTGTGCTTTCCTCATTTCATACACCCAAGAAATCCATCCTGCTCAGTCAGAGGTTGAACAGGAAGAGGGAGAGAGGAACGAGGAGGAAGAAGACGAAGAAGAACATTTGCAGTGTCCCTACATGCTGCAGCCACTGGGGTAGCATTGCATGGCATCAGTAGGATAGACAAAGGCACACACAAGACAGTCACTAAGGGAATGCACAAGGGTGATGAGTTTATTTTCTGATGTAATATTGGATACATATATGGATAAAGTTGGATTGGAAAGTTTGCTTTGTGGTGGCTTTTATTTGTGTGGCCTAGAGGACGCTGTGATGGTCAGTAATAGAGGGAAGGGAAGGTGTGGGACAAATGGGAAATTGCAGTTGTGTTCACTGGTACCGATGGTGTATGATTCGATCCTGGATATCCCAGCCAGAAAGGGGTTGCCTCATTCTTTCTGCTTCTTCCTTTTCTACATCTTTCTCTTCTGCTTCCTCCTCTTCTGCTTCTTGTCCCCTTTGCTCCATCTCCATGTCAAGCTGCAGCCCAAGGGGGACTGCAACTAGAGCCACCAGGACTGGGAGCAAGTGGTGTCTCAGAGGCCTTCCTTTAAGAACCAAAGCTTTGCAAACATCCAGCAGTACACCTTGCACTCTCTGTTCATTTTAACAACTTTTTAAATGTATTACACAAAGCCACTATTCCAATAAAATGTAAAAAAAAAGTACCAAAGCAAAAATCGGAACTTACCTGAAAGTTGTGTGTGTCCCTTTAAGAAGCGCTGGCAGTTGTACTGCATGTTCTGCTGTGCATGCTTTGGAGAGGGCGTCAGTAAGAGCGGCAACGTCCAAACTACCAGATCGTGCATCAATTCAGTGTTGCACACCGTTTGACATCACGATTTGGATCATTTAAATATGTGAAGTGAGCATAGGCAACGGCAGCACTGCCGATCTGCCCAAAACTGTGGCTGCCGCATTCTACCAGCGGAAGCGAGAGAGCCGCCATTTTTTCTTCCAAACTGGCCGTAACAGCCGGCGCAAACGGCTCCAATTTCCCGGCCAAGATATTTTCACCTGAACTGAGCTTATAGCAAAATTATCAGTTAGTAGGAGTGAATATAATTGAGACCTGTAAACAATAGATCTGGACTTTCAGTTTCTATTTCTGTAAGAGAAATATTTACTGAACTGGAGTTGATTAATTCGAAACAGAGAAACAAACAATATTGTAAACTAAAGAAAGCTGAAACTACAGCTGTACTTGGATAATCAGCCCTCCTATCATCAACATAAGCTGGAGGTGTTGTGTGACTATGATAGTGTTACTACTCTGACAGAGTCATTTTCATGTTGTTGCTTTTATTTAAAGATTAATGCAGCTGTTGATAGTTTTGATTTCAAGAGCACACAGTATCTGAAGATCAAATGAGTGCTATCAGATAGATCAGAAGCTGAATCACTCTTTGCTGAAACACAAGAAACTATAAGTGAATGCATTTTGAGTAAGGAAACATACTCGTGTTTTTACATTGGCTAGGTGCTCATGCACCTCGAGTCACCAGCTGAACACCTGTATTGCATTATGAATGTGACTTCCTCCTGTTGAAAACTGGTAACACACCCTGTCTGATCTATTATTAAAATGACTGGGTGCAGAAATAGAGCTGTAACTCATGTATTACTCATTGGACTGATTTTTCCGATTAATGAGACCAAGAACACTCCACTCAAGATATAGATTGGAAGCTCCATCTGGATTGCATTTTATTTTAGCGCATCTAATGACATTCTTAACCCTTAACGCATTGATCATTACATTTGTTGAATTAACTGGATAGAATTCCCACTTGTTCAGCAGAGTGAAGGCTGATAGAATGTTAAAAGAACTGAACATATTGCATTTAAATATTTAACCTTAAAGATGCACAGAGCTGTACAAAGCATTATATTACTATCTTTGCACTTCTGAAACCGGGTTGACATCCATTTCTGACTAATGGGAGAGCAATCTGGATGGGGCAGACCCATAGCACAAAAATGGGCACAACTTGGAACTAAGAGGTAGATTGAATGAATTGGTACTTTGGTGCTGAGCTTCGTGCAATGGGTGTGCAATTTGGAAATTTGGACACACAGATCAGCGCAATCTGCAAAATATTCCATCCATTACTTCCTTTATTTTGCTACATTTCACATTCTCCTTTGCTTTGATAGTTCATTCTTATGTCAGCTGTGGCTCAGTGGGTAGCACCCTCACCTCTAAGTCAGAAGGTTGTGGGTTCAATACCCACTCCAGGGAGTTAAGCACAAACAAAAATCTAAAGCTGACACTCTGAGGGAGTGCTGTACTGTTGGAGGTGCTGTCTTTTGAATGAGACATTAAACCGAGGTCCGGTCTGCTCTCTCAAGTAGGTGTAAAAGGTCCCATGGCACTATTTCAAAGAAGAGCAGGGGAATTATCCCCGGTGTCCTGGATAAATATTTAGCCCTCAATCAACATAACAAAAAAACTCAGATAATCTGGTCATTATCACATTGCTGTTTGTCGGGAGTTTGCTGTGCACAAAGTGGCTGCCGCGTTTCCCACATTACAACAGTGACTACACTCCAAAAAGTACTTCATTGGCTGTAAAGCGTTTTGAGACGTCCGGTGGTCGTGAAAGGCGCTATATAAATCCGTCTTTCTTTCTTTCTTTCTCACTCTCTCCATTTATTTATTTGCTCCTTTACCCTGGTTTCTCTCTGCCTTCACTTCTGTCTCTGTCCTTCTGTACTTCTGTTTTTCTCAACCTCTTAACTTTCCCTTTCCCCTTTCCCATTTCAATTATTCTGCTTTTACCCTTTTCTGTTTGTCTCTGCAATACCCTTTGGCCTTGCTGCAGAATTAGCACTTCTGAGTGGAAAGGAAGTCTGCTGCTGAAGGAACCCGGAGCTTGGGCTAGTGAGGGTCACTTTCAAAAAGAGTCAGGCTTGTTCAGCCAAATGGTCACATACCATACCTGCATTATGAAATACTCTTCTGTGAAATGATAATCACTACACTAGTCTCTCAGACATCAAATAAATGAATTTCAGGCAAGATTTCAGAAAATTCTGGCCACGGATTTTGGTTTAGGGCACAATCGGCGATCTGGGTACAAATAGCGCTAGTTTTCTAAAGTAAATTTTTTGCTCAGGTTTTCACTCCAACTCATTCGTATATCACCAAATGTAAAATCTTCCATGGACCAGAGGATTTGAGCAGTTTTTCAACATAATTTTTTAAATAAATGTTTGCATTAAAAAAAAATTCCTTGATATATTTAAGAGTTTTATTAATGCAGCTGAAAATGGGTTTATCTCAAAACATAAGCATTTTTAGTCAGAGTGTCGAGTGCACCATCTGTGGGAAACCTGATTTTAAATAACTAAAAATGCCTTTAAATGAATTTATTTTTAAATAACTTTTAAAAAACTATACAAAACCATTTACTAGTTTCATTGGTGTGCAGTAGTCAGTTGCTTAGTAAATTTTAAAAACGACAACATCTAAAAGCTTTTAAAAGGTATCTATTAGTGTCCTTGCGACTACATTTTAAGAGCCTCCTCGAAGGCCCGCAAACGGGCAAAATTAGTGGAAACTCGCCATGGTGATTAATTCAATCTGGGGGGTGGCCAGTTTTGTGGGTGGGGCCAGCTTTCAGCGTGATGTTTTTTAAACCAGTGCGAAAGATCATGGAAAGTTGATTTGCATTGGACGGAATTTGCGCTTGAAATTCTGCTATCTTTTGCGCTGGTTTGGCCGATTTCGGGCGAATTGCGCTGAAAAAAACCCAGCTGAGCAGAAGCTCTACCGCCTGATTTCTTAGGAACAGCTAATACTGCTTAGAAAGGCATTTATAATACATTTTAAAATTTACAATTTTACACAGTGCATTTCAATGGGCATCACTACATTGAATGTAAAAATAATGGTAATTTATATTTAGGTTTATAGGGTTCAATGTCACCACTCCCAAAAAATCTTCTGGGCACTTAAGGAAAACTGGTGCACATTAAAAAATCGGTGCATAAAGATGCCATTGTTTTTATGCAAAGTTTTGGAGGGAGTCAAGAACACATTAAATATGTATCATGAAGCTTAATTTTTTCAAATTTAAAATGCAGGAAATGGAAGTCTAATGCAATTCTTTAATTTTGTTCAAAGTGCCACGCCACCATGTAACATCTCCAAACTGGGCTCGAGTGTCGGCGCGTCGGCCGGCAGAATCGGTCCCTCGCTCAGACACAGGGGCTCGGCTTCAAAAGAAACCCAGGGGTGTGGGGTGGCGGGTTGTGGAAGCAGAGAGATGAGAAGCCTTACACTCTGCAGCAACATCAAATGAAGCCTGGGGGAGGAGGGTGGGTGTTTGCCGAGCCTCTGTGTCCGGGCGAGGGAGCGATTCTGCTGGCAAACCCTCGAGCCCGATGAGGAGACGTTCGGCCAGAGATGGGGTGGTACTTTGAAAAAAATCTAAAATTAAAAAATTGCATTAGACTTCGTTGCCCCAAATGTCCTCATTTGAATGCTTAGCTTCCCGTTCTAAGCAAGCCTTTTGTGCATGCGCAGAGCTGGGTGTGGTCCATACTAGGGCGTCGACCTTGGGGAGAGAGACAACAAAGAAGCCTGTCCTGCTGCTTTGAGCTTCCTGCAAAGGTACAATTTAATCATGGGGGCAATACTGACAATGCCATACCTCGTGCAAGCCTTCTGCATGATGGTGCTGTGGAGGAGACAATTGATTCAATGCCATCGCATGAGAAACCTCAGAGCATGTAGGATGATGGGCAGGAGACCTTACCCATGTCGGATATATCAAGACAGGCATTCGTACCTGCACCTGAGTGATGCAGACTGTGTGAGAAGGCTGTGTTTCTGCAAAGAAGTTGTAACCGAGATCTGTGAGCTAATAAAAGCAGACCTGCCACCTAGAAGCGTCAGGAGGATTGCTTTGTCAGTTGAAGTGAAGGTTACAGCTGCACTTTCATTCTATGCACCTGGATCATTCCAGGCAACAACTGGGGATGTGTGCACCATTTCTCAACATGCAATACATATCTGCATTCGGCAGGTGACTGCTGCATTATATGCCCGGAGGAATGACTACATAAAGTTTCCCATGACCGCCCAAGCAATGCCTAACAGGGCTATGGGCTTCCCCAGGATTGCTGGCTTCCCAAAGGTACAAGGCTGTATTGATTGTACCCACATCGCCTTGCGAGCACCTTTGGAGGATTCCAAGATGTACAGAAACAGAAAAGGCTTCCACTCCGTTAATGTGCAGCTCGTTTGTGACAACATGCATTGCATCATGTCAGTTGATGCGAGATACCCTGGGAGCACCCTTGATGCATTCATCCTACGCGAGAGCGCTATATTTGCCATGTTTTAGCAGTAGCAAGAAGGGCATGGTTGGCTGCTGGGAGACAAAGGGTACAGCCTCGCCACCTGACTCATGACACCCCTATGCATAACCCAGATGGAAGCTGACCAGGAATACAACATGTCGCACATTGCGACATGCAGCGTAATAGAGAGGACCATTGGCATCTTGAAACCGCATTTCTGATGCCTGGACCATTCTCCCCTGAGATTGTCAGTCAGCTCACTGTTGTCTTCTGCATGCTGCATAACTTAGCCATCAAGAGGCAGCAGCAACAGGTAGTAGAAGATTGAGGTGAGATTGGTTGATGATGATGAGGACGATGCAGATGACAAGGAGGAAGAGGATGTGGAATACATGCAACTACCTGAACCCGGAGCACGACAGTGGAGGAGGGTGGGCCATTATGCCCCTTTAATGATTGCTTGAGCCTTGCGCCAGCAGCTCATCCGTGAACGCTTTGCTGCCTGAAGGCTCAGCAACTATTCCACATGGACCATGTTTACTGTTTGGACCTGTTCTGTAATGTCGTGTTGTGTTAATGGAACAAATAATGGAATGATTCTTCTTTACTTCAAAAAGTTGTGTTAATAATGGAACAAATAATGGAAATGATTCAGTTATAATTTAAAATATATTTTATTCAAAAGTTTAACAAACACTTGTTTGTACTTAACTTAACTTTAATAAAAATATTCTTGTATCAAACTTTAAAGTTTTCAGTCAAGATCATTTACAAACTTTTAAATTTGTAAATTTACTTAACTTACAAAAAACTTTTAAGTTGAGAACAGTTACAACAGTAACAACAATGATAATAATAACAACAACAACGGCAGCAAAGAAAGGCTGCAGCAATCTCTCCTCCACCTTATTCTAAGGCCGCCCGCTGCGCTTGGTCTTGTTGACTCCACCCCTGCCCGCAGGCGGTGGCGCAGCGTTTCTCAGGTTGGTACTAAGCTTACTCTTTCGAGCATCTTGGATAATGTGCACTTCTTGGATTGGGGTGGGGGGGAGGGGGTGTGGGCAGGCATTAATGTGCAAGGCCCGGCTTGGGTCTCTTCAGAGGCTGGTCTGGGGATTGGAGTGGGAGCGGCAGTTGATTCCATCAGTGGGCGCGGGGTCTGGGGGTGTTCCCATATTGCAGCAGCTAACTCTGACATTCCCTCCCTCATGTGCCCTGACAGTGTTTCAACTACCTCCAACATTCCCTCCCTCATGTTCGCCAACAGTGTATCAGCTACCTGCGACATTCTCTCAGTCATGTTCAACAACAGTGTGTCAACTACCTGCAACATTCCCTCCCTCATGTTCACTGACATTGTATCAGCTGCCTGCGACATTTCCTCCCTCATGTTTCTGGACAGCGTTCCCATTTCTCATGAGAGTGTTGTTACTTCTCCCGACAGTCCCGATACCTCATCACCCACCACACTGATGGTGTCCAGGAGTGATCGTGTAAGGTCAATGCTCTCCGCACTCATTGCCATCATCTGAACCAGATCTGTTCGATCCTGCACCTCAGGAGAGCGCTGTCGAGCTCTCCGTCCCCTCCTCACCCTCGGTGTGGCTCGCTGCACCCCACTGGGACCCGCAGCCTCGGACGGTGGAGCTCTAGGTGTGTCTTGCTGCAACCCACTGGAATCTCCAGCCTTAGACTGTGAGAAACCATGGAATGTCCCAACCCTTGTACCAGTCAGGAAAGGGCCTGGCACCTTAATGGACGGCACCTGCACCTCCTCCAGTGTGAATACAACAGTATGGGCTTCATCCATCACCTCCCCCTCACCCCCATGCTCTTGGTCTGGAAGGTGGGATTGGAAAATATTCTCTTCAGGCTCGTCCGCGTCTGAATCTTCCTCTGCATCGGCTTCAGCCTCGTCAGGTTTGGCCTCAAGTTCTGCAAAATATAACAGAACAGACAAATGGTTAGCAGCAGAGGAGGGGGCAGGGTGGGTGGCATGGGTAGGCTCACACAGCACAGGCAGCAGTTTCATTTGAAGGACCACAATGAATGATAGCACAACGGAGACATCCCCATGAACCGAAGCATGGCTAGCCCGTGCAGTACTTAACATTTAGCAAAGCCAGACTGTGGCATTTTCAGGACTTACTCTCTCCCTCAAGTGTGGGCCCAGCTTGTACAGTGGTGGTTGCTTTTCTTCAAGCAGGACCCATCAAAGCAGCGACCCTCTCTTCCAAGGGTGTCAGTGGGTGCAGATTTGCCGGGCCTCCTCCTGTATATTCCAGTGAATAAGTGAAAATATTACTTACACTAACTACTTGACCAAGGTCCTGCCACTTCTTTTTGCACTGGCCTCCAGACCTCGGGGTGGTCACCATTGCACAGTAATCTTCTGCAAGTTGGTTCCAGCGTTTGTTAATTTCTTTTGGTGAAACTTTATGTGACCTCTGCTGGTGTCCAGCTCCTGCCATCTGGCCTCAATTAGAATAACTAGTGCCTCCACTTCATCCTGTAAGAAACTCTTGGTCCTTGAGCCACGTTGCATGTTGTATTGATTTTTCCAAAGAGGGTTAAAGTTCTCACACACAACTGGCTCTTTAAAAATGGCCGAATGAAGACTGGGAGCTCTACTGGACCTGCACGTTCATTGCAGTCACGTAAAAAAACTTCTTTTTTTTTCGCGCATGTGCAGAAGAAAGGGCATCGTTTTTTCGGCGCACACATTAGGCTCCGCCCCCCGAAAGCTAAAGGACATGCTATGCAGCGGCAATTTCAAAAAATAGAATGGGGAAACTTGCTAGTTATTTGTTTGGAGTAGTCGGGGCCATAAAAAGGGAGTAAGTCTTGCAATATGGCAAAAAACGGCATTGGGGAAAATTGAGCCCATAGTTTTGTCGTCCAGTGCACAGTTCAAAAGAAATGATCTCATTCTCAATCAAACAAATGAAAGTCTGCTAATTCTATTAAATAGGTGAGGTTAAAACCTTCTATTCACTATATACCACAGTATATGAATCTGATGTTCCAAATTCTGCACGGTAGTCAATGAATTAAAAAAAAGATTTTGAAAGCAGCAATTAAAAAAAAAATGTGTTTGTATAATTTAATTAGACTGCACTGAAGAGTCATAAGATAAGGAAAAATTGATGTGTACACAATTGTAGAAAATCGGTTATGCAGCATGTACCATATTCAAAACCAACTAAAATTAATGTCTCATATGTACCCATTTTTTCACAGATTATGTAGATTTTCATCCTTTTTATTGCACACATAGCATAAATCTGTAAATAGATACTGTGCTTACTCCTGAAAATCAGATAGTGCATTAGTAATGTAAATTATAGCTGTAAGCATAGCAAAAGCAGACAGTAAAATTATAATACAGAACTGAATCATGGCATTTGGAAATCACTTATTAAAAGTTTCCACAAGAGTGGGGGCAGGGACATACCGACCTGAATTAGACATCAAGTTGGCATGCCCCTCTGGCGAGCTGGCACCTGCGGTATCCTCCCCCCTCCCCCTCCCCACCATTGGTCCTGTATACTTGTGCCCAGTGTCTCACCATTTGTAGATCCCTCCTCTACCCTTATCCTCTGCAGTCTGTGCAGTGTCAGTCTGTGGTGGCTGCGAGTGTAAGATTGAGTGACGGCGTCTCTTCATCATCACCGTCTTCTTCTTCTTTCGCCTCTGACTGGGAAGGTTCCAGTTCTTGGGCATCCGAAATGAAAAAGGGACAAGGTTTTGGTTGTGGTGAGGGGAGGAGGCGAAAGTTAGAAGTGTGCTCTTATATAATCTGCAACTTGAGAGCCAGAAGAGATTGTGGGATGAGGAAGAAGTGGGAAGAGAGAAGGAGAATTAAGCCTGCAGATAGCCTCATCATCAATCTCTCCAGCGCTGTCAGTGATGACAGCCTCAGCAATGCCCCTTCCCAGCGTAACCAGCACTATCTCCTCCATGGGGGGGTAAAACGTGCAGGTGCGCTTGTTGTCCTTCAGATCTTGCCTGCTATGCACCATCTTCTCCTGCAAGAAAGAGGGAAGTGTGTCAGTGAGTGACCTGCAATATGTTTGTGTGATATGGCGGTCATGGTTGAATAGTTGCCAGTGTGTGTGAGCTGAGAGTTGTGGGTATGAGGCTTGAAACAGTGCTAAATGTGTAAGTGTGAGGTAAATCATATGAATTGAAGGGTTGAGTATTGATTAATAGAGATTGTTGGTAAGTGGGTGATGGGGGTGTAGTGAATTGAGCAGTCGATGAGGCTACAACAACAACAACAACTTGTATTTTTATAGCACCGTTAACATAGTGAAACGTCGCTAGGTGCTTCACATGAGTATTATGAGATAAAAAGTATGACATTGAGCCGCATAAGTAGAAATTAGCGCAGGTCAGTCAAAGAGATAGCGTCTTGAAGGAGGAAAGAGAGGTAGAGAGGCAAAGAGGTTTAGGCAGGGAGTTCCAGAGCTTGAGGCCCAGGCAACAGAAGGCACGGCCACAGGGATGCTCAAGAGGGCAGAATTAGAGGAGCGCAGACATCTCAGGGGGTTTGTGGTATTGGAGGAGATTATAGAGTTAGGGAGGGGCGAGACCATGGAGGGATTTGAAAATAAGGATGAGAATTTTGAAATCGAGGTGTTGCTGAGGGACTGTGGAGGGGTCGAGAGAAGTGGTAGTGAGGTAGAGCTGGGTCTCATCTGGCTAATGGTGCAGTTGGTAGGATAGATCATTTGAAGATTATACTCATTCACCTTGACAACTCATGATAGATCGTTAAACTTCTTCCTGCACTGCATCCACGTTCTTGGATCTATACTCCTGGCATTGACCTCTGTCGTTAGTTCCTCCCACTGCCTTCTGAGCATATGGAGCAAGGGCCTCCTGTGCCCTGACAGATACATGATGTCTCTCCTTCTTTGCACATCTTGCACCTTGGCCTTCAATGCATTATCAGAAAACATTGGTGCACACTCTTTCATATGTTCATCCATTCCTTAGTATCAGTTTTCAAATGACTCCCACCACTTTTTGCAGCCACAATGTGCCTCCCCTTTAAGAGGTGCAGACTATCTTTAAGTAGGGCTACCCACTCGCGATATCGAGTGTACAGCCAATGGAGAGTGCTGGCTGCACACAGGAATCATAGAAATGACCAGACAGCACCAATTTACCATGCTGCCTGCAGCACGATGAAGGGATGCGGGTTGGAAATCTATAATCTTACACACACAACTGCAGTAGTGTAACGAGTGTTGCCTGCAAGCTACAATGGACTTCAAATTCCCAAACTAACAATCCAGAGAACATAAATTCAAATCTCACAATGGCAGTTTGAGAATTTGAATTTAGTTTCAAAAATTTGGAAATAAAAAACTGTTATCTGTTAACTGCTAGCCTATATGTGACTTCTGCCCCACACCAAAGTGGTTGACTCTTAAATGCCATGTGAAGTGACCTAGCAAAGCATTCAGTTGTACATTATCATAGGCAGTCCCTCGAAATCGAGGAAGACTTGCTTTCACTCTAAAAGTGAGTTCTTAGGTGACTGAACAGTCCACGACAGGTGTCGGTGGGGATGTTGCATTTTATCAAGGAGGCTTTGAGGGTGTCCTTGAACCGTTTCCTCTGCCCACCTGGAGCTCGTTTGCCGTGACAGTTGTACACGGCAAGTTGTGCAGTTGTACAGGGCAACTAGGGATGGGCAATAAATGCAAAGCTCGACAGCGATGTCTGCATCCTGAGACGACATTAAAAAATTCTCCTAAGTCTTTTAATGTAAAAATGACAAGCCAATGGAAACACTAATTTATATTAAAAAAGACTGCCAAAGTGGTCCTTATAGATCATGACTAAAAATTGTTAGAATTGCTTCTTTGACATCGCAGCTTTTACCGACAAACCAAATCCTAATCCACTTGCTTGCAGTTCAGAGATTCTGTGGTCAAATGCCTTTCCCTTGAACTGTACTAAAAGAAAAAAGTACTGTAGTGTTCCATTGCTGTTAAGAATATGATGAAAACAGTGTGATCGGGTTTTTAGTTAAAATGATTTATTTCTGAAAAATTAATTCAAAGAATAAAAGCTCAACTTGAAATTAACTGTGGTTCAAACTCGGCAGAAACAATTCAACAGAGAGCTAGAGATTGGCATTGGGAATTAAATCTATCCGTGCTGATTGGATACACCATTAGCATGAGATAGAGCCTGAAGAATGAAATTTTGACTTCACATTGTGCAATATATAACAATCTCTTTCCTGTAGCACGAATCAACATCTTCACCTATCAACTTAACTCAAGTCTTACGAGGCAAAGCAATGTTTCCTTGCATAGTAGTTTCAACATATCCCTGACAATCATGCAAAAACATTAATTCGAAACAGGCATGTTTAATGTAAATTGATACTTATTGTTCTACTGGAATATGAAACATGTATAAATTTTGTTTTAAAATTAACCATAATATAGAACTAATATTAAAGCCTGCCATAATTTAACTAAACAGCAGGACTATGAATATTTTGTTATCCAAGTGGATTAGTTTAAATCGTCATAAATCATCGGATTGGATCTTTTAAAATGAGAAGCGTGTCTTCTGCTGACATGTTAAATGTGTCAAGGTACATGACATTGTTATTTTCTGTACATTCAACTTAGGTAAATCTGGGCTGACTTTGGAGATTTTGAGACAAGTGTTTTCTGTGTACTTGTGTTTGCTGGAAACTGGAGCTACTCTGACTGATAGCTGCAGATTTGAATTCAGTCTCAAGCTGTCTAACAATAATAATTTCACTGTAAGCAAACAGCAGAATTATTTATTTCATTCTGATATTGCATTTATATTTGGCCAGTAAATTTGCATTGTGGAGAATTTGCAACAGAATGGCAGTGACCTAACCTGGCTTGGTTTGGAACTTTCTGTTTCAGGGATCTGTTGGGATCAGTGCTGGGACCCCAACTATTTACAATCTATATTAGCAACTTGGAAGAAGGGACTGAGTGTAACGTAGGCAAGTTTGCTGACGATACAAAGATGGGAGGAAAAGCAATGTGTGAGGAGGACACAAAAAATCAGAAAAAGGACATAGACAGGTTAAGTGAGTGGGCAAAAATTTGGCAGATGGAGTATAATGTTGGAAAGTGTGAAGTCATGCACTTTGGCAGAAAAAATCAAAGAGCAAGTTATTATTTAAATGGAGTACGATTGCAAAGTGCTGCAGTACAGCGGGACCTGAGGGTACTTGTGCATCAAAAACAAAAGGTTAGTATGCAGGTACAGCAAGTGATCAGAAAGGCCAATGGTATCTTGGCCTTTATTGCAAAGGGGATGGAGTATAAAAGCAAGGAAGTCTTACTACAGCTATACAGGTATAGGTATTGGTGAGGCCACACCTGGAATACTGCGTGCAGTTTTGGTTTCCATATTTACGAAAGGATATACCTGCTTTGGAGGCAGTTCAGAGAAGATCCACTAGGTTGAGTCTGGAGATGAGGGGGTTGACTTATGAGGAAAGGTTGATTAGGTTGGGCCTCTACTCATTGGAATTCAGAAGAATGAGATGTGATCTTAACGAAACGTATACGATTATGAGGGGGCTTGACAAGGTGGATGCAGAGAGGATGTTTCCACTGATGGGGGAGACTAGAACTAGAGGGCATGATCTTAGAATAAGGGGCCACCCATTTAAAGCAGAGATGAGGAGAAATTTCTTCTCTCAGAGGGTTGTAAATCTGTGGAATTCATTGCCTCAGAGAGCTGTGGAAGCTGGGACAATGAATAAATTTAAGACAGAAATAGACAGTTTCTTAAACGATAAGGGGATAAGGGGTTATGGGGAGCGGGCGGGGAATTGGAGCTGAGTCCATGATCAGATCAGCCATGATCTTATTGAATGGCAGAGCAGGCTTGAGGGGCCGTATGGCCTAATCTTGTTCCTATTTCTTATGTTCTTATGTTCTTATAAATGATTGATGTTTTTCTGGACAGTAATTCTCTCCTGGATATTCAATCTTGACAACATTAGTACCACTAATTTATCCTTGGATGGAAGAGAGCTACTGTTACAAGCTTTGTCCTTCACCCTTTGGTGCTGAATAGGGAGTCTGTTTTCATTTATTTTACTGAGAAGATTTTATTTGATAAATGATTTTTATCCATTCTCCTAATTTGCCCTTTTACTTAGCCCAGCCTGTGATACCTAATACTATCACATACAAATGTTGATCATACGATTTTCTAAATTCAGAGTTAAGAAATCTGTCATTTCATTTGATGCTAACAATTACACTTGAGGTAGTATTTCTGGAAAGCCCCTGGATAAGAGATGCAGCTAACAAGCAATACCCATGATTCATAGCTCATATGTAGAGTACAAAGCTTAGTTAAACAATTATTTTTATTATTATTCAGAGATCAGTCATCTGATCAATTCAAAACCAAAGTGTCTAACACTGTGGTTTAGTGTATCTAAAGTGATATTTCTATGTCCATGATATTGTTAGAAGTAACAATGGACCTAAGGTACATGAAGCATAAAGTTTTGAAAATGTCTTTTATTTGGATTACAGAGATGCCCATTCATTACCTGAGGCACTAGAACAAATGGAAAAATTGGCTTCTATAACAGAGTCACACCTAACTATCATATTATTGGTAATGAGATCTTCATTTGTAAACATAAGTTAGTTGTCAATTTGGTGAGATGTTGAAGGAAGTAATGGTTGATATCAAATATTTCACTCATTACAAAATCAATGACAACAATGAAAATTGTAGGGACTAGGCAGCCATCTGCTGATCTTAAAAATCCAATGGAAAACCAGGCACAGGCTCAATATTATGTTCTGGCATAAAAAGCCTTCAATCAGCTCGAACAGCTTTGATGCATGCTGCTGTGGACTGAAACTTTCCAAAGGTCTGTTTAGTCCAGTTGATCAAAATCATTTTAAGGTCCATCAAACAGAACTTTCAAGGCTCTATGTGATTGATTTATACAACCTCTGCTGGATTTGAAATCACAGTGATGGTCAGGTAAGTTGATGTTAATATTCTTGAGCTTGATTAGGACCAATAATTCATGGATTGTACTAAGGAGGGTGATAATCATGCAATTTTTGCATGTCCCATTACTGTCATTATCACTAGGGGGGTAGTGCTGGACAAGCTAATGGGACTCAAGGTAGCCAAGTCCCTGGTCCTGATGAAATTCATCCCAGAGTATTAAAAGAGATGGCGGAAGTTATAGCAGATGCATTCGTTATAATCTACCAAAAGTCTCTGGACTCTGGGGAGGTACCAGCGGATTGGAAAGCAGCTAATGTAACGCCTCTGTTTAAAAAAGGGGGCAGACAAAAGGCAGGTAACTATAGGCCAGTTAGTTTAACATCTGTAGTGGGGAAAATGCTTGAAGCTATCATTAAGGAAGAAATAGCGGGACATCTAGATAGGAATAGTGCAATCAAGCAGACGCAGCATGGATTCATGAAGGGGAAATCATGTTTAACTAATTTACTGGAATTCTTTGAGGATATAACAAGCATGGTGGATAGAGGTGTACCGATGGATGTGGTGTATTTAGATTTTCAAAAGGCATTCGATAAGGTGCCACACCAAAGGTTACTGCAGAAGATAAGGGTACGCGGAGTCAGAGGAAATGTATCAGCATGGATAGAGAATTGGCTGGCGAACAGAAAGCAGAGAGTCGGGATAAATGAGTCCTTTTCGGGTTGGAAATTGGTGGTTAGTGGTGTGCCACAGGGATCGGTGCTGGGACCACAATTGTTTACAATATACATAGATGACCTGGAAGAGAGGACAGAGTGTAGTGTAACAAAATTTGCAGATGACACAAAAATTAGTGGGAAAGCGGGTTGTGTAGAGGACACAGAAAGGCTGCAAAGAGATTGAGATAGGTTAAGCGAATGGCTAAGGTTTGGCAGATGGAATACAATGTCGGAAAGTGTGAGGTCATCCACCTTGCGAAAAAAAACAGTAAAAGGGAATATTATTTGAATGGGGAGAAATTACAACATGCTGCGGTGCAGAGGGACCTGGGGGTCCTTGTGCATGAATCCCAAAATGTTAGTTTGCAGGTGCAGCAGGTAATCAGGAAGGCAAATGGAATGTTGGCCTTCATTGCGAGAGGGATGGAGTACAAAAGCAGGGAGGTCCTTCTGCAACTGTATAGGGTATTGGTGAGGCCGCACCTGGAGTACTGCGTGCAGTTTTGGTCACCTTACTTAAGGAAGGATATACTAGCTTTGGAGGGGGTACAGAGACGGTTCACGAGGCTGATTCCGGAGATGAGGGGGTTACCTTATGATGATAGATTGAGTAGACTGGGTCTTTAGTCATTGGAGTTCAGAAGGATGAGGGGTGATCTTATAGAAACATTTAAAATAATGAAAAGGAATAGACAAGATAGAGGCAGAGAGGTTGTTTCCACTGGTCGGGGAGACTAGAACTAGGGGGCACAACCTCAAAATACGGGGGAGCCAATTTAAAACCGAGTTAAGAAGGAATTTCTTCTCCCAGAGGGTGAATCTGTGGAATTCTCTGCCCAAGGAAGCAGTTGAGGCTAGCTCATTGAATGTATTCAAGTCACAGATAGATAGATTTTTAACCAATAAGGGAATTAAGGGTTACGGGGAGCAGGCGGGTAAGTGGAGCTGAGTCCACGGCTAGATCAGCCATGATCTTGTTGAATGGCGGAGCAGGCTCGAGGGGCTAGATGGCCTACTCCTGTTCCTAATTCTTATGTTCTTATGTTCTTATGTTCTTAAAAAAGGCAACAATTGCTGCATTCTTGAAATAAAGTTGTGGATAACAGGTCTTCCACACAGCCAAAAATATACACAACAGTCACTGAAGGTGAAAGTTTCCTCTGTTTAACATGCTGATACATGATCAAACAATGGAGACCTGAAGTTTTTTTGAACTGTTTTGCTGTCACCTGGGTTTCTTCTATTGATGATTAGAGTCTGTCAGTGAGATAGTCTGAATGGCCATGCCAGTTTCCTTGTTGGCCACAATGAGTAAATCCAGCAAACTGTTCTGGCCACTTTTTATTGCAGCAGTTGGCCAAGCCAAAATCTGTAAACCAGTCTGTTTCTAATTCGAGACTATGTTTGTCCTGGGAAAACCAAAATTCATCTGCCTGACTGATAACATAGCACTTACTGGGGGCCCAACTACCATCAGGACATCTGGTGAATTGAAACAGATTGAGATCCCATTTAATTTAGATTTATAGTAGTTGATTCAAATTGATGTTTTAGATTAACAGTATCAGTTCATATCAAAACTTTTAGCTATGAATAAAAAATAACCTTTAGCCACAAACGCCGTTTTTTGGTCACTGTTTTCATCCCTGGCAACTGTCTGAAGCTGAGCCAGACCGTTCGCAACCTTAGTGTTGTGTTTGACCCTGAGATGAGCTTCTGACCACATATGCGCTCCATCATTCTATTCCAACTCCGTAACATTGCCCGACTGCGCCTCTGCCTCAGCTCATCTGCTGCTGAAACCCTCCTCCGTGCCTTTGTTACCTCTAGACTTGACTATTGCAATGCTCCCCTGACTGGCGTACCATATTCTACCCTATATAAACTTGCGCTCAGCCAAAGCTCGCTCCAAGTTTTGTTCCCCTATCACCCCTGTGCTCGCTGACCTACACTGGCTCTCGGTCCAACAACTTCTCAATTTTAGAATCCTCATCCTTGTTTTCAAATCCCTCCATGGCCTTGCCCCTCCCTATCTCTGTAACCTCCTTCAGCTCTACAAGCCTTCGAGTTCGCTGCACTCCTCCAATTCTGGCAACTTGCGCATCCCCAAGTGTAATCGCTCCACCATTGGCGGCCGTGCTTTCAGCACCAAGCCCTGGAATTCGCTCCCTAAACCTCACCGCCTCTCTACTTCCTCTCTCCTTCTTTAAAATGTTCCTTAAAACCTACTTCTTTGACCAAGCTTTTGGTCTTCTGACCTGACATCTCTCTTTCTATGGCTCAATGTCAAAAATGTTTTTATTGTTATCACTCTTGTTAAGCACGCTGGCAGGTTTTGCGGCATTAAATGTGCTTTAAGTTGCTGTTGTTATGATCAAGGCAATATTTTATTCATGGATCCAGACTTTAGTCTACATGGCACATTGACCAAGATTTACCAAATGCATCAATCTATGTGTAACAACTTTACCAAGATTACATGTAAATCCAAGCACAGGATAAAAATCATTAGAATATTTCATGAATACCAGATGCAGACAATTTACTTGAATTTAAAAGACACAATCCTACTTTTTCAGCATTTTAAGCGATGTTGTTAAGAACTTAATGCTGATAATGTTAGATAAAGAGGGGTAGGTGGAGGCTTGTATGGAGAATAAATACCAGCATGGATCAATTGGGCCGAATGGCCTGTTTCGGTGCTGTACATTTTATGTAATTCTATGTAATATGTAAATGACCTAAACATCAGAAAAGATCATCTAAGTTCTTAACGAGGTTGTAAGATGATAAAGAAAAGGAAAAAAAGGTTGTTTAAAAAAAGTGCCAAAAATAGGTAAAAGTAGAATCTGTGCTGACTGTAACTGGTCGAGATATTCAAGGACTGGTTCAAGCTTGTATTTTTTTTAACTTATATTAATTCATGAGATGTGAGCATTGCTGGGAAGGCCAGCATTTATTTCCCATCCCTAATTGCCCTTGAGACTGTGAGTCATCTTCTTGAACCACTGCTTTCCATGCAGTGAAGGAACAGCGATATATTTCCAAGTCAGGATGGTGTGTGACTTGGAGGGGAACTTGAGGTGATGGTGTCCCACACGCCAGGTGTTCTTGTCCTTCTAGATGGTAGAGGTGTCGGGTTTGGAAAGTGCTGTTGAAGAAGCCTTGGTGAGTTGCTGCCATCTTATAGATGTTGCCACGTTGTGCCTGTGGTGGAGGGAGTGAATGTTTTAGGTGGTGGATGGGGTGCTGATCAAGCACTGTTGGATTTTATGTTCTGGTCCAAGGCCCAACTCAATATATTTTGGCTCAAATTAATATATTTGACCTCCTTGGATATTACTTTTTGCAATAATTCTCAAGGCAATTGCGGTCACCATTTGGGAATTGCTGTCATGCTTTTCCGTTTCTGGTCTGAACTATTTCAATTTTATGCATTTTAATTGTTATGAAAATCTTTTAAATATAAATAATTGGCTGACATGGCAATGTGGGGTGCAATAAGTTCAAGCCCTTTAGGAAACCGACAGCCTTGATTTTAACTCCCTCAGTCTAGCGGAAACCAGGTGGGGAGTAGTTAAAATGGATCGGGGGGGTGGGGGGGGGAGTGGGAGGGGGGGCAGTGTCTTACCCACTCTTTTCCCACCCCAATCTGACCGGCTGCAATTTTAAAACCCAGGCGGCCAGGATATCCACTCCAAGCCGACGAGGTCTTCTTTAAATATGCAGGTTGGGCTCCGATGACCTACGATTTCCACCTAAGGCATGAGCGGGGGAGCAAGTGTGGTGCTTCTGGCCCCTCAAGGGAATCATAGGTACTCCTTGCCCTGGGCTTCCTCCCCCACCCCCGATCACGATCACCTCTGAACATTCCCCCACCCCCGCCCAACCTCGTCGACCAAATTCCTGCTCACACAGTGATTCCTGCCAGGTAGAGGCGGGAGTCCAAGCCTAACTATTTAAATGAGGCCTGGGAGTCATGGGGGCCGAAATTGCCCGAAACGAGTTGCACTTTCCGCTCTTGAAAAGTCCTGGCTGCCCCAAACTGGAGAAATTCAGCACTTCGTGCTTTTTTTTGGAGTGGGGCGGACGTGGCCTCACCAGCGAGGCAGAAGTGGGGGCGGGGCAGAGTGGCTGTCACTAGTGGGGCGGAAATGTGGACGGAGCGGAATAGCTGACGCTTTCGGTTATCAGCGTCGCGCTGATGATGTCATCGCGCTGACGCAGCACAATGTTCCTCCCCATCAGTTAAAGGGGAGGACCGCTGCGAACTCTGCAGCCACTTTAGTGGCAAACACTGGGCCACCAAGGAGGGTTTCAGCCGGCCAGCAGCCTGGCACCTAAGAGGGGGGGGGTACCAGGCTGCCAGTTGGCGGCTGGGTCGAACCGGTGGCCATAATTGGCAGCCCGATCTGGCAGTCGGACAACAACAAAAAAATGTCATTGCTGGCAGTGCCAGCTCCCCTTTAAGGGTGGCCGTGCCGCCAAGCCACACAAAGGGTACCCACAACAAAAGCTGTCAATAGCACCGACCGGCTGCAGCGCCGGTCCCGCGGGGCATTTCCGGGAAAGGGGCAATTTTCCGCAAGGCAATTTCGGGAAGGGGTCAGCACTGGTTGGTAAGGGGTCGGCGTGTGCACGCCGTGGTGGGAAAATGGGCAGAGCAGTCCCGGACACCACTCCAAACTTGAGGAAGGGCAATTTTTTAAATGGCGGTCCCTCCACAGAGACTCGCCGACCATTCCGCACCGACCTGTGGCCACCGCATATAGGCGGCCAAGGGCCTTGTACAAAGGGGAAATTTCGGCCCCATAATCTCTCTGGGTCTTGGCATACAAGTTTGTCACTCACCCAGGCCCCTCGCATGCACTGATTCGCCCCCACCTAAAATCGAGGCCTACATCTCGGAAGTGGTAAACTGAGTGTATCTAGAATAAAACTATACGAAGAATTTCGATTATTTAATTAACAAACCAAATACACAGTTGGTTGCAAGTAGATCATCTGATCTGATATGACACAGGAATTACTAAGCAAATGAGGCCCATTAAACACACTGAATGTATATTGATTGATATTACCCCACAGTTTATGGGCACAGTTTTTATCTGCAGTTCTGTATGCCAATAATAAACTAGAAATTCCATTGAACAGTTTGCCAATCAGCAGTAGTTCATTGCACTGCAGCGGATTGCAGCTCAATTATTTTTGTGTCAGATGATTATCCAGGGGCTTAATTTAATCTTCATTACACTCCAGTCATATTTCAATTATATTTGCTATCAAAATGTTAACACATCTTTAAACCTGTTAGTCCTTTAGTCAACGTTCTGCAAAGGTACTGAGAAGCAAGCAGATGTCATAATTACACAATTACTCAGAACATTTTGCATTCATTCTCTGAGGAATTTGTAGATAAAGTGGGCATGTTCTAAAATTAATCTAATGACAATATGTTGCAGCCTTGATCCATAATACCACTGCAATCTGCTATAGTCCTTCTTAAGTGTGACAGCAGCATGCTGAAGTTAAGGAGGTTAATGTATTAGTAGATTGCTCTGCAAACTCATTTCATCTTGATCTATCTCCTTAAATCTTCCAAGATCATTGGAATATGGAAGGAATTTATTTAACAAAGACAGCATTTCTTTATTTGGCCTGAAAAGACAGTGTTAAACTACAAAACAACAGATTTGAAAATATTTATAACTACTTTCCAAAAAGATTACAAAAATCAGCTTTCAGCATTCCAAAATGATGTGGATTCTCCAAAGGGCTATCTTGATGTACAGCATCTTCTGATGCAATGTACACCATTCACCATTCCAATTCTAACAGAGGGCTGTGGAAAAGGTGCTTTAAAACACGACCTTGCATGGTTCCTTAGGACAGCTTTGTTAAAGGGTTTACTGTACTTGGTATAAACTGGAATTATTTTGCCATAGTATTGGTGAACATAATTGACATTCATTTGTGAAAAAGACTTGTTGGGCCTAAACATGTTTTACTGGCCCGAACATTTTTATGTTCTTATATTGTTTGACAGCAGCTTTCCTCCATTTTAACTTCAAAGCGTAGACACTTTCCAAATATGCTTCTCAGCCTAAGCAAAATTATAAAAAAGAATAACTATTAGTCTATCACCCCTGAGATACTGCACTTTAAATAGCACTAATTGGTACTGTGATTTTTTTTAAATGAAAGAACAATTCAACATTATGCTGAGCTCACATTTACAACATTCTTTCTTTTGTCACTAAATTACTGTAGGTGACAGGAAAGGCTATGCTTTAGTCTTGTAATAGACCAGCCACTGAGTATTTCTAAAACACTTTTGTAAAATGACAAAAACCTGTTTATCACCTCCCAAGGCTGCTTGAAGTTAAATAAAATAGTACTCGTCTTCTCTTGTTAAAACATTGTACCTCAAAATAAACAAAATCTGTTAAAAATATAATTTCATGTATATATAAAAATGTTATGCCTATGAATTATCAAAACTTCTATTTCAATTGTTCTCTTCCTTTAATTGTTTTAATTTTTTTTAACAACAGGCAAAATACATTTTGATAAGAAAGTGTAATGTTGGAAAAAACATTTTCTATAATGTCAGTTTGGTTTTTCAATGCAGCTTTGTATTCGATAGTCGAGAGTCCAGTTCGAGACTCTTTAGTCTGGAAACATCCCTGGTCTGGCATCAGTCCTGGCGTGGGTGACGTTCATTGAAAAAAAAAATTGTGGCTCCATGTGTTAAACGTAGGTGTGATGCATTCTGGATGATAAATCTTGACAGCCTTGCCCTGGCCAGCTGGAGGTTTTACACACTGGCTGGTGCTGTGGTTTGCCACACGCTCCTCTCTGTCGAGGCTGCCTCTCCTAGCCTGATTGGTGGTGGGCACACATGCTCAGAAGGCTGCAGCTGCAGCGCTGGGCTGAGCCGACATTTTCCTCTCCCCCCAGTCTCGGGGGGCTGTTGCGTGTGTGTGTCTCGGTGCGAGGAGGCTGCTGCTTCCACCAGTCAGGCTCTGCTTGTGGCTTACACACGGACTGGCGCTGGGAGTAGGATTGTGGGTGAGTGTTGGTGTCTCTCCTTGACTTTATCCTTCACTTTATCTCCGATCCCTAGTTTTTTTGTGTGTATGTATGTGGTTTTTTTGAGGTGTTGGTGTTGGTGTTGGTGTTCATTGAGGTAAGCAGGCCGGGCAAAGAAAGGGAAGGGAAGGGCAGGCGGCTGACTGAGGCGCCGAAGCTGGGCCTGAGGATTTAAGAAAACGGAGTGATTCTGGATGACTAAATGCTACACAGTAGGCTTCTGCGCAGCACATGCACAAAACGCGCCCGGGTCGTTGTGAGCAGCGTTGTCACCAGTTGGCCTCCTGTGGTTCAGGAAATTCTCTGGTCCGGCACCGGTCTAGTCCCAAGGGTGCCGGACCAGAGAGATCCAACTGTACTAATAACTGTAGTACAAGACATTTAAGCTGATCACTGCAAATGCCACTCACTCACAAATAACAGCAACAAAAGATTGGGCTAAAAATTGGATATAGCCAAGAAAGTGGCAGTGTTAAAATTAAATGAGGTTAAGCTGCGCCGCCTGAAAATGTTTTAGTTAAGTTGCAAAATTCATCGTCACTTCATTTTTATTTAGGATTTCAGCACTAAAACTGCTGCTCATTGGCGTTACACAGAATAGGTGGACTAATATCACGGATGGTCTAGTTAATAGTCATGATTGCCACAGGCTTTTCCACGACATAAAGGGAAGGTGCATTAACGTTGTAGCACCTCATGGTCAGGCTGATAAGCTGTTCACTGCCCCATCAGCACAGTGAAGAGGTGGACGGGGAAACAACACTTACAAGTAGTGATGGCAGATCATAGACAGAGAGAGGGAGAGAGAGAGCCCGTAGGTTCTCCGATGAAGCTCTCGAGGCATTGGTCTCCGCGGTGGAGAGGAGGCAGGCGGAGCTATGCCCACAAACTGGCAGGAGGCCCTTGCCAAACACATCCAGGACCATATGGCGTGAGATAGTGGAACAGGCCGCGGCCAGTGTTGTTGTCCCCAGAACCCACACACAGTGCCCAAAGAAGTGTAATGACCTCATACAGGTGCTCAAGGGTGAGTGAAAGTTTCAGCAAATGCCACATACCAGCATCTGCACCACAAGCTTCACATGCTGTTCAATGCACCACACCCCCAGCGCTCACAAAGCAACAGTCTCCACCCATCAACACTTGTATCCACATCTCACACCTTGCACACAATGACAGCTATTCAATTATGGTAGGCACATCACCCAAACACATTGCACTAAACTCACTCAACACTTCTCTTTCTCTTGCAGGCCAAGGTCGCACAGAACAGGAGGAAGGGGCCAGGTGGACCTTCAACATGTAAACCAGCTTGAGGAATGTGTGCTGGAGATCATTGAGCACCATGCGGTAGAGGCTACAGTTACTAGTGAAGTTCAACCCTTTGGGGACAACAACAGTATGGTCATTCCTAATCCTTCTTCTCATATCCCACTTCTCTCTCCGCCCACAAAATGTTCTCATTTCAAGCTATTCATGTTGTATGCATGCGTTTCTGGTTGGTGAGAAGATGAGGAGGAAGAAGACACCGCGTCACTGCATCTCACTTGCAGACACCATCTCAGATACCCGCATTATGCGAAATTTAGAGGCTAGTGTAGAAGCAGGATCTGTACTGAGTGATGCACTGAGCATACTTGGGGTACTGGCGGGGGAAAGGGTAGCTCGGGGGCCAGCTCCCGGGAATGCTAGATCGTGGGCGAGATCAGCTACACAGGACTCAATGAGGACCTCGATGGGGAGGCCTTCAGAAGAAGGGTGATGGGCATGCACACAGAAAATATGCAATGGCAAGGGTGCCCGAGAGCCTCTCGGCAATGGCAAGGAACATAGAGGAGTCCGCTTCCAACATTGCACGGAGCTCTGCACAGAGCATGGAGCCAAAGATTTCCAGTCTGGAAATTATCGTGCACTTCCAGAGAGACCGTGGCGACCCAAACGTAATGGCGCACAAAATGGGAAATGCCGCAGCTTCCATTGCAGCACAGGCAGAGGCGATCCAACATCTTAGTGCTACAGCTTGGTGCCATCCAAACTCAGACTGTTATAGAAACATAGAAACATAGAAAATAGGTGCAGGAGTAGGCCATTCGGCCCTTCGAGCCTGCACCGCCATTCAACAAGATCATGGCTGAACATGCAACTTATAGTCTCAGCTTGAGGCCCACCACGTTCAGACTGCTCTCATGCAGTCTCAGTGTAATGCCACCTAAATTCTCACCACTGTCATGCAGTCCCAGCTTAAAGTCACCCAAGCTCTGACTACTACCATCATGGCTGTGTTGCCCACCAACGATAGGGGCTTGCAGGGTTTCACAGCAGGCCTGCAATCTATGCTCCAACAGATTAGAAACATAGAAACATAGAATGGAGTTGGCCATTCGGCCTTTCGAGCCTGCACCACCATTCAATATGATCATGGCTGATCATGTAACTTCAGTACCCCATTCCTGCTTTCTCTCCATAACCCCTTGATCTCTTTAGTCGTAAGGGCCACCTCTAACTCTCTTTTGAATATATCTAACAAACTGGCCTCAACAACTTTCTGTGGTAGAGAATTCCATAGGTTCACAATTCTCTGAGTGAAGAAGTTTCTCCTCATCTCGGTCCTAAATGGCTTACCCCTTATCCTTAGACTGTGACCCCTGGTTCTGGACTTCCCCAACATCGGGAACATTCTTCCTGAATCTAATCTGTCCAATCCCGTCAGAATTTTATATGTTTCTATGAGATCCCTTCTCATTCTTCTAAATTCCAGTGAATATAAGCCTACTCGATCCAGTCTTTCTTCATATGTCAGTCCTGCCATCCCGGGAATCAGTCTGGTGAACCTTCGCTACACTCCCTCAATAGCAAGAATGTCCTTCCTCAGATTAGGAGACCAAAACTGTACACAATATTCCAGGTGTGTGGCCTCTGCAACTGCAGTAAGACCTTCCTGCTCCTATACTCAAATCCTCTTGCTACGAAGGCCAACATGCCATTTGCCTTCTTCACCGCCTGCTGTACCTGCATGCCAACTTTCAATGACTGATGTACCATGACACCCATGTCTCGTTGCACTTTCCCCTTTCCTAATCTGTCACCATTCAGATAATATTCTGCCTTCCTGTTTTTGCCACCAGTGGATAACCTCACATTTATCTACATTATACTGCATCTGCAATGCATTTACCCACTCACCTAACCTGTCCAAGTCACCCTGCAGCCTCTTAGCATCCTCCTCACAGCTCACACTGCCACCCAACTTAGTGTCATCTGCAAACTTGGAGATTTACACTCAATTCCTTCGTCTAAATCATTAATTGGTGGGAATGCTGAGGTGCTGCCCTGGGGAAGTGACAGTAGGTCAGTGGAGCAGGACCCTGCTGTCTTCTCTCAGGATGACAACATTCCTCTTTCCACCACTTCGCCAATGCCCTCACTGCTGCCAATGAGCCACCTATCTCAGACTGCTGCCACTCGTGCCGAGGTGATGCAGCCTACAGCCGGGCCTCCTAGAACCATAGCTCGAGTTCATCCTGCAAGGCCATCTGCAATCTCCCTCATTGGAAGTCAGCAGCCTTGCAGCAGCCATGCTGCAGCCACCGGAGGAGCATTCCGTAAGAGCACTGGAATAGGAAAAGCCATATGAAAGACCAACACTAAGGGGCCGAAATTGCCCTCCGCCCCAAACGTTGCGCACTTACCATTTTGTGAGTGTTCTGTCCACCCCAATGCATGAGGCAAATAATCCGACGAAATTCAGGAATTTTCTTTCCTGGTCGGAGAGGCGTTGCAGTCGTCAGTGGGGTGGAAGTTGGTAAGGGGTCGGTGCGTGCCCAACGAGGCAGGAAAACTGGTGGTGCGGTAACCCGTTCACGCCGCTTCCGGCCTGGGGACAGTTTCGGTCTGGTCGACCTATCCATCTGGCCCCGGTCGGTAAGGCCTCTTCGCTGCCTCTTAGAGGCAGGGATGGAGCTCATGGAGGGGGCAGTTTCAGCCCCTAAGGGGTGATTAGTTGATAGTATAATTATAAATATGTGTCTTGTGATTGTTGATACATTTATTAATTGTGTTTGGAATCTTTTGTGGTGTGTCTCATTTCAGCTTTGTGCCCAGGAGAGCAATGTGATATTCTGTGATACAGGGACAGTATGATGGGATGTGATGTGCCACGGTGATCTTGACTGCCACTGGGAGAGCTGTGTTCACCCTGATTTCAAGCTGCAGGTCTGGTTTCAGGTAGTGGCAGAATTCTGTGACCAGCTCCTTGTTGAAGCGGAGCCTCCTAAGACACTGCTCCTCACTTAATTGAAGGTAGGAGATGTGTTGTCGGAAGATTCTAGGTGAGTAAGGCCTCCTGTTGAGAGCCCTCATTGCCCTCCTCCTCCTGCCTTGTGTGCAGGTTCATGCCTCTGCTCCCTCTGCAGTAAACCCTGGAGGGCGAGGTCGACTGCCAGTACAGCTCCATGACTGTGAGCGGGTGTTGGAGCAGAAGCCTTTAGAAGATAATGAGGGACTTCTTCACTTGAATCAAGACTCCCCATTACCAAAAAGCCTTGAAATAACTAAAGAAATCGGTTTCAGTTGCAGGAAGTGGTCAAACCATGTCAGGTGCAACTGATTGGTGATGGTGTCTTTAAATATCACTGCTGCAGCGTGCTTCCTGCTGCTAGGCCTTATACACCACTGACCTCACATTAAATCTCACTGGCGCTTGTCATTACCGGCAGTTTCCAAATGGCCTGCGCTGATGAATCCACCACCAGCTGGTGGAAGAGGGTCGGCCGCTGTCTTTTCACCATTTCATGGTGGGAACGGCCAGCTCTAAGGTCTTCAATTTCTCCCCCTTACTCCAGAATGCTGATATTTAGAGTGGATAAAGAGCAAGTTTCATCTGGGGTAAATCTTTACTTCAGTCTCCCCGTTATGAGGTGAGTAAACGCAATTCCACGTCACTAATATAGCAACATCACAGTATAGCTCTGCGTTGCTTTTCTAATCAAATAGATTGTAATTTTCCACAAGCTTCTGGTACAATCACACTATCATTTCATCATCATAGGCAGTCCCTCGAAATCGAGGAAGACTTGCTTCCACTCTAAAAGTGAGTTCTCAGGTGACTGTACAGTCCAATACAGGAATTACAGTCTCTGTCACAGGCGGGACAGATAGTGGTTGAAGGAAAGGGTGGGTGGGGAGTCTGGTTTGCCGCACGTTCTTTCCACTGCCTGCGCTTGGTTTTTGCATGCTCTCGGCGACGAGAGTCGAGGTGCTCAGCGCCCTCCCGGATGTACTTCCTCCATTTAGGGCGGTCTTTGGCCAGGGACACCAGGTGTCGGTGGGGATGTTGCATTTTATCAAGAATGCTTTGAGAGTGTCCTTGAAAAGTTTCCTCTGCCCACCTTGGGCTCGCTTGCCGAGTAGGAGTTCCGAGTAGAGTGCTTGCTTTGGGAGTCTTGTGTCAGGCATGCAAACAATGTGGCCTGCCCAATGGAGCTGGTCAAGTGTGGTCAGTGCTTCGATGCTGGGGATTTTGGCCTGATCGAGGACGCTAATGTTGGTGCATCAATTACATTATCATTTATATTATCAATGTACTGTGTAATATTCAGAATAAGTTTAGCATCTGATTACAAAGTTTATCCATCCAATAAAATAACCAAAACCACACATACAGGAATATAAATCGGTCTGCTTTGTGCCCGCTGTTTGGGCATAACATGGGTGCAGGGCATAACAATTTAGTAGTTGGGCAGCCTGTGTCCAAATGGTGCAGACTTTGGTCCCACAGCTAACTTTATGGAGCCCTATTTTTAGACAGGCGTTAAGCCCCTTAAACGTGTAAATTCGGAGCCTAACATCTGTGAGAGGATCCCCACTCAAAATTTGACAAGGCGTACCCTGACAGATCGCAAGTTCGGAATTTAACACATGCGATCAATTTCAAAGGCGGTATGATGGCATAGCCTGAGTACCCCATCATACTCTCTGCAAAATAAGCCCTATAGTGAATAATTTCAGGAACATAATCATATTCCTCGATTCCAATGTTATTTCCGAATGTTCAAGCTTTCTTCTTGCAGCTTGTGATATCATTAGAACCCTTTAATTAAATTATAGCCTTGCAACTCACTCTTTGTGATCCATTATTCTAACAAATCTTCCAGATCTGACGAAAGTAAAGTGTATAATTAATAAGTGAGTAGGATATCACAGCAATTGATGGGATTTCAGATTTTTTTCTTTTGATGTCTATTTGCAGGTGAATACTGACAGCTTGTGAAAATATTGCATTTATTTCTCTCTATCTTGGCACAGATGTGCCCTCGAGGCCTGATTCACACAAGCCGCCAGAAAAAGAAATAAAAATGAAGATTCTTTGCAAAAATGTGAAGGAAGTGTGAAGTAGAATTGCAAGACTCACTTAAAATGTCAACAATTTAAATATTTTTTGCAACAAATTATAAATATTGTAAATGCAATGATCCTTTGACAGTAATGTTTTGTACCCAATCTAAAAACAAAAGATTTTTTATAAATGATAATATAAGGACATTATCAGATATGTCCAACTAGTTTTAACACTTTGTTTAATAGTATAGAGGAAGGTTTCCTCCATGAACTTTGTGCTGTGAAATTATGAACATGTTCCTTACAAACAGGGTCCACATAGAACACAGATGAAATCTTAGCTTAAGTTTGGGAAACCACAAACCACTTGCATAGAAACATAGAAACATTGAAAATAGGTGCAGGAGTAGGCCTTTCGACCCTTCGAGCCTTCACCACCATTCAATAAGATCATGGCTGATCATTCACCTCAGTACCCCTTTCTTGCTTTCTCTCCATACCCCTTAATCTCTTTAGCCGTAAGGGCCATATCTAACTCCCTCTTGAATATATCCAATGAACTGGCATTAACAACTCTCTGCGGTAGGGAATTCCACAGGTTAACAACTCTCTGAGTGAAGAAGTTTCTCCTCATCTCAGTCCTAAATGGCTTACCCTGAACTGTTATAGTATTTTCTAACTTTAGGGAACGCCACATTCAAATTTTGTGTTTCTACTTTATAATATTCTGCATTGGAAAGCCATAAACTATGCGGTATTATGGTCTGTGTGGCAAAAGTGCAGTAGTTTTGTTGGCTTGGAGGCTGTCCTTTTAAATCCAATCCTAATGCGTAAAGGACCAGAAATGCCAAGATTTTTGGGAGATAAAAGTAGAATATTTTTGGAGTTGGAGTCAGAAGTTGGTGTGTAAATCAGACAAGTCAGACCCATGCCCCTTCTAAAATACATTCTAAATTCCGATGGAAATGAAGGTTGGCCGAAAGGCACCGGTCCCAAAGTGGTGGACTGGATAATGAGGGCAAAAGTTGAAATTCAGACACTTATGGCCAGATATGCACCTGACTCAACTAAAGCCTGAGGGTTAAGTTAGCAGAATGACTTGCCAAATCAGGAAGTAGCCGAATTAATCGGTTTTGACTCCTCACAAACATGACTGAAGTGATTATAAAAAGGGGACATCAGAGAGGTATGCAGGATATATCTACACAGAAGGAGAAAAAGATCAACTAAGGTGTACTCTTCCACCAGACCCTACAGAGCCTGTCACTCCCTTCACAATGTATGCTTAGCAAAGGGAGCAATGTTTCAGAAAGAACTATGTGTCCCATTGCAAACCAATCTCTATATATACTCTTAAACACAAAAATCTAACCAAGAATAGATATACTTCTGAACACTATCACAAAGGGGTTTTACTATGCACACACTAGACTGCATATCACAAAGTGGTTTTACTGTGCACACAAGTATTTACAAGTGCCTCCTTTTTCTGCCCATGCCTCTCTGTGCATCCTTATACCTATCCTGGTACTGCACCAAGATGCTATCTGAGGACTAAGGATGCCATTGGTGCTTGGCTATACTGTTGTATCAAGAAGTGGCCATGGTCTCAGGGCTTCTGCGTCCTGGGAGGATATTTCAACAGACTGTGTCACATACCACCAAAGACAGCCTGGTCCTGTATCATGCTATCTACATGAGCAGGCATCTGAGGGAAACTGACTGGAAAGGTTTCATCAGGAGAGAAATTGGCATCATGATGGTGGATTTTAGCTATGCCCCTTGTGCTGGGTCTGGCATTAGTGAGCCCAATGATTAGCAGTAAGGTATACCTGGTGGTGGCAGTTGGACCCTAAAAGATGGCACTCCAAAACTCTCAGAAGCCAGATGCTATTATTTTCTCAAAATGGATCCCTAAAGCTTCAAGACCAATGTTGAAAGCAACCACATTAGATAGAGTGCCGAGTTTGGAGGCCACTCTATCAAAGGGTGGATACAGATGTTCCTGGTGCTGCCACTCGCTCTAGGTAGCATGACACTGTGTCAGGATGCCAAGGAACTTCACTGTGAGCCCTGCAATCTGACTCAGGTCCTTCCAGATGGCCCTCAGTGTCTCCATGTGGGTGTGATGCTCATCCAGCATCCTTCTATTTAAAAGCAGGACCCTCTGAATCTGAGTCCACAGTTTGTAGCACTAGGGGAAGAGTTCTTCGGAACCTCAGATCCACATTTTCAGATTTCACTTGCACTTCCGATACGCCTGTGTGTTCTGTCTCACTGACTGAAGAACCCTGACCAGAAGCATTACATTGTCATGGGTGGACTTTTTATGGGCTGGTGAGTGAAAGAGAAAAAAAATAATGATTGCATGGGTGAAGATACTGTAGGGCAGAATGGATAATGCACAGTAGAATGGCAAAGTGGGAATATAATGCAATGCAGAGATATAATGATATATGATCAGAATGTCCATTGTGCTTTATTATGCATAAAGTCAAAGGAAGTTAAAAAAAACATAAGTAGGGTTTAGGCAGGTCCAGTTGTCCTGGTGTAACCATAGAGTAGTAACATTAATGCAAGAGCTTATAACAGCCTAAGTTATTACTAAAGTAACCGTATTCTCCTGCAGTGAGACCCATCTGTTCTTTGAGCACAAAGACATCATCATGTTACAATATTACAATGCTTTGTGAATATTTTGTGTCAACCAGGGCTCATTATGAAGACAGCAACAAGGTTTCTTTGATCAGTGAGGAGAGGAGAGAGGTGTGTGCAAAAGATTGCAATTTACAATGTGATGATTTTCAATACGTTATAATGGGCTAGACATTCCACTTTCTGGCTAAGGCCGAAAAAAATGGGCCTTGTTCCAGCGATGCGGGACCTATCGCCCGTGCTGATCGCCGGCTCAAGGCCCATTTTTTTTTTGCGATTTTCCACTCGGCCTTACCCCAGCGATGTCAAATGGGCAATGCCCAAAGAAAACGGAAGTGAATGAAAAAAAAAGCTTCCCGAGCAACGCATTACTGCGCATTACTGCGCATGTGCAGGTTGATTTTATTTTCAGGTTGATGCTCCTTCCCGCGTTTTGGGAGGTCAGGGGTCATCACACATGCTCAGAAGCTCTGTGAGGGTCGGGGAGAGAGAGAGAGAGAGAGAAAGTATTTTGTGGTCTGAAATAAACTCATATTAATCGACATGGAAGCAACACTTGAGAGGCTTAGGGCCAAGCTTTTCAGCGAGGAGGCCAATGAGGCCCTCGTGAATGTTGTCAGCACCAGGTGGGAGGATCTGACACAGGGTGTGCATGGGAAGCCTCCACCCCGTGCATATCGGAGGATTTGGGCAGAGATTGCCGACGTGGTCACGTCGGCATCTAATGAAGCCCGGACACCGGACCAATGCCGCAAACGTTGGAACAGCCTACTGGCAGCTGCGAGAGTAAGTTGAAATTTATAATGATCTAAATAGTAACAAGAATCTGCAATGTTATTTGGTTACATTTAAACATAACTAAATTATGAATAAATTTATGCAAGCCAGCATAAAGTTAAATGTTGTAATGTGAAATATGCAACGTAATGCTAATTTTTAATAGAACATTTTAATCTGTCGGTCTTATATGTCTTCAATGCCTTAAATCGCCTGATCCATTTGCTTATGCCATGCAATGTTATCGTATCATTTACAGAAGAAGATCTCAATCAATAATTGGGAGCAATGCAGGACGGGCGGGGGCTCTGCCATGTTGCACACTCTAACTGCCTACGAGGAGCTCGCGGTGGCCTTGCTGGGGCCAGAATGCCGTTCGGTCCCATCTTGTGTTGTGGCCGAACCCACCCTTGAGACCTGTGAGTAATGAGAAATGTGCATTGTTCAATGTGTGAATCATTAGTAAATACTGAAAATATCGTAGTTACACATGTAATGTTATGCAATTAAAATGTAATTTGATGTTATGCAATGTTATGCAATTACAAAGTAATATTATGCAATTATATTATAATCTGATATATAATGGTGATGTACTATAGATGTTCGAATGAGGTCATGTTAGGTCATGTTAAAACTTGTGATCACCTGTGCATATGAGGTAAAGGAAAGCATTGCAATGTTTTGACTTTGAGAAAAATTGTAATGCAATGATTTGAATAGGTAATCGTTGTTTATCAAATCAAAGGTTAAGTGGTCGTTGAGTCAGTGGAGTCCACTACCACTGAACTGTCTCCAGCATCGCAGGAGGCTGAAGAAGAAGAGGAGCCACTGCAAACTCCTGCCGCTGTGCTTCAGCAGGAGGAGACGGAGTCGGAAGAAGAAGAGATTTTTTTTGTGGGGGGGTAAACAACCTGCGGCCATCTCGGTTGAGATGGAAGAAGCACCGGGACCAAGCGGTGTGGAGGTGGTGATGCCAAGGCACGTCACATTGCAAACACCGACCCCACGGAGGTCCGGTCAGTGTGGCAAGCAAGCGCCTGCCTTGGAGGGCCAGACGGAGAGCTTTATTTCCCTGTGCCGGGAGACGGTCGCGATTGGTCGCGACCTTATCCATGGGTTCAAGGGATTCTCTGTGAACTGGAGCCAGTTCTCTGCGAACTGGAGCCAGTTTCCAGCATCCTGGAACGAGTTCTGCCAGAACTTCTCCAACTGGTCTTCTGAGCAGTCACTGACTGCAAGGGAGACCTTGGAGGCTATTCGGCAGCAGACAGCTGCAACCAATGCCCTACGACATGCGTTGCTGGCTGGACACGGCGCTGCACCCCAAGGTGTGGTGTCTGCTCGCAGCAATACTCCTAGCACAGAAGTGAGTATGGAGGGCACAGTTCCTCCGGACTTGGAAGTAGAGTCTCAGGCTTCCGTTTCCTCTCTGTCACCTCCACCACGGCAGGAAATCTTGACATCCCACTCTGCACGACGTCTTGGTGTCGATCTGCGTAGACCAAAACGGGCGGATGGGGTGCGAACATGGGGTGGGACAGGATCTGGAGGGAAACGTGGCCGCAGGTAGGGAGGGGGGAGTCCTTCTCTATGGTTCACTTGTTTTAAAATGTTCACTTGCTGTTATCAATTTATTATACTCTTGTTATTGTTATTGTTATTGTTATTGTTACTAAATTGGCCAATTGTTAGTTCAATAGTTAAAATGTTCACTTGTTCACTTGTTATCATTACTTAACTGTTCACTTTCCATTCTTTCTGAAATGGTCACTTGTTATTGTTACTGAAATGGCCACTTGTTGTCATGACTGAAATGGTCACTTGTTAGCATGACTGAAATGGCCACTTGTTCTTTAAAATGTTCAATTTATTCTTCTTCTAACGTTTTGGGGATTTTGAGGGAAGGGTGGGTTGGTGCGGGGGTGGGGGGTTGGAGGGAGGGTGTTGTTCATTAGTTCTTTAAAAAAAATTATGTTTGTTAATAAAAAAAAAATTTCTACAACTTTTGTACCTTCTCTATTATTTACATAAGTTTTACAATATACAGTTCTTAATGCAGATTTGTTTGTTTATTCTATTTCACTACGGAATATCATTAAATAACTTCAGTGCGTAAAAGCTGTTTAATAAATAATTCCAATATATAATGAGACCTACTTAGCATAGATAAGGTGATAATACTATCTTCCCTGTCCCAATTTTCTGAGTACAATTTGCATCAATTTTATTCTCTAAATAACTTAGAACAATTCTCCACCCTTCCTCAGAGGCTAAAAATGGCCATTTTCATCTCTAAGGCCCTGAAAAAGCAACTATTTTTGAGCACTCTTTTGGGCCTTGCATCGGCCCAGCGAAGTGCATGCTAAGTGCTGAAATTTGGGATGGGCCTTGTGTGGACGTTCATTTGGTCGATCATCTCAGCGATCAAAGTGGAAACTTGGGGGCCTATTTTTCCGGCGATATTTTGGGCCTAGTTTCCACTTTTTGCTCAAAATGGGCGATAGAGGTCCATTTTGGGTGATAGATGGGCCACAGATGGGCGAAGTGAAGCGGAAAGTCTAGGCCAATATTTCTGACATCTGTTACTTAAGAAATGCCAACAGGATCATTTATCAATACTGTATGCTGTCAGTTTAATTACTGCTATTATAAAATACCTCCATGCATTCAGTCCTATGATCTTTAATAATGGTTACCTACCGAGCATTCTGCTGATTCATAACAGTCTGAAGCCTGTTCTGCCCATTGAGGTGAACAGGATGAGAATCATTCTGATTCAAATGGTTAAACAATTTAATGTGGATCAGTTGTTAAATGGATTATGGCAGAATTTATTGTTTGGATAAACTGGTGATAAAAATAAGTTTTATATATGAAAATTAATAGGTCTTGCCTACTTAATAGGTAATAGTTCTTAATATTTGCACATGGTGAGTTAGCTTGACTCTACTCATGGTTAAGTTTTATATGCAGCTCAATTTTATAATTGTTACCCTCTCTGAGAATGGTGTTTAAAGGAGTCTTCTGTATTTGAACACAAATTCCAATGCCAAGTTTGAAGAAATTAGATACACTATAGGACTTCTCGAACGTTGTCAGTGATGATAGCCAGAAGGACTTTGATTATAAAATGGAATTGTATTGCCATGAACAGGACTGAAGTAACTCATAATTACCTCGGAATCATTATATCCAAGACTTTTTTTAACGATAAAACAGCAACCCAGTTTACACAGGAAATAGAGTTAGCAGAAATGGTAAACCATGCTTCTAACCATCTACCAGGACCTCCAATAGTCGATATAATGGAGCCAAGATCTGAGAGAAAAGTGTGTGTGTCTAGTGTGCATACATAAGCAAATGTGTATATGGCTGGAGTTGGTGCAACAGCTCAGCTGTACCTATTGCTCATACGAGAGATGGGGGCTGGGTTTTAAGAAAACGCGACTGTCCTGTTTGTGAGTGAAGCCATGTATTAAGATTACAACTGACATGTATGCACATAGAGCCTTGTTAGATGGAACAGCTATTCAATGTGTGCAAGGGAAACTGGTACAATATGCTATTGTTATTTTGGAATTTGGTGACAAGAGGATAGAATGGTTCAATTCCAGTTCTACCACCATATGAATTCCATTTTTCATAACTGTATATTCCAGTTTTTTTTGCAACTGGGAATTTTTTAAGGTGTACATGCAGCTCACAACTGAACGTATTACAAAATAGAACATCATGTGCGTCATCCTGTCATTATACAATGCATTATGAGGTTCACAATCTGGCACCCAACCTCATTTACACTTGTATATTGTAGATAGTTTAAAGGCAAACTATATCAAAACCAAGGGCCTTTGGTTTTCTTTTCTACTTTATCACAGATCAGAGAACAGCCGTTCAAGAGGGTAGCTCACCACCATATTCTCAAGGGCAATTGGGGATGGCCAATAAATACTAGCCTTGCCAGCGACACCCACATCCGGAGAATGAATAATAAAAAAAAATCAAGAAAATTTAATTAGTAACATTAAGATTTTTATAACTTGGAAAATAGCAGATTACTACAGCAACAACTTATATTCATATAGTGCCTTTAATGTAGGAAAATGTCCCAAGGCGTTTCACAGGAGTTTTATAAGACTAAAATTCGACACCGAGTCACATAAGAAGAAATTAGGGCAGATGACTAAAAGCTTGGTCAAAAAAAGAAAGAGAGGTAGAGAGGCGGAGAAGTTTAGGGAGGGAGTTCTAGAGCTTAGGGCCTAAGCAACAGAAAGCATGGCCACCAATGGTTGAGCGATTATAATCTGGGATGCTCAAGAGAGCAGAATTAGAGGAGTGCAGGTTGTGGCTGTAGGAGATTACAGATAAAGGGAGGGGTGAGGCCATGGAGGGATTTGAAAACAAGGATGAGAATTTTGAAATCGAGGCGTTGCTTAACCAGGAGCCAATGGAGGTCAGCGAGCACACGAGTGATGGATGAACGGGACTTGGTGCGAGTTAGGACACCAACTGGCTGACCTCAGGTTTACATGGGGTATAACGTGAAGGCTCGCCAGGAGTGCATTGGAATAGTCAAGTTTACAGGCAACAACGGCATGGATCAGGGTTTCAGCAGCAGATGAGCTAAGGCAAGGGCGGAGACGGGCAATGTTATGGAGTTGGAAATAGACGGTCTTAATTATCCTGCGGATATGTGGTCAGATGTTTATTTCAGAGCCAAATATGACACCAAGGTTGCAAACAGTCTGGTTCAGCCTCAGAAAGAAGCTAGGGAGAGGGATGGAGTCGATGGCTAGGGAACGGAGTTTGTAGCAGGAACCAAAGACAATGGCTTCAGTCTTCCCAATATTTAATTGGAGAAATTTCTTCTCACCCAGTACTGGATGTCGGACAAGCAGTGTGATAATTTAGAGACTGTGGAGGGGTTGAGAAAAGTGGTGGTGAGGTAGAGTTGGGTATCATCAGCGTACATGTGGAAACTGTTTTCGGATGATATCACCAAGGGGCAACATATAGATGAGAAATAGGAGGGGGCCAAGGATAGATCCTTGGAGGACACCAGAGGTAATGATGCGAGGATGGGAAGAGAAGTCGTTGCAGGTGATTCTCTGGCTATGATTAGATAGATAAGAATAGAACCAGGCAAGTGCAGTCCCACCCAGCTGGATGATGGTGGGGAGGCGTTGGAGGAGGATGGAGTGGTCAACTGTGTCAAAAGCTGCAGAAAGGTCGAGAAGGGATAGTTTACCTTTGTCACAGTCACAAAGGATATAATTTGTGATGTTGATGAGTGCCATGTCGGTACTGTGGCAAGGGGGGTAACCAAATTGAAGGGATTCAAACATGGAGTTCTGGGAAAGATGGGCATGGATTTGGGAGGCGACAACATGTTCAACGCCCTTGGAGAGGAAAGGGAGATTGGAGATGGGATGGTAGTTTGCAAGCACTAGTGAATGTTAACATAGTTGCTCTTTAATGGTTAAAGACTAATGGTGTTTTGCCACCTTTTTCCACTTTAATGGTTCAATTTTTCCGACCAGGTCGGGAGGGAAGCAGGTGACATCGTGTGTGGATTCGAACGCCGCTCCAGGCTCCATGTCAGTTTCCCTCACGACTTTCCCGTGATTGGGCTTGTTAAACCTGCCCGAGGTTCCTGGCCAATTAAAAGGAACCAGATCTGATGATGTAATCTGATGACATGTCATCAGCCGATTTCCTTAAAGTAACCATGCCCACATTCATTTTGACAGTTGTGCTGCCGTTGTTCTACAGCATTGAGGTGCTGCAAACACTGATAAGCAGTGCACAAAATTGCACAGCTGCACCCAGGTTCTCCCATGACTCCCTCCACATTGCTTCTCTTCCCTTCCAATGGGCAGAAGAGACCTCCCCAGGTCACCAATGCAGCCTGTTTGCACATTTTATAGGAGGGCACATGCAGGGATATCTTCAGGAGGACCTGGCTGCAGTGGTGCAAACCTTTCAATGATCAAGAAATGTTACTGCAAAGCCACAATGAACTTCATCCTAAAATGTCATTCGTCACATCCCCATCACTCTGCCTTCACTACACTATTCCTGCACATCCTTACTCTCACCAACTTACCTTGCACCTCCATCCATCCCTCTCTCTCTATCTACATTATCACATTCCTATCTAATTAGCCACCCCTCGCACTCACCTTCACCCTTGTACAATCTTACCAACTAAGAACACACAAGGGTAGGCACTTGGGTCTTTTAGTCAATGTTCATGTCAAGTTTCTATTAATGTGTTGTCAAACAGTTAAATCTTTATTTGCAACACTTTGCCTTCTTGGACAGATTTGTGTGCTCCTTTGGAAGTGGCTTAGTGAGTTGTAGTGAATGGTGAGACATAATGGTAGCCTGCATAATGGTGATGAGTATGAAAGGAATAGCTTGGGGATTGTGGGGATATTTTATGACGCTGGTGTGGGGTGATACCAACCTGGCACATCATGTGGCAGCCAGGGTGTACAGCATCAAGTGAAATAAATGTGGCCCTGTGCAGCATCAGGTGATTGCACAGAAGATTGGTGTTATTGTTGGTGCTGCTGGTGTGTCTGGTGATGTTGGTGTTAGGGCTGATTGTGGTGGAATTCTGAGGACCAAGGTGAGATATTTTCAAGGGCACTGATGCTGATGGAATAGATGGCAGCTGAAATTGAGATGACAGAAGTGATGTCAAATGTGAGAAAGGTTGTACCAAGGGCTGAGCCAGGCCAGGTAGTTATCTTTAAAGTGTGGAAATGTTGTCTTTTGACAGAATTTTGCTTCAGCTTTCATCAAGGTTACCGACAGCGGCGATTGTTTGGTTCAGGTTCAGGACGCATTTCGTCACCCGGATCCGACTTTTGTACGCCGCCACGGAGTGTCTGATTAAGGTTAATGGGTCTTTGACGGCACCCCCTCACTTTGGGAGAAGTGTGCGCCAGGGATGCCGCATGTCTGGCCAGTTATATGCCATCTGCGTGGAGCCTTTCCTGCACCTCTTGCGGAAGAGGTTGACGGGACTGGTTCTGCAAGGGCCCGGCGTGGAGGTTGCCCTCTCGGCGTACGCCGATGACGTGCTCCTCATGGTCGAGGATCCCATTGACCTGCGGAGGATGCGTGAGTGCCAGGCGATTTACTCGGCTGCATCCTCCGCCAAGATCAACTGGGAGAAATGTTCCGGACTCCTGGTGGGTCAGTGGCGGGTGGACTCCCTGCTGGAGGAGCACAAGCCTTTTACCTGGAGCACGACCCATATCCTCTATCTGGGAGTCTGCCTTAGCCCCGACGAGGAAGCCTGGCCAGCGAACTGGCAGGAGCTGGAGGCCAAAGTCGCCGCTTGCCTAGGGCGCTGGACAGGACTGCTCTGAGTGCTGTCCTACAGGGATCCTACAGTCATAAACCAGCTGCTGGCCGCTATGTTGTGGTACCAGCTGGTCACTTTGACCCCTCCCCCTGCGTTTGACACCAAGATACAGAAGAAGCTGGTGGACTTCTTCTGGAACAACAGGAAGCACTGAGTCTCTGCTGCGGTTTTGAGTCTCCCGCTTAGGGAGGCGTTGGTGTGCGTCAGCACCCAGGTAGCGACTTCCGTCTTCAGACCCTGCAGAGATACCTCTACGTTGAGCTCCCTCCTAGGTGGTGTGCGCTGGTGATATATTTCTTCTGCCAGCAGTATAGCCTCAATTATGACACGCAGCTCCTTTTGTGAGCCTGGGGGACATCAGGACCACCATGCGGGGGCTGCCTGTCTTTTACCAGGAACTCATCAGGATCTGGAACAGAGTTGCCACCAAACGCAGTTCTCCCCCATCTGGAGTGGCGGCTGTCCTGCAGGAGCTGCTGCTCATAAATCCGTACCTCCACGACCGCGGTTTTATGTGGCAGGTGTACGAGAGGGCTGTGGCTGGCGAGGTGACCAGGGACCTGCTCGATGGCGGAGGAGCGGGCTGGATGGCGCCAGACGTACTGGCATGGCGTCTAAACTGGGCCAACGTCCGGCGCGCAGCCAATGCCATCGAGTCGCTAAAAACAGCTCTGGGCCCTGACTCCGTTAGGTGTGTCGAGGAAGCTCAAGCACGTGGGGTGATCCCGTCCGAACTGACCCCCATCCGGATGGAATTCCTCATTGACACCAAGCCCCGTAACCTCCCTCAGGAGCCGGCGCCTCACAACTTGAGCCTCCTCGGGGAAATCTCCTCCGTGCCTTTCAGTTCTGCCATGGCACATCATCTTGCCATCTGGAGGAGGCAGGAGTCCCCAATGAAGTGCACTCTATTTGGGAGTCCTCCTCTTATTTATTGGGGACTTGGCCTGGAGGGTGTTGCACGGAGCAGTCCCGTGCAATAAGTTTTTAAGTCAGTTCACGGGCTCCCAGGCCGCCTGAACTTTCTGCGGTCTGGAAGAGTCCGTGTTCCATGATTTTATTGAATGTGCGAGGTTGCAGCCCCATTCCATTATTTGAAGGGGCTGCTCATCAAATTCTGGGTGCACTTCAGTCCCACACTCCTGATCTTTGGGCACCCTGTGCGGAGGGGAGCGGGCAGGTGTGAAGGCCTCCTCGTAGGACTGCTCCTGGGCACGGCCAAGGGGGCCATCAGCCGGTCCAGGCAGCGGGCAGTCGAGGGGGTCATTCAGCCCGACTGCCTGCCTCTCTTCCACGGTTACATCCGAGCCAGGGTATCCCTGGAGATGGAGCACACGGTGTCCACCGGTACGCTCGCAGCCTTCCGTGAGAGGTGGGCACCGGAGGGACTGGAGTGCATCATCACCCCCGGCAACCAAATTTTAATTTGATTTCAAATGTCTAAAATTTAATTTGTTTATTGTGTCGGTTTTAGTGCACCCCCTTCCTTTTAGCTGGGGGCACTTGTATAATTTGTGTTTTTAGTGCCCTCAAAAAAACAAAACAAATGGGCACTTGTTTGAAAATGTTTGGAGTGTCCTCCCCTTTAATCAGAGGGCACATGATTTAATGTTTTATTTTGTTCACAACAAAATAGTTGTAACGAGGAGGTGACAGTGGATAGAGAGTATACTCCAAACACTTCCAAACTGCATAAAGCCTAAAAGTATATTCCAAATCCTGAAGGCTTCAGCTTCTGAAAGTGAACAGCTGTGAAATGGTAGCTTTTAAACCAGTTATGCAGCAGTCAACTATTCAAAGCAAGTCACTGAAAACCCAACGTAGTTACCTGACATGATCCCCGAGTGAAGGGAACCTCATGAGAAAGTTGGAGAAATGATTAGTAGCTGGTAAAATGCTGCTTAAATACTTATAAACACTCTCTTAAGTATTTCAATTGGCTCATCCGCTGCTTAGTGCTGGGTCTGTGAAGCGCAATACTTATACTTATTTCTCTACATTAAGTAGTGCATGCCTGGCTATAGTGGGCCTCAGAGATTGTGCTCTCAGTCCTGTGCACTTTTACTTTAATACATAATTGGAAGTTATGATTTTGCAGAAAGTGAGGCAGATATCCACAAATTTCTTGCAGCACAGAGGGCATTCAGTATTTAAGGACCATTTCATTTCAGCAAATAAAATCATCCACCAATTAACAATAAAGGAAAAGAGGCTATACTGTACTGGCTAACAAGTTCATGGCATGGCAGTTATCTATCTGATGTGAGGGTGAAGCCCTACTCTGGAATGAGTTATTCAATTATAGATTCAAAAGACTGTACAAATCGGCAGCATGTTCCTGCTTTGTTTTTTGCGACACTATCCTTAATTTGCTCATTTTTCAATGAAATATTTCCTTTTAGATGCTTCGTGCTCAAGTTCTCTTCCAATATGAAAAAAACAATCACGACAGCTACATTTTACTTAAAAGGTCGGTCTGATTCTAACAAGTAAAAACATTATTATTTAGCCAACTTGCTTATTAACAAATCTGGGCTTTTCATGGCTTGATGTTTGAACTCATGTGCCACACCTACCCTGCTACATCATTATGATGATTCTGTCCATTGAACCCCCCCACCTCCCCGTCTTCCTCCCTAAAGAGGTTGAGCCCCTGAGTCAGGCTTGTCCACTAAGACTGGTTAGTCAAGGGTCCACATACTACAGAGGCAATAACCTAAATGCTTTAGCTTTCGATATGCTTTCAAATTATACTGCAGTCTTCTGTTTTATGTGGCATATTTTATGACAGTTTACCATCTGTACTGAGTCTGGTAATAGCTTACTGTGATTATTTACATATATAAGAAATCCACATCCATCTGCCAAGTACAACTGGCCCATAATGGGAAAACCCATTTTTCTTGGCTAAACAACTTGCTTACTTACAATCTGGAAACTGAGTCAAATGACTGATGACATACACTCTGAACATCTATAACTTACCATCTTAACTGCATGGATATAAAGGACAGGTAGTCCTTTTTCAGCAAAAACATGTTTGTAAAATCATCTCTACTAAAAGTATTATAATTTTGTACTTTGCATCTAAAGCACACCATTATTGGTAAATATAGTGTGAAGTATCCGATCATTGTTACGGTGAGAACATGAATGACTTAGACTTAAAATATTGTTATTTTGTAGTGTCCGTAAATGTTAAGGTTGTTTACGAATATATATGGACTAATACTACATTCATATTCCCAGGAAGAAGAAAAATAAATATTTTATTTAGTTGTCCCACAGCAATTTGGGCTCATGTACTAACATAAAACTGGAAGACAAAAGGCAGGAGTCAAATCCTCATTTAGTTCTAGCTGTCTGAATTTATATCTATTTCCTGGAATGAGAAGTGCATTCTAAGAGGTTACATTTGGCCTACTTATTGTGATTGAGCATGAAATTTCTGACCCGTTTGTCTCAATATTCCACAGTAACTGCAGCATATAAACATTTTAGAAGACTAGTGCTACATTAGTTAAAAGCAGTAAATGCAAGCCTCACCAGTTAACTGCAATGTAAATCACTGAAGCTGTAGGTGAAGGAGCTGGAAACAAAACTCTAAGGTTACAGGTCAATGATGGGCTCTAGACTTGACTTGGTGCATTAATTTTCTGTTAAGATTGGCTATTTCAACTGTGTGATACATAATTGGCCCAATACTACCTTCACAGTGCTGTGTAGCTTACCACTGCTTTTTGGTGACAGTTTGCAAGATGATTTTAAAGAAAAGATTACAACAGTTGTCTCAATTTTCCCCTTGCCTGGTGCTGCCACAAAGTGGCATCAACCGACTAAAGTGTCTTCTTTACATCAAGGCACCGCTCTCCATTCTTCTCTATCGTGAAAAAGCTGATTTTACTGAGATGTAAAGTACCTTGAGGGATAGGATGAGTGCTGCTGCACCATTTCTATATCATGGAAAAGATTGCACAAATGGAATACCAGAAATGTATTTCCTCCAACATTATACATATTTTATATATTTTTCCATTTCAATAATATTTGGAACTCCTTCTTCATAGTATCTGATAATCTTTGTCTTTTTTTTGTCTTATGAATCCACAACTAATAAATGCATTGGATAGATAATGGAGGAAAAATCAAGTTTGACCCTTTCCTTTATGCCTTTTCCACATAGCTGTTAGATTATCTTAATAGTGCCTAATAGTAGCAGCTCAGGTGTTAAAGGAGGGCCAATAACAATGCAGTCACAACTGTAAATTTTGTTCTACAGTTCAGCACAAACTCAACAACACCACCACAAATGAAAATAGTATTTATGATGTTATGTTGGGTGTTGGAAAAACTCAAGCCCAATGTGTTGTTCATCTCTAATAGCCCTGAATTTGTGGTCGGCGGTGATAGTCGATCAACATCTGCACTTGCCTGGTGTAAAGCCCCTTTTAGAAAGTTGTTTTGAAACGCTGCCCACGTAATTGTCCATGGATCCCGGGTCGCACCATTGTACATAAGCATACCTAAGATCACGTGGGGCAGGGCTCCTTTCACTTCCCAGCCAATCAGGAAACATAAAAATCTCTGATGGGACAGCATTAAGCTTTGCAGAAAGTCCAGCTAAGCAGCTGACCTTGTTTTATTTTTACAATTCCCACTGCACTTTCCAAAAGATTACTTAAGCATTTTTCTTCAATTCACATTTGTTTTGATAAACAATTTTGATATCAGGTTTCGACTTTTAAATTGCTGACTATTAAAAAACAACTAATTTTAAATACAAACAACTGGTAAGATGAATAAGTTTGAAGTTTTACCTAACACAGTAACTTGAAGTTATTTTGATTTGCACAGTTTAACCTAAATGCAATACGTTAATGTAATTATTAATACTTTGGTTTACTTTAGCAGATAGTTAATGTTTCTGGCCTCTGGCTAGGAACCATAAAACTCAATTAGGATGCTTTTTATGGGAATGTTCTCATCTTCCCTCCCCTTATGCCATGCAACAAGCTCCTTTCACCAGCACATTAGTTGAATGATGACTTGAAAGTCTATTCGGAACTTGACAGATCGCAAGTTTGGGATGTAGTGCGTGCGGAAATCCCGAATTTGCAGTCAATTTTATAGGCTGCAAATTCAGGGCTCTTCTATTCACCATCAAATGTCATACACACTTTGCGCTTTTAAGAATTTTTCATAGCATTATGATTGAATAGTAAATATTCTCTCTAACCACTGATAAGGAAAACTGCAACACCACATGTTCCCCTCTTCTTCATTACTTCCTAATAAGATCCATCAAAATACATACAAGGTAATGATGTTGAAAAATAACCTTAAAACATATGCAAGGTACATTATCCACCTGTGTTCATATCAATAGTACTGCTGTTTTACATCCTGTGGAAGTAATTGTTCTACAATTTTAGAACTCTAATGTAGCACAGATATTGCAATGTTCTATCTCTGATGTAACATTGTTACACTTTTTTATCAACAACATTGACTCAGCCAATTATAGAACCATTGGCTCAGGTAGTAAGCAAAATAATTTAATCTATTCTAAGTGGTTGGCTGAAGGAGAATCTATACAGCATTAACTTAATAAGAAATAGTCATGAATTTAGAAGGGGCAGATCCTGTCTTGCAAAATTCCTCGATTTCTTTGAGGACATTGAAGCTAAAGTGAATAGTGACACTCCATATGATATAAGGTCCAATTCATCTCTGCTTTAACCTCTAAGGAACACTTATTTCCCAGGTACAAATCAGAGGAAAAACAGCTGGAGACTTATAGGGGTCAATTTTTACTTTTATTGCCTGGCATTAACTGTGGCGGTTATTGGCCTCAGAATGGGGTCAGTAGTCTTACTGCCTCTTTAACAGCAACAAAGAGGCCAGTGACACTGTGAAAGGGGCCTATCGCTGGATGTACAAAGTGCCAGCCTGTCTCAAGAAGGAGGCCCCTTCTAACTTGCAAATAGGGGTCCAGGACCTCAATGCCATTTTCGTCTGGTATTGGTTGGAGCCTGCACCACGCACATGCCGACCACTGCCATTGGTGATGGAGGCTCAGCCAAGGTAAGTTTGGAATTATTTTGTGGGGTTTGGAGGAGCAGGAGTACTCCTCTGAATGCCACAAAAATAGTCTGGGCCGCTGCTGCCCCGGAACCCCCACCATCTTGTGATCGCAATCTCCCCGGCACTTACCTTGCTGGGGGTGGGACGGTCCGATATTGGGATCAAAACTGAAGCTGTCTCTTTACTGCGGGTATGGGCGTTTGGCCAACGCAGTCCATTAGTCGGTCACTCAAACCTTAAATAGACCCCAAGATGTTTTGTCTTCTCCACTTTCCATTAGTTCTGAGGATTTCCCATCGTACAGATGCAAATATTGAAATTACATGGACAGACTGTGTGTAATCGGGTTACTGCAGCTATTGTTTAGTTAAAACTAATAGATATTTTGGTCATACTTTCTGTTGTTAAAAGTTGTTCTCATAACAATGCATCTCGCTGCAACTAACATCACTACATAGATTTTTTACAGTAGTTTGATATACTAAAATAAAAAATGAAAAATGAAGACCTTGCATTTATATCGCACTCTGCAGAACCTCAGGATGTCTCAAAGCATTTTTAAAAAACAAATTATTTTTGAAATGGAGACACTGTTGTTTTGTTATACAAACATGGTAGCCAATTTGTACACAATAAGATCCCACAATAGCAATTCGGTGGATCACCAGTTAATCTGGCTTGGTGGTGTTGGTTGAGAGATGAATTGTGGCCAGAACACAAGGAGAATTGCCTTGCTATTCTTTGAAATGGTCCATGAGATCACTAATATTCACCTGAACAGACAGACAATGTCTTGGTTTTGTTTTTCATCGGAAGGACGTTATCTCTCACAATGCAGTACTTTGAGAGTAAAGGACTAATGTGTCAGTCTAGATTATGTGCTCAAGACCTAGAATGGGGCTTGAACTGACAACTTTCTGACTCCGATGTGAGAATGTTAGCACCAAGTCAAGCTTTCACTGAAGAGAGAAACGTCAAAGGTCTCTAGGCAGGGAATATGTGATCTCAGTGGTCCTATTCTCCTTAGCTAGATGTTGGGCAAAGTTGAGATGTTCAAATATGGGTGAATGATTAAAACGTAGAAATTGAAATTGTCTGTCTGTTGATGACACTCCAGACTGAATCAACTGCCTGCAGAGTTGTGTATTCTCTTTTTCAGAATGTATTCAATCGCCCGAAAATTGTGGTCGGAGGCTTCCTGCCAAAATGTTTTTAAGGTAAATACCTGGTGGTCCAGGAGAAACGTAGACTTGTGCTCCAAGGCCTAGATGTGAAATCCAGCGTAGGGGCCCACGTATTCCAGGAGCGTATGCGTATACTGCGATCACATGTACCTGGACCACCAATCACAATGTAGTATTCTCATTCATAGTAGTGGAAGCTCCGAGCTCCGATTACTATCAATGAGAATACCTCTAAAATCAAATAAAACATAAACATAAATTTTAAAAAGCTTCACTTTTTAAAAAATAAATAGAAATTGCATTAAATTAAATGTTTCAGAGAAAAATTTATTTTTTGGTAATTAAAAAAAAATGTTTTAATAGTGTTAAAAATAAACTTACCTCCATAGACAGGGTTTTCAATATAAAAATAAGTAATAACATTTATTTTTTCTATCTATTAAAACTCTTATGCTGCTAAAAGCAGGTCTTATGCTGGGGAAGATAGCCCAATTCTCCGCCCGCAAAGGCCCTTCTCCTGGGGTTGCATGCAATCTGTCAAAATAAATTTTGACAGATCGCAAATGCCGGTTTTAGGCGCATGCGTTTTGCACGCCTAAAACCGGTACCCGGAGAGACCGCAATTTACGGTCCATTATGTGGGTTGTTTTATATCCACACCTCTGGTATTATCTCACTGCTGACTCTCTGGAGTTGGGTGCCAGTTATATAAAGCATAAGGAAGGTGGGAGTGGCGTGCAGGAAATTGACTTTCATTTCCTTTCACTTTGTGGGATAGTTATTTTCTCTTGACTATTGCTAAAACAGTATTTAATTGACTGGTACCATTCCCTTCTTTTCCTGCATAGAATTACTTAAAGCATCCCCACTTCTGTCATGTATGTACTTTTGGGATCACTAGCCACAAGATGGCGGCCATTGGGCTACACGCACGTGTGTGCAACCCAAGTATAAAAGGCCAGCCATTTTGTATATTAGTCACGGTGGGCCTTAATGAAGCAGAGCCAAGGTCATACCACTTGGAGTTAAACAGTACTCAGTCGAACAGTTATTGCATACACAACATTTGGCGACGAGCCAACAAGAACCGTTGCATGCAAAAATGAGTACAATTGGATTTTGGAGCGATTTGCAGAAGGAGAAGATTGGGCAGACTTTGTGAGCCATTAAAGCCAGTTCTTCGTGGCCAACAAAATGAAGGAGGTCGGCGACGCAGATCGACGCCGGGCGTTGTTCCTCACGGTTTGCGGTCCAAAAATTTATGGTTTGATAAAGAATCTACTCCTGCCTGTGAGTCCAACAGAGAAGACATATGAAGAATTGTGTACACTGGTACAGGACCACCATAAGCCAGACGAAGGTATCATCATCTCGAGATACAGATTTTACACGCACGTTCGCTCAGAGGGCCAGAATGCGACGGAATTCGTTGCCGACCTGAGATGTCTAGCGGGGCTGTGTAAGTTCGGGGCTGTGTTGGCAGACATGCTGCGGGACTTCTTTGTAATCGGCATCAACCACGAGGTGATCCTGCGTAAACGACTGGCAGTGGAGACGTTGGACTTGAACAAGGTCATCACGATCGCTCAGTCATGCATGACGATGGATAGAAGCAGATATCAGTGAAAAATCGAAACTCGGCAAGTATTGTAAATATGATTGATTCGGCGTTCGGCGGAGCAACACATGGCAGGGCCTATCTGACTGCGTACGCAAAACCTGTGGCTGCCTAAAGTCCACCAGTGGGAATGCATCCGATTTCTCCATGTTGCCGTCGTGAGGGAAATCACCGGCACCAGCAGTGCTGATTTAAGCAATATAGTTGCAAAGGCTGTCTGAGAGTGGGGCATCTCCAGCATAAGTGTCCGCAGATGAGCAAGCGTGCTTTGACACACCAAGTGGAGGATGATGGTCAGACTAGCGCGGATCTGGATTCGCAATCCGAGATACCAAGGAGGAAGTGTATGGACTGTACTCGTTCCTAACTAAGAGCAAACCGATAATGATCAATGTGAAATTTAATGGGGTATCAGTATCGATGGAACTGGACATGGGGGCGAATCAATTGATAATGAGCCAGAGGGCATTCGACAAACTGTGGAATACTAAGGCTGTGAGGCCCAGGCTGAGTCCAGTCAATGCCAAGTTACGCACATACACCAAAGAACTCATAACGGTGATTGGCAGTGCCATAATTAAAGTGTCGTATGACGGTGCGGTTCACGAGTTACCGCTATGGATTGTCCCAGGCAATAGCCCAATGCTGTTCGGCAGGAACTGGTTTGAAAAAATCAGATTCAATTGGAACAATATCAGGGCATTGTCGTCGGAGAAAGATACATGTGCCCAAGTATTGAGCAAGATCTGGACAGATTCCAGCATGAAGGGATCATATCACCGATTGAATTTAATGAATGGGTTAGTCCCATTGTTCCTGTGCTGAAAAGTGATGGCACAGTCAGAATCTGTGGTGACTACAAGGCTACGATCAACTGGGTTTCGAAACAGGATCAGTAGCCGTTACCGAAAGCTGATGACTTGTTTGCAATGCTAGCCGGAGGGGAAGTCATTCACCAAACTGGACTTGACGTTGGCCTACATGACACACGAGACGTTGAAGAGACTCATGTGCATTAACACACATAAAGACTGTTTATTTATCACGGGTGGACTTTTGGAATTCACTCAGCTGCAGCAATATTTCAGAGGAACATGGAGATTTTACTGAAGTCCGTTCCCAGAACCGTCGTGTTCCAAGATAACATCCTGATCACAGGTCGTGACTGCGAGGAACATCTGAACAACCTGGAAGAGGTTCTACATTGTTTGGACAAAGTGGGACTCAGACTGAAATGCTCGAAGTGTGTCTTCATGGCACCAGAGGTCGAATTCCTGGGGAGGAAAATTGCTACTGACGGCATCAGGCCCATGGATGTGAAAACCAAGGCCATCAAGAATGCACCCAAGCCGCAGAATGTGACTGAGTTGCATTCGTTCCTGGGTCTACTCAACTACTTCGGTAACTTCCTACCTAAATTGAGCACCTTATTAGAACCACTGCACATGCTGCTAAGAAAAGGCGACAGCTGAGTGTGGGGTACGTCTCAAGACAGAGCTTTTGAGAAAGCAACTAATCTGCTTTGCTCTAACACGCTGCTGGTACATTATGACCCATGTAAACATTTAGTATTGGCCTGTGATACTTTGTCATATGGAATTGGTTGCGTACTCAACCAAGCTAATGAGTCGGGTAATGAGTTTGTCTAAAGCGGAAAGAGCCTGCAGCATGGTAGAGAAAGAAGCACTAGTCTATGTGTATGGGTTAAAAAGATGCATCAGTACCTGTTTGGTCTTCGGTTTGAACTGCAGAAAGATCACAAGCCGCTCATTTCACTGTTCTCTGAAAACAAAGGTATCAATACCAATGCCTCATCCCGCATCCAGAGGTGGGCGCTGATATTATCCGCTTATGATTTTGTCATTCTGGCACCGAGAATTGTGCCGATGCTTTGAGCCGTCTGCCGTTGCCCACATCAGAGATGGAAACACCACAACTGGCAGACCTGGAATCATGTGTGCATCAGTGCAACACTTGCATGCAGCTCAGCAAAGCACCAGCAGAATCGGCGCTGTGTCTGTGGTCGTGGCCGTCCAAACCATGGTCCAGGATCCACATAGACTTTGCAGGTCCCTTCCTGGGGAAGATGCTTTTAGTTGAGGTGGATGCATATTCGAAGTGGATTGAAGTGTAAATGATCCTGTATATGTTCTGAATTATGGTAAGGGTCCCAAGTGGATTGCTGGTACTGTCATGGCCAAGGAGGGCAACAGACTATTTATTGTCAAGCTCAAAAATGGGCAAACATGCAGGAAACATATAGATGAGACAAAGCTGCGGCACACAGACGAACCGGAACAGTCGGAGGAAGAGACAATCGACGACCAACCAACCTATCCCCAGTCATCAGAGGATTCAGTGTTCATCAGTGAATCGGGACTTTCATTCACTGACATGTTCAATGAAAATGGATTTTCAATCCCTGACATGGCCATTGCCACTTCCACCAGGTCAGCCACCCAGCCACCAGTCACAACAGACTCTGAACACTCACCCAAGGCTGGAGTTGAACCGAGACGGTCAACCCGGGAGCGTAAAGCACCAGACCATCTCAATTTGTAAAAGACTGTATTAATATCTCAGAGGGGGGTATTGTCATGTATGTATTTTTGGGATCACTAGCCACTAGATGGCGTCATTGCTGGAGTATAAAAGGCCAGCCATTTTGTACATTAGTCACTTTGGGCCTTAACAAAGCAGAGCCAAGACCATACCTCTTGGAGTTAAATAGTACTCAGTCTAACAGTTATTGCATACACAACAACTTCAAACAAACTTTCTTGCATAAATCCGATTAGACATGTAAAAGCTTCAACTAAGCAACCAATTCACTAATGTGCTTGAGAATTCAATGCATTTCTTTCTGTGTTACATATTGGTCCTCTCTAACTGGTTTAATTGAAATATAGAATTAAATTAGCCAAAGAACAAGGTTTAAAGAGTTGTAATTTTTTTTTAGGCGTAATGGAGACAGGGTGGAAATGTATAAAAATATATAAGTTTGCAAAGTTAATGTGCCATATCAAAAGAAAATGAGAGGCTCAGACTCAAATTAGTTCTACTTATTACAAAAATAAAATTGATAATACAGAACTCAGACTAAAGCAGAAGGGTCAAGGAAACATAAGAACATAAAATAAGAATATCTACCTTGTAGAGTTATTGTGAACTAATAGCATCTTTCACACCTGGTGGGAAAGTGTCCGATCTTGATTGGTTCTGGAAAGCTGCACATTTTTTTTATGACAGCATTTGAGCCACCCCATATGAACAGCCACCATTCCCCCATCCCCGCCACCCCCCCATCCCCTCCTCCCAAAACCCCATAATCCCTGCTGTCTAAAGGCCCAGGACTTACATGATAGATCAGTTCTTTCTGATTCAGACCCAAACGGACCTAAATCAGATTTCCTTAAAAACTTCCTTACCTTATAAAGCAACAATATTGACTTCGTAAGGTCCAGATGGTGGATGAAAAATCATGACCTTACAAGGTATGTAATTTTACATTTTCACCATTCAGGCAATTGTCACACACCAAAGCAGCCATACAATAGTGGCATCAACTCTAGCTGGTTTACCCCAACTCTTGCTGTCAAAATAGATCTGCTGAAAACATTGTCCTGGCAAATTTAAACAGTTATATCTGAGAACTGTGTGAGGGGTGCTTGGCTGTATTATAGAGAATGTTAACGGAAACCTGACCATGAAATAACCATGGAGTGATTAGAATGGTCCTTAATTGGACCTCTGAATGTTTATTGGCTAAACGGTACCTCTACTTCTCCCAAGGGATAGGGTAAACTGGTCTTGGCCAGAAGGATCTAACATAATGTGACTGGACTTTGAATGGTTCTTAGAGCTTTTACTTTGCTTTGGGTCTACCATTTTATTAGTTTTATAGTTTTATTAGTTTATCAGATCTGACTAGGAACCCAATACAAATTTAGCAATGTGACAGATTTTGAGAAATAATTTGGACAATTCTCATCTCAGTCTGCAACAGAAAATGGACATCTTGTTTTATACCTTTTGAATCAACAGAGTGATTTATTATAATTGATCATCCACCTGGAAACTGGGCTGTGGCTGGGAGAAAGGCTTCATACATTCGCCAGCAACTTGAGATCAGCATGGTGGAAGGAAGCTTCTTTGTTTAACAGAGTACAGAATACATGTGTTCATTTATTTTATTCGTTCCTGGGATGTGGGCGTCGCTGGCAAGGCCAGCATTTATTGTCCATCCCTAATTGCCCTTGAGAAGGTGGTGGTGAGCCGCCTTCTTGAACTGCTACAGTCTGTGTGGTGAAGGTACTCCCGTAGTACTGTTAGGAAGGGAGTTCCAGGATTTTGACCCACCGACGATGAAGGAACGGCGATATATTTCCAATGATGGTGCATAACTTGGAGGGGAACTTGCAGGAGATGGAGTTCCCATGCGCCTGCTACCCTTGACCTTCCAGGCGGTAGAGGTTGTAGGTTTGGAATTAATGGAATAATTAGTTACTTACTATAGAGTAGACACTCTAATCCATGACAGTACAGTGCTTTAACAGATAGTGGATTTCGTGCCCAAAAGGTTTACATTTGTCAGATTATTTGAAAAGATTATTATCCTGGAGTTTATGCAACAAAGAGTCACTCCTGCCAAGCTCATACACAACGGTTCAAATAGAAGAGAAATAGATAAGATAGATACAAATATAACAACTAAGCCTAGTTCTGGAATTGAAATAAAACCAATACTGGAAGCTTACAGAACCTTAAAAAACAGAGGGGATGAACTGTGATATGGGCCAGAAACAGGGAGTCACATGGGGACAGGGTGATTCCCATTTCACCAGGAAAAAAAAGATTAATTCCCTGGTACCAGTCAAGATTGGACAAGTTCCTGTGGTGTGTGAGAGATGTCTAAATGAGGACGAATGGTGTTTTTATAACCTTAAGGTTTCCATGAAGATAACAACGGAAAGGATTCATGAAATGGCAGACAAGAAACACAAGAAGCCATAATTCAATTAAATTGAATTTAACACACTTACCTAATACTATAAAAGAAAATCTTTATTAGGCAGCAAAGCCATTCTGTCCATATCATATGACTATGTTAAGGTACGGACTGCTATTCTTGGGTGAAATATTACTCTTGAAGTCTGCAGAAACACCTACTGCTGTCAGAAGAGAATCAATGACTTTAAACATTCCAAAAGTGGCAAATTGGAACACAACAGAAAGGTCAAAATGACATTATGCAGCTACAAAGGCTGTCAAAGAAACTCTGCCATGGCCAAAGAAAATAATTTCACAGATATTCCAGCAGAAATACATCACTATCTGCTTAAAGTGCAGAATTTTGGAAGTCATAGAATAATTTTCAAGTCATTCAAAAATCTAAATAGATATTCTCATTGTAATGCTTATAAATTCCACAGTTATATATGTGCTAGCAATGTAAATATAGTCTTGCATGGTGACGTCTTGCAGGTCCATAGACAACAACATTCTGTATTCTTTTCATTGTGTGCGCCAGGGAAATAATTTAAGTACTTATCCTCTGCCTTTTGCAACAGAATTGCATTGGTCACATCAGGAATCCATGTAGACATTTACACCACATGTAAGGGGTCACTGCAACTTCTGAAGATGGTGAGAACACAGCAGCTACAGATATTAATATTCTTTTTCAAGAGGGATAGCCAGTGCAAACATCCATAGTATTTCTAGTCCAAACAGGCAACTGTGTTTTTGTTGCTGAGCAGCAAGAGGGCACGTCTGGCTGGAACTCTGGATTCTGCAGTGCAAGTCAATGGATCACATTTGGAATGACACCCCGAGTGGATCTTTTGCATTTCCATCTCATGCTAGGCAATGCAGAAACTGGCTGTTCACCTGCTGCATAGGCAATGTAAAATGGACAATGGCATGATACTCATGGTTAAATTCTAGCCAGTGTGGAGAGGAGGATATATCCAAATGTACTTGTGTTACAGTGTGCTAAGTGAATTTATTGCTGGATGGTTTACAGAGGATAGTGCTTCAACCTTTAGGACACAGACTTGTTCTTCAGCTTCAAATTCTAATAGCGTCATTTTATGGGCTAAGTCTAACAAATTCCCTCAGCGGGTTGTGAATCTTTGGAGTTCTCTAAACTAGAGGGCTGTGGATGCTCAGTCGTTTAGTATATTCAAGGCTGAGATCGATAGATTTTTGATTTCTAAGGGAATCAAGGGATGTAGCAATTGGGCGGGAAAATGGAGTTAAGGTTGAAGATCAGCCATTAACATATTGAATAGCAGGGCACGCTCAAGGGGCTGTATGCCCTACTCCTGCTGCTACTTCTTATGTACTTATGTTCTTAAATCACAACCCAAACATTGAACCCTCATGATCGGTTTTGATAGAGTAAATAAAGAGAAACTGTTCCTACTGAAGGGTGGGCTGGTAACCAGAGTCCACAGATTTAAGATCATTGGCAATAGAACCAGAGGTGAGATGAGGAGAATTTTTTAATGCAGTGATTTGTGATGATCTAGAATGCACCGCTTGAAAGGGTATTAGAAGCAGTTTCAAAAGTTCCGTTCAAAAGGGAATTTGATATGGACTTGAAAAGGAAAAATATGCATGGCTATGGGGAAAGAGCAGGGCAGTGGGACTAATTGGACAGCTCTTTCAAAAAGCTGGCACAGGCACAATGGGCCGAATGGATGCCTTCTGTGCTGTAAGATTCTATGATTCACAAACTTATTAATAATCTGAAAGGCCACAAAGTTGAATGCTCTTTCCATGGTCGGAACCATTTTTATACCAGCCGATTGAGTTTTATGGGTTCCCACAACCCATATGATGAGTGGGATCCCCCACAACCATCGGATGCAAGTACCTCACTGGGTGTCAAGCCAGAATTCAGAGCCGGAGCTCCAGTTCTACTCGATGCAGGGTTCGAACTCAGAGGTGGTAATGCTACCCCCAAGCCAAAGGCTTACTCCATGGGTTAACTGATGACTTGTATGCAAAATGTCAACCGGGTTTGAACTGGCCATTTGCAAAATACTCAGTCAGAGAAATACATTGTTCACATTTATTTTAGCAAACGCAAGGAAGTTATTTACTTTACAGATACTGGTACCTAAGTTTATGATCTGAGGAACACATCTGCATTATAATTTGTACACTAGATGATAAAGTTATCAATAAATATATGTTTGCTTCTCAAACTAGATTTTGGAGCCAACATTCATTGCACATATAGAACTGCAGCTGTTCCTTTACTGTTTTGTTTCTCAGCCAAAACTGCTCTCTCCCTACAGGCAGTCGGCAGTTCATTTCAAGATAGGTTTATATCCTTTTACAAAGTATTTCTTGTGAGCCTCTGGATGAGATGACTCACCCGCTGCAAATGACAATACCTCCAATCTAGATAACAGGTAATATTCATTGTTTGAAGCTCTTTCTTTATTTTGTTAAAATGAAGGAGTCCAGACAAGGAACACAAATGCACACACAGACCATCATTGTGAAGTTGTGCAAGCTGGTGTCTTCAAAGGCTGTGAACGGTTGCAGACCATATCAGAGCTGCACATGTCCTATAAAATAGGCACTCATTTCTAAACAGAAATCACGTTCTCAACCCAAGATAGATACAGGGCGTTCACATTTTCTTTTCAACCTAAATTATAGATATAGCAAAATACACTCTTTCAATATTTCTTCTCAAAATAATCTATTTCTTATTAAGAATTATATAGTGATATGTGTTGTCAAGAAAAAAATTTACAGTCAATAAAAGAATTGTGTTAACAATAACTTTACTCAAATACAGGGTAGCTGTAATTTAGATAATTTCTATTTACGTAGAGAGCAGCTACTGAAAATAAGACTCAAACTGACTGAGGAAGCTGAAGAGACCTGAATTGAGCCATTTTAAGTTTATTTATGAATAGCAGAATTTGATCAATGTAATTTCAGATTTAGAATGGCATTTCCCTTAAAAAATGGCAATGTGAAAAGAAAGACTAGCATTTATATAGCACCTTTCACGATCACCGGACGTCTCAAGGCGCTTTACAGCCAATGAAGTACTTTTGGAGTGTAGTAACTGTTGTAATGTAGGAAACATGGCAGCCAATTTGCGCACAAGCAAGCTCCCATAAACAGCAATGTGATAATGACCAAATGATCTGTTTTTTTTTGTTATGTTGATTGATGGATAAATATTGGCCAGGAATGTGCACATGCAGAGGTACAAAATGCCCCTCTACATAGGCACCAGTAATCTGTGCAACCACCTGAATGTGAACTGGCAAGTGTGGGGCTGTTGTCAATGTCTAGAACCACAGCAATCGTTAGTCTAAAAAATTAGTGCAATGTTCCTGCCAACTCAGGGTCTGTTACCCACAGTCTGAGTCATAGTATTTTTGTGGGGAGAGTGGTCAGAGACCTTGTGGTGGTTCTGTCTAATCTAACGTTTAGAATGCAACTCGACATGATGGTGAAAATTGATGCAACCTCACAATTATCTGAATGTGAACCTAAAGTTTGACAAAAACTAAATTCTTATCATTATATATTGAAAATACATGAAACCCATTTCTAATTGCAGCTTAATAAGGGAAATATGGCAAAAATATATAATTTTCATGCAAAAATATAAGGCGGGGAGTCAAAGTATTTTCATTTCATTTTGAATCTAAATTAACCGTTAGTGAACAATAAATATAAAGTATTAAAATCTTGCAGCTGTGATCTGTTTAAACAGATTGTCACCGTTTTCACACTTGCGCTAACATTCCCATTATAAATTCCTCTGTGTATCTTTAAAATGAAAAATTCCTGTGAACTTGTCACACAGCAATGACTCCCTCTTTCCAGTGATGACACTGTAATACCTCAGTTTTTGCACCTTCCAGCACCTTGCCCTGTACTGCAAGGAAAGAGTTACTCTGCTTCAAAACTGTTTGCTATTTAACTATAAATAAGATTTTTTAAACCAATAAATTAAAAATAAGGACAGAGTTTATGATTTTATAATGGAGACAGAATGATGGCTGCTTGCTCAGATCCAACTATCCACCACCCTCGAACCTCACTTCAATTTTGTCTTTACTCTCTGTGTGCAATGTCATCGAAGTTTGACTAGTACAAGATAAAATATCACTGATATTTCTCTGATTTGAACTAAAAAGAAAGATTATCTTGCCTTGTAGCTGTGTGAGGAATAGCACTGTCAAGAGTGGTACTGAACCATAGAGCCAAGGAGATCCAAGATTCACCACCTAGTCAGTGCTTAGTGAGCTGTTCTTACTCAGATGCAATACAGGAATGTAAAATTGACCTCCATGACCCTAAAATAGAAGGGTGGGGAACCTATCAGTCACCTATTCTGCTCCTGATTACTCTCCAGTGATTCTTGTTAGAAAATGTGGGGACATTGAGCGAAAACAAGATTGTGAAGGGTGACCATTTGAGCTAGTTACTGAAGGTTGCCAGCACCGATGGAATAGTACCAACATCCTCAGGAAAGAGGGGAGAAAATTGGAGAGAGATAACAAGAAATCCAGTGATATAAAATAGCACAGCAAACTCAAATACAGAAGAATAAGAGCAATAGTTACTTACTAAATATTAGAAATATAAGAATTTATTCTTTACATTATCTACTATGCTCCTTTTATACGAATACAATTGAGGTTAATTTTACACATACAGTAAATTAAGAGCTAGCTTCGACAAAACTCTTGTTATACCCTGATAGCAATTCGTGAGTACAGATTGTCAGTTTACATGGAGCAATGTATTTATGCTTTAAATGTAATTATTTTTTAAAATGGGAACTGCACAGAAGAGAATATTGCAGAGATTATGGTATGTTGTCAGAATTCCCATGATGAAGACCTCAGTATTGAGCAAAAAAACTGCAGATGCTGGAAATCTGAAACAAAAACAGAAAATGCTGAAAATTCTCAGCAGGTCAGGCAGAGTCTGTGGAGAGAACAGATAAATTGACATATCACATGTGGACCCTTTATCAGAACTGGAAGATATTACAGATGAACTGCATTTAAAATAGAACAGAACAGTGGGAGGGAAAAGCCAGAGACACACACACACACACAAAAAAAACTAGAATGGTCAGAAAAGTGCCTGAGTTGTAAACAGGAGGTTGTTAAATGGCAGAAGTGAAATTTAACATGAGTTAATAAGAGGTATAATGATTGAAATCAAGGAATTTAAAGATTTTTATTGGAAACGGAGAATGTCTGCATAGCTGAGGAGGGGTGGGGTGAGGGTGGGGAGTAAAGCTGGTAGAATGGGATGGACAAAAAACAGGCAAAGTGCAGCAGGTTCTAGCAGCCCAGAAGTCTTGGGGAAAGGAAGGTCGATACCAAGAGCGCAGATCCAGACCTCCAGCACACCCAACCCACACCGCCAGCACTTCCTGCTGAAGGGAAAGTGGGAGCTACAGTTCAAGTTTGAAGTTATTAAAGTGAGATTTCAATCATTGCTTGTGACACACTTGAATTACAGGCCTTTCACACATAAAATAAACCCAGTGATCTGTGAGTGGTGAGGTATAATATTTAACTGATTCATAAGAATGAGACGATGCTTCAGATAGTGAAATCAGAAGTTCTTTTTGCTTTTATGCATTCTTATATCTTGGATTAATCTCGTGTGAGAATTGTTTCATTGAAGATAATTTAGAGATATTTGGCCAATATCTATTTACTCTGCTGCCTCCAATTTCCCATTAGCACAAATACAGGTAGCTGTAGAATCCCATCATCATTTGCATTTTGCTTAGTAGTCTATTTAAACCCCCACCATCTTCATCTAGTCCAGTGGCATTGTAATCACTCAATTTGTATTGTATTACATTTCTCAAATAACATACCTGCCCAATTCTGTGTAATCTGCCTCCAGGAAGCTTGCATAAGATAAACAGACACACTAAGCATACGTTTGGATATATACTCAGTTTATTCTCTGTTAACATTTGTTCCATTTTAATTGATAAGGAAACAATCACGTTTTTTTTGAACCTCTTGGCTGGATAAATGAGATCGTCACTTACTGGGAAGAACGGTGAACTGAGATGCCATTTCTTGTGTAGTTAGCGGTTGTGCGCAATGAGTAATCACTATATCCACAGCCAAGTGTTCAAACCCTCCAGCTTCATTTTGACAATTATTTGGCGTGCTGGATTCAGATGAGTGATCCCAAGAATGCCCAGGATCTGCTAACAAATAGAATTATTGCACTTGCAAAACTGAATCTTTTCTGATCTCCACATCACTTAGCCCTGAAAGCAGTTTAAACAGACTTGCAACCAATGGTAAATGCTGACATTTTACAATGTTGGTGAAATCCTTAATAAAATGTAATCTTTTTGTTTTGTTTGACACAGAGCAGTTTACTGTAACCTTTATGTTTGATTTGTTTTATAAATTAGTGGAGAACTATTAAATCACTATTGTTAAGGTTTGATAATGTAATACTTTATACATTTGCATAATTCCCTATCTAGATATTACCCATTGGTGTAAGTGTCCAGTGAATGCAGATGTTTGGTAAAGATGGCCAAGTCACAACTATAATAATAAAAAAACATTTTTTGACTGGCATATAAAACAGCATTTTTATTTTATCTAAAAAAGAACCGTGTTAGAGAGTACACATACATACAAACCTACATACAGAAATGAAACTAGTCAAAAGGGCCTAAACAGCAAATGCCATTTTCTAAGGGCGCAACATATCTTTGATCAGTACCATGTCTTCAATAATGATTCAGGTGAATTTTATCACTCCCTTTACCCCACTTGTAATGAACAAATTCACTGCATATTACTTTAGACTTGATCTCTAGCAAAACACTGCTGGAACAAACAATTTGATTTGTCAACACCTTTACAAGGCATCTTCAATCACTGTCGCCAGTCCAAATTTAAACAGCAAAATACATTTGACTGCAAGACCCCAGACTGATTAGAGCTCCGAGTTCAGTGAATTGCACTAGACAGGACAGCAATCAGATTATTAACTCTGCTTGAAAATACTCTCCACTGCCCAGGATTAGCATGAATATTTTGATATAGATCGATAAGCAATCTCCTCTCTATAAGAAATGCCTGCAAGATTCATTTGTCTGATCAAAGGTTTATATCAGTGACCTGAGACAGCTAGCTATTGTTTTCTGCCTTCTTTACAGCAGAACCTCTCTAAAATTCCCAGGCTCTCTTTCACCTAATCGTGGAAGTCATCACAGGGTTACAAGATTCTATCTTCCTGTGACTACCAGAATAAAATTAGCACAGGAGTGACTTCCAGTGCAAGGCACATCAATGAATTTTGGTGCTGCACACCGACACTGAGTTCAGACAAAAGCAAAGTTCATAAACTTGATCAACTCTGCTTCTTCATTCAGATCTTTAGTTTCAACCATATGAATATTAAAGCTTGCAAAGCGAGAAATTACAAGCTTTATCATATCGCGCACGTATATCAAAATGTACATGATAATTCCAGAACACAAAAATAGTGATTTCAAGCTAAAGCATCTGTAAAATGTAATTATTCATCAGTAGACATATCAGGGGCAGCAGTTACTTTATATTCACACTTTCAATAATACTTCACAAAACTGAAAACAGTTTGACACTAAAGGGAGACTATCCATGGCCTTGAATTTAAGATTAAGATTTAGAAGAAAATTCCTAGTTTTAAGAAGCAGAGCTAGAGGCAACATCCCTTAATCTATAAGCTTCTTAGGACAAGGAAGATTTCTTGAGGTCAATGTACACATTATAGATGGTGTCCGTTTTAAAATCTGACAGACAGAACAAAGAATTACTTTTTCTTTACTTATCTACCCAACCTTCAGAGCTATCAACTTCTTTTCCCCTATCTCTTTTCTGCTAATCTCCCCCTCCCCTCCTTCTTCTACTGAGGTACAGTTCCATATGCTTTCTGGTACCTCACCCAACTACCTAGACAGTTAAGTGTTTATACATTATTCATTCACCGTGTACATCACAATCCAGGCTTGATTTTGCCCTTGCCAACATCACACAAGCGCAAATCAAGCAGGGTTAGATGAACAGTGATCAGGAGGGGCAAATGTCCCCCTCTCTAAACTAGGGACTAATCACGGCTAATTGTAATGTCACCATCACTACCCCGGCTGAAACTAGTTGGGGACAGACATTTTTTTATCTACTCAATAAGCTGGGAAGTGAACACACAAAATGGTTGTTCTTCTGCCTCTGGGGCAATGTATTTCTCCCCCGTATTTCTCCTCCGATTTCCCCTCCCCATTTTCTCCTCACCCCTTCCCCTTTTGCAGGTTGCAGCCACCCTGGGAAGTGGAAAGATCTTGAATGCACTCTGTAATCAGAAAGCACAATTCAAACAGGTGTGAGCAAAGGTGGACAACTGTCTCACTCACCATTCCCAAATGAGTTGCCTCATTTATGAATGGCACCCCATCAACTAACCAAGTTAAAAACGGGCAAAATGGGGAGAAGTGAGAAACGGTGAAGGCCACTGCTTGAGCTATCTTACTGCCCCAGCCACTGTAATGTTTAAACCTAAGATGATGTTACTTTAGGGTCAAGTTTTGGCCTGAGTTGCTCCTATTTTTTTGGAGCCACTGGTCTAGAATGGAGTATCTTAGAAATTGCAATTCTTGGCATTTAGTTTGCTCCAGTTCTAGTAGGTTAGAACAGTTTCATTTTGGAACAGATTTTCTTTTTCAAAATGGGGCGTGTCCGGCCACTTACGCCTGTTTTGAAAGTTTAGGCAGTGCAAATTTACTCCAAACTAACTTAGAATGGAGTAAGTGTAGAGTTTTGTACGCTCAGAAAAACCTTGCCTACACTTTAGAAATCAGGCGTAGGTTACAAATCAGGCATAGGGAACGAGGGGGAGGGGGCGGGGGAAGGGAAGTAATTACATTCTACAAGCATTCAACAGTCTTACTTATACAAATAAAGAGCTATCCTGAATGAAAAATTATAAACAAAGCAAAGACAAAATATTGAATATTCCTACCTGTGTGAAGCAGCAGCAGCCTTAGAGCTGCGGTACTTCAGGCAAGCCTTCCGTGTTGGAGACCGGGGCGGTGTCAGTGACTCGACGGCAGCCCAACAACAACGGCAGCAAGCAGCCTTCGAGCTGCGGTGCTTCAAGCAGGCCTTCCTGCCATGTAGGAGACAGGCGGCGTCAGTGGCTCGACAGCAACTGAATAAACAGCAAGCAGCCTTCGAGCTGCGAGGGTAACTGAGGCCATTCGGCCAGGGGATAGGGAGAGGCAGCCAGATAGCCAGTTTGAAAATTAAATTTGTAATTGCAGAATGGGTGCTGCATTGTCAACACCACGGATTATGCAATAGTTTGGCAGCAATTCACTGCATAAGAGAGAATTGATTAGAGCTCACCGCACCAGGAACGTCATAGCCTGTAGGCAGATGGGCAGGAGACCTTACCCACGTCGGCAATATCGAGCCAAGCATTCGTACCTGGACATGAGCGAGGATGATTGTGTCAATAGGCTGCGTTTCCGCAGAGAAGTTGTCGTTGAGATCTGTGATATGCTGAGAGCAGATTTGCAGCCCAGAAGCAGAACGCCAACTGCCTTGTCTGTTGAAGTGAAGGTAACAGCTGCACTTGCCTTCTATGCCTCAGGATCGTTTCAGGCTACAACTGGAGATGTGTGCGCCATCTCTCAATGTGCAATACATGCCTGCATTTACCAGGTCACGGCTGCACTGTATGTGCAGAGGAATGACTTCATCAATTTCCCAATGACCGCACAAGCGATCCATGAGAGGGCTTCTTCAGGATTGCTGGCTTCCCAATGGTACAGGGCTGCATTGATTGTACCCACATAGCCTTGCGAGCACCTGTGGAGGATTCCGAGCAGTACAGGAATAGAAAAGGTTTCCACTCCATCAATGTGCAGCTCATGTGTGACGACAAGCAGCACATCATGTCAGTCGATGCGAGATATCCTGGCAGCACCCATGATGCGTTCATCCTATGCGACAGCGTTATATCTGACATGTTTGAGTAGCAGCCAGAAGGGCAGAGCTGGCTACTGGAAGACAAAGGTTACGGCCTGACCACCTGGCTCGTGACGCCCCTACGCGTGACACGGACGGAAGCTGACCGTCAATACAACATGGCGCACATTGCGACGCGCAGCATCATTGAGAGGACCATTGGCATCTTGAAACAGTGTTTCCGATGCCTGGACCATTCTGGAGGCCACTTGCAATACTCTCCTCAGATTGTCGGTCACTTCACTGTTGTGTGCTGCATGCTCCATAACTTAGCCATCATGAGGCAGCAGTAGCTGGCAGTGGAACCAGAAGGCCCACGTGAACGTCCAGTGCATGATGATAGTATTTTGGAAGAGCAGGATGAGGATGATGACGGCGATCAGGAAAGCATGCAAGTGCCTGATGCCGGAGCACGAGGTTGGAGGAGGGCCGTCCATCGTGTTCCTTTAACGAATGCTCGAGCCCTGCGCCAACTGCTCATCCGTGAACACTTCAATTACTGATGCCTGAGGGCTCTGCGACCACTGTTGCGCATGGACATGTTTATTCTTTGGAGTTGTTCCTACGTTGTGTTGTGTTAATGGAAGATGATTCAGTTTTAATGAAAAAATATTTTATTGAAAACTTAATGTCACTGTAATAAAATATTTGTTGCATCGAACTTTATTTTTTAATATGACTCTTGAAGATCACTTAAAAACTTGTAAAGTTACAAAACAATTTCAATGTGAAAAATCTTACACTCTTAAACTTCAAGATCACTTTTTAGGTGCAAAATTAAATAAGTTACAAAAAGTGAGAGCATTTACACTATAAGATCACTTAAAAACCCTAAGATCACTTATAAGTTGTAAAGTTACAAAATTTACAAAACAATTTCAATTTGAAAAACGCTACTACAGCTACATCAAGAACAAGAACAAAAGCAGCAAAGAAAGGCTGCCAACATCTCTCATCCACATCTCAGTGAATGTTCATTTCTTCATGAGGGTGTCATTTGATTGGCCGGGCTGTGTGCCCTTAGTGCAGCAGCTATCTCCCTGACGGCCTGTGCCGTCACTTGCATGCCCTCCATGACGGCCTGTGTCTTCGATTGCACACCCTCGGACATTCCCTCCCTAAGTTCCCGTGTCATTACTGCTATTTCTCCTGCCAGGACCGACACCTCTTCACCCACTGCACTGACGCTACCGATGAGCGATCGGGTAAGCTCAATGGTCTCCATACCCAATGCCACAACCTGAGCCACATCTGTTGCATACTGCATCTCAGGAGAGCATGTCTCCAATCTCCTTCTCCTCTGTCTGGGTCTACACAGAGAGGCGCAGGCTGGGATGGTGGGACGCTCGGTGTTGCAGATGGCAGTGCTAGAGAGAGAGGCGCGGGTTGGGATGGTGGGACACTGTGTTCCAGATGGCAGTACTAGAGAGAGAGGCGCGGGTTGGGATGGTGGGACACTGTGTTCCAGATGGCAGTACTAGAGAGAGAGGCATGGGCTGGGATGGTGGGACGCTCGGTGTTCCAGACAGCAGCACTAGAGAGAGAGGCGCGGGGTGGGGTGCTCGGTGTTCCAGACGGCAGTATTCGAGTGTGAGCCGTGGGCTGGGACGGTGGGACACTCTGTGTTCCAGATGGCAGTATTCGAGTGCGAGACGTGTGCTGGGATGGTGGGTGAATGAGTGTAAACTGCTCCATTATATCACCAGCACCATTGGGACCCGTAACATCGAAATCAAAACCATGGAAGGTGGAACCAGAACCTATGCGAGTGGGAGGCGCAGGCTCGGACGGTGGTGCACTGGCTGTAAACTGCTGCATTACACCAGCAGAACCACTGGGACCTGCGACATCAAAATCAAAACCATGGAAGGTGGAACCAGAACCTATGCAAGGGGTTGAAACTCTGATGCCCCTTAATGGGAGCTCATAAAAATTAATTTGGAAGCTCTCCCCTGTAGATATTTCAGTCATCGCCGCCAGCATCCAGTCTAGATTGTCCGCATCTGGTTCTTGTTCTGTATCTTCAGGATCCTCAGGGTTGGCAGCATCATCATCATCATCATCATGTTCTGCAAAATACATCAGAACAGTCAAATGATTAACAGCAAGGGAGGGGGCAGGAGTACTCTCACACATAGCAGGCCAGGCAGCAGGTTGATTTGAAGGGCCACGATGCATTTTTAGCACTTACCCTCTTCCTCGCGTGCTGTACTGATTGCTTTTCTCCATGTACGACTCATCATGACAGCTACCCTCTGTTCCAAGGGTGTCAGTGGATGCAGATTGGGCGTGCCTCCTCCTGTTCAAGTTGCTTGCCTTTTGTTGTGGGCCAATTTCATCTGCAAAGAGTAAAAGATAACTTTTTACAGAGTGCGTCTTTCTGCAGGGTGGGACATACACATAGTCACATTACAATTACAATTACATAAAAAAATGAAAATATTACTTAAACTAACTACTTGACCAAGGTCGTGCCATTTCTTTTTACACTGGTATCCAGATCTCCTGGTATGCACCACTGCGCAGTAATCTTCTACAACTTGGTTCCAGCGTTTCTTCATTTCTTTAGGTGACACTTTTATGCGACCTCTGTTGCTGGTATCTAGCTCCTGCCATTTCTGCTCAATGACATTGACTAATATCTCCACTTCCTCATGCAAGAAATTCTTTGTTCTTGGTGGACATTGTTCCATTGCTGTATTGAATTGACACTCTTATTTTTCAAAACACACAGTCCTTATTTTGCATGCTCCTATGCAGCACCTGTTCTGGAAGTTTAGCAGTGAAAAGCAGCACTCACTGATTTCAGCAGGTGATTTCTTCAACAGTGGTGCTAAAAGCACTCCTTCAGACACCAAAAAAAATCATCAAAATTCAATCCCAAGCCTTTCCAGAAGTCCACGAGACAAATCAGCACTTTTCTTTAAGTTCCTTTAAAAATGGGCGAGTGCGAATGTTTATGGGCTACTGCGCGTGCTCGTGCACTCCAACGCGCACGCGCAGGGCTGCCGGCATGACGATCTCTCTTTTGACTTAGCCCTGCCCCCCCTGCACTTACAGAATCGGCACGACTCTGTGGCTCCGCCCCCCGTTGCTGTGTGCGCGCCGCGCCGAGCTCTGATGGACCTGCAGGGAGCCCGAGAATTGCAAAATTAATTTTTGTCGCGCTGTTAGGCGCGAAAAACGGGCGTCCATGTCGGGGCTGCGCGGTTCTAGGTGCGGCCCGAAACTTGACCCCATTATTACTACTGTTCCATGAGTAGTTTAATCAAAGTTATCTTTTATCATTACTTGTTTTTTTTAATTGTTCCAACAATTACAATCGCATGTGACTATTACAAGCTCTCACGATAGCATTACGTCCATTCTGATGATTTTGGTATGAATGCTATTTCTCCTTTGGCTTGACTTAGAAATGATTCTTAATCATTTTGTTGAGGTTTTTTTTTGGCGTCTACCTCTGTATTACATACTTTTCATCTCAAAATCTCTCCCCAAGAGCTGAATCTGTATTAATGACACACAACTACGAGGATGGGTATGAGGCACAAACAGCAATTCACCTTCTTACCTAGGAGGCTATTATTTCAAATCTAGGATTGTGGTGGTGTAGGACCAAAAGATAAAATATAACACCAAGTAATCGATATGGTGCAGGAACAGACACATTACAATGGAAACTTTTCAAAACACCACATTAAATGGGATAATCATTGTTGTCATACAGTGGTATTTTTTCTTTTTGTTTGAGGTGTATGGCAGCATTACGTATAAGAAGTTTGTCCGTTATCATTGTTTTAATTGGTAATTGTATCAATTAGTAGCCTCGTCAGGATTCATCTCGTATTTATATGGCCATTCAGATTATTAAGACACAGTAGCAATCATAATACATGTTGCATTTCAATGAACTATTTTCATATTATTCACTACTTTTATCCGTGGCTTACAGCTTACTGTGACTGTGCTATGTTCTGTTTATTATCATTAACCATGCTCAACTAGAACCTGCCAACAGGAGCTCATTATAAACTATCCATTTCCAGCTAAAGTGGAGCCACCCATTACAAAGATTTTAAATATTGTCCATTCTGTTCAATTACATAATGATGCTCCTTTACAAAGAAATATTGTCTTTGAAATCCTTGAACCTATTCCCATTTTTAATGAGGTTACCTAGTTACTTACTTAGGTTACTTAGTCACAAGGCCAATTAAATACTTTCTTGGGGGCAGGAGATGTTCTCCTTGAATTCTGGTGAATATTTAAGCACCATAGATTGTTCTGAAGCGAAAACATTTTTCATGTGCAGAAAATGATTTAATTCAAAGATTACAATTAACCTGATGGGAGCTTTTATATTTTCCTGACTCAGTCACAGTTTCTAAGTAGCGTCTCATGTACAAGTCTGGATATCTTTTGGCTCCCTGCAGCTGAACAAATTAGAACCACGGAAGTATGATCTGAATGAGCCTTTGCACTCTCAGATTGTAATCTATTGTTAGACTGTGCTATTCGCAACACATATAAATAAACCGTTTAGTGATTACTAGTAGCAATACAAGTGGTAGCGCTCTCAAAAGACACTTCAACTGGCACAAACCCATACGTTAGCTTGAACAGACTGCATAGTAGTTACCCTATGTTTCAATCTGTTGTAAACTTCTTTCTTCATACGCTTAAACAACATTTTGTAACTTTGCAATATTTTGTGAATTAAACAGAAACAATGGATACAAATTTCATCAAGGTTAAAAAAATAATTAACAGCACAAAAGTTAATTTCAAAGAAACAGTAAAATGACTGGGAACATTCATAAGGTCAAACTAAAGGCTGTTAAAAAAAAAGCAGATGGGATCCCTGGCTTTATAATTATAGGCATAGAGTACAAAAGCAAGAAAGTTATGCTTTTATAAATCACTGGTTAGGACTTAGCTGGAATACTGTGTCCAATTCTGGGCACATAGGAATAGGAATAGGCCATTTAACCCCTCGAGTCTGTTCTGCCATTCAATGAGATCATGGACGATTTGCGAGCTCATTCCATATACCCGCTTTTGCCCCCTATCCCTTAATCCCTTTGGTTAACAAAAATCTATCAATCTCAGATTTAGAATAAACAATTGATCAAGCATCAACATTTGCAGAAGAGAGTTCCAAACGTCTACCACCCTTTGTATTTACGAATTTCCCTCCTGAAAGGTCTGGCTCTAATTTTTAGATGATGCCCCCTAGTCCTCGACTCACAAATCAGCAGAAATAGTTTCTCCCTGGTAAACCTAATCTGCACTCCCTCCAAAGTCAATATATCCTTCCTCAGGTGCGGTGCCCAGAGCTGAACACAGTACTCTAGATGTGGACAAACTAGGGTTTTGTATAGCTGTAGCATAACTTTTACCCCCTTGTATTCTCGTCCTCTAGATATAAAGACCAGCATTCCATTAGCCTTTATGATTCTTTTCTGTACTGGTCCATGACATTTTAATGATCTCTGTATCTGAACCCCCCAAGTCTCTTTGGGCCTCTCCAGGTTTTAGGTTTTCACCATTTAGAAAGTATCCTGTTCTACTTTTTTCAGGTCCAAAGTGGATGACCTCACATTTGCCTACATTGAAATCCATTTGCCACAGTTCTACCCATTTGCTTATACTCTCAATATCTATTTTTATGCTTCCATCTACAGCACTTATAATACTGCCTATCTTTATGTCATCAGCAAATTTGGATATGTGGCTTTCTATTCATCTAAGTCATTAATAAATACGGTGAATGATTGGGGCCTCAACATGATTCCTGTGGGACATCACTCGTCACCACTTTTTAAAAAAGGAGGGAGAGAGAAAACGAGTAATTATAGACCGGTTAGCTTGACATCAGTAGTGGGGAAAATGTTGGAATCGATCATGAAGGATGAAACAGCAGCGCATTTGGAAAGCGGTGACAGGATCGGATCAAGTCAGCATGGATTTATGAAAGGGAAATCATGCTTGACGAATCTTCTGGAATTTTTTGAGGATGTAACCAGCAGAGTGGACAAGGGAGAACCAGTGGATGTGGTGTATTTGGACTTTCAGAAGGCTTTTGACAAGGTCCCGCACAAGAGATTGTTGTGCAAAATCAAAGCATATGATATTGGAGGTAATATACTGACGTGGATAGGGAACTGGTTGACAGACAGGAAGCAGAGAGTCGGGATAAACGGGTCCTTTTCAGAATGGCAGGCAGTGACTAGTGGAGTGCCACAGGGCTCAGTGCTGGGACCCCAGCTCTTTACAATATACATTAACGATTTGGATGAAGGAATAGAATGTAATATCTCCAAGTTTGCAGATGACACTAAACTGGGTGGTGGAGTGAGCTGTGAGGAGGACGCTAAGAGGCTGCAGGGTGACCTGGACAGGTTAGGTGAGTGGGCAAATGCATGGCAGATGCAGTATAATGTGGATAAATGTGAGGTTATCCATTTTGGGGGCAAAAACACGAAGGCAAAATCTGAATGGCGGCAGATTAGGAAAAAGGGAGGTGCAACGAGACCTGGGTGTCATGGTTCATCAGTCACGCAGTGGACATGCAGGTACAGCAGGTGGTAAAGAAGGCAAACGGTATGTTGGCCTTCATAGCTAGGGGATTTGAATATAGAAGCAGGGAGGTCTTACTGCAGTTGTACAGGGCCTTAATGAGGCCTCACCTGGAATATTGTGTTCAGTTTTGGTCTCCTAGTCTGAGGAAGGACATTCTTGCTATTGAGGGAGTGCAGCGAAGGTTCACCAGACTGATTCCAGGGATAGCTGGGCTGTCATATGAGGAGAGACTGGATCAACTGGGCCTTTATTCACTGGAGTTTAGAAGGATGAGAGGGGATCTCATAGAAACATATAAGATTCTGACGGGACTGGACAGATTAGATGCGGGAAGAATGTTCCCGATATTGGGGAAGTCCAGAACCAGGGAACATAGTCTTAGGATAAGGGGTAGGCCATTTAGGACTGAGATGAGGAGAAACTTCTTCACTCAGAGAATTGTTAACCTGTGGAATTCCCTGCCACAGAGAATTGTTGATGCCAGTTCACTGGATATATTCAAGACGGAGTTAGATATGGCTCTTATGGTTAAGGGGATCAAAGGGTATGGAGAGAAAGCAAGAAAGGGGTACTGAAGGAATGATCAGCCATGATCTTATTGAATGGCGGTGCAGGCTCGAAGGGCCGAATGGCCTACTCCTGCACATATTTTTCTATGTTTCTATGTTTCTATCTTGCCAATTAGATTACCTGCCCGTTATCCCGACTATCTGTCCCTTGCCGCTCAGCCAATTTCCTAGCCAGGTCAATAATTTGCATTCAGTTCCATGGACTCCAACTTTAGTTAACAATTTTTTATGAAGGACTTTATCAAATGCCTTCTGGAAGTCCATATATATAACATCCATAGATATTCCCCTGTCCACTACTTTAGTTGCCTTTTCAAAAAATCCAAACAGGTTTGTCAGGCATGAACTACCTTTCACAAATCCATGCTGGTTCTCTCTGACCAGCTGAGAATTTTCAAGGTGTTCAGTCACCCTATCCTTAATTATAGACTCTAGTAATTTCCCGACAAATAACTGGGCACACTTTAGGAAGGATGTCAAGGTCTTAGAGAGGGTGCAGAGGTGATTTACCAAAATGGCACCAGGGATGAGGCACTTCAGTTACATGGAGAGATGAGCCAAGTTAGGATTATGCTCCTTAGAGGTTAAAGGGATATTTAAAAGATGCATTAAAAATCATGAAGGGCTTTGATAGAGTAAATAAGGAGAAGCTGTATCCACTGACAAAAGTTGGTAATCAAAGGACACAGATTTAAAGTAATTAGCAAAAGAGCCAGAGGCAATGGGCCCAAGTTTCCCCAGGACTTGCTCCTTTTTTTTTGGAGCAACTTGATTTTTCTGAACTTTCGTTTTATTTGCAGTTCTGGCCATTTAATTTGCTCCAGTGTAAGTGAGTTAGTTAGGTTTTTTTTTAGTTCAGTTTTTTTTTCAAAAGAGGGCATTCCCAGACACTTACCCCTGTTTTAAGTGTTTGGCCAACAAATAGTTGCTCCAAACTAACTTAGGCCAGCGTATGTTGCCACTTCTGTCCGCACAGAAAAACCTTACCTAGAGTTAAGGAATTGGTGCAAGTAACTACATTTAAAGCACCACCAAGCACCAAACAAAGTAATAAGTAATTAATTAATGAATAAAATAGAAGGAACCCTGCACCTAAAGCACCAAGACCAAAGTAATAAGCAATCAATAAATAACAAATAAAAAAATAAAAGGAATCCTGCCCCTAAAGCACCAAAATCAATCAGTAAATAACAAATAAAAAATAGAAGTCCTACTTTACGGAATGCAGCGGGCTGCCGATGAGGGAGCACATTCGGCCAGGGCTAGGGACGGCATGCTTCGAGCCCCTCCCACACAGCCTGCAGCGCGCACTCATAGAAATGGCCTGCCAGGAGCTACTGAACATGCGCGCAGACTCTAGCGCACATGTGCAGAAGTCCCGGCACTGTTTTCAGCGCCAGGACCTGGCTCCGCCCCCAATCCATTGGGCCATGCTGCGCCACGACTGAAGAGAAGCTGGGGAGTGGCCGGAATACCGACGTCTTTTTTCGGCGCGCTTGGAGGCGGACAAAAACGGTGCACCTCAGGTGAGAGCGCCAGAAAAACAGGTTTGGGAAACTCTAGCCCGAGATGAGGAAAAATAATTTTACGCAGCGAATTATTATGATCTGGAATGTACTGCTTGAAAGGATAGTGGAAGAAGATTCAATAGTAACTTTCAAAAGGAATTGGATAAATACTCAAAGGGGAGAAGATAGCAGGACTATGGAGAAAGAGCAGGCGAATGGGACTAATTGGATAGCTCTTTCAAAGAGCCGGCACAGACATGAAATGCCAAATGGCCTCTTTCTGTGCTGTAAGATTGCATGATTCAATGATTCTAAATCATATGCTAGTTACAGGGTTCAGCTTAGTATATAATCAGAAAATCGACAATACCGCATTAAACAATCACTGTAAATAGTATGGACCATTGCATGGACTTGCATTGAATCAAGATAGCCTGGAATTTCCTGGAACATGTTGGTATAACTGCAGCATAAGAGCTGAGTTATGCTGTTTTTTTCTGAGGAAACTTGTACATAACTGATTTTAGTCAAAACCTCCCTACGCATGAACTTGCTCAATCATTTGCGCTGCTGTTGAGTTTCATCTGCTGGAACCCCACTTGGCTCATTAACATCACTCCGCCCCATGACAAGGACCAGAGTTTCATAGATGCGAGTTTCCTGCATTTATGACAGTTCTGAATGTGTGTAAATTTGCGCCCATAATTTTAGGCACTGCAGGAACCAAAGCTACTATTTCTAGTACATAAGAACATAAGAAATAGGAGCAGGAATAGGCCATTTGGCCCCTCAAGCCTGCTCCACCGTTTAATAAAATCCTTTAGTCTTTTATTAAGTTATCAATAAAGGACTAAGGTCACTATCGTTCAAGTACAACACATTGCCTCGTGGAGTCATTATCAGAGCATCGAAAGACATAACAGTTTTGGTCTCAGTATTTATGGAAGGATATACCCGCATTGGAGGCTGTTCAGAGAAGGTTCACGAGGTTGATTCCGGAGATGAAGATCATGGCTGATCTGATCATGGACTCAGCTCCCCATAACCCTTTACTCCCTTATTGCTCAAAAATCTGTCTATCTCCGGAGATGAGGGGGTTGACTTATGAAGATAGGTGGAGTAGTTTGGGCCTATACTCATTGGAGTTGGGAAGAATGAGAGGTGATCTTATCGAAACATATAAGATAATGAGGGGGCTCGATAAAGTGGATGCAGAGAGGATATTTCCACTCATAGGGGAATCTAAAACTCGGGGACATAGACCTAGAATAAGGAGCCACCCTTTTAAAACTGAGATGAGAAATTTCTGCTCTCAGAGGGTCGTAAATCTATGGAATTCTCTGCCCCAGAGAGCTGTGGAGGCTGGGTCATTGAATATATTTAAGGTGGAGATAGACACACATGGTGAGGATCACACATGGTGGCCTGCCTTTTATACTAGGCCAGGCACACCTGTACAGGTAACCTGCAAGTCTCCCACTGCGGTGCCTGCTGGTGGCACACCTTGTAATAGTACAAGCAGTAACCGTGTAGGATACATGACATCATTCTCCCCCAAGCCTCTGCATTGACTATGCTCTGGGTTTAGCTCTATCTAGTTGACCCTTGGCGGGTCGTTTCTATCTTGGGTGAGTGGTTGGTGTTTTGTTGGCAGTGGAGTGCCGGTGGTTTCTGTTTGTTTGTCCATAACCACTTCATTCTCCCCCCAACCCCTGCCAACATATAGATTGTGCCGGAGGCTCATTACATTCATATACATTCAAGTCCAGGAAAAAAAAAATTGCATTAACATCATTACATTTGTGGTTCAGTTGTGAGGCAAGTACATTCGACTGGTGAGATACATTCTTGATACATACTAGGAATCGGTGCAGGTGTCAGCACTGGTGCTTAAGGACAAGCTAGTTCCAGAACTGCTGGATGGTGTCCAGGTAATCTGGTGGCGGCATGGCGCAGTGCCCAGTGCTGGCTGTGGGAACCTGGTTGGCTCAAGTTGCCTGCTCCCGGGGATTTTGCTGTTGCTCCTAGCATTGGGCAGGTTCACAGATGCCTGTGACCTCCCTGTCCTTTCTTTGCACCTTGGGTCACTGCTGCTCCCTGAGGAGCAGTCATCTGGCAGTGCGCAGGGAACTGCTGACTTGCTTGCCTGGGCGTTATTTGGTTTGGGATCCTGGCTGGTCCCGGTCTCATTTGGGAGAAGTGTTGTGGGTGCCCCTTCATTCCCGGGTATAGCCTTGGTGCTGATAGGGCCTGGGGACTGCGCCTTAACACAGTTTGCTCTTTCAGGCTCATGGCGGTTGGTGCCATTGGGTGCCTGAGAGGTGGAGCCGATCAGGGGCAGGGTATCGATACCGGTGTCGTTGCCCTCCTGAGATCGCTTGCTCTGCAGCTTATATGTATTGGCTGCTTGTGGCCACACTCCATGGTGCATAACTCTGGAACCAGGGACACATTGGGTAGCTCGCTGGACCTGTGTGCTCCCGATGAGTGTCTGCCCGCTGCATTGACTGAATGCAGTTGAAATCCTACATCGCAGAACGTTTCATTACTCATTGTGAATAACCTGTAACTCCGATCGTGATCGCGTGCCTTTTCTTTGCTTATTGCATGTACACAACGCTGATCATCAATTGCACATCTTACATCTAACTCACAATTGCTCTTACATTGATTGAAAATGTGGAACTTTCTCTTTAAGTGTGGTGGGTTGCAGGCCTCGTTTAAGAGAGCCTTGCCATCTTTACCCCAATCCTCTTCTCCGTTTGGTGCCACGTGTTGCTCCATCAGCGCTGCATCTCGTGGTCTGGCTGCAGCCATCTTTTGCTTCAGCGTATCACCTCGTGGTTTGGGCACTAACTTTCCTCCATCCACGATGTCAACTGCGGTGAACCTCGTCTCCCCGGGTTCTGTCACCGAAGCTGGGAAGTCATCTTTGGATCTGATTTTCTTTCTCCGGAGTCCTGCCACTGGAGCCTGGAAGGTGCGTTTGGGTCCTCTCAGCTGGATTATCTCTATGCAGTCGTGCTGAGCGGTCTGTGCCTCGGGTGCTGTGCAGGTCTGCTCTCTGGTGCCGGGCCCACCCTCAGGTGAGAGCTTGCTTTGCCTCTGAGCGCGGAGAACATCGATCGCTAGATGGGTGAAGTGTTCCCAACTCCAATGGATCTTCTCCATCCACCTTCTTCCGAGTAGTGTTGGTCCATCACCTGCAACAAACCACAGAGGTAACTTGTGCACTGCGCCATCATGGAGTACCTTTACATCCACACTACCAACGACTGGGATAAGTTCATCGATGTAGGTGCGCAGCTTTGCCTGAACTGGGACCAACTTGGGTCGTTCAGCTTGATTGTCCCATAGCCTCTCAAAGACTTCTTGATTCATTACTGACTGGCTCGCCCCTACGTCCACTTCCATGAAGATTGGAAAGTCATTTATCTCAACTTCGATCCTCAATGGGGAACACTCGGTGGTACAGATAAACATGCTATATACCTCATCTTGGGGCTGAGCTGCCTCTCTGCCTATCGTTTCATAATCCACGCTGGATTCATGGCCATTTGCAGACTCTTCATCAATATAGTGAGTCATATTTCTTTTACACATTTGCTGGAGGTGGCCCTTTGTGCTGCAGCCTTTACACAAGTAATCCTTAAAATGGCACTGGTGAGCCCTGTGATTCCCTCCGCAACGCCAGCATGGAGCTACTTGATTATCCCCCTCGGCGGACTCTGAGTTAAGGGACTCGGGGGCCTGTTCTCTCTTCCTTGAGAAGGTTCACGTTTTACAGTCCAGCCTCTAAAAGGCGCCACTCTGTGCACAGTACTTGCCGGGTTTGAGTCCTGAGGATGAGTCATCTGCCTAGAGCCATGGTAAAGGTCATGAATGTCTGGCTCATGGTGATGGCCTTCTGCAGTGTGACTGTGGTATCCATAGACAGTAGCTTATGAAGAAGGCCCTCATGGCTGATTCTAATGACAAAGATGTCCCGCAGCGCTTCGGTGAGGTGGTTGCCAAAATCTCACGGTACCGCCAGCCTCCTGAGGTCTGCAGCACATTTTGCGATTTCCTGGCCTTCGGGCCGACGATGGGTGTAAAACCAGTGTCTGGCTGTGAGGATGCTCTCTTTGGGCTTGAGTTGCTCTTGGATCAGCAACTCCTCGTTGTCTTCACTGGTGCCAGCAAGTCCCTGACGCGAGGCCATAGACAGTGGGCCCACAACTGGTTAGCAGGATAGCTCTGCGCTTATCAGCCAGTGTGGCCGGATTGTCGCCTGCCAGGTCGTTTGCTGTGAAGAAATGGTCGAGCCGCTCCACAAAGGCGACCCAATCATCACCATCGGCGAACTGCTGCAATGTACCAAGGATAGCCATTTTCACATGAAGGTCCGAAATCTCATCGCCAATTGTTATGTCTTTAGATGCTCTGATAATGACTCCATGAGGCAATGTGTTGTACTTGAACTGTAGTGGCCTTAGTCCTTTAGTGATAACTTATAGAGTGAGGATCACACATGGTGGCCTGCCTTTTATACTAGGCCAGGCACACCTGTACAGGTAACCTGCAAGTCTCCCACTGCGGTGCCCTCTGGTGGCACACCTTGTAATAGCAGTAACCATGTAAGATACATCACAAAAACTGTACGCAATCCTCCAGGTGTGGCCTCACTAATACCCTTTACAGTTGTAGCAGGACTTCTCTGCTTTTATACTCTATCCCCCTTGCAATAAAGGTTAACATTCCATTTGCCTTCCTGATTACTTGCTGTACCTGCATACTAACTTTTTGTGTTTCATGCAAAAGGACCACCGGGTCTCTCTGTACTGCAGCACTTTGCAATTTTTCTCCATTTAAATTATAATTTGCTTTTCTATTATTTCTGCCAAAGTGGATAACCTCACATTTTCCCACTTTATACTCAACCTGCCAAATTTTTGCTCACTCACAGCCTGTCTGTATCCCTTTGCAGATTTTTTGTGTCCTCCTCACAATTTGCTTTTCCACCCATTTTTGCATCATCAGCAAACTTGGCTACATTACACTCGGTCCCTTCATCCAAGTCAATAATATAGATTGGAAATAGTTGATGACACAGCACCGATCCCTGCAGTACCCTGTTTGCCCATCTGAAAATGACCCATTTATCCCGACTCTCTGTTTTCTGTTAGTTAGCCAATCCTCTATCCACGTTAATATATTATCCCCAACCCCGTGAACTTTTATCTTGTGCAGTAATCTCTTATGTGGCACCTTATAGAATGCCTTCTGGAAATCCAAATACCCCACATCCACTGGTTTCCCCCTTATCCATCCTCAAAGAACTCCAGCAAATTTGTCAAACATGATTTCCCTTTCATAAAACCATGTTGACTCTGCTTTTTTGAATCATGCTTTTCCAAATGCCCTGCTACTGCTTCCTTAGTGATGGACTCCAGCATTTTCCCAACGACAGATGTTAGGCTAACTGGTCTATAGTTTCCTGCTTTTTGTCTGCCTCCTTTTTTAAAAAGGGGCATTTAATGCAATAGTTTTTCTTCTTACTGAGACATGCACTGTAATTGTGATATCTTTGAATGATTTTTTAATGACATCAGAATATGTTATATTAAAAAGAGAAAAGCTTCCACAATTGCAATTTCTTAAACATGCTGGGATGGAATTTCTTGTGGGGCACAATTGGGAAGTTACACCTGAAATTATGCCCATTTGTGCAGTCATCATGCTGATGACTATTTAAACCTAAATTTCCGGCCAAGCTCATTAATGTATGTAAACAGTCGGGGCCCTGAGGAAAGCACTGAAATCACACTACATATTGTTTTTTTAAGTATTAAAATGTAAGTTTCAAGTGATCTAAACATCATTCGTCAACATTAAGCACAGTATGTTTCAGAACATGTATAGTGGAAGCTTTTCAATATTTACTGTGTCATATAAAAATGCATTCAAAGAATTAGAAAATCATCATCATCATCATCATAGATCCCGCGAACGAGGATGACTTGCTTCCACGTGAGTTCACAGATGTTTCAATGAAGGATCGGATGTTCCAGTCCTGAACTCCAATTGAGGGGATGGAAGATGCCTGTGCATGGATTTTTTTAACGTGTGGTGACAGTTGCACACCAGCCACCACACGGGCTCGACAGAGCTCGGCCTTTATCCAGTGGCAAGGTGTAAGAGCAAGATTGAATTTCAAAGATGTTATCTGGCTGTTATGGAGACCCTGAGCTGGCTAAACAAAAGGTATGCTTAAAACCACACGTACACAAGATGACCACTCATTGACCTCGGGCTCAAGGGAGCAATAAAGAACATCCAAAGAGGAACTAATATAACCATATAACAATATAAGGTGAGTGCCACCTGGAAGAAGGGAACAAATGGGTATTTGATCATGCGTTGGTACAACCAATCACGTCACTGTTAAGGTCTGTCCACGAGGACACTCGTGCCAAAACCTATATAATTAAGGTGCAATTTGAACAGCTCTTTGGAGATCCTTTCTCAGGCAGCTGAGAAGTGAGATGCTCCCCCTTCACGTGTTGGAATTAAAGTCATTGAAACTTATCCAAGGTATCCGTCTGTTGAATCCGGGCTTGTTAAGAGAGGAGAAGGGCGATTCTCCCCATCAATTGGCGTAGTCGGCAGGATACAGATTCGCTGACCCGAAACGATGTGGCAGCTGTTGGGGTGAGTACGTTATAAATACCAGCTACACATTAGAGCTGTTACACTGTTTATGGGAAAGGAGGAAATCTGTAGAAAGAACAAATAAATAAGCCACGGCGAGGACGGAGACCAAGGAATAAGGATGACTTGGGGTATGAGTAGGCTCTAACGCAGTCAACAGGGGCGCGGTACTAACGAACAAGTATCGGTCAGGAGACACGATGGAGGTACAAGAGTAGCCCACTGAGGGAAATGTAGCCCTTTAGTGATCTTAGAAATGGCCGATGAATATGACTGGGGACCCGAGGGGACTACAGGGAAAATGCTAGCAGATAAAAAAAATGAAACTAATTGAGCGAATGAAGAAAAGGGGATGGCAACCAGACGACCCACCGGAGAGGCAGGCAAAGTGGCGGGAGTGCCAGCCAAGAAACAAAGAAACATAGAAACATCGAACATAGGTGCAGGAGTAGGCCATTCGGCCCCTCGAGCCTGCACCACCATTCAATGAGTTCATGGCTGAACATGCAACTTCAGTACCCCATTCCTGCTTTCTCGCCATACCCCTTGATCCCCCGAGCAGTAAGGACTACATCTAACTCCTTTTTGAATATACTTAGTGACTTAGCCTCAACCACTTTCTGTGGTAGAGAATTCCACAGGTTCACCACTCTCTGGGTAAAGAAGTTTCTCCTCATCTCAGTCCTAAATGGCTTACCCCTTATCCTTAGACTGTGACCCCTGGTTCTGGACTTCCCCAACATTGGGAACATTCTTCCTGCATCTAACCTGTCTAAACCCATCAGAAGTTTAAACGTTTCTATGAGATCCCCTCTCATTCTTCTGAACTCCAGTGAATATAAGCCCAGTTGATCCAGTCTTTCTTGATAGGTCAGTCCCGCCATCCCGGGAATCAGTCTGTTGAACCTTCGCTGCACTCCCTCAATAGCAAGAATGTCCTTCCTCAAGTTAGGAGACCAAAACTGTATACAATACTCCAGGTGTTGCCTCACCAGGGCCCTGTACAACTGTAGTTCACCTCCCTGCCCCTGTACTCAAATCCCCTCGCTATGAAGGCCAACATGCCATTTGCTTTCTTAACCGCCTGCTGTACCTGCATGCCAACCTTCAATGACTGATGTACCATGACACCCAGGTCTCGTTGCACCTTCCCTTTTCCTAATCTGTCACCATTCAGATAATAGTCTGTCTCTCTGTTTTTACCATCAAAGTGGATAACCTCACATTTATCCACATTATACTTCATCTGCCATGCATTTGCCCACTCACCTAACCTATCCAAGTCACTCTGCAGCCTCATAGCATCCTCCTCGCAGCTCACACTGCCACCCAACTTAGTGTCATCCGCAAATTTGGAGATACTACATTTAATCCCCTCATCTAAATCATTAATGTACAATGTAAACAGTTGGGGCCCCAGCACAGAACCTTGCGGTACCCCACTAGTCACTGCCTGCCATTCTGAAAAGTACCCATTTACTCCTACTCTTTGCTTCCTGTCTGCCAACCAGTTCTCAATCCACGTCAGCACACTACCCCCAATCCCATGTGCTTTAACTTTGTACATTAATCTCTTGTGTGGGACCTTGTCGAAAGTCTTCTGAGATAAGAAATAAAGGGTAGTATTAGCCTGCTATCGGGAACAAAATAAAGAGATGGAAAGAAAGGATAAGATAATACAGGAACTAAAAGCTAAAATAAAAAAGATGGAAGAGGCAGAAGTAAGCAGTAGGAATGGTACAACATGTGCAGCAGTAACTGGGCGATCTACAGCGCCACCTACCCCACTGCCTGCACCGCTACCAATATATCCCCCACTGGAACTTTTAAGTGAAGAAATTGAGAATAGTGGGGGACCAGAATGGGATGAGTTGGCTGATGAGGCTCGCAAATATAATCCAGACTATGATGATTGGGGAAGAGAAGGTGGGCCTCCCCCATACCAGAAGGTACGGGCAGCCCCGATCAAGGTAGAATCTGTACCCGGCACCCCAGCTGTCCCAGTGGTGCCGGCTGCCGGAGGCAACCCGGGCATGCTCGCAATACGCACCGTGGCGCCTCGGATAAAAACCACCTATGTGTCACTGACACCCGGGGACACGTTGCAGTTATTACAAATGTTACCCAAGTTAGAGAAGAAATGAAGTACTGAAGAGTTTTGGCAGAAAATACGGGAAATAAGAATATGACACAGCCTTCACAACCGAGATGTGGAAGCCCTAGTAAGAGCAAAAATGACTGAAGAAATGTGGCAACAGTTGGGACAACGATACAGAGACGGCACTAGGTGTGCGATGAGAGCCCCCACCGTTGTGCAATCGGAGGCAGAATATCAGGCGTTTAAAGCAGATGTAACTCAGGTAGCAGGAGCAATCCCCATAAACTGGGGAATAACCCATGGGGGTCACTCAGAACAAGGGGGAATCCGCACATGACTATACAGAGCGGAAATGGTTGAGCTTCCAAGCGTATTCGGGAATACTGAACCCCACTAGGGATAATCAAGCATTCCTAAAAATATACACAGACGTGTTGCGTACTGCACACCAAGACATATTAAAATTAGGGCTAGTCACAATGCAAAACTATGACGACTTGTCCAGATGAGCATCTGAGCTGGATACTACTCAGAAAAGGAAAGTAGCCATGGTAGAAGTGCACTTGGCTGCAGTGGCAGCAGGAAGGAAAACCATGTGCCGCCCCCTTGACTTGTTTTACTTGTGGAAAAGAAGGCCATTTTAGTAGAGAGTGCCAGCAGAAAAAAGGGGCTCAAGGGAGGGGTGGACAATCAAGGCCGAACTGCCAGAACTGAGACAAACTAGGCCATACAGCGAGGAAATGCTGGGCTAAGGGGGAGGGGCGGAAGGACAGGACCCAGACAGATTAGAGGAGTCCCAGGAGGAGCACTAACACTTCACCCCTGACTAGGGGAGAAGTGGTAGCGCTCCTTCGAGAAACTCAGCGGACTCCGTGGCCATCCCCCCCGGCAAGAGACGCTTTCCAACATGGATATCATAAGTATGCGATGGTTGGCAGCCACCCAATAGGGGTTACCAGCCCCCGGTGAAGATGTACGACCACAAAGAGAGGACTCAAGAATGTTTGTTAGTGCAGTGTTAGGGGGCCGGCAGTGTGAGATGCTGATAGACACGGGAGCGTCAATATCCATAACTAATCTAGACTTGCCCCTTACCAAGGAAACGACTAGCATACAAGAAGTGGGAGGAGGTATCAGAAAGACAACTTTACGTGAAATTGTACTATTGGAAGTACAGGGGATAATACTACCCACCCAGTTTTTGTGCTGCCCCAATCCCGAAGACACCATATTAGGAATAGAAACATTAAGGGAAATAGGAGCACTAATAGACCCCCAGCGTAACCGAGTAGTCTGGGGAGACAAGCGCCAAACACCAGTGTAAATTTAACTACCCGGGCCATCAGCAGCAGCGGGTGGCTAGGATCCGTCCAATAGATCCAGAGTGGGAAAGAAAGGGTGCCTGGGGAAGTATATGTCAGTTATACCCTGCCCTATGGGTCCAACACAAACAGGACTGTGGGTTGATAGGGCCCGAGCCAAGATCCCAGGTCCAGAACATAAAGCCCACCGACAATACCCGCTGAAGCCCGATGCTGAAGCAGCTTCCTTCAGACAGTGAAAGAATTGGAAAGGCAAGGGGTGGTGAGACAAACAATAGCTACGACTAACTCACCAGTATGGCCAGTAAAGAAACCAGACGCCTCATATAGGCTGACTATAGATTATACCGCCTTAAATAAAGTTACACCCCGGGAGCACTCGATAGTGGCCAGCCCCCCAACGATTTTCAATGGCCTGGGCCCAGAACATAAAATATTCACCGTATTGGATATCGCCAATGGATGTTGGGCCATACCCTTAGACGAGGAGTCACAAGGGAAGTTCGCCTTCACTGTAAGAGGAAAACAGTATACTTGGACTAGAGTGCCCCAAGGATTCCATAACAGCCCAGGTATATTCCACCGGACACTGGCTGGGGTCCTGGAGCCAATCGATGTAGGGGAAGGAAGTACTCTCTTGCAATATGTGGACGACATTCTTATCGCATCCACCACGGAGAAACAACGCGTGCTGGCATTGATCACAGTGCTTGGGGCCCGACAACAGGCAGGGCTGAATGCTAACCCAAAAAATGCCCAGATAGGGAAGGGCCAAGTCACGTACCTAGGGTACGTAGTAACACAAGGGAAAAGGCAGATGCCTGAGGGTGGGAGGAGGCCATTAGGATGATGCCAAAGCCAGGGACCATAAAGGGAGTCAGACAGGTATTAGGACTGTTTAATTACTGTCAGAACTTTATCCCGGGAAATGCAGAAATGGCTCAGTCCATATAACCCCATCTTATACCACGACCCAGCAGTAAGTTGCCCAGACAGCTATCAAGGAAATATTTCCACTACAAACTCAATCTTTTGCGGAAAATGCCAAAGGGGGCGACTTGAAGTGGAATGGACAAGCCCGGATAAGGGACACTCATGGCAGAACTAATCATGGACATGCATGAATAGCTCGGACCAAGGAGATCCACACAAGTGTGTGTGGGTAAGATGTAACCTCACCAGAGAGGCAGAGGGGACTATCCCCATACCCATCAGGGAATCACAATGTGGTAATGGTTCCTTATGGAGAATGTTTGTGTGTAAGATAGAGATCCCAACCACCACAATAGCCCCAACCACAATGACCCCAGAACCCCCAGGATGCCCAAACATGACACAGGGGGCAAGCGGAGGATTAGTAATAAAAAGAACTAAAGACAAAATCCATTTTGAGGTACGCCAAAGGGTAACTACGGTATTGTTAAACCTAACGGGTATAACTATCCCACTGTTTTGCGGTAAGAAAACTATAAGCTTATATAAAAACCTAATCCTAACAGCGCTTGAGGGGCCTGAATCCAAGACTATGAAGTTCAATGTAAAAAAGCCGAACAAAAACAGGAAAGGCGGGAGGAAAAAGAGGGGAATATTAGAAATGGTAGGCGCGGGATACACGACGAGTGTTGCAATGGTTAATACAATAGATCTTCAAACAATAGAAGAGCAGGTCATCAGCCTCACACAGACCTTAAAAGGACTGCTGGAAAGGGGAGATGATAATGAGAAAATGCAGGCCCAGCTAGGGGATGGGGCGGAATGGGAACTGGTTTCCCATACATTGTAGGACCATGCAAAAACGATAAATTTGGTAAACCAGGCTGGACAAACTATGAGTAAAGGAATGGCGGCCGAGATAGTTTGTGTGGGATATGGAGCTTGGAAGCTCAATACGGTAGAACACAACCGAGAACAACTCCAGAATGGGGAGGTGCCTGATTGGATAACCAATGATGTATTTGCTGAATGGACATTGGGCAAAAATGACACTCAAATCTCTGAGGTCTGGAGGAATAGCCATGCCTGGGTCCCGAAGAACAGCTGTGTAACCGGACATCAGAATATAATAGGGTTTGCGTTATCAATACCACAATACGAAGTGACAAAGGGAAACACATTGTACCAAGTAAGCAATAAAGGAGAAATAAGGAATCAGACCTGAGTGCGGTATCACAAATTGCACCAGTATGTAATTAAAAAGGGAAACAATACCAAGGGTGTCTATATTAAAGATTGTTATAAGAATAATCAAGTTGTTTCATGCCGAGAGCACCCAGACCTCGATAATAACGAGTGTAGATATGGCCGAGCAGAAGGATGTGTGTTGAGTGTCACACCGCTGACACTGGACTCCGAAACGACCACAGCCTCACAAGGAAAGGAAGGATGGTGTGTGATCACCACAGCGGTAAACATGATGGTGGGGGGAGTTACCCACATGCCCTATCACGACCACCGACTTCTGTTTTGTGCCAAAAGAAGTCGTTGATATTCAGGGACATATCATATATCCGGAATTGAAAGGAGAGTCCGTCAATGGAATGGCGGTGGATACTATCAAGGCAGGGTATAAAGGTTTTGAGGAACCACAAGGACGACATATACCCAGACTTAGTGAAGAACAAACTAAGTTGGAACAGGACATCCATGAACAAGGCAGAAGTACATCATCTTGATGAAGAAGTTCGACAAACTCCAGAAGGACACTAAAGAAATGTTGGAAAACCAACCCTGGTATGCGAGGCTTTGGAACTTTGGACTAAACATGTAGGTGCACCCCTGGATAAGAATAATATCCCATGTATTGGTGATTGTGCAATGTGTGGTTTTAATGGTTTTGTTGATTGAATTATGTTGGAGATGTAAACGACGGGTGAGGAAAGCCATAGCTCAGGCCCCCTTAAAAGCCTTAGAAGAAACTAAACCTTTAGTATCTAAGGAAAAATCTGTAAAACAGGTAAATGGTGTGTAAAGGGAAAGAGATATGAGAAGCCATCCAAAAGTAAGGGCTTGGCCACCCAAACAGATGGATTAAGCTGACAATATCACTTCCCCTTTGATGAAATAATGAGGGGATGGCACATTGGCCTATCTTTCGATATATTGCCAAGGGCCAAAAGGGGGGATTGCAAGAGCAAGATTGAATATCAAAGATGTTATCTGGCTGTTATGGAGGCCCTGAGCTGGCTAATCTAAAGGTATGCTTAAAACCACATGTATACAAGGTGACCACTCGTTGGCCTCGGGCTCAAGGGAGCAATAAAGAACATCCAAAGAGGAATTAATATAACCATATAACAATATAAGGCGAGTGACACCTGGAAGAAGGGAACAAATGGGTATTTGATAATGCGTTGGTACAACCAATCACGTCACTGTTAAGGTCTGTCCACGAGGACACTCATGTGCCAAAACCTGTATAATTAAGGTGCAATTTGAACAGCTCGTTGGAGAAGTGAGATGCTCCCCCTTCACATGTTGGAATTAAAGTAATTGAAACTTATCCAAGGTATCCGTCTGTTGAATCCGGGCTTGTTAAGAGAGAAGGGCAATTCTCCCCATCACCGGGGTTAACCAGGAAGACTGGAGACAGCACTGGTCTCAGTGAAGATGAATACAAAATAAAAGTTCAAAAAAATTATAATGAAAGACCAAAGACATTTCTTCAGTCGCTAAATATAATAGGAGATGTTAAGTATTTGTGATCTTTTACACAATGATGGAAAAACTTTGGACCTGCTATTTTGGACCAGTCATTTTCCAACATTCCATTGACTCTGGATCAGTTCCTATGGAGTGGAGGGTAGCCAATGTAACCCCACTTTTTAAAAAAGGAGGGAGAGAGAAAACAGGGAATTATAGACCGGTCAGCCTGACATCGGTAGTGGGTAAAATGATGGAATCAATTATTAAGGATGTCATAGCAGTGCATTTGGAAAGAGGTGACATGATAGGTCCAAGTCAGCATGGATTTGTGAAAGGGAAATCATGCTTGACAAATCTTCTGGAATTTTTTGAGGATGTTTCCAGTAGAGTGGATAAGGGAGAACCAGTTGATGTGGTATATTTGGACTTTCAGAAGGCGTTCGACAAGGTCCCACACAAGAGATTGATGTGCAAAGTTAGAGCACATGGGATTGGGGGTAGTGTACTGACATGGATTGAGAACTGGTTGTCAGACAGGAAGCAAAGAGTAGGAGTAAATGGGTACTTTTCAGAATGGCAGGCAGTGACTAGTGGGGTACCGCAAGGTTCTGTGCTGGGGCCCCAGCTGTTTACACTGTACATTAATGATTTAGATGAGGGGATTAAATGTAGTATCTCCAAATTTGCGGATGACACTAAGTTGGGTGGCAGTGTGAGCTGCGAGGAGGATGCTGTGAGGCTGCAGAGCGACTTGGATAGGTTAGGTGAGTGGGCAAATGCATGGCAGATGAAGTATAATGTGGATAAATGTGAGGTTATCCACTTTGGTGGTAAAAACAGAGAGACAGACTATTATCTGAATGGTGACAGATTAGGAAAAGGGGAGGTGCAAAGAGACCTGGGTGTCATGGTACATCAGTCATTGAAGGTTGGCATGCAGGTGCAGCAGGCGGTTAAGAAAGCAAATGGCATGTTGGCCTTCATAGCAAGGGGATTTGAGTACAGGGGCAGGGAGGTGTTGCTACAGTTGTACAGGGCATTGGTGAGGCCACACCTGGAGTATTGTGTACAGTTTTGGTCTCCTAACCTGAGGAAGGACATTCTTGCTATTGAGGGAGTGCAGCGAAGGTTCACCAGACTGATTCCCGAGATGGCGGGACTGACCTATCAAGAAAGACTGGATCAACTGGGCTTGTATTCACTGGAGTTCAGAAGAATGAGAGGGGACCTCATAGAAACATTTAAAATTCTGACGGGGTTAGACAGGTTAGATGCAGGAAGAATGTTCCCAATGTTGGGGAAGTCCAGAACCAGAGGTCACAGTCTAAGGATAAGGGGTAAGCCATTTAGGACCGAGATGCGGAGGAACTTCTTCACCCAGAGAGTGGTGAACCTGTGGAATTCTCTACTACAGAAAGTTGTTGAGGCCAATTCACTAAATATATTCAAAAAGGAGTTAGATGAGGTCCTTACTACTAGGGAGATCAAGGGGTATGGCGAGAAAGCAGGAATGGGGTACTGAAGTTGAATGTTCAGCCATGAACTCATTGAATGGCGGTGCAGGCTAGAAGGGCCGAATGGCCTACTCCTGCACCTATTTTCTATGTTTCTATGTTTCTATGTTCTGTATAATCCCTTTTCTCATTTTTGAGCTTTACCTGACAAAGTTCTTAGAATGGTGGAATCTTCATTACTCATCAATGAAAATTTTGGCGGAATTCTCAGGGCAACTCACTTGGCAGACCGTAGAGCTGATTTTAACCTTGCCCGACTGGCGGAAACCAGGCGGGCAGGCAATTAAAATTGCTTATGGATTTACCCACCAACGTCCCAATCTTTTGATTTTAATCTACTCATTTGAGAAGGCGGGAAATACACCCTTCAGGGTCCTTCTTTAAATATGCAGATTGGGCACAGATGATGTCATCAGGGCCTGACTGCTATTGTAACCCTGGGTCTGAGCTCAAAAGCTGCTGCCAGGTTAACCCAGTGGGAAGAGGAGCTGGGGCTTGAAGAGGCCCAAAGAGGTTAAGGGGGCAATATTCAATATTGCCCCTTTCCTTAAGGCCTGTTACCACGGCAAATCGGCGGCCATGCTGCGGAGTGGACTGGCCACCGACTTTTTGTCGAATGGCCGCTGATAGCCCAATTGCCCTTCCAGGGTTTCCCGGTGGTGCTCTGATCCCCCCCTCCACCGCTCTGCTGCTGCCGATCCGTGTTAAGTGCGTCATCACCGTGCGTACCACCGATCTAACCCCAGATTGTGAAATTACGCTATCAAAATCTTCGGCCCGCACGGCGGAGCCAAAACAAGCATTTCTCTGGTGCTCTAGTGAGCCTGTGGCCTTCTGCAATGGTGGTGTGGCTCCCTTTAAAGGGGAGGACCTACTGCCACTGCCGCCATGTTTTATTTTTGTCGGCCAATTGCCATGTCAGCCCGACAATTATGACCCCTGGGTTCAGCCAGGCCAACAGGCAGCCTGGCACCCCGTCTTGGGTGCCAGGCCACTGACGCGGCCGAAACCCTCCCCTGTGGACCAGTTTTAAAATCGCGAAGGCTCTCCCCTTTAAGTGAAGAGGAGAGCCATAGTGACACAGCACCGTGATGACGTCATCGAGGTAGTCACTCCCCACCCATTCCACCAACTTCCACCCCTCAGGTGTTGCCACCGTCGTGTCACCGGCCCTCTAGTGTTCTCACCGCCCCCATTAAGAGCAACTTAGAAACATAGAAACATAGAAAATAGGTGCAGGAGTAGGCCATTCGGCCCTTCGAGCCAGCACCGCCATTCAAGAAGATCATGGCTGATCATTCACCTCAGTAACTCTTTCCTGCTTTCTCTCCATACCCCATGATCCCTTTAGCCGTAAGGGCCATATCTAGCTCCCTCTTGAATATATCTAATGAACTGGCATCAAAAACTCTCTGTGGAAGAGAATTCCACAGGTTAACAACTCTCTGAGTGAAGAAGTTTCTCCTCATCTCAGTCCTAAATGATTCACCACTTATCCTTAGACTGTGACCCCTGGTTCTGGACTCCCCCAAAATCGGGAACATTCTTCCTGCATCTAAGCTGTTCAGTCCGGTCAGAATTTTATATGTTTCTATGAGATCCCCTCTCATTCAACTAAACTCCAGTGAATACAGGCCCAGTCGATCCAATCTCTCCTCATATGTCAATCCTGCCATCCCGGGAATCAGTCTGGTGAACCTTTGCTGCACTCCCTCAATAGCAAGAACCTCCTTCCTCAGATTAGGAGACCAAAACTGAACACAATATTCCAGGTGTGGCCTCACCAAGGTCCTGTACAGCTGCAGTAAGACCTCCCTGCTCCTATACTCAAATCCCCTAGCTATGAAGACCAACATGCCATTTGCCTTCTTCACCGCCTGCTGCACCTACATGCCAACTTTTAATGATTGATGTACCATGACACCCAGGTCTCGTTGCACCTCCCCTTTTCCTAATCTGCTGTCAATCAGGTAATATTCTACCTTCACATTTATCCACATTATACTGCATCTGCCATGCATTTGCCCACTCACTTAACCTGTCCAAGTCACCCTGCAGCCTCTTAGCATCCTTCTCATAGCTCACACCCCACCACCCAGCTTAGTGTCATCTGTAAACTTGGAGATATTCGTCTCAATTTCTTCATATAAATCATTGATGTATATTGCAAATAGCTGGGGTCCCAGCACTGAGCCCTGCAGCACCCCACTAGTCACTGTCTGCCATTCTGAAAAGGACCCGTTTATCGCGACTCTCTGCTTCCTGTCTGCCAACCAGTTCTCTATCCATGTCAATACATTACTCCCAAAACCATGTACTTTAATTTTGCACACCAATCTCCTGTGTGGGATTTGTCAAAAGCATTTTGAAAGTCCAAATACACCACATCCACTGCTTCTTCCTTGTCCACTCTACTCGTTACATCCTCAAAAAATTCTAGAAGATTTGTCAAGCATGATTTCCCTTTCATAAATCCATGCTGACTTGGACCGATCCTGTCACTGCTCTCCAAATGTGCTGCTATTTCATCCTTCATAATTGATTCCAACATTTTCCCCACTACTGATGGCAGGCTAATCGGTCTATAATTACCCATTTTCTCTCTCCCTCCTTTTATAAAAAGTAGTGTTGCATTAGCTACCCTCCAGTCCATAGGAACTGATCCAGAGTCGATAGACTGTTGGAAAATGATCACCAATGCATCCACTATTTCTAGGGCCACTTCCTTAAGTACTCTGGGATGCAGACTATCAGGGCCTGGGGATTTATTGGCCTTCAATCCCATCAATTTCCCTAACAAAATTTCCTAATAAGGATTTCCTTCAGTTTCTCCTTTTCGCTAGACTCTCGGTCCCCTAGTATTTCCAGAACGTTATTTATGTCTTCCTTCGTGAAGACAGAACCAAAGTAAAAAAAACCAAAGAACATCATTTCGCTCAAGAGGTGACCTCAACCATTGCGGCAGTGAAAACACAAAAAACAGGGTGGGAGCGCCCCGTTTCGGGCAGGGGGCAATTTCAGCCTCTAAATCTTTTTAACTTGCCTTTTACTTGCCTTGTGGGGCCAGGAGAAGCAGGAGTGCTCCTTTAGCCCCCACAAAGAGAAATTAGGCCTCCTCTACCCCGGGCTCCCCCTTCCCACCCCGATTGCAAAGCACTCCGGAATCCCCCATCCCACAACTTTCCTGCCAGGGAACCGGTCCTTTGGTCTCAGATGGTGGCCTCCTGCCACCCGACATTTGTCGGTCAGCTGCCACTTCCCGCTGACTTAGGGAGCATGCACAGCAGGCTTGAGAATTAAAATTGCCCAGGCTTCACATTGCCAAGGTCAGGACACTCTGCCACCCATCTTGGCCCCCTGCCTGCCCGATTCCCACCACGAGTTAAAAATGGAGCTTTTGCCACAGGTAATCAGTAAACTTATACTTGTCCAGACCTGATTCTTTTGTGACTCCGAAAACAGAATCTCATTGGAGTAGAGCTCCAGATGCTTAATTTTCTTCAACTCTCCTTTTTTCCCTCCTAGGCCTAACCACTGGATTGGTTCACCCACATCCTTTCCCATTTTTCTCTGAGGATACAGGATAAGAGACTCCCATTTTCCCTTGATCCATTCTGTATCAGACCAGGAACTACATTTTGAGGTTGACCTCATAATTACCTTCCTGTTTTTTCCAGCTGTGACCACTCATTTCAGTGGAGAGGGAATACGCTCCAATAATAACAGATGTCAGTATTGGTCAAATCCTAGATTTCTCAGGATCTCAAACTGTTCCCAGAACCTTCAGTCTGTGAAACTCCTTGCTTCCCTCCATCTTTTATTCTTTCTGCAATTTTCAGGATTTTCATGTCAAAGCTTGACATTACTTAATGCTCAATTTACCATCTTGCTGACGTTTTGCAGTTATGTGCCTTCACCGTTCTCATTGGTTTCCCCATTTAAAAAAAAGACATTTTCAGCGATGAGCCTGAGACATCCACTATTGCCAAAAACAAACATGACTAAAACTGGTAAGCTGCAACTTCCACACGGAAATTAACATATATCTCCTTCTTATCATTTGTTACTTGTCTCTCTTTTATCTCTCTTTTCACGGTTTCCCTTTTGTGCTGTGCTTTTCTTTGTTTTTTGCTTCACAGACTGCCTAGCTTTAGGTTTTGCAAATATTTTCGCTTGCTTCCTCTCACTGGAGAACAGGAGGAAGCAAGAGATGCTATCAATGCATGGCTATCCCAGGATTAAAAGCAGTAATGAAATCTCGTCTGAATTAGTAAAAGCATCTAGGTCCTATAGTTAAGATACAGAGTTTTCACTATTGTTATGAATGCTGGTATACCGCTACCTTCTCCTCCATTCCAACAAGAGAAATGTTGGAAATTACCAATACAGTGCATACATGGGGGATATTGCAATTTCAGTTAAAAACTTGCATTTATATAGCAGCCTTCATATCCTCAAGCCATCCCAAAGTGCTTCACAACTAATTCATTTCTTTTTGAAATGTCGCCACTGTTGATATGTAAGCAAATATGGAAGCCAATTTGTGCATCCCAAATCTCAAAATCAGCAATGAGATAAGTGACCAGTTATTCTGTGTTGGTCGTACTGGTTGAGGGATTATGTTGGCCAGTGTTTTGGGTCGATAATAATAGACCCAGGTTCGGGATCTGGATGAATGTTAAATAAAAGACAAGACAAATGAAGTAAAGATAAAACCCCGTTTACTGAGAGAAAAGAAACATAATAATACAGTTGATGAAGAAAAGAGAAGTATGATAAGATACAACAAAGCTCACGGCCTTCAGCCCATCGGGAACTCTGCAACGACGGCTGGTCAGGAGCCTTGGGGGTCCCGGCACCGCTCGCGAATCACGGTCCAAGGTGAAGTTCAAAGAGCTACTGGACAGTTCCGTTCCTTTATACTAGTGAACAAACATGGGTGCATGTGGCTCATGGCCAACTCCTAAACTGTAAGGCCCCAGCTGTTCTTCCACAAAGCATGAGATCTCTAGGTGCCAAGCGTCCCATAAACAAGATGTCGAGGAGGCGGGAGCTCGGAGCAGCGCGAGTCCGGGGTCGGCGAGAGGCCTATAAAGGCCAGCGGGAGTCGAGCAGTTCGAGCAGTCAGTCGAGGAGGCGGGAGCTCGGAGCAGCGCGAGTCCTGGGTCGGCGAGAGGCCTATAAAGGCCAGCAGGAGTCGAGCAGTTCGAGCAGTCAGTCGAGGAGGCGGGAGCTCGGAGCAGCGCGAGTCCGGGGTCGGCGAGAGGCGTACCTGTGCAGCTACAGGGAGAAGGCAAAGATACAAAGGTGACGTCACAGCCTAGGGGGTAAGTGATTGGCTGGTGATTGGTGAGTAGTTTTTCTTTTTCTTCTTATATTGGTCAGTAACTTTTAACATTGTTATTACCAGTTTAAGTGTATCTAAGGGTTAAGACATGGCAGGAGAGCTCGGTCGGGTGTTATGCTCCTCCTGTACCATGTGGGAACTCAGGGACACTTCCGGTGTCCCTGACGACTACGTGTGCGGGAAGTGTGTCCACTTCCGGCTCCTGACGGTCCGCGTTACGGAATTGGAGCTGAGGGTGGATTTACTCTGGAGCATCCACGATGCTGAGAATGACGTGAGTATCACGTGTAGTGAGTTGGTCTTACCGCAGGGAAAGGGTCCACAGCCAGATAGGGAATGGAAGACCAGCAGGAAGAGTAGTGCAAGGAAGGTAGTGCAGGGGTCCCCTGTGGTCATCCCCCTGCAAAACAGATACACCGCTTTGGGTACTGTTGAGGGGAATGACTCATCAGGGGAGGGCAGCAGCAGCCAAGTTCATGGCACCATGGCTGGCTCTGCTGCACAGGAGGGCAAGAAAAAGAGTGGGAGAGCGATAGTGATAGGGGATTCAATTGTGAGGGGAATAGATAGGCGTTTCTGGGGCCGCAACCGAGACTCCAGGATGGTATGTTGCCTCCCTGGTGCAAGGGTCAAGGATGTCTCGGAGCGGGTGCAGGACATTCTGAAATGGGAGGGAGAACAGCCAGTTGTCGTGGTGCACATTGGTACCAACGACATAGGTAAAAAAAGGGATGAGGTCCTACGAAACGAATTTAAGGAGCTAGGAGCTAAATTAAAAAGTAGGACCTCAAAAGTAGTAATCTTGGGATTGCTTCCAGTGCCACGTGATAGTCAGAGTAGGAATCGCAGCATAGCGCAGATGAATACGTGGCTTGAGCAGTGGTGCAGCAGGGAGGGATTCAAATTCCTGGGGCATTGGGACCGGTTCTGGGGGAGGTGGGACCAGTGTAAACCGGACGGTCTGCACCTGGGCAGGACCGGAATCAATGTCCTAGGGGGAGTGTTTGCTAGTGCTGTTGGGGAGGATTTAAACTAATATGGCAGGGGGATGGGAACCAATGCAGGGAGACAGAGGGAAACAAAAAGGAGACAAAAGCAAAAGACATAAAGGAGATGAGGAAAAGTGGAGGGCAGAGAAACCCAAGGCAAAGAACAAAAAGGGCCACTGTACAGCAAAATTCTAAAAGGACAAAGGGTGTTAATAAAACAAGCCTGAAGGCTTTGTGTCTTAATGCAAGGAGTATCCGCAATAAGGTGGATGAATTAATTGTGCAAATAGATGTTAACAAATATGATGTGATTGGGATTACGGAGACGTGGCTCCAGGATGATCAGGGCTGGGAACTCAACATTCAGGGGTATTCAACATTCAGGAAGGATAGAATAAAAGGAAAAGGAGGTGGGGTAGCATTGCTGGTTAAAGAGGAGATTAATACAATAGTTAGGAAAGACATTAGCTTGGATGATGTGGAATCTATATGGGTAGAGCTGCAGAACACCAAAGGGCAAAAAACGTTAGTAGGAGTTGTGTACAGACCTCCAAACAGTAATAGGGATGTTGGGGAGGGCATCAAACAGGAAATTAGGGGTGCATGCAATAAAGGTGTAGCAGTTATAATGGGTGACTTTAATATGCACATAGATTGGGCTAGCCAAACTGGAAGCAATACGGTGGAGGAGGATTTCCTGGAGTGCATAAGGGATGGTTTTCTAGACCAATATGTTGAGGAACCAACTAGGGGGGAGGCCATCTTAGACTGGGTGTTGTGTAATGAGAGAGGATTAATTAGCAATCTCATTGTGCGAGGCCCCTTGGGGAAGAGTGACCATAATATGGTGGAATTCTGCATTAGGATGGAGAATGAAACAGTAATTTCAGAGACCATGGTCCAGAACTTAAAGAAGGGTAACTTTGAAGGTATGAGGCGTGAATTGGCTAGGATAGATTGGCGAATGATACTTAGGGGGTTGACTGTGGATGGGCAATGGCAGACATTTAGAGACCGCATGGATGAATTACAACAATTGTACATTCCTGTCTGGCGTAAAAATAAAAAAGGGAAGGTGGCTCAACCGTGGCTATCTAGGGAAATCAGGGATAGTATTAAAGCCAAGGAAGTGGCATACAAATTGGCCAGAAATAGCAGCGAACCTGGGGACTGGGAGAAATTTAGAACTCAGCAGAGGAGGACAAAGGGTTTGATTAGGGCAGGGAAAATGGAGTACGAGAAGAAGCTTGCAGGGAACATTAAGGCGGATTGCAAAAGTTTCTATAGGTATGTAAAGAGAAAAAGGTTGGTGAAGACAAACGTAGGTCCCCTGCAGTCAGAATCAGGGGAAGTCATAACGGGGAACAAAGAAATGGCAGACCAATTGAACAAGTACTTTGGTTCGGTATTCACTAAGGAGGATACAAACAACCTTCCGGATATAAAAGGGGTCAGAGGGTCTAGTAAGGAGGGGGAACTGAGGGAAATCTTTATTAGTCGGGAAATTGTGTTGGGGAAATTGATGGGATTGAAGGCCGATAAATCCCCAGGGCCTGATGGACTGCATCCTAGAGTACTTAAGGAGGTGGCCTTGGAAATAGCGGATGAATTGACAGTCATTTTCCAACATTCCATTGACTCTGGATCAGTTCCTGTGGAGTGGAGGGTAGCCAATGTAACCTCACTTTTTAAAAAAGGAGGGAGAGAGAAAACAGGGAATTATAGACCGGTCAGCCTGACCTCAGTAGTGGGTAAAATGATGGAATCAATTATTAAGGATGTCATAGCAGTGCATCTGGAAAATGGTGACATGATAGGTCCAAGTCAGCATGGATTTGTGAAAGGGAAATCATGCTTGACAAATCTTCTGGAATTTTTTGAGGATGTTTCCAGTAAAGTGAACAAAGGAGAACCAGTTGATGTGGTATATTTGGACTTTCAGAAGGCTTTCGACAAGGTCCCACACAAGAGATTAATGTGCAAAGTTAAAGCACATGGGATTGGGGGTAGTGTGCTGACGTGGATTGAGAACTGGTTGTCAGACAGGAAGCAAAGAGTAGGAGTAAACGGGTACTTTTCAGAATGGCAGGCAGTGACTAGTGGAGTGCCGCAAGGTTCTGTGCTGGGGCCCCAGCTGTTTACATTGTACATTAATGATTTAGACGAGGGGATTAAATGTAGTATCTCCAAATTTGCGGATGATACTAAGTTGGGTGGCAGTGTGAGCTGCGAGGAGGATGCTATTAGGCTGCAGAGTGACTTGGATAGGTTAGGTGAGTGGGCAAATGCATGGCAGATGAAGTATAATGTGGATAAATGTGAGGTTATCCACTTTGGTGGTAAAAACAGAGAGACAGACTATTATCTGAATGGTGACAGATTAGGAAAAGGGAAGGTGCAACGAGACCTGGGTGTCATGGTACATCAGTCATTGAAGGTTAGCATGCAGGTACAGCAGGCGGTTAAGAAAGCAAATGGCATGTTGGCCTTCATAGCGAGGGGATTTGAATACAGGGGCAGGGAGGTGTTGCTACAGTTGTACAGGGCCTTGGTGAGGCCACACCTGGAGTATTGTGTACAGTTTTGGTCTCCTAACTTGAGGAAGGACATTCTTGCTATTGAGGGAGTGCAGCGAAGGTTCACCAGACTGATTCCCGGGATGGCGGGACTGACCTATCAAGAAAGATTGGATCAACTGGGCTTGTATTCACTGGAGTTCAGAAGAATGAGAGGGGACCTCATAGAAACGTTTAAAATTCTGACGGGTTTAGACAGGTTAGATGCAGAAAGAATGTTCCCAATGTTGGGGAAGTCCAGAACCAGGGGTCACAGTCTGAGGATAAGGGGTAAGCCATTTAGGACCGAGATGAGGAGAAACTTCTTCACCCAGAGAGTGGTGAACCTGTGGAATTCTCTACCACAGAAAGTAGTTGAGGCCAATTCACTAAATATATTCAAAAGGGAGTTAGATGAAGTCCTTACTACTCGGGGGATCAAGGGTTATGGCGAGAAAGCAGGAAGTGGGTACTGAAGTTTCATGTTCAGCCATGAACTCATTGAATGGCGGTGCAGGCTAGAAGGGCTGAATGGCCTGCTCCTGCACCTATTTTCTATGTTTCTATGTTTCTATGTGTGCGCCTCAAGGTCTCTCTCTCTCTCTCTCTGCATCAACAACATTCCACGAGGCATGAAGTAGAAACACACTGTAAATGTCGAAATATCATAATTAACCCTATGTGATTAACCCTATACAATACAATCCACCCTTGATATTTAGACATTCTAAGTAATATAATTGAGCTGAAGGCATAATGCATCAGTTACACGTTGAGTATGCGCAAGCAACGCCCGCAATCTACACCAAAGAATACATACAAGCAGTAATATCAGTAATAACGCGACGAGTAAAACAATGATCAGTGTTAGCTAACCACCACCCTATACGGCCATCCCATGCTGTGTTTGAGGATGGAAGTAGCACAGTCACAGATAACGAGACATAGAGACTTGCCAGCACGAGTTGGTAAGTCGCCATTTTGGGCAGAATTCCTGTGGGAGGAAGCATAACTATATTAATTCAGCCCCATTTAGTCAATTTACCCTTGTCAACACAGGGGAATATCTTGACCAGTCAGGAGCACCCAATAAGTGTTTCCTTCTCCTTTCACTAAGATTTCCTCTGCTTGTAAGGGTTTCTGGGGGTACTGCACCCACACTTTTCCTCCTTCACAAACTATCCTGAGTCTGATTTTCTTTTTCAATAATAGGGACACTAACTTTGCCTAACATGTGGCTTATGGGAGTTCCCTCCCGCAATGGTTGGTGATTCAGATTGCGCACTGCTTGTGGGAAGACCTTTAACCACCCTTGCAATGTGTTAGTGGGAGTTAATATTTTAATCTGTTGCTTAAGTAGTCCATTCATGCGTTTTATTAACCCTGCAGCTTGCGGATAGTCAGGTATGTGAAGCATCCAATAGATCCCGTGGTCTACCGCCCACTGTTGCACTGTTTGACCTGTGAAGTGCGACCCATTATCGGACTGTACTTCTGCTGGCTCACCGTAGTATGTGATTAAATTCTCCAGTCCTTTAATCATACTTTGTTGATTCGCTTTAGTCACTGGATAAGCTATCAAAAGTCCAGAATAGGTATCAACAGCAGTGAGCAAATATTGGAACCGTTGTTGCAATGGTAAAGGTCCTACATAATCAACTTGCCATATTTGTGCTGGTTGAGTCCCTCTCTTAATATGGGCACCGGGTTGTCATTGTAGGGGAAAATGCTTCACCTTTTGACAAATTTCACAGGTGTTTGTGATCTGTTTAACACCTTCCGTAGTCAAATGTAACCCCCTATTTTGTGCCCACTGTATCATACCCTGAATGCCCAAATGTCCAGATTTGTGGTGGGCCCACTTGCCTATGCCATATTCTTCCTCTTCTGCCTCTTTGGCAGACCGTACCCGGACTATATTATCAACGGTGTTATTATGTTCAGAGGTCTTTGAAGTGTTTTTCATGTGAGCGTCCACATGATATACAGTTATTTTCATCTTCTGGGCTTTGGACCATATTTGTTAGGTGCTTTCTCCACAAGTCTTTCCCAGTTATTTGCCAGTTATGTTCATGCCAGTTTCGCATCCAGCTCGCCATGCCATTGACTGCTGCCCATGAGTCAGTATATATGTGTACTTGTTGCTGTTCCTCTTCTAATGCAAGGATTACAGCTGCTAGTTCTGCTAGCTGGCTGGAGCCCCCCACGCCCTCATCATGCACAATTGTCTGGGTTTTTGGATTGAAGGCAGCGGCTCGCCTTCGCCGAAGGCCGTTTCGCCAGACCGCTGAGCCATCTGTGAACCAGGCATGGCTACGTTCTTCAGGTGTTAACTGTTCAAAAGACACGCCCCAGGAGATCGGTGACTCTTTGGTTAAACTGACAGACGACTGCATAAGTTCACTCTCAACTGTTTGTGGGTATTCAGCCACATGCTCATGTAGTCGGGTGATTCTTTCTTTTCCTTTACTTGCTCTGTCTGCGATATACCATTTCCAGTGCACTATGGAGCCTTGCTGCGCTCGCCCGACCTTGTGTGTCTCATTTTCTGAGAGAACCCAGGATAATATAGGTAGGTCTGGTCTTAAACTGACTTTGTCGTCCCCTGTCTGTCCTTCTGTTTCTGTTAGGGCCCAATAACATGCTAATAATTGTTCCTCAAATGGAGTGTAACGAGTAGCAGCATCTGTCAATTTTCTAGACCAGAACCCTAACGGTATACGAGTGCCATGTTGAACCTGCCACAAACTCCATACTGCAGTATCATTGGTAATGGATACCTGTAGCTCAAAAGGCTGCCCAGGCACTCGCGGGGCTAGGGGTAAAGCTTGAGCTACGGCTTCTTTGTCTGCATCAAAGGTCATCTGTTGTTCCTTTCCCCACTCGAAGTGGGCCTTTTTTCGTGTTACGGCATACAGCGGTTTTAATAACATCGTGAGGTAAGGTATGGGTCTCCTCCAGTAACCCAGTAGTCCCACAAACCGTTGTGTCTCAGTTTTATTCATGGGGGTGGCCATTTCTTGAATTTTATTCTTCACAGGCTCGGGTATGATGCGCTCACCCCGAGACCATTGGATCCCCAGAAACTGGACAGTCTGGCTCGGGCCCTGCACCTTCTTCGGATTTATCTCCCAGCCCCTGTCTCGCATGTGTTGGACTAAAGTAACTAGGACCTTTGACACCACTGCCTCGGTGGGACCCCTTATTAGTACATCATCGATGTAGTGTGCCAGTGAGACATTAGGAACCAATGTGCACATGTCCAGGTCCAGGGCCACCAATCCGTGGCATAGGGTAGGGCTATGTAGGTAACCTTGAGGTAGGCGTTTAAACGTGTATTGCCTCCTTTCCCAAGTGAATGCAAACTGGTCCTGGGATTCTTCCGCTATTGGAATGGAGAAAAAGGCATTGGCCAGGTCGATTACCGCATACCACTCCGCGCCTTCTTCAGACAGCCGCTCTGTTATAGTTACTACATCTGGGACAGCGGTTGCCGGGGAGGGGCAAATTTGTTCAGTTGTCGGTAGTCCACAGTCATCCGCCAACTTTTGTCGGGTTTCTGCACAGGCCAAACAGGGCTATTATAGGGGGACACCGCATGTCTAATGATACCCGCCTCCAAGAGCCCTTGTATGGTTTCCCCTATTTCTTTGTGTTCCCCAGGTATTCGGTACTGTTTCATAGTCACTATACGCGATGGGCATGGTATTACCACTGGTTCCCACTTTGCTTCCCCTGCAATCACAATGATCGCCCGTATCCCGAATGAGAATCGCCTGAACGAGGTGTTGTGTGTGGTTCCCTTTAAAAGGTCCATTCCAATAATATGTTCCTTTACTGCCGATATTAAGACTGTTACCCAGCGCGGAGGCCCATTTCCCAACGGCATTCTGATAGTTGTTCGGACAGCGGGCGTTTCTGCCGTCCTGAACCCATTAATCGTCATGCAGGTCCCTATGTGTTTCCTAGGATTTCCATGGATAATAGTAACTTCTGCCCCTGTGTCTAGTAAAGCAACATCTCTTTGTATGTTTCCCCGCCCCCACCCCACCCCCCGCCAATGTATCGTAATTGGAATGTGTGACCTCAGGTCCCCGGGAGCTTGGGTTGATGTGGATCCCAGCCACACCCCTAGTCGAGGGGATTACTAGCCTTCCACAGCTCTTCTACGTTGGGGTATAGGCTAGCGGGAGGTGGTTTCTCCGCTTCCGCAGACTTATCGCTATCCGACTTAGTCTCCCTTACCTCCCACCTTTCACTCTTCCCTGTTCACGGGACGCAGTGTTGCTTCCACATAGAATACATCGCTCCTGTTGGGATTCCATCAATTTTTTCCTTGGGGACCCCTGCCTTCAGTAAAGCCGCGAACATGTCCCTCCGCGTATTTTGTCGTTCCTGATCCTGTACCTTTCCCAGAAGTCGAATCTTGTCGCTGGTCCCGATCCCGCTCCACATTAGCCGTTCTCGACTCTCGCATACTATCTTCTACATCATCTAACTGTCCTAACAATAGTCCATCGTGCCCCACCTGCTGCCCTTGGGCTGGTCTCAATAATGTGAGTAGTGCACCACTCTTCATCAGCCTGCTCCACATTCCTGTCCTAAAGAGCTCCTGATCTGGCCCTCCATATGGTTGGTGATATAATCCTCTCTGTGTTGCCATGTTGCGCAACTGTATCGCACCCTCTGCCATAGTATTCCAAGGTTTTACCTCCCCTTCCCAATCAACGGCAGAGGGATATTTTTGCCGCACCCCTATAATAACCATGTCCCATAGCGAACCTGTGCCCTGTACATTTCGTAGCACTGCTGTGATATGGTGGTCCGTAATCATAGTCCCCATTTTTGTTAACTCTTTAGGGTTAAGTATTACGCCTGATGCTCCCTGGTCCCAAATCCGGCTTAGCCATTCTGACAATAATTCCCCGAGTTTTTGGCGAAATCGAGACCCTATTTCTTGTAACTCACTAGTGGTGAAGTCACGCACTCCTCTAATGGTTACCAGCTGTTCCCCATCTTGCTGTTTCGTCTTATTTGTCATAAGGGGTCTAGCTTCCGTGCCCGGAGCATATGGGGGAGGGTCTTTAGTTTCCTCCTGTTCCCCCCCCTCGCCATCTGACCGCTCATATTCTGAGTCAGAGGAGTACCAGATATTTTTGGTGCACCACCCACAATTTTTTCCAGCTTGTATACATTCCCCACATGATTTTGCATTGGCTTTTAAACACTCACTGGGATCTGATTGAGCAAGTCCATACCACATGTAGCAGCAAATCATTGCAGAACAAAGGATATATTTCAAATCCATCTGTAATTTCCGTCGACGGCATATTGAAGTTTCTGATTGTTCATTGACCTTGTCCGCCCGTTCTTGTGCAGTGCGGACCGCTTCAGTCAGGGTCGAGTTTTGACTTTCCAAAACCTTAACAGCTGTTTTTAACTGTAAGTTTTCTGCCTCACTTTCCTTAAGTTGTTTACACATCGCCCTTAATGCTGTCAACAAAATCCATCCCATTTGTGGGGGACTATTTTTCTCCTTTGCGAAGCCCGCTTCCTCCAGGAGAGACAGTACCGCGTGGGGTACGGTTCTATCTTTGCTCTGTTCCAATAACTGCGTATCCCAATGTTGCGGGGGTCCAAACCGGGCTAGCACATTGGCAAGAGAGCCAAAACCCTCATCCCTCGTACTCCACCCTGGTGTTCTATACTTCTCTCCCGCAGGAGGAGACTGCTTCTTGTCTTTTCTCTTAAACATTTTACCAGATCCTGTTCGTGACGCTAAAATGTTTTGGATCGATAATAATAGATCCAGGTTCGGGATCTGGATGAATGTTAAATAAGAGACAAGACAAATGAAGTAAAGATAAAACACTGTTTACTGAGAGAAAAGAAATATAATAATACAGTTTACGAAGAAAAGAGAAATATGATAAGATACAACAAAGCTCACGGCCTTCAGCCCGTCTGGAACTCTGCAACGACGGCTGGTCAGGAGCCTTGGGGGTCCCGGCACCGCTCGCGAATCACGGTCCAAGGTGAAGTTCAAAGAGCTACTGGACAGTTCCATTTCTTTATACTATTGAACAAACATGGGTGCAGTTGGCTTATGGCCAACTCCTAATCTGTAAGGCCCCAGCTGTTCTTCCCCAAACCATGAGATCTCGAGGCGCCGACCGTCCCATAAACAAGATGGTGTGCGTATCAAGGTCTCTCTCTCTCTCTCTCTCTGCATCAACAATATTCCACGAGGTATGAAGCAGAAACACGTTGTAAATGTCGAAATATCATAATTAACCTGATGTGAATAACCCTATACAATACAGCCAGTATATCAGGAAAATGACCCTGCTCTTTCTTCATATCTTTTACACCAACCTGAACAGGTAAACAGGGCCTTGATTTAACAATTCATTCAAAAGATGGCACCTCCGACATTGGTTAGGAGGTAAGAGATAGAGATGAGTGATAAAGGGAACTTTCTCTGATGACAAGTGATGTTCCCTATGGAATCTGTACTGAAGCCTCAGCTTTTCAGCATATATATTAATGACTTGGGTGAAGAAGAGTCGTATATCCAAATTTGCAGATGAGATCAAGTTAGGAGACACAGTACGTTGTGTAGATGGTAGCAGGAAGTTACAAGGGGACATAGACAGATTAAGTGTGAGCAAAATTATGGGGGATGGAGAATCTAAGACAAATCAGAATATTTTCTTAATGATGAGAAACAAGGAGCTGTGTCCATGTACAAAAATCACTAAAAGCCAGTGCACAGGTACACAAAATCAAAAGGGCTAATGGAATGTTGACCTTTTTCTGAGGAGGGCTGGAATACAAAGTGATGCTTTAGTTGTCCAGAGTCTTGGTTAAACCCCATTTGGAATACTGCGTTCAGTTTTGGGCATTGAACCTAAGGAAAATTATTTGGCCTTGGAAGGGGTACAGCGCAGATTCACCAAAATTATATGAGGGCATAAAGGATTAAATTATGAGGCAAGAGTTACGTAACTACATAAGAAATAGGAACAGGGGTAGGCCATTCGGCCCTTCAAGCGTGCTGCACCATTCAAAAAAATCATGGCTGATCTTCTACCTCAACTCCACCTTCCCGCACTATCCCCATATCCTTTGGTTCCCATAGAATCCAAAAATCTATCGATCTGTCTTGAATATACTCAATGATTGAATATCCACAATGCGTTAGTGTAGAGAATTCCAAAGATTTACAACCTTTTGAGTGAAGAGATTTCTCCTCATCTCAGTCCTAAATGGCCAACCCCTTATTCTGAGACTGTGACCCCTAGTTCGAGACTCCCCAGCCAGGGAAAACATCCTCCCTGCATCTACCCTTGGTTTGTATTCCTTCAAATTTAGAAGGTTGGGGAGTGATCTAATTGAGGTGTTTAAAATGAACAAGGGACATACAGAGAAACTGTTTCCTCTGGTGTTGAAAATCCAGAACAAGGGAGCGAATCTTAAAATTAGAACAAGGCTATTTAGGAGTGAAACCAAGAACCATTTTTTGCACACAAAAGGTAGGGAACTCTGTAACACTCTCCCCAAAAGGCTGTAGATGCTGGATCAATTGACATTTTCAAGACTGAGATTGATGGAGTTTTGTTAGGTAAGGGTAACAAGAGATGTGAACCAAAAGGCGAATATATGGAGTTGAGTTACAGATCAGTCATGGTCTAACTGAATAGAGGAACCAGCTGAATGGCCTACTCTTCAGCACTTCCTCAGCTCGGCACTGAAGTGTCAGTCTAGATTATATGCTCAGATACTCAAGTGGGGCTTGAACACAGGACCACCTGATTCAGAGGTGAGAATCTCACCGAGCCAAGGCTGACAGGCAGGAAAACACAATTCCTGGTGAATGCAGGAGAGTTGCTAGGCTTGATTTTATAATACAATATATCATTGCAGTTTCTGAGACTGCTGGTGCTTTCTTTGCACTCTCAATTTCTATTGAAATGGCTCATATAGTACACAGGACAATCTTACACCATGCCTCGTCCTCAATATTTCTGTCGCTGAGTCACAATTGCTTCTTGCCATGAATACTTTCAAGCAGATGCTCTACACGCCTAAAGTAAACAATAATATTTATTGGACAGAAGTTCTCCAGTGAGCTGTTCTTTCCCTGGGGACTTGACCGACCAGCAAAGAAGCTGATATTTAAGAATCTGGGTTATTTTCCCTGCCATATCTCGACGTTAAAAATTCTAAATCTCTCAGGATCATATCAGGAAAAGATATCTGACATGGTGAGACTGCTGCTGTTCTCTTATCATGACATGGGACTGGAATTTCCGGTTCATTCTGTCTCTCTTTTCACCCCGGAGGATCGGTAATGGCGGCGGAGAGCATTTCCGGGCGGGCAGTCCACTTCCAGCACCCCGCCGGGACATTCGGTGCCTGATTTGCGGAGCGCGGAGCAGTACCGCCCGGGAGAGGCGAGCCGGTGTGCATCGCCTCTGGTTGCAATACCAGCTCGAAATTTTAAACTCGCCTGATCCATAGTGCCCCGCAGTGCGCCCTAGTGGGACGCCTGTGAAAGCTGTAGCAGGTGCAGTGAAGGAAGGAATGTCTACCTGAGGTAAGTGTGAATGTTTTTTATTTTTTTATTTTTGCGATTCATGTGGACGTGGTATCAGTATAGTATTGGGAATTTTTTTTTCACGATAGCCTCTCTTATGGCGCTCCGAGGCCAGCTGTTTACCTCGGGATTTTCATTTGCTCAGCCGGCCTAGCGCCCTAACTGTGGAACGCCTCCCTTAGCGCTCCGCTCCACACTCGGGGCCCAGCTGGTGAACTTTGCGGCTGGAGACGCAAGCCATTTCCCGGCGCAAATTTTACTGCTCCGCCCAGGTTAACGCTGCAACAGGGGCGCGACCGAATTTCCACCTCTTTGTGTTGGACAATCCACGAAAGCCTTGCGGTCCTTATGACAGAAACAGGAGTGATCCTGTTTAAAAGAGACTGTGGTGCCTGAATTCTTAACTGAGGCTTACCATTTTAATATTAAAATGTTAATACCTGTAGTTGTTATTCAGCTTTTCAAAACAATTTTTTAAGTTAAGCTGTCATTATCTCAGTGCATATTTTTCTCAGCCTCATTTAATCGGGGTCAGAGCACTGCCAATGTTCTTGGCAATGTTCCCTTTCATATAGAAACATAGAAACATAGAAAATAGGTGCAGGAGTAGGCCATTCGGCCCCTCGAGCCTGCACTGCCATTCAATGAGTTCATGGCTGAACATGCAACTTCAGTACCCCATTCCTGCTTTCTCGCCATACCCCTTGATCCCCCTAGGACTACATTTAACTCCTTTTTGAATATATTTAGTGAATTGGCCTCAACAACTTCCTGTGGTAGAGAATTCCACAGGTTCACCACTCTCTGGGTGAAGAAGTTTCTCCTCATCTTGGTCCTAAATGGCTTACCCCTTATCCTTAGACTGTGACCCCTGGACTTCCCCAACATTGGGAACATTCTTCCTGCATCTAACCTGTCTAAACCCGTCAGAATATCTCACTAGCGCTGAAGTTTCTTTCTGTTTAACTCTCAAATTACATTTCAGGCTCCCTGTACAGACCAGTTCAATCATTAGATATCTTTGCAGCAGCTTTTCTGCCAAACACAGGACAAACATTATTGTTCTCTTTTCCAAAATGGACAGCAAGGTCCAAGAGACTCATAAAAAGCAAGGGAGGACAAGGTATAAAGAAATAACATTCTCAAAATATAGGAATGGGGGGAGGCAGTTTGTGCTGAGTGATGCTCCAAGCGTTTTTGACCATGTAGTATTTCTCCTATTCTTGGTAGTGGATTACATGCTCAAGTCCCACAATCTTTTGACTCTCATGTAACAGTGCTGCCATAGGATTAGGCTTGCACTTTGTGTATTTAGCACACTGGTGAGCAATTTCAAAATTGGGAATGATTACAAAATGCTGTCGTACAGAGGGATCTGGGGGTTCTTGTGCATGAAACGCAAAAAGTTAGCATGCAGGTACAGCAAGTAATCAGGAAGGCAAATGGAATGCTGGCCTTTATTGCAAAGGGGAATGAAGTATAAAAGTAGGGAAGTCCTGCTCCAACTGTACAGGACGTGGTAAGACCACACCCAGAGTACTGCATACAGTTTTAGTTTCCTTATTTAAGGAAGGATATACTTGCATTTGAGGCAGTTCAGAGAAGGCTCACGAGGTTGATTCCTGAGATGAAGGGGTTGTCATATGAAGAAAGGTTGAGCAGGTTGGGCTTATACTCATTGCAGTTTAGAAGAATGAGAGGTGATCTTATTGAAACATAGATTCTGAGGGGGCTTGACAGGGTAGATGCAGAGAGGATGTTTCCCCTCATGGGGGGAATCTAGAACTAGGGGGCATAGTGTCAGAATAAGAGGTCGCCTATTTAAAACAGAAATGAGGAATTTCTTCTCTCAGAGTGTTGTGAATCTTTGGAAATCTCTACCCCAGAGAGCTGTGTAGGCTGGCTCTCTGAATATATTTAAGGTGGACATAGACATATTTTTGAATGATAAGTAAGTCAAGGGTTATGGGGCGCGGGTGGGGAAGTGGAGTTGGGGCCAGGATCAGATCAGCCATGATCTTATTGAAAGGCGATACAGGCTCGAGGGGGCAAATGGCCTACTCCTGCTCCTATTTCTTATGTGAATAGGTTTAAAGATCCATGGTCTCATCACTCTTCCTCTCAAAGGATGGCTTAGGTCTCTTTCCCAGGCCTCACTTGGGTAATCTCTCCTGTCTTTAGTCATGGAGTGAGCATGGTGCACACGCTGGAGATTTATCCACAGGAGACTGTTTGGAAGTGGAGGTAGAGTTTGGAGAGGATTGTTTTCTAGTTGAAGTCAACAAAGTATTGCAGGTTCCTGGAGTGGTGCCTCATCTGGAAGTAGGATCTTTGGTCATGCTTAGGCAAGGTTTGTCATTTATTTGGTGGCAGGGGACAATCTGGTCCTCATGGAACCTGGTTAAACCTGGTAATCCCTTTCTCATGGTCGGCTCTGAATCCACCTGGGATGGGTCCTCTTGTGGTAGATTATGGAAAAGGACAACCTTGAGCACAAACTGCCCATATCCTGAGAATGAAATTTTTTTTTATTTATATGGGGCTAATTTTGCAGTAGTAAGCCTACATGGGAGTTACTATATTACTGTAATATTGGGGCTTGTTTCATTTGGGGCTCACTCGATGATTCAGCAAATTTACCTATGGGTACCTGAGTCATACAGATCAAGAAAGTGACAGCTGTTCAGCTCGTTGAACTCAGCCTCAGCACCAGTAGGTACCTACAAGGAAATTAAGCTCTTTTGAGCTTGGGGAGGGGGGTGCAGTGGCAGGAATAGAGAAACAGCAGCCAGACTCAGCTGTAATACTTTCACCATTCCAACCCCCGGCCCTGTGGTCTGTGAACACTCATCAAGACATGTATGTGAATAATGACCATTTGGACTTGATGTCGCAGAAGCATACCCAGCGAGGAGTTAATGGCCCTGAAATTAAATGGTGGTTCTGCAGGTCACCTGCTGTAACTCTGGAGATGGCATAAACAGCTGCTTTCAGCCATTTCCCTGTGGGTTTTGTCGGTCTTCCTTTAGAGTGATGGCTAGGGTCCAGTAGAATCATTACAAAATGTTAGGGGCAATGTCTTCAAAAGAGGAGCAGGAAGAATTGAAGGAAGCTATTGAAGAAAAAAAAGTATCACTTTGGAGCAGATTAGCGGCTGAAAGAGAAATTGCTACTGAGGACATTTCATGAGAAGGCTTTGTTCTGGATCGTTAAAGATTGGTGCACTGCCTACTCCACAGGTTTTTTTCAAAACTGGGAATCTCTGCCAATTCACACTGGTTTGGGATGGTGCACAAGTGTGTACCTGATTATTATGCTAATTAGGAAATAATGACATGAAGCTGCATGAGGCCACCATTTGAAACATTCTCATCATCACCAGAGATTTTACAAACATAGCACAAGCTGTTGAATTCTGCAGTGAAACATTTCATGATAAAATAATTGTGACTGGGCCAACGGAGAGTGTACGGGGTTTCTGCCGCTATCCTTTCTGCTTCTTCTGCACATTTTTATACCAGATGGCAAGTCCTTCATCGCATGGAAACTGGTTTTAGAAAGGTTGGTCAAAAATCTGCCAATTTTGAAACACCATTCACCTTTGGCTGGGATATGCCTCAAATTACAATTCATCCCATTCAGATAGGTATGTTTATATTTCTAGACATTTCAGAAGATTAAACCTCTACAAAAGGTGTTTATTTCTTAAGTTGATTTTAAAAATGGTTCCTTTTTCATTTGAAATATATAATGTGAAATTGTGCCGTGAGAAGGTTAACACTGAGCAACACAAATATTTTCTTATTTACAGATTCTAACATTAAAAATAGCAAAACATAGCAGCTCAGTCAGCATCTGAAAATATGTTTTTTTTTAATAACTTGAATAAGTTAACCGGCCTTTTTCTCTTCCAGATGCTAATTGATCTGTTATATATATTTCCAGCATTTTCTGGTTTTAGTTCAGATTACTCTCCATGTTTTCTCTTTTCATCTAATGTAAAATTGAAGATCAGTGGCAGTTTCACTTTGTGTAAAACTGCAGGCAAGTCTTTCAGACCAGCAGCCCTTGGAATCATCGGAGATGCAGAAAAGAGGAACAGAACAGGTTGAGTTCTAAACCCTGACAGTAGGTTTTCAAATAATGAGGATTGGATTAGACAAGGCCTCGCAATGGATTGGAAGGAATTAAATGGTTTGGCATCAGGAGTAGAATACTTTCAAAGAAACACTTTTTTTTTGCTTTAAAAAAAGGCCACTTCCAAAAGATACCTGTAATGAAATGCCAGATCTGGTTCAACCAAGGAATAAAAATATATAGGAAAGCTTTGGAGACTAATACATCTCAAAGACAATTAATAATAATGAAAATGGTTAGTGTAGAAGTAGTCCTAAAGAAGCCAAGAGAAGATGGAATTTGTTTTTTGTGATAACAAATGAAAGGAATCGTTAATGGGTTTATGCTTTAATGTGTCATAGCATTTCTTCCAGTGTAAAACCTACCATATTGGTAACAGTTGGCAGATAAAATATGAGGGAGGCCAGTTTATCAGTTTCGGGACTTATTATTGAGAATTTCAAAGCTGAAGGTTAATGAACTTTTAAAAAAGTAATGCGTTTACAAAAATGACAGCCAGACTAAATTAAGATAACAGAACAAAACAGACTGATTAAAACAAAATTAAAATTGCATTTATATAGCTATCTTTTCCTTTATATGTTTCTGTTCAGTTTGAGTCAACTTGAAACAGAATAAATTAATAACTGAATTAAGCAACAATTCCCTAACTGTACTCAAAATAAAACTCTAGGCTGGAAATTTAACGTTTGGATAGACTTTTCTTTTTACAGCAGTGACATACGCAATGCACTATTGAGTGCTAAATCTTGCATTCAAGGGGAAGTGATTTATATTAAATTGCCATGAAATCTTAATTGTTATAAATTTCTATTCGTGCAGTTCACCCTTATTCCTGTTTTATGTTTTTGAATTTCTGGTCAGAGGCAGCCTAGGGATGGATGTTTTTGTGGAAACTTCTCCAGCAACATGAATAAACAACGGTAATCTGCACTTTTGATTCTCTGGAGATGCATTTCATGATGTCACTGGAGGAGGAATTCTATGCAAAATGTCTGTTCTCAGCATGCCTCCAACAGCAGTTTGAAATCAATTATGAACAAGGAATTATTGAGAAGAGCCAGCAAACGCACATAAATATTTCTCTGTAAAATGTAGAATTATCTGGCATTTCAACAGAGTAAAAAGCCTTTCAATTCAGATCCAGGATTTTCTTTCATTTCATCTGAATTGGGATAGAATTTTATTTTGGAACAGCTCCAAACTGGAATGTGTTTGCCAAGTTATCCTGCTTCTTTGTGAATGGGATCAAAACCAAATCAATAGCCAATTAGCCAGTGTAAACTGGGTTCATGACTCAGTAGTTTAGGACTAACTACTATAATGTCTCCAATTGTAAATACAAACAGCTATCATATCACATTTAAACAACTTTAATGCAAGTGTTGGGTAATAGAAACTAAAGGTCAAGTTTGAAGTGCAGAAAATTCTGTCCTTGGAAACATTCAACTAATATGGTTAACTCACTGCTTTCCTGGTTCACAGATGTAACAGTAATGAGCATTTACATCAATTAGAATTCTCCAAATTACTACATTGTAAAAAATGTGAGCTTTCTGTAATGCTCCAGTATCTGTCACACATTCATCAGCATATCCATTCTCTATCCCAGAAAAACTGTGACTGGAATTACAATGCGAGCACTGTTTTCTTATCCTGAATACATCCTGCTCTTTATCCGAATGCTTCTTATTCATATGATCATCTTCTTTTCACAAACTGAAGATTTCAGTTTTACTTAACCCATGAGCTCCAGTTATTTGGAAAATTTACAAGTCAGACACAAAGGATTTCCTTTGAAGTATTGATGACAGTCCCTTCCTGGTGAGCTACAAGAAGGTCCTTGTAGATACAAGCCTTATTTGTATGAACACAGAACTTGGTAAGAAAGAATATGTTCCATAATTAGGAATTCAATGGGCCAAAATTTTTAAGATAGGGTCACTTGCTATCCTGTTTCAAGAATTTGATTATATTCCCCCCTGATCTAAATGTGCTATTTAAACCTTCTATTTATAAAGTTACACTTCTTAGAAATCTTAGAAATTTACAGCACGGAAGGAGGCCATTTCGGCCCATCATGAGCTCACTTGAACCAAACCAACACTCTTCGTACATGGCACGACATGGTACTGTTATAAGGCTGAGATGCACTGGTAGCCTCTGAATGATTACTAATAAATGATTAAATTAAATACTTTTTTTCTAAATGAACTTCTGCTTCTTTTATGATTCTACAAAATCTTCTTTCTGAAACATAACTTTTTGCCTTCCTGTTCAATCAAAATGCATGTGCATGACTAACCAGCCGAATCAATAATATAGTCAATTTAACTTTGCAGGCTGGTCATTATTCATGATCCATCTTGAAACAAACTGCACATTCTACTAGACTGGACAGAAACCTTGAAAATAATAAGGGCCTAAAGGCACTTTGATTAAGGAAAAGGTTGGTTTGATTAGGTCATAGTCTATCTGTGGCATATGATGTCAGCATGTGTCCTAAAAGACAAAATATGTGAAAACCTGTTACTTTGGGAAGACATCACTTAACAGTGTTCGAGAAATAATCAGAATATTATAATCAATTGAAGTTACATTTCCAATCTATAACTTGGAGGTATAGAGCAGAAGCAATCCAAAATGAAGACACCTTGACCAGAACGCACCGCATGGAGGAGAAACAACAGACTACTGCTGGAGATTGTGTGGGGCTGTAATTAGATACAACACTGGACGCTGGATAGACTTCTTTCACAGGACGCTACTGTGTGTTTCAGAACTTGATGGAAATCTTGCCAAGAATAAAATGTTGAGATGTCCTCTTTTTAACTGAGAAAGGATGGAACGAGAAAGTTAAGGCCATGGCACCATGGGTGGCTCTGCTGCACAGGAGGGCAGGAAAAAGAGTAGGAGAGCTATAGTGGTAGGGGATAATATTGTAAGGGGAACAAATAGGCATTTCTGCGGCCACAATTGAGACTCCAGGATGGCATGTTGCCTTCCTGGTGCAAGGGTCAAGGATGTCTCGGAGCGGCTGCAGGGCATTCTAGAGGGGGAGGGTGAACAGCCAGTTGTCGTGGTGCATATAGGTACCAATGATATAGGTTAAAAAAAACGGGATGAGGTCCTACAAGCTGAATTTAGAGAGCTAGGAGTTAAATTAAAAAGTAGGACCTCAAAGGCAGTAATCTCAGGATTGCAACCAGTGCCACGTGCTAGTCAGAGTAGAAATAGCAGGATAGTTAAAATGAATATGTGGCTTGAGGAATGGTGCAAGAGGGAGGGATTCAAATTCCTGGGACATTGGAAACAGTTCTCGGGGAGATGGGACCAGTACAAACCGGACGGTCTGCACCTGAGCAGGACCGGAACCTATGTCCTAGGGGGAGTGTTTGCTCGTGCTGTTGGGGAGGGTTTAAACTAATATGGCAGAGGGATGGGAATTTATACAGGGAGACAGAGGGAAGTAAAATGGGGCAGAAGCAAAAGGTAGAAAGGAGATAAGGAAAAGTGGAGGGCAGAGAAATCAAAGGCAAAAATCAAAATGGGTCACATTGCAACATAATTCTGAAAGGACAAAGAATGTTAAAAAAATCAAGCCTGAAGGCTCTGTGTCTCAATGCGAGGAGCATTCGGAATAAGGTGGATGAATTAACTGCGCAGATAGTTGTTAACGGATATGATGTAATTGGGATTACGGAGACATGGCTCCAGGGTGACCAAGATTGGGAACTCAACATCCAGGGCTATTCAATATTCAGGAAGGATAGACAGAAAGGAAAAAGAGGTGGGGTAGTGTTGCTGGTTAAAGAGGAAATTAACGGAGTAGTAAGGAAGGACATAAGCTTGGATGAAGTGGAATCTGTATGGGTAGAGCTGCGGAACACCAAAGGGCAGAAAATGATAGTGGTAGTTGTGTACAGACCACCAAACAGTAGTCGTGAGGATGGGGATGGCATCAAACAGGAAATTAGGGATGCATGCAATAAAGGTACAGCAGTTATCATGGGTGACTTTAATCTACATATAGATTGGGCTAACCAAACTGGTAGCAATACGGTGGAGGAGGATTTCCTGGAGTGTATAACAGATGGTTTTCTAGACCAATATGTCGATGAACCAACTAGAGAGCAGGCCATCCTAGACTGGGTGTTGTGTAATGAGAGAGGATTAATTAGCAATCTTGTTGTGTGAGGCCCCTTGGGAAGAGTGACCATAATATGGTAGAATTCTTCATTAAGATGGAGAGTGACACAGTTAATTCATAAACTAGGGTTCTGAACTTAAAGAAAGGTAACTCCGATGGTATCAGATCTGAATTGGCAAGGATAGACTGGCGAATGATACTTAAAGGGTTGACGGTGGATAGGCAATGGCAGACATTTAAAGATCACATGGATGAACTTCAACAATTGTACATCCCTGTCTGGCGTAAAAATAAAATGGGGAAGGTGGTTCAACTGTGACTAACAAGGGAAATTAGGGATAGTGTTAAATCCAAGGAAGAGGCATATAAGAGGCAGAAAAAGTAGCAAACCTGAGGACTGGGAGAAATTTAGAATTCCGCAGAGGAGGACAACGGGTTTAATTAGGAGGGGGAAAATAGAGTATGAGAGTAAGCTTGCAGGGAACATAAAAACAGACTGAAAAAGCTTCCATAGATATGTGAGGAGAAAAAGATTAGTGAAGACAGATGTAGGTCGCTTGCAGTCAGAATCAGATGAATTTATAATGGGGAACAAAGAAATGGCAGACAAATTGAATGAATACTTTGGTTCTGTCTTCACTAAGGAAGACACAAATAACCTTCCGGAAATACTAGGGGACCGAGGGTCTAGCAAGAAGAAGGAACTGAAGGAAATCCTTATTAGTCAGGAAATTGTGTTAGGGAAATTGATGGGATTTAAGGCCGATAAATCCCCAGGGCCTGATAGACTGCATCCCAGAGTACTTAAGGAAGTGGCCCTAGAAATAGTGGATGCATTGGTGGTCATTTTCCAACATTCTATAGACTCTGGATCAGTTCCTATGGATTGGAGGGTAGATACTATAACCCCACTTTTTAAAAAAGGAAGAAGAGAGAAAACAGGGAATTATAGACTGGTTAGCCTGACATCGGTAGTGGGGAAAATGTTGGAATCAATTATTAAAGATGTAATAACAGCGCATTTAGAAAGCAGTGACAGGATCGGTCCAAATCAGCATGGATTTATGGAAGGGAAATCAAGCTTGACAAATCTTCTAGAATTTTTTGAGGATGTAACTAGTAGAGTGGACAAGGGAGAACCAGTGGATGTGGTGTATTTGGACTTTCAAAAGGCTTTTGACAAGGTCCGACACAAGAGATTACTGTGCAAAATTAAAGCACATGGTATTGGGAGTAACGTATTGATGTGGATAGAGAACTGATTGGCAGAGAGGAAGCAAAGAGTAGGAATAAATGGGTCCTTCTTAGAATGGCAGGCAGTGACTAGTGGGGTACCGCAAGGTTCAGTGCTGGGACCCCAGCTATTTACAATATACATTAAAAATTTAGACAAAGGAATTGAGTGTAATATCTCCAAGTTTGCAGATGACACTAAGCTGGCTGGCAGTGTGAGCTGTGAGGAGGATGCTAAGAGGCTGCAGGTGACTTGGACCGGTTAGGTGAATGGGCAAATGCATGGCAGATGCAGTATAATGTAGATAAATGTGAGGTTATCCACTTTGGTGGCAAAAACAGGAAGGCAGAATATTATCTGAATGGTGACAGATTAGGAAAAGGGGAGGTGCAACGAGACCTGGGTGTCATGGTACATCAGTCATTGAAGGTGGGCATGCAGGTACAGCAGGCGGTGAAGAAGGCAAATGGCATGTTGGCCTTCATAGCGAGAGTATAGGAGCAGGGAGGTCTTACTGCAGTTGTAAAGGGCCTTGGTGAGGCCACACCTTGAATATTGTGTGCAGTTTTGGTCTCCTGATCTGAGGAAAGACATTCTTGCTATTGAGGGAGTGCAGCGAAGGTTCACCAGACTGATTCCTGGGATGGCAGGACTGATATATGAGGAGAGACTGGATCGACTGGGCCTGTATTCACTGGAGTTTAGAAGGATGAGAGGGGATCTCATAGAAACATGTAAAATTCTGACAGGACTGCGCAGGTTAGATGCAGGAAGAATGTTCCCGATGTTGGGGAAGTTCAGAACCAGGGGACACAGTGTAAGGATAAGGGGTAAGCCATTTAGGACCGAGATGAGGTGAAACTTCTTTGCTCAGAGAATTGTGGACCTATGGAATTCTCTACCACAGAAAGTAGTTGATGCCAGTTCGTTAGATATATACAAAAGGGAGTTAGATGTGGCCCTTATGGCTTAAGGGGTCAAGGGGTATAGAGAGAAAGCAGAAATAGGGTACTGAAATTGTATGATCAGCCTTGATCATATTGAATGGTGGTGCAGGCTCAAAGGTCCGAATGGCCTACTCCTGCAGCTATTTTCTATGTTTCTATGTTTCTATGTGACAGATTTTCCTGTTCCGACACCTGGAGCTGGTGAATCATGAGTGCATAATGAATACAGGAAAATAAGGCTGGGAGAGCAAATACTGGTAAGGGAGTCCACACAAGTCTCTACTTATTTAAGTTAAATACAGAAAATTGGGTGGGTTCCATTATGGGTGCACACTCCTCCCTATCCAATTTCCCAGTATTTGTTGCACCCAGACTATCCAATAGTCCCAAGTACAGGAATAAAGAAATCTACACCTATAAAGTCCATACAACCTAGAGGAAGCCAACCAACCAAAATACACGATAGAACACTTTGAAATTTCTCTCCACTCTCAAAGATAAGAAATCAAAACTCCAGGATATCAATCCAACTTTGACCAATTCGACAGATAAGAGAACCATGGCTGGAATTTTAACATCAAAGAATGAATGGGTTTGTGGGTGGGTGGGAGGTTAAAAGTGTTGAAATTGACTGTGTGTCGGGAAGCCTGGCTTCAACCTGCCGGCTTCTTCATTTAATTGGAGCGCGTCTGGCTGCTCGCGAGAAACCCCCTGGGAGAGGCAGATTAGCTACTTAAAGCAATTAACAGCTAATTAAGAGGTTATTAAAAGCCTTTTTTACCTGGGGTTTGAACTTTTAATTGTGTCCATGGGATTCCCAGGCTTCCTGAACCTCGCCAGTGAAAGCAAGGCGAGAGCACAGCAGCAATTGAGGGAGCTGAACAAATGAGAGTCAAAAAATCCCATACGTACTGAGACCTCACACCTGCTTCCTTGCCTAAGGGAAAAGCCTTTGCTCAAACCATTTGTTCTGAGAGTTTGAGTTTAGGAGTTTGCAAGTAATTTATGCAACGTTGGAGGTCAATACACTGGAGGTCACTCTCACTACATTGGAGGATTGTGCATCTGATCTCCACTTTACATCTGTCATATATCAGATCAGCAAGGGTGCCGCTTATGCAGTTTCACCTTGGACCTCAGATGAAGCAGCACCAGCTTTCTCCTCACCGACCTGCCATTCCACAGGAGAGAGGGGATCAGCATGGGGTGCAGCTCGCAGGAGGAGATACCCCCAACACAGGGTATATAGGCAGAGCATCAGCTTCCTTGACATGTCGGAACATCAGTGCCTCAAGAGGCTCAGACTCTCGTATCAGGCAGACATTTGATGCCCGCTGGAAGAAGTCCCGCTGCCAAGTGAACCTGGTGGACATTCTTTCCCAGTGGCTGTCAAAGTTAGCACCGCCTTCAATAGCTTCGTTCACCTCAGGCTCCTTCCACAGATCTGCAGGAGATATTTGCAGGATATTCCAGTCGGCCGTCCACAAATGCATCACCCAGGTGACCGATGCCATGTTTGCCAGGGCAGACAGTTATATACAGTTTGCCACCGATGAAGTCAGACAGAATGAGCGGGCACTCATCTCTGACACTCAGACTGGCTGCCCACACGTGAAGAGCATTATCAACTGCACACATGTGGCCATCAAGGCACCCTTAGATCGCCCATGAACCATAAGGGCTTCCACTCCATCAACGTACAGCTTGTCTGCAACCACAAAAAGATCATCATGCAAGTGTGTGCCAGACTCACAGGGAGCTGTCACAATTCATGCGTCCTGAGCCAGTCCACCCTCCCTCAGCTCGTCACAACTCCAACCAGGCTTACTGGCTGGCTGGCTGGCTGGCTGGAGACAAGGGCTATTCACTGAAGGCGTGGCTAATGACACCCTTGGGGAGGCCAAGTAATGAGGCTGAAGAGCTCTACAATCAAAGCCAAATGACAACGAGATGTGTAATAAAGCAAGCAATCAAGTTGCTGAAGATGTGCTTCAGATGCCTGGACAGATCAGAAGAAATCCTTCAGTGCGCATCAGCCAGGGTCTCCAGAATAATCGTGGTATGCTGTGCTCTGCATAACATAGTGCAGCAGCGAGGATTGGAGCTGCTGGAGGAACAAGACACTGAGCCCCTTCGGATGAGGAGGAGGAAGAGGGGGAGGAGGTGGAGGAGGAGGAGGAGGAGGAACAGGAGGGGGACATGGCACCAGCAGCAGTGCACATTGCTGCCTAGGATGCCCGCATAATGGCATGGTTTAGTTAGGCTGCACCGGTACTTCCATCTGGCACTCAGATTCTGAACCAACTTTCCCTCTGCCACCCACAAACCACAAAGCAGTCCTAAAATGACCAATCCATTCCTGTCACAGACACACATTACTCACAGTTAAGTCATGTCTTACCATTCATTATATAAGTGACAAGGCCACTTGCCAGGCAGCTGGCAAAAATGGGCAAGACAGGAAAGTGGTGCAAATAAATAATTTTATGCGCCTCCAAATAACATAACCTTAACAGTGTAACATTGCCTAACTCACCCATGTACATATCCTTGTGCATCTAGAATTCTTTCATCTTCTTCCTACCACTTCTACATTGTACAACACCTGTGGTTTCAGCAGAGCTACAGGCAGGCTGCTCATTTCCCTGCTCTGACTGTTGAGATGCTTTTGGCTGATGTCATCTGGGTTTTGGAGCCCATGAGGGGCCCACCTAAGACTGTTCCTCCTGCACCTGTGCAGGGGCAGACTCGACCATCGGAACAAAAGGCAGCTTGTAGAGCACTGAGGGGGGGGAACAGGTGAGAAGTGGAAGCGCTTTGAGAAGAGCCCCCACTTCCATCTCCCCTCTCATCATCATCCCTCTCATGGCCCACCTGCACTTTCCAACTAGCAAGGAGCTGGAGAAAACTTTGCTGCAGATTAGTGGGGCAATAAATGGCCAAGTGTAGATTTCTATCCATCATTGTTAGGGTGGCATTCAGATTGTGCAAGCTGTTGGTGAGTACAAGCATGCACTTGTTTGAATGCCATGTTTGATGCTTCGCAGGGGGTCACCCTTTTCATGGATGAACACATCATAGTCATGGCCTGCGACATCATGCCAGTTATGCTGGGGATGGGCTCCTCCATTCTTCCTGCAAGCGAGCACGTTGCAGTTGGAAATCCTGCCAGAGCCTCACACATGTTTGGTTGCTCCTCCAGAATCACCCACCTGGTCAAGGTTCAGCATCTTGGTCCAGCTGAGCAGAGTTTGGAGCATCCTGCGCCCTCTGACGAGAATGCTCCACTACTGTCCCTGTCTGCACCATCTGCTCTTGCTCATACGTGATGTGTGAGACATCAGGTGAGAGCATTACTTTCTGACTTAATTGTCCCACTGTCGTGTGTATCTGCATTGGTGTTTGGTGTGTATCTGCACTGGTACGTCCTGTGACAGTGCACTCTCAGAGTCACACCTCCTCTGAGGAATCTTCTTCCTACTCTGGCTGGGTTGGCTATGGGACACTTGATGGGCCTGTGGGCAAGTAAAGACATGAATCAGAACTGTCATGAGAAGAAAGTTTTAAGTGAACATTATGCACATGATCATATTTCACTGGTTGCTGATATCAAGTCAACCTGAGTGTCTGTTGTATGCCATGTGGCTGTGTGATATTTAATCCTGTCATCAAGTAGCTGGGAGCTCTCTGTCTCTCCATCTCCCACCGCCATCAATGCAGAAACTCCACTGATCTCTGGTGCTCCTCTTCTGCTGCGGTCAATGTGCCTATGACTGGAGGCCTACTCTGGTTCTCTGCCTCTCCCTGGTGTTCTGTGCTCTCTTCTCCTGCAAGAAGGAAACAAGAGACCTTTAAGTGAGAGTCATGGAATGTGTGGAATGGATGGATGGGCAAGATCTGTCGAGAGTGACTATGAGGGAGAGGCGTGACATTGCATTAAGATGAGGGTGAGTGTCAGTGGTGGATGGTAGGATGGGGATGTGAGTAGGTGCATAGACAGTGAGGTGCACCTGCAGGGTAGGTTGGTGCGAGGAGTGATGTGCAGGAGTAGGCTTGGGAAGGCAGAGTGATGGGGTTGGGGTGACAGGCACATCAGGATGTGGAGTTTCCGCACTGATGGTGGGAGGAGAGACGGGAAGCTCTCAGCTACGTGATGACAGAATGAACTATCACACAGCCACAAGACACATTAGGATGTGGCATTGTACTCACCTGTTCTGACCTCGAGTTAAATCTCTTCCTGCACTGTATCCGGGATCTCGACACCACACTCCTGCTGCTCACTTCTGACACTATCCCCAGCAATGCCTTCTTGGTGTCTGAGGCTGGCCTTTTCCTCCCATCTAGAGGGAATAGGATCTCTCTGTGGGTCCTAACTTCTTGCAGCAGGAGTTCCAGGGAGCCATCACTGAATCTAGGGGCAGCTTTCGGATGCTGAGACTGCATTTTTTGTTCTGAAACAAAACAAATCTCTCTACAAACAAACCACACTCTCTCTCTCCCACCAATGTCACTCCAACCTCCACCTACCTACATCTGTCATCTTTGCATTGCTCCTTTAAATACCTGAACTGAATTGGACCCATGCGTGACATCAGACTTCCCACTTCCGCTAATTGGTCGGGAAACCTGGAAGTCTGCTGCAAATACATTGACTTTGTTAAAAAGCCACTGCAAAACATGCAGCTTAAACTTGCGGGTTCCCCGCTGCCAGCACGCCGGAGAGGTAAACATTTCGACTCATGTGTCCCAGCAGCACAGGAATCATATAGCTGTTCCATTAGCTATTTGATAATCTATGGTCATCTTTATCATTACCATTATTAATTTGATGTTTTTCCAAACTTAATCCCCTCCCCTTTCCACTTTTAGTCTTTTTGTCTAGGAGGCAGTGATTTGCAGTGCCAAGAATGCCAAAAGCATTCCAGTGGTGACCTGACATGTACAATTCTGGGCAGTGAGTGTTGGTAGCCTGCTGACCCATGAGGTGCATCACAACAGAGTCCAACAGTGAGCAAAGGACGAAGTACAAAATTAACAAGCATCAAGAAAAACTTCAGATTGGATTGGGAAAAAAATATCATCCGCTCTCCCCCCCCCCCCACCACCTTCACAGACGGTAAATATGTTACATTAACCCCCAGCTAAAGTTGTTAATGATATCTTGATTAGTATTTTTAACATGGAATATTTAGCTCGGAAAAGTATTATGGGTCAGAAGGATAAATATGATGGCTTCTGAAGCACTGACATTGGAAGTGAATTAACAAGGAAGACATATGGTCAAAATGAATTAACATATTATGTAAAGTTAGATAAATATTCTGGAGGTTTTCTTTGGTTGGAGCAGTTTCCAGGGAGAAATCTGCAAAGCCTTTCTCCGGGAAATTAAATGGGTTGTCCACGGTTTGTGGGAAAAATGGGCTAAATCGACTCAGGCCATTATTTGATCCCTTACTTTTTGCATTCCCTTTTTTGGTATTTTCTAATAATTCAAGAAGATAGGAACAAAAATGGCCATTCAGCCCATCTACACCACCATCTTGCTTAGATCAGATCCATCAACAGGATCCACACAAACTATTTCATCTTCCTCCTCCTTTAATGCTAAGCTTGGATTTCATGACTGCCCTTTGGATCATAAACCTGCCTATTTACTTTTTAAATGCATCAATAGAGTCTGTCAGGCCATAGTTAAAAAAACTTTTATATCTGGATTACACAGGCTTGTGTGATCACCGTACATCTTCGGTTCATATGGCTCTTTGACATTGCACAGAAATAAATGAGACTTAACCTAATATTTAATTTTTTGTTAAGGTGTGTCAAGATTTCATACAAAGCTTTTTTTTATACAGAAATAAAAAAGTGTGCAAGAATTCTAAACTTTATTCACTAGAGTTAGAACTCTTGGACATAGCTACAGGCACAGGCTTATCCACTGCAAAAAAATAACATTTTAAAACAGCAGCCAGACACTAATTATGGAGCCAAAAAAGTTTACAGCTCAAAACATCCCAAATGCTAATACATAAATTTTGGACAAAGTTAATATATAATCACAATCAGTGTGTGCCAAAACAAGGAAAGATTTACTCAAATCAGCCAGTAAGCATGATTTGTTCTCAGACCTCACCCTGTTACAATAAGAAAACTTCTGTAGGCTATCATTACTCAAACAGTAGCAGTAAAGCTATTCTGTTTATCATTATTTAAATCTCAGATTGCAAAAAAATGTAATGTTCTCAGGGGACTTAAGTTTCATCATTATTTGGCTCCAGCCTGGAGGGGGACAAAGGCCACTGCCAAGGGTATTCAGAAGGTTGTGGTGGGAGGTGGCCCAGCACGTCTCTGCCTGCAACACGGTGGCCAGAGCAGCGACACAATGTCGCAAAAGGTTCAACGACCTCGCTAGGTTCATCAGGGTGAGTACCCTTTCCATTCACCTTGCAATGCGTTAATGTGAGCCTCACTGTCTCACACCATGTAAAGACTTTGCAGTGCCCACCCCTTCTCTATATGTACCAGACCATGCTCCTCATTGCTGGAGCCACCCGAAAAGCTCTCGATCGCTTCAGCAAACATGCCCCGCCCATCCAAGCGACTCTCACCTTCTAGCTCCCGACTCAGCCTGAGGCCACCTACCACACCTTTTAACTCCATATGCAGTCACAGGCCTTCAGCCTCATACTTACTCGTAGCTCTTTGCCCCCCAATCCCACCGTTGACACATTCACTGTGCACTGCCACGCAGGCTGAGATGCAGAGATGCACACTTCAGGACATTAATAGCGAGTCACTTACTGCATACACATGTGGCACACGAGTAGCTACAGACCCACTGATAACTTCTTGTTTTGGTCATTGCAGGCCAAACTCACCTACAACAGGCGAGAGCAGCAGCGGACGGGAAGAGGGGAGCCTGACCTCCAGGACCTCACCGAGGTGGAGGAGCGAGTGTCCGCCCTCATGGGTGCACCAGTCGGGGCGGTGGTGGCTGGTGAGGCAAGCCCCCACTCGACAGTGACGGTTTGTGAATGAGGTGTCCATTTTCTGTGACAGCCCTGACCCTTGAGCCCACATGCCTTACAACATGTAGCTCCAAAATAACGATGCCCCCTCCTTCTTACCTTCCTGCCCCCTCCCCAACTGCTACCCACACTTCGTTGCTTTGTACTTACAGATGATGAGCCAGATGAACCGCAGCCTACCTGTCAGGTGTCTTCCTCACACGACGGGGAAAATGAGGAAGACCTGGAGACGAGTGCGGCCACAGAGTGGGACCCATCCTCAGAGCCAGCGAGTGGGGAGACCAGCTCGGTGGAGGAGCCCATGTTCATGGGGTTTGTTGATCCTGATGCTCCTGGCCCCAGTGGCCTGCAGCAATGCGCAGCGCGAGGGGAAGCTTGGGGGCCATCTCTCGGAGGGTAAGTCAGCCCAGAACACCTGCTCAGAATCAGGCAGATGAGGACCTGGATTTGGAGGCTATGTCCAGGGAGTCCATGCAGATGCACTGCGAGATTATGGGTGTGTTGGAGAGAGCGTGGGTGCACTTGCTGCGAGTGTGGCGGAGGACGCCTGAAGCATTGCCTATGCCTCTCAGTAGTCCAATGAGCCCATCCTTGCCCGGCTAAACCAGGAAGTGGGCTCAACGAGCGACAGTGGAGTCACAGAGATGATTGTGCGTGCCCTAGTTAACGTGGCAGCAGCCATGACATCACAGGCCAAAGCCACACAAGGTCTGGTGATGTGATGCAGTCAGTGGTTGCTGGCATGCACTCTGTGACTGTTGCGTTTCAAGCTCAATATGCTTTGATGCAGTCTCAGATTGATGCCCATCAACCGAAGACTACTGCCATCCTCTCTGTTATCCCCACAGTCGGACGGGGAACCGATGGTGCCGCAGCAGATCAGCAATCTGTGCTCCCAGATATTGCTGCGGATGCTCTGGCTCTGCCCCGGAGGAGTGGCAGTGGGCCGCTGGAAATGGAAAGTGCTGTCCATCCTCGGGATCACAGCATTCCGGCTCCCACCACTGCCATTCCTCCTTTGTACCCGCCACAGCCTGTACCCCAGCCATCCGAGAATGCTGCTGCTCATTCTGAGGTGGTGCAGTCAGCAGCTGACACTTCCAGGCCCACAGCTGGTCCAGGGCGTTCCCGTAGGCCTCTATCCTGTCAGACACACAGCAGCCCTCAAGCGGCCTTGTTACAGGCACTGAGGCAACATTGAGGAGAAGCAGTAGGCGTGGGAGGGGGGGGTGAGGCAGAGGGGTGGCAAATGCCTGCAGAAGATGCAATAATCACATGTGTAGCAAGGGAATATGTCGTTGTTGACTAGAAATGGTTGTCTAAATATCTTCGGTGTTCTTGCATGCCTGCTACTGCTGTGGCTAATATGGCACATCGATACTGTTGTAGAATGAGAACTGGCAGGGGCATTTGTACATATGTTATTCATGGTGATTATGTATTCTGTTTGAAGGGGTGATAGCTCCAGCTTTTATTATTTGCGGGTGTGGAGATTTTGGTATTGTTTGAGGGATGTAAATAAAATGTTTTTTTGACCGTTTCCTTCAGCCTCTGGTGTATGACTGTGGATTTGTGATGGAGATGTGGCATTATCGTGGCACAATGCGTGTTCATTATTAGCTGCATTCCTCAGCTCCTTCCAGTTAAGCAAATCAAGGCATTATATGCTGCATGGTCCTTGCACCAGCACCATTGGCACGCTGCCTCCTCTGTGGCTGTTGCTGGTCCTCCTCATCTTGCTGGACAACAGGGCCTCACCATGCTCCTGTTCCTCTTCCCCTTCTCCCTCCTCTTTCTCCTGAGTTGGGCCTGCAATCTCCACTGGCAAGGCCTGGGCCTTCATGATGACCAAGTTGTGCAGCATGCAGCACAACACAGGGGAACCTGGTCAGTGGAATATTGAAGGCTGCCTCCAGAGAGATCCAGGCATCGGAATCGCTGCTTCAGCAGCCCTATTGTCTGCTCGATGATGTTGCGGGTGGGGGCATTGACTCTCATTGCATCATTATTCCGGTTCTGTGGTGGGGTTGCGGATTGGGATCATTAGCCAGGTGGTCAGGCCGTATCCTTAGTCCATGAACAGCCAGCCTCGGCCTTCCCGGCACAGTGCTCTCTCGCAGGATAAACACATCATGTGCGCTTCCAGTAGAGCGAGCATTGACTGCGTGGATGCGCTGCGAGTGGTCGCATGCCAGCTGCATGTTTAGGGAGTGGTATCCCTTTCTGTTTCTGAATACCTCTGCATTCTCAAATGGTGCTCACAAGGCTACATGCTTGTAGTCAATTGCTCCTTGAACTTTCGGGAAGCTAGCTATCCTGGCAAACTCACATAAGCGCTCATTCTGTTTCTCCCTAATCATCGGGAAGTTAAGGAAGTCCATTCTGCATGTGTGATGTCACGGATGCAACAATGTGCTGCGAATTGTGAGATGCTGCATATGTCCACTGATGCAACCTGGAAGGAGCTGGAGGCATAGAAGACGAATGCCACCGTGACCTTCACTATGACGGGCAGCACAGTCCTGGTGCCAATGTGAGGATGCAGGTCTTCCTGCAGGAGATGGCATACCTTTGTAACTACCTCCTTTCAGAAGTGCAGCCTTCTGACACTCTGCTCCTCGGACAGATCCAAGTATGAGCATTGCTGCCGGTTAAGCCATGGGGGGAAAGGCCTCCTGACCCGACGTCTAGGGGCCCTCCTCCGCTGCCCACCGACATGGCCAACAGCGTTTCTCTCTTGCTGCTGCCTTACTAGACCATGTAGAATGCAATGCTGGCAGCATAGTAATGCACCCATTAAAGTTTTCAACTTCAGTTGTTAACAAGCTGTAATGTTAGGTCTGTCGACCGCTGCAAACTCAGAGTCCCATGCACGTGCTCTGCGTAAACGTTTCACTAACTGTAACCTCCGAGGGAAGCGCTTACTCATCCCTTTAAGTGGCCACCAATTAATGACTGTGGAAGGTTGTACCAGGATTTTTTCAGGTGTGATTAGGGGTGGTTGCTAAATGAGGTGGTCACAACTAATTTAGCAAACGGGGTGTTAGTGTAGTCATTGCACCAGAACTGAGGGAAATCCTTATTAGTCAGGAAATAGTGTTAAGGAAATTGATGGGATTGAAGGTCGATACTTCCTCAAGGCCTGATAGTCTGCATCCCAGAGTACTTAAGGAAGTGGCCCTAGAAATAGTGGATGCATTGGTGGTCATTTTCCAACATTCTATAGACTTTGGATCAGTTCCTATGGATTGGAGGGTAGCTAATGTAACCCCCCTTTTAAAAAAAGGAGGGAGAGAGAAAACAGGTAATTATAGGCCGGTTAGCCTGACATGGGTAGTGGGGAAAATGTTGGAATCAATTATTAAAGATGTAATAACAGCGCATTTGGAAAGCAGTGACAGGATCAGTCCAAGTCAGCATGGATTTATGAAAGGGAAATCATGCTCGACAAATCTTCTAGAATTTTTTGAGGATGTACTAGTAGAGTGGATAAGGGAGAACCAGTGGATGTGGTGTATTTGGACTTTCAAAAGGCTTTTGACAAGATCCCACACAAGAGATTGATGTGCAAAATTAAGGCACATGGTATTGGGGGTAATGTATTGATGTGGATAGAGAACTGGTTGGCAGACAGGAAGCAAAGAGTGGGAATAAACAGGTCCTTTTCAGAATGGCAGGCAGTGACTAGTGGGATACTGCAAGGTTCAGTGCTGGGACCCCAGCTATTTACAATATATATTAATGATTGAGACGAAGGAGTTGAATGTAATATCTCCAAGCTTGCAGATGACACTAAGCTGGGTGGCAGTGTGAGCTGTGAGGAGGATGCTAAGAGGCTGCAGGGTGACTTGGACAGGTTAAGTGAGTGGGCAAATGCATGGCAGATGCAGTATAATGTGGATAAGTGGTGAGGTTATCCACTTTGGTGGCAAAAACAGAAAGGCAGATTATTATCTAAATGGTGACAGATTAGTAAAAGGGGTGATGCAACGAGACCTGGGTGTCATGGTACATCAGTCATTGAAAGTAGGAATGCAGGTACAACAGGCAGTAAAGAAAGCAAATGGCATGTTGGCCTTCATAGCGAGAGGATTTGAGTATAGGAGCAGGGAGGTCTTGCTGCAGTTGTACAGGGCCTTGATGAGGCCACACCTTGAATATTGTGCGCAGTTTTGGTCTCCTAATCTGAGGAAGGACATTCTTGCTATTGAGGGAGTGCAGCGAAGGTTCACCAGACTGATACCTGGGACTGACATATGAAGAAATACTGGATCGACTAGGCTTATATTCACTGGAATTTAGAAGAATGAGAGGGAATCTCATAGAAGCATATAAAATTCTGACGGGATTGGACAGGTTAATATCTGGAAGAATGTTCCCGATGTTGGGGAAGTCCAGAACCAGGGGTCATAGTTTAAGTATAAGGGGTAAGCCATCTAGGACCGAGATGAGGAGAAACTTTTTCACCCAGAGAATTGTGAATCTGTGGAATTCTCTACCACAGAAAGTTGTTGAGTCCAGTTGGTTGAATATATTCAAAAGAGAGTTAGATGTGGCCCTTATGGCTAAAGAGATCAGGAGATATGGAGAGAAAGCAGGAGTGGGGTACTGAAGTTGGATGATCAGCCATGATCATATTGAATGGTGGTGCAGGCTCGAAGGGCCGAATGGTCTGCTCCCGCACCTATTTTCTATGTTTCTGTGATTGGACTGACAGTCAGCAGCCGGGCACAAGCGTTTGGCACCGCCACTAAGCCTCAACTAAATTTTACGGTAGGGTGTTGCAAGCTGCGCACTCGGTTGATAAGTTATTACACCAGCATTAACGCCCCTCCGGGCCGCTAACTTAGGCACTAGACAACCAAAAGTCCAGCCCTAGGACTTTCATTCTTGATGGATGTCCAGTGCTCTTGCTGAAAGTGCATGTGTGGGTATTTTGGGTGAGGAACTGATCATGCTCCACTGTCATGCATCTAATGGTCAAGAGGTAAACTCTCTAAAAGAGTTTGTAGAGGGAAGAGATCGGGGCTCAGGAGAGGCGAGGGCCCAGGGGCAGCACGGACCAGCCCACACTGCGATATGTGTGCGCACTTAGTCCGTGCAGCAGAGCTGGTCTCCAGTCGTCTTGGTTAACCCTTGCCACTGGACCAAGACCTAGCTCTGTCAAGCCTATGTGGTGGCTGGTGTGCAACGGCCACCACACGTTAAAAAAATCCACGCACAGGCATCTTCCACCCTTCAAGATGTAGGTCGGGATCCGGAATATTAGGTCCTTCATTGAAACACCTGTGAACTCATGCCTTTTCGGCATGGAAGCAAGTCATCCTCATTTCGAGGGATTGCCTATGATGATGATGATGAATGATGATGGTCAAGAGGCAGCTGACAAACAATCTCAAGGCTCCTGGATGAAGAATGGACATTTGGGTGAGATACTTGAGAATATGTGTCACAGGGAACTATATCTCACCAACAGTTAACACCCTCAGAAGAGGAGAGGAGATTTAGTTACTCATTATACCATAGGTAAAAAACCCTCTATTTTGCTTTATTTTCTTAGAAGTTTCAATTGAAATTCAAAAGAAATTTTTTTTAAGTTGTCTCAGATCATAGTTTGGATTTTGTTCTACTCCATTCCAGCTTCCAGTGCTGCCTCCTGCTACCATGTTTGATGCTTTAGGAGGTTTGACCTAAGTTCCTCGCGCTGCTTGGCAGGTGAGTTGACAATGTTTCTCAGTAATCTGATAGGAAGTGAACCTTTAGAGAATGGCACTGTTCCCGTTTCATTCTCGGAAAAAGAGTGAACTTCTACTAATATACGGTGCTCCATCTTATGGTCGAGAAAGAACTGCAAAACCTCACTCAACACAGGGAGGTGAGTTTACCTGAGAACTGAGACCCATATTTGAATTTGTGACTTATTGGTAGGGTTGAACGTTTTTGATTACTGAATGTAGGCTATGCCTTTGATTTAAGGAGCCCCAGAATGAAGCCTACTTGGGATTGGATGCCGACTCCTCACTAGACTACCACAGAAGACAATCATACTCAGGAAAAAAATCCAAAGCAAACTGCTGCATCGTATACACATCTGAAAAAGTGCATTCCTTGACTGCAAATTAAATCTATTTAAATCTAAAGTACCTTTCTTCATTAGCAGCTTTTTCCAGTAAAATGACACAGATCAGGATAACAATTACATTTTGGCACAAAGGTCTTACTTCTCAGAGGCTCCAAGGCTGCACTTTGTTTGTAGCTGAAACATCTTTGCTGATATTACAGCAAACAAGGTTTTTTTACATTTTAAAAATTGGACCTAACATTCCATTAAAATTGCTGCCAATAGTGATACCACCTTCATCAAAGTATCAGGTGACTCGTGTAAGAGTATATTCATGGTTTGTTTGACTCCTGTTGGGCCATGTTGTCTAATTATGCAGTATGGTACTTAAGAGGTAAAACAGAAAATTATTCCGAACACCAGTTCAGTATTATGATAACTATTGTGTAACCAGAATCACGACTCTTCATTTATATTTATGGTAACCAAGCTGAAAAGAACGCAGTGTTGATCTGAAAGGATTCACCAAAATGTATGTGGTGGAAATTTAATAGCTTTAAATGCTTGCAAACATAAAGGCGACCAATAATTACTGCTTCACATGGGGATTAGCTCAGCAAGAGACCAATGAGTCATGCTAAATGACAAATTATAACCCTTTCAATTGCCTGTTACAATCTTAGATTAAAAAAATGGTTTTCTGCAAAACACAAAGCACTCTTCGTGACTTCTGACTAATATAAATTCGCTGACTTCTATTGGGATTAATGTTATTGATTAACGCCTCATAGTAATGGCAACTGAGTTTGTGTGTCAATCCTGGTGAATCTTGCCTTGCCTGAATCCCATCATTCAAATATGTTGTCAGATAAAATTTTAACAACTCTCTATTTTCTATTGCGGTCATACATTTTTAGATAATCAAATGATAGGTAGAGTAGGTAACTATAGTTTTGCCAGTTCTGATGCTGGATTTGCAGCAAAGTACATTTGCTGACCCTCATCAACCACTGGATACTGCTCATCTATTATCTCCATATAACCTTGCCACTTTCAATCATTCAGTCATACATTTCTGAAGTCACAATTGATCTGGCACCATATTAGTATTTTTTTTTAAATGACAATACAAATAAACCTGAATACCTTGTTCATCTTTCCTGGTTGATGCAGTCCAGAGACAAGCATGGACAGGAAGAAGCCTTATTTTCCTCTCAAGTAAATGGATAATAAACAGGACCTAGAAATAAGAGACTACACTTAAATCAGTTCGAGCTATGAGAGAATGTTCATATACTTCTACAATTCTTTTAACAAATATCCTAGTAAAAAACACAAGGGTTTTGTAACATTCATTATACTTAAACATGTATTCTAATACTCCATTTACACTCAGGAAAATAAATGAATGGTCAAGAGTCACAAGGCAGTAAGTCATTGAATCAGTTATAATTACATCATAAACAATAAGAACGAAGTTCATTGGTTTATGAATTTCAGCAGAAGCCTAAGCTCACGGTCAGTGACACGTTACTGCCTGTAATATACAGAATGAACTATTAAGTGGTTATTTGCTAAATTTTGTTGGATTTTTCTGTCATGTACCAAGCAAAATTATCATCATGGAAAAAGGTAGTGCAGGTGCTAGTGAAAGGATTCTCAAGGTATATGTCATTTGCTGACTGGTTTGATATTATTGCATGCATTTTCCATCAGTGCATTATTATCAGGAAATAAATTATCAATTACATAATGTATTTTGGTCTGACACTGGCTGCTGTGCACTTCATCAGATCTCTTAATCATCCACAATTTCATGACAGTCCTACAATAGTAAGAAAATTAGGACCAGATGCAGAGAGAGAGTCGCTTCTATATGAATTTCTGGTGTTGTGCATAACATGTATTTACCATACATCCTCTGTAACCAACTTTCCTTTCTGCATCCTATTCATGGGGAGACAGCTGATGTCAGTCACATCCACAATGTGTCTACAGCTGAGCCTCAACACCCGTAGCAATCCACATTCTTACTATCTTAATATGCATTTTGCTACTTCAGAACCTCTGAATCTAAATACAAAAGCAAAATTCTGCGGATGCTGGAAATCTGAAATAAAAACATGAAATACTGGGACTGCTCAGCAGGTCAGGCAGCATCTGTGGAGAAAGAAACAGAGTTAACGTTTCAGGTCAATGATCGGACCCCGTGATCGACAAACAGAAGGCCGCAGCCGGTAAGTCAGCCATCATTGTTTCCATCCGCACTTCTCCTTTAGTTTTCGCGCCGTGAGCTGCCTACACGCATCGCCCGCAGCAGCTTCATGGGTCGTTACCGAATTTTCACTCCAGGGTGTCATCGCCGGTGCAGCGGAGCGGGGCGCTACCGGTTACCGCCACTGTTATACTCCTGTGGAATTTCACGGGAGTCGGTAGCGGCAAAAAGTCATTTGTGCAAACATCCTGAATTATTCCCTCTAAACAAGTGTGCAAATAAGCTTGTTGGCTCTCGGGCTTGACATTAGATAACCCCCAAAGGTAAACGGAGGTGAGACCGATAGAAATCTACATCCTGGTTTTCCGCACTTCATTTTCACTTTGATTCAAATGCAAATACTAATTGCCCGGGCAAGGATTCCGACTGAACTGCAGCCTCAGCCGCCCAGTTCCAATCACATTTGAATGTACCTAGTGTCAACATTATGCCCTGAGCAGACTTGTCCCAACTGGTCTCACTTCAGAAAGTTGCACCCTGACATTTAAAACATTTCACTACAGGTACTTCATGCATTTCTTTGCTTGTTTACACATACATTAACACTGGGGCTATTTATGTTTGTTGAACATGTTTTGCACATGTGCACTGCTTTCACAAACTCCAAAATCTTTAGTAAACAATTTAATATCTCAAATAATTTTGACTAAACCCATTATGATAACCCACCTGAGCTACGATGCATCAGGGAAAAATGGCAAATGGAAGCAAGGCACCATTGAAGGGTAAGGTGGAAATATTAGTCAGGATCAATCGGGCGGTTTTTCCCAATCTCCTAAGAAGTCAATCAAGGTAAACAACAGGAAAGGCCTGGCACCTGGGAATCAGGTGGAAGTTTGAAGAGAAAAAGATTAGTGAAGACAAATGTAGGTCCCTTGCAGTCGGAATCAGGTGAATTTATAATGGGGAATAAAGAAATGGCAGACCAATTGAACAAGTACTTTGGTTCTGTCTTCACTAAGGAAGACACAAATAACCTTTTGGAAATACTAGGGGACCGAGGGTCTAGCGAAAAGGAGGAACTGAAGGAAATCCTTATTAGTCAGGAAATTGTTTTAGGGAAATTGATGGGATTGAAGGCCGATAAATCCCCAGGGCCTGATAGTCTGCATCCCAGAGTACTTAAGGAAGTGGCCCTAGAAATAATGGATGTATTGATGATCATTTTCCAACAGTCTATCGACTCTGGATTAGTTCCTATGGACTGGAGGGTAGCTAATGTAACACCATTTTTTTAAAAAGGAGGGAGAGAGAAAATGGCGAATTATAGACTGGTTAGCCTGACATCAGTAGTGGGAAAATGTTGGAATCAATTATTAAAGACAAAATAGCAGCGCATTTGGAAAGCAGTGACAGGATTAGTCCAAGTCAGCATGGATTTATGAAAGGGAAATCCTTTCTTGGCAAATCTTCTAGAATTTTTTGAGGATGTAACTAGTAGAGTGGACAAGAGAGAACCAGTGGATGTGGTGTATTTGGACTTTCAAAACGCTTTTGACCAGGTCCCACACGGAGATTGGTGTACAAAATTAAAGCACATGGTATTGGGGGTAATGTATTGACGTGGATCGAGAACTGATTGGCAGACAGGAAGCAGAGAGTCGGGATAAACGGGTCTTTTTCAGAATGGCAGGTAATGACTAGTGGGGTGCCGCAGGGCTCAGTGCTGGGACCTCAGCTATTTACAATACACATCAATGAGTTAGATGAAGGAATTGAGTGTAATATCTCCAAGTTTGCAGATGACACTAAGCTGGGTGGTGGTGTGAGCTGTGAGGAGGATGCAAGGAGGCTGCAGGGTGACTTGGACAGGTTAGGTGAGTGGGCAAATACATGGCAGATGCAGTAGAATGTGAATAAATGTGAGGTTATCCACTTTGGTGGCAAAGACATGAAGACATAATATTATCTGAATGGCAGCAGATTAGGAAAAGGGGAGGTGCAACGAGACCTGGGTGTCATGCTACATCAGTCATTGAAAGTTGGCATGCAGGTACAGCAGGCGGTAAAGAAGGCAAATGACATGTTGGCCTTCATAGCTAGGGGATTTGAGTATAGGAGCAGGGAGGTCTTACTGCAGTTGTACAGGGCCTTGGTGAGGCCACACCTGGAATATTGTGTTCAGTTTTGGTCTCCTAATCAGAGGAAGGACGTTCTTGCTATTGAGGAGTGCAGCAAAAGTTCACCAGGCTGATTCCCGGGATAGCAGGACTGACATATGAGGAGAGACTGGATCGACTGGGCCTGTATTCACTGGAGTTTAGCAGGATGAGAAGGGATCTCATAGAAACAGATAAAATTCTGACGAGACTGGACATGTTAGATGCAGGAAGAATGTTCCCGATGTTGGGGAAGTCCAGAACCAGGGGTCACAGTCTAAGGATAAGGGGTAAGCCATTTAGGACCGAGATGAGGAGAAACTTCTTCACTCAGAGAGTTGTTAACCTGTGGAATTCTCTACCACAGAGAGTTGTTGATGCCAGTTCGTTAGATGTATTCAAGAGGGAGTTAGATATGGCCCTTACGGCTAAAGGGATCAAGGAGTATGGAGAGAAAGCAGGAAAGGGGTGCTGAGGTGATGATCAGCCATGATCTTATTGAATGGTGGTGCAGGCTCGAAGGGCCGAATGGCCTACTCCTGCACCTATTTTCTATATTTCTATGTTTCTAGACAGAGACCTAAAACTGGGTGAAAAAAATAGATTAAATCAACAATTACGTATTCTGTTTCGGCAACATTCTCCATTATAAATGTTCACTCTCCCCTTCCTGGGAAAATATCCAACTTTCATAATAATTATACTGTTGCTTTCAAAAAAAGAACTCCACCACTAATACATACAGTATTTGCAATGTCTGCCTTGTTATCCTTAACCCTTTTGCAACTGCTGACAACTGAGTTCGGCATCACTCTACAAAACTGTTTTCACTATTTGAGCAATAAAATCTGATGCTCACATTTTTACTTCAGGCTAAGCAGGACACAGCCTGTCATGATGAATGAAAACATTGAGAGCTATAAAAAATATCTGCTACAGCTGCATATTGCAAAGGCAGCTGGGAAGCACATACCAGTTTCAAATCAACCACTGTTTATGTTATTCCTATCACTGCACTTTCAAGCCAAGGCTGAAGTAGTTTTAAAAGCATTTTAAAATGGTTTCATTCCCATTTTCAGTATTGCACATTACACTGACATCCTTATACTGTCATGCGTTCAATACCACTTTCATTCCGGTATAATGTTGCAAGTATAAAAAGAGCATGGCTGGCATCACTAATATAGCAATTCAAAAGTAAGAATGCAACCATAAATAGCAATTTTGGTCGCTAAAAAACAGAAACCTTCAGAAACTCCTTCATTGCCTTGGTATACATGGCTCAGTTAAACGATGACAAACATTAAAGAACTTGTTCTGAAGAATAAACAGAAGTGTTGCCCTGAATGTGGGCCCCTTTAAAAGTACTTGACTATGTAGGCAATCATTTCAGGTTTCAATATGGGTAATAAAACAAAAGTCCACATAAATCTGTTCAGGCTTATAATATAAAAGGTAGTGACCCCAGTAAAGTACTTAATCAGTGCTCTGTATAAGACTTATGTTCCTAGCCATCCAAAAACATCAAGATAGGGGATAACAGAGGATTGCAGATGAAATCAATGCAAAGTTGCTGGGCCTATCTGAGTCAGGCAATCCTGATAGCTATTATGTGTGTTTGTGGTTAAATTGTAATCTTAAAGAATGGGTTGAATATAATTTACAACGCTTTCATTTGGATCTACTTGAAAATGGCATTTCAAACCTTCCCATTTAATTATTCATCTAATACAATCCTCAATATAAATTCAAGTACATTTAGAAACATCATTATTTCCATCTCAACAATGGGATAAACAAATGAAAAACAAGAGAAAATGGGCTGGAAATTTACTGGGGTGGGTTGCGTAGGCAAGGAGCACGAGGGTTTGGATGGGAAACCCGAAAGTCTGGGTTTCCCCGCATGCTGTGGAGATTTAACTCCACAGCACGCAACTTGTGGCCCTGACAGGTTCCCTGCCCGGAGGTTAGCCTGATTGACAGGCTTGGCTTCCAGTTGCGTGGGGAGCACTCTGGTGGAGGCAAATGGACCAGGTAGGTCCAATACCTGACCTGGGGAGGAAGTGTTCGATCTCGACGGGCAGGGAGGGGTCTGATCCGGGATGGGGAAGAGGGTTCTGATGATGGGGTGAGCTTGGGGGGGCCGGGAGGAAGCACTCCTCCTCCTGGCCCACAAGGAGCGATCCCTGAGACTGCCCTCGCCTCGCTGCATCTGCCGGGTCCTGAGGCCCAGAAATCCCAACCATCCACAGCAAAACCTGCAAAACCGGTTAAATCAGAGGCTTCCAGCCTCATTAACATATTTAAATTGCCAACCCGCCTCCTGGAAGTGAGTTGGCTGTCCACCCCTTGTCCTGCCTCAGCAAAAACCTGGATGTCGGCAGATTTGAGCCAGCTTCACGTCATGCTTTCAATTTTTGCCCATTTAACCCCTCCACCCGAACCCACACCCACCCGCTCACCCATGTTAAAATTCCCCCCAAAGTGTCCAAAGTGTGAAAGGTGAGGAGCTGCCTTTTTGACCCACAGAAGTCATCCATTTAAATTCGTGTGCAAAGTTTAAGATATTTTAAGTAAGTATAAAGACAATGACCATTTTACAAAATGATAAACATATCTTTTAACGAGATTTATGATCTTGAAGATCTGAGCAGTCTGATTTCAACACTACCCCAGGATTGGGAACACGAACAATTTAAAGGAGAGGGGTCTGAAGCACCAAGGTTTCCTGGTGGTCCAGGAGAAGCCTCACTGGGCCCCTTCGAGTCTTGGCAGCCCTGCTCCTCCGCTCAGATCTCAGGTTGAAATTACAGATGGGGCACCGATGACATCATGCGAGCCTGACCTGCATATTTCAAAAAGAGTCCGCTGGATTGGGGTAGCTGTCCATGCCGTCTGCAATTTAAAATTGCAGTTAGCCAGATCAGGGCACGAAAGGAGATCCCTGTTATATTTTTAAAATTCAGCATTGGAAAATATACATAAAACCAAATGCAGAGATTATATCATGCTAAGAAACATTTGTGTCATTTCAATGCTGATAAATATACTTAAAAAAAGGTATATCATATGGAGTAATCTATACATCAAAGTACAGCCTAGGTCTTACCGTGTGCTGAGAAACTGCAGGAAGTTCCCAAGTTTGAACCCCAGTATATGTTAACCGTATAATCTGCAAGAGTTTCCACGAGCAATATCTAGTGATCTCTACTGGCAAGCTCGCACTTTTGGACATCATATGAGGATAAAATTAGGCTTGGCTGTGATGCCAACCATCCACACATGAAAGTATTTGTAATATATGCACGTGTGAGACTGCTCACAGGTTTGTAGAGCTGTTGCATTCTGGGTGACTTAGCCAGTCACGTGATGTTCACAAGACTCAATAAAACCCCAGTCAGTTGGGTCTAGGCCATCCACAATGAGGTATGCAGTTGTGAGTCTAGTGGATGAACTGGTAATGTGTAGTGTGATGTTAAATCTTTGTTAATAAATCAACTAGTTCTTAATAGTAATGTGTTGCTATGAATTCTTAAGCAAAGAACCCATAAAGCAAATACATTTCAAAATGGCGATGAGGATGGGAGTTTCTTCAAGAAGAAATTTTGGCGCAATTTCCTTTTGAAGGTAAATGCAAGTGGGGCACAGCAAGAAGATATACCGGCAGCATGGTTCCCGAATGAGAGTCTGGCAGCATCATTTTTTTTGTGAGTAGTGAACAGTGTGAGTCATTGAAAAGCAATTCAGGATTATTGAGAGTGATTAACGGCTATTAAGCTAAGAAGGCAACATGAATGTGACAACGAGTTATGTCAGTAATTTGGGAGCTTTTGACAAGAATAAGGAATCGTTTAGATTCTACAGTGAAAGATTGCAAATGATTTTTTAGAGCTAATGATGTCAATGAAGTCTCAGTAGGTGTGGCAGGTTCGCAATTAAGCAATCAAACAGTTCAGGAGAAGAGAAAAGCTATTCTGTCAGTCATGATTGGAGCAGAGAATTATGGTATCTTAGTGAATTTGTTAACCCCAAGAATGCTTCAGGATGCTTCATTCTCCAACATACTACAGATATTGGAGAATCATTTTGATTGACAGCCTTTGGAAATAGTGGAGAGCTATAAGTTTGCAATGAGAAACCAAAGGCCTGATAAAATCATCTTTGAATACATTGTTGCCAGAAGAAAATTGTATCTACACTGCAATTTTGGAGGATTCCTAAACAGGGCTCTTCGAGATCAATTTGTGTGTCGATTAATGAATGACTGCATCCAGTCAAAATTGTTAGGGATGGATGATCTCTCTTTTGAGAAAGCTTGCAAGGGAGCCAGCTCCATGAAAATGGTAGAAAAAAATATTAAGGAATTTCACCCATTCCCAGCAGTAGTAGCAGTTCACAGCCACAGGGCAGTAGAAATGTAGACAATTGTGAGCCCTATTCGGTGGGAGAGTTATGAAACCAAGAAGAATAGATGTTATAGGTGTAATGGCAACTATTCCACACAACAGTATCGGTTCCAGTGGAAAAGTTGCTACCGGTTCCAAGTAAGGGGACACATTGCAGCCACATGTAAATCCAAGGACAGGGCCAACTATACTCAAAGACTTCACTGGGTGGGTTTTGTGTATCTGCTGTGAAGGGCAAGGCAGTACATTCCTGAATGTGAGGATTTCAGAATGTTACATATAAACATAGAAACATAGAAAATAGGTGCAGGAGTAGGCCATTCAGCTCTTCAAGCCTGCACCACCATTCAATATGATCATGGCTGATCATTCACCTCAATACCGCTTTCCTGCATTCTCTCCGTACCCCTTGAACCCTTCAGCCGTAAGGGCCATATCTAACTCGCTCTTGAATATATCCAATGAACTAGCATCAACAACTCACTGCGGTAGGGAATTCCACAGGTTAACAACTCTCTGAGTGAAGAAGTTTCTCCTCATCTCAGTCCTAAATGGCTTACCTCTTATCCTTAGACTGTGTCCCCTGGTTCTGGACTTCCCCAACACTGGGAACATTCTTCCTGCATCTAACCTGTCCAGTCCCGTCAGAATTTTATATGTTTCTATGAGATCCCCTCTCATCCTTCTAAACTCCAGTGAATAAAGGCCCAGTCGATCCAGTCTCTCCTCAAATGTCAGTCCTGCTATCCCGGAAATCAGTCTGGTGAACCTTCGCTGCACTTCCTCAATAGCAAGAACGTCCTTCCTCAGATTAGGAGATCAAAACTGAACACAATATTCCAGGTGAGGCCTCATCAAGGCCCTGTACAACTGCAGTAAGACCTCCCTGCTCCTATACTTAAATCCCCTAGCTATGAAGGCCAACATACCATTTGCCTTCTTCACCGCGTGCTGTACCAGCATGCCAACTTTCAATGACTGATGTACCATGGCACCCAGGTCTCGTTGCACCTCCCCTTTTCCTAATCTGCCGCCATTCAGATAATATTCTGCCTTCGTGTTTTTTCCCCCAAAGTGGATACCTCACATTTATCCACATTATACTGCATCTGCCACGCGTTTGCCCACTCACCTATCCTGTCCAAGTGACCCTGAAGCCTTTTAGCGTTCTCCTCACAGCTCACACCGCCTCCCAGCTTAGTATCATCTGCAAACTTGGAGATATTACACTCAATTCAAATCATTAATGTATATTGTAAATAGCTGGGGTCCCAGCACTGAGCCCTGCGGCACCCCACTAGTCACTACCTGCCATTCTGAAAAGGACCCGTTTATCCCGACTCTCTGCTTCCTGTCTGCTAACCAGTTCTCTATCCACATCAGTACAATACCATGTGCTTTAATTTTTCACACCAATCTCTTGTGTGGGACCTTGTCAAAAGCCTTTTGAAAGTCCAAATACACCACATCCACTGGTTCTCCCTTGTCCACTCTACTAGTTACATCCTCAAAAAATTCTAGATTTGTCAAGCATGATTTCCCTTTCATAAATCCATGCTGACTTGGACCGATCCTGTCACTGCTTTCCAAATGCGCTGTTATTTCATCTTTAATAATTGATTCCAACATTTTCCCCACTGTTGATGTCAGGCTATAATTACCCATTTTTAAGAAAGGAGGGAGAGAGAAAAGTGGTGTTACATTAGCTACCCTCCAGTCCATAGGAACTGATCCAGAGTCGATAGACTGTTGGAAATACTGATTAATAATCGATTGATTAAGTTGACAATAGATTCAGCAGCTGATTGCTCAATAATGAGTCAGGATGTGCATCACAAGAATTTCAGGGGCATATCACTAAAGGCGAGCTCAGCAAAGCTGGAAATATATTCAGTGGAAAAACTGCAGATGCTTTCACAAACAAGAAATAGGAGCAGGAGTAGGCCGCCTGGCCCCTTGAGCCTGTTCCACCATTTAATAAGCTCATGGCTGATCTGATCATGGACTCAGCTCCACTTCCCTGCCCACTCCCCATAACCCTTATCACTCAAAAATCTGTCTATCTCCGCGTTAAATATATTCAGTGATCCAGCCTTCACAGATCTCTGGGGCAGAGAATTCCATAGATTTACAACTCTCTGAGAGAAGAAATACCTCCTCATCTCAGTTTTAAACGGGCGGCCCCTTATTCTGAGACTATGGGCTCGAACCTCCACTTTTGGGCTTATCACCCAAAAATGGGCGTTATTTCTGGCGTGGGTGGTAAAAAAGGATTTTCAAATCCTTTTTTGTAAATGGGCGTTACCACGAGCGATATTAAATGGGCGGTAGCGTTAAATTTTATTGACCTTCTGCCATAAAGTGTGGCCGTCCTTAGCAACAGCATGGCAATGCTCGATTCCTGCGACTCAGGAGGTCAAGGGTCACCATGACATGCGCAAAAGAGGAGACAGAGAGAGAGGGGCTCAGAGGGACTGAAGGCGTGGCTGGGTGTGGTGTGGCTGCTTTGGGAGGAAGGAGGGAGACTTTAGAGCTTCGCAGCAAATAGGCAAACAAAAATTCGCTATTACCAGCCACATAATTGACCGAATTTGGCCTATAATGGAGGTAGAGGAGGAGGCATCACAGCACGCTGTGGAGACTGATGCTGGAGAGAGCAGCGAGGTGAGAGAGGAGCACATTGGAGACTGCAAAAGAGCCAGGAGGTTCTCGGTGGAGGCAAATGCCTCCTTCCTGCAAGGTGTCAAGTTAGGCTGGGATGATTTGACACAGGGAGGGTGTGGGAAGCCCACCCCAAAGGCCAACCAGAAGATATGGACCAAGATAGCAGAGGTGGTCTCGTTGGCGACCAACAAGGTGTGTGAGGGCAACCAATGCCGCAAACGATGGAACGACCTTGTGGGATCTGCAAGAGTAAGTATTATATTGATTTACATGTACTTATGTATTTATATAATTTGGTTTGTAACAGTAATGAGTGACTATCAGCAGATGTGAGGTCTTGCACTTTTACCGGGAATGTTTTACTCAAAGCCTGCGGTCACGGTGTACGTCTTTAGGTAAAGAATGATAATAATCATGATTACATCTGTCCGTTATGTGTTGCATCAGTGTCTGTGACAGTACCTAGCAATGATATCACGCAATGATCGCATGCCATGTCGTCCTGTCACCTTTTACAGAATCAATGATGAGGTCGGTGCAGAGGCGAACGGTGGGGAGCCACCAGTCCCCAGCGACATCACAGAGATGGAGGAGCGCGTGCTCGCACTCGTGGGGAAGTACCCCCGGACAGCCATGGACGCATCTGCAGACCCTGAAGTGATGCTACACGAGTAAAGCTTACACCATTGCGTGATGTAAAGTCAATAGACGCCACATCAACTCATATCCGAACAATTATATGTGATAGATGATTTCTAAAATTGTCATAGAAATAATGTTGGCCGAGTGAAAATCATTGCAATGCACAATGTGTTGATGTTCATGAAATGTGATGTCTGCGATGATTTTGAGAGTGGTGGTGCTTTTGTCGTGCATATGCTGTGTGTAGTGCTGGACTCACCTTGTGACCCTAGCACTCCCTTCTCCTCTAATAAACTCATTTGTGTCTTGCACAATGACTGCATCCCAGAGTACTTAAGGAGGTGGCCTTGGAAATAGTGGATGCGTTGACAGTCATTTTCCAACATTCCATTGACTCTGGATCAGTTCCTATGGAGTGGAGGGTAGCCAATGTAACCCCACTTTTTAAAAAAGGAGGGAGAGAGAAAACAGGGAATTATAGACCGGTCAGCCTGACATCGGTAGTGGGTAAAATGATGGAATCAATTATTAAGGATGTCATAGCAGTGCATTTGGAAAGAGGTGACATGATAGGTCCAAGTCAGCATGGATTTGTGAAAGGGAAATCATGCTTGACAAATCTTCTGGAATTTTTTGAGGATGTTTCCAGTAGAGTGGATAAGGGAGAACCAGTTGATGTGGTATATTTGGACTTTCAGAAGGCGTTCGACAAGGTCCCACACAAGAGATTGATGTGCAAAGTTAGAGCACATGGGATTGGGGGTAGTGTACTGACATGGATTGAGAACTGGTTGTCAGACAGGAAGCAAAGAGTAGGAGTAAATGGGTACTTTTCAGAATGGCAGGCAGTGACTAGTGGGGTACCGCAAGGTTCTGTGCTGAGGCCCCAGCTGTTTACACTGTACATTAATGATTTAGATGAGGGGATTAAATGTAGTATCTCCAAATTTGCGGATGACACTAAGTTGGGTGGCAGTGTGAGCTGCGAGGAGGATGCTGTGAGGCTGCAGAGCGACTTGGATAGGTTAGGTGAGTGGGCAAATGCATGGCAGATGAAGTATAATGTGGATAAATGTGAGGTTATCCACTTTGGTGGTAAAAACAGAGAGACAGACTATTATCTGAATGGTGACAGATTAGGAAAAGGGGAGGTGCAAAGAGACCTGGGTGTCATGGTACATCAGTCATTGAAGGTTGGCATGCAGGTGCAGCAGGCGGTTAAGAAAGCAAATGGCATGTTGGCCTTCATAGCAAGGGGATTTCAGTACAGGGGCAGGGAGGTGTTGCTACAGTTGTACAGGGCATTGGTGAGGCCACACCTGGAGTATTGTGTACAGTTTTGGTCTCCTAACCTGAGGAAGGACATTCTTGCTATTGAGGGAGTGCAGCGAAGGTTCACCAGACTGATTCCCGGGATGGCGGGACTGACCTATCAAGAAAGACTGGATCAACTGGGCTTGTATTCACTGGAGTTCAGAAGAATGAGAGGGGACCTCATAGAAACATATAAAATTCTGACGGGGTTAGACAGGTTAGATGCAGGAAGAATGTTCCCAATGTTGGGGAAGTCCAGAACCAGGGGTCACAGTCTAAGGATAAGGGGTAAGCCATTTAGGACCGAGATGCGGAGGAACTTCTTCACCCAGAGAGTGGTGAACCTGTGGAATTCTCTACCACAGAAAGTTGTTGAGGCCAATTCACTAAATATATTCAAAAAGGAGTTAGATGAGGTCCTTACTGCTAGGGGGATCAAGGGGTATGGCGAGAAAGCAGGAATGGGGTACTGAAGTTGAATGTTCAGCCATGAACTCATTGAATGGCGGTGCAGGCTAGAAGGGCCGAATGGCCTACTCCTGCACCTATTTTCTATGTTTCTATGTTTCTATGTTTCTATGATCGGTCCAAGTCAGCATGAATTTATGAAAGGGAAATCATGCTTGACGAGTCTTCTGGAATTTTTTGAGGATGTAATTAGCAGAGTGGACAAAGGAGAATCAGTGGATGTGGTGTATTTGGATTTTCAAAAGGCTTTTGACAAGGTCCCACACAAGAGATTGGTGTGCAAAATCAAACCACATGGTATTGGGGGTAATGTACTGTCGTGGATAGAGAACTGGTTGGCAGACAGGAAGCAGACGGGATAAACAGGTCCTTTTCAGAATGGCAGGCAGTGACTAGTGGAGTGCCGCAGGGCTCAGTGCTGGGACCCCAGCTCTTTACAATATACATTAACGAATTGGATGAAGGAATTGAGTGTAATATCTCCAAGTTTGCAGATGACACTAAACTGGGTGGCGGTGTGAGCTGTGAGGGGGACGCTAAGAGGCTGCAGGGTGACTTAGACAGGTTAGGTGAGTGGGCAAATGCATGGCAGATGCAGTATAATGTGGATAAATGTGAGGTTATCCATTTTGGGGGCAAAAACACGAGGCAGAATATTATCTGAATGGTGGCAGATTAGGAAAAGGGGAGGTGCAATGAGATCTGGGTGTCATGGTTCATCAGTCATTGAAGGTTGGCATGCAGGTACAGCAGGCAGTGAAGAAGGCAAATGGTATGTTGGCCTTCATAGCTAGGAGATTTGAGTATAGGAGCAGGGAGGTCTTACTGCCGTTATACAGGGCCTTGGTGAGGCCTCACCTGGAATATTGTGTTCAGTTTTCGTCTGCTAATCTGAGGAAGGACGTTCTTGCTATTGAGGGAGTGCAGCAAAGGTTCACCAGACTAGTTGTAGGGATGGCTGGACTGTCATATGAGGAGAGACTGGATCAACTGGGGTTTTATTAACTGGAGTTTAAAAGGATGAGAGGGGATCTAAGAAACGTATAAGATTCTGACGGGACTGGACAGGTTATGTGCAGGAAGAATGTTCCCGATGTTGGCGAAGTCAGAACCAGGAGACATAGTCTTAGGATAAGGGATAGGCCATTTAGGACTGAGATGAGGAAAAACTTCTTCACTCGGAGAGTTGTTAACCTGTGGAATTCCCTGCCACAGAGAGTTGTTGATGCCAGTTCATTGGATATATTCAAGAGGGAGTTAGATATGGCCCTTTCGGCTAAGGGGATCAAGGGGTATGGAGAGAAAGCAGGAAAGGGGTACTGAGGGAATGATCAGCCATGATCTTATTAAATGGCGGTGCAGGCTCGAAGGGCCGAATGGCCTGCTCCTGCACCTATTTTCTATGTTTCTATGTTTCTATGCAACTCAACCAGCAGCATGGCCCCAGGCAAGGCCACAGGGGCCTGAAGATGGGGGTGCGGGGCAGGAGTCGGCGGACGATCCTACTACATCTGGTGCTGAGGAGCTCTGATTGTCGCCCATCAATCCGCTGGGTCTGTTCTCGACAGATGAGAGCGCCGACTTCGAAGAACCTGCATCGTCACGCTCAAGAAGCCATTCTATCCCAAGGCCATCTAGTGGTCCTCCAGTCATTCCCGCTTACACTCTGGAGGTGCCGGCCCCAAGCACCTCTCCACAGGGCACCCCATTTGTCCCCAGGATGGCGCCGACCCCGCAGAGGCCTCGTGGACGTGGCAGGTCTGTTCCACGAGCATGCCATGACAGCGGAGAGATGGTACAGTTGTCCAGGAGGACTGTAGATATTGGTGACCAGCTCATCGAAGCATTGGGGTCATATCCCGACACCTGGCCACCATGACGTTGTTCATTCCGCTCATGGCGAAGTCCCTGGATGCGATAGCCAGGAACACTGCTGCCACAAGCCTTCCAGTGGTTCCTGAGTGTGGCACTCCACTCCTAGGTTCCGCACAACCACTGCGAACGACAGATGAGAGCAAGGACCAAGATACTGCTTCTGCATCAGAGAATGTTGCCCCCTCAGCACCCCCCGCTCCAATACCCATCCAACCAATGCATCTGCCTTCATCCCTCCCAAAGAGCATCCGCCTGAGGAGCTCCTCGGCCAGGCGCCATGGAGCGAGGAGGGGAAGAGGTAGAAGTGGGGAGAAGAGAGGGGGGAAGGAAAGTGAGGTGCATGTGCGCAGGTGATGGCTGTGTTATATCTCCATCTGGGTGTATGCAATTTGTTGCAATGTATCGGGGCTGGGGACCACGCTCCTGCTTTGTCTTTGTATTCTGTGTTGGTGGACATGTTGAACATGTGATTTATGTCAATGGTGGAAAAAGTGGGATGTGGGCAGGGGTTGGGTGTTATTGGCTGTGATACTTATGATTTCAGACCAATGTTGGTATTAAACTTTTGTTATTGAACATAATCTTGTTGCGCATTGTCGCAGATAGCTGGACCGTTACACACTCGTGATTCCTTACTGTGAAAGGGTTAAATACAATTTGACATCCATTAATGTAAACTAACTGGCACCAAGGTGATGGGCACCATTGATATCTGAACTGCACACACAGAGCAGTGTGTCAGCATTGTCACTCACATCAGCACTCTTTCAGGCAAATCTTTCAGATATCAGCTCCTCACATAAGAGTGGGATTTAACAAATGCCAGTCACACTGCTGGTTCGTCCCGGTTAGTTCCACTTTTTGTGGGTGTTTTTTTGAGCGAGCGATATTCTGGGTGATTTGTGTGCGAGGTGGTGAAATTGACGATGAACGATCTCCAGGGCCGCTAGTCTGGGTAAATATGCTCTTTACGACAAAAAACAGTGGCCGGGCGTTAATATTGAATCTTGCCGTTAATTCCCTGTGGAAAGTAACGCTGGGCGATATTATGGGCGTTGAATTCGCTCATTCTGCTGATTCTGCCCAAAAAAAGTGGGGGCGGGCGGTAATATTTTTTCTCGGTGTTAAGCCCATTGGGAAAATAACGCTCAGCGATAAATCTCCTAAAAAAGCCCGTCAGTTTCCATTTTGTGCCATATATCTGGATGTTATACGTCATTTCAGTGGTAAAATGGGCATTAAGTTCATTAAGCATGCAAAAAAAGTGAATGTTGTAGCCCTATGTCCTCTAGTTTAACTTTCCCTTATGAGTGGAACTATCCTCTCTGCATCCACCTTGTCGAGTCCCCTCATTATCTTATATGTTTCAATAAGATCACCTCTCATTCTTCTGAACTCCAAAATGTATAGGCCCAGCCTACTCAACCTATCTTCATAAGTCACCCCCTCATCTCCGGAATCAACCCAGTGAACTTTTTCTGAACAGCCTCTAATGCAAGTATATCCTTCCTTAAATACGGAGACCAAAACTGTACACAATACTCTAGGTGTGGCCTCACCAAAATGGAGTGTATAATACAATACCAGGGGCAACAAGCAAGATTACCTATTATTAAAGTGAAATACGTCAATTGGCCGACAGTTACCGGTAAAGATTGGCTGAGAGTGCTTCGTTTGGATAGTACAGAAATGGTTAAGTCTTGGCTAGGTAGTCTGCTGGAGAAATATGCTAACATATCTGAGGACTCATACGAGGGCATCAAGGGACATAATGCACATATTCGGATTAGGTCGGATGTGAAACCTATTTTTTGTAGACCAAGGCCGGTACCATATGCATTAAAATCATAGGTTGAGCAAGAGCTTGATACGTTGGGGAAAAACAGAGTTTTAGTGAAGACTGATAGGAGTGACTGGGCCACCCCGTTAGTTGTAGCACCGAAGGCAGACAAAATGGTATGGCTCTGTGAGGATTACCCTGAATCGAGCAGTTGATGATGAACAGCGCCCTTTGCTGACATCACAGGACCTGTATGCAGAACTGGCGAGAGCCAAAGTCTTCACAAAACAGGATCTCTCCCACGCTTATGCTTAACTCCACATTGACAAGGATAGTCATCAGTATCTGACAGTCAACACAGACAAAGGTTTATATTCATACACTAAGTTCCCCAATGATATCAAGTCCTCCCCAAAGATATTTCAGGCTACCAAGGATCAGATCTTACAGGGAATGAATCACTTTTTGTGCAATCAAGATGATGTGTTGATAGCCACCGGCACAGAGAAGGAAAACCTGGAAATCTTAGAAGAAATATTCAGATGGTTCAATGAATTGGCTAGAATATACTGGCGAGTGATACTTAAAAGGTTGACGGTGGATAGGCAATGGCAAACATTTAAAGATCGCATGGATGAACTTCAACAATTGTGCATCCCTGTCTGGAGTAAAAATAAAACGGGGAAGGTGGCTCAATCGTGGCTAACAAGGGAAATTAAGGATAGTTTTAAATCCAAGGAAGAGGCATATAAATTGACCAGAAAAAGCAGCAAACCTGAGGACTGGGAGAATTTTGTAATGCAGCAGAGGAGGACAAAGGTTTTAATTAGGAGGGGGAAAATAGAGTATGAGAGGAAGCTTGCTGGCAACATAAAAACTGACTGCAAAAGCTTCCATAGATATGTGAAGAGAAAAAGATTAGTGAAAACAAACATAGGTTCCTTGCAGTCAGATTCAGGTGAATTTATAATGGGGAACAAAGAAATGGCAGACCAGTTAAACAAATACTTTGGTTCTGTCTTCACGAAGGAAGACACAAATAACCTACCGGAAGTACTAAGGGACCGAGGGTCTAGTGAGAAGGAGGAACTGAAGGAAATCCTTATTAGGCGGGAAATGGTGTTAGGGAAATTGATGGAAGTGAAAGCCGATAAATCCCTGGGGCCTGATAGTCTGCATCCCAGAGTACTTAAGGAAGTAGCCAGAGAAATAGTGAATGCATTGGTGATCATTTTCCAATAGTCGATCGACTCTGGATCGGCTCCTATGGACTGGAGGGAAGCTAATATAACACCACTTTTTAAGAAAGGAGGGAGAGAGAAAACGGGTAATATAGACCAGTTAGCCTGACATCAGTAGTGGGGAAAATGTTGGAATCAATTATTAAAGATGAAATAGCAGCATATTTGGAAAGCAGTGACAGGATCGGTTCAAGTCAGCATGGATTTATGAAAGGGAAATCCTGCTTGACAAATCTTCTAGAATTTTTTAAGGATGTAACTGGTAGAGTGGACAAGGGAGAACCAGTGGATGTAGTGTGTTTGGACTTTCAAAAGGCTTTTGACAGGGTCCCACACAAGAGATTGGTGTGCAAAATTAAAGCACATGGTATTGGGGTAATGTACTGATGTGGATAGAGAACTGGTTGGCAGACAGGAAGCAGAGAGTCGGGATAAACGGGTCCTTTTCAGATTGGCAGGCAGTGACTAGTGCGGTGCCGCAGGGCTCAGTGCTGGGACCCCAGCAATTTACAATATACATTAATGATTTGGATGAGGCAATTGAGTGTAATATCTCCAAGTTTGCAGATGACACTAAGCTGAGAGGCGGTGTGAGCTGTGAGGAGGACGCTAAAAGTCTGCAGGGTGACTTGGACAGGATAGGTGAGTGGCAAATACATGGCAGATGCAGTATAATGTGGATAAATGTGAGGTTATCCACTTTGGTGGCAAAAACACGAAGGCAGAATATTACCGGAATGGCGGCAGATTAGGAAAAGGGGAGGTGCAGCGAGACCTGGGTGTCATGGTACATCAGTCATTAAAAGTTGCCATGCAGGTACAGCAGGCGGTGAAGAAGGCAAATGGTATGTTGGCCTTCATAGCTAGGGGATTTAAGTATAGGAGCAGGGAGGTCTTACTGCAGTTGTACTGCAGTTGTACACCTGGAATATTATATTGTGTTCAGTTTTGGTCTCCTAATCTGAGGAAGGACATTCTTGCTATTGAGGGAGTGCAGCGGAGGTTCACCAGACTGATTCCCGGGATGGTACGGCTGACATATGAGGAGAGACTGGATTGACTGGGCCTGTATTCACTGAAGTTTAGAAGGATGAGAGGGGATCTCATCGAAACATATAAAATTCTGACGGGACTGGACAGGTTAGATGCAGGAAGAATGTTCCCGATGTTGGGAAAGTCCAGAACCAGGGGGCATAGTCTAAGGATAAGGGGTAAGGCATTTAGGACTGAGATGAGGAGAAACTTCTTCACTCAGAGAGTTGTTAACCTGTGGAATTCCCTATCGCCGAGAGTTGTTGATGGTAGTTCATTGGATATTTTCAAGAGGGAGTTAGATATGGCCCTTACGGCTAAAGGGATCAAGGGGTATGGAGAAAAAGCAGGAAAGGGGTACTGAGGTGAATGATCAGCCATGATCTTATTGAATGGTGGTTCAGGGTCGAAGGGCCGAATGGCCTACTCCTGCACCTATTTTCTATGTTTCTATATTTCTATAATCTGAAGCTGAAAAGGAGTAATTGTGAATTGATACAGCGTGAGATGATTTATCTAGGATTACGGGTTGATAAAAATGGTCTCCAACCAGTTAAGGAGAAAGTACAAGCCACCACGATTGCTCCGGAGCCAAAAAACGTTCCTGAATTGTGATCCTTTTTAGGCATGGTCCAATATTATGCTTGTTTCCTTCCTGGACTAGCAATGGTGCTTGCACCACTCCATTATTTATTAAAGAAAGGTGTGCATTGGATATAGGGCAAAGAGAAACAGAATGCAAGCAACACTAGAGCAGTAGTGCTCTTCTTGTCCATTATAATCTGACTCGTTAACTAAGACTAGCATGTGATGCCTCTGGGTATGGTGTGGGAACAGTGATCAGCCATGTTATGAATGATGGGCAGGAAAAAATGGTTGCCTCTGCATCGCATACGCTCAACAAAAGCGAACAAAATTATGCCCAGATTGAGAAAGAGGCTTTGGCAATTATATTTGGTATTAAAAAAGTTTCACTAGTTTCATTTGGGACGCCAATTCACGCTAGTAGCCAATCACAAACCATTACTAGCTATCCTCGGTCCAAAGATGGCAATTCCATCGATGGCGGTTTCCAGGATTCAAAGACGTGCTATTATATTGTCTCAGTATGATTACAAAATCGAGTATCGCACGTCGAAGCAGAATGTAGTAGCGATTGCCTCATGAAGATTCTGATATTGGCCGCGAACAGTCAATCTTTACTCTAGATGTCGTTGATGTGGACTTTCCGGTCACTGCCTCTGTTATTGCAGAGTACACACAGAAAGATACCACTTTACAACAGACCTATGAGCACACCCTGCGAGGGTGGTCTGAAGATCAGATGCATTTAGATGAGGGGATAAAGCCCTTTTATCATCATCGTCATGGATTATCATGTGAGCAGGGATGTCTAAAATAGGGCCGAAGAGTAGTCATTCCCACGCACTATGGGCCAAAGACTTGACAGGACTTCACGGAGCATACTGGCATCGTAGGCATGAAAGCGATGGCCGGAAGTTTTGTTTATTGGCCTGGGTAGGACAAAAACTTAGCACACTTACCTATTAATACTTCTATCTGTCAAGGCTGCAGGACCATGCCAGTTAAAACGCCGCTGCAAACATCGACTTGGCCTTCGACACCATTCCAAAGAATACATATTGATTTTTGCGAGAGGGGCAGTGATAACTTTCTGGTTCTAATCGATAGCCATTCGATATGGCTGGAAGCATGGCATATGGGGTCATCTACGAATATAGAGCATACATTGGATGAATTACAGGACATTTTTGCATGCCATGGTTGGCCCGAAGAAATGGTGTCAGATAATGGGCCGCAATTTCGGTCCAAACAATTTGTGAATTTTGCCAGACACAATGGTATCAAACACACGTTTGTAGCACCATATCACCCTGTTTCAAATGGTGAAGCTGAAAGCTCGGTCAGGATTGTCAAGGAGGCTTTGTGGAAACAAGTTTTACAGGCTGGATCATCGGTGAGCATGAAGCACAGGTCAGTGAATTTTTTTTTCAAATACAGAACTGTATTCTATAACAGGGTACACACCTGCTGAATTATTGCTGAAGTGTAGGCTGAGGACCCGTTTCAGTTTATTGCAACCGAACTTGTCTGATCAGGTAGAAAAGGCACAATCGGTGCAGAAACATCATTATCATTCCGGTACTAAAGAGCGGTGCTTTCAAAAGAGTGATCAGGTCAGAATTCTCAGTCTATCGAAAAGGGCAGGTCCACGCAAATGGGACATTGGTACAATTATTCGGGTATGTTGTACCAAGCCGTACTTGGTCAAAATTGGTGAATACATCAGGAAGGTATATGCAGATCAAATGTTTCTAGTGAGTGATGCACCTTTGGTACCACAAATAGATAATTAGAAGCTTGGATGATGATCAGAGTCAATTTGCAGGTCCAAGTACTTCAACGAACACAACAATCACAACGTCCTTATCCTCACCAGCTCAGATGCAGTCGAATGAAGGTGGTTCTGCGGGTATGGGCCAATCTATCAGCGACTCAGTATCTTCTGGGGGGGAGCTGGAGTTGGGGTTCAATTGAGAAGATCAACAAGGAAATGCAAACCAACTAGACAGGATATTGATAACTCGGAATATTAAGATCTTAGGAAGAAAGCTAACACTAGGACCGATGTAAGGGTTTCAAGGAAACTCAAGAGGACTCAGGAAGATAGAGGTCAGGAATCTTGGGCTACACGCCCCGAGAATAGAAATTCCCCAAGACAGACTCCTGAGTCAAATAAGAATGTAGAAAATGGGGATAGCCAGCCAATTGCAAAGAAATGGAGGTCAGAACAGGAGGAAGCTAAAAGCTTACAAGATACTCAGACTCAGCAGTCAAATTTGTAAAATTGTAATCATGATAAGTAATCTTTTGAAAGATTCTATAAATACCTTGCTTCTAATAAAAGAGAAAGCAGTGTAATGTATGCACCTGTGGCTGTTGCATTATGAGTGACTTAGCCAGTCACGTGATGTACACAAAACTCAATAAAACCTTGGTCATTTGGGTCTAGGTCATCCACGATGAGGTATGCAGTTGTGAGCCTAGTGGATGAACTGGTAATGTGTAGTGTGATTGTTAAACTTTTGTTAATAAACCAACTAGTTCTTAATAGCAATGTGTCGCTATGAATTCTTAAGCATAGAACCCATGAAGCAAATACATTACAATACTGAAGAGTCATTGATGCCTCATCATTAATCAGTTCCTTGAGGAGGAGGAGGAAAGAAAAACAGATAAAGTTGAGTAAAGATGCAGCTGAGGTGGACAGACAGAGGGGAGATTGCTGATATTTCTCATTGTACTATTTTGTTCATGTTTCTAAAAGAGTAAAAGCTGGCCAAATCAAGAATTCCTCAATACGCTGTTACTTCAATCTCAAAAATATAGCGCAATGCTAGTATAGCAGACGACTGCTTTAAGTGCAATGCATTACTCAAGGAAATCATAAGGGACTAAGGCATTTGAAATGGAGTGTCAGATTTCTAAGAAATAAATAGCAAAAATTGATTTGGTCTCCAAGTCGTTCGACAGCCTGCTTCCACAGCAGCCAGAAAATAAAGTATATACAGTTGCTTTGAACAGTTTAGCAAAAAACAATCATTTTTCTTAACTGGGTAAAATGCAAAAGTTTAATAAAAATACTGACCACTCTACAATAAGACTGGCTTCATTCATTTTAATTTTAATCCACAAGTTCAATTTTTGGCCTTCTTCACATTCGCTTGCTCTAGTTTCAAAATCGCCTTCCTCTAGATAAGTGATGTAGTTTATTGCAAAAATGTATTTCTATTATTGGAATATTGACAGTGCCAATGAATTATAGAGGAATTATCAAAATGATAGCATGCCACATTTTTAGCTGTATCATTTGCAGCTTGTACTCCCTCCCACCACCCTCCCATAACCAATGACAAACTTCCTATAGATGCTTTCAAGTTGGTGGCCAAAATAACCCACAAAACATGAGAAGACAGTCTGTGCTTATAGTAACATGGACTAAAATTAAATATATTTTGTAATTTTTAATATCACACTTGGATTATACAAAGAACTTGGTGGCAAAGAAAGAAATATGTAATTTATTCCATACAAGAAGACCTTCTTTTAATCTTTGTATTTATTAGCTATTCAGTACGTTATAATATCTGAGACATTCTTGCCACTAATTTCTACAGGAGTTTTCCCGATCTCCCACCTCAGCTTGGGTGAAGACCCTGCAGAAATGGTGTAAGTGGCTGTTGTCAGGTTTCCGCTGATCCTCCACCGAAGTTATGGTTGGAGATCGGAAGAAACCCAATGGGAATTTTACCTCTTTGCATTCAGTTTGTAGATCCTTTATTAGATCCAAATTTCAGCAATCACAGGAGTTAGGATGGTGCACCAATGCAATGTGTTGCTGGGCTACAATTCCCCACTTGAATTAAATACAAGAGAATTCCATTCAGCCCTCTGAAGTTCATTCCCCTGGTATTCCAACTCTCCTGTTTTATAGAAGCTGGACACTTCCCCAAGGGAGGAAAGCATCAAGTAAATAATGTCAGGCCAGGATTGCTCTCCTGCACCTCTTGGTGGCTGGTTAGAGTGGCACTGGTAGTCACAGAAGGACCGTCTCCCTACAAACTCTCTTGCCGATGAGGCCTGTATCTTAGAACCTAATAGAGGGACGAAAATAATGAACCGTTATAAAGGTATAAACACAAAACAGAAGTGGGCTATCAGATTAACCCTGTATTTAGAACTGAACAAGCTCCACACCAAGTGTAATTATCCTACACATTCGCATTTCTAACTCCAGTTTTGAGTTTTCTAAAACAAAATTATACAAATTTACATTCTGTGAATAAAAGACAAAACACGACTCAATTATTTTATATAACTGTTAAAGCTCCTGTTGTTAGTAGTTAACAATAAAAGTAATGTAATATTAAAAAGAAAACTTTGTGCCATATTGTGTTTCTCTAATATTACAACCAATTCGTATAAGAATCTTTACCTCCGGGCATTAAATATTGGATCCCTATTACGACAATGAGTATTGCAAGAATATAAACTAACCTAGCTTGTCTTGATGTATAGCAACTTTGGTCTTAGGTATATCCATAAAATGACTTCAAATCAGATTTAGGAAATGCTAGTAAGTTTAAGTATTAAGGTTTAAGGCTACTTAATACTGTACTTACCAAGATGACACGACATATTGCAAAGCACCTACTTGAATATGGGAACAAGAATAAAAGAAAATCTGATGTATAACTTGAGAGTTTTTAGAGGGTGTCATCGGTTCTTTACATAAAATCATTGTATCACAGGAGCCAGGTGCAGAGCAGATTAAATGGGGAAAGTGCGTCATGTGTCACGCGACACTCCACAAAACATTAATATGAACAGGTTCAGAATCATCTCCATACCACTGAGGGGATGAGATAATGATAGGTTCTAACAGGTGCACACCCAATCAACAGTGGTAACAATCTGGTGTCTTAAAAAAAAGATTGCATTTTTCTTCAAAGTCTAACAGTGTAATATGACACAAGGTAAAGTTCGCACCAGGTCATAATCAAAAGACAAGTTAATTTGATGTAACATAAGCCCACAAAAATGTATATACCATACAGAGTCTCAGTTTTATATTAACTAACCATACTGTCATATGTTTCTACAATTTGGAATTCTCAGTAAATTATAACTTGGGTGAGCTCATTATTTCCATCACTGCAAAGGGAATACGGTATTAGCCAAATAAGGCTTTCATAATCATTCGAAAACTTAAATATGGTATATTAATCTGGACCAAACTGCTGTTTATAATACAGATACATAATACTACTGAGTTACCTTGTATTAGGCTTTGCATTGAGGTGATAAAATGCTTTATCCGCTGTGACACAGGCATATCCTGTGTCATGCACATTAAAGAGATCACACTTAGCTAGCAAGCCCTCAGAGGATAGAAATATCATGAACATAATGAAAAATTAAGATTTTTATTCATAGTAACCTGACACATAATCCCATTTCAATTATAATTAATATGCACAGAAAAAACACATAATTGAAAGACTGTTTTGTGAAAAATCGCAATGGTTGCTCATTAAAAACTGCTTGCCTGTGTGATAGAAGTACACAACATTGATTCCATAGGCATGAACATTCTGTTCAATACATATTTTTTAAGTTGTCTTCAGTTAATTGCTCAGAAAGTGAGTGGTATATGTTAAAATAGCGTGGAGAGAGAGGACTGGTCTGTTAACATTTCCAAAAATAAAATCACAATGTAACACTGACAGCGCGATGGGAAACTGAAGACATGAGCAAGTTAGTGAGCCAGTAACTAGCTCCTTTTGTTATTACAGTAAAGGGAGATAAACTTCTGATACTTCCCTTCCTCTCCACCCCCCTAATCCAAACCCCTTGGGACATGGATACTTTCTTCCTTTGAAGATAATTTAAATGATGACACTAACATCCCCCACCCCCCAGAAAGTAGTCACAGATTTTCTCAAGGAAAACTTTTAATACATATTTGTGCGCATCCTTAAAATAAAAGTTCAGAGTGTCTGACGTTTCCACAATGTTCCTTCAGTTAGAGGAACTCCTGGATCCACAAGAAAAAGTAAGGTTTTGGCCCCTTTCAATAAATCCTTTTAGTCAATATATGTGCTACTAACATAATCAACATTTCATTATTACTTTTATTTTGGCTATGCAGTAGTTTCCTCATCAGAGCATTTCCTGGAATCCCAGACACTTTAATACAACCTACATTCGTTATGGTACCTTCATTAATATAGGAATCGTGCAGAAACCAACTTTGCTATTAAATGTTTATTACATGGCTCTAAAGATGGCTTTACAAATAGAGGGTCTTCTGATTTTTCAAGATAGGACAATGAGCTGCTAATTATCATATTTTCCTCAAACAGAGAAATGCTAACCAAGGACCTTGAAACTAAATACTGCTGCAAGGAATTGCAGATTGTTTGGTAGTGAGTGCTTGTGTAGAGGAAAAAGCTGATAGAAACTCGTTACTGCTGCTTGGTCCTGTTGCAGGTAATTAAATAAGAGTATACTGTATTTCCCGATTTGCATCTATTTAATCACCCATGAACCAATACTATTTTTAGGTTGTGGACTTCAGTTTACATATACATTACAATGCACTCTATACAGAAGAAATCCTTATTGCAGCGCAACCTTAGAAGAAAGAGATTCTCTAATTAACATGTAACAAAAGACAAAAAATAAAGAATAGATAATGCCACTACTTAGAATGGAGACAGTCATGTAGGAGTTGCTTTCAGGTCAAATTGTTTCTTTGCAGATAATGAACTCAATTATTCATTTATTGGGATTCATAAGGATGTGTCCAATTGCAGCCAAACAGTGCATTTTTAAGAGTGCCATTCTGTATCTTTGCTGTGGAATGACAAGTGTACTACTCACTCAAATACTCTCAATTTACTGTCTCCATCATAACCCTTTTAAATTAAAATGTAAATTCAAGAAAGCCTATCAGCTTCTCATTAAGGGCACTGGTTTAAAAACCTCATTAATCAGCTCAAACATATGGACTAAAATACCACTCATCAATTCTATCTGCTTATGACACTTAACAAAGCTTTATATTTGCCACGAACATACAGTGGTCTATCAATTATCTTGGGGTTCACTCTTACACTAATTGTACATTTTCCCCTCTAATGCATTTTCACTGTTATCTCATAGGCTAATGCAAGCCAACAAATCAATAAATATAAATTATACATGCAAAGAAAGACTGCTGTGAACATAAAGTTTCTAATTAATTGCACTTGATTAATTTATATCCTTTAATTATCTTACTAAACCACAGACAGCATAAATATCTTTGCAATCTAGTTATTGCTATGTTAGTCATAAAAGGGAAGCCACACGGTGTGTCCATGGAGCTCAGCCAGTTCAACTTTAAGTGGAAGAGAGTTTGTTAAAGGACACACAAGTTCACCTTAAGTGCTGCTGAAGTAAGTGTCTACTCAGGCGGGACAAAACATTTTATCTTTGTTTCATGCCCAACTTCCAAAACCATATCCCCACATACCTTGATCAAACTATTTGATTGTTGAATGATTATTTTCCACAGGATATTTAGTCAAAGGCATTTGTCACCAAGATTTGTTTCTTTAACAACTCAGCTGTAAACAATGGACCTAATAAATCTCCAGGGATTAGTGATTACTTTTAAGAAAATGTCAACTTGCAGAGGTTTCAGAAAATGATGGAAAATGTAAACTATGGCGCTAAGAGTAAATAGTTAGGAACACAATTTTGCTACTTGTTTGTCCTATTTTTTTAAGTTATCACAAAATTTAGGACACAAAACACCATATGTTTTGGAAATTTCCATTGTGATTCAGAGCTGTTGTCTGTACTTAGTTTGTAGTAACTTATAAATGTACTTAAAAAAAAAGGATGTAATGTTGGTTTAATTCAGCATTGCTTCTTCCCCTACCTAAACACAGTAATTGGTACGTTGAAGGCTCTGATCCTGGCACTCAGATTAAGTGCTACTCTATATATGCAATATAAAACTACTTGGGAGAAGTGGAACCTGCTTGGAATAGCCTGTGCCGATCTGTATTTTAACAATAATAGAGTTCAAACAACATCCTAGGTGTGCAAGGGTGCCAGGCTCATCAGTCCATACGAACACTAAATTGCCGTGTTCCACGACTAAGGGCCCCATTAACACAGTACTGAAGGGAGGCTAGAATGTGAACCATCAGAAGAGCCAAACTGGGTGGATCCACAGTACAAATAAAGTTAACTCAGAATGATGCTCCCTGCCCACTCCCAAGAGAGGTGAAATAGATCTGTTCAGGAGTAAAACATTGAGTAAATAATTGGGTGTTGTAGGAATGGTCTAGCTAAATTTAAACAGAATATGTAATAGGAAAGAGATGTCATCCGTGACTGTCAAAAGAAATGGCAGTGTTGTCTTTACAACGTTGTTTTTTCAGGAGCTGACCAGCAGATAGGAATCTCCCTGTTGTCGGCCACTGGGAAAATAATTGCTAGAATCCTCCTCAACCGTCTTCTCCCTGTGGCTGAAGAGCTCCTCCCAGAGTCACAATGCGGATTCCGTCCACTAAAGGGTACAACGGACATGGCTTTCACAGCGCGACAACTGCAAGAGAAATGTAGGAACAGCACCAATCCTTGTAGATGGCCTTCTTTGACCTCACAAATGCCTTTGACACTGTTAACCGCGAGGGATGATGTCCTCCTCCTTGTCGGCTTCCCCCAAAAGTTTGTTACCATCCTCCGCCTGCGCCACGATGACATGCAAGCCGTGATCCTGACCAACGGATCCACCACAGACCCAATCCACATCCGGACCGGAGTCAAGCAGGGCTGCTTCATCGCACCAACCCTCTTCTCGATCTTCCTCGTTGCAATGCTCCATCTCACGCTCAACAAGCACTGACCATACTCGACCAGCTTCGTTGGATGGGCCACATCATCCACATGCCCGACACAAGACTCCCAAAGCAAGCGCTCTACTTGGAACTCCTACACGGCAAGTGATCTCCAGGTGGGCAGAGGAAACATTTCAAGTACACCCTCAAAGCCTCCTTGATAAAGTGCAACAACCCCACCAACACCTGGAATCCCTGGCCAAAGACCGCCCGCAGTGGAGAAAGAACATCCGGGAGGGCGCTGAGCACCTCTGCTCGTCGCTGAGAGCCTGCAGAAAACAAGTACAGGCAGCGGAAGGAGTGTGCGGCAAACCAGACTCCTCACCCACCCTGTCCTTCAACGACTGTCTGTCCCACCTGCGACAGAGACTGTAATTCCCGTATTGGACTGTACAGTCACCTGAAAACTCACTTTTAGAGTGGAAGCAAGTCTTCCTCGATTTCGAGGGACTGCCTATGATGATGAGGAATGGTCACTATTGCTCTGCATCGAATCTTACAATGTAGAACATCAAATCAATCACCAGCAGCCCTCAAATTAAATCAACTAATTCATTTTGTACTATTGTATTATTGCAATGGCCTCTTTGTATTTCTCTTGGTATGTTTCTGGTAATGTATCTGTAGCAGTAATTTCCAATGCGAGCTTCTGCTAATCTTCCCTGTTTTAAAATTTTTTTCATACCAGATACAAACTACTATTGATTTTTATAAATGTGAAGACAAAATGCAATCATCTTCTCTCTCAAACTACATAATTAAAATGTATTTGGTGAACTCTATTGCTCCCAACCAGCAATGAGAACAGGGTGTTATAGTCCACTAGATCAAAGACTGATTAGCTTTTATGACAGCGATCAAGATTAAAAGAAAAGTCTGATGACTGGTGACAGTTAAGACAAAAACTCTTTCCTTTAAACTATCAAATCAGGTTAAAGAGAAATGAAGAAACCACAAGAAAGTCAAGAGAAAACAAGAACAGAGAAGGGTTTCCATAAACCCTGAATCTATATCTGATGCTTTTTAACCAGGATACAACCAGTCTGTAACAGACATTTTCTTTCAAATGTATTACTTTGATTTCAGCTTCATCTCATAGGACTCATGATTTTCTTGAGAAAGGGATTATTGAATTGTGTGCCTTCTTTAGCTGATCTTGATAATTCAAGTGGTTTTCCACTTAAGCATGATGTGCATTCTGCCCAGCTGCTAGCTGCTCATAAACTCATCGGAGACAGTAGTCTTAATATTAATTGGGTTTGTGCGGGAATCTCCAGTCCTGTGCATTTACACTCTTGCCACTGAGAAGGCTTTGAGAAGCAAGATTATGCTCAAAGCCACAGATAAAGATAAACAACATATTTAAAACAACAATTATCATAATTGCAGAAACGCTCAGCTGTGAAATAACTAAATCTGATTAAGGGTCATTCTTCATGATCAAATATTAATCTGGTATCTTCTGTCTAACCTGGTTCCAACATAAGAGGCTTCTTGCAGTCTTATGTATTAACAGATTTACAGACGGCTTCAGAGCTGAACTCATACTACCTAATAATAATGTGCATCAAAGTCAATGCAATAAACACGTCTTCACAGCACATAAGGCACTTTTATCTATAGCTGTATAACAGGAATTCTATTACTAAGCATTTTGAAATTAAAGCTGAATAATTAGATTTTGGCTAATCGTATTCAGTTATTAAACTTATTTACATATTCTTCAACTACATTGAAATCCTCTTTATGAAAAATGCTTGTGGCCTGAAAAAACAAATCATTTATTTAAAGCTTCTTATCAGTAGATGAGACAATGAAGCACTATTCAAAAGGACCTACTTGTCTAATACCACCAGTGATAATGATGCAGGAATAGACTTTGTTGTCAAATCCACAGAAGCGGGTTCACCAGAGGTCAGGCCAGTTGTCCTGTGCCCACACTGTAAAACAGTTCTCAGGGTATCTGTGGTCCACCCCATAATGCATCATGTCATGTATTATCATGTGACATTGCATCACTGAACAATGTTACAGGGAATCATAGAGAAATTTGTTATGTATGAAGAAAGAGTCTGACTGGATACTGAGAGCTAAAGTAAAGTGTGACCTTAGTCTTTTATTGCAGGTCTCCAGAGTGCCTCTCCAGCCTGTGAGGCCTCCTTAAGTACCTGTGCTCCCAAGGGATTGTGGGATCCCTTGGGACTCCAGGGGATGAACCCTCTGGTGGCTGTACAAGGTATATACATGTTTACAGATATAACAGCAGCCCCCCCCCCCCCCCAAAGTCAACAGTGTAACTATTTACAGGGTGAGTCGATCTGGGGCCTTTTTTTCCATGGTTGAACGTCTTGGTGCAAATGCTGGTTTTGGTGAGTCTTTTGTTGGGCCCTCGCTGGGCCACTGTGCAGCTGGCCTTGCTGGGCTGCCTGGTGTGGTGAGTCCTGCTGGGCTGTTGCGGGTGATGGGTTCTGCTTTGTGGCCAACCGCGGTGTCAGTTGCCACTGGTGTGTATGTTGTGGGGGGTCAAAGAAGGTAGGGTCCAAAGTGGGTTGCTCAGGATAGTCCGTGAATCTGAGTTTGATTTGGTCCAAGTGTTTCTGGTGAATGAGTCCATTTGAAAGTTTGACCCGAAACACCCTGCTCCCCTCTTTGGCCACAATAGTGCCGGGAAGCCACTTGGGACCTTGTCCATAGTTCAACACAAACACAGGATCATTGATTTCAATCTCGCGTGACACATTTGCGCTATCATGAAATGTACTTTATTGAAGCCACCTGCTCTCTACCTGTTCATGTAGATCAGGGTGAACCAACGAGAGCCTTGTCTTAAGTGCCCTTTTCATGAGCAGTTCAGCAGATGGAATCCCAGTGAGCAAGTGGGGTCTCTTGCGGTAGCTAAGTAGGACTCAGGATAGGCGAGTCTGCAGTAAGCCTTCAGTTACCCTCTTCAAGCCCTGCTTGATTGTTTGAACTGCTCGTTCTGCCTGACTGTTGGACGCTGGCTTAAACGGGGCAGATGTAACATGTTTGATCCCATTACAGGTCATGAACTCTTTGAACTCGGCACTGGTGAAATATGGCCCATTATCGCTCACAAGAACATCAGGCGTGGCAAACATGGCCTGCAGGCTTTCAGTGGTGGCAGCAGACGTGCTTGCCGATATTATATCACATTCAATCCATTTGGAGTACGCATCTACAACCACAAGGAACATTTTACCCAAAAACAGGCCTGCATAGTCGATATGGACCCTGGACCACGGTTTGGAGGGCCAAGACCAATTAGTGGCGCCTTCCTGGGTGCATTGCTTAACTGCAAGCATGTGTTACCTTTGTGCACGCAGGACAAATCGATACTGGGACACCACACATGGGATCTGGCTATTGCTTTCATCATTACGATGCCTGGGTGAGTACTATGGAGGTCACTGATGAAAGTGTTCCTGCCCTTCTTGGGGACCATTAATCGATTACCCCACAGAAGGCAGTCTGCCTGTATAGACATTTCACCTTTACACCGCTGGAACGGCTGTATCTCTTCCTGCATTTCCGCTGGGTCACTGGACCAGCTCCCGTGAAGCACACAATTTTTTACTAGGGACAGTAAGGGGTCCTGGCTTGTCCAGGTTCTAATCTGTCGGGGTGTGACGGGTGATTTCTCACTCTCGAATGCTTCCATAACCATGACTAAATCTGCGGGTTGTGCCTTTTCCACCCCCGTGGTGGACAACGGCAGCTTACTGAGAGCATCGGCACAGTTTTCTGTGCCTGGCCTGTGGCGGATGGCATAGTTGTATGCAGACAACGTGAGCGCCCATCTCTGGATGCAGGCCGATGCATTTGTTATTATCCCCTTACTTTTGGAAAAAAGGGATATCAGTGGCTTATGGTCAGTTTCCAATTCAAATTTGAGCCCAAACAGATATTGATGCATTTTCTTTACCCCATAAACACACGCTAATGCTAACGCTTCTTTTTCAATCATGCTGCAGCCTCCCTCAGCCTTAGACAGACTTCTGGATGCATAAGCAACCTGTTGCAATTTCCCAGATTCATTAGCTTGTTGCAATACACACCCGACGCCATACGACGACACATCACATGCTTGTACCAAACGCTTACATGGATCATACAACACAAACAATTTGTTTGAGCATAACAATTTTCTAGCTTTTACAAAGGCATTTTCTTGGCTTTTGCCCCAAACCCATTCGTCTCCTTTACACAGTAAAGCGTGCAGTGGTTCTAGCAGTGTGCTGAGACCCGGTAAAAAGTTACCAAAGTAGTTCAGGAATCCTAGAAACGACCGCAGCTCCATCATATTCTGTGGTATCGGTGCGTTCTCAATTGCCTCTGTCTTCGAATCAGTGGGCCTGATGCCATCCACCGCGATTCTTCTCGCAGGAGCTCCACTTCTGGCGCCAGAAAAATGCACTTCGAGCGTTTTAGCCTGAGCCCCACGCGGTTGAGTCGACTAAAAACCTCCTCCAGGTCCCAACCTGTAACCAAGCTTTCATCCTGGAAGACCACTGTGCGCAGGACCGACTTCCGTAAGCTTTCCATGTTTCGCTTTAATATCGTCGCAACTGATCGAATTCCAAACGGGCATCTGTTGTAGATGAAGAGACCTTTGCGCGTGTTGATGCAGGTGAGGCCCTTCGATGATTTCTCCAGCTCCTGCATCATGTAGGCTGAGGTCAAGTCCAGCTTCATGAACGTCTTTCCTCCCACCAGCGTCACATAAAGGTCATTTGCCTTTGGTAGTGGGTATTAATCCTGCAGGGAGAAACGATTGATAGTTACTTTGTAATCACCACAGATTCTGAAAGTGCCATCTCCCTTGAGGACTGGAACAATCAGACTGGCCCACTCGTTGAATTCGATCGGCGAAATGATGCCCTCTCGTTGCAGCCGGTCTAGCTTGATCGCTACCCATTCTCTCATCATGTATGGTACTGCTACTGCTCTCGCCTTGTGATGGATGGGTCGTGCCCCCGGAATTAGGTGGATCTGCACTTTGGCTCCTTGGAACTTCCCGATGCCTGGTTCGAACAGCGAAGGGAACTTGTTTAAGACCAGGGCACACGAAGTGTCGTCAGCAGACGAGAGCGCTCGGACATCATCCCAGTTCCAGCATATCTTTCTCAGCCAGCTCCTGCCGAGCAGCGTGGGTCCATCGCCCGGTACCACCCAGAGTGGTAGCTTGTGCACTGCTCCATCGTAGGGGACCTTTACAGTAGCACTGTCGATTATGGGAATCAGTTCCTTTGTGTAAGTTCTCAGTTACATGCAAATGGGAGTCAAGACTGGCCTTGAGGCTGTGCTGCACCACAATTTATCGAAAGTCTTTTTGCTCATAATGGACTGGCTCGCGCCTGTGTCCAGCTCCATTGAAACTGGGAGTCCATTTAATTCAACCCTCAGCATTATCGGGGGACACTGTGGTAAATGTGTGCACCCCATGTACCTCTGCCTCCTCAGTCTGAGGCTCTGGTTCGTCGTGATCCGCGTGGATCTGTCCTCCTCTGCAACATGTTGGTTTGCAGGATTAACAGGTTTTGCAGCTCGCCTGCACATACGTTGGAGGTGTTGCATTGTTCCACAGCCATTGCAAATGTACTCTTTGAAGCAGCATAAATGGAAACGATGATCACCCCCGCAGCGCCAATAAGGTGTTAATGGCCTTGCATTCATCACCCTTAATAGTGGACTCTGAGACATCTGCGGACGTGCAGTTGCGGATGTGAGGCCTGCCCTGTATGTTGCGATTTGCAAACAACATCACTTTGTTCACAGTACTTGTAGCAGCACTCGTGTGCTGAGAGATTTGCTTATTATTGTCACTGGTGGCAATGAATAACTGGGCTATCGCTATGGTTTTACTCAAGGTTGGGGTCTCTACAGTCAAAAGTTTGTGAAATATCACTTCATGGTCAATGCCAAGTATGAAAAGGTCTCTGAGCATGATCTCCAAATGTCCTTCAAATTTGCAATGTCCTGAAAGGCATCTTAGCTCGGCGACATAATTCGCCACTTCCTGGCCTTCAGACCTTTTGTAGTTGTAGAACCAGTACTGCGCCATCAGAACACTTTCCTTCGGGTTCAGATGCTCCTGGACCAGTGTGCACAAATCATCGTACGATTTCTCTGTGGGTTTCGCTGGAGCAAGCAGATTTTTTAATGAGGCCATACGTTGGTGCCCCGCAGAAGGTGAGGAGAATCGTCCTTTGTTGGGCAGCACTCGCTTCTCCTTCCAGCTCGTTGGCCATGAAGTATTGGTCGAGTCGCTCCATGAAGGTTTCCCAATCATCTCTCTCTAAGAATTTCTCCAGGATGCCCACTGTTCTCTGCATCGTTGGGTTCGTCATCTGTATCTCGTCGCCATTTGTTATGTATGAATAAAGAGTCTGACTGGATACTGTGAGCTCAAAGTAAAGTGTGATCTTAGTCTTTTATTGCAGGTCTCCAGAGTGCCTCTCCAGCCTGTGAGGCCTCCTTAAGTACCTGTGCGCCGAAGGGATTGTGGGATCTTTTGGGACTTCAGGGGGTGAGCCCTCCGGTGGCTACACAAGGTATATACATGTTTACATATATAACAAAAATGATTCAATTGTTTGACAGTTATACCTCAGCTGGCTCCATGCACCATTGATGTCAAAAAGACGGTTGTAGTTTTTTTTGTGCCAGGGTATTAATTTATCATTGGTAATAGAATCATAATACATGTAATTCTACTATTAAGAATGTGCTACATTAAATTTAAATATATAATTAATTTCATACAAAATGGCAAACCTGCTCTTCCAGGTCAGACATTTTGGGGCTAAGTTTTGGCCTGAGTTGCTCCTGCTTTTTTGGAGCAACTGGTTTAGAATGGAGTATCTTAGAAATTGCAATTCTTGGCACTTAGTTTGCTACAGTTCTAGTCAGTTAGAACAGTTTCAGTTTGGAACAGATTTTTTTTTCCAATAGGGGGCGTGTCTGGCCACTTACGCCCGTTTTGAAAGTTTAGACAGTGAAAACACACTCCAAACTAACTTAGAATAGAGTAAGTGTAGATTTTTGTATGTTCATAAAAACCTTGTCTACACTTAGAAAATCAGGCGTAGGGAATGGGCGGGGGGTGTTTAAAGGGAAGTTTACAAACATTAAACACTTCAGTTTTACAAATAAAGAGCCATCATCAATAATAAATGATAAATACATCAATAAATCAACCAATAAATCAATCAATAAAAATTAATAAGAAATAATTTTGTTTAAAAAAATCAATATATAAAACATTTTCTACTTACTGACTGCAGCACCGGGAGCCCTCCAACAGCATGCTGGGACCCTCCCCACCCTCCCCCGTGTGTCTCTGTCAGTGTCCCTATATCTCTGTCTGTCTCTCTCACTCTCTGTCTGTCAGTGTTTGTGTTTCTGAGCAGAGGCCGGGAGCGAATGTCGGGAGCGGAGGTCGGGGCGGGGGGGGTCAGGAGCAGAAGTCGGGGGCGGGGGGAGGTCGGGTGGGGGGTCGGGAGCGGAGGTTGGGGTTTGGGGGGAGGTCGGGAGTGGAGGTCGGGGGGAGCGTCGGGAGCGGAGGTCAGGAGGGGGGGAGGTCGGGAGCAGAGGTCGGGGGGGAGTGGAGGTCAGGGGAGGTCGGGAGCAGAGGTCGGGGGAGGTCAGGAGCAGAGGTCGGGGGTGGGGTGGTCAGGAGCGGAGGTCGGGGGCGGGGTCAGGAGCGGAGGTCGGGGGCGGGGTCGGGAGCGGAGGTCGGAGGGGACCGGGAGCGGAGGTCTGGGGGGGGGGTGGAAGTGGCGGTCGGGTTGTGGGGGGGAAACCGAAGGCAGGGCAGGGGAGGGGGGGTGAAGAGGTCGGGTCGGGTCGGGGGGGAGGGTTGGATCCAGTCCGGGAGCGGGGCTGGGTGTGGGGAGCGGGAGTCAAGTCAGGTCGGGTCCGGTCGGGAGGAAGCAGGAGCTGGGCGTGGGAGGCAGCCTTATCCACGCAGCCCCAGTGAGGCCATTTGGCCAGGGCTAGGGGCTGCGTGCTTCAGGTCCCTCCCACGGTTTTGGGCGCTTGGAGTATTGCACATGCGCGCCCACTGTAGCGCGCCTATGCAGAGGTCCTGGCACTGTTTTCAGTGCAGGGACCTGGCTCCGCCCCCTACAGCTCGTGCTGCGCCGCGCCCAGCTTCAGAGGACCTGCAGGGAGCCGGAGAATAGGTAAGTTTTTTTTAGGCGCACTTTGTGGCGCGTAAAACGGGCGTCCAGGTTGGGGCTGCGCCATTCTAGGCGCGGCCCGAAACTTGAGCCCTTTGAGAGTAAGTCCGATAAACAGACCCATCCAACAACAGCTGGACCGATTTTGCAGGTTTACTTTGACAGTTTTGGTCAGTGCTAGCACCATTGCCTCAGAGTCAGAAGACCGTGGACTTGAGTCCCACTCCATACTTGAGTACATAATCCAGGCTGAGCCCAGTGCAGTACTGAGGAGCGCTGCATTGTTGGAGGCGCTATCTTTCAGGTGAAATGTTAAATTGCAGCCTTTCTGCGATATAAACGATCCCATGGTATCATCTGAGAAAGAGCAGAGAGTTCTCACAGTGTCACGGCCAACATTTTTCCCTAAACCAAAATAGATTAATTGGTCATTAATCTCATTGCTGTTTGTGGGACCTTGCTGTGCACATGTTAGCTGCCACATTTATCTATGTTACAGCAGTAACCATGCTTCAAAAGTAATTCATTAACTGTTAAATGCTTTGGGATGTCATGACGATATGAAAGACACTAGGGGCTGAAATTCATCAACTCACTGCCCACTGCCGCTGACATTGTTCTTGTTGATCCGCCCAGTGCCACTTTCGAGGTGGCCTGGAGCGGGAGGGAGGGGAGAACCGCCGGGAACTGCCTGCTGATGTCAGCGGACGGCTGGGTGCTGCAACTGAGCTTCCGCCCGCTGAGCTCTCATATTGATGAGGGCGGGAGTCGGCGACAGAACGGGGGTAGACCGTTGCGAGGAGGCTGGTCTGGCGCCGACAGTAAGTATGAAGAACCTGAAAAAAAGGTTAGTGAACATTTTTTTAAAAATTGCACAGGGGCTTACCTGCACAGGGGCCCCTGAAGGTCTTCCGATAGTTTTTTAATATTTTACTGCTAATTTTTTTTTCCAGTTCTCCGACCCTCCGTGGGCCCGACTCCACCCTCGGCGGTAATTGGGTGGCAAGCGCCTCTGCCACTGCGAATGAGACCTTTCGCATGCTGCCATCCAGATTGGCAGCATATGTCGCCTATTTGCTGCCCATTGACCTTCGAGGGACCTCGGGGATGAATATCCCACCCAAAGTATCATCTGGTACCTTGCCGGCCATCGGCGGTACTTTGGGTGGCACTTGGGTGGGCGGAGGCCTTGATAAAAATCGGCCCCTATGTAAATGCAACTTCTTTTTTACTAGACAGTAATTTAGCAAGTTCTGCTTACCCATCACTTACCTTCCATTTCCTGAACACTGTAAAGTTACTGTGGTGTGAAAGTTAAGACTGTGCACTACAGTACTGAACACATGCAGTACAGACATTATTATAGCTGTTTAACATCACAGAGTACCATATTCCAGCACTCATACATTGTGCGATGTATTGCTTGCCCTTATATTAAACTGGCATGGCTGCTGAGGCTGCAGACCAGTTAACACACCAGTTGAAAGTTTCAAGTTGTTTGTACACTTTGAGGGCTGCATTTAGTGCTCCATTAGCACTGGGCTTAGCAGAGGAGGACCAGAAAGAGCAGTAAAAGGTTATTCACGATGTCAGGTCGCACCCGAGGTTTTCTGTCAGACCTGTCACTGTTCAATACTTTGGTTCTACTGTAGCAGTCACTTCTACCAGGGAATAACAGAAGGGATGTATCTGAGAAGATTAAAGTCCAACAGAGAGAGACAGCGGTGGCATTGTACCATTTCCTTCAGGAATTCCTCCAGAACATTTTTGTGGCACTGTCATTTTAGTCCTCAATTTTTATGCATCAGGTTCCTCCCAGCACTGAGGAATCTGTAGCATCAGCCAGTTTACACTCCACAGATGTATCAATGGGTCATAGATGCATTATTTTGCAGCACCAACAACTTTTGTCGCTGACCAACTGAAGCAATGTAAAAGGGCATACAACTGCTGGCTTTCCCATAATTCAGCAGGTAATTGATTGCACCAGGTTGCCGTTCAGGTACCTCTGCCTACATGATTCGAATGGAATGTTAATCTCTTCATGTCCAATCATATGCGATCACCAGGATGGTCATCTAGGCCAATGTCTGCTTCCCTGAAAGCTTTCATAATTCCTCCATTTTAAATGAACCATCCGCATTTGAAGAGGAAGAAAGTGAGTAAGATCAAGGTGCCACACAAGAGGTTATTGAACAAAATTAGGGCTCATGGGTTTGGGGGTAATATACTAGCATGGATTGAGGATTGGTTAATGGACAGAAAACAGAGAGTAGGAATAAATGAGTAATTTTCGGGTTGGCAGGCTGTAACTAGTGGAGTGCCGCAAGGATCAGTGCTTGGGCCCCAGCTATTCACAATCTATCTCAATGATTTGGATGAAGAGACCAAATGTAATATATCCAAGTATGCTGATGATACAAAGCTAGATGGGATGCAAAGAGACTTCAAGGGGATATAGACAGGCTAAGTGAGTGGGCAAGAACATGGCAAATGGGATATCATGATAGGAAAAATAGAAAACAGATTTTTGAGTGATAAGGGAGTAAACGGTTATGAGGAGCGGGCAGGGAAGTGGAGCTGAGCCCATGATTAGATCAGCCATGATCTTATTGAATGGCGGAGCTGGCTCGAGGGGCCAAATGGCCTACTCTTGCTCTTATTATTAAAAGCAGAGTATTTTTAAATGGTGAGAGATTGGGAAATGTTGGTGTTCAGAGGGACCTAGATCTCCTTGTACATGAATCACTGAAAGTTAACATGCAGGTACAGCAAGCAATTAAGAAAGCAAATGGTATGTTGGCCTTTATTACAAGAGGATTTGAGTATGAGTAAAGATGTCTTACTGCAACTATATAGGGCCCTGGTGAGACCACACCTGGAGTATTGTGTACAGTTTTGGTCTCTTTACCGAAGGATATACTTGCCATTGAGGGAGTGCAACAAAGGTTCATCAGACTAATTCCTGGGATGGGGGGAATTGTCCTATGAGAAGAGATTGAGTAGACTGGGCCTGTATTCTCTAGAGTTTAAAAGAATGAGAGGTGAGCTCATTGAAACATACACAATTCTTGCAGGGCTTGACAAGATAGATGCAGGGAGGATATTTCCCCTGGCTGGGGAGTCTAGAACCAGAGATCACCATCTCAAAATAAGGGGTCGGCCATTTAGGACTGAGATGAGGAGAAACTTCTTCACTCAGAGGGTATTGAATCTTTGGAAATCTCTACCCTAGAGGGCTGTGGAGCCTCAGGCTTTGAGTATATTCAAGACAGAGTTTGATAGATTTTTGGATATTAAGGGAATCATCATCATCATAGGTGGCCCCTCGTATCGAGGATGACTTGCTTCCACTCCAAAAAGGGATGCGGTCACAAGTGCTTCAATGAAGGACTTAATATTCCAAGTCCTGAACTACATGTTGAAGGGTGGAAGATGCCTGTACGTGGAGTTTTTTTTACCATGTGGTGGCCTTTGCACATCAGCCACCACACGGACCTGACAGAGCTAGATCTTAGTCCAGTGGCAAGGATTAACCAAAACCAATGGAGACCAGCTCTGCTGCACGAACCTAATGCACACATATTGCAGTGTGGGCTGGCCCTTGCTACCCCTGGCCCCTCTCCTTTTCTGGGCCCCGAACCCACGCCTCTCCTGGGCCTGATCACGTCAAGGGATATGGGGATAACGCAGGAAAGTGGAGTTGATGTAGATGATCAACCACGTTCATGAAACACAAAAGGATAGTATGCAGGTACAGCAAGTGATCAGGACGAACAATGGTATCTTGGCCTTTATTGCAAAAGGAATGGAGTATAAAAGCAGGGAAGTCTTACTACAGCTATATAAGGTATTGGTGAGGCCACACTTGAAATACTGCGTGCAGTTTTGGTTTCCATATTTACGAAAGGATATATTTGCTTTGGAGGCAGTTCAGAGAAGGTTCGCTAGGTCATTTCCTGTGATAAGGGGGTTGACTTATGAGGAAAGGTTGAGTAGGTTGGGCCTCTATCATTGGAATTCAGAAGAATGAGAGGTGCTCTTATCGAAATGTATAAGATTATGAGGGGGCTTGACAAGGTGGATGCAGAGAGGATGTTTCCACTGATAGGGGAGACTAAAACTAGGGGGCACGAACTTAGAATAAGGGGTCGCCCATTTAAAACAGAGATGAGAAGAAATTTCTTCTCTCAAAGGGTTGTAAATCTGTGGAATTCGCTGCCTCAGAGAGCTGTGGAACTTGGGACATTGTATTAATTTAAGACAGAAATAGACAGTTTCTTAAACGATAAGGTGATAAGCGGGGAGCGGGCGGGGAAGTGGATCAGATCAGCTATGATCTTATTGAATGGCGGAGCAGGCTCGAGGGACCGAATGGCTACTCCTGCTCCTAATTCTTATATTCTTATGTTCTACCCTTTGCAGCTATGGCTCATGAAATCCTTGTGCTGACCATAAGCAGAACACAGGTATAACAAAATTTATGCTGCAACCAGAGTAATTATCCAACCTAACACTGAATCTGGAAGCAGTATTTTAGATAACTCAACTGATTTAGGGGGGAATGGAGGGGAAGCTCATCATCATCATAGGCAGTCCCTCAGAATCGAGGAAGACTTGCTTTCACTCTTAAAATGAGTCCTTAGGTGGCTGAACAGTCCAATACGAGAACCACAGTCCCTGTCACAGGTGGGACAGATAGTCGTTGAGGGAAAGAGTGGGTGGGACAGGTTTGTCGCGCGCTCTTTCCGCTGCCTGCACTTGATTTCTGCATGCTCTCGGCGATGAGACTCGAGCTGCTCGGCGCCCTCCCACTTCCTTCCTTCACTTCGGGCAGTCTTTGGCCAGGAAATCCCAGGTGTGGGTGAGGATGTTGCACTTTATCAGGGAGGCTTTAAGGGTGTCCTTGTAATGTTTCCTCTGCCCACCTTTGGCTCGTTTACCGTGAAGGAGTTCCAAGTAGAGTGCTTGCTTTGGGATATGCTATCGACCCCCCAACCCCCAAGGTTTCAAGAATAATTGTCTGCTGCATGCTCCATAATATGATCCTGCAAAAGACCAGAATGGTAAAGCCACTGCGGAGCTAGAGGGTGATACTAATAACCAGGAAATAGCTGGAAAGTCAGCAATGCAGTGAAGAAGTTGGGTGCTGCTAGGTATTAACTCAGGATGTTTTCCAATGAGTGACACAGCTACACTGTTTGTGAAAATCTGCAGATCACATTTGTAAAGTAACTGTGACCAAATCATTTTATTCTATACTTTCACACTCTGTTCTTTAAATACCATCTATCGTCATCTTACACTGGGTTCCTGCTAATATTGTAACCATTGACAAATAAAATCTCAGCACAATGCTGAAGTAAAATACAGTGCATTTATTTCATCCATTGTTCATTGTATGAACGTTGTCAGTGTCAGTTGGCACGGTGCTACCCTTTTGTGCCTCTGCTTTGTTTCAAACATGTGACACCTAATCTATGGTCCTTCTCAGCGATTCCCTTGTGTACGGAATAAGTGTGCTAACTGGTTGTAAGGTTTCATAAATAGCCTACTGGGATTCCACTGGTCCCTGTCATCCTTGGGCTTATGCACGTCAAGGTCCCTCAGTTGAGTCAACCACATCTGATATGGTGGTGGCTGATTGGTGTGACTTGCTTTCTGCCTGCTACACCAGGTGCTTCTGGAGTGATGGCTATCAGTGCCATAAAGTCAATCCTTCCCCTCCCTAACTACTTACAGTGGGGCTTCCAACCCCTGACCAGTAAAACTGCCTTTCCTCACCCTGTAATGTCCCAGTCTTCAGCAAGTTTGCTCAGTTAACAGCTGTCCTGCACTCCTAAATGCTATTCCAGCTGTTTTGGTGTCTCCTAATTGCAGTTCACAGCAGATCATTGGGATTAATACTTGATCCGGTGCATTGGGTGGTCTGTTAAAGCTCACTTTTTTTTCCATCGACTAAAAACAGTAAAATCACATTAGGTAGCCTATTGTAACCCTCAAAAACCAAATGCAAGCTTTCACTAACCCATCAGTAGCACATCAACAGTTAATTCCAGGTTATAGAGTAGATGTTGGTGGGACTGAATGGGCAAAAGGACTGATTCCCTTTAGAGTGTCAGCCATGGCTCAGTTGGTAGCACCCTGGCCTTGTGGGTCCCACTTCAGAGACTAGAGCACAAAAACCACTATTTCGAAGAAGTGCAGGAGAGTTATCTCTGGTGTCCTGGCCAATATTTATCCCTCAATCAATATCACTAAAACAGATGATCTGGTCATGATCACATTGATATTTGTGAGAGCTTGCTGTACGCAAATTGGCTGCAGCATTTCCTACATTACAACAGTGACTGCATTTCAAAAAGTACTTCATCATCTGTAATGCACTTTGGGATGTCCGGTGGTCATGTCTGGCACCAAATAAATGCAAGTCTTTCTTTCTTTCTAATTCTTTAAATCTAAAATGAAAACTACACATTTAAAACTGCAGCCTTCAGAGAAATTAAGGCATAATAAAATTAATTAAAAAATGAGGCAATCAGTCCTATAAAGACAAAATATAGAAAATGGAGCATATTATAAAGACGTTTAATGGACTGTTAGATGATCTTTGGAGTCTGCTAATCACTTAATTGCCATACATTTTAACAACATGGCTTTACTGGGTTATGCTTAGCATTGAAAGTTAGATCAAGATCTGCTACTGTTACACTAAAGCTGAATTCTGAACTCAACATTTGCAGTTAATCAAAACTATTTGACTTGCATATAAATAGACATTAGTCACAGATTACGGACTAATCCTGCTCCCTTTTGCGCTTATATCTGGAATCTAAGACATCGACTAAAATGCTTGAATGCCGCTGAAATGACGGGAAATCAGGACTTTTAAAATTAGTGCGCAAATGGATTTTACATAATCTAAATTAATAATTACTGGATCACATTTTTTTTAAAATAAGATAAAAAGTGCAACTGTAATAAAACACTGGTTGTAAACCTATACCAATATTTAGAACGAATAGTGTGGTCACCTTGAGGGTTTCAGACAAGTTATGTTAATTATATTTTTCCACCTTTATATTGACAGAGAGAGTTCATTCACTGTTTACAGTTAAAAAAAAATAAAATCACAGCATAGCTACCTGATTATGTTGCAGTATTTTTTGATTTTGCAATAATTATTCTAAATTGCAGTCCAGTGATTCACATGTTAGTGTTCTGATGTCCAGATGTCAGCCTTGGCTCACGGCTAGCACTCTCGCCTCTGAGTCAGGAGATTGTGGGTTCAGGCCGCACTCCACAGACTTGAGCACATGGTCAAGGCTGATCCCTCAGTGCAGTACTGAGGGAATGCTACACTGGTGGAGGTGCTGTTTCTTGGATGAGACGTTAAACCATGGCCTCATCTGCCCCCTTAAATGGATATAAAAGATCTCATAACACTATTCAAAGAAAAGCAGGGAAGTTCTCCCTGTGGCCTGGCTAACATTTATCCATCAACCGACACCACCAAAAACAGATTATCAGATAATTTATATCGTTGTTACGGGCAATTGCCGATCGTGTTCCATCCATTACAACAGCGACTATATTTCAAAAGCACTTCATTGGCTGTGAAGCACTTTGGAACGTCCTGCTATCATGAAAGGTGCTACATAATTAATTTCTTCTACCAAACAGGAAATTTCATTTCTACCATTGCCAGCCTTTTAACCTCAGTTGGGTGAGTTCAGTCAGATGATCGAAATATGAAACCACCATCTTCATTGCAGGGACTGGCCTTATTATTTCACCTCAGGTTAGCAGTCTCAAAAGGGCAGTTATGTTGGTTGTATAGATATCCAGATTATCCTACCTTCCAGGTTAGAGGGGAAAGGGGAGTATGGTGTTGAGTAGCCTGTACAAGAGGGAGATCGTCAATAAGTATTTAAAAAAATGTTATTGCTCATAATTATAACAGATTAAACACTCACCAAAATAAAAATAATCAATACAACATATCATTGCTGTGTATTAACTCACATTGTCAGAGTAAGTATCCAGGTCCATTTACATTATGTATGTGGAGCAGTATTTTTCACCAGTCAGACTTATCTAATGGAGTAATTAGGCTTCTGTTTCTGCTTTATTAACTCTGCTTCAACATTGCCCTGCCCTCTGTCACCAAGAGTACTAATAGGCGATAATCACCATGATTTGGAAACCATACAAATTAAATGATGAAGTGTGAGAAAGCTAACTAATGTACCGTGTTCAAGGACAATGCTGTTAGCTTTCTGCCATCTTACAACTGATTATTAACATATGCTTCTTTCTAGTTTACATCTTTGAGGGATACTTTATAGATCTTACATGTTCAACCTGACAACTTCTAGACAATACAGCAATCTTGAAAAAATAATGCCGCACCATAAACCTCTAAACACTAATAAAACTAATACTATATTTTAATTCTTTTCTGATCTCTTAACTTGTGATACGCACTGGTAAATCATGCAAACACAATCTGGTTTGTGACCAGATGTTGGTATACTCAGGTTTAATCCTCAACTGTAACCTGATTTCAAACCCTGCAGTCTTTTCTCCTTTTGCATACTTCAATCCTGTTGACAATGACGTAAATAGATTTTCCAGTGTTAACTTTATATATCAAATCAGAGTAGATGTTAAAGGATAGAATTGGCAATGTCGTGCATTGAAGCAGGTTAGAATTCTGCAACACTTCAAACAACATCATAGGCTTTTTGAAAACCTGAAGGAAGCTACAATAATTTGGGAAACAAACACCATATAATTACTGTCATTTCACACCACCTTAAATAAAGAATCAAGCTCAACAGATGGAAGAAAAACAAATGTGTTTTTTGAAAACAGATATATTCTGCATACAAAGCTTTTAGCCTACAGCTCAATATTTTATCATAAATGTTTTCTTCAGATTATGCTCTTTTATAAATAATTATTATTTTGTTCATACCATGTATAGTTCCCGCTTGAAAGAATAAATAGCAACATGACATCACTTTTACTGGATAGTGTCGATTGACACACAACTTTCTTTCAAAATGATGCACATCAAATGTTCAAGTTGTATCCCAGGAATTTGTATTTAGAGACAGCTGAATCTTACTTTTTTGAGGGAAAGTGTGCAAATGAAAAGAAAAGTTCCTGAGAATAATGTCAAGAGTACACATGGAGGCACTGTAACTATAGCAATAATAGATTATTTTGCCACCAGGTGATGCATACACATAGAGCAGGGTTGCCACTGTATTGCTTTACATGAATGCCGCTTTTCTTTAGTCCCTGTTTTGAATTTGTTATTTCACTATGCAAATCCTTCCCTGTAAACTTAGTGACACCACGAGTAATGCATTACTGGAACTGCACTAACCTTGGCACAATGAAGTCCTTACTGAATAACTCACTTAACAGTTATAAATTGAGCGTCTGATACCTTTGGAAGACATCTGTTAGCACTTGTTTTGCATAAGACAGCATTTCTGTGTCATACCAGGATAGTCTGGAAAAAAAAACATTTTTCCTCCTCAGTCTGGTTTCACACTTAAAATTTAAAGAAAAGATTTTAAACTATGTCATTCTGTGGAGAAAAAATAATGTTGGTGGGGTACTGCTGCAGCACCATCTGCTGGCTCCAGAATAATGGCAGAAATTCATGGCAAATCAGTTGCTTCAGAGCTGAATCACCCACACGTTTCAAAGCACAACAGCAGCAAATTGGTGAAAGGTGTAGGAACGCCAAAAATATCAACAGCTCAAAATGAAAGCAGACTTGTTCACACCTTAAGGTCTGCATCAAAATGCAGATATGTTTAAACAGTGCTCCACCTGTAGGTGGCTTACCAAAGTAAAGCCTAAAATCCAAAAGCAAATAAACACCGTGAAGTTGAATAGGGTATTTGTGCCCACACACATATTTCTGAAAACCGTGCATTTATTATAATGCTCAAAGCTTCAGCTCAATGGGATCAACTTGAAGGGTTTATTAAAGTTCTGGGAGATAGTTTCCCACACTATCATGACCAGTTTTCACAACGATTCATTGGCAGCCCTATTGTCCGAGGGTCTCTCCGAGATGGCAAACCAGAGAGGCTGCCTGACACAGGGAGCTGTTGTTACCTTTCTGGGAGCTTTAAGATTCTCTACGCACAACTCTGAAGTGATTCAACTGCAGGAAATCCACGAAGCAGAGCTTTTCAAAAGGGAGCTGCAGGTGACTAACTCTAAGAGGAAACGCATGTTTAAGAAACACTTCAGAACATGGTTAAAAAGGTAAACCAAGGGTAGAGGGAGAATGTGATATTCATTTCCTGGGTTCAGGGTGTAAGATTTGTTTGAAGTTTTAATTTACTGGGATTTTTTTTTTTGCCTTCCTAGAAAGATTTGAATATTTTTGTACCGATGCCAAAATGATCTTTAGGATTAGAATTCAATTAGCTCCCTTAGATTAGATCTCACAGCTGCTCACAATCTGTAGTCAATGCACTTGCTTTTGTGTTAAATCTATATTGATTTTAAAGTTTAAAGAGAGTGAGAAAGCTTACTGTAAAATGAAAATCCAATAAAGCTTTTAATAAAGAAAGAAAGCAATCCTTAAAAGTCAAAAGCAATTTTTGAATTCATACAGCACAACCATAAACCACGATTCACCAGGCTTTATGCAGTGTGAAATATAAATGCCAGCATATGGAAACTTCATCTAAATCTGTTTTGATATTGTAATCTTCAATAAAGTCAGATTCATGTCAGATTTATTATTCTTATGTGGGTCACATTCCTGGATATTTAATATGTTGGCAAAATATGAAATGGGCTGTGGCAGGACAATTCCACTGAAACTGTGCAATTCCAGGTTTGTACAATAATATTGCACAGCGTAATTTCCATCCTTTATTTATATATTTGCAATTATTGATAAGTGATGTTATAAAGAGATGAGAAACTTTAATTGAAATACGTACATACTTCTGCTATCTAGAAATGAGCATAGGTTGGGTAGAGAACAGTCCTTCAATAAGCTGCTTGCACAAATATATTCGCAAGATCAACAAAGCTGTTTCACACAGTACATTCTTTTAGTAATGCCTTCCCTACTATTTAATAACTATGAGACCGAATCCCATTTTGTACTCATGCCAATTTTTTCACTGAGGTTGACAGTAGGAATTGTATCCTTTTCAATAAGAACCAGTGGAGAAAATGAGTTTTAGCAATCTTAAAATATTTATTTTTGTGAATTGTTATGCTCATCACAGTGTTGAACTGCTAGTGCTGAAGAATGAAACACATTTCTACTTTTAATATCTAACACCAGGGCAAAGCATTCCTAGGTTAGGTATAGCACAGCCAGATGCAGAGCAAAGCTTCCACTACTGCGGCCTTAATCCCAACTACAGAGGAAGAGCTACTGAACTATATAAATGTGTCCATTTCTTATACCAGACATCCTTTTGACCTTGGAGTAAGATTGCCAATTTAAAGTAATTTAATGATAACCTGTAGTCACATTCAAGGAGAACTGGATTGAAACTGCCCATTTCACTGAGGTTGAGAGAGAGAGAGAGAGAGAGAGAGAGGGAGAGACTGACTCACAGACATACAGGGGCGTGCAGAATGAGCTTTCATCTCATCACTTTGGCTAGATTGAAACCCAAGTCCAAGAGTTGAAAGAATACATTTTAACTCACAACATTGCCAGTGCCTGTGTTTCACCAGTGCATGTAATCTATCAAAAAAGATGACATTTTTACAAAGGGAGCCTTTCATCTATGAGCTAATCTGCATGCGGGCTTTTACATAGGGCTATACTCAGGCTGCTTTTACATTGGCCTTGGAAGGGTGCTTGAGCTGCTGGTTCCTGATACACGAGCCTTGTGCACCTAGTGGCAACTTCAATTTAAATTTATTGCCTACACCAAGACTAGCCACTGGAAAGCATGGGTAATAAATGAGTCTTCCCAGCAACTAGTCTTAGCAAATTTATGTTGGGGTTGTTGCCAAGTAGATGAGAAAGAAAAGAAGGAAAGAACTTGTAATTATATATCGCCTTTCATGACCTTAGGGCATCCAAATCGCTTTACAGTCAATAACGTACTTTTTGAAGTGTAGTCATTGTTGTAATGTAGGGAAACGCAGCAGCCAATTTGTCCACAGCAAGGTCCCACAAACAGCAATGTGTTAACAACCAGTTTTATGTGATGTTGGTTGAAGGATAAATATTGGCCAAGGCACCGTGGAGAATTCTTATGTTCTTCTTTGAATAGTTTCATGACATCTTTTAAGTCTACCAGAGAGGACACATGGAGCCTCGATTTAAAGTCTCATCTGAAAGAGGACACCTTCGACATTGCAGCGCTCCCTCAGTACTCCACTGAGGTGTCAACCTGTGTTATGTGCTCAGGTCTTTGGAATGGGACTTGAACCCACAACCTTCTGACTTAGAGGTGAAAGTGCTCCAACTGAACTAAGGCTGCCATATGAGATCTGTGTGTCAAGAACCAGCAGCTCAAGTACCCACCCCGTCTATGGCCAGTGTAAAAGGGTGGGCGCTGAGCACCTTGAGTCTCATCGCCGAGAGCATGCAGAAAACAAGCGCAGGCAGCAAAAGAGCATGTGGCAAACCAGTCCCACCCTCCCTTACCCTCAACGGCTGTCTGTCCCACCTGTGACAGGGACTGTGGCTCTCGTATTGGACTATTCAGCCACATCAGGACTCATTCTAAGAATGGAAGCAAGTCTTCCTTGATTCCAAGGGACTGCCTATGATAATGATGAAAAACAATTATAGTGAGAGAAAAGGAAAATAAATATTGAAACAAACCAGCGTAGCAATGTTTTTGAAATGGCAATAGTATATCAAATGGCATTCTCATTAATTTCCTTCTCTTCTTTGTTTTCTGTCCCCTTTTTAAGGTGCTTGCCATTATAGATTCTGATCAATCTCCTTCATTACTGTTGTTATGCCAGATCATGAGCAAAAGGCTGTGTGGTTCAAGCAAGGTGAACAGAGAATATCCCTGCCTCTGTGATAGGACTGCTCATTATCAGGCTGTGTTCCCTCTAGCTACCTGGCTGAAAACACTAGAATTTCAAACCGACAGTTTATTCAGACGAAGAGGTATCCCGTGAGACTCAAATTCACAATGTTCTGATTGGCAGTTCTGAACTGTACCACTTGAGGGAGAGTGCTGCACAAAGCAATGCTTATTGAGTTACGCAAACTTAGACAGCCTTTAATAAGGTGGGCTCAGACCCACATTTACCAAGGTTATGAATTCACAACCTGACCTGGATTGACGAAGTGGGGTATCAACCTCATCCTCTCCCATGCACTTTTCAGTTCAAGAGGGGCTTCGACGGGTGTTTGGGAATCACATGCCTCCCCGATCGCCGTGGACCACAAAGTACAAAGAGAAAAATAAACAAATATCATAATTAAATTTATTATTTTATCTTCAAAACATGTTGCAATATTTTCTGTTTGGTGTTTTTAATGCAGCATCCATAGCAAAAAATGAATGCCTGGTCTGGAATTCACAGCTGACTTAAAGCAGGACTTAACAGGTTTAACGTCTTTATCCTAAAGTATAGGATTGAACAAAATACATTTAGCTAATTTCCGAGTAGTATTCAATGCACACTTCCACAGCCAGTTTAGAAGGGTTAAGAATTTTGCAGTAATATAACAATACTAGGTTAGGCTTGCTCCTCAAATTTGTAATACTGGTTACATTTGTGCTAAATAGAAAAAAATGTTGAGACAGGGATGTATGAAAGCTTCTACAATTCAATTAACTGCTTGCTGAACCACAGTAAACATCAATCATTCTGTGCCAAATATACCTCTCCACACTGGGGCATAAATGCTTTTTGAACCCAGCACAAACACAAAATTGGCGTGATCATTTATTTTTTGATTGGAAAGTAGAACTAGAGAGCACATTACCGAAGGCTCTCTCAATGGCCTAGTAGGTAAAGGCTATAGGTAAATGCAACATTAAGCCATACAGTTCAGAAAGTACCAGGTTTGATTCCTGGGGAGTTATCAGCTGGGGTGCAACAATTACGCTCAGTGCTGTTAGGCTTTGAAGAAAAAGCAGCCAGGGTTCCCACTCCCAATTAACATTCAGTGACCAATTCAGGTGCAGCATGGCATGACAGTGAAAACCAATTCTGTCTTCACCTGGATGATGATTTTCAATTGCCAGCTGCCCATTTCTTGCCTGAAGATTTATCCAGCAATTAAAAATCAGGTGAGTGGGGGCGGATTACCTTGGCAGTAATGTTCTCTTTAAACCGTGCGATCACGCCGTGCTCTGGATCTCCCGTGCAGCTGGCTTGCCGGCTTTTAAATAGGAAAAATCGCGCATGCGTGGTATTTTGAATAGGCCGCGCAGCCCGCCAAAAAATAAATGAACGGTGACATCGCTCAGCGGCCTCTTGGCTGCCAAAGGCTGAAAGTAATCACAACATTTCTGAGGGGGTTCTCCCACTCATCCAATACCTTCGGCGGAAGAGCCACGGTAAAACAATGTTTCTGCCACTGAAGTTGCGACAGATGATCGGGAGAACCCTCACGGAAATTCAACCCCAGTGTTTCTTTGCCCTGAAGTTTGAATTCTCTCCTGCCCCCTCAACTTATCCAAGTCAAACTACGTTCCGTTTTTCTTACTTCACTTCCCATTCTAAAATGTACATAATGCTTAGAGGACAGTAAAAGTCATTTGGCCTATCCAAACCTATTCCTGCCGCATACCATGTACAAATTGATGCATCAAGGAACATCACCCAACCTGCTCAGTGTCCTGAGGAAGGCAATCAATCAAAAGTAAACCGAGAAGAAATTATTCCCCATCTCCTAAAAGTAATGAAGCAAAGCGCTTCACAGTCAATGAAGTACTTTTAACATGTAGGTATTGTTGTAATGTAGGGAAATGTACAACCCATAATATTCAACTTTGGCCACCTGTATTCCTCAATGACAGTACAGGAACCATAGCATTTTATAGAATATTTGATCATCTACATTTATTCTAATCTTTATAATCTTCAATTCCATTCTTAAACGATAATTTGCCCAAAGAAGTTAATTATCACAGCACGCATTTATTTTGTAGGGGGGGGTAAATTACGTTTAATCTCCGGAAAAATTCTTTCAATCGCGACACAGTTTATATTCATGTCCTTTAGTCCTGTGATAACAGTTTGAGTAATGTAAAGAAGATTTTTACATCAAATTATACAAACCACAGACTTGAAACAGGCCGGATTTTCGGCTTTTGGGGTCTTTTAGCAATACATGAAAATTACCGTTGTTCACTGCGCTACTGTTTTTAGGCCGAACTTTCGGCCTTTAGGTCGGCGTATTGGTAAAGCAAGTGTTCCACGATTACTCGCAGCGCAAAACGCGAGTTTCGGCAACTTTAGTCTGGGGTCGTTTTCGCTGCGAGGGAGGCCTTGGGAAGGGGGAAAACATTCCAAAAACATTTACAAGACCCTTAACTAAGTAATCGCTGTAAAAATATTAAACAATAAAAACTTTAACTTACCTTTTTTGCAGGTTTTCGAACTTACCGCTGCTGGCAGGGCTGCACTGACAGGTTTGACTTGTCGCTATTCTGGGCGCAGTGTACGTGACACTTTAATGCAGTATTGAGGGAGTGCTGCATTATCAGAGGTGCCACCTTTCAGATAAGAGGTCAAACTGAAGCCCTATTTGTCTGGTGAACGTTAAACATCCTGTAGCGCTGCTTGAAGATGATCAGGCAGTTCACAAGATTCCTGTTCAATATTCTTACCTCAGCCTATTCCACCAAAACAGAATTACTGCTCATTTATCTCACTGCAGGTTGTGGAATCTTGCTGTTCTAAAATCGGCTGTGGTTTTCCTACAAAACAAGAATGACTGCACTGTAATTTACTGGCTACGAAGAGCTTTTGGTTGTTCGGAGAATGTGAAAGACACTTAATAAATTCCTCTCTTTTTTAATCTGGTGTCAGGGGAATGGAATGTGCATGCAGGATTATATAACTGGAGCAAGAGTGGGGTGAGGCCATGGAAAGATTTGGACACAGGATGAAGATCTTATCAACCAATTGTGATACAGAAAGCCAGCGGAGCTGGGAAGGGGTAGGGTGATAAAAGTGTGGAACTTTATATGGGACAGGATGTGTGGAACAGTGTTGCGACTAAGTTGCAATTTGTGGAGGGTAAAGAAAGGAAGGCCAAAAGAGAGTAAAATAAGTGAAATGCAAGCAAAATACTGCGGATGCTGGAACGCTGAAATAAAAACAAAAAATGCTGGAAATACTCAGTAGGTCCGGCAGCAACTGTGGAGAGAGAAACAGAGTTAACGTTTCAAGTCGATGAGCTTTTGTCAGAATCAAACCTCAAGGTGATAAAGATGTGGAACAGGTTGTTGTCAATGATGGGTAGAGGCAGAGACAGGAAATATTTTGGTGGTGAAGAAAAGGACACTTAATAATAGGTCAGACGTGGGAAAGAAGCTCAGCTTGGGGTTGATCAGGAAGCTGAGGCTGTTGGGCTATTGAGATAGCAACTGATTGGCATGAATCACATTGCCAATAAATGAAATGCTGGTCATTTAATGTTTATCACTGCTGCACCATTCTTTCAGCCACTCTGCATTTATCATTGCTATATTTCCATCAGCAAAAGTTCAGTCAAATCAACCAGGTCTGGTGGAAATGACCAAAACCTTTGCTGTGCAACATAGTCTGTATTACAGCTTTATTACCAAGGTTACTGCTTAAAATCTTTCTCATCTTTTCACACAGAACAAGATCACTTCTACTTGCATAAGAATATAATAAACACATCACACACATTTTGAAAAGCTCTTTATTAACTAAAAAGAGAAGGTTGAGGATAACGCAGAACGCCAGCTGATTAACAGTGGATCAAATGCACTGGGACTTCACTACTTGTGTGAAATTATTCTTCCCAAGGTTCTTTCCTTGGCCCCCTCCTATTTCTCATCTGCATGTTACTCCTCGGTGACTTCATCCGAAAACACAATGTCAGGTTCCACATGTACGCTGACGACACCCAGCTCTACCTCACCCTCACTTCTCACAAACCCTCCACTCTCTCTGATTTGTCACACTGCTTGTCTGGAGTAGAAATTTCCTCCAATTAAATATTGGGAAGACCAAAGCCATTGTCTTCGGTCCTCCCACCACATACTCTGTTCCTTAACCACTGACTCCATCCCTCTCCCCGGCAACTGTCTGAGGCTGAACCAGATTGTTTGCAATCGTGGCATCCTATATGATGACCCTGAGATGAGCTTCCAACCACATATCCGTTCCATCACCAACACTACCTACTTCCAGCTCCTTAACATTGCTCATCTCCGACCCTGCCGCAGCTCATCCATGCCTTTGTTAAACAAAGAAACATAGAAACATAGAAACATAGAAAGTAGGTGCAGGAGTAGGCCATTCGGCCCTTTGAGCTTGCACTACCATTCAATATGATCGTGGCTGATCATGCAACTTCAGAACCTCATTCCTGCTTTCTCTCCATACCCCTTGATCCTTTTAGCCGAATATATCTAACGAACTGGCCTCAACAACTTTCTGTGGCAGAGAATCCCACAGGTTCACAATTCTCTGAGTGAAGAAGTTTCTCCTCATCTCGGTCCTACTCTAGACTTGACTTATTCCAAGGCTCTCCTGGCCAGCCTCTCATTTCTACCCTCCATAAACCTGAGCTCATCCAAAACTCTGCTGCCCATATCCTAACTCGCACCAAGTCCTGTTCACCCATCACCCCTTGTGCACGCTGATCTACATTGGTTCCCGGTCCAGTAATGCCTCAATTTTAAAATTCCCATTCTTGGCATCGCCCCCTTTCTACCTCTGTAACTTCCTACAACCCTCCGAGATCTCTGCACTCCTCCAATTCTGACTTCTTGCACATACCCGATTTTAATTGCTCCACCAATGGCGGCCATGTTTTCAACTGCCCAGGACCTAATCTCTGGAATTGCCTCCCTAAATCTCTCCGACTCTCTACCTCTGTATCCTCCTTTAAGATGCTTCTTAAAACCTATCTCTTTGACCAAGTGTTCGGTGACCGGTCCTACTATCTCCTTATGTGGCTCAGTGTCAAATTTTGTTTGACAATGCTATTGTGAGGCACCTTGGGACATTTTACTACATTAAAGGCACTATATAAATGCAAGTTGCTGTGGCTCCCTGTGAGTGAACTAACAGCTACCAGTATAATAGCTATATACCATAATTGCCAATAATACGAGCGGATCTTAGAAAATAAAATGTCATAAAACACAGTTGAATGGTTATTAGCCATTGCTGTAGAAAAAAAAACACGAAATATAGTAAAACAAATAGGAACTGAAGAATTTATTAGTTGAGGACAATATCGTGGGTAGCCATTAAACTACTGGCTCCACATCTCTGTTTATATTCATCTTCTGATTCTGCTTCAGTTAAAAAAGTCATCTAATTTCAAGCCATATACTGAATATATGAATTTTCTAATGTGTGCACTGGCAAAGCGAAGCAGTATGCTTTATGGATTTGAGCCATTTCATTCCCATGTCTCCAAGGACCATTTGAATCCATATTAATTTCCTTTCTGGCAGTTATGTGGCTATATATGAACTGCACTATTTCACTTTTAATCTGCCAGTAATTTAGTAATGTGTAAACAAATTACCTAGAGATATATTTTATAATGTAATTGATTCTGGGAGCAGTAAAATCAATGTGCATAGAAATTGTATTAAGAAGGGGTTGCCTATATTAAGCACTTTGAAAAATAAAATTGGCCACCTGCAATAAGTAAATGTTTTATGCTCAGAAATAGGACACGAATAAAGCTCTCCATTTTATTTAGGAAATACAATTCAAATCGCTCCATGACTGGTGCACTGTGACACAATTCCCTGATAAGTACAACGTGTTCATATTAATTGGTTATTGAAAACATGTACACTAAATTTTTAAAATAATCAGTGGTAAGCAATCTTAACCCTTAAACTACCAGCAGATCTAAGGAAATCTGTAAGCGATTGTGCAAGTTGTCAGCTCAAGCATGGCGATACTGAATTTTAAAAATGTTAACCATAAAATGTTAACACTAACATACAATCAAAATTAAAAATATAATCACTTTACTTGGCCTATTATCTTTCTTTTCTCCTATTATGTGTCCTTTTTATTTTCATCTGAATTTGCCTTTTTTCTTGACCAATATAATGCATTCTATCCCTTTTTTATTTAGTTTCAAATAATTTATTTGTCTTGTATGATGCAAATGAAACACTTTTGTCTGTGATTAATTATTTATTGGATTCTGTCCTACTGGTCATAGTACATGCAGGGTTAAAACTAAAGTTCACTTAATAACACAGGCTTTTTTGAAGATCAGATGATTGTCTTGCTGACATCTATATCAGACATTGTAAATTGGAATTCAGAGCATGATTGCCTGGCCCATTGTGTTCAATGCAGCTATTAATAGGTATTGATGGGATTCTTCCTGCAGCATTCAGAAGGGCAGCAATACTTTATTGACAGCTAGGGGGTGAAATCATTCAGTTCAGTCCAATGTCCTGTGGATCTTTTTGTCTGTATTTGGGAGAGTAAACACCGCTTTGCATCCTGTGAATGTTTGACCACACAAATGCAGTTACTAGAAAGTCAGCTTTAATGCCGATTACAAAAACAGATTATCTGGTCATTATCACATTGCTGTTTGTGGGAGCTTGCTGTGCGCATATTGGCTGCCGCCTTTCCTACATTACAACAGTGACTACACTTCAAAAAGTACTTCATTGACTGTGAAGTGATTTGGGTCGTGAAAGGCACTATATAAATGTAAGTCTTCCTTTTCTTTTTTTTTATTGTTCTAGTCAATCCTCCAAGGAATTATCTTTAAACATGCCACTATGGTTCAAGGGTGAATTTAAGAGCACTCTGTGCCAGCAGATGTAAAACTTCAAGTCGATTTTTTGTCAAGGTTTCGGGCAGGATTTATTGTTTTGACATTTTGAAGAGAATAGTGAAGTTTTTATTTACTGTAAAAATACTGTTTGTACTAAGTTTTGTTCACCTACTTGTAAATAAATTTGTCTAATGTTTTAAATCTGGAGCCACAATCTGTTTTAAAGGCTATTCCTCCACCTTCTAAAGTGAAGGAGATCATGTGGGGGAATGTGACCGATTGCAGCGACAAGGTCTCACTGCATTTAACCAGGCAGACCCTTGTTCATAGAGATGTGAAACCACCGACAACTTGTGGCCAGTAGTGCCAAACCCAAGAAAATATCGAGCATAAACGCCCCAAAATGGAGCACCTTGGGCTAGAAATTCATTATAGCTCAGGAATTAATTAGCCAGGTGTTAATGCTTTAGACTGCATGCAAAATTCATACTCACTGCTCAAGAAATGATTGGAGTCCTAAATTAAGGGAGAGAAATTGGCCTGGTTTGCTCCTCCCGTTAGCGCCTGTGGGGGGACAGTAAGTGGTTACCGACCAGGTGCGGCAAAATTACCGATGCCTGCAAACTTTCCTGGCGATATTGCATTGGTGCTAATACATTACCACCCCAATCTCTTGCGCCTGTAGATTGTGACGTCATCCGGTGCACAGCGCCCGGTTACCGCCCCGAGTGTGATATTCACTCCCGCCACCTGCAGCATCGTCGGGCATCAACAACAGCAGCTGCAGGAGATGTTGTCACCTCGGCTGGCTGCTTGGGGAGCGCTAATTAAAGGCAGTGGTGGCCAGGTAGGGCAAACTTTATTTATCTCTGGTGCCTCCTGATTTATTTTTCTCTCGCGATTGCTCAGCCCTGCACTCTCTTGGAGTGCTTGGGGCTGCTATGCCCATAGCGCAGGTGCTGTGGCCCAACACAGACAGCATGAAGATTCATTGAACCCATCATTGACCCTTCCCTTTTAAGCGAAGGAAGGAGCCTGTAAAGATGGCAGCACTGCACTGAGCATTGCTCATTGCTCTGCCACTACCACTCCTCTCATTCTCTTTACTGCTCTAAGGGAAGTGATAGCGCTTGAATCTGCACTCCACTTTCCTCTTGGAGTACTAAAGCTGAAGTTCCCAGTAGCAGCAAATCTTTTTCAACTGGCGATATTTTTGTGCTTGCTGTAAAGTTATCGCCCCAAATGGTGTGCTACACAATTTCTAACCCCAAGTCTGTAAGCCCTAGCTCATTGGTGTTACACTCAAAGTGTGGACCAATATCAGATGTTGTCGAATCGCATCGCTTCATTGATGCTACAGAACCTCATTCTCAGCATTCTGGCTGTGCAGCAGCCTCAGCAAGCAGCAGCAGGTCAGGGAGAAGGAGCCAGAGGAGTGAAGCAGATGAACTCATGGCCGATCCATGCCCCAGGGAGAGAGCCCACAAATTCTGAGATCAAGCATTGGAGGCTTTGGTGTTGGCTGAGGAGAGACGGAAGCCGGTGCTCTACCCGGCAATGGCAGGAGGCCCTCGCTGCAAGTCTGCCGCACCATGTGGAGGGAGGCAGTGCAGCATGTCTCGGGCAGCATTGTAGTCCCCAGGACCCACTCACGGTGCAGGAAGAAATTTAACAACCTCACTCGGGTGGTTAGGGTGAGTCAATGCTTCAGCAAATGCTACACCATCTGAACCACAGTCTTCACACACTGCCCAAAACACCACACCTCCAGCACTCACCCACCAACAATCTCTGCCTACCAACACTCACATCCACATCTCACATCTTGCACACAATGACAGCTATTCAACTATGGCAGGCACATCATCCAAACACATTGCTCCACAATCGCTCTCACACTTTCCCTTCTCTTGCAGATCAAGGTGGCTCAGAACAGGCGGGGGACAAGCTGACACACAACCACTCTCTGCTCTGGAGAATAAAGTGCTGTAGATTATTGGGCGCCGTGGCCACTGGCAATGTTGAACCATTTGGTGACAACAACAGTATGTTCATCCCTACTCCTTCTTATCACATCCCACTTCCCCCTCACCCCACAAGCGTTTTGCACTTTCCAGCTAATCATGCTGTATGCAAGCATTTCTCCCTTCTTGCCCCCCTCCCCTCACCTTAATCCTACACTTGTGCCTTTATGCTTTCAGATAATGAGCAAGCACCTGAGCAGTCTGTCCCTGAGGGCACCGTAAAGAGTGAGGCGGGAGACAAGGAGGAGGAAGAACACACCGCGTCACTGCATATCTCACCTGCAGGCACCAGCTCAGATACTGGCATTACACATTCTCTAGAGGCTAGCATAGTAGCGGGATCTGCACAGGGTGAGGCACCGGGGATGAATGGGCTGCAGCAAGGATAGGGGGAAAGGGTACTCAGGGGCCCTTTCCCCGGCGGGCAAAGTCACGTGCGAGTTCTGTTGCACAGGACTCAGATGAGGACCTTGATGGGGAGGTGTTTAGAAGAAGGGTGATGGGCCGGCACACGGAAATGATAGGTGCAATATCAAGGTTGCCCAAGAGCCTCTCGGCAATGATAAGGAACGTGGAGGAGTTTGCCTCCAACATTGCACAAGGCTCCGCGCACACCATGGAGCTCATCATTTCCAGTCTGCAAAGGATGGTGGACTCTCAGAGAGACCAGGCTACCCAGACCTGATGCCGCGTGTGATGGGCGATCTGGCAGCTTCCATTGCAGCACAGGCGGAAGTGACACAATATCTTAGTGCTGTAATGAAGCCTACGCTTGGTGACATCGAAGCTCAGACTGCTCTCATGCAGTCTCAGCATGATGCCATGCAAGCTCTGACTGCTGCCATCGTGGCTGGGTCCACCACCATCAACTGGGGCTTTTACAGTGTCTCAGCAGGCCAGCAATCTGTGCTCCATCCCGCATGGACACTCTGCAGCCTTCCACCAGCCTTGCTGCAGCCACTGGTCCAACACTTCAATAGGAGCACTAGAGTAAACAAAGGCACAGTAATGAGAGGCACAAAGGGATTACACAAGAGTGAATAGTTAATATTTTTGTTGGAAATATGTCTTCACTGATTTTTGATAAATTTACTAATTCACTTTGGGTTCTTTTGTGGTGTCTCTCATTTCAGCTTTGTGCTGTGATATGGCGAGCAACAGGGATGGAATAATGGGGATGTGGTGAGCAATGGGGATCTGGGGTTTAATTCATTTGAACCGCAGTCTGGGTAGCCCGGTCTCTCTGGGAGTCCACCATCCTTTGCAGACTGGAAATGCTGGGCTCCATGGGGTGCGCAGAGCTCTGTGCAATGTTGGAGGCGGACTCCTCCACGTTCCTTATCATCGGCGAGAGGCTCTCGGGCACCCTTGACAGTGCACCTTTCATTTATGTGTGCCAGCCCATCACCCTTCTTCTAAATGCCTCCCCATCGAGGTCCTCATCTGAATCCTGTGGAGCAGAACTCGTGCACAAACTCGCCCTCCGGGAGCTGGCCCCCGAGTACCCAGTCCCCCTGCCTTTCCGGACGGCCGATTGAGTGGCTGCCTCCTCCCTCGCTCCTGTTCCTCCTCCTCCGCCTCCTCCTCTCCCTCTTCCTGCTCCTGAGGTGGTCCCGCAATCCCTGCTGGCAAGGGCTGGGCCCTCACAATGGCCAAGTTGTGCAGCCTGCAGCAGACCACCACGAAGTGGGACACCCGCTCAGCCGAGTACTGGAGAGCTCCTCCCGAGCGGTCAAGGCAGTGGAACGGTTGCTTCAGCACTCTGATGGTCTGCTCAATGATGTTCCTGGTAGTGGCATGGCTTTCATTATATGAGAGCTGGGCAGAGGTTGTTGGGATTACGGAGAGGAGTCATGAGCCAGATGGAGAATAGATAGCCCTCGTCTCTGAGCAGCTAGCCGCGAGCTTGATGTGGTGGCTAGAAAAATGCTGGCACACCGGTCTGGCACAGGATGAAAGGCATTGTGGCTGCTGCCAGGATAGAGGGCATTGATGGTGAGGATTCGCTGTCTGTGGTCGCACACCAACCGCAGATTAAGTGAGTGGTAGCCTTTGTGGTTACGGATGATCTCAGGATTGTTATGCGGTGCCCACAAAGCCACGTGGGTGCAGTCAATGGCGCCCTGCACCATGGGGAATCCCGCTATCCTGGCAAAGCCACATGCATGCTCATCCTGATTCTCTCTGATGATGGGGCAGGAAATGTAGTCCCTTCTCCTACTATACAGAACCTCTGTGACCTCCCGGATGCAGCGATGGACGGCAAATGGCGAGATCTTCGCTATGTCTCCTGTTGCAGAATGGAAGGATCTGCTGGCAAAGAAATTGAGGGCGACGGTGACCTTGGCTGCCACTGAGAGAGCCGTGGTCACCCTGATCTGAGGTTGGAGGTCTGGTTGCAGGAGGTGGCAGAGTTCTGTGACCACCTCCTTGGTGAAGCGAAGCCTTCTAATACACTGCTCCTCACTTATTTGGAGATAGGAGAAGTGCTCTAGGAATACCCTCGGAAGGTAAAGCCTCCTTTGAGAGCCCTGATGGCCCTCCTCCTCCCTCTGGCCACATGTTCCAGTCTTTCTCGCTGCCTCCGCTCCCTCCACCGTAGATCCTGGAGGGTGAGGTCGACTGCCAGTACAGTCCCCGTTAATGTAACCAAGTGTAGCGGTTTGATTTAAAAAAATAAATGTAGCTACGTTTTGGTTCCCAAAACACTCCTGATACAAAATAACCTTGAAATTACTTAATGAAACTGTTGGACTATGTGAAACTGACAAGAAAGCACTGAAACTCCACTAACCTACAGCTGTGACTCATTACTGATGATCCCTTTAGATAACGTCCCTGAAGCCGGTTTCCTGGTGCTTCACAACAGCTCTTCCTGTCACTGTTTACTCCAGGTGCTAAGATAGGTGGCACCAATCAATTTCACAGATTGGGTGGTCAGTGAGCATTGCACACTCAGTGATGTCATGATCCACCTGGCGTTGAGGCTCCCGGCAATAACTGTTACCGGCGGTGCTGCGGAGTGGGGGCCTGGATTTGGTGTGCAGTGCTGGATTCGCCTCATCCTGGCGATAAAGCTCTAGCGCCCCATTAGCACCATCAGCTGGCACTAACAGGAGGCGCGAAGGTATCACATTTTTTTCCCCCTTATTTCAGGGTCCACCTTCTATTTTGGAGGTGAAGCAATAGTGAAAGAGTGCAATTCAATTGGCTCCAAAGGACATTCTTTTTTTAGAAAATTGAATGGCAAAGTTCTGAAGATCATATCATCAATCTTAGATTAATTTTTGCATCTAAAGAGGAACGAGCAGTCAATCGATGTATATACATATTGGCAGCCACCAGAACAGCATGCCCAGATGGCTACATTTCTGCTCTCCCGTTTTTTAAATGTTATTTTTCCTCTCCCTTTTTAAGGCTTTTTTCTCTCCCATTTCTCCCCTCCAGCTTGCACATAGTTCTAATGCTGAGGACTGTAAGCAACCTTCTCCAACACCTCTACTAGTTAGAGAACATTATTAGGTGCTTGACAGCAAATCAACTTCACTCACCTTTTAATTTTCTCACCCCTCCCCATGTCCTTTCCCAACAGTTTGGCCAATGTCATATTTTTCATTTTGCGCAGAACTGTGAGCGGAGAATTGTACCTTCTTGCAACACAGCCACCTAAAACTGCAAGAATCTCTAACAGCATGCAGTAGTCCACCAAATTAATTTTCACTCCCTAACACTATCATAAAACTGGAAAGGAAATGCATTAAGGAGCTGCTGGTTGCCAAATTCCAGCGAGTAAAAGGATAGAACTAATTCACTGCTACACATGATGCCTCTTTATAAGCTAATACTCTGATCACCAATTAGCATACTGTACACAACATAATGGACAACAAACTCAGAATACTGTGAATGATAAGTTAATGTGTTTGAAATCATGCAAAAAATGTTGGAAATACTTGCTATTATTATATAAAGCAATAAGCACTTACAAAATAATTCAAGGCAGTGATACGATCTTTGGGATTCAGATGTGTGTTTCACTCTCCTGAAGTATCAGGTTAATTTTGTAAGACTGAATTCCTGGGGCAGGGCCTTGCTTGACAAGGTTCAGAGGTCAGCTCACCCAATTTGTGAGGCTTCCAATTTTCCAGTGGAGTCTCGCAAAATTTACCACTCAATCCTGTGAAAATTCTTTGATTGAGTTACAGCCCCATAACACATTCCTAGTTATTCATTATTTTAGAGTCACCCTTGCTACTGTCATCAGCAACCAAATGTTCGCATCTATTCTTAAAGTTACAACAGATTTCCAATAGTAAATCAAGTACTGCAATAGAACTTATCAATTTACCGTTTGGATAAAGCTTTATTTTCCGCATTTACAACCTATTCAACAGATTGAATCATCATCATCATAGGCTGTCCCTCGGAATCGAGGAAGACTTGCTTCCACTCTTAAAATGAGTCCTTAGGTGACTGAACAGTTCAATACGAGAGCTACAGACTCTGTCACAGGTGGGACAGATAGTCATCGAGGGAAAGGGTGGGTGGGACTGGTTTGCCGCACACTCTTTCCGCTGCCTGCGCTTGGTTTCTGCATGCTCTCGCCGATGAGACTCGAGGCGCTCAGCGCCCTCCCAGATGCACTTCCTGCACTTAGGGTAGTCTTTAGCCGGATAGTTTTTCTTTCAATGTTATTATGTCAATGGCCTCGATATTTATTGGGGCAGGATTTCCAACCTGGGGCGAGGAGTTTTAACTCCCCTGTCTGTGCGTGGTTTGTTTTTGAACAGGTGCAGAAGAAACAGGTTGTTCGTGCTGTTCGAGATAGAGGTTGTGGGGGGGTGGGCGGGGGGCAGGGGGGTTGTGCGGAGGTGGATACGGTGTGGGTTAGAGGGTTGGGGGGGGCTCACGGTGGGTCGGGGAGAGATTTGGATTGGAGGAGGAGATGGGGGGGATTGGGGAGATATCAGAGGGAGAGATCGTAGTCAGAGAGGAATCGGAGTGGGAGAAGAGGGCTCAGAGGAAGATGGGGGATCAGGCAGAGATTGGAGGTGTCAGAGAGAGATTGGAGGGAGAGATGGGGGGGTCGGAGAGAGACTGGAGTGGGAGAAGGGGGATCGGGGGAGACATGGAGGTCAGGGAGAGATTGGGGGTGTTGGAGAAAGATCAGAGGGAGAGATGGGGGGGTCGGGCAGAGATTGGAGGGCTCAGATAGAGATTGGAGGGACAGATGTGGATTGGGATGATATTAGAGGGAGAGATGGGCGGTCGGGGAGAGATCGGAGGGAGAGATGGGGGCAGGCAGTGATTGGAGGGGTCGGAGAAAGATCAGAGGGAGCGATGGGGATTGGGGTGATATTAGAAGGAGAGATGGAAGGGTCGGGGAGAGATCGGAGGAAGTGCTATGTAAACATTTCCAATGGAAATTCCAATGTTACAATATCCACACTTACCTGTGATACTTCTTTGTAAAGTTACAGATTGCCACTGTAATGTGAATTCCAATATTAAATGCTAACACTAAATTGTAATTATCTACTACACCATCTATTGCTTCTTTCCCCCACAAATCACTCAAAAATAAGTTGTCCAAGAGTAACTGATATTTCTTATCCACAATAGGAATTAAAACATTAAAAAAGCAAGAATGACATATTTCACAATAACATAATTAGTTATAAAGTCATTCTTGTGACTTGGACTATCTTCATTAATATTTTTACTTGAAGGTTTCAGCTTCTCTCACCAGCCTGCCTTGGATTGACATTTTGCCCAGATCTGTGACTATGACTGGAAGGCAGACCCCACCATCCGAGTCTGTGCAGTGTACTTAATTTCCCAGGATGCGACAGTGACATCTTACCCGGCCAACTGTTAAAATATTTCTCTTCACTCTCTAATAATATATGTGATGATTTTCAAAATAATTTAAAGAAAAGCTAAAAGAAAATTTTCAAACACTTTATTCAGGTAAAGTTATATTGCATATTGATACTACTTTAAATATTACAGGCAGTGCTGATCACACACCAGTGGAAGCTTAAATGTTTGAATTCCAAACTAACTTTTTTTTTAAAGTATCCATGCGTAACAGTAGTTCAGTTAGTGAGTTTTTGAAAATGATTTGGATACAAACTGAACAAAGAGTTTGAATAGTTTTCAGCTAAACTTTAAAATAAAGGCTGCAGACTTGTTTTACTTCAGAAAATGTGTCACAGAGAGTATAATCTGTTTATTTATTGAATGAAAAGAATATTTTCCCAGGAACCAATCATAAAACAATTAATTCAATTTATCCATCTACTTGCAGTTGGCAAGGAAAATACTAGGAGCCAATCAAAAAACATTTACTTCATTGACTCTAGGAAGATTGCTTACACATTTATTTCCAAATTGTTTGACTGAAGATGTACACATCCTCTACCCTTACAGCAGTATTATCCCTGACTCACTGTGGGCAATACCATGGAACATCTGCTAGTTACATTTCTCATTTTATTGTTATGAAAACAAGTTCCCGATCAGCATTTCTTGGCACGCCACTGGTACTAGAAAACTTGGTAGCTTTATATACTCTCAGGATCAAGGGTGCAAGAATCTTTACTAGCTGATATGTTATATGTGTTTTACAAAGGTGTGACATTTGACCTGAAATCTCCAGTGAAATTTATATGATGAAATTAAAATAATTTTCACTCAATCACATCTCTTTTTCAGCTACAAACATAGAATGATCAAACAACTGCTCTTTATTTAAAATGGAGTATAAATACACAATTTCACATTTATTCTTGAATTCAGATGATTATAGGTTTTGTTGTGCATTTCATAAACAAATGAACCACGACTGATTAATAGCCAAATGAAAAGCACAACAAAATGGCAAAATTACAAAGGAGAAATTTAAAGGCCTCCAGACAGATTTTAATTAATGAGTAAATAAATACATTCTGGACATGAATCATTGACAATACAACATAAAAGCTTGCATTCCAACTTCATGTTGTTTCTCTATAGGGCCCGAGTTTGGTCAAACATAAGTTCCGCCCATGTACCATCGAAAGGACCGCTAAGATCCTGACGGTACTTTGGGCGGAAGTTTGGTGGAAAAATGGGGAAAAAAACGCCCGGCGGAAAAAATGGGCCTTACACGCTGATTCTGGGCGGCAGCGGGCGGTAGGTCGGATTCTGGGCGGCAAAGGTGATCCTCGGGAAAGTAACGCCGAGGATAGAGTCGGGCCCAGGGATGGGGTGGGGGGGAGGGGGAGGGGGGGTAAAACGGCAAAAATAAAACATTTTCAACAAATGAAGAAAACAAGTGCACTAGCCTTTTCTTGCAGGTCTTCATACTTACCGCTCAGGTAAGACCTGCCTCCACGCAGTGGTCTCTTCTGCTGCTGGAGTGGAGGCACGCCTGGACCAATCTGGGGAGTCAGTGGGTGGAAGGACTTTTGTCAGCATTGCACGCCGGCGCACACCAGTGGACGCTCCCCAGTGGTCTTCTCTCCCCGTCGGCATGAGGACCTGACCAAACTCGCTCAGGGGGGAGAGCGCCCAAAAAACGGGGAGACCACCGAGAAAACTCAGTGGCAGCCAGCGGTAAGTCCACCAAATTCGGGCCTCATATAGTGTTAATTTCTTGGGGGCAAGGGGTTAGTCCTCCATCTATTTCATTATCTTTTCCCCATCAAGACTTTGATTATGGAAATTTTGCATAATTTGTGTAGACAATCTATGCCCCATTTACAGTGACGTCTGTTGCAAATGGGTAAAAAAAACAATTTGCTTCCTTTATCTCTCCCCTCTGGAGGACAATTACAGATGCTGTCTGTGGTTTCATGAACATTAATAGCCCTTCAGAACCTCACCCATTTATCTGTTTAAGCCAATGCATTGGGTGGTTATAATTCTTTTTGATATAGCAACTTTCACACTGAGATTCACAAAACACTTTTTGAAATGCATTGACTTTTATGATGTCGAAAAATATGGCAGCCATTTTGCACCAGCAATGTCCCACAAATAGAAATGAGATGAACGTCAAGCTGATCTGGTTTTTGTGGTATTGTTAAAGGGAGGATTGTGGCCAAGAATGTTGAGATCTTTAACATACACCTGAACCACTGAAATAGACAGATGGGATCTCAGTTTAATGTATTTTCCAAAGGAAGGCATGAAGAAAGGAATGCCTTGCATTTATATTGTCCCTTTCAAAATTTCAAGGTGTCCCAAAGTGCTTTGCAGCCAATGAAGTACTTTTGAAGTGTAGTTGCTGTTGCTAATGTAGCAAACATGGCAGACAATGTTGACACAGCAAGGTCTCACAAGCAGCAATGAGATAAATGACCAGATAATCTATTTCAGTGATGTTGGTTGAGGGATAAATATCAGCCAGGACACTGGGAGAATTCTACTGCTCTTCTTCAATTAGTGCCATGGGATCTTTTACATTCACCTGAGAGAGCAGTGAGATGTGACCTCACTTTACCATCTCATCCAAAAGAAGGCAGTGCAACACGGGAGTGCCAGTCTAGATTGTGTGCTCAAGTCTCTGGAGTGGGACTTATTCCAGCAACCTTCTGACTCAGAGGCGAGAGTGCTTTCAACTGAGCCAAGGCTGACACCATTACCAATATGGCAGCAGGCCCTCAATAATTTACTGAATGTCAGCTCAATTTCTGCACTCCTACCAGAACTTTCTGACCTAGATGTGAGAGTGCGACCAACAGTTTGAGTGAATCAAACTGACAAGGTTATTTGGTTGGAAGTGGAAGAAATAATTATGCAGTTATATACTGGACAATTGGGTAAGCTAAACAAGCTTAGTTTAGTTCCAGTTCCAACTAAAGTGGATCTCCTCTAATCCTTTTCTGTTCCAGTAAAAGAACTTCAGTTTCTCTACTCTCCCCTTGAACTAAAACCTCTCATCCCTTGTATCATCTTAGTAATTCTCTTTCCATAGTCTTCACATCATTCCTAAAGTTAGCCTAACCAATGATTTATATAGGTTTAATATTATCGCTTTGCATTTGTACTCATGCCCCTATTTATAAAATCCAGGATCCATTTGTTTTTTTTTCCCGGCTTTATTAATTCGTCCTTCCACTTTTAAAGATTTATATATTTGAAGCCTTAAGTCTCTAATTTTCTATTCCTTTAAAACTTTACCATTTATATTTCCTCTCCTTATTCATCCTCCTAAAATGCATCACCTCATTATTTCTCCACATTAAATTTCAACTTGCACCTATCTGCCCAATTTAACTTACAATCTTCTTCACTATTAAATATGTTCCTTATTTTTGGATTATCTGCAAATTATGATGCTGTGTCTTTATATCTTAATCCAGATAATGTATAGGGAAAGCAACACTGACACAACAAAAAAAGCTGCGGGCTGCAGGAAGATATCAATGAATTGGTCAGAATCATAGAAATTTACAGCACGGAAGGAGGCCATTTCAGCCTATTGTGTCCGCGCCGGCTAGCAAGAGGCTACCCAGCCTAATCCCACTTTCCAGCTCTAGGTCCGAAGCCCTGCAGGTTATGGCACTTCAAGTGCACATCGAAGTACTTTTTAAATGTGACGAGGGTTTCTGCCTCTACCACCCTTTCAGGCAGTGATTCCAGACCCCCACAACCCTCTGCCTGGAGAAATTTCCCCTCAAATCCCCGCTAAACTTTCTACCAATTAATTTAAATGGTTGTTACCCCTGGTTGTTGACCCCTCTGCTAAGGGAAATAGGCCCATTCTATCCATTATATCGAGGCCTGTCATAATTTTATACACCTCAATGAGGTCTCCCCTCAGCCTCCTCTGTTCCAAGGAAAACAAACCCAGCCTATCCAATCTGTCCTCATAACTAAGATTCTCCACTCCCGGCAACATCCTCGTAAATCTCCTCTTAACCCTCGCCAGTGCAATTACGTCCTTCCTATAATGCGGTGACCAGAACTGTGTGCAGTACTCCAGCTGTGGCCTAACCAGTGTTTTATACTGTTGAAGCATAACTCACCTGCTCTTATATTCTATGCCTCGGCTATAAAGGCAAGCATACCGTATGCCTTCTTAACCACCTTATCCACCTGGCCTGCTACCTTCAGGGATCTGTGGACATGCACTCCCAGGTCTCTTTGTTGCTCTACACTTCTCAATGTCTTACCATTTAATGTGTATTCCCTTTCCTTGTTAGCCCTCCCCAAATACATTACCTCACACTTCTCCGGATTAAAATCCATTTGCCACTATTCTGCCCACCTGACTGGTTGATTGATATCTTCCTTCATTATCAACCACACGGCCTATTTCTGTATCATCTGCAAACTTCTTAATCATACCCCCTATATTCAAGTCTAGATCATTGATGTATACCACAAAAAGCAAGGGACCGAGCACTGAGCCCTGTGGAACCCCACTGGAAACATCCTTCCAGTCACAAAAACACCCATCAACCATTACCTTTTGCTTCCTGCCTCTGAGCCAATTTTGGATCCAACTTTGCCCTGGATCCCATGGGCTTTTATCTTCGTGACCAGTCTGCCATGTGGGACCTTATCAAAAGCTTTGGTAAATTCCATATATACTACCTCATACGCACTGCCCTCATCGACCCCCCTGGTTACCTCCTCAAAAAATTAAATCAAGTTAGTCAGACCCGACCTTCCCTTAACAAATCCGATCTGATTGTCCATAATTAACCCCTGTCTTTCTAAATGTAGATTTATCCTGTCCTTCAGGATTTTTTCCAATAATTTTCCCACAACTGAGGTTAGGCTGACTGGCCTGTAATTACTCGGTCTCTCCCTTTCTCCCTTCTTAAACGAAGATACCATATTAGCAGTCCTTCAGTCCTCTGGCACCACACCTAAAGCCAGAGAGGATTGGTAAATGATGGCCAAAGCCACTGCTATTTCCTCTTTTGCTTTGTTTAACAGCCTGGGATACATTTCATTGGGCCTGGGGACTTATCCACTTTCAAAGCTGTTAAACCCCTTAATACCTCCTCTCTCACTATGTTTATTTCATCTAATATTTCACACTCCTTCTTCCCGATAGCAGTGTCTGCACCACACCGCCCATCTCTTTTATGAAAACAGACGCAAAGTATTCGTGAAGAACCATACCCACATCTTCCATCTCCACACACAGATTACCCTCATGGTCTCTAATAGGCTCTACCCTTTATTTAGTTATCCTCTTGCTCTTAATATATTTATAAACCATCTTTGGGTTTTCCTTGATTTTACTTGCCAAGAATTTTTCATGCTCTCTCTTTGCTTTCCTAATATCCCTTTTGATCTCACCCCCAGACTTTCCATACTCCGAGAGATCCTGCAGTATTTAGCCCTCGGTATCTGTCATAAGCTTCCCTTTTTTTCTTTATCCTATCTGTATATCCCTAGACATCCAGGGAGCTCTAAATTTGTTTGTCCCACTCTAAAAGAAAAAATTTGTTTTTCTTTAAGGGTACATTTTTAGCCTGAACCCTACGGATCTCCTCCTTGAATGCCTCCCACTGCTCTGACACTGATTTACCTTCAAGTAGCTGTTTCCAGACGACTATGGCTAAATCACTTATGGCTTAGTAAAGTTGGCTTTTCCCCAGTTTAGAACTTTTATTCCTGGTCTAACCTTGTCTTTTTCCATAACTACCTTAAATCTAACTGAATTATGATCACTAGCACCTAAATGCTCTCCCACTGATACCACTTCCACCTGCCCAGTTTCATTCCCGAAAACTAAATCCAGAACCGCCCCCTCCCGTGTTGGGCTTGCTACATGCTGGCTAAAAGGTTCTCTTGAATGCATTTTAGGAATTCCGCAACCTCTATACCCTACACATTGATTTTGTCCCAGTTAATATTAGGATAGTTGAAATCCCCTATTGCCCTATAGCTTTTGCACTTCTCAGAAATTTGCCGACATATTTGCTCTTCTAACTCCCTCTCACTGTTTGGGGGTCTATAGTGCACTCCCAGCAGTGTGATCGCCCCTTTTTTGTTTTTTAGTTCAACCCATATGGCCTCCTTTGATGATCCCTGTAACATATGATCCCTCTTCACAGCTGTAATAGTTTTTTAAATTAATACCGCGACCCCTCCCTCCCCCCTTTTTACCCCCCTCTCTATCCCATCTGAAGATCCTGTAACCAGGAATGTTGAGCTGCCATAATTGCCTCTCTTTTAGCCATGTTTCTGTAATGGCTATAATATCATATTCCCGTGTCTACTTGTGCTCGCAGCTCATCTGTCTTATTTGCTATACTCCTTGCATTGAAGTATATTCCATTCAGTATAGCCAGACCTCCTTGTTGACTACTTTCTAGCCCTTGTTTCCTCTGTCTTTCAAATTCACTTTCTGCATTCTTGCTTTCCAATTCTAGCTTTACTCCCCTCCCTACTGAATCTATTCTCAGGTTCCCACCCCCTGCCAAGCTAGATTAAACCTTCCCCAACAGCACTAGCAACCCCCTCCCACACCGCCTCCCCCCCCACCATGAGGATATTGGTCCCGGCAACCTTTCCGGCTTTTACAGGTCCCATCTCCCCCAGAAGTGGTCCCAATGCCTCAGGAATCTAAAGCCCTCCCTCCTGCACCATCTCTCCAGCCACGTGTTCATCTGCTCTATCCTTCTATTTCTGTACTCACTAGCTTGTGGTACCGGGAATAATCCGGAGATTACTACCTTTGAGGTCCTGCTTTTTAATCTCTCTCCTAGCTCCCTAAACTCTGCCTGCAAGACCTTATCCCTCTTTTTACCTATGTTGTTGATCCCGATATGGACCATGACCGCTGGCTGTTCACCCTCTCCCCGCAGAATGCCCTGCAGCCGCTCAGTGACATCCTTGACCCTGGCACCAGGGAGGCAACATACCATCCTGGAGTCACGTCTGCAGCCGCAGAAACGCCTGTGTGCTCCCCTGACTATTGAATCCTCTACCACTATAGCTCTTCCATTCTTCTTCCTTCCCCCCGTGCAGCTGAGCCACCCGTGTTGCCATGAACTTGGCTCTGCTGCACTCCCCAGAAGCAGCTTTGCCCCCACCGGTACTCAGAAGAGAGTAGCGGTTGTAGAGCAAGGTGGACTCAGGGGACTCCTGCACAACCTGCCTAGTCCTCCTCTCCTGTCTGCTGGTCTCCCACCCTCTCTTAAGCTGCGGGGTGACCATCTCTAGAAACGTGCTATCCATGTAGTTCTCAGTCTCGCGGATGCCCCGCAGTGACTCCAGCCGCCGCTCAAGCTCCAAATCGCGGAGCTCGAGTTGGTGCAGCTGGAGACACCTCCTACGCGCATGGCCTTCCAGGCTGCGCAAAATGTCCAGGACTTCCCACATGCCACAGGATGTGCAGTCCACGGGAATGAGCAGCCCTGCCATCTCTCTAGTTAGACTCGGAACTATCAAACAAAAATAAATGCTAAACCTTAGCCAAACACACCCAGCTGCTACTCAGCAAACAGCTGATTTAATTAATTAGGATTTTTTTAGATAATAAATATCATTTATCTATTTAATTGCAGCTCCTAACTTACACCAATGCCCAAGGTTTTAAAAAAAAGAAATACTCACCAATCAACCGGCCAATCGCTTACCTGCTTGGCTGTGACGTCACACTTCGATTTTGATTATTTTTACTTTTTGTCTCTTACACTTGTCACTGCTGCAGATCCGCTCCTCCTGATTTGCGACTCCTCCCGATCTCCGGCTCCTCCCAATCTCCGGCTCCTCGCAATCTGCGGCTCCTCTCGATCTCCAGCTCCTCCCGACCTCCGGCTCCTCCCGACCTCCGGCTCCTCCCAACCTCCGGTTCCTCCTAATCTGCGGCTCTCCCGCTGTGTGCCGCCTTTTCAAGCCCCACGCCCAGTCAGGTCTCACGATGCTTGCTCCTCCCGATCCGGTGGGCAGAACAGTGGCAAATGGAATTAAATCCGGAGAAGCATGAGGTAATGCATTTGGGAAGGGCTAACAAGGCAAGGGAATACACATTAAATGGTAGGACACTGAGAAGAGGAACAAAGGGACTTTGGAGTGCATGTCCACAGATCCCTGAAGGTAGCAGGCCAGGTAGATAAGGTGGTTAAGAAGGCATACAGTATACTTGCCTTTATGAGCTGTGGCATAGAATACAAGAGCAGGGAGGTTATGCTGGGACTGTATAAAACACGAGTTAGGTCACAGCTAGAGTACTGAGTGCAGTTCTGGTCACCACTTCACAGGAAAGATGAGATTGCACTAGAGAGGGTACAGAAGAGATTTATGAGGATGTTGCCTGGGCTGGAGAATTTTAGCTATGAGGAAAGATTGGATAAGTTGGGTTTGTTTTCTTTGGAACAGAGGAGGCTGAGGAGAGACCTTATTGAGGTGTATAAAATTATGAGGGGCCTGGATAGAATGGATAGGATGGACCTACTTCTCTTAGCAGAGGGGTCAAGAAATGGGAGCATAGATTTAAAGTAATTGGTAGGAGGTTTAGAGGGGATTTGAGGGGAAATTTCTTCACCCAGAGGGTGGTGGGAATCTGGAACTCAACTGTCTGGAAGGGTGGTTGAGGCAGAAACCCTCACCACATGAAGTGCTGGAACCTACAGGGCTATGGACCAAGAGCTGGAAAGTGGGATTAGGTTGGATAGCTCTTTGTTGGCCGGTCCGGACTTGATGGGCCGAAATGACCTCGTCCGTGCTGTAAATTTATATGTTTCTATGATTCTATGATCCATAGGGGACATCACTGATTCCATTCCTACAGTTGGCAAAAGAAACATTCATTAATGTTTTCTATCAGTCAACTTCCTATCCATGCTGCCACATGCTATTTAATGCTGTGAGCCTTAGCTTTAAGCAACAAGGCACCGTCAAACACTTTTAGAAAATCCATACGCACAATATCCACTGCATTTCACTTATAAATACACTCATACCAATGTTAGGCTGTGGTCTATAGTTACCCTATTTATCCATTTCTCATTTCTTGAAATACATCCTTGTCTTGTGAAATTACTGCGTTAATTGTTTGTGACATCTTTGCAACAAAAATCGATGTGGACTATTGAACGGGTTTTCCTTCTCCAAAAAACAAGATTGTGCTTCTTTCATCATCATCATAGGCAGTCCCTCGAAACGAGGATGACTTGCTTCCACGCCAAAAAAGGATGAGTTCACAGGTGTTTTAATGAAGGACCTAATATTCCAGGTCCTGAACTACATTCTGAAGGGTGGAAGATGCCTGTGCGTGGATTTTTTTAATGTGGAGTAGCCATTACACACCAGCCACCACACGGGCTTGACAGAGCTAGGTCTTAGTCCAGTGGCAAGGGTTAACCAAGACGAGTGGAGACCTGCTCTGCTGCACGGACCTGGTGCGCACACATATCGCAGTGGGAGTCATTGTTTGGATGGAGCCCAATGGCAACTAGTGTGATGAATACAATGATACACCCTGTCTTTACGCTGGTGCTGTTTCAGTTGATTGTGCTGGTCATTTTGATTTATTATGAATGACGTGTTCAAAAACAAGGACTACAACTGGAAAATGCTGTTGAATGAGCTCAAATGGCCATACAAATTTTACCCAGATAAGGCCTGGCACAGAAGCAAAGAGAAGAAGTGGGGGACTGTGGAGCGAAAGCACACATTTCTGAAATGCTTTGCTTCGGCACAGTCTGGAGAAATCGAAAGGGTTAAAAGTTGAAGATTAAAGTTTGGATTAAAACAGAGGATGTTTGGATCGAAACAGGCTGCTGGACAATATGGATCCATTTAGCCATTCAAATGTGTCGATCTGATCACCTGTATGTTGACAGTACTTCATGGAAGGAGTCGATTTATGGCAGTGTGACTTGACTTCAGGATAATGTGCTTCTTTAAAGGCGCACTGTCAACATGAGGATCCATACTGGAGAACAGACTGTTTCTGTAGTGCAATGTTTCACATTTGCTTTATACACAAAAGATCCCTGGTTCAAAACCAGGCAGATACATTTAGCTCAAACACAAAAGCAAAATACTGCGGATGCTGGAATCGGGAATAAAAACAGAAAATGCTGGAAATCTCAGCAGGTCAGGCAGCATCTGTGGAGAGGAAGCAGTTAACCTTTCGGGTCAATGACCAGCATTTTCTGTTTTTATTATTGGAAACATTTAGCTGCTCTGGCTGAGGTTAAGGCGTTGGACTTGAAATCCAATGGGGTTTCCCCGGGTAGGTTTAAACTCTGTGCAGAGGATCTGCTTAGTGAAGGGCTCAGTGCTTCGAGTAGCTAATTAGCTAACACAAAGGGGAATCCAAATGTCTTCTATATGCATGTTAATAGTAAAAGGGTTGTCAGAGGAGCAGTTGGGCCTATTAGGGACCAAGATGGGGAACTATTGGTGGAGACAGAAGCCATGGCTGAGGTACTTTGCATCGGTGTTTACCAAGGAAGAGGATTGTCAAAGTAATGGTAAACAAGGAAGTTGCTGGGATACTGGATGAGATAAAAATAGACAGAGGAGGTACTGGAAAGGCTGGTGGTAAAGTGGATGAGTCACCTGGTCTAGATGGGATGCATCCTGGGTTACTGAGGGAAGTAAGGGTTGAAATTACAGATGTGCTGGGCACAATCTTCCAATCCTCCTTAGATACAGGAGTGGTGCCAAAGGATTGGAGGATTGCAAATGTTACACCCTATTCAAAAAAGCGGAGAAGGATAAACCTGACAATTACAGGTCAGTCAGTTTAACATCATTGGTGGGGAAGCTTTTAGAAACAATGGGCTCAATTTTGGATAGGAGTTGCTCCTTTTTTTTGGGAGTAGGCTGCTTTTTCTGGCATAACTTAAAAATCCCCAGTTTCCCTAATCAATTTGCACCAGCGTAACTCACTTAGTTACTTTTTTTAAGTTAGTTTTTTCTCAAAATGGGGTGTTACGAGCCACCTACGCCAGTTCTGCCCATTTAGGTAACTTACTCCATTAGTTACTCCATTTCGACTTATGCCAGCGTGTGTGGTCACTTGAGAAAACCCTTGGGGAGAGATAAAGAAATCGGCGCAGGTTGATACATCGGAGGCCATTCGGCCTGGGATAGGGGCGGGAAGCGGAGAGGACCTGGACCTAAACCAACCATGCCTTACCCTTAGCAATGTTTGCAAACTAAAACTACTAACAATTCTATAAGAAATAAAAAATTAAAGTCCATCTTCAAACTGCAATTCATCTTTCTGCACTCGGCCCGGGAAGGCAACGGTCCGGTGCGGGCGGCCACTCGGCCTGAGCTAAGGGCGGGAGCGAGTGAACTGGCCGGCATCAGGATTCAACGGAGAGGCTGCAAGCAAATCAACGGAGAGGCTGGGGGACAGGGGGGGGGGGTGTGGGGCGAGGGAGGGAGCTGGCAAGCACCAGGGGCCACAGAGAGGAAGAGGTTGCAATTCAATGGAGAAGCTCAGGGTGGGGGAAGGGAGAGAGGTCACAAGATTCAAAGGGGGGAGGGAGAGAGGAGAGCACAAAAGACCTTTGGGTGTGGTCCATCCATACAGTCCTTGGGGGGAAAGAACCTGTTCTTCCTACTTTCCTGCTGTTTTGACCTTCTTTGAAAGTTTAACTTTAAGTATGGGGGCAATACTAACAATGCCATACCTTTTGCAAGTGATTTGCATCATTGTGCTACGTAGGAGACAATTGATAAGAGCTCATCACGTCAGAGCCCTAGGCTGCTGGGCAGGAGGCGTTCTCCACCTCGGCAATTTAGCGTCAGGCATTCGTACCTGCCCCTGAGTGATGCAGAATGTGTTAAAAGGCTGCATTTCCACAGAGAAGTTGTCCGTGAGATCTGTGTGTTGCTGAGACCAGACCTGCAGCCGAGAAGCGGCACGTGGACTGCTTTGTCAGTTGAAGTGAAGGTTACAGCTGCACTTTCATTCTATGCTTCTGGATCATTTCAAGCTACAACTGGAGATGTGTGCGCCATCTCTCAACATACAATACATGTCTCCTTTCACCAGGTCATGGCTGCATTGTACGCGCAGAGGAATGACTTCATCAAGTTCCCAATGACCGCCCAAGCAATCTATGACAGGGCTGTGGGCTTTTTCAGGATTGCTGGCTTCCCAAAGGTACAGGGCCGCATTGAATGTACCCACATCGCCTTGCGAACATACTTGAAGGATGCCGAGCTGTTCAGGAATAGAAAAGGCTTCCACTCCATTAACGGCAGCTCATGTGTGACAACATGCATCACATCATGTCAGTCGATGCAAGATACCCTGGCAACACCCATGATGTGTTCATCCTACGCGACAGCATTATACCTGCCATGTTTGAGCAGCAGCCAGAAGAGCAGAGCTGGCTACTGGGAGACAAAGGGTACGGCCTCGCCACCTGGCTCCTAACACCCCTACGCGTAACCCGGATGGAAGCTGACCGGGAATACAACATGTCGCACATTACAATGCGCAGCATCATAGAGAGGACCACTGGCATCTTGAAACAGCATTTCCGATGCCTGGACCATTCCGGAGGCCACTTGCAATACTCCCCTGAGATTGTCGGTCAGTTCACTGTTGTGTGCTGCATGCTGCATAACTTAGCCATCATGAGGCAGCAGCAGCTGGTAGTAGAAGACCCACCTGCGGTGAGAGTGGCTGATGATAATGATTTGGAAGATGCAGGTGATGAGCAGGAGGAGGAGGTGGAGGAGGATGATGACGATGATGATGAAACCATGCAAGTGCCTGAGGCTGGAGCACGATGGCAGAGGGGGGCGGGCCATCTTGCTCCTTTAACCTTGCGCCAGCAGCCCATCCGTGAACGCTTTACTGATGCCTGAGGGCTCAGCGACAACTGTTCCGCTTTGACATGTTTATTTTTTGCAGTTTTTCCTAAATGTTGTGTTGTGTTAATGGAACATGATTCAGTTTCAATGTAAAAAATATTTTATTGAACATTTTAGAAAATTATTTAGTGTAATAAAATAATTTTTAAAATCAAACTGTACTTTAATATGACTCTTTAAGATCACTTAAAAACTTTAAGGTCACATAGTCTTGTATAGTTACATCACTTACAAAACAATTTACATTAGAAAAAACTGCTTCATGGGGGTGGGTGCGGGGCAGGGGGGTGGTGTGGTGGGGGGGGGGTGTGGTGGTTACGGCTTGGGTCTCTACAGAGACTAGTGCAGGGATTGCCGTGGGAGTAGCAGTGGATTGGCCTGGCTGTGTTCCATTATTGCAGCAGCTCCCTCCCTGATGGCCTGTTCCATCGTTTCCGCTGCCTCTGAAATTTCCTCCCTCATATCCCATGTCATTATTGCTATTATTGCTATTTCTGCCATCAGTGCCATTACCTCATCACCCACCCCACTGACGGTGTTCATGAGTGATCAGGTAAGCTCATTGATCTCCACACCCAATGCCATCAGCTGAGCCACATCTGTTGCACCCTCCATCTCTGGAAAGTGTGGTACATTTCTCCTTGGCCTCACCCTGGATTTATCTCATGGAACCCCTCCAGTGGGAGGTGCAGGCTGGAATGGTGTGGCCATGGGTGTTACAGGCTGCATTCTAGCAGCACTGGGACCCGGAACCTCGGACGGTGGGGTATTGAGTATTCCGTACTGCATTCCAGCAGCACTGGGAGGTGCAGGCTGGGATATTGGGACACTGATTGTTCCATACTGCATTCCAGCAGCACTGAAACCCGCAACCTCTGGACTTTCTAAAGCATCCAATGTCGGACCAAAACTTAAACCATTATGGAAGGACTGGGACGAGCTGAAACCACAGAATGTCAAACCAGACCCTAAAGCATTATGCAGGGACTGGGCCGCGCTCAAACCATGGAATGATGAACCAGAAATCATGGAAGTGCTTGGCAACGCAAGTTCAAGATTCTCCCCTTCATACCTCTCCATGGCCACCCCTCCCCCCTACAAAGTTGGTCTGGCTCGCCCACGTCTGAATCTTCTTCTGTATCTTCAGAATTGGCATCAGGTTCTGCAAAATATAACAGAACAGTCAAATGGTTAGCAGCAGAGGAGGGGGCAGGATGGGTGGTATGAGTAGACTCACACGTAGCAGGCCAGGCAGCAGGTTGATTTGAAGGGCCACAAGTAATTTTCAGAACATACCCTCGCCCTCGCGTGTAGGCCCAGCTTGTGCAGTACTGATTGTTTTTTTCCAGGCAGGACCCATCAAAGCAGCAACCCTCTGTTCCAAGGGTGTCAGTGGGTGCAGATTTGGCGGACCTCCTCCTGTTTGAGTTATTTCCCTTTTGTTGTGGCCAATTTCTTCTGCAAAGAGGAAAACATAACTTGTAAGAGAAGGTGTCTTTCTGCTGGGTGGGACATATACAGATGGTCACATTTACAGATGCAATTCCATTGACAAATGAAAATATTACTTACAGTAGCTGCTTGACCAAGGTCCTGCCATTTCTTTTTACACTGCCTTCCATTTCTTGTGGTATTCACCACTGTGCAGTAATCTTCTGCAACTTTGTTCCAGCATTTATTAATTTCTTTGGGTGGCACTTTTGTGTGACCTCTGTTGCTCGTATCCAGCTCCTGCCACCTTTCCTCGATTACATTAACTAGCACCTCCACTTCGTGATACGTGAAATTCTTCGTTCTTGGCGTACGGTGTTGCATTGCTCTATTGAATTGACACTCAGTGATTTTTCAAAACAAAAGGCCCCAACTTTCCCCAGCCACTTAGAGCAGCATAGTTAGAGGTGGTGCACTGACTTCGTGGGGGAAAAAATGCGTCGAAAACTTACCGGGATAATTTGGCCATTCCTGGATCCCTGTGGGCCCGTGGCGTGGCGCTGTGAAACCTAGAGGGGATCGGAGCTTGGGCCGCGCTTGTTCAGCGCAGCCGGCGGGGGGGGCGGGGCTTGGGTCCGGCGTGTGCTCGAGTGCCTGCAGGGAGACGCATGACCGTTTGTGCGTATGCGCATGTGCAATGCGCGTAAAAGCGTGCGCGCATGCGCAATGGGGCAGGAACCTTGGCAATCGGCCATTTAAAGGGAGAGCATCTTCAGTGCCTCAGCAGCATTGGCAGTGGGCCATATTAGAAGGTAAGGTGTGAATTGTGATTTTTGGGTGGCTGAGGGAATGGAAAGGAGTGCAGCATAGATGTGTGAAAGGTGGGAACTGTGTGTTTTCAAGATCACCTGAGTGTAAATCCAATACACCAATGATGCAAGAGCGTGCAACAAGAACAAAGAACTTCTTGCATGAGGAGGTGAAGAAACTAGTCACTGTCATTGAGGACAGATGGCATGAGCTGGATAATAGTAAGAGTGGTTCCACAAAAGTTCCACCCAAAGAAATGAGGAGACGCTGGAACCTAGTTGCAGAAGAATTCTCCGTAGAGGTGAAGATCGCAAGAACTGGAAGCCAGTGTAAAAAGAAATGGCAGGACGTTGGTCAAGTAGTGAGTGTAGGTATTATCTTGAGGTTTAAATGGAATTGCAATTGTTGCTGTGATCATCTGTATATATCCCATCCATCAGAAGCTCACCATGTGACAAAAATGATATTTTCATCAGAAGAAATTGTCCCAAAACAAAAGGGAGAGAACTAGAACAGGAGGAGGGCTGCCAAATCTGCACCAACTATCACCACTGGAACAGAGGGTCGCTGCCTTGCTGAGTTGCACCTGCAGAAAAAGAATCAGCTCTGCACAAGCTGGGTCCACACGCGAGGGTGAGGGTCAATCATGAAAATGCATCGTCGCCCTTCAAATCAACCTGCTGACTGGCCTGCTACGTGTGAGACTTCTCATTCCACCCATCCTGTCCCCTCCTTTCCTGCTAACCATTTGACTGATCTGTTGTATTTTGCAGAACAAGAAAATAATCCTGAACATCCTGAAGATCAACAAGAAGATCCAGATGCGTCCGCTCCAGACCAAGGCGGGTGGGGGGTGGGGAGGGGTCCATGGATCTGTGTTCACCGGAGAATGCTGATCATGATAAGGATCAGTCCATGGTACAGGGCATCACTTTGCCAGACACCTCCATAGCTCTACCACGACATTACTTGGTTTCACACCTTCCGAGGTTGCGGGTCCCAGTGGCGGTGGTGGAATGCAGGTTGAAACACCCAGGGCCCCACGGTCCCAGCCTGCGGCTCGCACTGGAGGGGTGCCGCTAAGCAGACCTCTGGCGAGGGGAAGGAGAAGCCGACCAGTCTCTCCTGAGACGCAGCCTTCATCAGATGTACATCAGGTTAAGTCATTGGGTGAAGAGACCAATGCCCTTACCCGATCACTCGAGGCCGCTGTCAGTGGTGTGCGTGATGAGGTTGCGACACTGTCGGGAGAAATATCAGCACTGAGACGGGAACTGAGGACAGGCATGTCAGAGGGAGTGCAAATGATGGCAGAGGCCATGAGGAAGCTAGCTGCTGCAATAAGGGCACACAGGCCTGACAATCAAATGCCACTCCCACTGCAATCCCCACACCAGCCTCACCACCCCCCTCCGCAACACCATCACCGCCCATATGAGGAAGTGTACATTCCCCGATTTGTGGGTGAGAGAAGGGTGCAGCCTTTCTTTGTTGTTGTTGTTGTTGTTGTTGAAGTGCATTGCAAACTTTCCAATAAAAGATTTTTTGCATTGAAACTGAATCATATTCCATTATCATCACACAACATTTAGGAACAACTGTAAAAAAAATCATCCCTCACACCTACAGTCATATGTGCCTGCCGCCCCTAGCCCTGGCGGGATGGCTAGCCGCTGCGTTCTGCAGTCGGAAGGCAGGACTGCTCTATTTTCAGCAGCTGATTTATCTTTCATTTATTTTTGATGATGCCATGAAGATGTTGTGCTGAAGATATTTTGATGTTGTGCTGATGCTGTGAAGGTGTTTAGTGCTTTAGAATCCTCGAACTCACCTTCAACCCCCTCCCCGTCTCTGGCTACCTACACTGATTTCTTAAATGTAGGTAAGGTTTTTCTGTGCCTACAAAGTGGCCACATAAACTGGTCTAAGTTAGTTTGGAGTAATTTTCAGCTGGCCAAATTTGCTTCTATGGCCAAAGCAGGCGTAAGTGTCTGGTCACGCCCCCTTTTGGAGAAAAAAAACGAAACCAAAAAAAAACCTAATTAACTGACTTACACTGGAGCAAGTTAAATGGGGAAATTTGTGATTTTTAAGTACCTCCAAAAAAAGCTACCTGCTCCAAAAAAAGCAGGGCAACTCCTGGGGAAATTTGAGCCCAATGTTCTTATTTTGGTTGCAGCAATGAATGATTCTCACCTATGCAGCACTCCTTGTGGAAGTTTAGCAGCTGATTTCTTGCACAGTACTCCAAACAGCACTCCTATAGCTTTCAAAACATCAATCAGATATCCAAAACTAAGTGAGAGGTTCTTCCTTTAAAAATGGCCGATTGCCAATGTTATTGCCCCACTGAACATGCGCGAACGCTGCAACGCGCATGTGTGTACTGCCGGCACTCTCACAGGCACGCCGACCAGGCTCCACCCCCCGCCGGCTTTGCGCGGCCAGCACAGACCTAGCTCCGCCCGTTCTCTGTGTTCTGCGCCACACCAGCTCGACAGACAGCCCGAGAATCGGCCATAATTACGTTTTTTTTTGCGCTCTTTTGCTCTACAGTGTCGGCGGGGGGCTCGAAGGTGCACCGTTTTATCTTTGTAGGGAAATTTGGGCCGATAGAGTGCAAAAGCCAGGAAGTTATGCAAAACTTACATAAAACACTAGTTTGCCCCAGCTGGAGTATTGTGTCCAATTCTGGGCACCACGTTTTAGAAAGGACATGAAGGCTTTGGAGAGAGTACAGAAGAGATTTAGTCGAATGGTTCCAGGGATGAGGGAATACAGTTACGTGGAGAGATGAGAGTAGCTGGGGATGTTCTCCTTGGAGCAGAGAAGACTAAGAGGAGATTTGATATAGATGTTTAAAATCATGAAGGATTTAGATAGAGTAAATAAAGAGAAACTATTTACAATGGTTGAAAGGTCAACAATGAGAGGGCACAGATTTAAGATGATTGGCAAAAGAACAAAAGGCGACATGAGGAAAAAATGTTTTTACGCAACGAGTGGTTAGGATTTGGAATATACTTCCTGACAGGGTGGTGGATGTAGATTCAGTAGTAGCCTTCAAAAGAAAAGTGGACAGATACTTGAAGGAGAAAAAATTGCAGGGATATGGGGAAAGAGCAACGGTGTGGGACCAATTGGATTGCTCCTCAAAAGAGCCAGCACAGACTCGATGGGCTGAATGGCCTCCTTCTGTGCAGTATGATTCTATGATTCTGTGATTGTAATTGTATAGCAAAGGGGCAAATGCCTGTCTCAGTTATGTAAACAGAAGACTCTTCAATGATCTCCTCATTGGCAATAGTTTCAAAAGTTAAACAAGTACTTTTTGCAATGCGGTTTTCTAGTTAAAGATAGTTTAAGCACTTTCAATCCATCTCATGTAAAAGAATCACCACCATGGACAAGAATATTTGCTTACTCATTCACCCAACAGAAATTGAAAACAACTGTGCATCTTCAATTAAAATGTTCCTGTATCAAACATATATATATATGTGCTTGGAGATTTAGTAGAGAGCCAACCCAATTTTGCTTCTGCTTAACACTTTGATTATTTGTCCATTCTCATTTCATTTTAGATTTGACAATATTATTTTTTAACTGGTGGAAGAATATGCCACCTAGCATGTAATAAACAAGAATTCAGGATTATCTTGAACAAGTTATTGATAAATCCTCTTAATTCCCAATTATTAAAATGTAGTATTTCTCAGTTAAAGGGTTAAAGACAGACAGATACAGCAGAAACAACACAGCACTTAACTGGAACAGAGACTGAAACAGAACAGCTGTAACAGCAGAGTTGCAGACTGAATGTCTGGAGACAACACAACAATGTGAATGGAGCTACTGTCGTAAAAAGGTTGTAATAATCCAGAAATATCTTTATGACTCGTGTAGATTTAAAGTGCAACTAGTGACATACCATATAAGATCTAAGAGGTGCAGTTCCTATTGTTTAATAGACCAGCCAGACTGCTATCGATATGATTCAAAAATTGAGGCCCATCACTGCAGAATCTGCAGTAGAACTGTGGCGTCAAGTTGGCAATTTGAGATCAAACTCAACTTTGACAAGCGCATGGAATCACACCCAGGAGCTCCTCGCTGTGCAATATGAACTGATCTTTTCAAACTTTAAAGGCGTTGGGGGCAGAGTTTCCGCTTTGGGTGCAATCAGCAATCGGGTGCAAATTGCGCTCAAAATTGCACTAGTTTTCCAAAGGGAAGTTATGATTCAACTTTCCGCTCAAACTCATTTGCACAACCACGAATGTAAACTCTTCCATGAACCAGCGCAATCAGACAGCTTTTTAGAATATAATTGTTTGTACTTTTCCCCTTACATTAAAAAATATTTCTTGATGTATTTAATAGTGATAACTTGGTGCAGGTTTATTAATACAGCTGAAAATGAGTTTATCACAAAAGTCTAGTCCATGGCCTGTGAGTAGCCTGATTTTAAATAACTGAAAATGACTTTAAAAACTATTCAGAACCCTTTACTAGTTATACTGGTACACACTAGTCAGTTTCTTAGTAAATTAAATATTTTAAAAATATTTTAAAACTTTTAAAAGGTGCCTAATAGTGCCTTTCTACCTAAAAACCCCAGCTTAATTTGAAGAGCCGCCTCGAAAGGCCGCAAACAAGCGCAGTTGAAGGAAATTCGCTGTGGTGATTAATTCGATCTGGGATGGTCAGTTTTTGGCCTAGGTCTGCTTCCAGCGCAATGTTTATTAAACCAATGTAAAAGATCACGGAAACTCGATTTGCACTGGACGCAACTTGTGCTTGAAATTCCTCGATCTTTTACGTTGGTTTGGTCGCTTTTTGGGCAAATTGCAGAAACACTACCCCAATGTTTGCAAAACTTCCAGCGTAACATTTTTAGTAGTGACGTACTGACATACCCTTCCCTAACTTAAAAAAATTAGCCAATATCTTGACTAAATTTGAAGTACATAATGGTGTGAAGCCAACAGTATAACTCAGTGCTGCCAGCTCACACTGATCTAAAGCAAGCATTAGTACCTCGTGCAAAACAGCTATTAATAGTAGACTAATTAAAAGATTTACCTTTTGTACATTGCTCCACTAACTAAAATGTGAAACAATTTCAGTGGATGTTGTAGCTGTACAATGTACTACACTATCCAACATCCTACCATTTATCAAACTTACATTTCACAAAAAGCCAAATACAAAGACAGAAACATATGTGATTTTCAATTTGATGTGCCATCAAATTCTTTCTCTGTTCTATAAAGCAGCACGTGCTTAGAATACAATAGAGCCACTATCATTACCATCATGTAAATCTTCCTGATGTCACACTCCGAGCCGGCTTAAGAATCCTTGGGGCCCTGGGCGACAAGAACATTCAGGGCCTCTCTGCACCACCGCAACGGCAAGTGGCAATATTGATTTTGTATTTGTTGTGTATCTGTAAAGCATGCACTCCCATGTTCCACCACCAGGGAGCGCATCCCCTGAAGTCCCAAGGGATCCCAGCATCCCTTGGGAGCACTATATATAAGCCGGCCCCTAAGGCCTGTTCTTCACTCTGGAGTGTCTTAATAAAGACTGAGGTCACTGTTACTTTAACCTCCCTGTGTGTAGGCTCATCTGTGTTAAGAACACAATAACTGGTGACGATTATACGAATCCAACGTAAAGATGCAGCAAACCATGGGCATCCTGGAGAAATTCTCGGAGGGTGAGGACTGGGAAGCCTATGTCGAACGGCTAGACCAGTACTTTGTAGCCAACGAGCTGCACGGAGAAGGAAGCACTGCAAAAAGGAGAGCGGTCCTCCTCACGGTCTGCGGGGCACCAACCTACAGCCTCATGAAGAATCTTCTGGCTCCGGTGAAACCCACAGATAAGTCATATAAGGAGCTGTGTACACTGGTTCAGGAGCATCTTGACCCGAAGGAGAGCGTGCTGATGGCGAGGTATCGGTTCTACACGTGCCAGCGAGCTGAAGGTCAGGAAGTGGCGAGCTATGTCACCGAGCTAAGGCGACTTGCAGGACAATGTGAGTTTGATGGCTACCTGGAGCAGATGCTCAGAGTCTTTTTTGTACTGGGCATTGGCCATGAGACCATCCTACGAAAACCTTTGACCGCAGAGACACTGACCCTCAGTAAGGCCATTGCGATAGCACAGGCGCTTATGTCCACCAGTGATAACATCAAACAAATCTCTTAGCACACAAGTGCTAGCAATGTTCATAAATTAACTGGAACTGTGTTTGCGAGCAGAAATATACAGGGCAGAAACCACGAGTCTGCAACTGCCAGCAGGCCTCAGGTACCCAGATGACTCAGAGTCCCCAACAAAGGATGAATGCAAGGCAAGTCATACCTTGTTGGCGTTGTGGAGGCTTCCATTCAGCCGATTCATGCTGCTTCAAAGGGTATGTTTGCAAGAGCTGTGGAACAATGGGGCACCTCCAACGAGCTTGCAGATGAGCTGCAAGCTCTGCAAAACCTGCTAACCACCACATGGCAGAGGAAGATCGGTTCATGGTGGATCAAAGCAATTTCGAGCCTCAGAGAGAGGAGTACTGAAGTACACGGGGTGCATACATTTTCGACGAAATATCCACCTATAATGCTAAACGTAAAATTGAATGGCTTACCCATAGCCATGGAACTGGACACTGGCACTAGCCAATCCATCATGAGTAAAAAGATGTTTGAGAGACTGTGGTGCAACAAGGCACTCAGACCAGCCCTGAGCCCCATCCACACGAAACTGAGAACATACACCAAAGAACTCATCACTGTCCTGGGCAGCGCCATGGTCAAGGTCACCAACAAAGGCACGGTGCATGAGCTGCCACTCTGGATTGTCCTGGGTGATGGCCCCACACTGCTTGGAAGGAGCTGGCTGGGCAAAATCCGCTGGAACTGGGATGACATCTGAGCACTATCACATGTCACTGAGGCCTCATGTATCCATGTTCTTAACAAATTTCCTTCTCTTTTTGAGCCAGGCATTGGAAACTTTTCCGGGGTGAAGGTGTGGATCCACTTGGTCCCAGTGGCACGACCCATTCACCACAAGGTGCGAGCGGTACCTCACATGATGAGGGAGAGAGTGGAAATCGAGCTGGACAGGTTGCAACGTGAGGGCATCATCTCCCCAGTGGAATTAAGCGAGTGGGCCAGCCCGATTGTTCCAGTACTCAAAAGTGATGGCACGGTCAGGATTGGCGGCGATTGTAAAGTAACTATTAATCGTTTCTCGCTACAGGACCAATACCCGCTACCTAAGGCAGACGACCTATTTGCGACGCTGGCAGGAGGCAAGACGTTCACCAAGCTCGACCTGACTTCAGCCTACATGACGCAGGAGCTGGAAGGGTCTTCGAAGGGCCTCACCTGCATCAATACGCACAAGAGGCTGTTCACCTACAACAGATGCCTGTTTGGAATTTGGTCAGCTACAGCGATCTTCCAGAGAAACATGGAGAGCCTATTCAAGTCGGTACCATGCACGATGGTTTTTCGGGATGACATATTGGTCACGGGTCAGGACACCGTCGAGCACCTACAAAACCTGGAGGAGGTCCTCCAGCGACTGGATCGCGTAGGGCTGCGGCAGAAGAGGTCGAAATGCGTCTTCATGGCAACAGAAGTGGAGTTTTTGGGGAGAAAGATTGTGGCGGACGGCATTCGGACCACAGACGCCAAGACAAAGGCTATCAGGAACGCGCCCAGGCCACAGAATGTCATGGAGCTGTGGTCGTTCTTGGGACTCCTCAACTATTTTGGTAACTTTCTACCGGGGTTAAGCACCCTCTTAGAGCCCCTACATGTATTATTGCATAAAGGTGAGAACTGGATATGGGGAAAAAACCAAATAATTGCTTTTGAGAAAGCCAGAAACATTTTATGCTCCAATAAGCTGCTTATATTGTATAACCCATGTAAATGACTTGTGCTAGCATGTGATGCGTCGTCGTACGGAGTCGGGTGTGTATTACAACAAGCTAACGTTGCAGGGAAGTTGCAACCTGTCGTCTATGCCTCCAGGAGCTTGTCTAAGGCCGAGAGGGCCTACAGCACGATTGAGAAAGAGGCATTAGCGTGTGTGTTCGAGGTAAAGAAAATGCATCAGTACCTGTTTGGCCTCAAATTTGAGCTGGAAACCGATCACAAGCCCCTCATATCCCTGTTCACTGAAAACAAGGGGAGAAATACCAATGTCTCAGCCCACATACAAAGGTGGGCACTCATGCTATCAGCGTTTAACTTTACCATTCGCCACAGGCCAGGCACCGGGAACTGTGCGGATGCTCTCAGTCGGCTAACATTGCCCACCACGGGGGTGGAAATGGCGCAGCCTGCAAACTTGTTGATGGTGGCGCAGCCCGTAGACTTGTTGATGGTCATGGAAGCGTTTGAAAATGATAAATCACCTGTCACGGCCCGCCAGATTAGGACTTGGACCAGTCAAGATCCTCTGTCGTCCCTAGTAAAAAACTATGTACTGCATGGGAGCTGGGCCAGCATCTCCGTTGAAATACAAGAGCTAATCAAGCCATTCCAGCGGTGAAAGGACGAACTGTCCATTCAGGCAGACTGCCTGTTGTGGGGTATCCGCGTAGTGCTACCAAAAAAGGGCAGGGAGACGTTCATCTCGGATCTCCACAGCACTCATCCGGGTATAGTAATGATGAAAGCGATAGCCAGATCCCACATATGGTGGCCTGGTATCGACTCTGACTTAGAGTCTTGTGTACGGCAATGCAGCCTGTATGCTCAGTTGAGCAACGCGCCCAGAGAGGCACCACTAAGTTTGGGTCCTAGCCCTCCAGACCATGGTCGAGGATCCATGTCGACTATGTGGGCCCGTTTCTCGGTAAAATGGTAAAATGTTCCTGGTGGTGGTGGCTGCTTTTTCAAAATGGATTGAATGTGAAATAATGTCGGGAAGCACCGCCACCGCCACTGCCACCGCCACGATTGAAAGCCTGAGTGTCATGTTTGCCATCCACGGCCTGCCTGACATACTGGTCAGTGACAACGGGCCATGTTTCACTAGTGACGAATTTAAAGAGTTCATGACCCGCAATGGGATCAAACATGTCACCTCGGCCCCGTTTAAACCAGCCTCCAATGGGCAGGCAGAGCGGGCAGTAGAAACAATCAAACAGAGCCTTAAACGAGTCACAGAAAGCTCACTCCAAACCCGCCTGTCCCGAGTACTGCTCAGCTACTGCACGAGACCTCACTGGCTTGCAGGGGTGCCCCCGACTCATGAAAAGGACACTCGCTGATTCATCCCAACCTGCATGATCAGGTAGAGAGCAGGCGGCAGCAACAAAATGTAAACGTTGGTTGCGCCACTGTGTCACGGGAAATTGATCTGAATGACCCTGTGTCGGTGCTAAACTATGGACATGGTCCCAAGTGGATCGCGGGCACGGTGATAGCTAAAGAAGGGAGTAGGGTGTTTGTAGTCAAACTAGACAATGGACAAATTTGCAGAAAGCACCTGGACCAAACGAGGCTGCAGTTCACAGACTGCCCTGAACAACCCACAGCAGACACCACCTTTTTCGAGCCCACAACACACACCCAAAGGATCAACAACACCACCCCGGACCAGGAAATTGAACCCATCACTCCCAACAGCCCAGCAAGTCCAGGCTCACCCAGCAGCCCTGCAGGGCCAACAACACACCAGACCAGCGAGGGCACAGCCAATACACCAGAACAGACATTTGTACTGAGGCGGTCCACCAGGGAAAGAAAGGCTCCCGACTGCCTCACCTTGTAAATAGTTTTCACTTTGACTTTGCTGGGGGAGTGATGTTGTGTATCTGTAAAGCATGCACTCCCATGTTCCACCACCAGGGAGTGCATCCAATGAAGTCCCAAGGGATCCCAGCCAGCATCCTTTGGGAGCACTGTATATAAGCCGGCCCCGAAGGCCTGTTCCTCACTCTGGAGTGCCTTAATAAAGACTGAGGTCACTGTTACTTTAACTTCCCTGTGTGCAGCCTCATCTGTGTTAGGAACACAATAGTATTGAAGCTGCTGACTCTGTCTCAACCTCTTCTGATAGTATATAGTTTTTTTGTGTTGTGAGTTTTACCAGGGGCCTCATATTTCCACGGACCCTGCAGGCCTGTGCGTTAATCCACCCTGTCATGCTGACTCTCTTCCTTCCTCCACTGCCCCACGACTGGGATACACAATTGAATTAAAAATGTATACATAGAAAGCAAGTTGAAAATGTTACAAACATCATCATCTTGAGTGTGTTATACGTGGTTGTAACACATCTTCGCTTCACATTCGTATCTGTATTGGCTCCTGAACCCCAAGATCACTCCAAACCAGGTATTATCATCAGTGACAATTTTGTAAAATGACCATTCCCCAGAAATGTTTGTTTGTTGACCTCATAATGTAAAATATATCTGATTACTACAAATTATTTTACTGCAAATACTGTTAAAATATACACCAGAGAATGAATGACCCACTACCTTGGTGATAAAATTAACTTTATAATACCCTTTCATCTGTCAGGTTTTTTAACAGCATGCATTTGCTTCAGTCACAATGGTCTGAACTATGCACCCCCTGATGTTTCTCCAGTGAATAAGTGGGCAGCACAATAGTCTGAGACAGCTCTAAATATCAAGCTAGATTTTACAACTTCCATTCATAAAAGTCAAAACTATATAAATAATTAAAAAATAGCTCTGTCGGACTGACATAAATGCAGTAATATAATCAAGGGTTTAGATGAAGTACTTGAACTTTGCCCATTGTTTATGAGGTCATCGTAAACCCGATTATATTATCTTATATTCCCTCCTATCCATCCATTATTCTATATATAATGGTTCCAGATAATAAAAGGATTGCTGCATTCAATTATATCTTTATGTGCCCAGAAATGTTCCAGCTTTAAAAACAATTCCTAAACTCAACTTCTTCAGTTATCCTTTCCTATTTGTTCCAGTCACAGACTGTAATACTTGGGTAAAATGCAATGAATAAGTAATTACTTGGAACTTAGACAAATTTAAAATTTATAATGTGTTGAATGAGTAATGGTGAAATTTCCTATTAAATGTACTGTAAAAACCTCCTTTCGTGCAACTATTCTTGTGTTGATTTATTAATGACTACATTATTTGTCAGCAAAACTCTCCATACTTTGGGCCAGAAGCACATTAAGGTAAACCCCTGACCTGAATTATTAGTAACAAACATTTTAGGTTCTGACAAGCAGTGGAATTAATATTAAATTCCCAATTTTAAAATCTGCATGTTCAGATTCTGTTCTTTCCCCTGCTCTCAGTGGTGTGTTTCACTAAGAATATCATAGTTTGATTCTCGGTTATGCTCTTTGCATTACCTTCACAACTCATCAATTATTCAGTACAACAATGCCTCCTAAAAGAGGGAGTGCTAACACTTTGGCAATTAAATTAAAACTGTGGAACTCAAGTTTAAAATGTTTCAATACTACTCTTCCCAATGAGGGGTTTGTACCCATTCATTTCCTTTCTTCAAATCTCTCCTGTATTTTCCTTGGGTGGCACTTCAGTGCAGTACTGATAGAATGCTGAACTGTCAGAGATACCGTCTTCTGGATAAAACATTAAACCGAGGTCCCGTCTGCCCTCTCAATACAAAAAATCCCATGGTAGTATTCCGAAGAAGTGCAAGGAAGTCCTGGCCAATATTTATCCCTCAACCAACACCACAAAGCAAACAGATTGTCTGGTTATTTATCATATTGCTGTTTGTGGGACCTTGCTGTGCACAAATTGACTGCTGCATTTCCAACATTACAATAGTATTCACTTCAAAAGTACTTCACTGGCTGTGAAGGGTTTTGGGACATTCTGAAGTCGTAAAAGGCACAATATAAATGCAAGTTATTTTTTTCTTCTTTCTTTCATGTACAGTTTCACTAAGTTAGTGGCTGACCAATACTTCTCAATATGGGCTCTTCATTAGTAAGCCTGCGCAGTGTCTGCAGACTACACAACAGTGGGTACCTTCACACGACACCCTTTATCATTTGATGGTCACGCTTCAGCAGGAAGTCACTTTATAGTAATCGGGTGCGAGAACGTTGATTGAGATCAGGTGACTGAGCAGAGCCCTTCCTTGGCCATATGTGCTGAGTGCCATCTTCCAACTGTTCTGTGCGAAAGAGATGCTGGAAAACTGGATTTCAAGCAGTAGTCCAAGTTTTCAAAGTATGTTATTAGTTTAGGATTTACTTTGAATTAAACTTTTCTGTTGTGTTATAATCCATTTCCAATGCCTCCCTTTCACTCATGTAACATACGCTGTCAGAGTACAAGTGAAATACAGTTGTCACATAATAAACTAAAACGAGTCTTTGGAGATTACAGTTTAACTAGAGGCTGCAGCACAACAATGCCACTAATAAAGTCGTTGATGTACCATTTCTACATTTATACGGTCAGATTATCTTGATTTTACATTTTGCACTATTCACTTGTGTACCTGCTTAAGTCCAACATTGCAATAGGCCAGTTGCCAATTAAGTTTGGAAACTAAAATGTAAAAGTCAGATGACCGAAATCTGCAATACGAAACCATTCCAATCATTCAATTTGGCTGGACTGCATTCTAAATGAACAATCACAACTCTGTATACCTGGGTGTAAATCACCGAGTAAATTCTATATCTATATCTATCTTTTCTCTGTCATTATGCTATATTTCAATGTATGTTACCCCATATTCTACATCCTGGCATCTATATTTAGGGGCATGGTAGCATTGTGGTTATGTGACTGGACTAAAAATCCAGAGGCTTGGATAATAATCCAGAGACATGAGTTCAAATCCCATCATGGCAGCTGGGGGAATTTAAATTCAGTTAATTGAATAAATCTGGAATTAAAATGCTAGTATATGTAAAACCCATATGTAAAAACCCATCTGGTTCATTAATGTCCTTTAGGGAAGGAAATCCGCCATCATTACCCAGTCTGGTAACTCCAGACCCACAGCAATGTGGTTGACTCTCAACTGCCCTCTGAAATGGCCTAGCAAGCCACTCAGTTGTACCAAACTGCTACAACAAAGTCACTATGGGAATACCTTCACCACACAGACTGCAGCGGTATAAGAAGGCAATTAGAGATGCACAATAAATGCCAGCCTTGCCAGCGACGCCCATATCCAATGAATAAAAAACAAATTGAGCCAGGTGCATAATACGTAAATCTTCAGTAAATCTATTTTGTCATGTAGGAGCTCCTCCAAAGATTCATTGGTAATGATGCAGCACTGTGCCAACAAAATCAGGAAGGACCTTCATTCGATCCCTGGTCTGCACTCCAACCAAAACTAACCTTCAACCCCTCCATCCTTGCAAACTCTAACCTTCCTTTCCTGTAACATGTTATTGCCTCCCAAATCCGTGCCTATCTTTCCCACAATTCTATGTTTGAATCCCTCCAATCCGGTTTCTGTGCCTGCCACAGTACCGAAATGACTCTCATCAAAGTCACAAATGATGTCCTTCATGACTGTGACAAAGGCAAATTATCCCACTTCATCCTTCTTGGCTTGTCTGCGACCTTTGACACGGTTGACCACTCCATCCTTCTCCAACATCTCTCCACCATCGCCCAGCTGGGTGGGACTGCACTCACCCGGTTCCATTCTTATCTATCTAATCATAGGCAAAGAATCATCTGCAATGGCTTCTCTTCCCACCCCGCATCGTTACCTCTGGTGTCCCCCAAGGATCTATCCTTGGCCCCCTCCAATTTCACTGTTGTGTATGCAATAACTGTTAGACTGAGTACTGTTTAACTCCAAGAGGTATGACCTTGACTCTGCTTTATTAAGGCCCAAAGTGCCTAATATACAAAATGGCTGGCCTTTAAGATTTGGGCTGCACCAATGCACGTGCAGCCCAATGGCCTCCAACAGTGATGCCACAGTGGCTAGTGATTCCAAAAGTATATATATGACAATACCCCCCTCTGAGATATTAACACAGTCTTTTAAAAATTGAGACGGTCCGGTGTTTTACGGGTGGCTGGGTGGCTGACCTGGTGGAAGTGGCAATGGCCATGTCAGGGATTGAAAGTCCATTTTCATTGAACATGTCAGTGATTGAAAGTCCCAATTCACTGATGATCACTCAGTCCTCTGATGACTGGGGGTAGGTTGGTTGGTCGTCGATTGTCTCGTCCTCTGACTGTTCCGGTTCGTCTTGTGTGCTGCAGCTTTGTCTGATCTATATGTTTCCTGCATGTTTGCCCATTTTTGAGTTTGACAATAAATACTCTGTTGCCCTCCTTGGCCATGACAGTACCAGTGATCCCCTTGGGACCCTGACCATAATGTAGAACATATACAGGATCATTTACAGAAATATCGCATGACACAGCTGCGCGATCGTGATACCCTTGCTGACTTTGTCTTCTATATTCAACATGATTATTCAAGTCAGGGTGTACAAGAGATAGCTTGGTCTTAAGACCTCTCTTCATCATTAGTTCAGCAGGCGAGACTCCCGTAAGCATGTGTGGTCTTGTCCTGTAACTCAGCAGTATGCATGACTGGTGGGTCTGCAGTGACCCTTGGGTTACTCGCTTCATACTCTGCTTTATGATTTGGACAGCACGTTCTGCTTGCCCATTGGATCAAATTGAATGAATGGTGCTGACCTTACATGTTTGATACCATTGAGTTTCATGAACTCTTGAAACTCCTGACTGGTGAAGCATGATCTGTTGTCGCTAACAACGATGCCAGGCAGACCATGTGTCACAAACATGACACTGAGATTCTCAATGGTAGCTGTGGATGTGCTGGATGACCTGATTATACACTCTATCCACTTCGAATATGCATCCACCAGAACTAAAAGCATCTTCCCCAGGAAGGGACCTGCAAAGTCGATGTGGATCCTGGACCATAGTTTGGACGGCCACGACCACAGACTCAGCGGTGCTTTGCTGAGCTGCATGCAAGTGTTGCACTGATGCACACATGATTTCAGCTCAGAATCAATTCCCGGCCACCATACATGAGACCTGGCGATGGCTTTCATCATTGCAATGCCGGGATGTGTGCTATGTAGCTCACGTACAAATTTCTCTCTCCCTTTCTTGGGCATAATAACACGATTGCCCCACAGTATACAACCCGACTGAACAGACAGTTCGTCTTTGCGACAAATGTAAGGTTTGGTCTCCTCACACATTTGCTTGTGTATGGCAGACCAATCACCTTTGAGGATGCAACTCTTCACCACCAATAAAATCGGGTCCTGGCTGGTCCAGGTCTTAACTTGTTGAGCCGTGACAAGGGTTCCTTCACTCTCAAAAGCATCCATAACTAACAATAGGTCTGCCGGTTGTGGTGTTTCCATCTCCGGTGTGGGCAACGGCAGACGGCACAAAGCATCGGCACAAGTCTCAGTGCCAGGTCTATGGCGAATGACATAATCATAAGCGGATAATGTCAGCGCCCACCTCTGGATGTGGGATGAAACATTGGAATTGATACCTTTGTTTTCAGAGAACAGTGAAATGAGCTGTTTGTGATCTGTCTCCAGTTCAAACTGAAGACCAAACAGGTACTGATGCATCTTTTTAACCCCATACATACAGGCTAGTGCTTCTTTCTCTACCATGCTGTAGGCTCTTTCCGCTTTAGATGAACTTTTTGAAGCATACGCTACTGGTTGAAGTTTACCAGACTCATTCGCTTGTTGGAGTACACAACCAATTCCATATGACGAAGCATCACAGGCCAATAATAAATGTTTACATGGGTCATAATGTACCAGCAGTTTGTTAGAGCAAAGCAGATTAATGGCTTTCTCAAAAGCTCTATCTTGAGACGCACCCCACACCCAGTTGATGCCTTTTCTTAGCAGCATGTGCAGTGGTTCTAATAAGGTGCTCAATTTAGGTAGGAAGTTACCGAAGTAGTTGAGTAGACCCAGGAATGAATGCAGCTCTGTCACATTCTGCGGCTTGGGTGCATTCTTGATGGCCTTGGTTTTCACGTCTGTGGGCCTGATGCTGTCAGCAGCAATTTTCCTCCCCAGGAATTCGACCTCTGGTGACATGAAGATGCACTTCGAGCGTTTCAGTCTGAGTCCCACTTTGTCCAGATGATGTAGAATCTCTTCCAAGTTGTTCAGATGTTCCTCGGAGTCACGATCTGTGATCAGGATGTCACCTTGGAACACGATGGTTCTGGGAACGGACTTCAGTAGACTCTCCATGTTCCTCTGAAATATTGCTACAGCCGAGCAAATTCCAAAAGGGCTCCTGTGATAAATAAACAGTTCTTTACGCGTGTTAATGCACGTAAGTCTCTTCGACGTCTCGACCAGCTCCTGTGTCATGTAGGCCGACGTCAAGTCCAGTTTGGTGAACGACTTCCCCCCCAGCTAGCATTGCAAACAAGTCATCAGCCTTCAGTAACGGGTACTGATCCTGTTTCAAAACCTTGTTGATCGTAGCCTTGTAGTATCCACAAATTCTGATTGTGCCATCACTTTTCAGCACAGGAACAATAGGGCTGGCCCATTCATTACATTCAACCGGTGATATGATCCCTTCACGCTGGAGTCTGTCCAGTTTGATTTCGACCTTCTCCCTGATCATATACGGAACTGCCCGAGCTTTATGATGGACGGGCCTTACATCCGAGTCCACGTGGATCTGCACCTTGGCTCCCGTGAAGTTGCCAATGCTTAATTCGAAGAGCGAGGAGAACTTGCTCAGTACTTGGGCACATGTATCTTTCTCCGATGACAACGCCTTGTTGTCATTCCAATCGCATCTGATTTTTTCAAGCCAGTTCCTGCTGAACAGCGTTGGGCCATTGCCTGGGACAATCCATAGCGGTAACTCGTGAACCGCACCGTCATACGACACTTTAATTGTGGCACTGCCAATCACCGTTATGAGTTTTTTGGTGTATGTGCGCAACTTGGTATTGACTGGACTCAGCCTGGGCCTCACAGCCTTAGTATCCCACAGCTTGTCGAATGCCCTCTGGCTCATTGTTGATTGACTTGCCCCTGCGTCCAGTTCCATTGATACCGGTACCCCATTAAATTTTGCGTTGATTATTATTGGTTTGCTCTTAGTTAGGAACGAGTACAGTCCATAAACTTCCTCCTCTGGTATCTCAGATTGCGTATCCGGATCCGCGCTAGTCTGACCATCATCTTCCATGTGGTGTGTCGCAGCACGCTTGCTCATCTGCGGACACTTGTGCTGGAGATGCCCCACTCTCAGACAGCCTTTGCAACTATATTGCTTAAATCAGCACTGCTGATGTCGGTGATTATCCCCCACAACGCCAACACGGAGAAGTCAGATGCATTCCCGCTGGTGGACTTTGGGCAGCCACAGGTTTCGTGCACGCAGTCGGGTAGGCTCTGCCATGCGCCACTCTGCCGAATGCCGAATCAATCATATTTACAGTACTTGCCGAGTTTTGATTTTTCACTGATATCTGCTTTAGACTTCTATCCGTTGTCATGCATGACTGAGTGATCGTAATGGCCCTGTTCAAGTCCAACGTCTCCACCGCCAATAGTTTACGCAGGATCACCTCATGGTTGATGCAGAATACAAAGAAGTCCCGCAGCATGTCTGCCAACACAGCCCCGAACTTACATGGTCCTGCTAGACATCTCAGGTGGGCAATGAATTCCGCCGCATTCTGGCCCTCTGAGCAAACGTGCGTGTAAAATCTGTATCTCGAGATGATGATGCCTTCATCTGGCTTAAGGTGGTCCTGTACCAGTGTACACAATTCTTCATACGTCTTCTCTGTTGGACTCACAGGCAGGAGTAGATTCTTTATCATGCCATAAATTTTTGGACGGCAAACCGTGAGGAACACCATTCAGCGCCGATCTGCGTCGCCGACCTCCTCCATTTTGTTGGTCACGAAGAACTGGCTCAAATGGCTCACAAAGTCTGCCCAATCTTCTCCTTCCACAAGTCGCTCCAACAATCCAATTGTGCTCATTTTTGTATGCAAAAGTTCTTGTTATCTCGTCGCCAAATGTTGTGTATGCAATAACTGTTAGACTGAGTACTATTTAACTTCAAGTGGTTCTTTGGCTCTGCTTTATAGAGGCCCAAAGTAACAAATGTACAAAATGACTGGCCTCTTATACTTGAGCTGCACACACGTGCATGCAGCCCAATGGCCTCCAACAGTGACGCCATCAAGTGGCTAGTGATCCCCAAAGTACATATATGACATTTTCATCTACATGTTACCACTTGGAGACATCATCCAGAAACACAGCGTCAGTTTCCACGTGTACGTCGTGACACCCACTACCTCACTACCACTTCTCTCAATTCTTCCACGGTCTGTAAATTGTCAGACTGCTTGACCAACATCCACTTCTGGATGAGCAGAAATTTTCTCCAATTGAATATCGGGAAGACCGAAGTTATTGTTTTTGGGTCCCTGCCACAGACTACTGTTCCCTCCATCCACCTGACTCCATCCCTCTCCCCAATTTCTGTCTGAGGCTGAACCAAACTGATCTCAACCTTGGTGTCATATTGAGCTTTCGACCACCTATCCTCAGCATAACTAAGACCGCCTATTTCTACCTCCATAACGTCGTCCGTCTCCACCCTTACCTCAGCTCATCCACTGCTGAAGCCCTCATCCATGCCTTTGTTACCTCTAGACTTGACTATTCCAACGCACTCCTGACTGGCCTCCCACATTCTACCCTATGTAAGCTAGAGGTGATCCAAAACTGGCTGTCCTAACTCAGACTAAGTCCAGCTCACGCATCACCCCTGTGCTTGCTGACTTACATTGGCTTCCGGTTAAGCAATGACTCAATTTCAAAATTCTCATCCTCATTTTCAAATCCCTCCATGGCCTCACTCCTCCCTATCGCTGTAATCTCCTCCAGCCCCATAGCTCCTTTAGTGATGTTGAATGAGGGATAAATATTGACAAATAGTGCCAAAGGATCTTTTACGTCCACCTGAGAGAGCAGACAGGGCCTCGGTTTAATGTCTCATCTGAAAGACTGCACTTCTGACAATGCAGCACTCCCTCAGCACTGCACTGGAGTGTCAACCTAGATATTTTTATTCAAGTCCATGACTCAGAGGCAAGGGTGCTACCAACTGAGCCAATACTAACACAGACAAAGTGTCAACGTTTCTGTTCTTGACCAGTACTGGAAAGTGGTTAGTATGTGCATGCACATGTGCAAAGAGGTGGAGAGCTCAGCTGAAGGCAGGTTTGGGCCCAGCTGCACTGGTACTCATACTGAAACAGCCTGCTGCCATCCACTATTCAACCTCATACATAAAGAATGGTCATATGAGCGAGGTGCTGGAAAACTGCCAGTGTCCATGGAACCTCATCATGAGTTTGTGATTTCAGAAATGGTGGGGAGAAAATGAACAAAACAAGCTAGGGTACAACATGCCATTGTGTGACACTGTTTATGCAGTTTTGATGCAGTGCAGTACATTTCTTGAATATTTACTACTGAGGATGGTTTACAATGACCGATACCATTGGTGATGCTACAATATTAAGCCATGTTGAAGGAAACGAGTAATGCCTCAGCAGTTATCCACAGTGTATTTAACTTTTAAGCTAACCTTACACAAATGTTTTCAGGGAGTTAATACTGCATGAACTGTATGAACAAGCGCAGGCAGCGGAAAGAGCATGCGGCAAACCAGTCCCACCCAACCCTTCCCTCAATGACTATCTGTCCCACCTGTGACAGAGACTGTGGTTCTCGTATTGCACTGTTCAGCCACCTAAGAACTCATTTTAAGAGTGCAAGCAAGTCTTCCTTAATACCGAGGGACTGCCTATGATTATGATGGCTGTATGAACTGTGTAAAGGATTGAAAAGACTCAGAAGGACTCAGTGAGGAAGTATTGTATTGTCAGAGGTGCCATTCTTTAGACGAGCCAAAGTCCTGTCTACTCATTTCCATTGGTTCAGATAGACATTAAATATGCCATGGCAAGGAGCACTCCCAGAAGCCAACAATACTATGGCAGCTGCTCAATGCACTAAAGCACTCCAGTGCAGACAGTGTAATGTACTGTACCATCACATGAGAGCATCTTAGCATTAAACATAACAATTGGCTGCTATATCCCCCCCATATTACTACAGTAACTATACTACCAAAGCACTTCATTGGTTGTGAAGCACTTTGGAACATCCTGAGGTCATGGACAGTGTGATATAAATGCAAGTTCTTTCTTTATGTGACAATCTTCCTCTCAAAGGGATATAGGCTGTAATTGCAATCACCATATTATCAATAAAATTATGCAGTCTTGAAATATAAAACTACATGAATATAACAAAAAGAGAAAACAAGGGACTTATAAAGTTAAAAGGCTTTGCATTTAAAACCAGATAAAAGCACAAGGAGAAGGCTCAAAATTGATTTCAAAAGGCAGAAGAAAAGCAATCTGTGTTTCAATAATTAGAGCAAATTTCTATGACATTTCTGTTACAAAATGTCTGACATCAATTTTCTTCAAACCATTGTAATTGAGCCAATAAATAATAATCGAGGATTAAAATACATAATCACAAGTTACTTATTAGGATAAACAATAAGAAATCACAAACAGTTGGAACCTCAATTGCAAAGCGTTTGAAAAACGACCAGTTATAAAAAGGATATTCCACTTTTGAACAATACAAAACAGCGGATTATACACAAAGCAATACATCATTGCTCCAGATTTAATACCATGGTAGGAAATGCAATTCAGCATGGAACAGTACATTTGTTTTACCAGTGGATGCAGAACAAGCACCTTTATGACTTGCAGAATAACTGCAAGAATAATGGCAACAATTTGATCAAACATCAACAGGGAAAGAATCAAAAGTACCTGTCAAATTTCAGGATTTTTTGACCATTTCTTCCAAAGAATGGATTTGGAAAAAAAAGTTACTTTAAAATGTTGTGGATTAAAGTTTAAAAAGAAATGGAAAAAGTAGGTGGCTGAAATGAGAACGTACTAAGCTAATTATCGTTTTTCCCCATAGATTGTAATTAATAAGCAATTCATAAGTCTTTCTCAGCAATCAATAAATACTCACATCCATTGTGTTGGGAAGTCTCTGGTCCCTTCTGGTTGTGAAGAATGTGATAAAACAAAGAAGAGTCAGAGACACAGGCAGGCAATCAGGTCCAAAAAAGGCTGTAAACTCAGTCACATCACAAACAGAAGGCTGTGTGGGCAAACTTTTGTCAGACTTATGCACGAGAACAGTTAGGAGTTATTTTGTAAGACAACGCACTGATGTGGGGAACTATAGAATGTTCATTGTTTCATTTCATAACATAAATATCAGTTGTACTAATTGAAATAAGGAAATCCAATCACAGTTACTCTGTATGTTCACCGTACTGTGATATAAAGTGGCTTAGTGATTCGTATCTGTCCTCTTTTCATTAAGAATTTCCTAAGTCCACCTTTGAAGGGATTGAGGAAGCACATGTGAAAGACACAAACATCCAGTTCAGCTCACAAGTGCATACTATCATTACACACTGGGTTATGTGTATACTATCATTACAACCTAGGTTTTGCTATTGTACAGCGAGACATTGGGAAATACAAGCACACCCCAAAAACATAACGGGGCCAAAATTCCCCTGTTGTCCGCCTCGTTTTAGCGCCTCTGAGGGGTGGGGAGGCGTTACCAGCTCCCGTGCAATAGTGTGGGAGTTAGTGGAGGTGCTGACACAGTAATGCCACACCCCTGGGCTGTCATACAACCAGCAATGACGTAATTGCCGTGTGCAGCAACCCCTTAGCGCCATGTGGCGACCCCTTTCCACCCCGCTGCGGAAATTGGCCAGTGTCACACGAGGCTGCCACGAGCGGTGTCAGCTCCAGCCTCGCGGATCACGAACCGGGCCGACATATGCTCACGGGGCGGAATTTAAAGGGGAGGCACAGTGCGCCTTGTGCTGCCATTTTCTCGTTTTGGCAGACTCCCCAGTTGGCTCATCTTCGGATTCTGTGGCGTGGTCTGGGCCGCTAGCGTGCACCGTTTTTTGTGCCGGGCTGCGGCCTCGGCACAACGTTGCCTCGGTGGCCCAGTGGAGGCCATTTGAGGCCCTTTAACGGAACGCGAGGGGCATTGAAATGCTTTAGCGCTACATGGAGAAACTGTGTGGCGCTGCCGATCGCGCCCAAGTAACGCCCCGGTTACCGCCCCAACAGGAAGTAGAGCATGCAACATTGCCTTCCACTTCCTACGATGGGCGGTAACCCCAATTTTGCAGCAGAGGCGGGATGTCCATGCCAGGCACTGAAAGTCCCTCTCCGACTGGGTTACCACCCCCAAACGAGGCGCTGGAGAATTTCACCCCCAAGATGCTCAGACTAGAGAAAGCAGCGACTAGCACTGCCATATACAGAACAGTGACATTATGCAAAATGGCATTCAAATGTTTCTATATTACTTCAACAATTATCGTAATACACAAACAGATTCAAACACATTGCACAACTGAACAGATGTTTATCCCCATGGAACACAAGGATACACAAACAATTCTGGGCGTATCTATGGTTATGAAATGCATCCAAGACCAAGGGTGCAAGGACAAATGTTACATGCATTGATTAAGTCACTAACGTTACAACAGAAATGGCACTTGGCCAAATCATCGCTCTGTTAATGTATCAATAAGTCATGGTACAGTCTTTGCTGAGTCTCTTCCAACCATTCAGGTCACCATTTTTGCAAGTAGACATCATGAAATGTGCAACACACTGTAACCAAAGAAGACATGAAGTATCTGAGTGACATTATATCTTACAAGATTATTGCTTGTACAATTGCTACACGATTGAGCTAAAAGGTATAAAAAAGCTAGAGCAATAGTCGATGCGCAGGTTCAGTGATGTGCACTGGCTTGTTGTTTATCTTCACTGCAATTGATCAAAACCATCATTATTCATCCTGTGCATTTCAGAGTTAACAAGCACCTACACATCTTGAACTTTCCCTGCCAATCTTGCAAATTCCCTAAGATCAACACCAGTAATTTTTTGTGGTCATAAGCCCTGCCCTGTGACAAATTATTTGACAAGTATGTGCTATTGATGGTCCACTCTGGCTGTAGAAAGGGTAGCACTTTGGAAAGCCTTGAACAGTGACCAATTGGGATTGAAATACATTTCAGTGCCAGCACTTTACTGATGAGGTTGCATATATAGCACAGATAATCTGTTGTGATGCTGAATGAATTGTCAATGGATGCAAGCTGCAATAAAGCACCGGAGACACAAACAGCAAATGAGACTGCACAGCAAAGCGGCATAGAGTAAAAAACATCCATATCCACAAAATGGTCTCAAGTTAGAAAATACATTTGGGTGGCATTGAGAGATGCGGCCAAGTCATACACCAGTGTCTAATTTTAGCCTGGAAGGGCTGGCTTAGGCAGACATACATTTAAACGTAGCATTATTATAGTGTTTATAGTAGAATTATACAATCAAAGAAAAATAAAGATACTAATGTAAACAAATAAGCAGATTTATTCCATAGCAGTGAATGTTATTTTAACTGCTCATTCAAGTGAAAAATAAACACAGTAATCCAGTTAAGATCAATTTCATTTAATGGTCCACAGCCAAGTCAAGCATTCCAGAATGAACTAAGACACATAGTGAAGATTCAATACTCCTATTTTAGGTAGTGTTGTAATCATAAGAAAGTCCTTTTTCATTCTTTCACTCCTTTGGCATTAGTGAGGTGTGGATCTTCATACCGATTGCAGATGTTGGTCTTGAGACCGATTACAGATGGGGGAGTGTGGGTTTTCTTGGTGTACACTCCCAATGTGTACCAGGAGTGTTGTGATGGAGAATCATGGTCACTGTTTTATCAGCATTTTCTATTTTAAATTCAGACCTAATCTGCCGCTCTTTTTTCAATCACTCTCATTTTGATACCTTTTACAAGTGTGTGCCTGTCGCTGACTTAAATAGTAACGCATTCTTTGTTTCTTTAATGTGTCATTTCTTTAATGCTTCTGTTCACTGCCTGACTGTGATGATCTGATACAACCACTAACAGTCACTCCACTGATACTTACTCTCCACACTTGTCACCCGCTCGAAATCCCCTATTTTCCCCTATTAAAATGTTTGTTCACCTTTCAGTTCTAAAAAAGCAGCCTAGCACAAAGCAGGGACCAGTCTATCCTGTCCACAGATGCTGACTGACCTGCTATGTGTTTCCAGCATTGTCTGTGTTAAAAACATAAGAAATAGGAGCAGGAGTAGACCATTTGGCCCCTCGAGCCTGCTCCGCCATTCAATAAAATAATGGCTGATCTTCTACATCAATTCCACTTTCCTGCCTTATTCCTATATCCTTTGATTTCATTAGTGCCCAAAAATCCATCGATCTCCGACTTGAATATACTCAACAACTGAGCATTCACAGCCCTCTGAGTGAAGACATTTCTCCTCATCTCCACCCTGAATGGCTGACCCCGTTATCCTGAGTCTATGACTCCTTGTTCTCGACTCTCCAGCCAGAATAGTCTCCCTGCCTCTATCCTGTCAAGCCCTCTATGAATTGTATTATTTTCAGATTTTTAAAAATAAATTGACCTTTTTTCCTTGTTCATTTTCCCTTTAGTCATTGGAAGAGGCAAAGGGCAAACCAAGAGCTGCTTAGGTCCTCAGCTCAAAATCCGATCATCTTTAGTATTATTTGGCAATATATGGTAGAATCTGAAGACAGCCCAATCTCAATCCCTGACTGATCTGATCAACTTCCATCCACACACCATTTATTTTTATGCCTTTTTTGTATTTTTGCACACATTTTTGGTTAATAGGGATCTTTTGTTCTTTAGTATCTAAGGTGTTACTTAACCCAGCCTTTCATTTTACTTAATCTTTGTTAATTTGAAGACGTATCATTTGTATTTTTTCTTTTATATCTCATGTAAAAGGGTTTGATGCAAACCATCAGAAATATATTTGATGGGCTCATTCTTCTCACGATTCAATTAATTAAAATTTGTCTGGCAAAATCAGGAAACATTATCTTCATTTCAACTCCTTGATCCTTTCTGTTCTTTGTAGCTTGCAGCATGAATCGCACATTTCTAAGAACTTTGATGTTTGCACTTTGTAAAACTGTCATTATCATTATCACAGAAAAAGTGTAAAAAGAAAAAGAACAAAAGATCTTTAAAAAAAAGTGACCCTATTCACAGGGTGGGAAATTATATAATGTTTCAAAACTTAGGACACCTGCCAAATATGCTCGCTTTTCTGCCTGAATACCAATGTCTGAGGGATCAAAATGATGGGAGTCACTTTTAGAAGTGTCACCACATATGGAAGTAATTAACCTTGCAAATTAGGATAGTGGGAAAATCTCAGACATAAAGCCAACATGATAGCACATTGCACAGTGAATCACTAAATGCACCTCCCTCCGTCACAGCTTTGCCTAGACATGGAACTCTTGAATAGACTTAGCTGAATGGGCTGATTTTAGATTTGCTCATTATTTCTTCTCAATAGAGAAAATAAGGTGTCAGCCATGGTTCAGTGGTAGCACTTTCATCTCCAAGTCAGAAGGTCATGGGTTCAAGTCTCATCGCAGGGACTTGAGCACATAATCTAGGCTGACACTTCAGTACAGGACTGACGGAGTGCTGCACTGTTGGAGGTGGCGTCTTTCGGTTGAGATGTTAAATCAAGGCCCTGTCTGCTCTTTAAGAAATCCCATTGCACTTTTTGAAGAAGAGCAGGGGAATTCTCCTGGTGTCCTGCTTTATATTTATCCTTCAACCAACATCAGTAAAACAGTTTATCTGGTCATTTATCTCATTGCTGCTTGTGCAACCTTGTTGTATTCAAATTGGCTGCGGCATTTCCTATATTACATGTCAAAAAAGTGTTTCATTGGCTGTAACGCGCTTTGGGACACCCTGAGGTCGTGAAAGACTCTATATAAATGCAAGTTCTTCTTTATACATTCCTTTCAATATTTTCTCCAACTACTGAACCACGTCTTATGCAACCTGCAACAGCAAAGTAGCACAATACCTCTCTATATATGATATAGAGAAATATGATGTGAGCTCCAGACATTCAGCAGAGCTTGAATCCATAGACTTTCAAACATGTGCTAGAGTTTGGCCTTGTTTTCGCATGAGTTATCAGAACAGAAAATAGATAACCTCAATCTGACTTGCTAGGTGTCCAAAATTGTCAACACAGGCATAACTGTTTAAAAAAAAATATTTCAACCAGTCTAACCTTCCTCCTGGAAATCTTTTACAACATAAAGCAATTAATCAAGATTTGGGAATTTAGTAAGAGCCACTACGCACCCAATATCTATTCCAGCAGGGATTAATCTAACTGACATTTGTTGGTGCTCGCATTAACTGCTTGAGAAATTGAGAGGACCATAAATGCTCTATAGTTATCTAAAAATATCACATTCAAAGGAGTACAAATTAACAATGTGAAGATGGTTAATATTATATATGTAGGCACCTTGTTAATGACTCCACGAGGCAGGGGTATGGTACTTAAACTGTGAAGACTGTAGTCCTTTATTGCAGCTCTTAGAGTGAGGACACCAAGAGGTGAGCTCCCTTTTATAATGGGTTACCTGCAGTGTGCAGGTAACCCTTAGGTCTCCAGCAGCAGCACCCTCTGGTGTACAGGTAAGGTGTGTACAGGGTGAAGATACATTCCGTGTTACAGAACATCATAACAATACAAGCATGCATACATAACAACACTACCCCCTAAGAATTTTTCAAGTCATTATTACCATGACCTGGGGAGGTGATCAGTAGTGGGCTGTGGAAGGTTGTGGTGAGGGTTGTGTGAGTGCAGCAGTGGGTAGGGTACATACTCTGCAGTGTGGGTAAGTGTGTGGTGGTGGGCAAGGCCATAGGACTGTGTGGGCTCCTTGTCCTCCATTTGGGATGAGAGTCTGGTCATCCCAGGGTTCGCCAGGAAAGCTGGAGGGTACTGGCCTCTCGCTCCTGGTGTTGGCCCTGGTGGCCAGGGGCTGTAGGGCCGATCTGGGGCAGGTTGCCAGTGGCGGTGGCTGTGCTGCCCATTGACCGCTGTCCCTGCAGTGGGTCTGCTCCCACTGGGTGTGTGTGAGCCCTTCCTGGGGCATCACATTTGTTCCAAAGGTCCAGGTTACATGGTCGGGTAGCCCGCTGGACCTGGGGGTCTCCCACGGGGGGAATCCTCTAGCATTTACATTGTTAAAGGATACTGGGTTCTACAGGGACAGTCTACTAGCTGTATACATAACACATTGGCTCCGATCATACATAGTTGAGTCTACATTATTAACTACCTTTACATTGTTAATTACAGCATTTATATCACTTTCTTGTATCACGGTCTCTCCAAACATGGTTACATTTGTCATTGTTCTTAATCTTACTTACACAAGCATTCATTTCATTTTTCTCATCAGTTACTCCGGCATCACAATTTCTCGTTACATTATCGTACCTGCATTCGATAACTGCATTTTTAACTTTAAAGTCCTTGTCATCTTTCGATTTAAATTGTCCCTTTAATTTCTTTGGGTTACTGGTCTCATTTAAGGGGCCCTTCCAATCCGGTTCACCACTCGGTGCCACGTGTCGCTCCTCCAAAGCTGCCCATCGTGGTCTGGTCGCGGCCATTTTGATTTTAGGTTCTTCGCCTCGTGGTGTGGCCGCCATCTTCTCGCTCTCCTCCAGGTAGGCTGTGGTGATCTTTTCCTCCTCAGGTTCGGTCATGGACATCGGGAATCCATTTTTCTCGATGATATTCGCCTCTTGGAGTCCTGCCACTGCCCGGAAGGTGAAGTTTGGACTTTTGGTTCTGGAGATCTCGCCATGGTGTTGTGAAGTCGTCGCCGCGCAGTCGCGCTGGACAGTGGGATCTCTAGGTGCAGCGATGGATCCATATTCGGGGCTGCGTGGGATGTCGATAGCTGGAGCCCGGAGGCCATCGTCACTTGGACCTGCTTCGTCCAATTTCTTCCCAGCAACATTGGACCATCGCCGGCAACAATCCACAGGGGGAGTTTGTTCATCACGCCGCCCTGGGAGACCTGGACATCCATGCTGCCAACAACTGGGATTTTACCTTTGGTGTAGGTGAGAAGCTTCGCCTGGACAGGAGACAGCTTTGGTCGGTTGGTGGGATTGATCCAAAGTTTTTCAAAGGTCGTCTGGCTCATCGAAGACCGGCTCGCCCTGTGTTGATCTCCATTGAAACTGGAACTCCGTTGATGTCTACTTCCATCATCCATGGGGAACTCTCGGTGGAGCAGGTATAAATTCCGTATTCTTCTTCCAGGGGTTGAGCAGCTTCGTCTTCATCTGTGCCGGAGCCCCGGTGATCAGCCAACTCTTCAGCGATGCAGTGAGTAGAGCTTTAACTGCGCATTCTCTGAAGGTGCCCTTTCTCTTTGCAGCCTTTGCAGGTATAGTCTTTGTAGCGGCATTGGTTGGCGCTGTGGTTTCCTCCACAGCGTCAGCATGGGGCTAGCCGGTTTGCCCCATGTGGCAGACTCAGGTTTGTGGGACTCGGGGCAGCATTTCTGCCTTTAGAAGTAGCCATTCAGTGCACTGCATTTGTCGGTTTAGAGTTCTGGGTGTGGGTCAATATTCGCTTGGAGTCGCCGACTGAAATCATGTAGGCCTGGCTCACTTTAATTGCCTTCTGCAGGGTGACTGTGATGTCCGCAGAGAGCAATATGTGGAGTAGGCCCTTGTGGCCGATTCCGATAACAAATATGTCCCTTATTGCTTCGTTAAGGTGGTCGCCAAAATCACACGGTGCAGCCAATCTTCTTAAATGTGTAGCATACTTAGCAATTTCTTGGCCTTCGGGTCACTGGTGAGTGTAGAACCGGTGCCTGGCTGTGAGGATGCTTTCTTTTGGTTTTAGTTGCTCTTGTGTTAGTGTTACAAGTTCCTCATAGTTTTTGGTTGTTGTCTTCTCTGGGGCTAGCAAGTCCCTGACGAGACAATGGATAGTGGGCCCACAACTGCTAAGCAGAATGGCCCTACGCTTATTCGGTAGTGTAACTGCTGTGGCCCCATCCAGGTCATTGGCTATGAATAAATGTTCCAATCTTTCCACGAAAGCGTCCCAATCTTCCCCATCGGTGGATTGTTGAAAGTTTCTGAGATTCAACATGTTGTGCGTGTAGTTCGTGACCTCGTCGCCAGTTATTATATATGTAGGCACCTTGTTAATGGGTCCATGAGGCAGGAGTATGGTAGTTAAACTGTGAAGACTGTAGTCCTTTATTGCAGCTCCTAGAGTGAGGACACCAAGAGGTGAGCTCCCTTTTATACTGGATTACCTGCAGTGTACAGGTGACACTTAGGTCTCCAGCAGCAGCACCCTCTGGTGTACAGGAAAGGTGTGTACAGGGTGAAGGTACATTCCGTGTTACAGAACATCATAACAATACAAGCATGCATACATAACAACTAACATCTGCAAATATAAAGAATCACCAATCTCAAGTCAGTTTAGTTGAGGCACTATGGGCTAGAAATTGGTTAGCATCCCATTTGGGATGATTACTTTTGAGCTCCTGCAAAAGTTTCAGCGGGCAATAAAGAATGGATTCTGCCAGGAACTTCTGCTTTAGCACTCCAAGAGCGCTAAAGGAAGTGAGAGGGGCGGTGTCGGCAAAGTGCTGTGCAATGTTCAAGGTACAGTTTTACAGGCTCCTTCCCTCCCTTAAAGGGAAGATCCAAAGTTGCATTGAATGAATCCTCAGGCTGTGTCTGTTGGGTGACGGCACCTGCGATATGCGCATAGCAGCCCCAACCATTCTAAGAGAGTGCAAAGCTGAGCAATTGCAGGGTTCACAAAAATGCAAATAATAGCAGAATAGGGACATACATAAATTCTGGCCTAACTGACCACCACTGCCTTTAATTAGCACTCCCCAAGCGGCCAGCCACGGTGACAATGTCTCCTGCAGCTGCCGTTGTTGAAGCCCGGTGATGCTGCAGGGAGCGGGAGCGAATGTTGCATCCGGGGGTGCTGCACACCGGATGATGTCATGATCTCCGGGGCGCGAGAGAGCAAGGCGGTATGTTTTAACACCAGCGAAAAACCTAGCAGATAAGTTCGCGGGTGTCGGTGATTTCACCATGCCTGGTCGGTAAGCCATTAGTGCCCCATTACCGCCCCTTGGAGGCACAAACCAGGCTAATTTCTCCCCCTATAGATGTCCAATTACTGCACACTAATTGGAAGTTCCAAATACAGAATGCGCAGAATTACAGCACAATCAAGAATTCCTATTGAGATTTACCCAAGGGGTGCATTACTTAACTATGTTTTCCAATTTCAAAATTACACATCATATATTCCATGCTGAAACACACAGTTTTTTTCCTACATACAATAAATAACAAATAATTTTGTTCAGTGATAATTTCTGAAGATGTGTGACATCCCAAGTTGGATTCAACTCTTAAAGCATTACTGATCCCAAGCTTCATCCCAAAGAGATAGCTGCTCAATAGCAAACCACACAGGTGAAAATGGACAAAGTTCCATAGTTCGAATGATATCTGGTGTTAAAGTTATAAAAATACAGTCCAAATTATTAAGAAAAAGAAAGACATGCCTTTATATAGCGCTTTTAATGACCAACAGATGTCTCAGAGCACTTTAGAGCCAATTAAATACTTTTGGAGTGTAGTCACTGGTGTAATGTGGGAAATGCGGCAGCCAACTTGCGCACAGAAAACTCTCACGAACAGCAATGTGATATTGGCCAGATAATCTGTTTTTGTTATGTTGATTGAGGGATAAATATTGACGAGGACACTGGGGATAACTCCCCTGCTCTTCTTTGAAATAGTGCTATGGGATCTTTTACATTCACCTAAGAGGGCAGACAGGGCTTCAATTTAACATCTCATCCTAAAGATGGCAACTCCAACAGTGCAGCACTCCCTCAGGACTACACTGGATTGTCAGCCTAGATTTATGTGCTTGTTCCTGGAGTGGGATTTGCACCCACAACCTTCTGACTCAGAGGCGAGTGTGCTACCCACTGAGCCACAGTCAAGATGGTCGCTACTCTAACATAGTTCCTCAAATAACTACTATTCCACAGAATATAAAAGGATTTGGCATGCTACGTACAATGGAGGATAGAACTAATTTAAGAGCATGGTTGGTACTTGATACTTTTACAAAAAAATTATTATCTGGGAAGTGAGTCAAAGCTTCGTTTAAAAAAATGCAACAATCAAGGAACACAAATTTGTGGCATTCAGAAAAAATGTAACATGATCTTTAAAACACTGTCTACCAAATTCTGTAAAGATGAAAATAAATGCATGCTGCTGTATAAGATACATTAAGTATTTTTTTTACTGGGTGTCCAATACAATCCTGCAAAGCTTCTCATTTCAAACTGTACCAGTGCCTTTTAGTAAAAAAAGGATAATCACTACTGATATGGGTTATTGGTAATTCTAATACAATATTGATTTTAGCTTCTACACTTGATTCTCAGCCTAATTCAATGTCCTCGTGGATCAATCTGCTACAGTTCAAACGGGTTCCAGCAGGATATTTGCTTGCTGATACTGTATATGCTAATTATATAGCATGCAATAGTACCGCAGGCTCTTGTGGTTTTTAGGACGCACCTCAACTTAACATCTTCTGTCAGAAGTAGCTGGCATGATGACTGAAATGCCCTGTCATACCCGAGTCATAACAAAGGTGTCATTTACTCAGCCTTTGGATGTTGTGGTTTCAGTCTGTGTCTGAGGAGACTGAGTATTGATCAAACTGTGGAGCATAACAGCTGCCATTAAAGCAGTGACAGTAGAACTGTACTCTATTGATTGCCTCTGCTGTGCCTCTTAATATTATTTATAGAGGCAGACTTTCAGTGGAAATGCTCTGTGAAACCAGAGCTCTCCTAATATGTGGTAATTGATGGGAAGTGAGGCATTGTGGCCCCTGCTGACCTCAATGCACTGAAAGTCAGATGGATTGCATGTAACTCAATTATGATTGATATTATCAAATTACATAATCCGCAACATAGCATATTGGGTCTTTTCAAGTGGAATTATTGATTTTTGATTAGTCTGCCATTCAACACAATTTCGAAGCAGCTCTTATTTCTATCACAATAAAAACAGCATTGGTAAGTCTGTAAAAAGGGAGTTACACAGCAAAAAACATCATAAAAGTTACAACTATATCTGGAGCTTTAAAGATTTTGAATTATATTGTGTTAATACTTTGAAACATATAAAAATGTAAGCATGGGTAGGCATTGAAGAAAATGAAAATCTACATTATAAAGAAACACTACAGTGTTTGACATCTGTACCTTTGTGTTAATGCAATGGGGCAATCATTGTTTGGGACTAATAGGCCAGCGTGACAAGCATTGTATTACAATCATGTACAGTATAACTTGTTATTCAGTGTCATTATGCAATACAACCTGTGATCATATCATTTTTCTGAGATTGGACTTGTACCATACGAGTTCACTTTTTCTTTTAATAAGTAATGGCATATTTTCAAAGCAGACCACATCATTCACAGAACTTATAAACAATGTTAATACTAACTAAAAGGTAAAGGGCCTTCAGTTACTAATTGCAGTGACAAAATGTTTAATTTCTTGTTCAAGGTCTTAAATATCTTAAAATGTCAGCACAGGACGAGACCATTCAGTCCATCATATCTGTGCAGATGCTAACTTCACATCAGGATTATCTACTCGAATCCCATTTCCTTGTTCTTTCCTTGTACCTTCAATATTTCTCCTCTTGGAGTGCTTATCTATTGACCCTCTTAAATGTTGTGGTCGGCCCAGCTTTGATAGTCACTTGCCATAATGCATCCCAAATTCTAACTATATATCTACCCCTTGAATTTAATAGGAATCCTAAATTTATGCTGCCTTGTTATTGATTAACATCCAGTGGAAATAATCTTGCACTATTTACCCTCTCAAACCTTTTCAAAATGTTCGGTAGGTCCCCTTAAACTTCTCTGCTTTAGTGAATACAGTGCTTTTTTTAAGTCTCTTATTCATAAGTCTACCATCCAGTCCTTGGTATGATTGAGTAAATCTGTTTTTCACCTTGTCCTGAACCTTTTCTAATATCCTTTCTATAATGGGCTGCTCACCGCTGTAACAGTGCCCTAGCTGGTGGTGTGTACAAATTCAGCATCACTTCCTTGCTTTTGGATTCAATGCCATTATATACAAGGCCCAGAATTCCATTTGCCTTTTTCATGGCATTTTCCACCTACAATCCTTTGGTTAAAGATTTGTGTGTCTGAAACTCATGGGTTTCTATTCATCCACTCCACGGAGAATGTTCCCATCATGATAGAAACGTGTCCTGTTCCACAGATCATTATATAGTGTGTTATTTTTTTTAAGTAAACTGGAATAATCGTGGAATATAATCTAACAAGGAAATCCATTTTTGAACCTAGTATTCAGTCTAAATCAACTGGGCCAAATTTGCATAAAATTTTACAGTAGCCATAAAGCTTAAATATTTTGAAGAGCTCCAATCATTAATGGAACATTTCAATTCCATTCATCCCCTGAGATATGGGAATATTAAACTTCTTTTTTAAAAACAACATCCTGTTTATTAACAGGTCACACACTGCTTTTTATTGAGTTACACCATTTGCCAACTTCTATGCCAAAGTATCCCAATTAAATGTACACCACTTTCTGTCTGAGCGCACAGAATCACTCCAGAAGAAAAAAATATATATTAGCATCAAAGGTTTTAGGCATGTGTATTGATCTATAGAGAACTGGATTTATACACCATTTTCCAAATAGACATTTTCTAATCTGAACATCTTCACAATTTTTTTTGCGTATTTCCAAAGCAAGCAGTACATAAAGCATTTAGTCAAATGAAATGAACCACAGAATAACTCTTTATTTACCATGTTTTCAGAAGTAAATAAAATTGTATATCTGTTAATATTGGTCAACATTTTGCATCCGCCAATTTGCTTTTTCCTGTAACTCAGTTACATAAACAGAAAGGAATGCAGCCAAACAAGCATACGAGCTTAATCTTGATTGCTAATTAGCAATGGTTTTTATGAATATTTTCAAATAATATGCAATATCTGGTTTTTAACATGTCCATCACAGTTCAAACTATCTAAAATATGAAGAAAAAGCTGGTTAATTCCTACTGTTTTTTCTGACTTTGATAATCAGACCTCTCCACAATCTGTGGATTTATAAGCAAACTTCATTAAAAGCTCCATGCTCAATGAACCTCAGGATGTGCTCAATTAGTCCACTTCCCCTCAGGGAGTAGCTTAAAGTGGTAGGCCAGTTTAAACACACAACTAACTATGCTCCAGACAAAGGCCAGTGGATATCTACTAGTAATATAGACATAGACATAGAAAATAGGTGCAGGAGTAGGCCATTCGACCCATCGAGCCTGCAGCACCATTCAATAAGATCATGGCTGTTCATTCACCTCAGTACCCTTTTCCTGCTTTCTCTCCATATCCTTTGATCCATTTAGCCGTAAGGGCCATATCTAACTCCCTCTTGAATATATCCAATGAACTGGCATCAACAACTCTCTGCGGTAGAGAATTCCACAGGTTAACAACTCTCTGAGTGAAAAAGTTTCTCCTAATCTCAGTCCTAAATGGCTTACCCCTTATTCTTAGACTGTGTCCCCTGGTTCTGGACTTCCCCAACATCGGGAACATTCTTCCTGCATCTAACCTGTCCAGTCCCATCAAATGTTAAATGCCTGTTACCAGATCTTAATTTATTGAAACAGAGATGCAAAGCAAGCAACACAAAGTCAATTTTAGTACAAAAGCAAAATACTGTGGCTGCTGGAAATCTGAAATGCAAACAGAAAATGCTGGAAATACTCAGCAGGTCAGGCAGCAACTGTGGAGAGAGAAACAGAGATCACGTTTCAGATCGATGACCTTCCGTTCTGACAATTTGCCAGCAGTGAAGCAAAGGCGCTCGATGCTGACCCGAAGTACGCTTCACTCAGGATTCAATTCAGCAGAACTTAATGGAATCCCCTTGTGCAAAGTGCTGTGACATCAACAGGCTATCCAAGCAGCCGATCAAAAGGCAGAATTCTCATAGACAGTGAATAAGGAAGTGGGTAAGCAGTTAAAATTCTATGGGCTGGATTTTCATTCTGTTTCGGGTTTTGCCGCAGAGTGGCGTGAAAGGTGACGGTGAGGTCTCCAGCTTTTTTTAGCGGCACTGAGCAGCACCACCGGGAAGAGCTGCTCCGGATGTGTAATGCCCCTGGTTGTGACACTGGCGTGAGTTTGAGCTCCTGCCCGACCCATCCGCTCGGACGTGTGCCCACTATGACCTCTGGGAAAATCAGAGTGGTCCAGCCATGCCGGTGGCGGAGAAGAAGGTAAAGTGTTACAAAAGTAAGTGCGGATGTCTTTTGTTTAAATCTTTGTGCGATTTGCGTAGCGGTGGCGTGGGCAATGTTTTAGGAATGTTTTTGTGGGATTTTTTAGGTTCCCACCTCCCCTACCCCCAGGACTCTCTCGGAGTGCTCACAGCCCGGCTCTTTAGCTCGGGAGTTTACCTTCCTTGCGCCACGAGAGGTGTACAACACCTCCCTTATTGCTGTATTCCCTGACGCAGAGCCCAGATGCCCAAACTTACATACTAACGAGCAAACTATTCCCGGCCGCTAACATACCCGCCCCACCATCATTATCGCCCTTAAAACAGAAAAGCCAAAACTCCAGCCCTAACTTTTTTAAATAGTTAGAGAGAGTGAAAGAATGATTGAGGTTCCCACATGGGAAAAAGGCAAACCAAAATAAAGATGCACAATTTTTTTTTAAATTCAAAACTTTTTTTGAAAAGTTACTTACATATTTTTAATTTTTCTTAAAATGAACAAATTTCACTGCATAAATTAAAATTCATTTTCTAAGCCCTTAACGTTTAATTTAGGAGTCAAAACACTGTTAAAACCCCAGTTACACCTAATCCCTTTGCATCTAACCTTTAGTGGGAAATGTAACAGTGGTATGACTGCGGAGGACTTACGAGATTTCACTGATTGCCGGCTCGGTGTTGTTGGGGAAGGGGGCACAGTGCAGCCAGTTTTGGAGCTGTCATTGACAGACCACAACTTCAGGATTTCTGCTTGTGCATGCGCCAAAGCGCAAAGTTGCGGTCAGTTTCAAAGGTAGTACGATGACGCAGATGCTGCCTCACCCAATATATTGCGTCAAACATCATATTTTGTTTACAACAATAAATGCCTAAACTTTTAATTTGTCATTTTTGTCCCATACCCGTTTTAGAACTGAGACATTACATAAGGTGAGCCACTTCTTGTGCCTCAATCACTCCACTAAATGCAGGCTAATTGTCAGAATCGACAGTTAAATGATTTAAAATATTGGAATGTTACTGTTTTCTGATTTAATTCTCAGTCAATGGAACTCATCATAAACATAGGATGTTGGAATCTCATTGTGGTCCGTTCCACCAATAATCCACTGCAAAGTTCAAAGTACTAAATGGTAAAAAGTACCAAACATAACCAAAGGTTCCTTCACCCCCCAAAAATAAATATTCAAAACAGAACATTGTTTTGCAGGTCATATGAACTGGGATATAATGATCGCTGCCTGATCTGAGCTGGTAACTCACGGAATGAAGCACCTGACACCCACCTGCTATTCCAGGTCACTTTTCTTCATTTGGACAAACTTTGTAAGTTTGTGGCCAGGCGACTAGATTTAAAGAGATGTTCCAGCTATTGAGGTCCAGCAAACTGACGTTACCTTATATGGGTCTCTTCTGCTGACAGTTTTCAGGTGGAATAGGTAATAGTTGAAGAGCAGGCTCAGCACTCACCGAATTCGAGGAACAGGAGGCAGGAACTGACATATAAAACAAAGAATGAGAAGAAGAGGATTCCTAAAATCACATCTGAAATCATAATTGTTAAAAAAATTCACTAAATCTTTCAGATTTGGTTCATTTGCATCATCTAAATATCAATGAATCAAAAATACATCTAAGACACCGCTGTTAGTAAATTATTAAAAACAAATGCATTTCAAAAAACAAGCATCAAAGCATAATCAGTGGAAACAGCAGCCAACACAGGTGTTTACTTGTCAGCAGTTTTCTAACTTTATGTGCGAGGACCCACTTGTTAATAATGGGGCTGAAATTCAGGGTCTCAACCCGTTAATGCCCTTTTGTGGCAGCCATTCCTTAAAATCGAATGGTCGCCATTTTGGGGTCAACTGGCCGACCCGATTTAAATTCAGGTAGGGGATTTTTTGGCCTGGACCCCATCCTGCCCAAGTATTGCACCGTCAATTTTATTCAATAAAAATACTTGCCTATCGATATTCAGCTGAATTCGTTGATTGCCCCACCGCGCTGTGCCCCCAACAGGTTTTTCTGCCAATGCACCATCTCTGCACTGAGTGCAGCCTGGCAGCGTGGCAGCTCTTAAAGGGGAGTGCTCACTGCCGTGGCGGCAATGGAAACATTTTTGCTGACCAACTTCCCGATCGGCTGGCAAAATACTGGCCCGGCTGAAACCCTCCCTGGTGGCCCAGTGGCCAAAGATAAAAGGTGATGGAATCTCTCCCGTTTAACAGAGGGGAGAGAGTGTGGTGACACACACGCGCTCAGATTGACAGTGGCGAAGTCTCTGTCTGACCCATTTTCAAACTCAACATTTTACATTCGTATTGAGCAGCAGAAATAATGTGCGAATAATTCAACAAATACAGAGAACTATAGAATGCAGAATTCTTGAGACTGTATTCACAGTGCCTATTATGTTCAGCCCCTGATAAAGAGAAATCTGATGGCCTTGTAGATCTGTAGCATCCCTGGATGGCAGTATGAAAAGTTCTGTGTTAGATTAAGGGATACACATAAACTGCCCAGAGAATATGCTGCAATGCTGTAAAAATAGGTTAAGTCACGTGCCATTCCAATTATGTTAAAATCTAAAAAGTAGCAATAATCTCTCCACATAAGGCTTTTGGTTAGAATTAGAAAATAATTCAATTTGTGCAGTTATAGCTATTCAATTTGTTCTTATTGATTAGAATTGATTTACTCGCTCCTGTACCATTTTTGTTTACTGTAACATGAACTGATAGACTAGGACTTGCCAACTTCAGTGGCAAGGACCACCAAGATGGATACTGCAGTTAATATGTCATTTCCTCTTCCTGTTATCACAATGACAAGACCTCAGCTCTGACCTTTTTATGAAAACAACCTTTGTTTAGTCTGAAAGCTATTCACTGTTGCAGTCTTATCTTTAATGCAGAGTTAGTGGATAAAATCCAGGGAGTAAAATCAGCTTACTGTGTTGTCATTGTGTAAATGGTAAGGAGTTTAAATGTTGGCAGAAAGGTACATTAATCATAAGACATTGAACAGCTCTCACTTTCTCTGCTTCTGGTTCATTTTCAATATAGCTACACAGTAGGGGTTTGTTGGTTAACAGTAATATTAAACAGCACTTTAAAAAAAATATGGTAAACATAACAAAATTAACTTAAGGAAATAACACTGTGTCCAGAGAAGAACACGTCAGAATGATTTCACTGTTACACAAATAACTTCAGTGCTTTTCATAACTTTAATTTGTTTGGACACATGGGCTATATCCAATTAAAACCAATGACATTTTTTTCGAAAACTGACTAAATCTATTCAACTACGGCTGGAGGATGAAATAAGCCTTTCTGCAAAGCTTTTATTACAGGGATTTCTGAACAGTCTCAAATATTTATGTTTTATATTCACTTAAGACACGTCTCAAAAATGTTAACTACAAATAATAAATGAAAGCAACAGATTATATAAATTCTCCACGACCATCTGGGTCACATATGACTGAAGAGTTTTCTTTATTGAGTAATTTAGTCAAAAACATTCAAGTACCACAACTGCCTAACATGTAATAAAGATCGCTCTGCCTCAGAGTTTCTTTGAAGTGCTAATGCAGGAGGTAATGCTCTTACACGCACACTGTGAAGATGCAGCCACAGTGCTCACACAGAAATGTTAAAACTGAAGACTATTATTCTCATTTAAAAAAATTGAAAACTTTCCCCCCCAGTATAATGCAGCTCAGACCATAAACAATGTTGTTAAATCTTATATTATAAAAGAAAACTGAAAACAACTCACTTGATAGATAGGAATGCTAATTTATTTATAGAGAAGTGTTTTGGGTCAACTCTATGGAACTGAGAGCTTCTATAGCATACAACTACAAATAAGTTGTACAAAGGGGGAAGAGTAACTGTACTAAAGCACCAAGCAGACAAATGAGCTGCACTGGGAATACCAGAATAAAAGTATATTGCAGATTGGGGAGGAGAGAAAGACATTAAAATACAGGAGAACCATCATAAAAACCATTGAATGTGGAGCTAATAGACACAGTTTACTTACTGAAAAGGAGAAATCTCACGATACAGAGATGCTAAAAATCAAATCAATTGTAAAGTTCGACAAGTGCTGGGACATGGATTATCAGCAGCAATATTGGAATACAAGAGACCATGGGGGTTTCACGTTTTGAAGGCAATGGAGTGTACTATTAGGCGAGGCGTTCCACCTGCTCACATCAGTTTCCCGACGGGCGGGTTAGGTTAACATGACCCCCTGTAAGTGTAAGCATAATGATATCAATGTACTCTCGTGCTCCCAAAAATGGCTTCACGTATGCCAGAAGGATGAACCCTCCAGTGCTTGTTCCTGAAATTCTGACAGGTTTACTTAATCAAATACAGAAACAAATGAAAAGTACAGAAGCATTGTAGCTGCACTTTTGGCAGTGAATCCATGTCAGCACTCACATCGACCAATCTACAATGAAAATGTCTTTACTTCCTCATTGTTTCTTTGGTGGTAATTCAGGAGACAATGATCTATCATACTGAAATGGAACTATAATGCACATTGTGTGTATGTTAAAATTGATACACTAACCCTCACACAAATCTCATTGTAATACTGAAATTATTTTCAAATATTCGTTTTAATAAAGCTCAAGACTTACATCGACCATGTAGTTCTCCATTGGCATTGCCTTGTTGCGGCCTCCCTAATAAAGTACCTGTATTCTCAATGTTTATATAATTTATGCTGGAATTTGTTGCAATTTCTGGTTTCTCTGCTGGCAAAGAGACGCTCGTGTTCCATAAAGAATCTTTTATACATTGATAAGTCTAACTGCAAACAGTATTATTTGCAAAATTACACATTCCAGTTAGACTATTTTCAACTAAGTAATTTGAAGCAATGGTCTAAAGATATGGTCAATCCTGCAATTAATTTCTGGTATGATTAATAATACTTGCATTTATAGCGTGCTTGATCATGTTGAAACATCTCAGAGCACTTCTACAATTAATTACTGTTGGCGTGTAGGTGAACAGAATTGGGATCTAACCTTTTTTAAAAAAAAATGTTTTTTTTTCTAAATGATTCCTCCTCTTCAAAATGGCAGGCATCTTGTGGAATACAATCTGTTACCAATCATTTCTTCCATACAATACAAGGCTGAAAAATCCCAAATTTATCATCTACATTAGTAACTGGATCACAGCATCATCAGCATTCACAAGTGCTAATGCAGGTAATGTTTAAAAACTCGCCAAAAAGTTGCCCAACTATGAGAAGACACGACTAAAAAAGGGGATAGCGATAGAGCAGCTATACAAATGGTGTACAGCTGCCAATGCTTAGCTTATACAGTGTGTCCCACAGCTTTGAGACAAGTACATTAAACACCTGTCACATTACTCGATGACTCTCAACATTCATTCAATTCAATAGTCAATGGGAAATTCACTGTATAATTGAAAGTACTCTAGGAAATAATTTAAATAAATGGAAATGAAAGAAAGCTGAAAACAATACAAATATAACAATGAGGTAAAAAGGTGCTTCTGGAATATCAGATTGATTCAGTTGTGTGATATGAAGCAGTCAGGAAGATCACATTAATCATCTCTAATATTGTACTCTGGATATTCGCTGAAAAGCACAATGTTTTACTTAGTTCATTTCATGTTAGTGCTGGCAAATAACTTTCTATTAGAATGGGAATTATCTGTTTTTATAAGTAAACCTAATCAATATATATTGATCTAGTTTCTGGGCACTATGTAAATGCCTTAAATCTAACTCTTAAGTCCAATGCAGTATCCCTTTGATCTTATAGCAGAGACCGTCAGTAATGAAAAAGAGCAAAGGACATGTTCCCATCTCTGTTAAGGTTGAGGAGTGCAGTCCCACTAAATAGAAAATAATCTGATGGGTAAATTATGAGCAATTACCATCAGAGTAATACAAACTGCAGATAATTCTAGTGATGCTGAGGTGCGTTTGGTCTAAAATATGCAATTAAAACACAAGTATTTGGAGTGGGTCACAAGTATTAAATCACATACTAATGTGGATCATAAATACACATTTATTCACTTCACAATAGTACACATTCAATGCTGAAAAGGTCTCAATTAATTTACTTACAAACTAAAGTACCAAGTCAGTATTAAAAAATGGTTACAAAATCTATCTCCTGTACTATTAAGGATCCATTTTTTTATTCCATCCAAAAACTGTAAGCCACGTAATATCATATAATTCTTTAATGGAACTGTGTTATATTAGTTATCAAAATTAAAATGTGGTTGATAGATGGCAAAACCATCAATAAAATGAAGCAAATTTCTTCATGAGATTTAATCTTTTTAAGAAAATTAAGTACAGTAGCTGGCACCACAACGTATCAAGTTACAAGAGTAAGTTTTGTAAAGTGCAGAGTCTTGCAAAATTTACCCTAAATGGACCATTGACATCTACTAATAAACAAAGCGAACTGAAGGGATTTTTTTTAACCAATTTAATTTATTATTTATTACCCAGTTCCTCAGCTGTGTGTGTTCAGACATGTGCTTATATATTTTTCTCTTATCCCCTAAATCACACAAATGACCCCCCTCCAATTATGAAATCAATACAAGCAGCGCTGCCTCTGATGCTGCACTTAATACAAACCACACGGTTTTAAGCCATTTTATGACCCATCCCCACCAGTATCAACAGTTGCTAATGTTCTATATAGATTTACCAAATGGTCCTCCTCTTTTCATGTTGTCTGGTGTTACAATCTTCATTACCTGACTCACAATAATGGACCACGGTCTTAGGGAGTATGTACCACAAGCATAGCTCACGTGTGCACTTGATATCTCGTGGGACTCTGCGATATTGTGCTCAGTCTATCATTTCAACATCCCTGCAAAATAATTCTGTTTCAATTAGACACAATTTCAACAGCATCACCCCCCAGCCTAACAAAGCCAAAAGGAGCAACTACTATTAGTTTGCATTGAACTGAAAAAACAAAACCTTACAACATTTGTTAAAACATTAAAAGACAGAGATAAACAATCCATTTCAATCCACAAATTTGCAAGCCCATTAAAAATCCCCTCATCTGCTGCACCACTCTTAACTAAAGACCAGCAGTGTCGGTCTATTTTATGAAAGGAAAACACTACAAATTGGAAAACCCGGCAAAAGACCTGGCAAGTGGACACTCATGTAAACACAGTGCAGTTATACTGGCATTTTTGCATAACTACAGAAGTTATAGTATAATTCCAGAGTAAGTTGCCAATCTGATTCTGAAAGGGGAGCAGTGTCAGACTCCCTTGGGAAGGCCACTTCATGCTGCGTGGGCTTAACACAATAAAGAGTATAATCTCTGGCCTCTGCAAAAGTAATGGACAGAAAATTGGGGTGATTGTAGTCTGGATTTCCCAATATGTGGTCTCAGCAGGCAAGGTTCCACGCCTGGAGCATGCATTTAGAAAATCAGCCCAATAACAGAAATACACCCACAGAGGCACTTGAATAGCTACTACATTCAGCTGTCAGCACTACAAATAAACGTACATCATTCAGTCCGATAGGGTTTACTCTTCATAAAAAGGATCGTTGGAAGTTCGGAGGGTGGGCCAGCATATGTGAGATTTATTGCCTTGTGCGATTATGGTGTGTCCAGTTTTGGGCTTCTTACTTTTGGAAAGGTGGTACAGGGCATGGAGAGGGTGCAGGTGAAGCGATTCACTAACTTTTCATTAGAATAAAGGAGTTTGAATAGATCTGACAGATGTGTTGTAAATTATGAAAAAGTTTTGTTGAGGTAAAAAGAAGAAATAATTCACATTGGTCCGGTGAGTTGGTAACTAAAGAGCACAGATTTATGAACATCACCAAAACAATGAAGGTAGATTTTAGGGGTTATTTTATGCAGAAGCTTGTTAGAATATGGAATGCAGTGATGGAAGCAGAGAGCACAAAGACATGTGAGCATGCACAAGAGTGAACAAGAGCAGGAGCAAATAAGAGCACGAGTGAGACCAAGTGCGCAAGATTGTGCAACAGCACTTCAGATTGCAAGAGAGAGTTTGAGATCGAGAGAGGGAGGGCACAGGTGTGTATTAAAACAAACTCAAAACATCTAAGTGCTCAGTGGGTTGCATGCAGTTAGTGACAGATGGAGTTCAGGGCACTGGACGTGCAGAACACTGCAGGGCTGGGAATGCTGAATGCTGAGTTGTAGGGCCAGTGCAGATAGGCAGCTGAGGTGTCCTGGGTTGGGATATGGAAGTACTGGAGGCAAGGCATAAGTTCAAAAGTCACAGATGACATGAAACTTGGAAGTGTAGTAAACAGTAATAGACTTCAAGAGGACATAGACAGGCTAGTGGAATGGGAGGAGACATGACAGAGGGTGGCTACTGGGCGACAAGCGCTATCCACTGATCACCTGGTTCATGACTCCGATCCGCAACCCACGCACATGTGGGCAGCATGCATACAATGAGAGCCATGCTGGCACACGGAATCTAATAGAGCAGACCATTGGCATCCTTAAACAATGCTTCCGCTGCCTAGACTGCTCTGGAGGAGGCCATCAGAGGCCTTGTAGAGTGCGCAGCGACCCTCCTCTTTAAGTGAAGGGGAGAGACAGTGAAACACGTCAGCACTACACTGAGCATCCGCTTAGCGCTTCCCTCACCACCCTAGTACTGCCTCAGTAACTGGCCCCAAAGGAAGTGGAGCTCGTGAGATTGTGTCCGCTTCATTTGAGGGGCGGCAAGCTGAATTCAGCGGTGGGGGCGGGACCTCTGCCAGCCCCAGATGGTTACTGCCCCCATTCCGGGCGCAAGGCAGTATCGCCTTCCTAGTCTCTTTCCCTCTTTCCCCTCCTTCACTCTTGCTTCGTTCCTCTCCATTCCTTCTACTTCTCATTCTCTTGCTTCTCTTCCACCTGATGCCCCCCCCCCCCGCCCCACCACCTGCCCCACCTTATTCTCTTTTTCCTTCCTGTTCTCTCAATTCCTGTTCCGTTTGCTTTAAAAAGTGTAAGATAATTACACAGAAATAGAAAAACACAGCAAGAGACCAGCAATTTAATACTTCACTTCCCGCATATATAAAAAACTATTTCTAACAATAAAGTCTGAGATTATAGTAAATCTCTTCAGTTGATGTTGACAGATGTTAAATACCTATCATCACAAAACTACTGTATCTTGGCCTGGATGACATACATGCCTACTGTCACATGGATAGATTTTCTCAGAAATGTTTTGCAGTAACTACTCTTGGTCACAAGATTTTTTTTAAATCTCAAATATACAGCTAACAGAAACCAATTTTTTATTACATTTTCTATCTAAATGGCATCCAAAAAGAGTTACAATGCAGAAATGTTGGAAGCTACACTTCTGTCACACTGGGGCCTGACAGAATGGGGAGTCGGAGCAGTTGGGAGGACAACACTGCAGTGGCCATGGCCACACATGCCACATTAAAAAGTAGCAGTAACTGTGGTCCTGGCCACACAGGTAGCAATAAAAGTAACTACACAGGCTGCAATAAAAGCTGATACAGCTACATGGCTAGCTGTAAAAGTGGGCTCAAGCAGTAAAAAGAATTGCACTGGGTTGAGTAAAGGTGACCACGGCTGCACTAGCAACAGTAAAAGCAAACTGAAACAGGATTCCAGCTATGACCTAGCTGAAGTTTCGTATAAATTTATCATGACTTCTTCACTCTTGTAATATTAAATTAAACTTGATACATTTCTCAGCCTTCCCTAAAGCAACCGTAACCATGCCGACACAATTGAAAGTGGCAATAATATATCACATATTCACACTATTGCGTTCCAGAGCACGCTGGGATGGGTTTTGAACACAGTAAAACTATAAGTGCAGAAACACATTTCTTTAAGAAAACACTTAAGGATTTACACCACCATACAACCAACTCTAGGAGTAAGAATAAACAGATTTCCTGTGGTGTTCTTCATGAAGAGTCAGTGAGTGTTCAAGATTATTCAATTGTTTTGTGGTTTCTCCTGTCAGAAATGTGACTTTTATGAATAAACTTTCAGTTGGGGAGGGGGAAGTAGATTGGAAGATGGTGATGCAGACAAATTCAAAAAATAAATGGGAGTGATTTGTTCTCTTATTTTTTCCTTTATTGCTTGGTTTTGCTAACCATTTATAGCCAATTCATTGTTATCTTAGTAGATCCTCATTGGAAGTTCACTTATCTGCCTTTCTTACATTTAATTTGTATGTTATCTAGCTCTTCAGTTAGGATTTGTTGTTATTTTAGGACATTTGAGTGGAGCACCTGCAAGAAATTTGCATGGCTACAAATGTGATGCTGAAGTGTGACACACAAACTGTGGTTTGCTGAAGTAAAAATGTTAGCTGCAATATTACATATATTACCTACCTGTCTTTGGGGGATACACTTCGTGAGGAGAGTGGTTCTGTGTGGAATCGAGAGGATTGCAGTTCCAGTAGAAGAATTTGGAAACATTTTGTGGGGGATGTCCCCAGAAAAAGTGAAGTAACTGTTTTTTGATTGTTTCGTGGATAGTAAATAATTCTCTCCTTAGGCACTGCAGGTAGATAGATAAATAACAAAATACAATAGATACTTAAATGAATCTCAGCATGAAAAATAGGGCAAGGGGCAATTCTTTACTGTGAAAATATTTAGGGGGCAAAATTGCTCCTTTTTATAGCCCCGCTACCACCTCCCAGGAAATTGCCCCAGAGGTTTGGGAGACGCTGCCTTGGCGTCGTCGCCGTGCATGATGACCCCTTACCGCCCTGCGGGAGAAATTACCCCATGGGCTGCGAGGCTGGCATGGGTGGAAGTCAACGCCAGCTCTCGAGGTGTTGTTTAAAGCGGAGGCATGCAGCGCCCCGAGCTGCCATTTTTTTTTGATAGCTGACTTGTGGGTCGGCTCGGCAATAGCGGCCCTAGCGTGGTCCGGCCCGCCATCGTGCATCCCAGCACTCCGTCTTGGGTGCCGGGCTGCTGGCCCGACCTCACGCTGCCCTGGTAGTCCAGTGGCAGCCACCAAAGGGCCTGTAGATTGCGCAGTGGCCCTCCCCTTTAACTTTAATAGAAGGGGAGGGGTGTTGTAGCATGCTAGCGCCGCAGTACCACCCCCAAAACAAGCAGAGCGTCGGAGACAGCACTCCGCTCCCTTTTGAGGGGCAGTCAGCCAAAATTCCACATCGGGGGCAGGACTTCCGAACCGGCTGACAAAATCCCAACCCCGGAAGGTTACCGCCCCCTATTGGGGCACAGATCAATTTCGCCCCCTTAGGGTTTAGCTTTTATAGTGAAGGCTATGAAATATATACAACTGAGTTTAATCTTACCAGAGTAATGGTAAATAATGGTACATTTGTACAAAACATTGGTTAGGTCACAGTTGGAGTCCTGTTGCAGCTTCTGGCAGCCTATTATTGAAAGAACATTAAAGATGTAGAGAAAATATGAATAGGTTCGTCAGAATGATGGCAGAGATGGAAAAGTACATTTATGAGGAGATACTCGCGATACTAGCAATATTTCCACTGGAGCACAGGAGGCTCAGAGAAGATTTAATACATTTTTTTGTTATAAATCATCACTAAGAGAATGAGGAGAGAGATTCGAAGAAATTTCTTTCTGCAGAGGTGTGTTGGAGCATGGAATGCATTTTTACAGGCTGAGACACATCATTACATCTTTTAAAGGGAAGTTGAATAAACATTTGAAGCAGAGGAAGATACAGGGTGATAGGGAGTGAGCAGGGCAGTGGGATAAGCTTTGAATTGCTCTAGCAAACAGCTTGCACAAGCATGATACTGAATGCTGTAAACATCTGTGTTTGGTCTTTTTTTATTTGTATTTTTTTCTTTTTTTAGTAACGTTTATCTGAGACGGTACTTGTTGGACCAGATTTTGCTGTACAAATAACGGTGAGACGATCAGCACTCACCGTTAGTAAAATGTAAATCAGACAGCAACATTCGGTGACCGCAGTTAAAGGCAGATCTCAGGACGCTGCTGTTCGAGTTGCCCGACTCCTCTAATAGCTTTGCTATATCGGTATCTCACTGAGAGACTCGGCATTCAAATACAAGGAACGGCGTGAAGTTGCTGTACTTACGTGATAGAATCGTAGAATCATAGAATCATAGAATGGTTACAGCACAGAAGGAGGCCATTCGGCCCATCGAGCCCGTGCCAGCTCTCTGCAAGAGCACTTAAGCTAGTCCCAACACCACCTCCGCCCGCACCCCCCCACCCGGGCCCGGACCCCCCTCCTTTCCCCGTAGCCCTGCAAATGTTTTTCCTTCAGGTACTTATCCACTTCCCTTTTGAAAGCCACGATTGAATATGCCTCCACCACCCTTTCTGGCAGTGTATTTCAGATCATAACCACTCACTGCGTAAAAAAGTTTTCCTCATGTCGCCTTTGGTTCTCCTCCTCCTGCGCCTCCTCCTCCTCCTCCTCCTCAGGTGGTGCTGCTGGCTCGACCTCCAGCGGCTGTCCCCTCATGATGGTCAGGTTGTGCAGCATGCGGCAGACCATGACGATTATGGAGACCCATTGAGGAGAGTATTGCAAGGTGCCACCAGAGCAGTCCAGGCACTGGAACCTCTACTTAAGGATGCCTATGCACTGCTCGATGATGCACCTGGTGGCACAACGAGCGTCATTGTATGGATGCTCTGGCGCTGTCCTGGGGTTCCGCAGAGGAGTGAGCAGCCAAGTGGACAGGAGATATCCCTTGTCCTCAAGCAGCCAACCACAATCCTGATTCAGGCCAGTGATCTGGCACAGAATGAACGAATCATGGCTGCTGCCACCCTTGCCCGCTGCCTGTCTGCACAGTGCTGACAGCGATGCCTTCTCATGTGTGCCGCCCTGCTTCTGACCAGGTGTACCAGGTCTCACTCCCCCAACACTCTTCCCATCCTCAGGGTGAACCCTGCCAAGCAGGTCTCTGCAGCCCACAGGCCTCCACTAAAGAGTCAGACCTGAATGTTATACAAAAGTACAGGGATATGTGCAAACCTCTGACCTGCACTCAGCAGGTTTAATGGAGCCAAAACAATTAATAAAATTATGTCAAAAGCTAAATACTGCCGACCATGGAAAATGAAATAAACACACTAATAACTAATAAAACTTATCAAAAGATAAACACTGCGGATGCTGGAAAATGAAATAAAAACAATATTAATAATAAAACTTTTTACCTACCAAAGAGCCCCAGCAGTTTCGCGTTCGAGCACCGCATCGAAAACCTCGCGGGGGCACTGCCGGGAAAAGTCCTACCTTTTCCTCGGTGAATTTCACTGTGGTAGTCCCTTTCCAGCGGCCCACACACTGCAGAGCTCACAGCTGGAAACCTTCCTTTACTGCGGCTTCACCGTGCCGTTTCCGGTGGAAGTGAACACTGCTGTAATCCTCTCCGAGCGGAATATGGCTCGGGGAGGGAAAAGTACCCAACCGCGGCAGCTGATCCATTTTTTCGTTCGACCACCCAAACTCCTTCAGGGATGGTGAATTTCAGGCCCTATGCCTCTATTTATGATGCCCAGGATTCCATATGCTTTTTTAACCGCTTTCTCAGCCTGCACATATACACATTGTGCACATATACCCTCAGGTCTCTCTGTTCATGCAGCCCCTTTACGATTGTACCGTTTAGTTTATATTGCCTCTCCTCGTTCTTCCTACCAAAATGTATCACTTCGCACTGTGCTGCGTTAAAATTCATCTGTCATTTGTCCGGCCATTTCGCCAGCCCTGTCTATGTTTTCTTGACATCTATCGCTATCCTTCTCACTGTTCACTATATGTTCACTATAAGTTTTGAGTAATCTGCAAATTTTGAAATTGTGCCCTTTGCACCCAAGTTCAAGTCATTAACATATATAAAGAAAAGAGGTGGTCCTAATACCGACCCGTGGAGAACACCATTGACAACCTTCCTCCAGTCTGAAAAACAACTGTTCACCACTACTCTACTTCCTAGCGCTTAGCCAATTTTGTATCCATGCTGCCAATGTACCCTTAATTCCATGGGTTTCAACTTTGTTGGCAAGCCTTTTATCAAATGCCTTTTGGAAGTCCATGTACACCACATTAAACGCATTGCCCTCATCAACCCACTCTGTTATCTCATCAAAAAACTCAACCAAGTTAGTTAAATACAATTTGCCTTTAACAAATCCGTGCTGGCTTTCCTTAATTAATCCACACTTGTCCAAGTAACTGTTAACTTTGTCCCCAATTATTGTTTCTAAAAGCTTCCCCACTACCGAGGTTAAACTGACTGGCCTGTAGTTGTTGGGTTTATCCTTACACCCTTTTTTAACAAGGGTGTAATATTTGAAATTCTCCAGTCCTCTTGCACCAGCCCATATCTAAGGGGGATTGGAAGATGATGGTCAGTAACTCCGCGATTTCTTCCTTCACTTTCCTCAATATTCTCGGATGCATCCCATCCGGTCCTGGTGATTTATCAACTTTAAGTACAGACAACCTTTCTAGTAACTCCTGTTTATCAATTTTTATTGCATTCAGCATCTCCACTACCTCCTCTTTCACTATGACTTTGGCAGCATCTTCTTCCTTGGTAAAGATTGATGCAAAGTACCCATTTAATACCTCAGCTTTGCCCTCTGCCTTCATGTGTAGATCTCCTTTTTTGGTCCCTAATTGGTCCCACCCCTCCTCTTACTACCCTGTTTATTATTTATATGCATAATAAATACCCACTAAACTTGCCAGAAAAGGTTAGGGCTTGTCCATTGCAGTATAAGGACATTTTTAATGGCGAGGCAAGTCTTAATGATTGTCAAACAAGCTGGCAGGCACTGAAAGTTAACTTTTACGTGTGGAGTCTCATTCTTCCAGATTTTAATGATTGATGAAAAAAATAATAATAATTTGAACCGCGAATTGGTGATGGGGTGGGGATGGTGGTGTTCCAGGCCTGGGAGGGTGGAGGGTCTGATCCCCGACCCCAGGGAGGGGCAGGCTGATGGTGTGGGAGCATGGAGGGGCTGGGAGGAAGCACAAGGTTGAGGCCGCCTCGTTGCAGCCACCGGGAAACCCGAGCCCCGGGAGCCCCAGCCGCCTGCTGTAAAACCTGCACAGCAGGTTAAAGGAGAGGCTTCAGGCCTCATTATAATATTTAAATTGCCAACCCACCTCCCGGCAGCGGGGTGGCAGCCCCCCTCCCCCCCTCCCCTCCCCACCCCCCATCCCACCTGAGTGAAAGGTGAAAGTGAGCAGGTTGGGGTCGGATTTAGATTTTTACAACTTTCACTTGCTCCCCCCCCCACTCCCCCCACCTCCAACCCACCCATTCTTACCTCTGAAAATTCCGGACATTGTCTTTGAAACCTGGCAGGTATATAATGATGAGGCACCCTCAGAGGAACACCACCACCTCCACGTTCCCCTCCAAGTCACACACCATCCTAACCTGCAAATATATCGCCATTTCGACATCTTCACTAGGTCAAAATCCTGGAACTCCCTCCCTAACAGCATTGTGGGAGCATCTTCACATGGACTGCAACGGTTCAAGAAGGCAGCTCACCACTACCTTCTGAAGGGCAACTAGGGGCGGGCAATAAATGTTGACTTTGCCAGCGACGCCCACACCCCAAGAATGAATTTTAAAAAGCCTCAGTTTTAGTGGTTTGGTTCAGTTAAGCTTTCTTAAATTTGATCTGAATGAAGCTCGTGCATTGATCACAGAGCCAAGTCCAAACTATGAAAAGTGCTAATGATCAATAGGTGTTCATTCGACGTGTTACTAAAGTAGCATTCTTGCACAATTGTCTTCCCAGAAACTTGCATGTTACTTTCACTCTGATCATCAAAGTAAACAATTAGCAATTCAGCAGTGGGGCCTTGACTTTAACTAATTGTTCATGTTTGAATTTGCCTTCACTTTTTACATGCATATTCCAGTTTCAGGGCAATCACTGGAGTTCCAAAAGCAGGCCAAAGAGTTTATGTTGCAGTCTTAAAAAGCAGGAGGTTTGCCATTGCCGAATGGGAACAACCTGGAAAGTTTCCTCACCCTCACTGGAAATGGAGCCACATGTCTCACTCTAGCTAAGAACTGGCAAACTTGTCCATTCAGAACAGGCAAACTAAAGGTACCAAAGGAGCCTTAAATTAAACTTGTGACTCTTTGTAATTCCAACACTGTGATAGAACAGCTAACAGACCACATTTAATGCTACTTCTGAAAATAAATATGGATTTGCACTGTATGGATTTTATTTTAAAGAAATAATTTATTTCATTGTACACTTATAGGTCCAATGTTCAAAAATAAGAATGCTTTTAAAAATACTATAGTCAGCAAATATGGTAAACATGGATAGAAAATCCCAATTTTTAGCTGCTTTACATCTAGCTAAATAATGAACTGTTGAACATTAACAACCAGATTAAATTGCTTTAGATTATTAATTTCCAAGCCAAATATTAAATGGCCAGCAATTAAAGAGTGAAAATCCAATGAGTCATGATCCTGAATATTATTTGTTATATAACGTTTATAGTCAATTTGCTTGCTTTAATAGCAGCTCTTTGAAAATCATTTGCATTTTTGCCATGCCACTCAAATAAGTCACTTGCCATTTGACATATAGTGAGAAAATAATCAATGGGTTTTTAATGTGAATCCCATTGAGAATATAACTTCAAAATATTATAGAATACTTCATTTGGTTTTGCATTACTGAAAGTTAGTGTTCAGCAGCTGTCTTTCCCTGGTGACCTGCATCATCATTAACTCCGAGACCAGTGGTACAGTAATATATCTTTTCTAGTAAAATGTTTTAGAAACCTATCAACGAAATTCTTGTTCTAGTTTACAAAGCACGTGTATTACTAGGTAACATCTAACCATTGCATGTTACTTTAATTCTCCCTGGTTAATTTTATTTTTATTCATAATTCTTTTGCATAAAATGTGGAATTCATTGCTTATACAGCGATCATGTCAATGCGCTTGGATCTGGTCCCAGATGCAGAGTTTCCAAGATGGACTTCACCCAGGGAGAATTTGTAGCATACCTAGCACCTATCATTGCACTTACCCTACCGATGCACCAGCTTAAATATATCCACCCCCAGAAGGTTTAGACAAATAATGGGAGGGCAGCGCAAGTGGTAAGTCACAGAGCAGCAATGAACAAGGGTAGGAACAGATGTCGGAAGAGGAGCAGGCAGCACCTCACCGAACAATGAGGTCACCTTTCTGCCTAGCTACCAGGTGAGGGAACAAGAAGTCCATGGCTGAACTTCCAAGAGAAGGATGCTCTCTGAGCAAAACAGGCTACTGGGGTCATTGGTGGAGCTGCCCAGAAGCTTCCAATAAGTGGCAGTTAGTATGGAGGGGTACAGCAGTCACATGAGTGGAGTGCGAATGGTCGGCTTATAGAACCCACAGGCAACCTTGAAGAGAGTGACAAATTCAGGAACATGGGCATGGTTACCGATCAGCATGGCCACAAACATAAGGTAAGGATAAGCTTCATGATGTCACATCATTGTGTGCACCCACAGAGTGGAGGGCACATGTGGCAGGAAGGCTCCAAATAGGGTCAGGATGGATGTGGCCATAGAAGATAAGGCTCTGTCTCAGTTTATGGCAGTTCCACATCACTGCAACACTCACCACCTATGACTGTCCAAGAGCCAACAGGCAGGGGGTCCGAAATTCACCATCCCCGAAGGGACGGCTACCGCAGGGTTTGGGCGGCCAATCGATAAAAATCGATCACCTGCCGCGGTCAGATGGTTTTCCCTCCCCGAGACATATTCAGCTCGGGAGGATTTGAGCGGTGCTCACTTCTGCCGGAAACAACGGGGTGAAGCCGCTGTAAAGCTGACTTTCCAGCGGAGAGGGAAGCAGCGTGAGGGCCGCTGGAAAGGGATTACTGTTATATATGTGGACTTGTATTTACTCTGTACAGCCACCAGAGGGCTCATCCCCTGGAGTCCCAAGGGATCCCATAATCCCTTGGGGGCACAGGTATTTAAGAAGGCTTCACAGGTTGGAGAGGCACTCTGGAGACCTGCAATAAAATACTTAGGTCACACTTTACTTTGAGCTCACAGTGTTCAGACTGACTCTTTCTCCATACACAACAACTGGCGACGAGATACAGATAGCGAACCCAAAGATGCAAAGAACAGTGGGCATCCTGGAGAAATTTTCGGAGAGAGACGATTGGAAAACTTTTGTGGAGCGACTCGACCAATACTTCATGGCCAAAGAGCTAGATGGGGAAGAGAGCGATGCCAAATGAAAGGCAATCGTCCTCACCATCTGTGGGGCACCAACGTATAGCCTCATGAAGAATCTGCTCACTCCAGCGAAACCCACGGAGAAATCGTACAACGATTTGTGCACACTGGTCTGAGAGCATTTGAACCCGAAGGAAAGCGTTCTGATGGCGAGGTATCGGTTCTACACCTACAAAAGGTCTGAAGGCCAGGAAGTGGTGAGTTATGTCACCGAGCTAAGAAGCCTTACAAGACATTGTGAATTTGAAGAACATTTGGAGCACATGCGCAGAGACTTTTTCGTACTGGCATTTGCCACGAAACCATACTTCGCAAACTTTTGACTGTAGAGACCCCAACTGGAGAAAGGCCATATCGATAGCCCAGGCAATTATTGCCACAAGTGACAATACGAAGCAAATCTCAGCACAGAAGTGCTGCTACAAGTACTGTGAACAAAGTGATGTTGTTTTAGATTCGTAACATACAGGGCAGGGCACACATACCTGCAGCTGCACGTCCGCAGGTGACTCAGAGTCCACCATCAAGGGTGATGACTGCAAGTCCATTAACACCTTGTTGTGCTGTGGGGGTGATCATCATTTCTATTGTGTTCCCAACACAGATGAGGCTGCACACAGGGAGGTTAAAGTAACAGTGACCTCAGTCTTTAATAAGACACTCCAGAGTGAGGAACAGGCCTTAAGGTCCGGCTTATGTACAGTGCTCCCAAAGGATGCTGGGATCCCTTGGGACTTCAGGGGATGAGCTCCCTGGTGGAGGAACATGGGAGTGCATGCTTTACAGTTACACAACAGTTTCCATTCATGCCGATTCAAAGAGTACGTTTGCAAGGGCTATGGAACAATGGGACACCTCCAACGAGTGTGTAGGCGAGCTGCTAAGCCTGTTAAACCTGTAAACCACCATGTTGCAGAGGAGGACAGATCCATGGAGGATCACGACGAACCAGAGCCTCAGACCGAGGAGGCAGAGGTACATGGGGTGCACACATTCACCACAAATTCTCCCCCGATAATGCTGAATGTTGAACTAAATGGACACCCGGTGTTAATGGAGCTGGACACGGGCGCAAGCCAGTCCATCATGGACAAAAAGACTTTTGAAAGGTTGTGGTGCAACAAGGCCTCAAGGCCAGTCTTAACTCCAGTTCGCACGAAACTAAGAACTTATTCCTGTAATCGGCAGTGATATCTTAAAGGTCTCCTACAATGCACAAGCTACCACTCTGGGTGGTACCGGGCGATGGTCCCACGCTGCTCGGCAGGAGCTGGCTGGGAAAGATACGCTGGAACTGGGACGACATCCGAGCGCTATCGCCCGCTGACACTTTGTGTGCCCAGGTCTTAAACAAATTTCCTTCACTGTTCGAACCAGGCATCGGGAAATTCCAAGGAGCAAAAGTGCAGATCCACCTCATTCCAGGGGCGCGACCCATCCATCACAAGGCGAGAGCAGTACTGTACATGATGAGAGAAAGGGTAGAGATCGAGCTTGACTGGCTGCAAAGAGAGGGCATCATTTCACCGATCGAGTTCAGCGAGTGGGCCAGTCCTATTGTCCCAGTCCTCAAGAGAGACGACACCGTCAGAATCTGTACCAATTACAAAGTAACTATCAATCGTTTCTCCCTGCAGGACCAATACCCACTACCAAAGTCCGATGACCTCTTTGCAACGCTGGCGGGAGGAAAGACCTTCACGAAACTGGGTCTGACTTCAGCCTACATGACGCAGGAACTGGAGGAATCATTGAAGGCCCTCACCTGCATCACCGTGCACAAGGGTCTTTTTGTTTATAACAGATGCCCGTTTGGAATTCGATCAGCGGCGGCGACATTCCAGAGAAACATGCAAAGTTTACTGACGTCGGTCCCGCACACCGTGGTCTTCCAGGACGACATCTTGATCACAGGATGGAACACAGTCGAGCACCTGCAGAACCTGGAGGAGGTTCTTAGTCGACTCAATCGCGTGGGGCTCAGGTTAAAATGTTCAAAGTGCGTTTTCCTGGCGCCTGAAGTGGAGTTCTTGGGAAGGAGGCTTGCGGTGGACGGCATCAGGCCCACCAACGCGAAGACGGAGGCAATCGAGAATGCACTGAGGCCACAGAACGTGACGGAGCTGCGGTCATTTCTGGGACTCTTGAACTACTTTGGTAACCTCTTACTGGGTCTCAGCACACTGCTAGAACTACTACATGTCTTCCTACGAAAAGGGGGCAAATGGGTTTGGGGCAAAAGCCAAAAAAATGCCTTTGTAAAAGCGAGAAAATTGTTATGCTCTAACAAATTGCTTGTGTTGTATGATCCATGTAAGCGTTTGGTACTAGCATGTGATGCGTCGTCATATGGCGTCGGGTGTGTATTGCAAAAAGCTAATGATTTCGGGAAACTGCAACCAGTTGCTTATACATCCAGGAGTCTGTCTAAGGCTGAGAGAGCCTACAACATGATTGAAAAAGAAGCGTTAACATGTGTCTATGGGGTAAAGAAAATGCATTAATACCTGTTTGGGCTAAAATTCTTATTGGAAACTGACCATAAGCTACTTATATCCCTGTTTTTCGAGAGTAAAGGGATAAATACCAACGCATCAGCCCTCATCCAGAGATGGGCGCTCACGTTGTCCACATACAACTACACCATCCGCCACAGGCCAGGCACAGAAAACTGCGCTGATGCTCTCAGTAGGCTGCCATTGCCCACCACGGGGATGGAAATGGCGCAGCCTGCAGATCTAGCCATGGTTATGGAAGCATTTGAGAGTGAGCAATCACCCGTCACTGCCCGGCAGATCAAAACCTGGACAAGTCAGGACCCCTTATTATCTCTAGTCAAAAGCTGTTTGCTTCACGGGAGCTGGTCCAGTGTCCCAGTGGAAATGCAGGAAGACATAAAGCCATTCCAGCGGCGCAAAGATGAAATGTCTATACAGGCATACTGCCTTCTGTGGGGCAATTGAGTAGTGGTCCCCAAGAAGGACAGAGATACCTTCATCAATGTCCTCCACAGTACCCACCCAGGCATCGTAATGATGAAAGCGATAGCCAGATCCCACGTGTGGTGGCCCGGTATCGATGCAGACTTAGAGTCCTGCATTCACAGATGTAATACATGCTCACAGTTAAGCAATGTACCCAGGGAGATGCCGCTAAGTTTATGGTCTTAGCCCTCCAAACCGTGGTCTGGGTATACGTCGACTATGCAGGCCCGTTCTTGGGTAAAATGTTCCTTGTGGTTGTAGACACATACTCCAAGTGGATTGAATGTGAGATAATGTCGGCTAGAATGTCCGCTGCCACTACTGAAAGCCTGCGGGCCATGTTTGCCACACACGGCTTCCCTGATGTCCTGGTGAGTGACAATGGGCCATGTTTTACCAGTGCTGAGTTCAGTAACGGGATCAAACATGTTCCATCTGCCCCATTTAAACCAGCGTCCAATGGTCAGGCAGAGAGAACAGTGCAAACCATCAAGTAAGGCTTGAAAAGGGTAACTGAAGGCTCACTGCAGACTCGCCTATCCCGAGTTCTGCTTAGCTACCGCACGAGACCCCACTCACTCACTGGGATCTCACCTGCTGAACTGCTCAAGAAAAGAGCACTTAAGACAAGGCTCTTGTTAGTTCACCCTGATCTATATGAACAGGTAGAGAGCAGGCGGCTTCAACAAAGTGCATACCATGATAGCGCAAATGTGTCACGTGAGATTGAAATCAATGATCTTGTATTTGTATTAAATTATGGACAAGGTCCCAAGTGGCTTCTCGGCACTGTCGTGGCCAAAGAGGGAAGCAGGGTGTTTCGGGTCAAATGGATTCATTCACCAGAAACACTTGGGCCAAATCAAACTCAGATTCACGGACTATCCTGAGCAACCCACCTTGGACCCTACCTTTTTTGATCCCCCAACATACACACCAGTGGCAACTGGCACCATCGTTGACCACGAAGCAGAACCCATCATCCACAGCAGCCCTGCAGGGCCCAACACACCAGGCAGCCCAGCAAGGCCAGCTGCACAGCAGCCCAGCGAGGGCCCAACAAATGATTCAACAACACCAGCTACCAGCTTTCACACTGAGACGATCAACCAGGGCAAGAAGGGCCCCAGATCGACTCACATTGTAAATAGTTAACTATTAACTTTGGGTGGGGGAGCATTGTTATATACTGGTATTTTCTCTGTACAGCCACCAGAGGGCTCATCCCCTGGAGTCCTGAGATCCCATAATCCCTTGGGAGCACAGGTATTTAAGGAAGCTTCACAGGTTGGAGAGTCACTCTGGAGCCCTGCAATAAAAGACTAAGGTCACACTTTACTTTGAGCTCACAGTGTTCAGTCTGATACATTTCTCCATACACAACAACTACCACAGCTAAATTCACCAAGGGAAAGGTAGGACTTTTCCCGGCAGTGCTCCTGCGAGGTTTTCAATGCAGTGCTCGAACGCGACACCGCTGGGGCCCTTTGGTTGGTAAATAGTTTTATTACTGATTAATGTTTTTAATGTCATTTTCGATGGTCTGCAGTATTTAGCTTTTCATATAGTTTTATTAATTATTAGTGTTTATGTCATATCCCATCATCTGCAGTATTTAGGTTTTCATATAGTTTTATTAATTGTTTTTGCTCCATTAAACCTTCTGAGTTCTGCTCAGAGGTTTGCACATAATTTTGTACAACTTTCAGGTCTGGCTCTTTAATGGAGGAGGCCTGTGGGCTGCAGAGACTTGCTTGGCAGGGTTCACCCTGAGGATGGGAGGCGTGTTGGGAGGGTGACACCTGGTACATCTGCTCAGAAGCAGGGCAGATAGGTAGCATGGAGGTAGCAGCCAAGATTCATTCATTCTGCGCTAGACCAGTGTGCCCACAGTCTTGACCAGGCCGAATCAGGATTGCGGTTGGCTGCTTGAGGACAAGGAATATCCCCTGTCCACTTGGCTGCTCACTCCACTGCGGAACAGCAGGACAGCGCCAGAGCATCCATACAATGACGCTCATTGTGCCACCAGATGCATCATCGGGCAGTGCATAAGCATCCTTAAGCAGAGGTTCCAGTGCCTGGACCACTCTGGTGGCACCTTGCAGTACTCTCCTCAATGGATCTCCATAATCGTCATGGTCTGCTGCATGCTGCACTGCACAATCTGGCCATCATGAGGGGACAGCCACTGCAGGTCAAGCCAGCAGTAGCAGCTGATGAGGAGGTGGAGGAGGAGGAGGCGGCAGAGGAGGAGAAGGAGGAGATGCAGGAGGAGGAAGGGGAGGAGGAGGAGGAGGATCCCTGTCGCCCCAGAGCTAGGAGGCATCGACCCATCGTCAACCTGGAAGGGCCGGGTGCAGACTGGCCAGCACCCTCAGGGGAGGGTGCGTCCTCACATATATAGAGGTGCCTGACACCTCCCCTGCAATCTCCCTCCATGCATTATGTACTGCCTGTCTGCCAGGTCTCCCCACGTCAGGAAACAGTATTCTTCTGTCCTCCACATCGTCCATCAGTGTCTCCAGCTCCATATCAGTGAACCTATTGGCTTTCCTTGCACCTCTTACACCAGCCATCCTTTCAAACTCCTTCCCCCCTCAGGGCCTTGCTGCAAACCCTGGTCTTTTGAACAGCTGGCTCATTAGAAACCCTTACCTGCATGCTGAATTTCTCAGTGGTGATAACGCTCAAGTTAAGACAGGCATACTGCTGAAAAATCCAATTTGGAACGGTTCATTTGCGCTGGAACCCATTTGTTCATTTTTGGAGCTGAATATGGGGAGACTCAACCACCCAAAATTTTTGATACTAATGGCCACAAAAAGGTGGGGGGAAGCTCCAGCTTTCCAGTGGTACTGAATTTCAGGCCCTTGGTATCTACACATCTACAAAAAGTTCACAGCTTGTAGACCATTCAGAGTTCATGCTCGAGGAGATCCACACCACCTCATTTTGAGCATCATGTTCTGGAGATGCAGCTTAGCTACCTCTTCCAGTATGCTGTCAGTGGAGATTATGTAGAAGGAGTACTTGGACAGGTAACCATGTACCCAGAACTCCATTTGGGCAAAGTGGGCATCATGGTTCAGGCTTTCATGACCATTTTTTTCACAGAAAGGATCTGGAATAAAAGAGATACATTTAAATATTGTTTTTTTGTGCATTAATGCAAGTTACTTTAAAGAAAAGACAAAAGGTGATTAAAATGCTAATATGCCAAGCATTGAAGCTTTTTCCTCAAAGACTGAAAACAATAAGCAATTTATTAGGCTATGTCAGTAATCAGTCCATTGTGTTGGGAGGTCCCTGGTCCCAGGCACACAGCAGGTATTTTATGCCATAGGTTCTTCCCTATGATTGTGAATACAGATATAAAAATAGTGACAGAAACACAACTGCCTGTCAGCTTTTTAACTAGAAAACTGTTTTTTGCGCTGACCTAGACATTTAGGATGCAGATGGGTAGATTGAAATTAATTAAGTTAAGCAAGACTGATGTTGGAAAGCCTGTATGTTATTTTATTTTGTATTATTACACAAAGATAGGTTGCACTGATTAAACCACTTGAGTCCAATTCTAACTGTTGAACATAAGAACATAAGAAATAGGAGCAGGAGTCGGCCATACGGCCCCTCGAGCCTGCTCCGCCATTTAATCCGATCATGGCTGATCTGATCATGGACTCAGGTCCACTTCCCTGCCCGCTCTCCAGAACCCCTTATTCCCTTATCGTTTAAGATACTGTCTATTTTTGTCTTAAATTTATTTAATGTCCCAGCTTCTACAGCTCTCTGAGGCAGCAAATTCCACAGATCCACAACCCTCTGAGAGAAGAAATTTCTCCTCATTTCTGTTTTAAATGGGCGACCCCTTATTCTAAGATTTTGCCCTCTAGTTCTAGTCTCCCCTATCAGTGGAAACATCCTCTCTGAATCCACCCTGTCAAGCTCTCTCATAATCTTATACGTTTCGATAAGATCACCTCTCATTCTTCTGAATTCCAATGAGTAGAGGCCCAACCTACTCAACCTTTCCTCATAAGTCAACCCCCTCAACTCAGGAATCAACCTTGTGAACCTTTTCTGAACTGCCTCCAAAGCAAGTATATCCTTTCGTAAATATGAAAACCAAAACTGCACGCAGTATTCCAGGTGTGGCCTCACCAATACCCTTTACAACTGTTGCAAGACTTCCCTGCTTTTATACTCCATTCCCTTTGCAATAAAGGCCAAGATTCCATTGGCCTTCCTGATCACTTGCTGTACCTGCATACTAACCTTTTGTGTTTCATGCACAAGTACGCCCAGGTCCCGCTGTACTGCAGCACTTTGCAATCTTTCTCCATTTAAATAATAACTTGCTCTTTGATTTTTCCTGCCAATGTGCATGACCTCACACTTTCCAACATTATACTCCATTTGCCAAATTTTTGCCCACTTACTTAGCCTGTCTATGTCCTTTTGCAGATTTTTTTGTGTCCTCCTCACACATTGCTTTTCCTCCCATCTTTGTATCGTCAGCAAACTTGGCTACATTATACTCGGTCCCTTCTTCCAAGTCGTTAATATAGATTGTAAATAGTTGGGGTCCCAGCACTGATCCCTGCGGCACCCCACTGATTACTGATTGTCAACCCGAGAATGAACCATTTATCCCAACTTTCTGTTTTCTGTTAGTTAGCCAATCCTCTATCAATGCTAATATATTATCCCCAGCCCCGTGAACTTTTATCTTGTGCAGTAACCTTTTATGTGGCACCTTGTCAAATGCCTTCTGGAAGTCCAAATACACCACACCCACTGGTTCCCCTTTATCCACCCTGTTCATTACATCCTCAAAGAATTCCAGCAAATTTGTCAAACTTCCCCTTCATAAATCAATGCTGACTCTGCCTGACTGAATTATGTTTTTCCAAATGTCCTGCTATTGCTTCTTTAATAATGGCCTCTAACATTCTCTCAACCACAGATGTTAGGCTAACTGGTCTATAGTTTCCTGCTTTTTGTCTGCCTCCTTTTTTAAATAGGGGCATTATATTTGCAGTTATCCAATCTGCTGGGACCTCTCCAAAATCCAGGCAATTTTGGTAAATTACAACCAATGCATCCACTATCCCTGTCACTACTTTTCTTAAGACCCTCGGATGCAAGCCATCAGGTCCAGGGGATTTAGTTGGCTTTAGTCCCATTATCTTACTGAGTACCTCCTCCTTAGTGATTATGATTGTGTTAAGTTCCTCCTCCTCCCCTATAGCCCCTTGACACTCCACTGTTGGGATATTTTTAGTGTCCTCTACCATAAAGACTGATACAAAATATTTGTTCAGAGTTTTTGCCATCTCCATGTTCCCCATCACTAATTCCCTGGTCTCGTCCTCTAAGGAACTAACATTTACTCTAGTCACTCTTTTCCTTTTTATATACCTATAGAAACTCTTGTTGCTCTGTAAATGTTCTGTTCTGCCCTCAACTTTTCTTAATCCAGCTTAAAAAAGATTGTCGAGGCGCACATGCGAGAGACACAATATCCAGTTCAAATCAGCCCTGGGTTATGCTATTGTATAGTTTATATTGAGCTGTACCCCAAATAGAAAATGCTCAGACGCTTATGAGAGGGTTAGGGTAATCGTGGCTCTGAAAAGGACCAGGCAAATATCTTCAGTCAATGTTATGGGGGCTTGTGGTTGTTGCCCCTCTTCTGCCTCTATCAATGAGTTTTAAAAAAAGAGTTACAAAATTTGGCAATGATTTCTGAAGCTGGAAAGCCATTTTTGAATTCAAAAGGCCAAAGACCTTTCTTGATAAGAGCATCCTGTCCCTTTAAGACAGGCAACAGCTAAACTGCAGCTCTGGAAGCCATAGTACCTGTTTAGTTTTTTTGGCGGGTAGGGGAAGCAGTTTAGTGTTGAACTACACTCTGTGCTTTAGTAGGAAATCTGATCTGTGTGACATTTATTTCCACCTCATTTACATTCCTGCTCGCTCTTAAGGTGCAGTCATGTGCAACCACCTGAAAAGCCATACAGGAAATTCAGCTACAGTGCTACTCAGAAATGGAATAGAAGAAAAAACCCATTTTTTCCTGTGCATAGCATCCATTTTTCAGGTGGTATTTGATTGCTAAATCCAGGAAAACCTGCCCTACAACATCTAATGTTTTAGAAGATTATTCTCAAATCAACCCAGGCCACTTGAATAAAAATGTGTCATGATTTAATAGAGAATTGAAAGCACAAATGACCTCTGCCCCTTTAGGGTAGCCATTAAATTGTGTTTCCTGATGGTATGAACCATCTCTTCTCATATCACCATGCAGCAACTACCGATCAATCTTTTAATAAAAGTCCTATAAAGTTACCATAACTACCATTTTCTTGTTATCCTTAATGGTCAACTGGAATTTTTTTGTGTTTTTTTTGAGCAAACCATGGCTCAGAATCATTGGCCTAAAACCTCAGGGAGCAGTAAATGAGATGACAGTCACAACAAAGCTATAGTTAAGTAATTTAAGCTATTCTGTAACATTCACATCCGTTTGGCTAAGAGAGTAAATAATGAGGTGATTACTAAGTTCAGAATTTGGGTGTCAGGAACAAGATATTCCTGAACCAAAGCCATACCAAATGAATGTGCTTAGCAAGGATACATCAATTATCAATACTTTAGTAGCTACTACATTCTCTTGACTTGTGACACGGATTTTTTTTTAAGTTTGGCCATTTGCTTTCAGCAATATCTTTTCAGCCTTAGTGTTTTTGTACATCCATTTTCATGAAATGAATTTCAAATGTGTTTGCATTATCTTCTGATGTTTGGCAATGCCCAAGGTGGGAAGATTTGAGTTTCGTGATTCAAAATATCTTTGGCATGATTATATACTGTAAGTAATCTGCATCATAACAACAACAACTTGTATTTATATAGCACCTTTAATATAGTGAAACGTCCCAAGGTGCTTTAATAGAAGTATTATGCGATAATAATTTGACAAACACAATCAGTTACCTTCTCTAAAATTACCCCAACCTCGCAATCCACCAAAAACTTTTGTTTGCTCTGAAGCATTGAGCCTCTTTTGCGCAATTCTGAGTTGGCAGTTTCTCTTTGTCACTTGTTGCCTCATGAAAAGAATCCCTGGCCAATATTATAACTCCTTCCCTATAGGAACAGGAGTAGGCCCTCGAGCCTGTACCGCCATTCAATTAGATCATAGCTGATCTGTACCTCAACACCATTTACCTGCCTCTGTTCCATATTCCTTGACACCCTTACCTAAATTGTTTTTTTATCGATCTCAGTCTTGAAAGCTTCAAATGATCCAGCATCTACAACTTCTGGGGGAAGCGAGTTCCAGATTTCCATTGCCCTTTGTGTGAAAAAGTGCTTCCTGATTTCACTCCTAACTGGCCTAGCTCTAATGCTAATCTTCTTCTGGATTCTCCCACCAAAGGAATTAGTTTCTCTGGACTAAATTTAAATCTGCAGGAGTTTGTGGATTTGGGTGCGGGTCGGCGGGGGTGGGGGCGGGGGGGGTGTCAAAGCCGATGAAATTGACAGCGTGTCGGGAAGCCAACTGCGACCGGCTTACTTTCACATTTCACTGCAGTGCATTCGGCTGCGTGCGAGTAGACCCCTCGGGACAGGCGCGTTGTCAATTTCAATATCTTAATCACTCAATTAGAGTGATATTGACATGGGATTTCTACTTTAAATTTGGGTCCATGGGTTTCCCGGGCTTCCTGGAGCTTGCCGGTGAAAGCAAGGCAAGAACACAGCGGCAATTGAGGGGGCTGATACAATCTGAGGGAAATATTTCCATAAGTACTCAGTATGCTCAGCTGCTTTCTTACCTGGCAGTGGGAAATGGTTTGTTCACAGTACTTGTGCTGAGAGGTTACTTTACACACTCTGTATGTTCCTAAAACACTTTGGAGGTGCCATCTACACTTTGGAGGTTTGGAGGTCCAATCTGCACTTTGGAGCTCTGACCTATCAGATCAGCATGAGTGTCACTTACACAACCTTATATTGGGCTTCAGATGAGGACCAGCAACAGCACCAGCAGCAGCAGCAATTACAGCAGTATAGTATTAGGCAGTCCCTCGCATCGAGGATGACTTGCTTCCACACCAAGAAGGGATGAGTTCACAGGTGTTTCAATTATTGACCTGATATTCCAGGTCCAGAACTACATGTTGAATGGTGGAAGATGCCTGTGCGTGGATTCTTTTAACATGGGGTGGCTGTTGCACACCAGCCATCACACAAGCTTGACGGAGCTAGGTCTTGATCCAGTGGCAGACGGCTGGAGACCAAGCCCTCCATAGGCCGCAGTGTAGGTTGGCCCGTGCTACACCTGGGCCCGCACCTCTTCTGCAGGCTGCTGCTCATAGAGCTGTGCTCCACAGGAGAGAGGGGAGCAGCAGAGAAATGCAGCTTACAGGAGGCCGTACCCGGCACTCAGGGTCTACAGACAGAGAATAAGCTTCCTCGACATGTCTGACCACCAGTGTCTCAGGACGCTCAAGGTGTTGCAGCAGGTGGTGGCAGACATTCGCAGGGTGATGGAATAAGACCTGCTGCCAGCTGGACCTGGTGGCTACGCTTTACCAGTGACTGTCAAAGTCACCACCGCCCTCAACTTTTTTGCCTCTGGATCCTTCCAGGGCTCTGCCAGCAACATTTGCTGGATCTCGCAGTCGCCGGCGCACAATTGCATAAGGCAGGTGACTAATGGCTTATTTGTGAGGGCCGCCAATTATGTCAACTTTGCCTGCGATGCCGCCAGTCAGAATGAGTGGGTGCTCGGGTTTGTGGCTTGGGACGGCTTCCCACAATGCAGGGAGTCATCGACTGCACACACGTGGCAATTCAGGCATCCAAAGATCAGCCAGGAGTGTTCGTCAACCACAAGGGCTGCCATGCCATCAATGTGAAGCTGCCGTGCGACCTCAAAAAGATCTTTATTCGGAAGTGTGCGCAAGATGCCCAGGCAGCTGCCTTGATGCTTTCGTCCTGCAGCGGTCCACCCTCCCAGATGTCTTTGCACCTGGAAGCAGAGTTACTGGCTGGCTACTCGGAGACAAAGAATACCCACTTAAAACGTGGCTGATGTAACACCTCTCAGAAACTTGAGAAATGAAGCCCAGGAGCGCTACAAATGAATGCCAAATGACCACCAGATGTGTCACTGAACAAGCCATCAGCATGCTGAAGATGGGCTTCAGGTGCCTAGACAGATCTGGAGGAGCCCTTCCGTGCGCATCAGCCAGCGTCTCCAGAACAGTCGTGGTGTGCTGCACTCTGCACAACATTGCGAAGCAGCAAGGTTTAGACTGGCAGGAGAAACAAGGTGCAGAGAACAGAGCTTCCTCGAATGATTCCGAGGAGGAGGAAGAGGAAGAAGATGAGGAGGTGGAAGATGATTTGGACAATGAAGCACCAGTTGCTCATATTGCTGCCCCACATGCCCTATTATTGCAAGAATCATTTAGGTGCCATCAGTGCACCCATCTAACTACCACATGCAAAGACCACTTTTGCTCTCCCCCCCCTCCCCCCACCCCACCCAATGTCACTAACACAAAGCAGTCCTGCAAACAACCAAGCATCCTTTCCACAGCCTTCCATTAGTCGCCGTTAATTCATGTCTTCCCATTCATCACCACACAACTGAAAAGGCCACTAGCCAGCAACCAAGAATGGGCAAGACGGAAACGTGGTGCAACTGAATAATATTTACGTGCTTCAAACAGACAACATAAACTTAACAATATAACAATGTGCAATACATCCATGCATTATGCAAATACAATTCTTTATTCTTCCTTTTCCTAGCGCTCCTTTGTGGTGCAATCCCTGTGCAGGGGCACGAGGCAACATATCAGGTACTGGTGGGGGTGGGGAAGGGGAGGTCAATGGGTGAGAAGTGGAAGTGCCGAATCTCCATTTCCTTGTCCCCTCTCACCATCATCCCTCTCATGGCCCACCCGCACTTCCCTATTAACAATGAGCTGTAGAACACCTTGCTGCAGATCAGAGGGGTGATAAATGGCCAAAGCTAGGGTATAATTTATCCTATTTAAGGTAGCATCCAAAGTGTGCAAGCTGCTGTTGAAGGCTTGCACTTGTGTGATTGCCGTGTTTGATGCTTCAGGCAGATAACCACACTTTCCATGGTCGAAGATATCATCGCAAAAGCCTGTGATGTCATGCCACTCATACTTGAGACAGACTCCTCCAATCTATCCGTAATGTGCTCAGTGTGGCTGGAATGCCTGCCAGTACATCACACATTCTCTGCTGCTGCTCCAGAAGTACTGTGCTCATCAACGACCCCCGAGATTCAGCATCTGCATCCAGCTCCGCATGGCTTGCAGAATCTTGTGCCCTCCAAAGCACCTATCAGGATGTAGGGCAATGTGCTCTCACCTTTCCTTCTCTGCTTAGATCATTGTAGTGCTTCCTGCATTGGATCCAGGAGGGTGGCACCACCCTTCTGCTGATTTCCTGGGCAACCTCCAACCATGCAATCTTTGTGGCACCTGCGGGATTCTTCCTTCCGTCACTAGGGAAGAATATCTTGCTGAACATCCTTACAGCCCACAGCAGCATATCCAGGAAGGTATCGCTGAAGCGGGTGCAGTCTTTTCCCGCCTTGCCTCTATTGCACTAGTGCTTTGTCTCTCCATGACAGTCCCAATTGCTTCAACTTGCATGTTTAGAATGCACCTTTAAATACTGGAAGGGAAATCGCATCATGCGGGTCATCATCACTGACGCTAATTGGATGGGAAACCCAGAAGTAAAATGACAATGATGTGGCTGAGTTTAAAAAAAACACTGACAGATGCGCTGCACTTACGTCCGGGTTTCCCACTTGCTATCGGGACCCCCGGTCCCAGCACATCTCCGAATTCAAATCCAGCCCTCCGTGTCTGAAAGAAAGACTTGCATTTGTATAGCGCCTTTCACGAACTCAGGACATCCCAAAGTGCTTTACAGTCAATGAAATACTTTTGAAGTGTTGTCACTGTTGTAATATAGGAAATGTGCCAGCCAATTTGTGCATAACAAGCTCCCAAAAACAACAACGTGACAATGACCAGATAACTTGTTTTTTGCTCTGTTGATTGAGGAATAAATATTGGCCAGGACACTGGGGATAACACCTCTGCCCTTTTCAAAATAGTGCCATGAAATCTTTTACGTCCACCTGGGAGAGCAGACAGGGCCTCGGTTTAACGTCTTATCCGAAAAACAGCACTCTCTCAGTACTGCACTGGAATGTCAGCCTAGATTTTTATGCTCAGATCTCTGGAGTGGGACTTGAACCCACAACCTTCTATCTCAGAGATGAGCGTGCTGCCCACTGAGCCACAACTGAAACCAATCGACCCAACCAAATCCTTTAATCATTTTAAACACCTTGGGGCCGAAATTGTTCCTTTCTATAAGAGCCATGACCGCCTCAAAGCAGTGATCACGGGTCAGTAAGCACTCACCGCTCGGTCGGCGCGGAGGGGCCGCCATTTTGAAAATTGCCCCCGTGGATTTTCCCAGCTGAAAGCGTCTCCGTTCCACCTGTTGTTGCCACCCTGTCGATCTATTAACGACCAGCGGCAACTCCCTTTCTGCCCCGCGTGGGAAATTGCCCCGCGGGAGTGGATCAGCTGCTGGTCGGTGCCACTGAGAGCTTTTCCCGGCGGGAAGCTACTTGTGGCTAGACAGCGCATCTGCCCTTAAAGGAGCGGGTGCACTGCTGCGGCCGCTAATTTATTTTAATTGTCGGCCAACTGCCAGCTCGGTCCGACAATGGCGGCCATGGGACCGGCCGGGCCGGCAACAGGCAGCCCGGTACCTGCTCTTGGGTACCGGGCCGTTGGCCTGGCCGTAACCCTCCCTGGTGGCCCAGTGTTTGCCACTAAAGTGGCTGCAGAGTTCACAGCTGCCTTCCCCTTTAACTGAAGGGGAGGGACATTGTGATGCGTCAGCACAATGCAGCCCGTCCGTGTCGCGCTGATGTCATCAGCACGGCACTGATGACTTGGATCGACGGCCGCCCCACCGATGACACCACATCTGCCTCACTCCAAAAAAAAGCCAAAGAGCTGAATTTCTCCGGATGTCCGCCCCATGCATTGGGGCAGATGAAGCACTTAAAATTTGGTAGGTGCGCCCTGTTTTTGGCGGAGGGCAATTTTGGCCCCCTGGAATAGAACATCCCTCAACCTTCGAAAGTGAATACAAGACAAGTTTATAAGAACATAAGAAATAGGAGCAGGAATAGGCCATTTGGCCCCTCGAGCCTGCTCCGTCATTCAATAAGATCATGGCTGATCTGATCATGGACTCAGCTCCACTTCCCTGCCCGCTCCCCATAACCTTTGATTTTCTTATCGCTCAAAAATCTGTCTATCTCCGCCTTAAATATATTCAATGACCCAGCCTCCACAGCTCTCTGGGGCAGAGAACTCCATATATTTGCAACCTTCTGAGAGAAGAAATGCCTCCTCATCTCAGTTTCAAATGGGCGGCCCCTTATTCTGAGTATGGGCCTAAATTTCCCCATGAGTTACACCGTTTTTTTTGGTGTAACTTGATTTTTCTGGTGTATCTTTTTAGTTGCAAATATGGCCATTTGCGCCAGTGTAAGTGAGTTAGTTAGGTTTTTTGTTAGGCCAGTTTTTTTTTTTCAAAAGGGGACGTTCCCAGCCACTTACACCATTTATGCCAATTTGGCCAGAAAAAAGTTGTACTAAACTAACTTAGGGCAGCGTATGTGTCCACTTTTGTCCGCACAGAAAGACCTTACTTACAGTTAAGGAATCGGCACAAGGAACTACATTTAAAGCACCACCAAGTACCAAACAAAGCACAAAAAGTAATAAGCAATTAATTAACAAATAAAATATAAGGAACCCTGCCCCTAAAGCATCAAGACCAAAGTAATAAGCAATCAATAAATAACAAATAAAAAATAGAAGTCCTATCTTAGGGAACGCAGTGGGCCGCCGATGAGAGAGCCCATTCGACCAGGGCTAGGAGTGGGGGGAGGTGGGGTGGTGAGAGGGAGAGGGGGGGGTTGAGAGGGTGTGGGGGGGAGGGGGGGAGAGAGGAGAGTGGGGGGAGAAAGGAGTGGGGGAGAGAGAGGAGAGGAGAGGCAGGGGAGAGGAGAGGGGGGGAATTGGTGGGGCTCCCCTCATTATCCTTATAATTTCAATAAGATCACCTCTCATTCTTCTGAACTCCAATGTGTATAGGCCCAACCTACTCAACCTATCCTCATAAGTCAACCACCTCATCTCCGGAATCAACTTCGTGAACTTTCTCTGAACAGCCTCCAAAGCAAGTATATCCTTCCTTAAATACGGAGACCAAAACTGTATGCAGTACTCCAGGTGTGGCCTCATCAATACCCTGTATAGTGTAGCAGGAATTCTCTGCTTTTATACTTTATCCCCCTTGCAATAAAGGTCGACATCCCATTTGTCTTCCTGATTACTTGCTGTACCTGCATACTAACTTTTTGTATTGCATGCACAAAGACCCCCAGGTCTCTCTGTCCTGTAGCACTTTGCAATTTTTCTCCATTTAAATTATAATTTGCTTTTCTATTATTTCTGCCACCTCTCCACATAATTTAACCCTTTAAGTTGGGCCATGCTTCTTTCTTGACCTAACTGGCTAACTATATGTCATTGATGAGAAGCTCAGTTGTCTACTATAGGAGGAGAATTTACCAGGAAATAGTATGCACTGGACTACCACAGAAGATTGGGAAATAATGTGCACTGGAACATCACAGGAGATTGGGAAATCCTGCTGCTGCTGTGGCTGATAGAAAAGCAGAGAACTGAAAAGCAATTTATTCTACAAGGGAAAGAAACACAGGAGAGGGGCATTCTGCAGTTAGGTGACAAGGGTAATTTCTTCAAACGACAAGTCAAGATTTCTGACTTTGGAAAATGCGGAAAAGAGGTTTGAGAGGAATAAAAGAGAGAGATGATCTTGAAATTGTGAAGAATATGTGAATTTTATGCATGGAGTAGGCATGAGAAAAAAAAGAGCTGTCTGAGTGGGAACAATGGGATTAATTTTAACTGAACCCACCCAATGGTTTTACACTCCGTCTCATTTCACTCTTCATTGAAGTCAGTGGAGAGTAATATTGGGCGGGGTGCAGAGCTGGCATCCATCCGATCCTGTGGGTTTCCCATCAGTCAGATTAGGTTAAAATGACCCCAAATTAGTTTTAAAAATGGGGGATGACAACAACCTGCATTGATATAGTGCCTGTAATGTAGGAAAATGTTCCCAGGCACTTCACATAGTCAAAGAAAATGGTCACTAAACCCAAGGAGATGGTATTAGGAGGGTTGACCTAAAAGTCAAAAGGTAAGTATTCAGGAAGGTCTTAACAGAGGAGGAGGAGGTGAAGGGATTGTAAAGGCATGGTCACCAATAGTGGGGAGAAGGAAGGGAAATGCACAAGAATGTGGAGGGCGGGGGATTTTAGCACCGGAGGAAGTGACAGAGATAGGGCAGGGCAAGGCCAGGGACAGATTTAAACATGAGACTGAGAATTTTAAATTTGAGGTACTGGGAGACCGGAAGTCGATATAGGTCAGCAAGGACAGGAGTGATGCACGAGTGCAATTGATTGGGTGTGGGATACGGGTAGCTGAGTTTTAGATGAGCTGAAGTGTAGAGAGAGTGGAGGATAGGAAGCCGGAAAGCATTGGAAGGTGGGGACGTAGAGATGAATGAGGGTTTTAGACATAGCTGAGCAGAGGTGGGACTGCGGAGGCAGGTAATATTACCGAGTCTTTGTGATGGAGAGGATATTGGGTCAGAAGTTCAGCTTGGCAGCGAATATGATGCGGAGGTGGTGTACAGGCTTGTTCAGCTTGAGATTAGCATTAAGGAGGGGGTTGGAGTCAATGGCAAGGACCGAAGACAATGACTCCCTACCAATTTCTCTCCTTAGGCCCCTTCTCCTCTCTGGTGTACGATTCCTTTAATAGGCGCACTCCCTTATCTTACCCAAGTGGCTATTCTTCAAGTACAAGCCGAGATAGTGAGTGCTGGCAGGCTATTCAAATTCTCGGAAAATTACTGACAAGCCTAATATTGTTTCATACTTCCAGTAGGAATCAATGGATAGCAATCAGGAACACCAGAGACAATTGCACCATTCCGAACACTGCCCTGACTGAGGTTAATTTTTCCAGCACAGGAACAGCAATCAAACCAGACTTTCAGGACCCATATGGTTTAGTTTTTCACTGTCTTAAGACTAAAGTATCAGAGGAACTTAGCTGCAAACTTATAAATACATAAAATACAAAGCAGTCCTTGACAAAGTTGTCAGCGTCTCATTTGTAGCAAAAGTACACTCAGCAGATGATAACTCAAATCAGGAGCTGCTGAGGAGCAGCTTCAATTTGACCAGACTACATTTACTTTCAGTGCCCAGATTAGTGATCATACGCTTCAGCTGGAAAATAAAATTAACTCACTTATCCATTGCCCACATATCTGTTTGATGCTGTACAAACACAAAATATTTCACATACTGCATCTTAGTATAAACTTCGACTCAGTTCTTACTCAATGTACTTTACACCTACAGAATAATGTCTACAATTTACAATGTTTGTCTTCTTACATGTGTTCTGTCACTGACGTGAAACACCTGCATAATACACGGGTGCATATTCATTCATTAGTCTTAATCTGTCACAGTGAGTGGTTGATGTTTTAAAATGATGTCTCTAGGTAGCTTACTGGTTCTGATGTTAGTGAATTGGTTCTGATGTTAGTGATGGCAAGAAACAACATAACTCCAGATTCCTCCGAGCTGTGACATCGAAATATTTGATTCTTAGTAGAGACTTGAGCAGGATGAGTTAGATCTAGCAAGATAGCACAAAGTGAAACATAGACCTAATCTAATAATATACTAAAGCATCCCTGGATTCTCTAACTCCAGGCAGCAGCATCAAATGAGTGGGTGGTACCTCAACAAATGCATTCCATCATGGTAGTGTTGACTGCTGATGATAAAATGTTATATACTCCAGCAGATAATGAGTTGTGCAGGCATAACCCAGCTCTTAAGATTTTCAGGGCAAGAGTACGAGATAGAAAAACAAGGGCTGAACTAATAAAAGGGGAGGGTGAACTAGTAACAATATAAAATGTGGAGACAAATGAGTCGTCTAAGAAACTAAAAAGAGAACAAAACAACAGGTTGGGGAAGAATAAGTAGAACAGATTTCAAAATGAAATCATAGGCCATTATAGACAGTCCCTTGAAATGAGGATGACTTGCTTCCACGCCAAAAAAGGATGAGTTCACAGGTGTTTCAATGAAGGCCTAATATTCCAGATCCAGAGCTACATCCTGAAGGGTGGAAGATGCCTGTATATGGATGTTTTTAACGTGTGGTGACCGTTGCACATCAGCCACTACATGGGCTTGACAGAGCTAAGCCTTTGTCCAGTGGCAAGGATTAATCAAGACGACTGGAGACCTGCTCTGCTGCACGGACCTGGTGCATGCACACATCGCAGTGTGGGCTGGTCTGTGCAATAAACTGCCTTTGTAAGAAATTTTATTCAAATACAAAGAATTTATGCAGGAAGGATTGTCTGCAGATAACCACACCGCGAGTGAAGTGACTGGTGCAGAAATTGGAATTCTTTTAAAATAGATTTGGAGGGGAAAGGTGCTAATACTCAGTTAAGCACAGCTAAGCAAATGATTATTGGTGATCAAGTGGTAAAGATAAATAATGTTCAGAGTAAAGATGTGAATAACAAAAAAAGGTCAAATAGGGATAAGAAAGTGTTGAAGGATAAGCTTAAAATCTTTTAAACTAATGCAAGGAGCATTAAGAATAAACTTGGGGAATTAAACGTCTGCACAGCTAGTGAAAATATTGACATTATTGGCATCACAGAAACTTGGCAGTGTACCTTCTCAGAACGAGAGATGAAACTAAAAAGGTACAGAAAGTTTCACAAATTATAACCCTAATAAGTTAGAGAAAGGCACTATATAACAGTGGAAGGGGAGATGGCAGACTAATATGCACAGAAAATAAATTATAAAGACAACTGCAATAATTCTCAACTGTGATTGATTGGCAGCGCAAGGTTAGCAGACAGATAGCAAGTTGCTCAGGAAAAGTAGAGAAGTTGCAAGGGGTTATAGTAAGAGTCAGTGGAAAATATCAGTGTCCTAGAGCTAAACCAAGTAGACAAGGGACAATCAGAAAGGAGTGAAAATACAATTTCATTAGAGATCATTCAATAACCACTTCTTAACATAACTTATGGTTGGTAGATTTAATATTAAATAGTGCACCAGATTAGTAACCTGGAAGTGGGGGAACACTTGGGATCCAGTGATTATTTACAGTTAGATTTGATATTGCTTTGAAGACTTTGGTTGAAAACTAAGATTGAAATAATATAGATGTGCAAGACTTAGAGAGAGATAGAGCGAGATCGAGGGAGAACATGTGAGAAGCACACAAGGAAAGCACAACAGAACTGGAATTGGACATGCAATTGTTTAACAGAAAAATTGTCTTTTTAAAACTGCAGAAAACAGAATTTCATAACAATGCAGTTAAATGTTTATTTATATTGCACAGTGCAATTTCAACACAATTACTAGAAGTAATTAGTGTACATCACTGGGATAATAATTGAATGCAAGAGCACTCAAAATCCTGCTAAGAATGCCCTATTCGGCCAGCGCCTCGCTACCAACCTGATGACTCCCAGTGACGCAGAGATGCAGAGTGCCCACAGTGCCTGGTCTGCCCTCAAGGCTTCCATAATTAGCACCTGCAAAGAGACGCTTGGTCACTCAACCAGGAAACACCAAGACTGGTTCGACGGGAATGACCAGGAGATTCAGGAGCTAATATGCCGCAAGCGCAAGGCATTCTTGGACTGGAAACAGCAACACAACTCGAGGGCAAGGAAGCAGCTCTACAGGCATCTGAAGGCCAAGGTCCAACAGAAAACCCGTGACCTAAAGAACAGATGGTGGATGGAGAAAGCTCGAGAAATCTAGCAGCTAGCTGACAACCATGAAGTGCGAGGATTCTTCAGCGCAATCAAGATGATCTACGGTCCAAAACCACTACTGGCCAAGAACGGAGAAGTGCTCATCACGTACAGAGAGGCAGTCAGTGCTCGCTGGAAGCAGCACTTCAAGGATCTCCTTAACCGAGACTCTGTCTCCGACGTGAGTGTCCTCGACTCCATCCCACAGCATGCCACCCGCCACCATCTCAGCACAACCCCAGCCTGGCACGAGGTTGAAAAGGCCATCCGACAAGTTAAGAACAACAAGTCATCACGAGCAGATGGAATTCCCGCCGAAACACTAAAACATGGCGGAGAAGCACTACTGGCACGGATCCATGACCTCATCTCCCTTATCTGGAAGGAGGAAATCATGCCAGGAGATCTCAGAGATGCTGTAATCGTGACCATCTTCAAGAAAGGTGACAAAAACAATTGTGGTAACTATAGAGGAATCTCCCTGCTGTCAACTAGCAGAAAAGTCAATGCAAGAATCCTCCTCAATCGTCTTCTCCCTGTGGTTGAAGAGCTCCTCCCAGAGTTGCAATATGGATTCCGCCCACTAAGGGGCACAATGTATATGACCTTCACCACACAGCAGATACAAGAAAAATGCAGGGAACAGCACCAACCCTTGTACATGGCCTTCTTTGACCTCACCGTGTCAACCGTGCCAGATTCGGCTGCCCTCAAAGGTTTGTCACCATCCTCCGCCTGCTCCATGACAACATGCAAGCCATGATCCTGACAAACGGATCCATCACAGACCCAATCCACATTCAAATCAGGGTCATGCAAGGCTATGTCATTGCACCAACGCTCTTCTCGATCTTCCTTGCTGCAATGCTCCATCTCACCCTCAGCAAGCTCCCCGCTGGAGTAGAGCTAAATTACAGGACAAACGGGAATCTGTTCAACTTCCGCTGCCTCCAGGCCAGATCCAAGGTCGTCCCATCCTCCGTCATCGAATTACAGTATGCAGACGACGCTTGTGTCTGCGCACACTCGGAGGCCGAACTCTAAGCCATCATCAACACCTTCACCGAGGCATACGAGAATATGGGCCTTACACTATACATCCGTAAGACAAAGGTCCTATACCAATCTGCCCCGCCACACACCAATCTCCCCCGGTTATCAAAATCCACAACGAGGCCTTGGACAACATGGACCATTTTCCATACCTCGGGAGCCTACTGTCAGCAAGGGCAGACATCGATTTCAGTGTGCCAGTGCAGTCTTCGGTCAGCTGAGGAAGAGAATGTTTAAAGACCAGGACCTCAAACCCAGCACCACGCTCATGGTCTACAGAGCAGTAGTGATACCCGCTCTCCTATATGGCTCAGAGACATGGACTATGTACAGCAGGCACCAATGCTGCCTCCACAAGATCCTGCAAATCCACTGGCAGGATAGGCGCACCAATGTCAGTGTTCTCGCTCAAGCCAACATCCCAGCATTGAAGCACTGACCACGCTCCATCAGCTCAGCTGGATGGGCCACATTGTCCGCATGCCTGACATGAGAATTCCAAAGTAAACACTCTACTCAGAGCTCCGACGCGGCAGCCAGGCCCCAGGTGGGCAGAAGAAATGCTTCAAGGGCACTCTCATAGTCTCCTTGAAAAAATGTAAATCCCCACCGACACCTGGGAATCCCTGGCCCAGGACCGCTCAAAGTGAAGGAAAGCATCTGGGAAGGCGCTGAGCACCTTGAGTCTCTTCACTGAGAGCAAGTTGAAGCCAAGCGCAGACAGCGGAAGGAGCACGCGGCAACCCAAGCCCCCTACCCACCCTTTCCTTCAACCATTATCTGCCCCACCTGTGACAGAGACTGTAGATCCCACATTGGACTGTTCAGTCACCTGAGAACTCATTTTTAGTGTGGAAGCAAGTCATCCTCGACTCCGAGGGACTGCCTATAATGATGATGATGAATTGATGGCATAATCTAATTAAGAAAGCCCTATCTGGTAGTGCTGGTAGTCCGTGGGAGGACAGATGCACCAATATTAGCGTCCTCGACCAGGCCAACATCCCTAGCATTGAAGCACTGACCACACTTGATCAGCTCTGCTGGGCAGGCCACATCGTTCGCATGCCAGACACGAGACTCCCAAAGCAAGCGCTTACTCAGAACTCCTTCACGGCAAACGAGCCAAAGGTGGGCAGAGGAAACGTTACAGGGACACCCCGAAAGCCTTCCTGAAAAAGTGCAACATCCCCACTGACACCTGAGAGTTCCTGGACAAAGATCGCTCTAAGTGGAGAAACTGCATCCGGGAGGGCGATGAGCATCTCGAGTCTCATCGCCGAGAGCATGCAGAAATCAAGCGCAGGCAGCGGAAAGAGCATGCAGCAAACCTGTCCGACCCACCCCTTCCCTCGACGACTATCTGTCCCACTTGTGACAAGGACTGTGGTTCTTGTATTGGACTGTTCAGCCACCTAAGGACTCATTTTTAAGAGTGGAAGCAAGTCTTCCTTGATTCCGAGGGACTGCCTATGATGGTGATCTGCAGACCATTGTGTATACATTATGAGACTTATTGTCACTATTTAAATAAAGCACCTCTGTCTTGTAGGTTGGCTTCTTGAAGCAGAGACTGTAGGAGGGATTTTAACTCTCCGCATGATGGAAACTGGCCAAAAGAATTAAAATCCAAGTGGTACACTTACTACTCTTTTCTTGGCAATATGGCCATTTTAACTGTTTTCCTGGGTGGTTGAGATACCCTTCTGACTCAGACCAGAGCCTAATTAATAAGTGTAAATCAGGGTCCTATGATGTCATTAGGACCCCAATGCAATTTTAACAACTGACTGAACAGTGCAATTACTGTGGAAACTCTGCTCAGTAAAATCTGGTGGACACTCAGCAGAGGGCCTATCAGCTAAGTTCAAATTTAACTTTGTGGGGCCAGGAGGATCAAGTACGCTTCTCTGGGGCCCACAAAGAACGTTTGGGATACTGCCGGCCAAGGCTACCCCCAACATGCGGAACCCTCCCGAATACCCGCCGCTCCCCCCCCCCCCCACCCCGCCCCCCAACTCTGCAACTTACTCAACTGCTCGCCTGGTGGCCTTTGTGCCGCCTGATCTTCATAGGCCCAAAGCCTGCAAGCTGCCTCCAGATGCCGATTTCAGATGGGCAGCTCAGGCTGGTGGAATGTTCATAAGGCCCGGCCATTAAAATGGACCTGTCCCCCCCCAGTGCAGCTCCTGAGCAGGTGGCCGGTGGGTCCTGTTGGCTTTACACCCTTGAGCACCTCAAGTCTCATCGCCGAGAGCATGCAGAAACCAAGCGCAGGCAGCGGAAAAAGCGTGCGGCAAACCTGTCCCACCCACCCTTTCCCTCAACGACTATCTGTCCCACCTGTGACAGGAACTGTGGCTCTCGTATTGGACTGTTCAGTCATCTAAGGACTCATTTTAAGAGTGGAAGCAAGTCTTCCTCGATTCCGAGGGACTGCCTATGATAATGATGATGACACCCTTGAATTAAAAGTTCCATTTGCATTTCAAAGGGTTTCAAGGTGATGAGTATCAGAATTGTCTGATCCAATGCCACAAGGAGCTTCACAGAGGCGTATTCAAAAAAGAAGAAGGAACTATTCGGTGGCTGGCCAAAAACTTAGTCAAAGAGGTAAGTTTTAAGGAGTGTCTTAAAGGAGGAGAAAGAAATGTAAGGGAAGGGTTTAGGGAGGGAATTCCAGAGTGTGGCAATCCTACATAACATTAGCAGATAGCCCTGACCATATTAAATGGGTTGGGACAGTTGTACAATAATCAATCACTTCAGAATACAACATACCCCACATGCCCTTCACCATTTATTTTCAGAAAGGAGAATATTCATTGCTGCCACTGAATCATAAGCTCCTGAGGTTTTTGCACCTGTTTCTCAGAATGAGACAGACGGAGAGCTGCCCAAACAATAAAAACATCTAATATGCAAATACCTTCTGAGTCAGATAGATCATATTTTATTATTTCCCACTGACAAAGGCATTATATCTATTTCTGCAATGTCTAAGAACGTGGAAAATAAATGACTCATTTTGTAATGGAATACAAGAATTCCGAGCCAACAGCACAACCTAGTTTATTCAACTAGTGCAATATTAATAGTTTCAAAGCTAATATTTCAAAGGTCTTCATTCATCAACTCCAACACTGTTGTTTGTCTCGAACAAAGTTAATCAAGCCATTCAGCAAAGCCTGGATGAGCTTTATACCACATGTTACAGTACAAGAACGAACAATTGCATTTCTCAGAAGCTGCAGTATCTATCTTGGCTACCCATTGAAGAAAATTTGAAAGTATTAAAACAAGATCTAGCACACTTTCTATTTCTTCACTAAATAGTCCAAGTTATTCAATGGGGCCGAAATTCAGGTACGCACCTGACATTTTACCTGGTTTTCCCGCTGGGATCCATGGGCGGCCTTCCGATTGATTTTTAGGACTTTGAAATGTTTTCATAGTGGGGGCGGGAGATCGACAGAAAGGCAGGCTGAGGGGTTGAATTTGGGTCGGGACCGGGACTTCGCCGCTGTCACTCAGCGGTGGAGCGGTGGTGACGTCACAGCACGTGTGCTTCACCACATTCTCTCCGTTAAAGGGGAGAGAATCTGTCATTTTTTGTCTTCAGCCACTGGGCCACCAGGGAGGGTTTCGGCCGGGCCAGTGGCTGCCCGTTGGTGGCTCGGCCAAACCCGTGGGCACTATCTTGCCGGCTGATTGAAAAGTCGGCCGGCAAAAATAAATACATGGTGGCCGCAGCAGTGGGCCCTCCCCTTGAAGGATGGCTGCACTGCCGGGTAGCACACACTCCGGTTAAGGTGCACCGACAGAAAAAGCTGGTGGGGGCACCACGCGGCGGGGAATTGATTTTTTGAGCTGAATTTCGCTCGGTGTCTTTCTCAGGTGAGGGAGAGCGGCGGTGCGCATTCTGATGACGCGCTTGTGGCAGTCATCAGCATCGGGGCAGAATCGGGTCCAGGCCGAAAAATCCCCGACCTGAATTTGGGTCGGGGCAGTCAGTTGACCACAAAGCGGCGGCCACTGGATTCCGCTGCATGGTCGCCGCAAACGGGCAGTAACGGGTCTTTCTGAGACCCTGAGTTTCAGCCCCAATGACTTTTAGCCTCTCCTTGGTTCCCAATAAATAGCAATTCCAAATTCTTGTTATATAATTAATTCTGGAGTGATAAAAGGCTATTCGTCCCATCAAGCTCACACGATCCTGAGCCCTTGTAAAATTATTCTACCATAGAGGCCTTCATTATCGTAAAATCTATTGCTGATAAAGAATCCAATGGGTAAAAGTGTACTTTATTAATATGTTTTTAAAGGAATTTTATTTGTGATCATGTATTTTATTAAAAGAAAACTGACCTAGATTTTCCAATTTCTCAGAAAATATAAACTATTTCAAGTGAGATCAACAGGATCTACTGTGTGATCAACAGTATGTACTGTGTGATCAACAGGATGTACTGTGTGATCAACAGGATCTACTGTGTGATCAACAGGATCTACTGTGTGATCAACAGGATGTACTGCAGCAACTCACCAAGATTGCTTCAACAATACCTTTCTCCCCTGTAACTTCTATCTAAAGTAAGAAAAAAGGTAGCATTGTCATGGGAACACCATTATTGTATATATTATTTAATTTTGTTTAACTATAATTAATCTTTATTATATTGATTTTACTGTTGTATACTCCTTATTGTATCATTTAGAATGCAATTTGGATTTCTTTTTTTTAGTTTTTTTGCCTGTGTCTATCTGCATGTGCATTTTGGCTGCCGCTTCAAACCCGAGACTTTTACCTCTGTTACACTTCCTTCTCCTGCTTTTTCTCACTTTACTTCCCTTGTCGATATCTAACATGTTGTAAGACTGTTGTGAAACGCCTTGGGATGTTTTACTATGTTAAAGGTGCTATATAAATAAAAGTTATATAATAATAACTCCACATTTCCCTCCACGTCACATACTATTCTGATTTGCGATGTGTATAAACAGTCCTTCATTATCGCTGGGTCAATATCCTGGAATTCATTATCTATCATCATCTTGGGAGCGGCATTACTACAAGATCTGTAGCGGTTCAAGGAAAAACCCTTCCAAGTGCAACTAAAGATGGGCAATAAATGCAGCTTTGCCTACATTCTGGAAACATTAAAAAAAAGCTGAGGAATATTAGTGCTGAGGAATGGCACTCTTCACATCTCAGGTAGCTATTGTCAACATCAAGCATTCTCAAGTCAGGTATAGCACGGCTAAACACAAATTGAAGCTCTCACTATTCTGCCCTTCAATCACAAACTCAGGAACAATTTTATTTTGATTTCCCACACCAGCCATCGCGTGGCATCACTGATTGAGACTGAACATCAGGAACCATTTTGGGCTGTGACTGCCAAAACTCAATTCATATAGGACCCTTACAACTAGGAGAGAGAGAGAGGAGACTTTTATTCTGTTTGCTCCACCAACTGCGCTCACACATCTTCATCAGTACTGTGCATTTTCCTCAACTAGAAGATCCGCTGTTTTGTCCAGGACTGTGACTGCCAGTGGGATTTGAGTACAGAGCACTTTTTTTGTTTGAGTAAATTGGAAGGGCATGGGTTCATGTTGTGAGTAGGAGGGAACGTTTTCAGTGGGTTTGGTGGCTGCAATGGGAAGCTGGGTACTAGGAGGTTGTCTGTAGACAGGTTTCTTGAGCTTTTTGAGCAACAACAGTGTTCAAAATAAGACTGGATCCATCCATGTATCTCCATTTCCGATATCTAATTGGTCCATGGTGAAGTATTCGTGTGGTTATCCTGGACCAATGCTTCTGCTCCTAACCCACTTCCAGTTTCCAGCCAGACCATTCCCACTCTGTTCCCTCTATTACAAGCTCTAAACTGTCCTTTGTCACTTAAACAGATTATCTGGTCATTACCTTGTTGCTGTTTGTGGGAGCTTGCTGTGCACAATCTGGCTGCCACGATTCCTACATTGCAACAGTGACTACACTTCAAAAGTACTTTGTCTGTTGTAAAGAGCTTTGGAGGTTGTGAAAGGTGCTATTGTAAGGCAAGTTCTTTCTTTTCTCTAAGTATTTCTGTTCCAACGCAAATTTGAGGATTTGGCTTGTATTAAGGGGAAAGTTGTGGAAACAAAAGGAAACCCCAGATTATTTCTGTGGCTATCAGAGCCCGAGTCTTCCTCCAGGTCAGAGAGAGAGCGAGGAACAGACAAACTGTGACAGGAAGCGAGGGACAAATTTCATTTTAATGCATGAGAAATTCATGAAATCATTTTGCCGTGTGCTCTTCTTCACTGCTGCCATTTTGTGTAAAAATATACGTTTTCCTCTGTTTATTTCTGAATGAAATACAGATGAAACTTTAGACAAGATAAATTCATCTTCGCATCCATTCACTGCTTGGCTGTACAAATTTATTTTGAATTTTAACATGTAACTATTTACCAAAAAAGCCCAAACATTACTATCCCGTAGGTAGGTACAGATCAATGTGCTTAGTTTACCCGTCAGTTGAATTGATTGTGTTGCATACTTTAGCTTTCATCAATATGTACAGGCATTTTGATAGAACACACAAAACGTCATCTTGGAAACAAAGGAAAAGCAACAGCGGATTGCAGCAACCATGGTTCCCTGAGCCTAATGTCGTTTGCTGCCTTGATGACAAACAAAAATAAATACCCACTGATAAACTGTGTTAATAATTGAGGATCAATCTCACCGCTTGCTGCTAAAGCACATTTGCTTTATCCGCACTATTTCTGTACTGATGTATATGCTTAGCAGCACATCAGAAACCATTACTTTAAAAATCTAGTTAACTCTGTTTAAATTTACAACTTCCCACCCCAAAAATGCTTACTTCTTTGCAAGACACCTGCATGAGATGGGAGTGAATGAAAGGAGGCACTCGCTGTCATTTGATTAGTTGCCTCTCCACTGTGAGATTGCAATTGATCTGCTTACAATGTGTTAGTCATTAAAGGGTCACAGTGTACGTTTAAATGGTGGGTACCTCAAAATTAAATTAGGTGTGAAAAGTAATTTCCTGTTAAGTGGTGAACTGAAACACCTGGGAAAAAACTTAAGTTACCATGAATAACAGACCTCCTGTTGAGTTATGTCATCATAATAAAAGCAGCTTTGTGTCTCATAATTCAATAAACATGTAAGCCTACTGAATTTCAGCCACTGCTCGTTGAGACTTTTCTTGTCCAAGTGCCGCAACATTATTTATCTTGTCTAAAGTTTCAGCTGTATTTCATTCAGAAATAAACAGAGGAAAAAGGTATATTTTTACACAAAATGGCAGCAGCGTAGAATAAGTTGTGTAGTCACAGGCTCAACCAACATAATGTACAAATACAGAATGCTTATGTCATTTTCACACCCTTCGCAACACAATTTATCCAAGGACCACCTAAGCAGTTTTTAGTGACCAACAAGATTCGATCACTTCTATGTACATTGTTTATGTTGTTGCTTTCTCTTGGTGTATGTTACACTGCAATGCAGCCTTAAAATACATACAGCCAATGTACAAACAATGCCAAAGCCATGTCTGTAATAATGAAGTTGAATGGCGAGATCAAAATGATCACACATAAAAAAATCATGGTGACAAATAAGCAGCAACCAAGGAAGGGAAAAAAGGCAAAAAAAGATGATACAATGGACAAGCTAGGACACAAAGGAAGGCACAAAGCCATTAACACTGTGCACCATCTCTGAAGCAGCTGTGGAGGTTTGCTCCTCCATCCACCTGCATTCAATTTTTATCTGCAAAAGGTGAGGTAACCAGTAAAGTAAGGCAAAAGATATGACTACATTCTGATATGAACTTTCTGGAATGGAACCTAGCTGACAACTTTCAGACAATCACTGCAGTACAGTTTGAAAATCCAAATGTCTTCAGCCAAGAATTTCTACTGAACTTGTTTTCAAATAACCATCCGGATGATCTGAAACCCTAAACATTTCCTGCTTTGAGGAAAAGTCCCAGAACAGCCACACAAGGCAGGGCTGGAACTAAAACAGGTGTTACTAATGGTTCACCTATAGTCTCATTTCCACAGACATACTTTGTTCACTCCAAACAAACTGCTTGAATGAAGTGCATGTGTAAACAATTCCAATCAAATTCCAATTTCATGAAAACTAATTTTACTTCCCGTTTGGGTGAGATCAGGTGAATCAAAGTGGAACCTGTTTCAAAAGTGCACAGTTAATAAGCTGCATCATTGGCATCGCGGATGACATATCACAACCTGTAATTTGATTCAGAATTTTAAGCAGGATTCAGATTAGAATGAGCCACAGTAACCTGAGTCAGCTTCACTTTTCTGGCTCCTATACATATACAGAGCTGACATTTAAACAGCAAGAATTCTGAGGTAATCTGGGTTAAAACACACTTGCGTTCCTCTGAATAATACTAATTAAAATCAATATTGGTCCCTAGTTAGGGAGAAAGGGTACGAAAACATATTTGAAAATAAGGTTCGATTAGGGCAAGTAAATCTGTTTATGGAACATTCATTTAGTGCAATCAGCTTGGAATATAATTCACTTTCATTTTGAAAAAATAATTAGCTTTGTAATAACTATTCAAATAAAATATGGCGTATGATTATATCCATCGTAAACATTGCTCTTTCCTCTGGAATCCTACATGTACAAATTTAAAAATTCTGTTTAAGTTTCTGTGGACTCACAGTTTATTCAGAATGTTTTTAGAACTAACCCATAGATTTACTAATCTAACCAAGTGTTCCTCTATTAATGGGTAACATCACAAATGAGGAGGTTGGCCTTGTATGATATTAGTATAAGTAAAACTATTCTGAGAAAACAAAAATTAATTGTGAAGGGTGAAGATGGGGTGAACCGTATCGAATGCTTCCTGCTGTACTGGCCACTCACAGTCAGCTCCTAGTGAACCGTTGGACACCTGGCATTTTGCAGAGTTATCCATGCATGCACCAACAAGGTATTTTTTTAATATCTATTTCAGAATCTGTGGAACAAATGATTCACGGATTGCAATAGTTGAGACAGAGGAAAATTAGCAGGTTTTACTGATATTGTAGATAACCACAAGTTAAATTTCTTAAGAATTTTACAAATGGCATATGCAGGATTGTTATGAACACATTGCACAAAATCAGATGGAGTGCGCCAGACATACATGGGTACAGAATATTAATGGTTTAGTTACAGTAGATTATTTCTTCATTTTTTTGATTGCCAAAAACTCATGCTGTATCATTTGATGTACACATGAACGTACCCGATAGCAGTTTCTTTGGAGAAAAAAATGTCCTCCTTTATTAACATCGTCTATTAGTTTTAATTATTTAATGAAAATATGGATCACTATTTTCCATGTAGTTCTAAGTTGCTAATTTCTCACGATATGTTCAGGTGACATGGCCACAAGCACCTATTTGAGTTCCAAATTCAGGAGAGACTACAAATGTGTAGAATGCATCCTTGATCGTCCATAATTTTGTGTAAATGTACACAAGGTATTTTGTTCCTCGTTTTCTTTTATGAATAGTGGCCTGTCAGAGTGAGGTGACTAGAAAGATGAGGGGTCTCTTGTTAGTTAAGAACGATGGATACCTGATATCGCAATCAACATCTGGAGGCACAAAACTACAAGAAAATAATCTGTACATTCAGACACAAGAACATGAAGTTTCAAGGATACACTTTTCACAAAATACATGGCAATCAAGAACTTCCATTATATTACTCTAAAAAGTGTAGTATAATAGTAATAACGTTTGTTTCTGTGAAGTGTCCTCACCATTACATTTGTCACGGTCTGAGTAAACTCCGCAGCCTGCAGCTTCAACATTTAATCCACGTGGGAGTTGCTCTTTGCCTTGTACACTGCTGACAAAAGGAAGTTATCATTAATACCAAAAACTGGTATATGTCTATACTTGATACCCACTCATAAGCCCTTAAAGTCTAGGAGAAATAACTTACAGAGCAGACTAATTTTACAGTGATGTGATTAATAAGAACATTCTTAAAAATGGAGCAATTTATGTTCAGGCACACTGAACATTATTAACTACATTTTCATAATGTAGCTAATAAAAGACAGAAACTCAGTTGAGAGCAAACTGCATGCGCTTACAGCACAACAATAACTTGCATTTATATAGTGCCTTTAACATATTAAAACGTCCAAAGGTGCTTCATCAAACAAAATTAGATACCAAGCACTGCACTGGACTGTCAGCCTAGATTATTTACTCAAATCTCGAGAGTGGGACTCGCAACCTTCTGACTCAGAGACAAGCATGTCATCAACCGAGCCATTGTTGACACAATGTCTTAAAGAATGAGAGAGGGGTAGAGACAGAGGGGATTAGGGAGGGTGTTAGAGCTTAAGGTTTTAGAGGCTTAGTAGATATACATATTAGCAAGTTAAAATCTTATTCAACAATATCTTTTCTAATTTACAATCCAACATCAAGTTTCCCAGTCAGGACAATCAAGTTAAATATAACTCCATTTCACTGAAGATACTTCTTTTGACCTTTCCTTGATTATTGATTCTGGACCCCATGAAGTCTCATGACTTCAGGTCAAGCATGGGCAAAGAAACCTCCTGCTGATTCCCACCTACCGCCGTTCCTCAGCTGATGAATCAGTACTCCTCCATGTTGAACACCACTTGGAAAAAGCACTGAGGGCAACGGCACAGAATGTACTCTGGGTGGGGACTTCAATGTCTATCACCAAGAGTGGCTTTGTGGCATCACTACTGACCGAGCTGGCCGAGTCTTGAAGGACATAGTTGCCAGACTGGGCCTACAGCAGGGGGTGAGAGAACCAACATGAGGATAAAACCTACTTCACTTCGTCCTCACCAATCTCCTGTCACAGATGCATCTGTCCATAACAGTATTGGTTGGGGTGACCACTGCACAGGCCCTACGGAGAAGAAGTCCCGTCTTCACACTGAGGACACCATCCATCGTGTTGTGTGGCACTACCACCATGCTAAATGGGATAGATTCAGAATAGATCTAGGAGCTAAAAACTGGGTATCCATGAGGAGCTGTGGGCCATCAGCAATAGCAGAATTATATTCCACCATAATCTGTAACCTCATGGCCCGGCATATCGCTCACTCTACCATTACCATCAAGCCAGGAGACCAACACTGGTTCAATAAGGAGTTTGAAGTGCATGCCAGGAGCAGCACCAGGCGTACTTGAAAATAAAGTGCCAACCTGGTGAAGCTACGATACAGGACTAGATGCATGCTAAACAGCAGAAGCAGCATGCTATAAACAGAGCTAAGTGATCCTGCAATAAACGGATCAGATCAAGATTCTACAGTCTTGTCACATCCAGTTGTGAATGGTAGTGGACAATTAAACAACTAACAGGAGGAGGAGGCTTCTTGAACATCCCCATCCTCAATGATGGTGGAGCCCAGCACATGAGTGCAAAAGACAAGGCTTAAGTGTTTACAACCTTCTTCAGTCAGAATTGGCATGTGGATGATCCATATCGGCCTCCTCCTGAGGTCCCACCATCACAGAAGCCAGTCTTCAGCCAATTTGATTCACTCCACGTGATATCAAGAAACAGCTGAGCACACTGGATACAAAAAAAGGCTATGGGCCCCAACAACATCCCGGTTGTTGTGCTGAAGACTTGCTCGCCAGAACTAGCGGTGCCTCTAGCCAAGCTGTTCTAGTACAGCTACACCACTGGCATCTACCAACAATGTGGAAAACTGCCCAGTATATCCTGCCCTGAAAATGCATCAAGTGGCACTTACTCACCAATAAACTGCTCTCCGATGCTCAGTTTGGGTTCTGCTAGTACCACTCGGCTACAGACCTCATGGACAAAAGAGCTGAATTCCAAAGGTGAGGAGAGAGTGACTGCCCTCGACATCAAGGCAGCATTTGACCAAGTGTGGCATGAAGGAGCCCAAGTAAAATTGAAGTCAATGGCAATCAGGGGGAAAACTCTTCACTGGCTGGAGTTGCACCTAGCACAAAGGAAGATGGTTGTGGTTGTTGAAGGCCAATCATCTCAGCCCCAGGACATCGCTGCAGGAGTTCTTCAGGGCAGTGTTCTCGGCCTAACCATCTTCAGCTGCTTCAACAATAAACCCCCTCCATCATAAGGTCAGAAGTGGGGATGTTCGCTGATGATTGCACAATGTTCAGTTCCATTCACAATTCCTCAGATATTGAAGCAGTCCGTGCCCGCATGCAGCAAGACCTGGACAAGATTCAGGATTGGGCTGATACGTGGCAGATATCATTCATGCCACACAAGTGCCAGGCAATGACCATCTCCAACAAGAGAACATCTAACTACCTCTCCTTGACATTCAATGGCAATACTAATGTCGATTCCCCCACCACCCACCATGGGGGTCAGCACTGACCAGAAACTGAACTGGACCAGCCACATAAATACTTTGGCTACAAGAGCAGTTCAGAGGCTGGATATTCTGTGGTGAATGACTTACGTCCTGACTCCCCAAAGCCTTTCCACTAGCTACAAGGCACAAGTCAGGAGTGTGATGTAATACTCTCCATTTGCCTGGATGAGTGCAGCTCCAACAACACTCAAGAAGCTCGACACCATCCAGGACAAAGCAGCCCCTTTAATTGGCACCCCATCTACCACCTTAAACATTCACTCCCTTCACCACCGGTGCACCATGTCTGTAGTATGTACCATCTATAAGATGCACTGCAGCAACTCACCAAGGCTTCTTCAAAAGCACGTCCCAAACCCGCAACTTCTACCATCTAGAAGGACAAGGACAGCAGACACATGGGAACATCAGCACCTCCAAGTTCCCTTCTAAGTCACACATCATCCTGACTTGGAAATAGATCACCATTCCTTCATCGTCGCTGGTTCAAAATCCTGGCACTCCCTCCCGAACAGCACTGTGGGAGTACCTTCACTGCATGGACTTTAGCAGTTCAAGAAGGCGGCTCACCACCATTTTTTCATGGGCAATTATGATGGGCAATAAATGCTGGCCTTGCCAGTGGCACCCACATCCCGTGAATGAATAAATAAAATGCATATATGTTTAATGAATATTTCTCTATGTGAATAAAGATTGAAAACCTAAAACCGTTCTTTGTAAATAGCCTGTTAACTATTGGTAATTTTGTTACTCTGATTACTGACATGACCATCTCCAGTGATTTCCTTGCCTCCCTTGCCATCCCCATCTCCCTATAGCTCCCAGCCACCAAACACACTCTTCACTACTGGAAAAAATAACGGCCCTCAGTTCACTCACCAATTCAATCTCCAACTTCCAGCTCCCTCCTGGAGCCCTCTAATTGTCATGTTATTACTGTGGCTTTTGACCGGCTAAACAGAGTCAATTACCATCTTCCACCCGGTCATTCATCCTGGTAAGTCTTGCAAGTTCACATCCTTAAGTCCAAGAGTTGTAGACTTGAGTGTAAATGGAAAATCACCAGTCATTTTGACCACTGCCAAATTTAGTTGGCCTGGGTCAAGCATTACCATATTCCTTCTCCAAGGCAAATCCTTTTAAAACTCTAGGATCATCCCAGAGGGTAAGAACAACTGAGAAATTACATTTTTCTATGATACATTATCTCTTTGAACGACCTTTCTGTAACTCTTCCACCCTGAACTCAAACACCAATTGCGGGGAGCTCAAGAATGACTGAGACCATACATGCAGCTGATTTGCTGCCACCTATCTTTGCCCCTTTAACCATCAACACTTCATTCATCCTAACCATGAATGCCACCCCCCCCCCGCCCCCCTCCCCCAAACACTTTGCAACTTTTTTTGTATTTTGACTCTCACCCTCTCCAAGCTCAAGAATGAATATCAGGGAAATGTTTTGAGGGAATATTTTTTGATTTGTTCCTGGGATGTGAGCTTCGCTGGCAACGGCAACATTTATTGCCCATCCCTAGTTGCCCTTGAGAAGGTGATGTTGAGCCACCTTCTTAAACTGCTGCTGTCCTTGTGGTGAAGGTATTCCCACAGTGCTGTTAGGGAGGGAGGGAGAATTTTGACTCAGCGACGATGAAGGAACGGCGATATATTTCCAAGTCAGGATGGTGTGTAACTTGGAAGGGAACTTGCAGGTAATGGTATTCCCATGTGCCTGCTGCCCTTATCCTGCTAGGTGGTAGAGGTCGCGGGCTTGGGAGGTGCTGCCAAAGAAGCCTTGACGAGTTGCTGCAGTGCATCTTGTAGATGATACACACTGCAGCCACGATACGTCGGTGTTGCAGGGAGTGAATATTTAAGGTGGTGGATGGGGTGACAATCAAGCAGGCTGCTTTGTCCTGATAGTGCCAGACTTCTTAAAAACATAGAAAATAGGTGCAGGAGTAGGCCATTCGGCCCTTCGAGCCTGCACCGCCATTCAATATCATGGCTGATATTGTTCTTGAGAGTTGTTGGAGCTGCACTCATCCAGGCAAGTGGAGAGAATTCTATCACACTCCTGAATTGTGCCTTGCAGATGGTGGAAAGGCTCTGGGGAGTCAGGAGGTGAGTCACTCGCTGCAAAATACCCAGCCTCTGACCTGTTCTTGCAGTAACAGTGTTTATCTGGCTGGTCCAGTTAAGTTTCTGCTCAATGGTGACTCTTAGGATGTTGATGTTGGGAGATTCGGCGATGGTATGGCCGTTGAATATCAAGGGTTGGTGGTTAGACTGTCACTTGTCAGAGATGGACATTGCCTGGCACTTGTCTGGTGTGATTGTTACTTGCCACTTATCTGACCAAGCCTGAACGTCATCCAGGTCTTGCTGAATTCAGGCATGGACTGCTTCATTATCTGAGATGTTGCAAATGGAACTGAACACTGTGCAATCATCAGCGAACATCCTCACTTCTGACCTTATGATGGGGGAAGGTCATTGATGAAGCAGCTGAAGATGCTGAGGACACTGCCCTGAGGAACCGTTGCAATGATGTCCTGGGGCTGAGATGATTGACCTCCAACATCTACAACCCTCTTCCTTTGTGCTAGGTATGACTCCAGCCAGAAGAGAGTTTTCCCCCTGATTCCCATTGACTTCAATTTTACTAGGGCTCCTTGATACCACACTTGGTCAAATGCTGCCTTGATGTGTTATGTATTTAACCATTTGTAACTTGCACTACACCTGACCACCAGAGGGCCCACCTGTTGGAGCCCCAAGGAATCGCAGCATCCCTTGGGAGCACAGTATATAAGCAGGCCACCCACGAGGTACCTGCACTCTGGAACCTTAATAAAGGAGCTAAGGTCACACTTGCTCATTACACACAGTACTCAGTCTCACCATTTATTGTGAGTGGAACAATTGGCAACGAGGTAATGAACAACCGCGCAAAAATGCAAAGAACAGTCGGCATCCTGGAGAAGTTCTCAGAAGGGGACGATTGGGAGAGGCCTTCATGGAGAGACTCGACCAATACTTTGTGGCCAACGAGCTGGAAAGGGACGAGAACACCACCAAATGAAGGGCGATCCTCCTAACTGTCTGTGGGCCAACAACCTATGACCTCATGAAGAATCTCCTGGCCCCGGCAAAACCAACAGAGAAATCCTACGAAGAATTGTGTACGCTGGTCCGAGAGCACGTAAATCCTAAGGAAAGTGTTTTGATGGCGAGATATCGGTTCACACGTGTCAACGATTGGAGGGCCAGGAAGTGGCGAGCTACATTGCCGAACTAAGGCGCCTCGCAGGACATTGTGAGTTTGATGGATTCCTAGAACAAATGCTCAGAGACTTTTTTGTACTGAACATCGGACATGAGACAATCCTTCGCAAACTCTTGACTGTAGAAACTCCGAATCTGAGTAAAGCCATAACGATAGCCCAGGCATTTATGTCTGCCAGCGACAACACCAAGCAGATTTCACAGAACAAAGAAGTTTCGGCCAGTACTGTGCATAAAGTTATGTTGGTTTTGAGCAGAAATGTACATGGCAGAACGTACACGCCGGCTGCTGTGGCCCGACCTCAATTGACCCAGAGTCCACCACCATCTGTTAATGCGAGGCAGGCTACACCCTGTTGGCACTGCGGAGGTGATCATTGGCCATATCAATGCCACTTTAAGCACTATGCGTGCAATGGTTGTAGAACAATGGGACACCTCCAACGAATGTGCAGGCGAGCTACAAACCTTGCAAACCACCACGTTGCAGAGAAAGATCGATCCACAGTGGATCAGACTGAGTTGGAAACTCATACAGAGGAGGCAAAAGTGTACGGGGTACACACATTCATGACGAAATGCCCACCAATAATGTTGAAAGTTAAACTGAAAGGCATTCCAGTAGCTATGGAGCTGGACACGGGGGCAAGTCAATCCATAATGAGTAAAAAGGCCTTGGACAGGCTATGGGGAAAGAAGGCACACAGGCCCAAGCTCAGCCCCATTCACACTAAAGTAAGGACTTACACCAAGGAACTAATCCCTGTAATTGGCAGTGCAGAAGTCAAAATCTTCTATGATGGAGCAGTACACGAACTCCCGCTGTGGATTGTGCCAGGAGATGGCCCCACGTTGTTTGGCAGAAGCTGGCTGGGGAAAATCCGCTGGAACTGAGACGACATCCGAGCGCTTTCATCCGTCGATGATGCCTCATGTACCCAGGTTCTAAGCAAGTTTCCATCGTTATTCGAGCCAGGCATTGGAAGCTTCTCGGGGGCGAAAGTGCAGATCCATTTGGTTCCCGGTACGCGACCCATCCACCACAAGGCTCGGGCGGTACTGTATATGATGCATGAAAAAGTGGAAATTGAGCTGGACATGCTGCAACGTGAAGGCATCATCGCGCTGGTGGAGTTCAACGACTGGGCCAGTCTGATTGTCCCGGTACTCAACGAGGACGGTACAGTTAGAATTTGCGGGGACTATAAAATAACAATTAACCGTTTTTCGCTGCAGGACCAGTTCCACTACCCAAGGCAGATGACCTATTTGCGACCCTGGCTGGAGGGAAGACATTCACCAAGCTGGACCTGACCTCGGCCTACATGGCGCAGGAGCTGGAGAAGTCTTCGAAAGGTCTTACCTGCATCAATACGCACAATGGTCTGTTTATCTACAACCGGTGCCCATTCGGAATCCGGTCGGCCGCAGTGATCTTCCAGCGGAACATGGAGAGCCTGCTAAAGTCAGTTCCTTGCACAGTGGTCTTCCAGGATAATATATTGGTTACAGGTCGGGACACCATGGAGCACTTGACGAATCTGGAGGAGGTTCTTAGTCGGTTGGATCGCGTGGGGCTCAGGTTGAAATGCTCGAAGTGTGTTTTCCTGGCACATGACGTCGAATCCTTAAGAAGGAGAATCGCAGCAGACGAAAATCAGACCCACCAAGGCCAAGATGGAGGCATTAAAGAACGCAACGCGACCACAGAACGTGATGGAGCTGCGGTCGTTCCTGGGACTCCTTAACTATTTTGGTAATTTCCTTCCTGGGTTAAGCACCCTGCTAGAACCCCTACATGTGTTACTGCGCAAGGGATATGACTGGGTATGGGGGAATTCACAAGAGGCTGCCTTTAAGAAAGCCTGAAATTTCTTGTGTTCTAACAAACTGCTTGTCCTGTATAATCCATGTAAACGATTAGTGTTAGCTTGCGATGCGTCATCATACAGGGTCGGGTGTGTGTTACAACAGGCTAATGATTCGTGGATTTTGCAATCGGTTGCGTATGCATCCAGGAATTTGTCCAAAGCCGAAAGGGCCTACAGCATGGTTGAAAAAGAGGCTCTGGCATGCGTTTACGGGGTAAAAAAAATGCTTATTTGGCCTCAAGTTCAAGCTTGAAACTGACCACAAGCCGCTCATATCGCTGTTCTCTGCGACCAAAGGGATTAATACCAATGCCTCTGCCCGCATCCAAAGATGGGCGCTCAAGCTGTCGGCATGCAACTATGTAATCCGCCACAGACTGGGCACAGAGAACTGTGCAGATGCTCTCAGTCAGCTACCATTGCCCATCACCGGGGTGGAAATGACACAGCCAGCGGACTTGCTCATGGTCATGGAGACATTTGAGAATGAGAAGTCCCCCGTTACGGCCCGCCAGATCAGGACCTGGACCAGCCAGGATCCTTTACTGTCCTTGGTTAAAAACTGTGTCCTCCATGGGAGCTGGTCCAGTGTCCCAGTGGAGATGCAGGAAGCGATTAAGCCGTTCCGCAGACGCAATGATGAATTGTCCCTGCAGACGGACTGTCTTTTGTGGGGCAATCACATGGTCTTGCCCAAGAAAGGCAGAGACACATTTATTTGTGAACTGCACAACACCCACCCAGGCATTGTAATGATGAAAGCCACAGCCAGATCTCACGTGTGGTGGCCTGGCATCGACTTAGATTTAGAGTCATGTGTGCGCCAGTGCAATACTTGCTCTCAGTTGAGCAACGCACCCAGAGCAGTGCCTCTCTGGGTGCGTTGCTCAACTGAGAGCAAGTATTGCACTGGCGCACACAAGTTTGTGGTCATGGTCCTCCAAACCATCGTCGAGGATCCATGTAGACTATGCGGGCCTATTCCTCGGCAAAAAGTTTTGGTTGTCAAAATGGATTGAATGTACAATAATGTCTGTAAGCACATCCACGACCACCATTGAAAGCCTACAAGCCATGTTTGCCACGCACGGCTTGCCTGATGTCCTAGTCAGCGACAATGGGCCGTGCATCACCAGTGCTGAATTCAAAGAATTCATGACCCCAATGGGATCAAACATGTCACATCTGCTCTGTTCAAGCACGCATCCAATGGCCAGGCAGAATGGGCAGTTCAGACCATCAAGCAAAGCTTGAAACGTGTGTCGGAAGGCTCCCTGCAGACCTGGTTGTCCCAAGTGCTGCTCAGCTACCGCACCAGACCCCACTCACTCACCTGGATTCCCCCAGCTGTGCTGCTCATGAAAAGGGCACTTAAAACAAGGCTTTCTCTTGTCCACCCTGACCTTCATGATCACGTGGAGGACAAGCGGCATCAACAAAGTATGTACCATGACCGCGCAAATTTGTCACGCGATAATGAGATCAATGCTCCTGTGTTCGTGCTCAATTATAGACATGGTCCCAAATGACTCGCTGGCACGGTCACAGCCAAAGAGGGGAGTAGGGTGTTTCAGGTCAAACTGACCAATGGACAAACGCACAGAAAACATTTGGACCAAATCAAATTGCGGTTCACCAACAGTTATGAACAACCCGAAGAGAACACCACCAACCAGTTGATGTGGTATATTTGGACTTTCAGAAGGCTTTCGACAAGGTCCCACACAAGAGATTAATGTGCAAAGTTAAAGCACATGGGATTGGGGGTAGTGTGCTGACGTGGATTGAGAACTGGTTGGCAGACAGGAAGCAAAGAGTAGGAGTAAATGGGTACTTTTCAGAATGGCAGGCAGTGACTAGTGGGGTACTGCAAGGTTCTGTGCTGGGGCCTCAGCTGTTTACACTGTACATTAATGATTTAGACGAGGGGATTAAATGTAGTATCTCCAAATTTGCGGATGACACTAAGTTGGGTGGCAGTGTGAGCTGCGAGGAGGATGCTATGAAGCTGCAGAGTGACTTGGAAAGGTTAGGTGAGTGGGAAAATGCATGGCAGATGAAGTATAATGTGGATAAATGTGAGGTTATCCACTTTGTTGGTAAAACAGAGAGACAGACTCTTATCTGAATGGTGACAGATTAGGAAAAGGGGAGGTGCAACGAGACCTGGGTGTCATGGTACATCAGTCATTAAAGGTTGGCATGCAGGTACAGCAGGCGGTTAAGAAAGCAAATGGCATGTTGGCCTTCATAGCGAGGGGATTTGAGTACAGGGGCAGGGAGGAGTTGCTACAGTTGTACAGAGCCTTGGTGAGGCCACACCTGGAGTATTGTGTACAGTTTTGGTCTCCTAACTTGAGGAAGGACATTCTTGCTATTGAGGGAGTGCAGCGAAGGTTCACCAGACTGATTCCTGGGATGGTGGGACTGACCTATCAAGAAAGACTGGATCAACTGGGCTTGTATTCACTGGAGTTCAGAAGAATGAGAGGGGATCTCATAGAAACGTTTGAAATTCTGACGGGTTTAGACAGGTTAGATGCAGGAAGAATGTTCCCAATGTTGGGGAAGTCCAGAACCAGGGGTCACAGTCTAAGGATAAGGGGTAAGCCATTTAGGACCGAGATGAGGAGAAACTTCTTCACCCAGAGAGTGGTGAACCTGTGGAATTCTCTACCACAGAAAGTTGTTGAGGCCAATTCAATAAATATATTCAAAAGGGAGTTAGATGAAGTCCTTACTACTAGGGGGATCAAGGGGTATGGCGAGAAAGCAGGAATGGGGTACTGAAGTTGCATGTTCAGCCATGAACTCATTGAATGGCGGTGCAGGCTAGAAGGGCCGAATGGCCTACTCCTGCACCTATTTTTCTATGTTTCTATGTAACTTTGACCTTCCAACACACACACAAGTGGCAACTGACATCATATTTGACCACGAAACCGAACTCATTATCCCCAGCAGCCCGGCAAGGCCGTCTGCCCAACAGCCTAGTGAAGAACTGACCAACCCACCCACACCCACATTTGTACCGAGACGACCGACAAGGGAGCGCAAAGCCGCAGATCGTCTCACCTTGTAAATAAGTGTACTGTTGACTTCACGGGTGAGTGATGTTATGTATTTAACCCTTTGTAACTTGCACTACACCTGACCACCAGAGGGCCCACCTGTTGGAGTCCCAAGGGATCCCAGCATCCCTTGGGAGCACAATATATAAGCAGGCCACCCACAAGGTACCTGCACTCTGGAACCTTAATAAAGGAGCTAAGGTCACATTTGCTCATTACACACAGAACTCAGTCTCACCATTTATTATGAGTGTAACAATGTCAAGGGCAGTCACTCTCACCGCACCTCTGGAATTGAGCTCTTTTGTCCATGTTTGGATCAAGACTGTAATGAGGTCTGGAGCCGAGTGGTCCTGGCGGTACCCAAACTGAGCATTGGTGAGCAGGTTATTGGTGAGTAAGTGCCGCTTGATAGCACTGTCGACGACACCTTCCATCACATTGCTGATGATTGAGAGTAGACTGATGGGGCGGTAATTGGCCAGATTTGATTTGTTCTGCTATTTGTGGACGGGACATACCTGGGCATTTTTTCACATTGTTGGATAGATACCGGCATTGTAGCTGTACTGGAACAGCTTGGCTAGAGGTGTGGCTTGTTCTGGAGCACAAGTTTTCAGCATGACAGCCGGGATGTTGTCAGGCCCCATAGCCTTTGCTGTATCCAATGTGTTCAGCCGTTTCTTGATATCATGTGGAATTAATCGAATTGGCTGAAGACTGGCTTCTGTGATGGTGGGGACCTCAGGACGAGGCCGATATGGATCAGCCACTCCACACTTCTGCCTGTAGATTGTTGCAAACCTTTCACTCTTGTCTTTTGCACTCGCGTGCTGGGCTCCGCCATCATTGAGAATGAGGATATTCCTGGAGCCTCCTCCTCCCATTAGTTGTTTAATTGTCCACCACCATTCATGACTGGATGTGGCAGGACTGCAGAGCTTTGATCAGATCCGTTGCTTGTGGGATTCCTTCGCTCTGTTTATAGCATGCTGCTTCCGTTGCTTAGCATGCATGTAGTCCTGTGTTGCAGCTTCCCCAGGTTGGCACCTCATTCTTAGGTACGACTGGTGCTGCTCCTGGCCTGTTCTTCTGAACTCCTCATTGAACCAGGGTTGCTCCCCTGGCTTGACGATAATGATAGAGTGAGTTAACATGAGGTAACAGATTGTGGCGGAATACAATTCTGCTATTGCTGATGGCCCATAATGCCTCATGGATAACCAGTTTTGAGCTACTAAATCTGATCTGAATCTATCTCATTTAGCACGGTGGTAGTGCCACACAACACGATGGAGAGTGTCCTCGGTGTAAGATGGGATTTCATCTCCACAATGACTGTGCGGCTGTCACTGCTACCAATGCTGTCATGGACAGATGCATCTGCGACAGGTAGATTCGTGAGGATGAGGTCAAGTAGGTTTTTCCCTCATGTTGGTTCTTTCACCACCTACTGCAGGCCCAGTCTTGGTCAGTAGTGATGCTACCGAGTCACCCTTAGTGATGGACATTGAAGTTCCCCACCCAGAGTACATTCTGTGCCCTTACTACCCTCAGTGCTTCTTCCAAGTGGTGTTTATCATGGAGGAGTATTGATTCATCAGCTGAAGGAGGGCAGTAGGTAGTCATCAGCAGGAAATTCATGATGAAAAAAAGTGAGACAGATTTTGCAACCCATTTTAATACATACAGCTATGTTTATTTTTAGGATTGAGATACATTGAAGTAGGCTAAATATTTCAAATCAAATTGCATAAGTCTCATTCCAATTGACAGAAAATTTATAGTATGGCTCACAGCTCAGAACTGAAGGTTGTAAATTAGATAGTTCATCAGACATAATGATGTCAGAAAGAAGTAACCCCAAAAAACTGCGCCCCTATTTTTCAGGCAGTAAAAGGGCATCTAAGCCTCCAATGGCGAACAGGAAGTGCGCGCTCAGTATGATCTGAAAGTGTGCTCGGCATACTGATGTAGGAAAATAAATAGGTGTCCAGGTCCTGCGCCTGAAACAGATGTTAGCTCCTTTGCATATGTAAATAAGGGGCCTAATTATTGTTTGAGGCCCAGTGCACAAAATTGAGTTGCCCTCAATGCAGCTGGTGCTGGGCCAGCTGTGTTCAGGAAAACCAGGTCTACGTGCGGTCTAATCAACGGTCCATAAAGACAATCGAACATTTTGTAGAGTGTAAAAAGTTCATACTATTGAATTTCACACTCATACAAGCTTGATGAAAATGGCTAAATGAAGGAATAAACAAGATCAAGATCAACGGAGAATTCTGTTATCCTGTTCGTTTTCTAGCAGACTGAGGTGGGTGTTGGTGGTAGATGGCTTAAGATGTCCTTATCTGCGAGGTTTCTGTATGAACGAATGCCAGTGAAGGCATTGGTCATGATGGAGTCTCATTACAATCAAATAAGTAATTATTTACAAGTGTCAACAACCCTCATAATTGAAGAAAAATACTGCGGGTGCTGGAAATCTGAAATAAAAGCAGAAAATGCTGGAATCACTCCGCAGGTCAGGCAGCATCTGTGGAGAGAGAAACAGTTAACATCTCAGGTTGATGACCTTTCGTCAGAACTGGAAGAAGTTAGAGATTTAACAGTTTCTAAGCGAATACAGAGCCAGGGAAAGAAGGTGGGGAGGAGTGTAGAGGTGGGGCGGCAATGGGTCTACGGAAGGAAAGAAGTCGAGGAAGGGAAGGGAAGGATCGGAAATCGATCATGTGAAGGTGAGGGAGGGGTGGAAATTGGAAGTAAAGTTGCTATTTTCCAATTCTGTGCAACAGCAGGAATCGGCAGCAACACAGGCTTTCATGTACCAGAAAAAGAGGTAAGGTAGGGGACCGCAGGACTGGAACAAAGAATGTTTCACGTATCCCACAAAAAGGCAAACATAGCTAGGACCCATACGGGTTCCCATAGCAACACCTTTTATTTGGAAGAAGTGAGTGGAGTCAAAGAAAAAGTTGTTCAATGTGAGAACAAGTTCAACCAGACAGAGGAGGTTGGTGCTGGATGGGGACTGGTTGGGTTTCCATTCAAGGTTGAAGTGGACGGCCGCCAGGCCACTCTGGTGAGGGATGGAGGTGTAGAGGGACTGGATGCCCATAGTGTTAAAGGAGAGTGTTAGGCCCAGAAAAAGGAAAATGTTCATGTGGGTGAGGAGGTTGGAAGAGTTGCGGATGTATGTCGGAAGAGACTTTGAAAAAAATTTGTTCTGGGATGTGGGAAACGCTGGTAAGGCCATCATTTATTGCCCATCCCTAATTGTCCTTGAGAAGGAGGTGGTGAGCCGTCTTCTTGAACCACTGCAGTCCTTCTGGTGAAGGTACTCCCACAGTGGACAATGGGAGAGTCAAGGTAGAAAGAAATAAGTTCTGTGGGGCAATAATAGTCTGAAACGCTAGGTCTACCAGGACAGTCCTGCTTGTGGATCTTGGACAGGAGGTAGAAGTGGGCTATGTGTGGTTTAGAGACTGAGGTTGGAGGCCGTGAGGTGTGCGGGAGATTTCCAGAAAAGATGAGGACAGTGACAGTCTAGGAAATGATGGCTTGATGTTCAGCGGTGAGGTCATGGTCCAAGGGAGGTAAAAGGAGATGTCGAAGAATTGATGTTCAGCCTTCGCAAAGTTTGCCAAACAACACGTTTAATAACAGCATCAAGGTTGGACCTGAGAGAATGGAGTGTTCAAGTCCAGAGGGAGGTAATTTGGAGTGAGTGAGGGGAGTAGGGATATTGAGAAGGCCAATGTCACGTTGGCTGTTCCCAATGAAAAGATCAAGAGAAGGTAAAAGGCCAGAAGGAGGGGCCCAAGTGGAACCCTAGAAGTTCAATATGTTACTAATCAGTAATTCAATTGTTCTATCATTTGTCAAATATGGTACCGAGTTACAAATTCTGTGCAAAGACATTATTCTTCATGGCATTATATCATGGAAAGGGTTTCTGAATGATCCTATCTCAATCTTTGCCAGATAACAAGAGCTCATTGTCCCTCTTTTTGTATCATGTCTGGGACTGCTAAAGAGGGATTTTCGACAATGCTGCTCACTTCTTCAGCTTAATATCAGTCCACAAAGAGGATGTACAATAAGATTCAGAAGATTTTATTTGACAGAAATCGGTAAAGACTGCGGCCTTTGCAGCACATTCACAATTTTATCTGTGACAGGATGTAACAGGTTCTGAGGAGGAAGGCTCTCAGATTTTTTACAATGCAAGTCCCTTGCTTGAAAAGTGAATTAATGACAGGACTTCCATCTGGCACCAATTAGGCCTCACAGAGGGAACTGAGGATCGATAGGACACTTTGGAATGTTGGAATTCTGGATCCATGTTGCGTAATGTTGTGTCATACCATTGTGTCCTCATTCCTGGTTCTCAAGTGCTAAAATCCATTCCAGAGTACAGCACTTCAAACTTTTCAGAGCATCTGTCCTTGCCATAAGCATAACTCTTAAGTATATATTTGAAATCTAAACATGCTTCTACCCTACCTCTCACAGATGTTCTGGCATCTGTGATATAATTGGTTCGGAAATGGGCTTCCCCATTGGATCTCATTATGTAGCTATTATGTAACTATAGCACTAAATAAATGGGTGCTTCAAGGTCGCCTAATGCCTGGTGTTGAACTATCTAACAAACATTTATTTACATCTTTCACATTGCTTTGCAAATGATTTCAAAGGAATTATTTTCTGTCAAACGAAGTTGTCTCACCTGAATCACTGAAGAATCTTGTGAAAAATGTGACATCATGAATTCTGGGACTTATCGGCAATTCATGAGGCCAAAGGATACTTTTGAGTCTCCAGACAAATTTACAACAAATCTAAAATGCATTCAACAAGCAATTCCAAAAACCCAACCTAAACAAATAAAATACCCAAGTTACCAATTTTGACTTTCCTGGATGTTATGAGTCAAAATCTTACATCATCTATTTTGCAAAGGAGTATTATATTGAGAAACAAATTCTTAATTTACTGAGACCAAATATTTTCTGTTTCTGTATCGAATGCAAAACAATTTTGAAAATACCACTGTATACATTAATTCAAGCCGCAAGCCTTTTAAATATCATAGTTATCTTGTTAGTTGAGAGCTAATTTGTCAGATGAGGATTAAAATCTATGCTGACCTCAGTGATCCATTCTGACTGACTGCCTCGTTTGCCAATGCCCTGCAGGATTGTGTTCAATGGAGAGAAAAGCAGGCAAACAGCCACAGCTGATCAGGACTGCTGATTTATTTGCCCTGAATTAACAACTGACTCACAGCCAAGGAAGACTTTCAAACTGCATGCTGATTCTGTGTCGAGGGAAACAGCATTCCTCGGTAAGTCCCAAATCCTTAATGAGCAATAATTTCACTCCTTTAATTAATGTCCTCAATTAGACAAGGAGACACAGGATTATGACACAAAAATGCAAAGATTTATTTTTGACAGGATTCTCATACATGAGGTAAGGAATAGAGGAATGATAATAGCCAGGATAAACTATTGTTTAGGGACCTAGCATTTGAAACAGGGTCATGGGTTCAGAGCCCATGCTTTCTGGGGCTTTTGAAGGTAGGAGGAAAAACAATAGTTTATTAAAAATGTGTATATGATGGAGGTTTTAATTTTGGTACCTTCAGCGATTTGAAAAAATCCAAGTACGTGGTTATAACCATTTAAATGAAACACTGTTTATATGTTAAATACTTGCCTTTTATGCTATATTACAGTTATTAGTAATATGGCATAACCACTATGTCTTAAGCAATCAGCTTTAGGGGCCTGGTAATGCAGAAAGAAATGGAGATTCCCGTAATACCCCAACATTGTGCTTAGTGATCGGCATTTGTTAAAAGCTCCAATTCCGTTTTTTTGAGGTAAAACATAAATATAGGCCTAGAAATTAGGTTGTGTAGCTCCCATTGTTTGGGCACCACAGGTGCTGAATTGGGACCAGAATGGCATCCACGAAGCGCGCGCGCCCTTCTGGTGCAGGCCGAGCCGGTATCACCTTGGTGAGGGCAGTAGGGAGGCCATTAGGAGCATGCGCTAGAAGTATGGTAAATAGGCAGATCATGACGTCAATCAGCGTGTAATGCTGCTATTTTTGTCGTCATCGCTGGAGCTAAAGCCCTCTCAATATGTATTCAGCAGCAGGAAGAACCCCCCCACCACTGCTATTTAAAGGGATCATGGCCAACTTTCAGGTAACATGCTTTTTGATTTCTACTGGCTCTGTGTAAATTTGTGGAACGTTTTGGAGCTTTTTAGAGTTGTATAAAGTTGGTGATGTGACAGGGAGTGGTGCAACAAGTGTAGAAGGCTTTGCTTCTGACTTCAAGGATTTTGGTAAACCACTTGCTCGCAGTCAAGGGTGCTCTAGTTGTCATCCCCCTTGGCCTACAGCATGACAGGGAGAGGGAGCAGAGGCAGCAAATAAGAGGACAAGAAGCTCACAGAGGGAAGTGGAGGAGGAAGAAAAGGGTTCTCAGCAGGAGGCTTTACCCACCTCGGGTCTTCCGAGAGCAATTCTCTTACCAGGAGCAGCATGTGAGGCGTCTGCGCTTTACAAAGTAGGTGCTCACAGGACTCTGTCACCTCTTGCAATCTGACCAGCAGCCTCATATCAGGGCAAGGACAGCACTGCCAGTGGATGTGAAGGTGAACGTGGCCCTGAATTTCTTCACGTCGGGATTCTTCCAGGCTGGAGCAGACGACATCTGTAACATCTCATAGTTTGCCGTCCACTGCTGCGTAAGAGAGATGACAGACCCTCTTTATGCCAGGAATGGAAACTTCATTGTCTTCTCTTTGACCAGACAGAAGTAGACAGAGTGTGCAAGTGGCTTTGCCAGGATAGCAAATTTCCCATGGTGCAGGGCGCCATCGACTGCACGCATGTGGCTTTGCAGGCACTGCATCTAAATGCTGAGATATACCGCAACCGCAAAGTTTACCTACCATTCACTGAATGTGCAATTGGTGTGCGACCATGCCCAGCACATCATGATGGTGAATGCCCGGTATCCGAGCAGCAGTCATGATGCTTTTATTCTGCGCCATTCCGCTGCTGTTTCAGTCTTTGAACCACCGAGACAAACCAGAGGGTGGCTACTGGGCGACAAGGGTTAACTCTTGACCACCTGGTTCATGACTCTGCTCTGTGTAATGTCTGTAAGCTTGTAATGTTTGTAGCTCCACACTGTGGATGTGGACATATTGTGTACTGCAACTGCATAGTTAATAATAAACAGAACCAGGCAGATTCCAGAGGCTTCCGAGAGAGAGCTGCCTGCCATGTAGGAAGCTATGTGTGCTGTGCTCTGTGAATATATCACATTTGGTGGCGAGATGGGATTTTTCGGATGATTTAAAGCTTAAATTCTGTTGGTGAAGGATTCAGCCAGCCGACAGAGAGACTTTGTTAATTTCTTGGAAAAAGCGACAAAAAATCCGAGGTAAAATACAGCACACGGTGTGAACAGCTAGAGATTAAAATGGCAGGTGCAATTGGACATTTGGGGGAATATAGACACGACCGGGAACGTTTTAAAGCATATGTGGATCAGCTAGAAATGTACTTCACTGCAAATAACATAATCAAAGTTCCAGACAATACAGTTCAGAACCGGGCTGTGTTGGAACGTAAGAAAGCGATCTTCTTATTGGAGGTGGGTCCGGTATTGTACGAAACCCTTGTAAATCTGCTTGTGCCTGGCGAGCCAAAGGACATAATGTTTAAAGAGATTTTAACAAAGCTGGAGCAGCACTATAACCCCAAACCATTAGAAATTGCTGAAAGCTATCGTTTCGGGATTCAGAATCAAAAGGTTGATGAAAGTATCCGTGATTACATCATAGCATTAAAAAAGCTATCGATGTACTGTAATTTTGGAAACTTTCAAAACCGAGCATTACGGGATCGTTTTGTTTGTGGGGTGAAAAATGATGTGATCAGAAGGAAGTTATTGACGATGGATGACTTGACTTTTGAGATTGTTTGTCAGACAGCGAGGTCGATGAGCATGGCCGAACAATATTCCCGAGAATTAAATAATAATTACGGTCGTCAGTCAACCGAGGTAAATCACTGGCAGGTTCAAGGTAAAAGATGATGAGGGCCCAAAGTCTCAGAAACTGGAAATTCTAACAGAGCGTCGAAGTCGTGCTATAGGTGCCTGGGACAACACATTGCTTAAAGTTGTCCATACGTGAAGGCAGAGTGTTTCTTCTGCAGAAAGACTGGGCATCTTGCGAAGGCATGCCGACTGAAGGGTAAACCAGCTTCCAAAGCTATGAGTCCAGCGTTCAAAGCTATGAGTAGAAATCCCAAGAGACTCATAACATGGAAGAAGAACAACAGGACGAGGAGATGTTAGAGTTACACATCATCAGGAGCACGTGGTTAACAGACAGCGATTCGGAAAGCATCAAAATCCATACAGGTATTGCGGGATTCAAGATATCAATGGAAATTGACACGGGTGCATCCATGAGTGTAGTACCGGAGTTGCTCGACAAATTGCGTGATTTCCAACTGGAGAAATCCAAGATAGAGCTGCGAGGCTACTCGGGAGAGAAAATTCCTGTGGTAGGTCATATTACCGTACCGGTGAAATATAAAGTTCAATTTCAGAAGTTCACTTGCCTCTAATAGTAGTGAAAGGAGACAAGTCTGCATTACTAGGAAGAAATTGGTTGAGCTAACTGAAGCTGGATTGGAGTAAAATTTTCTGTGTGGAAGCGAGATTTTCATCAATGGATGAGGTTATCAAGAAGTATCCGAAGGTGTTCTGCGAAACGGGCAGTCCGATCCAAGGCTTCAAGGTGAGTGTCAGGGTACAGAAGGACGCTAGATCAGTTTACTACAAGCCACGTTCCATATCATATGCACTCAAGGAGAAAGTTGAGCAAGAACTCCAAAGACTAGAGACTGAGAACATTATTTGTAAGATAGATCGATGTAATTGGGCTACACCCATAGTTGTTGTACCTAAGTCCGATGATAAGGTAAGATTGTGTAGTGATTATAAAGCAACCGTAAACCAGGTTCTCGAAGGTAATTTCCCCAATACATTGCCGAATATAGAAGATTTGTTCACGACACTGACAGGTGGTCAGATCTTCTCAAAACTGCATCTTACGAATGCCTACTTACAGCTTGAACTCGAAGAGGAGTCCAAGCCATGTTTGACTATAAATACTCATCTAGGCCTATAGCAATTTAATAGGCTACCGTTTGGAGTGTCTTCCGCCCCTGCCATATTCCAAGGGGTGATGAACCAGATTTTGCAAGGTATTGAAGGGGTAGTATGTTATTTGGATGACATACTCATTTCAGCACCAAATAGGAAAATTCATAATAACATATTGAATGATGTCCTCAAATAGCTAGAGAAGCACAGAGTACAAGTGTCTGCTCGTAAGTGTGAGTTATTTAAAAACTCAGTGGAGTACTTCGGGTACAGAGTAGACAAAGATGGTTTACATCCAACCATGGAAAAATTGGATGCAATTAGAAATGCACCCAGGAATGTCACTGAACTTCGTTCATTCTTGGGTCTTTTGAACTATTATGGGAAATTCCGACCAAATTTGGCTACAGTATTACATCCACTGAATGAACTTTTGAAAAAACAGGTCCAAAAGAATGGGATACAGCATTCAAGGAGTGTAAAAGCAAATTGGTAGAGAGCATCATGTTAGTTCACTATGACATATCTAAGGAGATTAAGCTAGCATGTGATGCCTGTCCGTATGGAGTTGGGGCAGTGGTCTCTCATGTATCACGTAGTGTGGAGGAGAGACCAATTGCTTTTGCTTCACGCACTCTCAGTGCCAGTGAGAGTAATTATGCGCAAATTGAAAGGGAAGCTTTGGCATTAATTTTTGGGGTCAAGAAGTTTCACCAATACTTGTATGGTCATAAGTTTACCATTGTTACGGACCATAAGCCCCCAACAGCAATCCTCCATCCAAAGTCCCCAGTTCCAACATTAGCTGCAGCCCGAATGCAGAGATGGGCTTTGATTTTGTCAGCATATACATATGATATTGAATACAGACGATCAGCTGATCACAGTAATGCTTATGCAATGTCTAGATTGCCTTCCCCATCACAAGTTATACCCGATAGGGAAGAAGTGTTTTATTTTTCATACATTGATGAACTGCCAGTCACAGCTGAAGAGATTGGTAGAGCAACCAAACGTGACCCAGTGATGTCAAAGGTGTATGAGTATATTGCAACTGGATGGCCAAACCAGGTAACAGACAAAGATATACATCCATTCTTCATTCGTAGGAATTAATTATCAGTCGATAGAGATTGTATCATGTGGGGTGCAAGTGTGGTTATACCAAATAAATTCAGGTCCAAATTATTAGGAGACCTCCATGACCAGCACCTGGGAGTGTGCTTGACCAAGAGTTTTGCACGCAGTTATTTATGGTGGCAAGGTCTTGATAAAGATATAGAGTACATCGTGAGTCAGTGTACGACATGTCAATCGGTAAGCAAGCAACCACCACCAGTACCATTACAGCCATGGAAATGGCCTCCCAGGGTGTGACAAAGGCTACATATTGATTTTGCTGAGTTAGAAGGACAACAATTGTTCATTGTGATTGATAGCGATTCGAAGTGGGTTGAGGTGTTTCCAATGTGGAAAATAACAACAAGTAAAACATTGGACATTTTACGAAAATTATTTTCTTCATTTGGCCTCCCTGAAGAGATTGTTTCAGATAATGGACCACAATTTCCTTCAGAATAATTTGCACAATTCATGAGCAAAAATGGTGTGAAACATACCAAGGTTCCACCATACCATCCTGCTTCGAATGGTGCAACAGAGTGCACTGTACAAATTGTAAAACGTACCCTCATAAAACAAATGTTAGATCCAAATCCAAGGAAATGACAGTTGTCATTGGATCACAAATTGGCTAATTTTTTGATTACATATCGAAATACTCCTCATACAACTACGGGTAGAACACCAGCAGAGTTGTTTCTCAAACGACAGCCACAAACCAGATTCTCGTTGTTAAAGCCAAATTTGCCACAGTCCGTAGAAGAGACACAATTAAGATAGAAAGAGAATCATGATAGAGATAGTGTAAAAGAGAGAAGTGTGAAATTAAACCAGAAGGTGAGAGTGAAGAACCATCACCATAAATGGTTAAAGTGGTTACCAGGAAGAGTGGTGAAGAAATGTAGTCCTCGCACATATTTGGTAAAGATGTTTGATAATGGACAGGTTAGGTTTGGTCATATTGATCATACTTTACCTACAGACATGAAAGGAGTTGAAGGTGGGAATGATTCAATTATTTCTGACTCATCAGGTAGTTTTGATACACCAGTAGCAAATCCTAAATCCAATGTACTGGAAACAAATCCAGGAGAGAATCAGAATGAAAGTCTGAGTCCGAGTCAGGAAAACAAAGAGCCTGAAGTTAGAGTGAGTTCAAATGAAAATCAAGGAAATTCAGTGGAGGAAAACGTTCCTCAGGATGAGCCTCGAATGAGTTTAAATTCGACACGATGTTTGGAAGGTTCTGTTCGAGAGTGAAGGTATCCTCTTCGAAACAGAAAACAAGTGTAAATTTAAATTTGTAAATATGGAGAAAAAAAATAAGTTTATATCCTGTGTTATGTATAAACATGAAAGTTATGTATAATGTTTGTTATAATAACTTCTTCATTAAGGAGGGAGAAGTGTAATGTCTGTAAGCTTGTAATGTTTGTAGCTCCACACTGTGGATGTGGACGTATTGTGTACTGCAACTGCATAGTTAATAATAAACAGAACCAGGCAGATTCTGGAGGCTTCTGAGAGAGAGCTGTCTGCCATGTAGGAAGCTGTGTGTGTTGTGCTCTGTGAATATATCACACTCTGCAACCCAAATCACATGTGGCCAACATGCAGACAATGAGACCCAGGCTGGCACAAAAAATATCGAGCAGACCATTGACGTCCTGAAGCAACAGTTCCGCTGCCTGGACTGCTCTGGAGGAGCCCTACAGTACTCACCAGAGTGTGTGTCCTGATTCATCGTGGTCTGCTGTATCCACCACAACCTGGTCATCATGAGTGCACAATCTTCCCAACAGGGATATGGCCACCATCCCAGAAGCAGTAAGAAGAGGAGGAAGAGGAGGCGGGAGAAGCAGAAGGAAGGAGACAACTGAAACAGCCCCTTTCTGGGATCAAATCATCCACCTGCAGTATAAGTGAACGCAACCCCAATGCCCCTTTCAACATTAGTCCAACACCTTATCTTCCCTCTGTTACTGACCATCACAGCGTCATCTTGGCCAGAATGCTGAAATAAAAGTCACCAGAAAGCAAATATTCTAATCAAACTTTATCCATCTATCCATCCACTATTACATCCAAAACATCAACTAATCACCCCTGTGCATGCCCTTGCGTGGCTGTCTTGCATTTGTCTTTGCCTATCCTAGTGCTCCTACACAATGCTGCCCCAGTGGCTGCAGCATAGCTACTGGAAGGCTGCTGATTTTCTGCAGGGAATACTATAGATGGCTCTGCAGGACGACCTCAAGCAGCTCTGGGCCTAGAAGGCCCGGCTTCGGACTGCACCATCTTCGGCATGGGCGGCAGCAGTCGGGGTTGGCTGGCTGACAGGCAACAGAAGGGGCAGTGGTGCAGTGGCAGTGGTGGGAGGACGAATGCTGTCATCCTGAGAGAGGACAGCAGGATCTATCCTCAACAGATCCATTGCCTCTCCCCTGGGGCAGCACCTCAGCAATCCTCGTAATCTGATGGACTACAGACTGCTGGGCTGCTGTGACACACTGCAAGCCCCTTTCAACACTGGTAAACCCAGCCATGATGGCAGTATGCCTTAAATTTGAGCTTCTATTGCAGCATTCAGACATTGGGCGGCTTTTGCTTATGCTGCAGTGGAAGCTGAGACTTCGGCCATCTATGCGGCATGATGTCTTGGTTCACAAATGCTTTAATGGATCTGCCCAACCCTTCCACACTGGAAAGGATGGGCTCCAAGCTCTGCCCAAAACCCCGTAGAAGGCTGGAGCTGCACTCCTCCATATAACGTAGCAGGCAGCATGAATTTTACATGTTGCTCACAGTCCTCCAAACGGGTGCACATTGCTAACGCATCGTGATCCCCGTGGCCGTTTTCGAGGATACCGAATTTCTAAGCCATAATCTCTAGCAGCATTTGACTATGTGGTTTTACCAAGTTTTGCTCCTGGACACAAAGATATCAAGTCAGTGAAACCTAAAATATTTTCGTTGTGCATTCCAATTGGTCAAATCGATCCTAATTAGAACATAATTTCTATTGATGGTAGGGCTTGACTCAGCATAGTGATCACATACAGAACTGCAACTTTCTGCATACTTTGACCACTTTCCAGCATTCTGCTAACTGGATAACTCAGCAGTTCTCTGATGGCAATGATTCAAGTCACAAAACAATACTTCATCAGCATATTACTGAATATAAATATTAATGTCCTTTGAAATGACATTTTGGGGCCCTGAACTCAGCTCATAAGGAAGTTGCATTGTGATGCACTCTGCCAAGTATCTTCCAGGATTATGTTACATTGTTTGCTATCAATTCTGCTTCTGCCATCGAATCAGAACTATTTACAAACTGGATGACTGGATTACTACAGACTTGATTCTAGTTGTCTAATGTAGCCTACTAGCATTTGTCTCAGTAGCCCACTATTGGTGAAAAAATCAACATCCAATGAAATAACTGCATTAGCTCATTCTCCCCACACTTAGATAAACAGCTGAATCACTATTTTGTGGTCTGATAACAGATGAGGTCTATGTGCTTTCTGTGCCTGGAAGCTTACTTAAACAGAACCAAATCCTTTGTCAGTTCCTGGAAACCCACAGGTATAGCTAACCTGTGGAATGAAATAGTTCCCGTCAATTATGATGCATTCCACGATGAATATCTTGCCAGAACTCACTGTCTGGGCCACCATGGTTCATTGTTGCCAAATTAAGTTAATTTAAGGATTAAGTCATGGCAGGAGAGCCCAGACACATGTCATGCTCCTCCTGTGCTATGTGGGAAGTCAGGGACGCTTCCAAGGTCACTGACTACTATGTGTGCAGGAAGTGTGTCCAGCTGCAGCTCCTGATAGACAGCATTGCGGCACTGGAGCTGCACATGGACTCACTCTGGAGCATCCGCGATGCTGAAGATGTCGTGAATAGCACGTTTAGTGAGTTGGTCACACCGCAGGTAAAGGTTACACAGGCAGATAGGGAATGGGTGACCATCAGGCAGAGCAGTGAAAGGAAGGTAGTGCAGGGATCTCCTCCGGTCATCTCCCTCCAAAACAGATATACCATTTTGGGTACTGTTGGGGGAGATGACTCATCAGGGGAAGGCAGCAGCAGCCAAGTTCATGGCACCATGGGTGGCTCTGCTGCACAGGAGGGCAGGAAAAAGAGTAGGAGAGCTATAGTGGTTGTGGATTCTATTGTAAGGGGAATAGATAGGCGCTTCTGCGGCCGTAATCGAGACTCCAGGATGGTATGTTGCCTCCCTGGTGCAAGGATCAAGGATGTCTCACAGTTGCTGCAAGGAATTCTGGAGGGGGAGGGTGAACAGCCAGTTGTTGTGGTGCATATAGGTACCAATGATATAGGTAAAAAACGGGATATGGTCCTACAAGCTGAATTTAGGGAGCTAGGAGTTAAATTAAAAAGTAGGACCTCAAAGGTAATAATCTCAGGATTGTTACTAGTGGCATGTGCTGGTCAGAATAAAAATAGCAGGAGAGTTAAGATGAATATGTGGCTTGAGGAATGGTGCAAGAGGGAGGGATTCAAATTCCTGGGATATTGGAACCGGTTCTGGGGGAGGTGGGACCAGTACAAACCGGACGGTCTGCACCTGGGCAGGACTGGAACCAATATCCTAGGTGGAGTATTTGCTAGTGGTGTTGGGGAGGATTTAAACTAATATGGCAGGGGGATGGGAATCTATGCAGGGAGACAGAGGGATGTAAAATGGGGGCAGAAGCAAAAGGTAGAAAGGAGATAAGGAAAATTGGAGGGCAGAGAAATCAAAGGCAAAAATCAAAAAGGGCCACATTACAACATAATTCTAAAAGGACAAAGAGTGTTAAAAAAACAAGCCTGAAGGCTCTGAGTCTCAATGCGAGGAGCATTCGTAATAAGGTGGAAGAATTAACTGCGCAGATAACTGTTAGCTGATATGATGTAATTGGGATTACGGAGACATGGCTCCAGGGTGACCAAGGCTGGGTACTCAACATCCAAGGGTATTCAATATTCAGGAAAGATAGACAGAAAGGAAAAGGAGGTGGGGTAGCGTTGCTGGTTAAAGAGGAGATTGCCACAATAGTAAGGAAGGACATTAGCTTGGATGATGTGGAAGCTGTATGGGTAGACCTGCAGAACACCAAGGGGCAGAAAACGCTAGTGGGAGTTGTGTACAGACCACCAAACAGTAGAAGTGAAGTTGGGGATGGCATCAAACAGGAAATTAGGGATGTGTGCAATAAAGGTACAACAGTTATCATGGGTGACTTTAATCTGCATATAGATTGGGCTAACCAAATTGGTAGCAATACGGTGGAGGAGAATTTTCTGGAGTGTATAAGGGATGGTTTTCTAGACCAATATGTCGATGAACCAACTAGAGAGCTGGCCATCCTAGCTGGGTGTTGTGTAACGAGAGAGGATTAATTAGCAATCTTGTTGTGCGAGGCCCCTTGGGGAAGAGTGACCATAATATGGTAGAATTCTTCATTAAGATGGAGAGTGACACAGTTAGTTCAGAGACTAGAGTCCTGAACTTAAAGAAGGGTAACTTCGATGGTATGAGACGTGAATTGGCTAGAATAGACTGGCGAATGATACTTAAAGGGTTGATGAAGGATAGGCAATGACAGACATTTAAAGATCACATGGATGAACTTCAACAACGGTACATCCCTGCTGGCATAAAAATAAAATGGGGAAGGTGGCTCAACCGTGGCTAACAAGGGAAATTAGGGATAGTGTTAAAACCAAGGACGAGGCATATAAATTGGCCAGAGAAAGCAGCAAACCTGAGGACTGGGAGAAATTTAGAATTCAGCAGAGGAGAACAATGGGTTTAATTAGGAGGGGGAAAAGAGAGTACGAGAGTAAGCTTGCAGGGAACATAAAGACTGACTGCAAAAACTTTTTTAGATACGTGAAGAGAAAAAGATTAGTGAAGACAAATATAGGTCTCTTGCAGTGAGAATCAGGTGAATTTATAATGGGGAACAAAGAAATGGCAGACCAATTGAACAAATACTTTGGTTCTGTTTTCACTAAGGAAGACACAAATAACCTACCGGAAATACTAGGGGACCGAGGGTCTAGCAAGAAGGAGGAACTGAAGGAAATCCTTATTGGTCAGGAAATTGTATTAGGGAAATTGATGGGACTGAAGGCCAATAAATCCCCAGGGCCTGATAGTTTGCATCCCAGAGTACTTAAGGAAGTAGCCCTAGAAATAGTGGATGCATTGGTGGTTATTTTCCAACATTCTATAGACTCTGGATCAGTTCCTATGAATTGGAGGGTAGCTAATGTAACTCCACTCTTTAAAAAAAGGAGGAAGAGAAAAAAACGGGAATTATAGACCGGTTAGCCTGACATCGGTAGTGGGGAAAATGTAATAGCAGCGCATTTGGAAAGCAGTGACAGGATCAGTCCAAGTCAGCATGGATTTATGAAAGGGAAATCATGCTTGACAAAGCTTCTAGAATTTTTTGAGGGTGTAACTAGTAGAGTGGACAAGGGAGAACCAGTGGATGTGGTGTATTTGGACTTTCAAAAGGCTTTTGACAAGGTCCCACACAAGAGATTGGTGTGCAAAATTAAAGCACATGGTATTGGGGGTAATGTATTGACGTGGATAGAGAACTGGTTGGTAGACAGGAAGCAAAGAGTAGGAATAAACGGATCCTTTTCAGAATGGCAGGCAGTGACTAGTGAGGTACTGCAAGGTTCACTGCTGGGACCCTAGCTATTTACAGTATGCATTAATGATTTAGATGAAGGAATTGAATGTAATATCTCCAAGTTTGCAGATGACACTAAACTAGGTGGCAGTGTGAGCTGTGAGGAGGATGCTGAGAGGCTGCAGAGTGACTTGGACAGGTTAGGTGAATGGGCAAATGCATGGCAGATGCAGTATAATGTGGATAAATGTGAGGTTATCCACTTTGGTGGCAAAAACAAGGCAGAATATTATCTGAATGGTGACAGATTAGGAAAAGGGGAGGTGCAACGAGACCTGGGTGTCATGTTACATCAGTCATTGAAAGTTGGCATGCAGGTACAGCAGGCGGTGAAGAAGGCAAATAGCATGTTGGCCTTCAGAGCGAGAGGATTTGAGTATAGGAGCAGGGAGGTCTTACTGCAGTGGTATAGGGCCTTGGTGAGGCTACACCTGGAATATTTGGTTCAGTTTTGGTCTCCTAATCTGAGGAAGGACATTCTTGCTATTGAGGGAGTGTAGCGAAGGTTCACCAGACTGATTCCCGGGATGACAGGATTGACATATGAAGAAAGACTGGATCGACTAGGCTTATATTCACTGGAATTTAGAAGAATGAGAGGGGATCTCATAGAAACATATAAAATTCTGACTGGATTGGACAGGTTAGATGCAGAAACAGTGTTCCCGATGTTGGGGGAAGTCCAGAACCAGGGGTCACAGTCTAAGCGTAAGGGGTAAGCCATTTAGGACCGAGATGAGGAAAAACTTCTTCACTCAGAGAATTGTGAACCTGTGGAATTCTCTACCACAGAAAGTTGTTGAGGCCAGTTCATTAGTTATATTCAAAAAGGAGTTAGATGTGGCTCTTACGGCTAAAGGGATCAAGGGGTATGGAGAAAAAGCAGGAATGGTGTACCAAAGTTGCAAAAATGATCAGCCATGAATGGTGGTGCTGGCTCAAAGGACCGAATGGCCTACTCCTGCACCTATTTTCTATGTTTCTATATTTCTATAGAACTTCTATAAGATCTCTGACTTTGAGGGTGAAGGGACAATACTGGGAAAAGGAAATTTATGTGGGTGTAAAACTCTCAACTTTTGTTTTAGGATTTAAAATGTGTTTCCATTTATTCAAACGGTTATAATGTTTTCGGGAGGTATTGCAAAATACATATAATAATCATGATTAACATTGGAAGATGATCCTTCCCACCATAAAAAAACATTACAATACCAGATATGCAGCCTCCACAACAAGCCTTGCCTTAACAGTATAATTCTGAGCTCTAAAAAGATCAATGCATTAACAGGTATGCTTAACAATTAGAAGACTATTCTTATTTAAACAATCATGCAAACTGTTAACTAAGTGTAAGTAAAACAATGTTCTTCTCTAACCACAATTATTGAGGTACCACACAGATTTTTCAAACTTGTGTCACAGGCAGGAAATACACTCATCAGTAACCAAATACTTGCACAAATTTATGGATAGAAATGTATTGTATAAAAAGAGAAATTTCTAGATTAAAATGCATATTTTTTTCATTTGGTCTTGATGCTTTTCAGCACTTGGGAAAGTCAAATACAACAACAACTTGAATTTATATAGCACCTTTAATTAATAAACATCCCAAGGCACTTCACAAGAGCATTATCAAACAAAATTTGTAACCGAGCCACATAAGGAGATATTAGGACAGATGTCCAAAAGCTTGGTCAAAGAGGTAGGTTTTAAGGCGCGTCTAAAAGGAGGAGAGAGATGTCGAGAGATGCAGAGGTTTAGGGAGGGAATTCCAGAGCTTAAAGTCTTGGCAGCTGAAGGCATGGCCGACATTGGTGGAGCAATTAAAATTGCAATTGCGCAAAAGGCCAGAATTGGAGGAGCGCAGAGATTTCGGAGGTTTGTCGGCTGAAGGAGTTTAAAGAGATAGGGAGGAGCGAGGCCATGGAGGGATTTGAAAACAAGGTTGAGAATTTTAAAATCGAGGTGTTGCTGGACCGGGAGCCAACGTAGGTCAGCGTCCACAGGGATGATTGGTTAACGGGACTTGGTGCGAGTTAGGACACGGGCTTCAAAGTTTTAGTTGAGCTTAAGTTTAAATAAACCAGCTTATTAGAACTAGAGTTCACCCAAGCTGTTTTATAATAATCATCAAATGGTATTCAACAGATAATTTTAATTAATCAAAGAGCATTAGTTACAAAAATTAGTAAATTCATATACTATCTATCTATTGTACCGTAAAAAGTTTAATGTGATATAGCGTCAGAGCTTTAGACCATTTAAGTGAAATACTTTCAATTGTTTGGAGTTGAATTATTAAAAGTGACCTTTGCATTCTTCTCATTTAATATAATTTTCTGAACACTCACACACATCCTAAAAGTTTATATACTTTTAATATTTTATGATGTATAAAGCACAAATCAATTGAAAATTAGTCATGTACTCAGGCTAAGATTGGAAAACAGTAACTAGAATATAAAAATATAATTTATGTCTTGTATCATTTAGTTGCTAAAATCCATAAGCAATCAAAAAAAATTATAGCAGGAATTGGAATACCTTTAAACTAAAGAGGTCAAAATTACAATACTATTTAAAATAATACATGTATTAATTTCAAAATGTATATTTATAGTAAATGTTTACAACCTGAAAATGTGGAACTCTTTAAATTAATTCCAAATGCATTTTGATTAAGAACAATTGCCCCCAAATGAATAGTATTTACACAAGTAGCAACTTAAATTGTCAGAGTTTGATTAACATTCAGCTTCAGTTAAGAGGGAAAAGATTTAGTACCTCAGTTGCATCTGTTGTTCAACAAGAATATTCTTGTCTTTTGTGAAAAAGAAGGCTTTCAAAAGATGGCATTATGTCAGGTAAAAGTGTGTGCCCCTCCCCCACCTTCCCCTCCCCTCCATGCTTAGTGCACGACCTTACTAATGTAACGGTAATATCGGTCAGGGAGAATGCCTGGTTGTCAAAACACTTATTTTATTAAATAATTGAGGTTCAAGAATAAAATGAAATTCCTAGAAAAAGTCAGTAAAAATGTTACCCTCAAGATTTCCTTTAAGGTCCAAACCACATTAAACTTCAAGTCAGTCCTAAGATGACTGTGCTCCTCAGTGTGCAGTGATAAAACTGGTGTGTATGCTTGCATGTGTCTGTGCCTGGTTAACATTATAGTCAAGATGTTAAATAGTTGTCTTTGATACTGGTGGTGACCTGCTGAACAATTGAATACTTTACCAAATTCTGTATCCCACCAGTGCCATTCTGTAACCCTCCAGTGCCATTCTGTATCTCACCAGTGCCATTCTGTAACCCTCCAGTGCCGGTCTGTATCCCACCAGCACTATTCTGTAACCCTCCAGTGCCATTCTGTATCCCACCAGTGCCATTCTGTAACCCTCCAGTGCCATTCTGTATCCCACCAGTTCCATTCTGTATCCCACCAGCACCATTCTGTAACCCTCCAGTGCCATTCTGTATCCCACCAGTGCCATTCTGTAACCCTCCAGTGCCATTCTGTATCCCACCAGTGCTATTCTGTAACCCTCCAGTGCCATTCTGTAACCCTCCAGTGCCATTCTGTATCCCACCAGTGCCATTCTGTAACCCTCCAGTGCCATTCTGTATCCCACCAGTGCCATTCTGTATCCCACCAGCACCATTCTGTAACCCTCCAGTGCCATTCTGTAACCTTCCAGTGCCATTCTGTAACCCTCCAGTGCCTGTCTGTAACCCTCCAGCACCATTCTGTATCCCACCAGTGGCAGTCTGAAACCCACCAGTGCCATTCTGTAATGGTCTAAGTGGCAGCAGCGAAAAGTAGTATTAAGTCAGTAAATTTGCGATTGCTATTGATTTTGAACGGTGCGGAGCTTTTAGGTGAGGGTCTCTTTAGAGCAGCGCAAGAGTCTCAGAAAATTATGGTGTGGCGCAAGTAAAAGTAATGAGTCATAATTTCCAGGAATTTCTGCACCATAATAGATGATACCATGTAGATGCAACATTACCATGGCGCAAGATTTTCAGGAAATTGCAGGCCTTTGTCTTGTAGAGCTTAAGTATAGTATAGTTCTGTACTTAATTGTCCTAACTAAAAATTCTATTTGCTTTATCTATAGCCACCTTAAGCTGCTTGTAAGCCTTTACAAACTATGATTTCAAGTCTCTCTCTCTTTATGGTATAATCGTACCTGGTGTTTTGAAGCCCAAACACATGATACTACATTTGTCTTTATGGAAGGACATCTGCCACACACATATCCAAACTGGCCTGCAACCTATTGATTTGGTCTAAATTACTATTCCCCACATACACATTTGTTTATCTGCAAATTTACAAACCGTTTCATTAATTCCCCCCTCCAAATCATTAATAAAAATGATAAACAGCAACAGCCCCAACCTGAAGCTTTGTGGAGCTCTGCTTGTGACCAGGTCCTATTCAGATCCACTCAAAGGACTGACAACCCTCTGCCTGGAAGATTTCAATCAATAACCTATTCAGCATAATATCTGTCCTATAATCCAATATGATCTGATCTTTTACAATAGCCATCTATACAGCACCACATTAAAGGTTTTTTTTAGAAATCAACATATACAACATTAACAGGACAATCATCATCCACTGGCCTGCCCACTTCCTCAAAGAACTCAATCAAGTTAGTGATGCAGGACCTTCGTTTCCTGAAGTCATGCTGGGAATCCCTAATAACTGCCCAACTCTACAAGTGATCATAAATCACTTCCCGTATAATGCTTTCCAGCAGCTTCCCGACAGCCTCATGTCAGACTGACAGGCCTTTAATTCCCAGGGTCCAATTGCTTCTTAAATAAAGGGACCATATAAGCCTCCACTAGAATCAACTCCGACCCCAAGAAGCTATTGTTGACACACAGAATGGGTTTTAAATGATCCAGGTCAGATTTACGATATTTTTGTTACATGTTGTGTCTCACTATCAAAGCGAGCGTCCTCAGCCAGACATTAACAAATCTTTTACCTATATCCCTTTTTAAATATGTGTTAACTTTTGTGGAGTAAGTGTGGTAGGAGTAATTTTTGCCCAGTTACTATTTGTAGCTTACTTTATCGGGCTAATTTTGCGACTTCACGTTACCAGTAGATAGTTGGACAATCAAGTGCAGCACGTAGAGAGAGGGCTGCTCACTTGAAGCTTGAATTGTGGAATTTACCCCTCATATTCTCACGTATATGGGGAAAGTGCAGGGAAGCGGGATTAGAGTACATGGGAGCCGAAATTCAGCCTCCCAAAAATGGCTCTTACCGTCGGAATGCGGCGGCCACGTAGTGGAGTCGAATGGCCGCCGCTTGCGAAATTATCCTCAGTGTTTTTTCCAGCAGTCCCCACTTCCGGCCCGCTGCTGCTGACACCTCCTAAGTGCGCCATCAAAGCACACACCGCCGATCTCCCGCACCTCCAACTAAATTCAGGGCAATAAATCTTCGGGCCGCTGAGCGGTGCCCCCAACAGTTTTTTCTGTCGGTGCATTGTGTTCGCTGTGTGTGTGACATGGCTGTGTGACGGTTATTCAGTGGGAGGACGCTCTGCCGCGACGCCATTTTATTTATTTTTTGTCAGCCGACTGCCAGGGCGGCCTGACAATTATGCCCCTGGGTTCGGCCGGGCCCCCAACAGGCAGCCTGGAACCCCCTCTTGGGTGCCAGGCTGCTGGCCCGGCCAAAACCCTCCCTGGTGGCCCATGGACCTAACTAAAATAATCGCAGAGCTCGCAGCAGCTCGCCCCTTTAAGTGAAGGGAAGAGACGTGATGATGCACACGCACCATGACATTATCAGTGCCAGGCTGATGACTGACAACGGCGGAGACGCCGCCCCTCTACCGCCCCCATTACGACCGACTTCCGGTCCACTCTAAAAAAAAAAATGACAAAGAGATGAATTTCTGGCCAAGAGGCCACCTCATCCACAACGGCGGTGAAGACACATCAACAGCGGTAGGTGCGACTCGTTTCGGGCATCGCTGAATTTCTATCACCATAACTCCAATTAGAATTAGAATTAGCACTGACACAGGCCCATTGGGCCAAAGCTATCATTTCTATGAATCTTTTAACCCTGAATGAAATTTACTATGACTGAAAAATGAATGTGAACTTGTTTCTCTCCAAAATAACCTTGTTCCCACTGGCTTTTTCCCTTAACCCCTTCGTATGTGTCCAATTGATAAGTCCCACTGCTTTCAGTCAGTATATCTGGCACCACCTGCTGGTTTGAACCGAGAAATTCGATTTCTGCTGCTGTCAATCTTGTGTGAAAATAACTGGCCAATAACGAAGTTCATTGCTCCTTTGATTTTGGAGAATGGTAGCAATAATTTTCTCTATGAAGGTCTTGTGTTGATTTCACTTCCTGATAGCTCGGAGAGATAGACTGAAATAATACGTTCCTGAATCACGTTGGAAAAAAAATGCCTATTCTAGGCAACAAAGGGTAGAAATATATAGGCTGCAGCAAAAAAGGGCTATCAGATTCAGAACCTGCCCATGATGCCTGTAGCATGGCGATAATCTCAGCAGGGCTGTCTGAAAGAAGACCAAGCACAAGTACGACACTGCGCACATGGAGGGTGAGAAAATCAGAAGTTGTTTCAATCCACACAGCTCTCTAATACCAGTTAATTACACAGCAGAATAAACAGAGGCCTAGCAGCAGGCTGTCTGTCATGCTCATTTAGTGAGGGAACCAAAACCTGAGGGGGAAAATAACATGGAAAATGCATCCTTGCTTTCCTTACTTATATGGAGTCCATCTATAATGAATGCTTATTGGTCATGCTGAAACATTATTACATGCAGGTGTTTATTCAATTTTATTTCTCATCTACATGTTGCCCCTTGGCGACATCAACCGAAAACACAGTGTCAGTTTCCACATGTACGCTGATGACACCCAGCTCTACCTCGTCGCCACTTCTCTCGACCCCTCCTCGGTCTCTAAATTATCAGACTGCATGTCCAACATCCAGTACTGGATGAGCAGAAATGTTTTCCAATTAAATATTAAGACGACCGAAGCCATTGTCTTTGGTCCCCACTACAAATTCTGTTCCCTAGCCACCGACTCCATTCCTCTCCCTACTATCTGTCTGAGGTTGAACCAGACTGTTCTCAAACTTGGTGTCATATTTGACGCTGAAATGTGCTTCTGACCACATATCCGTAGCATAACTACAACCACCTATTTCCACCTCTGTAATATTGCCCGTCCATGTCCCTGCCTCAGCTCATCTACTGCTGAATCCCCCATCCATGCCTTTGTTACCTCTAGACTTGACTACTCCCACACACTCCTGGCTGGTCTCCCACATTCTACCCTACGTAAACCTGAGGTCACCCAAAACTCGGCAGCCCATGTCCTAACTCGCACCAAGTCGCGTTCACCCATCACCCCTGTGTTCGCTGAACTACATTGGCTCCCGATTAAGCAACGCGTGATTTCAAAATTCTCATTTTTATTTACAAATCCATCCATGGCTTTGCTCCTACCTATCTCTGTAATCTCCTTCAGCCTCACAGCCTCCCCCACTACCCCGAGATATCTGCGCTCCTCAAATTCTGCCCTCTTGAGCATCCCTGGATATAATTGCTCAACCATGCCTTCAGCTGCCCTCCCTAAATCTCTCCACCTCATTACCTCTCTTTTCTCCTTTAAACTACTCCTTTAAACCTACCTCTTTGACCAAGCTTTTGGTCATCTGCCGTAATTTCTTCTTATATGGCTCAGTGTTAAATTTTTGTCTTATAACACTCCTGTAAAGCGCCTTGGGACATTTTACTACATTAAAGGTGTTATATAAATATAAGGTATTGTCATTGTTACATGCAGGTGTTTATTCAATGGAGGATTGACTGATTTCCGAAAAGAGCCTTAAGATACCGTATAATTAGAACATTTGATAGAATTGTTCCTCTTACTATACAACACAGAACTGTGTACACATCATTGTGCAACCATCGCCGTTATGATCATGGAACCTGTCAGAAACAAGCCTTAATCTTATACAGAGTACATTCAAATACAAAGTAATCTTTCTTACTTGAACACTTCAGGGAGCTATCTTGGTGTTTAGAAGAATGAAGGATAATAATCATTTTAAACATCAAACTCTGTATGATTGTTGGAACTCAAGACCATACAATTCACACTGGAGACAATTAGCAAGGTATACTTGGCATCTTGCTGTTCCATGCTGAGAACAAAGAGGAAAATGGATAGGATTGATGGCTAATACAGTATTTAATGTTTACTGTGGAAGTAGTTTGCAGTCTGCAGTGGAGGTTGAGCTCCAGAACTAGATAAGGACAAGATTGGCTTTGACAAGTCACAGCTTTGAAATTTAGATTTAGATGTCCCGAATTGCATGGTAATACTGCCCGCATACAGCACTGTAATCCATTCATTATATTCCAACAGGATTACCACAGAGTAACAAATCAGGACATTCAAATGTGTACACTATAGGTGGAAATTTGTTCAAACCGGCTACTTAGTAAATGGAATTGGCTGTTACTTTGTAATTTCTCTTTTCCTACCTTCCATTAGATACACCGCCCTAAATACAACAAGTCCCCAAGGTTGGACGACCTCTAACACAGTTCATGTAACTAGGATACCATGTATAAATAAAAATTGATTGACTGATTCATTGATTCACTAGGTTTACTGAATCAGTTCCCAACACGTTCAAAGGCTTGACATTTTCAATAGCTCGACAGTATTTATTAGTCACTCTGAATCCCTTCATAGGCAGGCTTCCAATCGGAAACAACATACAAGAATCAAATCCCACAACAAATGCATTTTCTATTAATTATTGCATGCTCTTGGAAGGAGTAATTTAAGGTTACCTTATCTGTTGTGTGTGCTATAAAAGCCTATTGGTCTGTTAAAGTATTTGTGAATTTCCTGTGTGCCAACAGAAAAAAAAAGTGAAAAGAAGTGAAACCTTCAAAACCTCTTTTTGAAGGAAAGCACTACAAAATTAGTAGAAAGGCTGGAAAATAATTCTAAACAATGGAGGAAAGCCAAAAAAAATTCTGCCAAAATATTCATTTAAATTGAATATCACATTTGATTGTGAACCAGAGGTTGACAAAATATACTTTCAATTGAGCTTTTCAAGGAGCTAATTATGGTCAAAAGCACTAGGCACTAATGTTCCAAGGTCTGTTCATTAGTAGTAACAGTTTCTAATCTCTTGTCATTAACCATTTTATTATATTTGAATTATTTCTTCTTTTTGGATTTCTTTTTAACGCAGAATTTGTTTTAAGTATCAAAAGGTATTCTTTAAAATTTCAAAACATAAAAAATATTTTAGAGCAAGTTTTCCCTTTAATTACATTCAGGTGGCATCTAGTCATGAAGAAAACAAATATGTTGCTGTTTTTCTTTCGTTTCGATGTTGGTTCCCTTCCCCCTGCTTTTGAAAACATAAACAGCATGTGGGTTTAGGGAAAAATGGGTCCAGGATGGACTGTCATGTTGCCCATGCAATTTTCTACTTCTAAGATATAGTCCAGCACTGAAAGATGAGCACAGATTATATCCACTAAAAGCAGGCCTTTCCTGTGTACTCAATTTCAACAGCTTCTGTTCCATAAAAATACCTTTGAGGGAAGGACTCAAACTCACTCAACTAAATAACTGAATAATTAGCCTTCATTTTCAGGAGGTATTTGGTAGATCTCAGGCTTTTAAAGTAAAGTAACATGACATTAATAGCAAGTTGGCTAGGTAGATTGAAAACTCACTTGGAAAAGAAAGCAGAAGCTGATGATAAGTATATATGACACTGTCTGGGGAATGGGGAACAGAAAGGAGTGACTGGGAGAGTTCCACAGGAGTCTGTTCTGGTTTCTCAGCTGTTTATACAATTCATACTAAATATGGAAGAGGGTAATTTTTTTTGTAATTTAATATTTGCTGATGGCACCAAGTTATGTGGCCAGTTGTATTCATAGTATTAGGCAGTCCCTCGTATCGAGGATGACCCGCTTCTAAACCAAAAAAGGATGAGTTCACAGTTGATTTAATGAGGAACCTGGTATTCCAGGTCCGGAATTACATACTGAAGGGTGGGAAGATGCCTGTGCCTGGATTCTTTTAACGTGGGGTGGCTGTTGCACACCAGCCACCATACGGGCTTGACGGAGCTAGGTCTTGATCCAGTGGCAAGGGTTAACCCAAGATGACTGGAGACCAGCTCTGCTGCATGGACCTCGTGCACTCACATATTGCTACTGTCCATAGACCGCAGTGTGGGCTGGCCCGTGCTGCCCTGGGCCCTCATCTCTGGTGGGTGGGGGGGGGGAAGGTGGCCGGTTGATTAGTGTCAGGTCAGCATTCAAAATAATTTCGACAAATTAAGTAAACAAGCTACAATATAGTAAACAGAATTTAACATGTATAAATATAAGATATTGCATATTGGTACCGGAAACATGTACAGAAAGAACAATATCTGCTGAAAAAATGTTTTTAAGACAATTTGTACAGCCAGTACTGTTCTTTCTGTATGTAAAAGAGCATCTGCTCACTGCAAGTATCCGTTCAAGTACTGGAATATACCTAATAGGCTTGTGATTACAAATCAAAACCTCTGAGGCTAGAAATTGTGATAACTTTCAAAGAAGCGCAAAAGTATCACCAAGCGAAAAAGATTTTTTGCTCCCAGGAGCTTCCACTTTAGCGCTCCAAGAGGGAAGTGGAACGCTTAATCAAGCACTGTAACTTCCTTTAGTGTGCTAAAGTGAGTGAGAGGGGGGGTAGCATCATCGTTATAGGCAGTCCCTCGAAATCGAGGAAGACTTGCGTCCACTCTAAAGGTGAGTTCTCAGGTGACTGAACAGTCCAATACGGGAACCACAGTCCCTGTCACAGGTGGGACAGACAGTCATTGAAGGAAAGGGTGGGTAGGATTGGTTTGCTGCATGCTCCTTCCGCTGCCTGCGCCTGTTTTCTGCATGCTCTTGGCGGCGAGACTCGAGGTGCTCAGCGCCCTCCCGGATGCACCTTCTCCACCTAGGACGGTCTTTTGCCAGGGACTCCCAGGTGCCAGTGGGGATATTGCATTTTATCAAGGAGGCTTTGAGGGTGTACTTGAAACATTTCCTCTGTGCACCTGGGGCTCGTTTGCTGTGTAGGAGTTTCGAGTAGAGCGCTTGCTTTGGGAATCTAGTATTCAGCATGCGAACAATGTGGCCTGCCCAACGGAGCTGGTCGAGTGTGGTCAGTGCTTCGATGCTGGGGGTGTTGGCCTGATCGAGGATACTAATGTTGGTGCGTTTGTCCTCCCAGAGGATTTGCAGGATCTTGTGGAGATATCGTTGGTGGTATTTCTCCAGCGATTTAAGGTGTCTGCTGTATATGGTCCACGTCTCTGAGCCATATAGGAGGGTGGGAGAGCACTGAGCAATGTTCAATGTAGCGCTGCTGTCTTTAGAAGCCCCTTCCCTCTCTTAAAGGGCCAATGATGGGTTCAATCACTCTTCATGCACTGTCTGTTAGGTCATGGGACCTGCGCTACATGCATAGCAGCCCCAAGTACTCTAAGAGGGTGCAGGGCTGAGGAATCATGGCATTAAAATAAATCAGGAGGCAGATTGGGGAGAGAAATAAATTTTGCCCTACCTGACTACCACTGCCTTTAAATATCGTTCCCCAAGCGGCCAGCCGAGGTGACAATGCCTGCTGCAACTGCTGTTGTTGACGCCCAGCGATGCTGCTGGTTGCGGGAGCGAATATCACACCTGGGGCGCTAATGGGGCGCTGCGCACCGGATGACGTCACGATCTACGGAATATAAGATCGCGAGGCGGTAAGCGTTAGCGCCAGCGTAAAATCACCAGGGAAGCTCGTAGGCATCGTTGAATTTGCTGTGCCCAGTCGGTAATCCCTTAGCGCCCCGTTACCGCCCCCCGCAGGCACTAACGGGAGGTGCAAACCAGGCGAATTTCTCCCCTTTCAACTCTGTACAAGTCATTGCATTTCGTCAACATTTAAAATATTTGTGAAATTTTAGGCAGCTTATCTATAAAACAACTGGAGACCATCTAGAAAAACATTGCAAGGATAATTCTAGGACTTATAACTTGAAGAACTCATAACTATAATAGACCGAGAGAAATGAACTTGTTTTTATTGAAGGAATTATCCAGGTGTTTTGTGCTATAACTTGTATATATATGGTGCCTTTAACTCAGTAAAACGTATAAGGTATGATATGATGAATTTAATCACATTCTAATGTTATTATCGAGCAACTTAGTAAGTTTTCTTTGGACACAAGCCAATTAATTTTAGAGCATTTTCTATTGGGATTGTTTTTTCTGCATAGGTGTACAATTATAAATTTCAACAATGACAGAACTAGCTTTACAACAGTATTGGTCTTAATATATTCATATTAGATTTTTATATTCGTAGAATTTATTTAAGAGTCTCACACTAAATATATGTTTTATGTATATAATTAAAACTCATGATAGATTTTGAAAATAGGAAGTTATGAAAAGTTAAATTCACAAAGATGCTATTTTCATTCTTGTCAAAAAATAGTATAATTGTTTTTATGGGGTTTTTTGCCACTTCACCAGTAAATATGTTTTACCTACAATAAATGTGAATCAGTACTATCCATGACACACTTTTCCAAACTGTGGTTCAATTATCTGCCATGGTAGATAGGTACGTAGGCCCCAAGTTTCATGCCGCGGCGAAAACGGCGCACCTCCGAGCTGGGCGCCTGTTTTTCGCGTCCCACAGTCCCAGCCCGCACCTCCCTGTGTAGTGGTGCCGCTTGCAACACCGAGCATCCCACCGTCCGTGCCCGCGCCTCCCAGTGTAGTGGTGCCACAAGGCAGACCCAGGCAAAGGAGAAGGAGATTGGAGACACGCTCTCCTGAGATGCAGCGTGCAACAGATGCGACTCAGGTTGTGGCATTGGGTATGGAGACCAATGAGCTTACCCAATCACTCATCGATGGCGTCAATGCAGTAGGTGAAGAGTTGACGGTCCTGACGGGAGAAATAGCAGTAATGACACGGGAACTTAGGGAGGGAATGTCCGAGGGAGTGCAATCGATGACACAGGCCATCAGGGAGGGCATGCAAGTGTCGGCACAGGCCGTCAGGATGGGCCTGGTTGAGGTAGCTGCTGCAATAAGGGCACACAGCCCAGCCAATCAAATGATACCCCCATGAGGAAGTGAACATTCACTGAGATATGGATGAGACATGGTTGCAGCCTTTCTTTGCTGCTTTTGTTCTTGTTCTTGATGTAGCTGTAGTAGCGTTTTTCAAATTGAAATTGTTTTGTAAGTTTTGTAACTTTACAACTTATAAGGGATCTTATGGTTTTTAAGTGATCTTATAGTGTAAATGCTCTCACATTTTTTTGTATCTTATTTAATTTTGCACCTAAAAAGTGATCCTGAAGCTTAAGTGTTCTTCAGAGTGTAAGATTTTTCACATAGAAAGTGTTTTGTAACTTTTGTAACTTTACAAGTTTATAAGTGATCTTAAAGTTTTTAAGTGATCTTCAAGAGTCATATTAAAAAGTATAGTTTGATACAACAAATATTTTATTAGAGTGACGTTAACGTTTCAATAAAATATTTTTTCATTAAAACTGTTTCATGTTCCATTAACACAACACAACGTAGGAACAACTGCAAAGAATAAACATGTCCATATGCAAAAGTGGTCACAGAGCCCTCAGGCATCAATAGTTGAAGCGTTCACGGATGAACTGCTGGCGCAAGTCTCGAGCAATCGTTAAAGGGGCACGATGGACCTCCTCCGACCTCGTGCTTCGGCATCAGGCACTTGCATGCTTTCCTGATTGTCGTTATCATCCACATCCTGATCTTCCGTAATACTATCAGCATGCACTGGACCCTCACGTTGGTCTTCTGGTTCCACTACCAGCTCCTGCTGCCTCATGATGGCTAAGTTATGAAGCATGCAGCACACAACAGTGAAGTGACCGACAATCTGAGGAGAGTATTGCAACTGTCCTCCGGAATGGTCCAGACATCGGAATCACTGTTTCAATATGCCAATGGTCCTCTCAATGATGCTGCGCGTCGCAATGTGCGCCATGTTGTATTGTCGGTCAGCTTCTGTCCGTGTCACGCGTATGGGCGTCATGAGCCAGGTGGTCAGGCCGTAACCTTTGTCTCCCAGTAGCCAGCTCTGCCCTTCTGACTGCTGCTCAAACATGTCAGATAGAATGCTGTTGCGTAGGATGAACGCATTGTGGGTGCTGCCAGGGTATCTCGCATCGACTGACATGATGCGTTGCTTGTCGTCACACACGAGCTGCACATTGATAGAGTGGAAACCTTTCCTATTTTGGTACTGCTCAGATTCCTCCACGGGTGCTCGCAAGGCTATGTGGGTACAATCAATGCAGCCCTGTACCTTTGGGAAGCCGGCAATCCTAAAGAAGCCCACAGCCCTCTCATGGATCGCTTGTGCGGTCATTGGGAAATTGATGAAGTCATTCCTTCGCGCATAAAGTGCAGCCGTGACCTGGTAAACGCAGGCACGTATTGCACGTTGCGAGATGGCACACACATCTCCAGTTGTAGCCTGAAACGATCCCGAGGCATAGAAAGAAAGTGCAGCTGTTACCTTCACTTCCACAGACAAGGCAGTTATCCTTCTGCTTCTGGGCTGCAAATCTGCTCTCACCATATCACAGATCTCAGTGACAATTTCTCTGCGAAAACGCAGCCTATTCACACAATCAGCCTCGCTCATGTCCAGGTACGAGCGCCTGGTTCGATATTGTCGACATGGGTAAGGTCTCCTGCCCATCAACCTACGGGCTACGACGTTCCTGGTGCGGTGAGCTCTAATCAATTCTCTCCTATGCAGTGAATTGATGGCAAACCATTGCATAATACGTGGTGTTGACAATGCAGCACCCATTCTGCAAATTTAAATATAAAACTGTCTATGTGGCTGCCTCTCCCTGTCCAAATGGCCTCAGTCCCCCTCACAGCTTGAAGGCTGCTGCTGTATCTTTGGCTGCCGGCCAGCCACTGACGCCGCCCCTAAAGCGTGGCCGAATGGCCTTAAGAACCTTAATGAGCTGCGTGTGTCCTGCGTTGACTCTTCGGCTGCCAGCCAGCCACTGATGTCGCTGCTATCTCATGGCCGAATGGCCTCACGTCGGTCCGCTGATTCTTCGACTGCCGGCCAGCCACTGACGCCGCTGATATCTCATGGCTGAATGACCTCGGGTCCGTCCGGTGCTGCTTCTTCGCGGCCAGCCATGAAGAGAATGAAGGCCTGCCTCAAGCACTGCAGCTCAGCTCGAAGCTTGCTGCCGCTGCCGTCGAGACACTGACGCCACACCGCTGTCTGTCTCCAACATGAAAGGCCTGCCTGAAGCACTTTCACACAGGTAGGAACATGGTTTATTTAATCTTTTCTTTGCTTATAAATTTTTATTCAGGTTGGATTTATTTGTATAATATTTGTCTAAGTATAACTAAGGATTGATTGTAGAATTTAATGACTTCCCTTCCCCCCACCTCGTTCCCTACGCCTAATTTGTAACCTACGCCTGATTTTCTAAAGTGTAGACAAGGTTTTTTCAAGTGTACAAAAATCTTCACACTCCATTCTAAGTTAGTTTGGAGTAAGTTTTCACTCACGAAACTTTGAAATCAGGCGTAAGTGGCTGGACACGCCCCCTTTTGAAAAAAAAATTCTGTTCCAAAGTGAAACTGTTCTACCTGACTAGAACTGGAGCAAACTAAATGTGGAGAATTCCGATTTCTAAGATACTCCGTTCTACACCAGTTGCTCCTAAAAATCAGGAGCAAATCATGTGGAAACTTGGGGCCAAAAACTCCAATTCAATCTTCATTACACTTTAGTTAAATTTCAATTATATTTGCTATCAAAGTGTTAACACATCTTTAAACCTGTTATTCCTTTGTCAGTATTCTACAAAAAGGTACTAAGAGTGAAGCAGATGTCATAATTACACACTTATTCAGAACATTTTACACTCATTCTCTGAGGAATTTGTAGATGAGCTGAGCACGTTCTTAAATTAATCTGGTGACAGTACACTGCTGCTGTGATTCATTACGCTCTTGCAATCTGTTGTAGTTCTTTTATGTGTGACAGAATCATATTAGTACTGAAATTTAACGAGGTTATTATTTATTGGTAGATTACACAGCAGAATAGCCTGTTACTTTAAACATTGCTTCCTGAAATTCGCATTATAGGTAAGCTGAAAATAAGTAAAATAAGATTTCTGCATTCAGTCTACAAATGCCAGATGTTTGCCCTCCCATGGCATGTTTCAAGTATTGGTGTCCAATTAGTTTTAAGGTGAAAGTATTTAGTATTTTGTTGAAAATTCAGACAAATAGAAAGATTCGCCATTAAAAGTGTGCAATTTCTAAGTAATTTAATCTATAAATTCATTACTTCATATTTGCTTTCAATTTTGTTAAATAATTTGTGGTTTGTCATATTAAACCACAAGAAAAAAATGAAACTAACTAAAAAAAATCACAATATTCCTGCAATACATTGTATTATTCTCACACTTCAGATTTGTACAGGAAGAAATTTGAAGATACTTTCTAATAAAGGACACAGTAAATATTCTATAAAGTTTATTGCAGAGGCACCACGGGTACAATTTTTCTAAATAAAGTTTTAATGTTTTCTAGGAGTGCCATGGTTAAGATATTCACATTTCAAAACTGGCTAACGCTCCTATCCCCGATATATGCGTACTGAGTTACAAGCTACATCTATTCAATTCAGCAAAGCCTTCAACATGGACACCATATCACGAGGTAAAACTCATTGTAGATACAAACTGCTCCATGAAAAGTATGGTTCCTCTCATTTCTTATTACCAGTTGTAGAGGCAACCATAGTTTATTTTGCCCATTATTCTAATTATTATGGAATACGTGGAGGTGAAATATTTTTCAAAGGGAGATTATAGAGGACAAAGGCTGAGATTAAGCTAAACCTCTATTAATAGGAAACTATACCCCAGAACACCTAAAACAAGAAATAAGTATGTCAGATAGATGTGTTTAAAGCAGGAATGCATACACCTTGTACTCCTGCTAAGAAATGTTTCCACAAAATAATGTAAGTTTGGACAACCTTACATATTCATCTCACAACATATTACAATATAACATTGAAGTACAAAAAAAATTTTTTTCAAAGCTGACGGAAAGATTGGGAAGGCAAAATGTAACTATAATTTACAGGATTTTAACACCGACCATTCCTGTTCCATTCCCACTTATAAATGTTGTTATCACTAGCTACATGTCCAGCCAGGGGTTAAAAGGTAATTCCCCTCCACATCAAAAGATTGCGGAAATGTAAGCGTAAATTGCATTCAGCCCTAATCAAGTTTCTGCAATCTTTTGCGCTAGTTTAAAAAAATATCACGAAGAAGCTGGCCCGCCCACAAAACTGGCCACTCTCCCAAGCTGAATTCATCACCACTGGGACTTTCCGCTAATTGTGCTCACTTGCGGGCCTTCGAGGAGGCTCCAAATATTAAGTTGGTTCTTTTGGGTGCAAGGATACGAATAGGCTAATTTTAAAAGCTTTTGAATTTAAAAATAATTATTAATAAACTGACTACTATATAACTAGCAAATGATTCTGTATAGTTTGAAAAATCCTTTGCTGTAAATTAAAAATTGGGTTACTCACAGCTGAAGAATTGACAGTGATTAAAAATGCTTATTTTTTGTGATAAACCCAATTTGAGCTGTATTAAACAAACTGCACCAAGTTACCACTCTTAATTATATCAAGAAACACTTTGAAGCAATTTTTTTAAATTACATTTTCAAACGCAATTGGGCTGGTTCATGGCAGATTTTGCATTCTGCAATATGCAAATTAGTTAAGTTTAATTTGGGCACAATTTACGCCCGGATCGCCGATTGCGCCCACTACAGAAACTCTTGACCAGTGCTTTTAACATAGGAAAACATCTTAAGGTACTTCACAGTTGCATAAGGAAAGAAAATGATATTGAGCCAAAGAAGGAGGTGTTGGGACTGAAGACCAAAAGCTTGGGCAAAGAGCTGGACTTTACTGAGGGTCTTAACGGAGACAAAGGAGGTAATGAGGCAGAGGTTTTGGGGGAAATTCTGAAGCGATTGAAGGCACAGCTGCCAAGGGTAGAGCAAGGAAAGTGGAGAGGGGTTTGGAATGTCTTTGTGATGGAGCGGATATAGAGTCGGAACCTCACTCTGGGCTTAAATAGGCTGTGAACAGTCTGATTCAGCCAAGGCAGTGGCTAGGGAGGAGGATGAAGCCAATGACAAAGGTATGGGGTTTCAGATGTGGGCTGAAGATGATGGCTTGATCTTCCCAATAATTAGATGGAGGTTAGTGACTTATCCAAGACTGAATGTTGGACAAGCAGTCTGATGAAACAGAGTTGAGAGAAGTGGTGAAGAGTAGGAGCTGGGTGTCATCAACATATATGTTGAAGCTGATCCATTGTCTGTGGATGATATTGTCTTGGGAGCAGCATGTACATGAAGAAGTGAAAGGATCCAAGGCAATGGTATGGGGTAGGAAGGGAAACCATTGGTAGAGACCTCTGACTATAATTGGATAGGTAAGAGTGGAACCAAGTAAGAGCAGTCAACAGCAACTTGCATTTATTTAGCCTTTAATATAGTAAATCGTCCCAATGTGTTTCGTGTGAGCATAATCAAACAAAAATTGACACCAAGCAAAAGAAGGAGATATTAGGTCAGGTGACCAAAAATTTGGTTAAAGAGTTAGGATTTAAGGAGAGTCTTAAAGGAGGAGAGAGAGCTGGAGAGGCAGAGATGTTTAGGGAGGGAGTCCCAGAGCTTAGGGCCTAGAAGGCTGGAGGCACGACCACCACTGGTGGGGTGAAGGGAGTGAAGGGATGGACAAGGGGACAGTGTTGCAGGATGCTGAACAATGGAGGAGAGGTGTTGGAGAAGGATGGTGTGTTCAGCTATATCAAAGCTGTATCATGTTAGGGCTACTTCAGTACTGTTACAAGAGTGGAAACCTAATTAGGAGATTCAGAAAGGGAATGGCAGCAGATATTTTGGAGATGACATAATATGCAAGGACTTGAGAGAAAAAAGGGAGGTTGGAGATGGTGCAGTAGTCAACAAGGACAGAGGGGCTTGAAGGTTTTAAGAGAAGGGGGATGATGATGGCAGTTTTGAAAGGGAGACTGACAGTGCCTGAAAAAGAGGGAAACATTAACAATGTCAATATTATAAAGCACCAGAAATGTATTATTCTGTCTCTTGATTACTGCATACCCACAGTGGGGTAAAGAGGAGTCCCTATATATCCATTAATTCCCCTCCCCACTCTCCGTAAAAACCTCCAGAAAATAAGTCCTCATACAGCCCAGCACTGTCACGTTTATTGTGAGCTCTTAGCTGAATACACCAGTGAAGCAGAATAGATCAGTACTAAAAAGTTTTTAACTACACCCCAAACCCAAAAGGAAGCTGTGGTCCATGACTTCCATGGCACATGAGCTGATATTCTTGTAGCTTAATCAATGTTGCCTAGCTGAAATTCTCATAGGGACATGATCTCTGCTGGAAATGTGATAGATGTGTCTTGCACATGTTTGAGCAGTCCCTCTATGGCAAGTATGTCCTCAGTAAAGTCCAGCTCTTTGCCCAATCTGGAGTTGCCTCATTTGAATAATAAGAACATAAGAATTAGGAGCAGGAGTAGGCTATTTGGTCCCTTGAGGCTGCTCTGCCATTCAATAAGATCATGGCTGATCTTCGACCTCAACACTTTCCTGCACTGTCTCCATATCCCTTGATTCCCTTAATATTCAAAAATCTATCGATCTCTGTCTTGAATATACTCAAAGACTGAGCTTCCACAGACCTCTGGTGTAGAGAATTCCAAAGATTCACCACCCTCTGAGTGAAGAAGTTTCTCCTCATCTCAGTCCTAAATGGCCGACCCCTTATTCTGAGACTGTGATCCCTGGTTCTAGATTCCCCAGCCAGAGGAAACATCTTCCCTGCATCTACCCTGTCTAGCCCTGTAAGAATGTTGTATGTTTCAATGAGATCACCTCTCATTCTTCTAAACTCGAGAGAATATAGGCCCAGTCTACTCAATCTCTCCTCATAGGACAATCCCCCCCATCCCAGCAATCAGTCTGGTGAACCTTTGTTGCACTCCCTCTATGGCAAGTATATCCTTCCTTAGATAAGGAGACCAAAACTGTACACAATGCTCCAGGTGTTGTCTCACCAGAGCCCTATATAATTGCAATAAGATGTCTTTACTCTTATACTCAAATCCTCTTGTAATAAAGGCCAACATACCATGTCATTTCTTAATTGCTTGCTGTACCTGCATGTTAACTTTCAGTGATTTGTGTACAAGGACACCCAGGTCCCTCTGAACACCAACATTTCCCAATCTCTCACCATTTAAAAAATATACTGTTTTTCTATTTTTCCTACCAAAGTGGATAACTTTACATTTCTCCCCATTATATTCCATTTGTCACGTTCTTACCAAGGGCAAACTCGAGGCATTGGAGATGCTCAGTTCAGAACTCACCCATTTATGGGCAAGCTTCTAGAGGCCACAATTAATACATACCTAAAAATATTGTACGGTAATTAATGTCGGAAAAATGTAATAAAGTTCTTGAAGAAAACAATGAAGTGTTTTGATAAAAGAACTGCAGCAGCTGTTGTGTATATAGATTTTCAAAAGGCATGTGACAAGGCAACACATAGCAGGCTCGTTGACAAAATTAACGGGAATGTAGCAGCTTGGATAGAAAATGACAGAAAATGGAAAATAGTGGCTAATGGATATTTTTCAGACTAGAGGATGCAAACAGTGTTGTCCCCCGGAGTCAGTGTTGGGATCGTCACGCTTCTCTCTTCTTTCTCTATTATATGTATGATCTGCACTTGGGTACAATATTTGCAGATGACACAAAAATAGGAAATACAGTTAACTGGGGAAGTTATTCAGGATTTAGTCAGGTTAATAGTCAGGCAGATAGATGTCAGAAGACATTGGGGCCAAAATTCAGGCTTGCCAGAAAGCTGGCGTACCTACCTTTCTTTTGAAGTTTTTACCATCGGGTGCGATGAGGCAGGCTTTCCTCACACTGTTCGAGTGTTTCAATTGGTTACCATGAAGGCCCATAAGGAATATACACCCTTAGCTTCACTTGGAATTGCTGCTTCAGTCATATTCATACATGCATTCACCCCACAAAAATCCTTACATGGAATGTATTTGGTTGTTGCATGCACCAACCCTCATTCTCAATATATGTTGATGCCTGGGTTTTACTGAAAGTCACGTAACTGAATTCAATTTGGCTCTTTTAGTTTTCTTTATCTAAGATGGGGTAGCTCATAAAAGCAGGGACAGATTACCTACAAGTGGATGCCACTCCCTTGTTATGTATTAATGCTTGGGGGTCACCAGACACCAGAGGGCGCTGCGGTCAGAGGTCATCGGGCTGTACGCATGTGGCATGTGTGCTTGATCATCTGTATATAAGCTGGGTGTCTTTGTCACGCTGGCACTCTTGGACTGGAATAAAGATGGATCACCTGAGTGAGTTTACAGTAACCAGACTCTTGAGTCATTACAATTGGCGACGAGGTAATTTAAGAACCTTCGCATGCACAATGGGCACTGTTGGAATCCTGGAGAGATTCGTGGAGGGCAATGATTGGGTGGATTTTGTCGACCGCCTGGATCAGTACTTTGTGGCCAAAGGCATGGAGGCAGAGGCTTACACAATTAAATGCAGGAAAGTTCTCCTCACCGTTTGTAGTCAGAAAATTTACGGTCTCACGAAGAATCTTCTCTTGCTTGTATGTCCAGCGGAAAAAGGGTACGAGAAATTGTGTACATTGGTGGGTAACCACCTGAAGCCACAAGAGGGGATCATCGTATCACGCTACCATTTCTACTCGCATGTTCGTGCTGAGGGCCAGGACGTGTCGGGATTTGTCGCCGACCTGCGACATCTTGCTGAGCCGTGTAAGTTCGGGAGCATGCTGGAAGACATGCTGCATGATGTCTTCGTGATAGGCATCAGCTATAATGCGATCTTCAGGAAGCTGTTGGCTGCAGAGACGCTGGATTTGAAAAAGGCCATCGTGACTGCCCAGGCATGCATGACGATGGATGATAATTTGAGGCAGATATCATCGACGAGTCGGAGTTCCACGGCAAGTACTGTAAACAAGATGGTATCGTCTTCGGGCAGAGCTGCTTAAGTGAAACCTGCTGCTGCTCAGAGCCCGCCAACTGGTTCGATCCAGATTTCACCCTGTTGGCGTTGTGGGGGCAATCATCGGCCTCATCAGTGTCGGTTTAGACAATACTCATGCAATGGATGTTCGAAAGTGGGGCATCTTCACAGGATGTGTCTACAACGGAGCAAGCATGGTGTGGCTCACCACGTGGTTGATGAGGACCAGTTCAGTGATGGCCCGGATACGCAACCCGAGGAGGAAGTGAATGGACTGTATTCGTTCCTGAGCAAGAGCCAGCCGATAGTCGTTAATGTGAAGCTGAATGGCGTGCCTGTATCAAGGGAGCTGGACACGGGTGTGAGCCAGTCGATAATGAGCCAAAGGACATTCGACAAGCTGTGGGGCACTAAGGCTGCAAAACTGAAGCTGAGTCCAGTCAATGCCAGGTTGCGTACTTACACTAAGGAACCCGTACCGGTGCTCGGCAGTGCAGCAATCGAGGTGTCATATGATGGTGTGGTTCACGATTTACCATTATAGATCATCCCAGGTAATGGTCCAACGCTGTTCGACAGGAATTGGCTTGAGAAAATCAAACTGAACTGGAATGATGTCAAAATGGTGTCCTCGGTGGATGTCCTTGTGTGTTCAAGTATTGAAAAAGTTTCCTTCTTTGTTTGAACCGGGCATTAGTCATTTTACGGGAGCCAAGGTGCAGATTCACCTGGACTCCAATGCAAGGCCTATCTATCACAAAGCTCGGTCTGTTCTGTACATGATGAGGGAGAAGGTTGAAATTGAGCTTGACAGACTCCAGCATGAAGAGATCATATCACCGGTCGAGTTTAATGAGTGGGCTAGTCCCATTGTTCCTGTGTTGAAGAGTGATGGCACTGTCAGGATTTGAGGAGACTACAAGGTTACGATTAACCGATTTTCGAAACAGGGTCAGTATCCGTTACCGAGGACTGATGACCTGTTCGCCATGCTAGCTGGTGGAAAGTCATTCACGAAACTGGATCTGACGTCGGCCTATATGACCCAGGAGCTTGTCGACACTTCGAAGAAACTCACCTGCATCAACACCCATAAAGGACTGTTTGTCTACAACAGGTGTCCTTTTGGGATTCGTTCGGCTGCAGCCATATTTCAGAGGAACATGGAGAGTTTACTGAAGTCCGTTCCTAGAACTGTCGTGTTTCAAGATGACATTCTGGTTACAGGTCACGACACTGCTGAACATCTGAACAATCTTGAAGAAGTCCTACAGCATCTGGACAAAGTGGACTCAGGCTGAAACGCTCGAAGTGTGTATTCATGGGACCTGAAGTCAAATTCCTCGGGAGGAAGATTGCTGCTGATGGCATCAGGCCCACTGATTCGAAAACCGAGGCCAACAAAAATGCACCCAGGCCTCAGAATGTGACAGAGCTGCGTTCGTTCCTTGGGCTACACAACTATTTTGGTAATTTCTTACCCAGATTGAGTACTTTACTAGAGCCACTGCATGTGTTACTAAGAAAACGCGACAACTGGGTCTGGGGTGCGTCTCAAGATAGAGCCTTTGAGAAAGCCAAGAATCTGCTATGTTCAAACAAGTTGCTTGTTCATTATGATCTGCGTAAGTGTCTTGTATTGGCCTGTGATGCTTCATCATATGGAGTTGGCTGCGTACTCCAACAAGCAAATGAATCGGGCAAACTACAGCCTGTTGGGTATGCTTCGAGAAGTCTGTCTAAAGCGGAAAGAGCTTACAGTATAGTAGAGAAAGAAGCTTTGGCCTCTGTAAGGGGTAACAAAAATGCACCAGTACCTGTTTGGGCTTCGTTTTGAACTAGAAACGGATCACAAGCCACTCATTTCATTGTTTGCGGAAAACAAAGGTATTAATACCAATGCATTGTCCCGCATTCAAAGGTGAGCGCTAACATTGTCTGCCTATGATTATGTCATCCGTCATAGACTGGGCACTGAGAATTGTGCTGATGCACTGAGTCATCTGCCCTTACCCACAACTGAGATGGAGACACCTCAACCTGCAGACCTATTGTTAGTAAATGGATGCTTTTGAGAGTGAAGGATCTCCTGTCACTGCTCAACAAGTTAGGATCTGAACCAGCCATGATCTTATCGGTTGTGAAATGGTGTGTACTCAGTGGTGATTGGTCTGCCATACCTATGGAGATGCGTGAGACCAAACCTTACAACCATCGCAAGGATGAGCTGTCCATTCAGTCAGACTGTTTACTGTGGGGTAATCGTGTAATCATGCCTAAGAAAGGTCGAGAAAAATTTGTACGTGAACTTCATAGCACTCATCCTGGTATTGTCATGATGAAGTCCATTGTTAGGTCTCAAAAATGGTGGCCTGGAATTGACTCTGATCTGGAATCATGCGTGCATCAGTGCAACACTTACATGCAGCTAAGTAAAGTACCAGTGGAATCTCCGCTGAGTCTTTGGTCGTGGCCATCCAAACCATGGTCAAGGATCCACATTGATTTTGCGGGCCTGTTCCCAGAAAATATGTTTTTATTCGTAGTAGATGCATATTCTAAGTGGGTAGAGTGTGTTATTATGTCATCCAGCACGTCCACAGCTACCATTTAGAGCCTTCGTATCATGTTTGCTACTCATGGTTTGCCTGACATTGTTGTGAGTGACAACGGATCTTGCTTCACAAGTCTTGAGTTCCAGGAGTAGATGAAACTCAATGGCATCAGACATGTGAGATCAGCTCCATTCAAGCCTGCTTCTTATGGTCAAGCAGAGTGTGCCGTTCAAGAGATTAAGCAAAGTATGAAACGTGTAACTCAGGGCTCAATGCAGAGACGGTTGTCATTAGTTACAGGTCAAGACCTCATACACTTACTAGGGTTCCTCCTGCTGAACTACTGATGAAGAGAAATCTCAAGACCAGGCTTTCTCTTGTTCATCCTGATTTGAATGATCATGTTGAAAACAGATGTCAAGTCAGCAAGGGTGTCATGATCGTGTTGCCATATCACGTGATATCTCAGTCAACAATCCGGTTTGTGTACTGAACTATGGTCAAGGTCCAAAGTGGATCGTCGGCACTGTTACAGCCAAGGAGGGTAACAGAGTGTTTATTGTTGTGCTCAAGAATGGGCAAACATGCAGGAAACACCATGACCAGGTTAAACTGCGGCACACGGATGAACTGGAACCAAGTGAGGAAGATGCAGTCAGTGACCAACCAACCATTGTTCACTCATCAGAGGACTCTGCTGACATTACTGACTCTGAACCTTTAGTCTCTGATGTGGTCATGACCACTCCCATCAGATCGGCTACTCAGCCCTCAGTCTCAACGGACTCAGAATGTTCGCCCAGAGCCAAAGTTGAACTGAGACGATCAACTCGTGAGAGGAAAGCCCCAGACCGTCTTAATTTGTAAAAAGACTGTTGTCAAGATTTTAAAAGGGGGATGTTGTTATGTATTAATGCTTGGGGGCCACCAGACACCAGAGGGTGCCGCAGTTGGGGGTCATCGGGCTGTACGCATGTGGCATGTGTGCTTGGTCACCTGTATATAAGCTGGCTGTCTTTGTGTCGCTGGCACTCTTGGGCTGGAATAAAGATGGATCAGGTTGCACCTGAGTGAGTTTACAGTAACCAGACTCTTGAGTCATTCCAACCCCCCCCCCCCCCCCCACCGGCCTTGGACTCTTATACTCACTGTGAAGAGGAAGTTTTGGAAATATTGTTGAGTGAGGAATCTGATATTGATATATCATTCTTTTAAGGATATTCGAGATTAGTTAGTAGGACTGCATATGCCAGCTGAGCGTTTCTAAGGACATTCTGTCTCTCCTCCTATTGTCAATAAACCATAACACAAAACTTAATTTCACTTATTTGATTAACAGCAGGTGAGCTTTATGAAACTGTTCTAGCCTCTCTTCCTCTTCTGTATCCTTAGCCCCAACCCCAGATATGCTACAGTACAAGGAACAAACATATCCCTCAGCACCCAATGGTGGCAAAGCTCTATGGCATGCAGCATCACTCACTATGTCCTTCTCAAGCATCAGCCAGAGGGGGAAGGGAGGGGGGACTGAAATAGTGGGGAGTGCACTGGGTAACACAGAAAGCACAGGTGAGTAGGAGCAGCTGATGGTGCCATAGGAGAAGTAAGATGTTGCTGGCTAAAGAGTCAAGAGGTGTTGCGTAGAATTACATAGAATTACATGGAATATACAGCTAGAAACAGGCCATTCGGCCCAACTAGTCCATACCGGCATTTATGCTCCACTTCAGCCTCCTCCCACCTTTCCTCATCTAACTCTTCAGCATTTCCTTCTCTAGGCTGAAACTCACTACAGTACCGAAGGAGTGCTGCTCTGTCGAAGGAGCTGTCTTTCAGATGAGATGTTAAACTGAGGCCCCATCTGCTCTCTCAGGTGGATGTAAACGATCCCAGGGTACTATTTCGAAGAAGAGCAGGGGAGTTATCCCCGCTGTCCTGGCCAATACTTATCCCTCAACCAACATCACTAAAACATTATCTGCTCATTATCACATTGCTGTTTGTGGGAGATTGCTGTGTGCAATTTGGTTGCTGTGTTTCCTGTATCACAACAGTGACTACCCTGCAAAATGTACTTCATTGGCTGTGAAAGCGCTTTGGGGCGTCCGGTGGTCATGAAAGACGCTATATAAATGCAAGTCTTTCTTTTTTTCTTATCTTATGTTTATCTAGCCTCCCCTTAAATGCACATATAATATTTGTCTCAATCACTCCCTGTGGTAGCAAGTTCCACATTCTCACCACTCTCTAGATAAATACATTTCTTCTTATTTCCCTATTTGATTGCTTAGTGACTATCTTATATTGATAGCATCTACTTTTGCTCTTCCCCACAAGTGGAAACAGTCTCTCTGTGTCTACTCTATCAAAACCTTTCATAATTAAAAACAATTCTATTAGGTCACCCCTCAGCTGTCTCTTTTCAACCCAGCCTGTTCATCCTTTCCTGATAGGTATAACCTCGCATTTCTGGTATCATCCTTGTAAATCTTTTTTATCTTCTATATCTCTTTTGTAATACGGTGACCAGATCTGTACACTATATGGTCTAACCAAGATTCATCACAAGTTTAGCATAACCTCTCTACTTTTCAATTCTATCCCTCTAGAAATAAACCCTAGTGCATAGCTTGATTTTTTGCATGGCCTTATTGACCTGCGTCGCTACTTTTAGTGATTTGTGAATTTGTACACCCAGATCTCTTTGCTCCTTTACCCCATTTAAATTCTTTGGGGGAAAAATTGGGTCCCGCCCCAGTATCACTCATGAGGTGCGAGACTTTGCACCAAGTGCAGAATCTCACCTCTGTCAAGAAATTGGGGTTACCGCCACCAAAAGGAAGTGGAATAAAAATAAAGTGCTCTATTTCCTTTCTGGGGTGGTAGTGGGGCGGACGGATTGGGAGCAGGGAGCAGCGCTACACACTGGGCCGAATAGTGCTGCCGCGTAGGAGGTGTTCTGCACTTGATTATAGGGAAGGACCCAAGCTGCAAACTCTGCCTTATAACAATGGCCCTACCTAGACCACCGGGTAGCGGGGGTGCCGCGCCAACAGCCCGGCACTCAAGCAGAGTGATCGTGACACGGTCCCCACGTTCAAAGCGGCAATGGGGCGCAGGAAAAAGTCACACCGTTTTTGTTTTTTTAAAACCACTACACCTCCTCCGGTTCACGTCCCCTGAAGCTGCCGTTATCATCTGGCGCAGCTTTAGCGGGCGATACCCAATTTAGTATTCGGGGCGCTAATGTGGTGCTGTGCACAGTGATGACATCATCAGCGCAGAAGATCAAGGCGCTATGGGTTACCACCACCGCTAAACTCTCGCCGGATTTAACGGGAGTTGTTAGTGGCGCCACACCCAAGCAAAAAGTTGTTTGCACCCTGTTCGCCCGGGGGCACTAACGGGAGGTGAAAATGACCCGAATCTCTCGGCCTTATTTCCCAATTAATGTATGACCTCCTTATTTTTCTTGCCAAACTGTAATAACTCACAACTTATCTGTATTGCAATTGAATTACCAATTAGATGCCCATTCTACAAGTTTATTACATCTTGGGTGACGAGCCTGGGAATCTGCAGTTCGCAGTGCCTGCATTTAAAAAAAGGATGCTTTGGTGGAGACTTTGGGGGTCATATTGGACACTGCACTGCAGATGACAGTTTGAGTTGAGATGAGGGATGGAGAACAAATGGTAGCACCTGAGCAAATGGCACAAGAAGTAGATGAAAACATCAAAGACTATAACAAAAAAAATAACAATATCATCACCATAATAAAGGTTTCGACAACAACAGCATATCACCGTAACCTCACTTCTACCCTTCGGTTAGTCTGTAGCAATGCTGGATGCTAGGTTTATATTGACCTGATTAAGACTCAGTGTCAATGAGGCAGAAATGACAGTAAATGGAGCGAATAGAACCACATTATTTCTACCTCATTTACATGCATCCATCCAAACTTCCAATTCCAGGAAAGACAGTGAAAACTTGGGCAGGCATCAAGGTGAGTGGGGATCCAGTGAAATAGATTCCCGCCCCATTTCCCACCCCCATCCAACAAATTACGGCTTCAAAATCAGGCCAACATGACAGAAAATCTGAGATCTTGTTTCTTACCTGAGAGTTTGTTAATATTAATTGATTCTGTTCATTTTTCATCACATTTTGCAAAACAATGCATCATCATTCTAAATCCTTTGCTATTTCAGGATTAGTTTTCCAGACATAATGCCAATGGCACAAGATTAAAGGAAAATACAGTCTGGTTAAGGTGTGGCAAGTTGGGTACTAAAGCTCAAACCATTTATTGCATTGTCCCTGTCTCAAGCAATGGCCCAGTGATCTGACCACCACTAATAACCAAACTACGTGAAAATTGGAGGGAAGCATCTGGTGATGTCACTTGGTTCACACAACATCCCACTATTTAAAAAAAAAGTACTTTATTGTCATTTCTCTGGATAAGTGTTGCAATATATAAAGAAAGAAAGACTTGCATTTATACAGTGCTTTTCACGACCACCGGACATCTCAAAGTGTTTTACAGCCAATGAAGATAATCACATTGTGCCCAATCCATGTACAATTAGTAGTATAAAATGGTAAAACACTTGTTAAAATATGGGTAGATTATTTGACTAATTTGCTTTTGATAGTTGTGTCCCTGATTTTCCTAATTTTATTCCCATTCTCATTCATGGCTGTTAGCACCCAATACCAATCCCCCGGCTAATCGGAAAAAAACTCCAGACTCTGGGCTCTAGCCCTGTGGATCAGCTGACAGGATGTGTGTAGAACTGGAGTGATACTAAACTGTTAGATTCTCCTCCTGGAGGAACTATCCATCCAACAGCTTGGCTGAAAAACTAATGAAACTCAATCACGCATACTGTTAAGTGGCTTGCAAGGCAACAAATGCACGACTTAATCCCGTGACCACAGAGGTGCGAGACCAGCACTACTAACACAGTAGCATAATTTATATCAGGAGACAGTTGCTGTATCTCATAACTATGTGCATTTCAATGCTTTTCTATGAATCTTATTATAGCCAGTCTCTAACAAATGAGCTTGATAATCAATGTTATACTGAATGATAGACCAAACAACAATTAAATGGCTTCAAAAATCCAATATCCTAATCATAGCAAATATCTGGTCTGTGCACTACTGTTGACAAGTTGAGCTCATATTACTATAGACAGCTTGGGGCTGCATGGTGCCCAGTAGCCGCAGAACACTCCAGTTATGACAGGACCAATACAAGAGGGACCAGAAGGAAGGTCAGGCTTGAGACAAATGAAGATAAAGTGAAATCTTTAAGCAACCATCAAAGAAACTGAGCAATGTCAGACAAGCAGTCACTCAAAACAAACACAGTCAGAAATCTCTGCAATAGATAACAGATATTGTGTCAAGTTCTTATTTTCATTCCCGTATGACCTACAATCTGACAAGATTAATATTCAGCTTTTTCTGAAAGGGAAATCCTAAGTGCCCTTTTTGTTATTTTCCCAGCCCAGATGGGAGGGAAATAGGGTTGATTTATTCTGCATCCTCATTTGAGTTATATATTTCACACATATCTCAGATAATTCTACCGAACACATGCTCCAAACAGCACTCAAGTGGATTTCAGAACAGCCAGAGGAAAGCAGCGTACTGGCTGCATGTTTACAGCCCATAGCGTGCAGTTAGGTTTAAAATGATTTTTGGTTTATTCTAAAAGCTGTCTGCCACTTGTTTTTTTTGTGATCAGATTTAATTCTTATTTTATAGCAACCATAACAGGCAGCATATGTGCAAAAAGGAAGATGGCTTTACCATAGCGCTGTTTCCTCTGCGGTCAGAACTAAAATTTCATCCCTTTGACGGAGTGCAGTTTTAACTTAGAGTTGGCATTCCTGCCTCTGAGTCAGAAGGTGCAGGGTTTGAACCCCACTCTAGACTGGGGTTCTGATTCTGAATTCTGACATCCAGCGGAACACTTGCCCCCGCACACCCCCCCACATCTTATCGGTTGTGGGGGCCCAAAAAGCCCTCCCACATATAAGACTAACCACCCTAGAAAGATGGTTCACATTACGGCCTGTCAGACTGTTAATTCTTGCACTATTTCACACTATTCTCCAAGGGAAGAGTGCGAATATACGGAAACAACAACCTTATTGACTTTCCAGGTGTGCTGATTTCTGATCAACGAACAAGCATTACTTTTTTTTTAAGTCCTTAATTAGTTTTAAGATTGGCTCACCAGATGTTTCTTTCAGATTACATACCTTCCAATAAGTGGGAGCACCCTCTCACCCTCTTTTTCTCCTTATTTTCTCCTAATGAATTAACCCACCCAACCCCTCCAGCTCAACACCTCCTGCGGGCCACTGTAAAAATCAATGAAAGCTTCCCATCGCAATTTTCCCTTCTCCGGGCCTGGCATGTGCTCAGTGTCTCCCCAAACAATGTAACTCAGATTGGAAACTTAGTGGTGGTTGTGTTGGGGATGCGCATCCTTCCACTTTATGGCACATAGTCCAACAAGTTGTGTCTGACCTGATCTATTTTCTACATCATTGGATACCCCAGAAGATACTACCACCCCATTGCATTAGATTGGCTGGGCACGCTGCTGAATGTTCAGGTAAATACATAACTGGATGTAATATTTCTGTTACTCATTACAAGCACTTAATTTTAATGTTTAAAAAATTAAGTAGAATGATATAATCTAATCTGAGTAATTAACTGAAAATTTATGATACGCTTGGAATTTTTCTGCGGAGGGGGAAAGGAAGCACATAATGCACAACTTTTACTTATGTGTATTTACAAAGACTTAACTTCCATAAATAGCCTTTCAAAATTCTTTACACTGCTTGACAATTGATTTACATTTTACCAATCGATTCAGTGATGTCTTCTTTTTACTCAGTGGTACATGCTCCGCCCCCACGTCAGGTAATGGAGTGGATTTTCAACTTGTCGTCCCCACGTAAAACTGATGTTGTGAATCAGCCATCCATTAAGATGCAAAAACTGATAAATACAAATTTTGACCGAACAATGCAATTCAGAAACTTCTAAAGTTTTTTAATATAAAGTATTAGGTTATTGAATAATTGATTTCAAATATTTAGAAGGAACAATTTATATAAGGAATATTTTATGCAAAAATATATTCAAACATTAATCAGGAATATATTATTACCTCAGGCATAATACATGCATGACAAGTAAAATAAATTTGCATAGGAAAGGATCTTATTGCTGGTTTATGATTTGACGAGAAGAGCTTAAATTGAAGGAACACTCTCTGTATTTTGCAGCGGATTGTTTTTAACTAGGAGTGAGGCAGTCTCATTTGATGAAACAAAATTTCTCCCAATAGTTGCTAACTCTGAGAACAGAAAAACATTAATAATTTTGGCCTCATACTGACCAGTCCGAGCTAGTTACAAAATCCATAATGAATAAAAATGAATAATGTTACCATTTCAATATTCCTCATGCACATAAGAACATAAGAAATAGGAGCAGGAGTAGGCCATTTGACCCCTCGAGCCTGCTCCGCCATTCAATAAGATCATGGCTGATCTGATCATGGACTCAGCTCCACTTCCCTGCCCACTCCCCATAACCCTTTATTCCCTCATTGCTCAAAAATTTGTCTATCTCCGCCTTAAATATCTTCAATGACGCAGCCTCCACAGCTCTCTGGGACAGAGAATTCCACAGATTTACAATCCTCAGAGAAGAAATTCCTCCTCATCTCAGTAACCAATATACAGTGAGACAATCAACTTTCCATGGATTCCGGCTACATTTGCATTTTGTAATCGGCGTGACTACTGGAAAGGAACTGAATCTGAACAATAGTTGTATAACATATCATACCTGTGTCAAAACCGGAGAACTGATCATCAAAGCTTCATCAGCACTGATGGACTCATCTCTGTATTAATTCAAGCTATGCAGATCTCCAAGTAAAAAGCATGAAGAAAATAATATTAGAAATCAAAACTACCTAAAATTTTAGAATGCAACTGCACTGCCACTAACTTCACCATCTGCAAGATGCACTGCAGCAATTCACCAAGGCATCTTCTCAAGGGCAATTATGGATGGGTAATAAATGCTGGCCTTGCCAGCAACACCCACATCCCATGAGTGAATAAAAAAACACAACAAATGCAGCAGAGAATAACTCTGGGTCCACATCGGTAATCTGACTTCCTAATGTATTAAAGTGAAATATAACAAAATCGTCTCAGAAGTATTACAGCGAGAAATTAAATGACTAATACCTGTCATTTATATATGACAGACCAACTTCATTACATTCAGTCACAATCTAATAAACAGTACGGGGCCCAGAAGAACCGAGGGCCCAGGGGCAGCACGGGCCAGCCCACACTGCGATGTGTGTGCTCACTAGGTCTGTGCAACAGAGCAGGTCTCCAATCATCCTGGTTAATCCTTGCCACTGGATAAAGGCCTAGCTTTGTCAAGACCGTGTGATGGCTGGTGTGCAACGGTCACAACACATAAAAAAAAAATCCACGCACAGGCATCTTCCACCCCCTTAATTGGAGTTCAGGACTGGAACATCAGGTCCTTCATTGAAACATCTGTGAACTCGTGTAGAAGCAAGTCATCCTCGTTTGAGGGACCGTCTATGAATAAACAGTAGAACTAAAATATTTGGGGGGAGAAATTCGGTAATGCCCCGTTCAGGGTGTTAACTTTTTAAATTTTGAAAAATTAGCAGCAGGCGCTAAGGATTCTGAACTTCTAAATTGGGCTTTAGCGCCCCAGGAAGGCAGGGGGGGTGGTAAATCAAGTGCTAATGACCTCAGTGGGGAGCTACAGGGACGCTATCACCAGAGCATTACAGAATTTCAGGTGACTTGCATTTAGCAATAATCCTTCAATCTTTTACACTGGCTCATTCCAGGTCAGAAAGGGGAGGTTGTATCAATGTGCAGCTACTCATTTTCAGCATTCTTGGAACTGAAGGAGACCTGTGAGCAAGTGAAACACCTCATGGCTATGGCTGCTCCAACTCGAAATCCCAGGAAGAGTGCTCGCTGGTTCATTACGTGGCATTGGAGGCATTGGTGGTGACAGTGGAGCAAAGGAGGGAAGCGCTGTTCCCGGCCAGTGGAAGGAGGCCATTGCACCAGCTCTTCAGGGCAGTGTGGAGGGAAGTGGCAGAGGAGGTTTCGGTCAGTAGTGTTATGCAACACAGCCTGTCACAGTATCGTAAAAAATTCAAATACCTCAGTCGGGTGGTCAAGGTGAGTACATGCTTCAACATAGCAGCATCTGAACCTCTGTCTATGCACCGTATGCAAAGCATCACACCCCCACCACTCACCCGCACCTACACAAACTCACATCCTCATCTCACACCTTGCCTACATTCACAACTGTTCAACAACGGCAGGAATATCTCCCAGACACAAAGCTGGACCCTAACTCACAACATTTGTTTCTTTTGCAGACCAAGATGGCCCACAATAGCAGCAGAGGACAGGTGGGATGAACCTCAGCTCCAGCAGCTCTCAGACCTCGAGGAGCAAGTGCTGCGACTCATTGGGCGACAGGTGGTGGGTGTTGTGGCCATTGGCGCCATTGACCCCATTGGGGGCAACAATGGTATCTTTATCCCCTCTCCTTTTCTCATCCCACTTCCCCCTCACACCAGAAGGCTTTATCAGTTACCAGCTCCTGATACTGTCTGCATTCCTTGCTTCATTCCGTCCCCCCTGCCCTCATCTTAACGTGAATCTTGTGCCTTTATGCTTTCAGATAATCAGCAACCAGATGACCAGCCTATGCCTGAGCCCCCCAATGAGAGTGATGAAGGAGAAGAATGGGAGGGCCCAAGTACCGTGTTACTGTATCTCTCACCTGCAGGCATAACTTCAGAGACTGGCGTTACGCGATCATTAAAGGCAAGTTTAGTCGAGGGGTCTGCACTGGGTGATGCACCGGGGATGAGCGGGATATAGCTCTGGAATCAGCTCCCTGGAGGGCGAGTTAGTGCGCGAGTTCTGCTACACAAGACTCAGATGAGGATCTCGGTGGGGAGGTATTCACAACAAGGGCCATGCACTCCGAGATGATAGGTGCAATGGCAAGGATGCCTGAGAGCCTCTCGGCAATGGTAAGGAACGTGGAGGAGTCTGCCTGCAACATTGCACAGAACTCTGCGCACACCATGGAGCTCATCCTTTCCAGTCTGCAGAGGATGATGGACTCCCAGAGAGACCATGGGTACCCAGACCTCTTTATGCATGTCGTGGGCGATTTGGCTACTTCCATTGCAGCACAGGATGAAGCAACGCAACGTCCAGAGAATGGTTGCTGGCATCGAAGCTCAGACTGCCCTCATGCAGTCTCAGCCGGGTGCCACACGAGCTCTGACTGCTGCCATCGTCACTGGGTCCACCGGGGATCTCACTGTAAAATCATTACTCAAGAGTATAAAACCACACGAGGCACATCCTGGGGACAAGGTCACACACAGACCTTACTTCTTTATTTACAGCACAAAGACAACCCAACCCTGCGTGGGACTTCCCTTTATATACCTGGGTGCCCAGGTATGGGGCAGTCTCCCACAAGTGCACCTCTTGTGGTCAAGGTGTGCATCAAGGTCAAGTGTTAACAGTAATACAGTGGTGTTACACACATGACATTACCTCCCCCACAAAGTCTTATTGGGATCATAGGTTTAGTCTTTCAGGTGGTCTACGCTCCCTCGTGGAGCGCTGCAGTTGGGGTTCTGGTTGTTGGACACTGACGTGAGTGTCTGTCACCTGTGGTGATTCCGGCCTCTCCGGGCTGACCGCAGGGACTGTGCATTCTGCTGATTGCTCTTGTTGCTCGTTCACTGGCGGTGGTGTGTGTTCCAACTCGTGGTCTTCTTCAGGTTCCTCTGTGTCGGTGCTGAACCTTTTTTTTACTTCGTCCAGATGCTTGTGACATATCTGAGCATTATGGAGTTTTACCACAATGATCCTATTCCCCTCTTTGTCAATTACAGTAACCTCAAGCCATTTGGGCCCCATGGCATGATTGAGGATGAATACGGGATCATTTATTTCTATACACCTCCCCCTTGAATTGCGGTCATGGTACTCATTTTGGGACTGGCGCTTGTCCTCAACAATGTCGGTCAGGATTGGGTGAATGAGGGACAACCGAGTTTTGAGTGTCCATTTCATTAGTAGCTCTGCTACTAATGGCGGGACCCCATGAGCGAGTGCAGTTGGGATCTATAGGCCAGCAGGAGGTGCGATAAGTGACATTGTAGGGAGAGTCCTTGGATCCCGAGCATACCTTGCTTAATGATTTGGACCGCACGTTCCGCCTGACCATTGGAGGCCGGCTTGAACGGCGCTGTCCTGACGTGGTTAATGCCATTACCCAACATGAACTCCCGGAATTCGTAGCTTGTGAAACATGGGCCATTATCACTAACCAGGATGTCCAGCAAGCCATGAGTTGCGAAGATCGCACGTAGGCTTTCCACGGTGGTGGATGTCGTGCATGAATTCAAAATGATGCACTCGATCCATTTCGAGTACGCGTCTACCACGATGAGGAACATCTTTCCCATGAACGGGCCCGCGTAGTCTACATGAATGCGTGACCATGGTCTGGTGGGCCAGGGCCACGGGCTGAGCGGGGCTTCCCTGGGGGCATTACCCAGCTGGGCACATGTCGTGCACCTGCGAACACAATGTTCCAGGTCTGAATCAATCCCAGGCCACCAAACGTGTGACCGGGCAATGGCCTTCATCAGCACGATGCCTGGATGCTCGCTGTGGAGTTCCCTGATGAATGTCTCCCTCCCCTTCTGGGGCATAATTACCCGGCTGCCCCATATTAGGCAGTTGGCCTGGATGGAGAGTTCATCCATCAGGCTGTGGAAGGGTCTGACCTCCTCAGGGCATGCTCCGTGTGCGGACGCCCAATCCCCAGTCAGAACACATTTCTTAATCAGGGATAGGAGGGGATCTCTGTTTGTCCAGATTTTGATCTGGCGGGCTGTGATGGGGGAGCCTGTGCTGTCGAAGGCATTGACAGCCATGACCATCTCAGCGCTTTGCTCTGCTGCCCCCTCAGTGGTGGCCAGCGGAAGCCTGCTGAGCGCGTCTGCGCAATTTTTGGTGCCGGGCCGGTGCCAAATTGTGGAGTCATAAGCAGCCAGCATGACGGCCCATCGCTGTATGCGAGCAGATGCATTGGCGTTGACAGCCTTGCTTGTGGTCTGTCTCTAATTCAAATTTCCTACCAAAGAGGTACTGATGTATTTTTTTTACACCATAGACACATGCAAGCGCTTCCTTCTCGACCATCCCATATCCCCATTCTGCTTGAGAGAGTGACCTGGAGGCATAAGCCTCAGCATTGCCCTGCTGCAACACGCACCCAACCTCATAGGACGATGCATCACATGTCAGAACCAATTTTTTACAGGGGTCCTACAGGGTCAACAATTTGTTAAAACAAAGTAAGTTCCACGCCCGATCGAAAGCCCGTTCCTGACAGTCCCCCCAAAACCAATCGCACCCCTTTCGCAGGAGCACGTGTAACGGCTCCAGCAACGTGCTCAAGTTTGGCAGAAAGTTCCCGAAATAGTTCAACAGTCCCAGAAATGAACGCAACTCCAACGTGTTACAGGGCCTGGGTGCTCGTCGAATCACCTCTGTTTTGGATTCGGTGGGCCGAATCCCATCTGCAGCAAACCTCCTGCCCAGAAACTCAACCTCAGGAGCTACAAACACACATTTAGACTTCTTGAGTCGCAGGCCTACCTGGTCCAGTTGGTGTAGCACCTCCTCCAGGTTGTGGAGGTGTTCCTCGGTGTCTCGACCCGTGATGAGGATGTCGTCCTGAAATACGATTGTTCCAGGTATGGATTTGAGCAGGCTTTCCATGTTTCTTTGAAAAATCATGGCCGCTGACCGAATGCCAAAAGGACACCCGTTATAAACGAACAGTCCCTTGTGCGTGGTGATGGTGGTCAGTAGTTTAGATTCGTCGGCCAGTTCCTGAGTCAAATAGGCTGAAGTGAGATCCAACTTGATGAACAGCTTGCCGCCTGCCAGCGAGGCGAAAAGGTCCTCCGTTCTCGAGAGGGGGTGTTGATCTTGTAGGGACACCCGATTGATGGTGGCCTTGTAGTCGCAAAAGATCCTGACAGAACCATCTGCTTTTAGGACGGGAACGATGGGGCTCGCCCAGTCGCTGAATTCAACGGGCGAGATGATGCCCTCTCTCAACAGCCGGTCCAACTCGCTCTCGATTTTTTCACGCATCACATATGGCACCGCTCTGGCTTTGTGGTGCACCGGCCTGGCGTTCAGGGTGATGTGTATTGCTACTTTAGTGCCTTTGAAAGTCCCAACGCCAGGTTGAAATAGTGAATCAAATTGTTGTAGGACTTGTGAGCACGAACTTCGCTCCACAGGCGACATTGCGTGAACGTCCCCCATTTCCACTTCATCTCGGCTAACCAGTTCCTCCCCAACAGTGCGAGACCATCGCCCGGGACAACCCAGAGCGGCAGCCGATTCACTAGTCCATTGTGTGTGACAGCCAACATTGCACTGCCTAGCACCGGAATAATCTCTTTAGTATACGTCCATAATTGTATCTCAATGTGTTCTAGTTTGGGTCTACTGGCTTTACTGGGCCATAGTTTCTCGAACGCCCATGAGTGACTGGCTGGTCCCCGTGTCCAACTCCATGCGTACTGGGATGCCATTTAGTAAAACCCTCATCATCATTGGTGGCGTTCTGGTGTATGCACTGTGAATATTCGCCACATGGACCCGCTGAACCTCGGCATTCATCGATTTGCCCCAAAAGTCATCCTGCCTCAAATAATTCTCTTCTGGTTCATCTGCCTCATATATTAGTCTGGTTGCAGGCTTCCTGCACATTCGAGCTAAGTGGCCAGGGAGATTGCAGTTCCTGCAGACAAACTGTTGAAATCTGCAAGATCTAGCTGAGTGTTTACCCCCACACCTCCAGCATGAGTTAAAGTTTCCATTGTTGGGAATGAAAGGACTATGGCCAGGCATTCCACGCTGAATATCCCTTTGACTGCTCTTAAGTACCCTATTAGTGGGTGTCACTGGCTCCATCACGGGCTGCATTGTCCACTGTGATGGCATAAATGTCCGTTCAGCCTGCCATTGTCTCTGTAGAAGACCTACTCCGGGGTCTATGGCTGCCTGGGAGGTGTTGGACTGCCCCTGCCTGCCTGCAGGGTGCTGAGTCGCATTAATAATACTCCCTGATCCATTGCCGTATGGGGGCAGAATTGCGCACGTATATCGTTTTCGTTTCTTCCTCCCCCGCCTTGAAAGTTTGAGCCATCAACGCCGCCGCTTCCAAGGTCAAATCCTTGGTCTCAATTAATTTACGGAAAATTCCCGCATGACCAATGCCCTCGATAAAGAAGTCCCTTAGCATCTCCCCCCTATAGGCATCTGTGAACTTACAGAGGCTGGCCAAACGCCGAAGGTCCGCTACAAAGTCCGGTATGCTCTGTCCTTCACGACATCTGTGGGTGTAGAATCTGTGTCAGGCCATGTGTACGCTGCTCACCAGTCTGAGGTGCTCCCCGATTAACTTGCTGAGCTCCTCAAAGGTTTTGTCGCCGGCTTTTCGGGTGCCAGTAAGTCCTTCATGAGTGCGTAAGTCTTTTGTCCCCAGCTGGTCAAGAGGTGAGCCCTTCGCCTGTCAGCCGCCGCATCCCCCAGCCATTCCTTCGTAACAAAACTCTGCTGAAGCCTCTCAACAAAATCGTCCCAATCTTCCCCAACACAGTACCGTTCTTCTGTGGTGCTGGTGGCCATTCTCGTGGGTCGTGAATTCCCGTTTCTCGTTGCCACTGTAAAGTCCTTACTCAATAGTATAAAACCACACAAGGCACATCCTGGGGACAAGGTCACACACAAACCTTACTTCTTTATTTACAGCACAAAGACAACCCAACCCTGCGTGGGACCTCCCTTTATATACCTGGGTGCCCAGGTATGGGGCAGTCTCCCACAAGTGCACCTCTTGTGGTCAAGGTGTGCATCAAGGTCAAGTGTGTACAGTAATACAGTGGTGTTACATACATGACACTCACGGTGTTGCAGAAGGCCAGCAATCTGTGCTCCAGCAGATTGGAAGGGATGCTGAGGTGCTGCCCCGGGGAGTGGTGCTGGGTCAGTGGAGCAGGAACCTGCTGTCCTCTCTCAGGATGACAGCATTCCTGACCCCACCACTGCCACTCCACCACTGCACTTGTTGCTGCCTGTCAACCAGCCAACCCAGACAGCCGCCGCCCATCCTGAGGTGGTGCAGTCTACAGCCGGGCCTTCCTGGCCCAGAGCTGGTCGAGAGCATCCTGCAAGGCCATCTGTAGTCTCTGGTCCTGACACACGGCAGCCTTCCACAAGCCATGTTGCAGCCACTGGGGCCAGTAGAATAGTAAAATAGGTACAGCCAGTGTTGAGAGGATATAAGGTTTTGCACAAGGGTGAATAGTAAAGTTAATTGTTGTTTAGATATGTGTTTCATGTTTTCAGCTAAAATTTTAATTGGAGTGTTGCATATTTGGTGTTGTCTCTCATTTCAGTTTTGGGGCTGCGGTATGGAATGAGAAATTGATGTAATGATGGGGTCGTGCAGAGCAACCGGGAAGTGGAACCGAAGTGTGATGAGACAGTCGTGGATTGCCCTTGCAAAAGGCTGATTGAGTGCCTGCCTCCTCCTGCTCCTCCTCCTGAGGTGAGGGAGCTATGCCTGGTTTCAATGGCTGCACCGTCCTGATGTCTAAGTTGTGCAGCATGCATCAGACGACGGCGAAAAGTTACACCCACTCAGCCGAGTACTGGAGGGCCCCTCCTGAGTGGTCAAGGCAGCAGAAGCATTACTGGAGCCCTCCGGTGGTCTGCTCAATGATGTTCCTGGTGGCAGCATGGCTCTCATTGCATGAGTGCTGGGCAGGAGTGTTGGGGTTGCAGAGGGGAGTCATGAGCCAGCTGGAGAGCAGATAGGCCTTGTCTCCAGCCAGCCATGAGCTTGACGTGGTGGCTGGAACAGAGCTGGTGCAGAATGAGTGCATTGTGGCAGCTTCCGGATTATGGAATAATTCAGGATTGTTATGCAGTGCCCGCAAAGCAACATGGGTGCAGTCAATGCCATCCTGCACCAAGAGGAAGCCCACTATCCTGACAAAGCCACATGCATGCTCCAGCTGCTTCTCTTTGGTGATGGAGAAGGAAATGTAGTCCCTCCTCCTTCTGTAGAGAACAGATGGAGCATTGGACGACCAACTGGGAGATGTTGGAGATGTCATCTGTTGCACACTGGAAAGATCCAGTGACGTAGAAATGGAGCGCGATGGTGACCTTGACTGCCACTGAGAGAGCTGTCCTCACCCTGGTCTGATGCTCAAGGTCTGGCTGCAGAAGGTGGCAGAGCCCTGTGACTACGTCCTTGCTGAAGCACAGCCTTCAAATACACTGTTCCTCAGTAAAATTCATGTCGGAGAACTGCAGTCGGAATACCCTGAATGGGTAAGGTCTCTTGTTGAGAGCCCTGTTGGCCCTCCTACCTCGGACTACATTTTGCAGTCTTTCTCTGTGCCTCATTTGCCTCCGATGGTGATGTCCAGTGCCAGCATAGCCCCCATGAAACAATAGAAATGTTGAAGTTTCAATTTGTCCTCAATGAAAGTCATGAATCTTTATGAGCCAGAACACTCCTTCAACTGCAAATCACTCAAATCGGTTAAAACACCTGTCTGCCTGTATGAACCTAAGAATTCATCATTATTGGCCGACTAAAGTAAACCGGCTGATGTCCGACTGAAACAAAATTTTTGAAGCTGTCGTTGTCAGCGCCAGATACAAAACCAGGAGACGATGGCCAATTTATATTCTGGGGCACTACCGGGGCACTGTGCACGGTGATGACGTCACCATCGCCGGGCGCAGCAGAGCAGAACACAACGTGTTACCGCCGCTGCAAAACTCCCGCCGAAGTTAGCGTGAAGCGCTGTTCTCGCCGTGCTCGGTCGCAATCTTATTTGCGCCTCATTAGTGCCCCCAAATGGGAGGCGCAAAGTAGCCCAATTTCTCCCCCTTTAGGTAGTGTGTCAATCTCAGTGAATCAGTGTTTGGTCTAAACCAGACTGTTCTGTTTCAAGCAGTGGATCTGGCAAGAGTGACAAATTCCACCAACTATTTTTATACTGAATGTCTCTTGAAAATTTAAAGACAGTTTTACTATTGAATGACGTTTGCAAAAAATAGATCTAATTAAATATCCAAAGCTGAATAGCAGCTGTTCATAACGAGCCCAGGATCACTACAAATGTTTCCAATATTCTTCAAGTAAAAGATTACAGGGTAGAATTCCCGATTAATTATGTTAGTAATATCAGCATAATCCGCGAGGAATCGGTTGAACGAGCACAAGAGATCGGGGAATTTTAAACGTTCGTGAGTTATGCTCAAAACCACTTATGCTCGTGTTTTCCGCAATCTTTTACACTGGTTCAAGATTCAATTCGCCCGAATCAGGCCCCACCTGAAAAACTGGTCACGCGCCCCCCCCCCCCACCCCGCTCCCCAAGATTGTAATTGCGAAATTCTACCGATTGTGCTGGTTTGGGAAAGCTCTTCAAATTATTTTGATTGTCTTGGGCACACAGGCACCAGTCGGCATATCTCAAAGCTTTTTCATATCAAAAAATATTTAATTTACCAAGAAACTGACTAGTATAAACCAATGAAATTGTTGAATGGTTCAGTATATTTTTTTACAAATAATTTTAAATCAGGTTACTCACAGGTAGAGGACTGGACATCCTGAATAAAAATGCTTAATTTTGCTGATGAACCCATGTTCAGCCACATTAATAAAACTGAGATTAAAAAGAAACAATTACATTCAATTACGTTGCCCAATTGCACTGGTTCATGGAAGATTTTACATTTGTGATTATGGAAATACATTTTAGTGGAAACTTGAATTGTGACCTAACCAGTGCAATTTTGAGCGCAATTTCCCGTTTGCGCCCTAAGCAGAATCTCTATCTCTTTTACTTCAAGTCTTATAGTCTGATACAGAAATTATGCTACTGCGGAACTGAAGGGAGTAATTTTAGTATCAAACAGAAGGTAGTTACATCTTTTAAATAAAAAATGAAATAAAATGAATCCCTTCACTGGAACATTCCCTAAAGATAGAGTCCTGAATTTCTATCTGGGTTTAAAGATCGATCGAGTAAATGGCCTTAAGTAAGAAGTATCGCCATAATGGGGGCCTTAATTCCGGTTTCAGTAACTTGCATTGGCTAATCACAACTCTCAGTTAAATTTACTAAATGAACAGGGTGCACCAGGGAAGCTTTGGATGCATCTGAGCTGTTGGAGGTTGGTTATTTCCTCCCTCATTGTTTTTTGCCTCATTCTTTATTGATCTTATTTCAGCTAGTCACTGGTCACTAGTTTGAGCTGTATGGTGGTTTAATTAAATGTAAGTTGACAGGGTTGGCAGAGCAAGCAGAAATAATTTCAAGCTTTGCTGTGTAACAATAGTCGTTTTTTTTTCATTGTTTTGCAGCAAATATTTCCTATCTCCTGATTCCATGTCTTTAAAGGCCATGATCAAAAATACATATATATATATATATATAAGGATGATTAATCGCATCCATATTATATACTTCTGTTTTGAAGTCTATATTTGTTCCAATCAAAAACACACAATATCTTCCAAATCCCTTTGCTTGTTTTAAATAAATTCTACAAAACTATTAGTTCGAAATGTAAAGTATCTAAACAGATGGCATAAAGCCTTTCTTCTGATGTCAAAAAGTTCCTCAGAGAAAACCCTTCCAGGCTACTGAAAGCTTGGCACATTTTTTTTAAGTTTGAAAAAATAAAGCAGCAATTGAGTTGTGAAAATGTTCTTAGGCTCTTTTTAATGTCACAGTCTGTTGTTGGAGATTTTGTTGAATTATTCAGGGTTAAATCAAACACATTTCTGCAGATGGAAAATTGGCACACGCACAGCACCATGCTGTAGATAGCTTAACAAAGCCTCGAGCTGCTACAGCTGTTTTACTTTGTTTCAGAGAAATGCATGCATGTTGCAGGAAATATATAATAAAACAAAACTCTTCAACAAGAGAAAATAAATGAGGAATCATCCATCAGTTCTATCCAGTGCTTCACAAAAACAAATTAAATATTTACCCTATAAACCCCACAACCCTCTGAGATATCTGCGTTTTTCCAATTCTGGTCTCTTGAGCAATTCCGATTTTAATCGCTTCACAATTGATGGCCATGCCTTCAGTTGCCAAGGCCCTAAGCTCTGGAATTCCCTCCCTAAACCTCTCCGCCTCGCTTTCCTCCTTTAAGACACTTCTTAAAACCTACCTCATTAAACATGCATTTGGTCATCTGCCCTAATAGCTCCTTATGTGGCTCAATGTCAAATTTTGTTTGATATCGCTCCTGTGAAGCACCTTGGGATGTTTTACTTCTTTAAAGGCACTATATAAATACAAGTTGTTGTCGTGGTTATAACCCAGTCCCTAAAATCTAGCCAATTAGCTAGCACCATGCATGCAAGCGTTGATATCTAAAAAGTTAATGAAAGGTTTCTTTTGTCTATTTGCATGGCAAAAACAGACACCACAGTAAACGCACCCCAAACCACGTTTAAGGTACTTTGATATCTTAAGAGATAGTAAGAGCGTAGGATGGGATCATACACTTTGCAGTAGAAGCATTTGACTGCCAGAATGCTCGAGTTCAAATACATTTGTAATAGTCAAAACAGAGTTCTTTACCAACTCAACTCTGGCCATTCTTGGTCAGGTTTCTGAATGGAACACTTTATGGAGCACTCCATCTCAAGGAGGAGGGACAGTGGGAACAATATTTCTCCACAGAATACCTATCTTTAGAGAGGAGCTAGAAGGATCAGTCTGACATTCAATATTGGGAGGAGAGCTAAATGGATCAATCCCAGGACAGATAATCTCGTGGGAAGAAGCCAACAGGACGAATCCTGTTCAACAAAGCATTGGGAGAGCCAGCATGATTCATCCCATCCCACAGGTGAGGTCAAGGAGCACTAATCTCATCACACAGAGTAGTTCATCTCGGAGAGTAGGAGGGAGTCTTGCAGGACCAAGTCCACCTCACAGAATGATCCGTCTTGGTGATCGAGAACTAGAAAGACTAATTCTGCGCACAGTCATCAGTCCTGGCAAAGACTGGACACACTTCTACTGGGAAGGTAATTGAATGACTAATCCTGGTCCACAGGGCACTTGTTCTTAGAGGAAGGAGCAAGCAAACTACTGCTGCATACTGAGCCATTCTGGGAGGATGGCAGAAGGAAGCTCATAGAACAGCCTTTTCATCGTCACTTATTTAACCTAATTTTAAGTCAACTGTAATCCCCAATGACAGGACTCATCTAGCCTTGATAGATTCCTATGGTATCTCAATTCTTACTCCAATACCATTCAGATTCATATAGATACCGCTTTGTTTGAACCCTTCTGAAAGTTACAAGAGGTGTGACTCCACTTTGATTGGAAAACAAGCACTTCATTTTGTTTTCTAAAATACTCTGACTTTCCTCTGAATTGATTTATTTTATATTTGTGAAACATTAATTTTGATTACTTTAATATAACTAGATAACATTACTGCTATAGTGTCAATGTAATCCGTTCTACAAACTTCTACAAAAACTCATTGTAATTTTCTGTTGATATGATTTATAACTTATAGCATATTTTCTTCAGTTTTTTGCTTTTATGGTGCAGTTAACTGATTTCTGTTTCTTATGAACTAAATGTGATTGTTTTCCCTTTAATGAAGGAACAAAAAGGACAATGTCGAAGGAAAAATAACTCCTTAACTCCTTTTTTAACAGGGGAAAATGATAAACTTAACAAAATATATATTTTTTAAACATTAAGGGGCCAAAATTGCCCCCTGCCCAAAACGGGGTGCTCTCCACCACCCCGCCCCCCCCCCCCGGTTTTGTTTTGTTTTTATTCGGAGCTGGAAGTCGCTCTTAACGGGGAAGGTTATGCGGCGGTGGCAACACTAGAGGGCGGAAGTTGGGGATAGTGCAGAGTGGCCGCCACAATCATCACGGCGCCACGTCACCACGGCTCTCTCCTTGATTTAAATGGGAGAGCCTCCGCGATCTTTAAACTTCGGTCCACTGGGCAACCAGGGAGGGTTTCGGCCAAATCCGGGGGCATAATTGTCTGGCCGACATAGCAGTCAGCCGACAATAATAAACATGGGATTGGGCACTTTTTGGTCGCCCATAGGCCAGTTTGAAATCATGGCCTCTGCAGTTTAAAATGGACTCACTTTGGGATACTTCCCGGACTGGTCTAAAAGGGAGAAACTTAAAGCTTGAAGGTATCCATGCCAGCAGGAAGTTTGATGTTTTCAAAAAATATTGCCAAATAAATTTCAGATTCAGTTTATCACTTTTTCTACAACGAGGAGCACACTGAGAACAAAACAAATGCTTGAATCTGATCTTTCCTTCCTTTTTAAACCTGTGAACAATATTTTCTTTTCAATAAAATTGTGGTCAATTTCATTATACTCTTCTTCTGTAGCTTGTTTGCCTTTCTGTTCCATGCAAGTAATTAGCTTGATTTCATGAATCGCTCCAGGTTAAATTTGCTGTGTTATTTCTTTATCGTGCCTCTTATTCCATTAACCTTCTTACTCTGTCTCTATCTCCCTCAGCTTATTCACATCTCCTTTTGACACTAGGTTTCCTGGATACTATAAATTTTAATGACACTTAACCTTTCTTTCCATTGGGACAGTTTCATAGTTTGTCTCTCATTTTGTCATCTTTTATTGCATTATTGTGCTTTCAATGTACAAACAGCTGTTTCGATACTTCTAAAACCATTTATTTTCATGTATAGGTCCATTTTTGCACACTGCTGCCTTGAAATTTGGTTCCTTAATAGTGTATGATTGTGTTATAAAATTCCTTTTTCCACTATTTTAATGGATCTATTTAAAATATGCAATTAAATACCACTACTACAAATAAGGAATTTATTTGTATGCTAATATTCAAGGAATGCATTTTTATTTTCACCCACAGTATCCAACCCTGTTATCCATTTTTTCCTTTGGATATCATTCACTAAGTGCTTTCTCTGTCTTAATTTCACCAAAGACTATTCCTTCAGTTTTCCCTCCTTTTATCATGCCTGTGCTCCTATCTCTTTTTCACTCTGTATGCCATCATTTATGTTTCCTGCACATTCTAATCCTACACTTCCTTGAACATACATCCTAACTTTCCCCTCCGCTGATGTCCTGTATTGTACATATCCCTTTCTTCTGAACCTTTATATGGAGATCAAATACAAGAATTATACAATGTATATAATCCTCATTTCTAGTGCCATAAAGACACTTCAAATGTAAAACATTTTTATTCTGAACGTGCAAATTCCATGATGAATTTATACATTAAATCCTGAAAGTACAAGAGATGCAAGAGTTCATAACCTGTGCAATAATCTATTATCATTTCCAAGTGTGTTTGTCCTTAACGGTTTTTTTTCCACATGTTTAATAAAACCAAATTGCAGTGGCAGCAAGGCTACTGTTTTCAGATACATTGTGCATCATAGGAACAGGAGTAGGCCATTCAGCCCCTCGAGCCTGTTCCTCCATTTAGTAGTATTAGGCAGTCCCTCGGGGTCGAGGATGACCTGCTTCCACACCAAATAAAAAGTTCTCAGGTATGTCCATGAGGGACCTGACGTTCCAGGTCCTGAACTTCATTTTGAAGGGTGGAAGATGCCTGTGTGTGAATTCTTTTAACATGGGGTGGCCGTTGCACACCAACCACCACACGGGTTAGACAGAGCAAGGTCTCATTTAGTTAGATCATGGCTGATCTGTAGCTGAACTCCATTTACCCACCTTGATTCCGTAACCTTTAATACCCTTGCCTAACAAAAATCTATCAATCTCAGTTTTGACATTTTCATTTGACCCCTAGCCTCAACAGCTTTTTGGGAGAGAGAGTTCCAGATTTCCACTACCCTTTGTGTGAAGAAGTGCTTCCCGACATCACCCCTGAATGGCCTCGCTCTAGCACCCTTGTTCTAGATCCCCCACCAGAGGAAATAGTTTCTCTCTATCTGTCCTATCAAATCCTTTAATCATCTTAAACACCTTAATTAGATTGCCTCTTAATCTTCTATACTCGAGGGAATACAAGCCTAATCTCTGCAACCTGTCCTCACAATTGAACTATTTTAGCCCGTTAACCAGAACTTTTTATAGCTGTAACATTTGGCCCAGAAAGTCCTCTACGGGTCTTCCCGTGGGCAATTGCCTCCTCGCTGGAGATTTTTTACCAAAGTACCTGGTGGCCTAGGAGGCGCCCTGGATTCCAGTGGGAAGGTCTTCTCTTCCCGCGCTGCGAAGTGCGCTCCCGTCTCAATCAGGTAATTATTTCACAGGTTCCCATTAATAGCACTGAGACGTGCGTATCTACGAGTTCTCAGTGCTATTAATAGGAACAAAACCAAACACACAAAATAATAAAAAATAAAAAACAGACCACACATATTTAAAATTAATTGAAATTAAAGTTATTATGTCTTATAAAAATTAAATATTTTCCTGATTTTTAATAAAGTTTTTAAAATTATGGTTAAAAATAAACTTACCGTAGTGGGAGGGTTTTTAACAATAAACTATGTGTTTATAATTTAATTTAATCGTGTTTTTGTATGTTTTAAAACACTTGCACTTGTAAAAGTAGGCTATGCGCCTGCTTTTTCAGGCGCAAGATTTTTGAGGACATTTACTGGGCAAGATATGCGTAAATCCCGCAATCTTGCCCAAGAAATGTCCTCGCTCCCGAGATGTCTACAGTCTGTCAAGCTTGACAGACCGGAAAAACCTGTTTTCAGCGCATGCTCATTGCATGCTGAAAACCGGCTTTTCTGATGCCTTCCCGGGTCTGTAGAAACTTTGTATGGGCCCGGGACATCAGAATTTCTACCCCATAACTTCCACCCTCTGTATCCCAGCCCTCTTAAGAAAAAGGCCAACATTATTTTTGTACCAGTCCACTAGCTTTTAGTGATTTCTGTACATGGATTCTGAAACCTCTCTGCTCATCCACAGTTGCTAGCTTTTCATCATTTATAAAATACTCTGATCTATCTTTCTTCGATCCAAAATGGATTATTGTTCCATATTAAACTCCATCTGCCACAGTTTTGTCCACTCACTTAGTCTAACTGACCCTTTGCAACTTTCTGCTCCCATCTACACTATTTACTGTGCCACCTAACTTGGTGTCATCAGCAAACTTATGTATACGGCTCTCTATAAGAACATAAGAAATAGGAGCCGGAGTAGGCCATTTGGCCCCTTGAGCCTGCTCCATCATTTAATAAGATCATGGCTATCGGATCTTGGGCTCAGCTCCACTTCCCTGCCTGCTCCCCATAACCCTTCACTCCCTTATCGTTTAAAAATCTGTCTATCTCCATCTTAAATATATTCAATGATATATACTTTCATCCAACTCATTTCTAAATATCATGAAAAGCTGTGCCCTAGTATAGATCCATGGGGGAGACCACAAGTATCATCCTCCCAATTTGTGGACATACCCATTATCTCTACTCTCTGTCACCTACCTCCTAACCAATTCCCTATCCAAGCCAATAAGTTGACTCCAATTCCATTTCATTTTTGTTAACAGTCTCTTATGTGGAACCTTGTCAAATGCCTTTTGTAAGTCCATATAAATAACATCCAAAGACACACCATTATCTTTCACATTAGTTATCTCCTCAAAAAATTCAATTAGGTTTGTTACACATGACCTTTTACAACTCCATACTGGTTTTCACTGATCAGCTCATATTTGTTCAAATGCTCAGTTACCCTGTCCCTAATAATAAAGTCTAGTAACTTCACCACAACTGACATTAGACTAATAAGCCTATAATTTCCTAGTTAATCACTCTGATCCTTCTTAAATAATGAAGTGATATTGACAGTTTTCTATTCCAAGGGGACAATTCCTGAATCGAGAGAGTTTTGGAAGATCATGACTAATGCATCAATATTTTCCTAACCTACTTATTTTAATACCCTGGAGTGGAAACTATTGGGTCCTGGAGATTTGCCTATCTTTAATCTCATTAGTTTCTCCATCACCATTTTTTAAACTTATATAGAAACTCGTTAGTTCCTTCCCTTGATTATTTTTAGTTTTCCCTGTACCTCTGGTATCTTATTCTCATCCTCTACTGTGAAGACTGATACAAAGTAACTATTTAGTAAATCTGCTATTTCCTGATTTCCAATTATAGTATCACCTGTATCTTTCATTCAGGAACCTGCATTACTCTTAGCCACCCTCTTTCTCTTAATATATTTGTAAAAGACTTTAGTTTTGTCCTTGATATCCCTCACAAGCTTTTTCCACATATTCCCATTTTGCAGCTCTTACCACTTTCTTAGTATCCCTTTGCTGTTCTTTATATCTCTTGCAGTCTGTGGGGTCCCTACTGTTCTTTGCTTTTGTATAAGCCCTTTCTTGAGCTTTATACCATTTCTTACTTCTCTTGTTAACCAAAGTTGTTTATTTACACACATAGAGCATCATTGGTGCACATTCCTACATTGTATGAGTTTGTACAGTCAGGTAACTTACATATTAACCAGGTGCAAAAGCAAGAGATTAGAGTTAATGGGCAGGATAAAGTAACCCTGCAAACTGCTGTGACAGCAACTTCAATTTGCAATATATAGCATCACATCTCTAAGGGCAAGGAACAGGACTGCTCCATCTGTGAATGCTGCATTGGAGGTCATCATGCATGATATTCTAGCCACAAGATAGGCTCCATTTGAAGCTTGAGGCAGACTCCAATCCTCCCAATTGTGCACATTTCTTAGGTAAAGGTTGCAGAATGCATCAATACCACATTGTACATGCATGGAACCTGGAAAGAGCTGAGGAAGAATTCTGGACTCAGGAATGTTGCCAGCGGTAGTCTGCTTCAGGTCTTACGGTAAATGCTACAAATTATTTGCAAATTAGGGCAGCATGTCACAGACAGCAAGCACAGCACTAAGGCAACAATTCACTAGCTTGGCCCATATTGCTGGAGAGTACATTGTGGGGCATATTGTGGGGAATTCACACTTAATTCCCCACATAAATCATGAAAGTTAGCACCACCCATTCAAGCTGGCAATAAAAGTGACCTCAATGCTGCATTGATTCACATAAGATGATTAGTAGGTGAAAAACGTGGGTGATATACCCTCTGCTCTTCCTACTTCCAATACAACGGGCTCAATTTTCCCCAGTTATCTGCGCCCTTTTCTTTAGCATATGCCGTTTTTTTTGCTGTAAATTAAAATCTCCAAGTTTCCCCAAAGTTTCTGTGTCAGCGTAATTCAGTTAGTTATGTTTTTTTTAGGTTAGGATTTTTGTGAGTCATGGGGAGACCTGATGTCTGTGCCAGTTTTTCACATTTAAGCAAGTTTGGCCAACTTACATTTTTTCTAGGAGGCCATATGTGACCACTCCCAAAAAACCTTCTGGGCACTTAAGAAAAACCAGCGCACATTAAAAAATCGGCGCAGAAAGATGCCATTGTTTTTATGCGAAGTTTTGGAGGGAGTCAAGAAGACAAAGAATTTGCATCATGAAACTTAATTTTTTCAAACTCAAAAGGGAGAAAATGGAAGCCTAATGCAATTCTCCAATTTTGGATTTTTTTCAAAGTGCCACGCCCCCACCGAACGTCTCCTCACCTGGCTCGTGGGTCAAAGCATCGGCCGGCAGAATTTCTTCCTCACCTGGACACAGGGGCTCGGGGCTCAGCTTCAAAAGAAGCCCGGTGGCTGGGGGGGGGGGGGGGGCGCGGCAGTGTAAGCCGAGCTGAAAGGATGAGAAGCCTTACACTATACAGCAGCTTCAAATGAAGCCCGAGGGGTGTGGGGTGGGCGCCGAGCCCCTGTGTCCGGGCGAGGGAGCGATTCTGCCGGTTGACCCTCGAACCCGGTGAGGAGACGTTCAGTCAGTGGTGGGGTGGTACTTTGAAAAAAAACTAAAATTACAGAATTGCATTAGACATCGTTGCCCCAAGTGTCATTGAATGCCTAGCTTTCCGTTCTAAGCAAGCCCATTGCGCATGCGCAGACCAGGGTGTGGTCCATACTAGGGCATCGACCTTAGGGAGAGAGAGAGGACAGAAGCTTTAACTCCTTGTGCTGCTGTTTTGAGCTTCTTGTAAAGCTACAATTTAATTATGGGGCAAATATTGACAATGCCATACCTTGTGCAAGCCTTCTGCATGATTGTGCTGCAGAGAAGATTGATTAGACAGCATTACCTGAGGAACTTCAAAGCACATAGGATGATGGGCAGGAGGCCTTACCCACATCAGGTATATCGAGATAGGCATTCATACCTGCACTTGAGTGAGGCAGACTGTGTGAGAAGGCTGTGTTTCCGCAAAGAAGTTGTAACCGAGATCTGTGAGTTAATAAAAGCAGACCTGCAACCTAGAAGCATCAGGAGGACTGTTTTGTCAGTTGAATTAAAGGGTCCAGCTGCACTTTAATTTTATGCATCTGGATCATTCCAGGCCACAACTGGGGATGTGTGCGCCATTTCCCAAAATGCAACACATAGCTGCATTCGGCAGGTGACTGCTGCACTATATGCCCGGAGGAATGACTACATAAAGTTCCCCATGACCGCCCAGGCAATGCGTGACAGGGCTGTGGGCTTCTCCAGGATTGCTGGCTTCACCAAGGTACAGGGCTGCATTGATTGTACCCACATCGCCTTGCGAGCACCTTTGAAGGATTCTGAGATGTACAGGAATAGAAAAGACTTCCGCTCCGTTAATTTACAGCTCATGTATGATGATATGCATCACATCATATCAGTTAATGCAAGATACGCTGGGAGCACCCATGATGCGTTCATCCTATGCGAAAGCGCTATATCTGCCATGTTTCAGCAGCAGCCAGAAGGGCAGAGCTGGCTGCTGGGAGACAAAGGGTATGGCCTCGCCACCTGGCTCATGACACCCCTACGTGTAAGCTGGACGGAAGCTAACTGGGAATACAACATGTCGCACATTGCGATGCGCAGCATAATAGAGAGGACCATTGGCATCTTGAAATAGTGTTTTCGATGCCTGGATCATTCCGTAGGCTACTTGCAATATTCCCGTGAGACTGCCGGTCAGTTCACTGTTGTGTGCTGTATGAGGCATCATGAGGCAACAGCAGCTGGTAGTAGAAGACCCACCTGAGGTGAAAGTGGCTGATGATGAGGAGGAAGATGCAGATGATGAGGAGAAGGAGAAGGAGAAGGATGAGGAGGAGGACGAGGAAGCCATGCAATTACCTGAACCCGGAGCATGACGGCGGAGGAGGGCAGGCTGTCGTGCCCCTTTAACGATTGCTCGAGCCTTGCGCCAGCAGCTCATCTGTGAATGCTTTGCTGCCTGAAGGCTCAGTGGCAACTATTCGAAATGGACCATGTTTACTGTTTGGACCTGTTCCGTAATGTTGTGCCGTGTTAATGGAACAAATAATGGAAACGATTCAGTTATAATTTAAAATATATTTTATTCAAAAGTTTAACAAACACTTGTTTGTACTTAACTTAACTTTAATAAAAATATTCTTGCTTCAAAGTTTTCAGTTAAGATCACTTACAAACTCTAAGATCACTTAAAAACTTTAAGATTTCTTACAAACTTTTAAACTTGTAAATTTACATCATATACAAAAAACTTTTAATTTGAGAGCAGTTATAACAGTAACAACAACAATAACAATAATAACAACAACAACAACAGCAGCAGCAAAGAAAGGCTGCACCCATCTCATCTCCCTCTTATTCCAAGACCGCCCACCGCGCTTGGTCTTGTTGACTCCACCCTTGCCCGCAGGTGGTGGCGCAGCATTTCTTGGGTTGTTCTTATTCTTTCGAGCATCTCGGGTAATGCGCACTTCTTGATGGGGTGGCGTGGGAAGACGGTAATGTGGAAAGCCCGGCTTGGGTCTCTTCAGAGACTGGTCAGGGGATTGGAGTGGGAGTGGCAGTTGATTCTGTCAATGGGCGCGGGGTCTGGGACTGTTCCTATATTGCAGCAGCTAACTCCGACATTCCCTCCCTCATGTGCCCTGACAGTGTCTCAACAACCTGCGACATTCCCTCCGTCATGTTCACCGACAGTGTATCAGCTGCCTGCGACATTCCCTCCCTCATGTGACTGACATTGTATCAGCTACCTGTGACATTCCCTCCCTCATGTGCCCAGACAGTGTTACCATTTCTCGTGAGAGTGTTGTTACTTCTCTCGACAGTCTCGATACCTCATCACCCACTCCCCTGATGGTGTCCAGGAGTGATCGTGTAAGGTCAATGCTCTCCGCACTCATTGCTATCGCCTGAACCACACCTGTTAGATCCTGCAGCACAGGAGAGTGCTGTCGAGCTCTCCTTCCCCTCCTCACCCTGGGTGTGCCTCACTGCATCCCACAGGAACCCGCAGCCTCGGAGGGTGAGGCCCTGAGTGTGGCTCGCTGCACCCCACTGGAATCCCCAGCCTCAGACTGTGAGAAACCATGGAATGTCCCAACACTCGTGCCACTCCGGAAAGGACCTGGCACCTCAATGGGCGGCACCTGCATCGCCTCGAGAGTGAGTACAAGAGTGGGGGCTTCATCCATCCCCTCCCCCTCCCCCTCACTCCTATGCTCTTGGTCTGGAAGGTGGGATTGGAAGATGTTCTCCTCTTCAGGCTCGTCCGTGTCTGAGACTTCTTCTGCATCAGCTTCAGCCTCGTCAGGGTTGTTCTCAAGTTCTGCAAAATATAACAGAACAGACAAATGGTTAGCAGCCGAGGAGGGGGCAGGGTGACATGAGTAGGCTCACACAGTGCAGGCAGCAGGCTGATTTGAAGGATCACAATGAATGATAGCACATTGCATCAACCGAAGCGTAGCTGACAGAGACATCCCCATGAACCAAAGCATGGCTAGCCCAGGCAGTACTTAACACTTAGTGTAATGTCCTTACTCTACAGCATGAAACCACATGAGGCACATTCTGGGGACAAGGTCACTCTGTGACCTCAACTCTTTATTCACAGCACTCCACAAGTGATGACCCTGCGTCGGACCTCCCTTTATATACCTGAGTGATCAGGTAAGGAGTGTCTCCCACAAGTTCACCCCTTGTGGTCAAGGTGTGCATCTGGATTGTGTGTATACAGTAATACAGTGGTGTTACATTGTGGTTACATACATGACATCACCTTCCCCCCAAAGTCTTGTTAGGATCATAGGTTTAGTCTTTCAGGTGGTCTACGCTCCCTTGTGGAGCGCCGCAGTTGGGGCTCTGGTTGTTGGACACTGACGTGAGTGTCTGTCACCTGTGGTGATTCTGGCCTGTCCGGGCTGACCTCAGGGACTGTGCGTTCTTCTGATTGCTCTTGTTGCTCGTTCACTGGTGGTGGTGTGAGCTCCATCTCATGGTCTTCTTCAGGTTCCTCCGTGTCGATGCTGAACCTTTTTTATACTTGGTCCAGATGCTTACGGCATATCTGACCATTGTTGAGTTTTACCACGAGGACCCTATTCCCCTCTTTGTCAATCACAGTACCCTCAAGCCATTTGGGCCCCATGGCATGATTGAGGACGAATACAGGGTCATTTATTTCGATACATCTCCCCCTCGAATTACTGTCATGGTACTCATTTTGGGACTTGCGCTGGCCCTCAACTATGTCAGTCAGGACTGGGTGAATGAGGGACAACCAGGTTTTGAGTGTCTGTTTCATTAGTAGCTCTGTGGGCGGGACCCCCATGAGCGAGTGCAGTCGGGATCTATAGACCAGCAGGAGGTGCGATAGGTGGCATTGTAGGGAGGGTCCTTGAATCCTGAGCATACCTTGCTTAATGATTTGGACCGCACGTTCTGCCTGGCCATTGAAGGCCGGCTTGAACGGCGCAGTCCTGTCATGGTTGATGCCATTGCCCGACATAAACTCCCGGAATTCGTAGCTTGTGAAACATGGGCCATTATCACTAACCAGGATGTCCGGCAAGCCATGGGTTGCAAAGATCACATGTAGGCTTTCCACGGTGGTGGATGATGTGCATGAATTCAGAATGATGCACTCGATCCATTTCGAGTACGCATCTACCACAATAAGGAACATCTTTCCCATGAACAAGCCCGCGTAGTCAACATAAATGCGTGACCATGGCCTGGTGGGCCAGGGCCACGGGCTGAGCGGGGCCTCCCTGGGGGCATTACCCAGCTGGGCACATGTCGTATACCTGCGAACACAGTGTTCCAGGTCTGAATCAATTCCAGGCCACCAAACGTGTGAACGGGCAATGGCCTTCATCAGCACAATGCCTGGATGCTCGCTGTGGAGTTCCATGATGAATGCCTCCCCGCCCTTCTGGGGCATAACTACCCACTGCAGGCAGTTGGCTTGGATGGAGAGCTCATTCATCTGTCTGTGGAACGGTCTGACCTCCTCAGGGCATGCTCCGTGTGCGAGTGCCCAATCCCCAGTCAGGACACATTTCTTAATCAGGGATAGGAAGGGATCTCTGTTTGTCCAGATTTTGATCTGGCGTGCTGTGATGGGGGAGCCTGCACTGTCAAAGGCATCGACAGCCATGACCATCTCAGCACTTTGCTCCGCTGCCCCCTCAGTGGTGGCCAGTGGAAGCCTGCTGAGCGCGTCAGCACAATTTATAGTGCCGGGCCGGTGCCGGATGGAATGGTCATAAGCAGCCAGCGTGAGAGCCAATCGCTGTATGCGGGCTGATGCGTTGGCATTGACAGCCTTGCTGTCTGACAACAGGGATGTTAATAGCTTGTGGTCCGTCTCTAATTCAAACTTCCTACCAAAGAGGTACTGATGCATTTTTCTTTTACACCAGAGACACATGCGAGCGCTTCTTTCTCAACTATCCCATATCCCCGTTCTGCTTGAGAGAGTGACCTGGAGGCATAAGCCACAGGTTGTAGTTGACCGTCAGCATTGCTATGCGGCAACATGCATCCAACCCCATAGGACGATGCATCACATGACAGAACCAATTTTTTACAGGGGTTGTTTTACAGCGTCAACAACTTGTTTGAATAAAGTAGGTTTCGTGCCCGATCAAAAGCCCGTTCCTGACAGTGCCCCCAAAACCAATCGCAACCCTTATGCAGGAGCATGTGTAGCGGCTCCAACAACGTGCTCAAGTTCGGCAGAAAGTTCCCGAAATAGTTCAACAGTCCCAGAAATGAATGCAACTCCGATGTGTTGCAGGGCCTGGGTGCTCGTCGAATCGCCTCTGTTTTGGATTCGGTGGGCCGAATCCCATCTGCAGCAACCCTCCTACCCAGAAACTCAACCTTTGGAGCTAAGAACAAACATTTAGACTTCTTGAGTCGCAGGCCTACCCGGTCCAGTCGGCGCAGTACCTCCTCCAGGTTGTGGAGGTGTTCCTTGGTGTCTCGACCCGTGATGAGGATGTCGACCTGGAATACGATCGTTCCAGGAATGGATTTAAGCAGGCTTTCCATATTTCATTGAAAAATCGCGGCCGCTGATCGAATGCCAAACGGGCACCTGTTATAAGCGAACAGTCCCTTGTGAGTGGTGATGGTGGTCAGTGGTTTAGATTCGTCGGCCAGTTCCTGGGTGAGGTCCAACTTGGTGAACAGCTTGCCGCCTGCCATCGTGGTGAAAAGGTCCTCCGCTCTCGGGAGCGGGTATTGATCTTGTAGGGACACCCGATTGATGGTGGCCTTGTAGTCGCCACAGATCCTGACAGAGCCATCCTCTTTTAGGATGGGAATGATGGGGCTCGCCCAGTCGCTGAATTCAATGGGCAAGATGATACCCTCTCTCAACAGCCGGTCCAATTCGCTCTCGAATTTTTCCCGCATCACATACGGCACCGCTGTGGCTTTGTGGTGCACCGGCCTGGCGTCCGGGGTGATGTGTATTACTACTTTGGTGCCTTTGAAAGTCCCGATGCCAGGTTGGAAAAGTGAATCGAATTGTTGTAGGACTTGTGAGCACAAACTTCGCTCCACAGATGGCATTGCGTGACCATCCCCCCATTTCCAGTTCATCTCGGCTAACCAGCTCCTCCCCAACAGTGCGGGACCATTACCCGGGACAATCCAGAGCGGCAGCCAATTCACTAACCCATTGTGTGTGACAGCCAACATTGCACTGCCTAGCACCGGAATGATTTCTTTAGTGTAAGTCCGTAATTGTGTCTCAATACGTGCTAATTTGGCTCGACTGGCTTTAAGTGGCCATAGCTTCTCAAAATGCTGAATGCCCATGAGTGACTGGCTGGCCCATGCGTACTGGGATGCCATTTAATAAAACCCTCATCATCATTGGTGGCGTTTTGTTTTATGAACTGTTTGCCGCATGGACCCGCTGAACCTCGGCGTCCATCGATTTGCCCCAAAAGTCATCCTGCCTCAAAGGACCCTCTTCTGGTCCCTCCGCCTCATATATTAGTCTGGTTGCAAGCTCCCTGCACATTCGAGCTAAATGGCCACTGAGATTGCAGACAAACTGTTGAAATCTGAAAGATCTGGCTGAGTGTTTTCCCCCACACCTCTAGCATGAGTTAAAGTTTCCAATGTTGGGAACAAAGGGACGATGGCCAGGCATTCCGCGCTGACTGTCCCTTTGACTGCTCTTAAGTACCCTATTGGTGGATGTCAATGGCCCCATCCCGGGCCGCATTGTCCACAGTGATGGCATGAATGTCCGTTCAGCCTGCCATTGTCTCTGTTGGAGTCCTGCTCTGGGGTCTATTGCTGCCTGGGGACTGCCCCTGCCAGCCTGCGGGGCTCTGAGTCGCCTTGATGATGTTGACTCCCTGATCTATCGCGTTAGAAGCAGAATTGTGCGCGTATATTATTTTCGTCTCTTCCTCCCCTGCCATGAAAGTTTGAGCTAACAACGCCGCCGCTTCCAAGGTCAAATCCTTGGTCTCAATTAATTTGCGGAAAATTCCCGCATGACCGATGCCCTCGATAAAGAAGCCCCTTAGCATCCCCCCCTGCAGGCGTCTGTGAACTTACAGAGGCTGGCCAAACACCTCAGTATGCTCTGTCCTTCACGATGTCGGTGGGTGTAAAATCTGTGTTGGGCCATATGTATGCTACTCGCCGGTTTGAGGTGCTCCCCGATCAGTTTGCCCTTCGCTTGTCGGCCGCTGCATCCCCCAGCCATTCTTTCGCAACAAAACTTTGCTGAAGCCTCTCATCAAAATCATCCCAGTCTTCCCCAACACAGTACCGTTCCTCTGCACTACCGGTGGCCATTCTCGTGGGTCGTGGATTCCCATTTCTCGTAGCCAATGTTAAAGTCCTTACTCTACAGCATGAAACCACACGAGGCACATTCTGGGGACAAGGTCACTCTGTGACCTCAACTCTTTATTCACAAGTGGGACCTCCCTTTATATACCTGGGTGATCAGGTAAGGAGTGTCTCCCACAAGTTCACTCCTTGTGGTCAAGGTGTGCATCTGGGTTGTGTGTATATAGTAATACAGTGGTGTTACATTGTGGTTACATACATGACACTTAGCAAAGCCAGACTGTGGAATTTGCATGACTTACCCTCTCCCTCGAGTATGGGCCCAGCTTGTGCAGTGGTGGTTGCTTTTCTCCAGGCAGGACCCATCAAAGCAGTGGTATCAGTGGGTGCAGTTCTTTCCCTTTTGTTGTGTGCCACCTTCCTCTGCAAAGATGAAAATATATCTTTTTAGAGAGGATGTCTTTCTGCTGGGTGGGACTTAAAAAGATGGTCACATTTACAATTGCAATTCCAGTGAATAAATGAAAATATTACTTACACTAACTACTTGACCATTTTTTGCACTGGCCTCCAGACCTCGGGGTAATCACCACTGCCAAATAATCTTCTGCAAGTTCGTTCCAGCATGTCATCATTTCTTTTGGTAAAACTTTTATGTGACCTCTGCTGGTGTCCAGCTCATGCTATCTGGCCTCAATTACAATAACGAGTGCCTCCACTTCATCCTGTAAGAAATTCTTGGTCCTTGCGCCGCGTTGCATATTGTATTGCAGCTCCGATTTTTCCAATGAGAATTAAAGTTCTCACACACATTTGGCTTTTTAAAAATGGCCTAAAGCAGACCGGGTGCTGACCTGGGCATGCGCGCCCATAGCAGTCATGTAAAAAATGTCCTTTTTTTTCCTGCGCATGCGCAGAAAGAGAGGGCATTTTTTTTTTCGTGCAGACGTTAGGCTCCACCCCCTGAAGCTAAAGAACAGGCTGCACAGCGCCAATTTCAAAAAATACAATGGGGAAACTTGCAAGTTAATTTTTGGAGTAGTTGGGGCCAACAAAAATGGGCGTAATTCTTGCAGTACGCCAAATAACAGCGTTGGGGAAAATTGAGCCCAACGTTCTTTTAGTGTTTGTTTACAGGTGAAGACCACATATAATAGGCAAGGTAAGAACTGGGGGGCTCCCATTGTGAGACCACTGACTTCACATGAGAATGGGACCCCTCAAATCTGGGGCTGGAGAATTTTAAAATTTTACCTTTCCATCCAAGTCGCAACCATCTCTGCCATACTTAGCTTGTGGTTGTGATCAGATATTGGTGACTGTTAGGAACAAAAGGCTGGGTGCTGTATCTGCAGTTTCACAAGAAGGCTTCCCTCTATCTCCCAGCCAGTACGACTTGCACATGGGACCATCGCAAACAGGGTAAACACCATTAAAGAAGGGTGATAAACTAAATTCTGCACTCAAAATATCTATTCAGAAATTTAAATTCCTTTCATTTTTAAGGAATTCTGCTCTGGAGAATTATTTTATAGCCCCACTTATCACTGTTTTAGATTATCACTGCTCTAGTTTAGTGTGGCGGGGGAGGGGTGGCTTTTGAGAAAGAAAGGAGTCTGATTACTGGTGGCTTAACGGAAGAGCAGGCAAGGTTTAGATTACTGATAGTCTAGTGCCAGATTATCTTTTCCAAAGCATCTTAGTGTGGAAGAGGGAAGGGGAGAGAGTAAACTGTATCCATTTTCCTTGACAATGCTGGGGGGTTGAATTCTAGTTATATAAGTTTGAGTTCGAATCTAGAACTTAAGTGATGCCACACTTGATTGAGTGGCAACATTTAGTGTCATGATATGGTTGTGTTTCACCCTATCACTGCCAGAGAAGCACTAGGCAAAGGAAAAGTAAAAAGATAGGTGAGTACTTATCTATATCCTTAACGGTATGGAGAAGAGGAAATTAATTCTTGTGCCTGCGACAGTCAAGGGAGGTTCGTGTAGGAATTGTGAACATGCAAATATTTACTCCGGGTCCAGAATACCATCATCATAGGCGACCCCTAGTATCAAGGATGACTTGCTTCCACGCCAAAAAGAGATGAGTTTGCAGGTTTTTCAATGAAGGACCTAATATTCCAGGTCCCGAACTACATGTTGAAGGATGGAAAATGTCTGCGTGGATTTTTTTTAACATGTGGTGGCCGTTGCACACCAGCCACCACATGGGTGCAGTGGCAAAGATAACCAAGATGACTGGAGACCAGCTCTGCTGCACGGATCTAGTGTGCACACATATTGCAGTGTGGGCTGGCCCGTGCTGCCCCTGGGCCCTCGCCTCTTCTGACCCCCGTAATTCATGCCTCTCCTGAACCCCGATCACGTTGCACAGTGGCCCCGACCTTCAAGGACCATCTGCGACAGGTTGGGGCCTTCAAAGGAGCAGTATGGAGCATACTTCTTCAAAGTACAGTGCAAGTCGGCTCAGGGGGGCGACGGCTGTAGAATAGTAGAATATACCTCCCTGCAGGAACACCATCAAGTAACAGTTAAAGGTGCCTGGAAGAAACAGCCTCAAATATCTGCTGCAAAAAGCTCATTGCTGATTACTCGCTTCTTAGGAAATGGAATATCTCCCAGGAGAGACATAGAGAAATAATGATTTAATTCATTGGTGATCTGTACCAAAATATCATCCCTTTATACCCTTGCTAACTCTAAACAACATCATGAAAGGACAGCTGAGCCCATTACTATTGATACTAGAGTTTAGGATCGTCCTTCTACTGTAAACAGATTAAAAGCTACTTAATGTAATTACATGTGTGTGGCCTGCTTAGCTGGAATGCACAATTTTCGTGACTCCATAATGTCAACATCGAACAACATTGTGGTTGGTATTAGTGGGGTTTTGAAATGATGGAGACATGAATAATATGTAAATATTCATTTTACTTCATGTTAATAGTAAGGTGTGGAGTCTAAAAACACATTGCAGGCAAGAAGTCATCTGTAAATATCTTCCTAGGAAAAATGACTTTAACGTACTTCAAACCTTTATAACCAAGACATCCATGATATTAAAATGAAATATTGAAAAAACTTTACATTTGGCATTACTGCCATCTTACCGAAAGTGAGTTATGTAAATAAATAATCTAAATGCATCTTTCAATACAGGTCTCACAACTATATGTACCTTTGACGAAGTGGAGATTTCTGTAAGCGAGACTGCTAATAGTTGCCATATCTTACCTCTTAAATAAAAATCAGCAGATTACCAGAGTATCAACAATTTTTATGTGGTTATTAATTTTGAGCTTGTTAGTGGGAGTTCTGAAATGTTACAATAAACAGAATACTATATTGATACAGTTTAACTATTGTGCCTCAAACATGCAGGCTGTACACAGAGGGGAAAGTGTGATCAAATCAAGGAGACGCATTGGTGAAATAGGTTATAAATCAGCCAATGCACTGCTGCAACTCCACTTTCCTCCTTCAAAAACTGGCCTGAGTTAGTGGTAGGCTTTGGTATACAAGCCATTAATAACAGGCCCATTTATACATGGATCATTTGTCCATTACAAGCAGCCATCAGTATAAAGTTTGGAGGCTGGTTCACTCAGAAAACTAGGAGTCATGCTCAGAAGAAGAACGTTATTAAAGCTGATGCTACACATGATTCTCAAATCATGGTGGAGCCTCCTGATACAGCCAGGACCTGCCTGTTTAAAAGTGCTTCTGTGCTGGAGAGCGGAGAAAATCTTGAATATAACACTATGATGTTCTGTGTTGTGTTTCTACATTCTACCCTACATAAACTAGAGATGATCCAAAACTCGGCTGCCCGTGTCCTAACTCGTACCAAGTCCCGCTCACCCATCACCCCTGTGCTCGCTGACCTATAGTGGCTTTCGGTTAGGCAATGCTTCGATTTCAAAATTCTCATCCTTATTTTCAAATCACTCCATGGCCTCACCCCTCCCTATCTCTGTAATCTCCTCCAGCCCCACAATCCCCCAAGATGTCTGCACTCCTCTAATTCTGCCCTCTTGAGCATCCCTGATTAAAATCTCTCAACCATTGGTGGCCGTGCCTTCTATTGCCTCGGCCCCAAGTTCTGGAATTCCCTGCGTAAACCTCTCCGTATCTCTACCTCTCTTTCCTCCTTCAAGACACTCCTTAAAACATATTTCTTTGATCAAGCTTTTGGTCACCTGCACTAATTTCTACTCATGCGGTTCAGTGTCAACTTTTAAAATCTCATAATAGTCCTGTGAAGTGCCTTGGGACGTTTCACTATGTTAAAGGCGCTATATAAATACAAGTTGTTGTTGTTGAGTTTATCAAATGCATCTAATGGCCAAGACCACAGACAGCCAGTCCCTGTCGACAGAATGAGTGTCTGTAGTGATTGAAAAGCTGGGCATGACATACATTGGTGAAAAGATTAAAGGTCTCAAACTCCTGGGGGTGGAGAGGTCAGAATGTAGAGGGTTTGTTTGTGGGGAGGGAAGTGGTGACAGGTATTTGGAGAGAACCTGGGTTTCTGCCCTGTCCTAAATGCCAAGGAGTGGAACAGGAAAGTATTACACCTGCTCCCTTTCTGTCTGGCAGAGACTTTGGGAATGTTCCAGACTATGCCAGGAATTCCAACACACGCCCATGAATAGCCCAGTGGATCCCATGCATGTTGAAAGCAGGGATTGGTTCAATACTGGCCCTTGGAAAGGTAAAAGACAAACATGATTGATCCTAAAGAGAAAGGATTACCTTTCTAAAAAAAAATAATTGGGATATGGGAACACAGTCAAGGCAGTAGTTATTGCACATCCTGAGTTGACCTGAGGGCATTAAGAGTCAACCACTCATAGGGGGAGAAATTGGACTCTGTAATGCCTAACATTCGAAAATGGGATCCAAGATGCACCTACACACTTCCAACGGGAAGTGCGCCGGACGCCAAGTTGGTAATGGGGTTTGCACATGTGCACCAAACGACCACCGGCAGCATGCAAAGCAGGCAGCTGACGTCAATTCGTGTGCAACATGGATTTGATGCCAGCACTGGCATTTTTGAACTCCACGCTCCAGCCTATGCCCTGTCTTAACCTCACACAGATTACTGAGGCTCTCTATACACAGTGAGGCAGCTTCTTCTCATTCCCTTTTGCCAGAGACAAACAGGAGGAATGAGCACAAGGGTTTGCACAGATTGCAGGCTTCCCCATGGTGCAGGGTGCCATTGACGTCTGTGCTCCTCTAGAGAACTCGACCATTTTCATGAACTAAAAGGGATTTCATTTCCTCAATATGCAGCTGGTGTGCGACCACAGGTAGTGCATCACACAAATGAATGCCTGTTATCCAGTAGCCATGATGCCTTCATTCTGCGGCAGTCCTCTGTGTCACCTGTATTTGACCGAACACGACAAATTAATGGTTGGCTACTGTGCGACAAGGGTTATCCACTCATGACTTGGCTCATGACTCTGATCCGGAACCCACGCACACATGCACAGCACACCTCAAATTAGATCCATTCTGTCACAAGGAAGATTACAGAGCACACCATTGGTGTCCTCAAGCAATGCTTCCACTGCCTGGACCGCTCTGGAAGAGCCCTGAAGTATTCAGCTAAGTGCGTAGCAAGGTTTGTGGTAGTATGCTGCATGCCGGACTACCTCACCATTATGAGGGAACAGCCTTGTCAACACCTATAAAGTGAGAATCTGAGGGGTAGGAACATGAGGAGGAGGAAGAGAAGGAGAAGTGAAGAAGGAGGAAGTGCAACAGGAAGTGGAGGAAGAGGAAGAGAAAAGGAGGCTACAATGTAGACAATCCCTTTCTGCCTTAGCTCTACATGATCACATAATTCAGGAGCAAAACCAGTAACCTGCACCACACCTCCCTATTTACCAACAGTCCCATAAGAACATAAGAACATAAGAATTAGGAACAGGTGTAGGCCATCTAGCCCCTCGAGCCTGCTCTGCCATTCAATAAGATCATGGCTGATCTGGCCGTGGACTCAGCTCCACTTACCCGCCCCCTCCCCGTAACCCTTAATTCCCTTATTGGTTAAAAATCTATCTATCTGTGACTTGAATACATTTAATGAGCTAGTCTCAACTGCTTCATTGGGCAGAGAATTCCACAGATTCACAACCCTCTGGGAGAAGAAATTCCTTCTCAACTCGGTTTTAAATTGGCTCCCCCGTATTTTGAGGCTGTGTCCCCTAGTTCTAGTCTCCCCTACCAGTGGAAACAACCTTTCTGCCTCTATCTTGTCTATCCCTTTCATTATTTTAAATGTTTCTATAAGATCACCCCTCATCCTTCTGAACTCAAACGAGTAAAGGCCCAGTCTACTCAATCTATCATCATAGGTAACCCCCTCATCTCCAGAATCAACCTAGTGAATCGTCTCTGTACCCCCTCCAAAGCCAGTATATCCTTCCTTAAGTAAGGTGACCAAAACTGCACGCAGTACTCCAGGTGCGGCCTTACCAATACCCGACACAGCTCCAGCAGGACCTCCTTACTTTTGTACTCCATCCCTCTCGCAATGAAGGCCAACACTCCATTCGCCTTCCTGATTACCTGCTGCACCTCTAAACTAACTTTTTGGGATTCATGCAAAAGGACCCTCAGATCCCACTGCACCGCAGCATGTTGTAATTTCTCCCCATTCAAATAATCCCTTTCACTGTTTTTCTTTCCAAGGTGGATGACCTCACATTTTCCGACATTGTATTCCATCTGCCAAACCTTAGCCCATTCACTTAACCTATCCAAATCTCTTTGCAGCCTCTCTGTGTGCTCTACACAACCCGCTTTCCCACTAATCTTAGTGTCATCTGCAAATTTTGTTACACTACACTCTGTCCCCTCTTCCAGGTCATCTATGTATATTGTAAACAGTTGTGGTCCCAGCACCGATCTCTGTGGCACACCACTAACCACCGATTTCCAACCCGAAAAGGACCCATTTATCCCGACTCTCTGCTTTCTGTTCGCCAGCCAATTCTCTATCCATGGTAATACATTTCCTCTGACTCCGCGTACCTCTATCTTCTGCAGTAACCTTTTGTGTGGCATCTTATCGAATGCCTTTTGGAAATCTAAATACACCACATCCATCGGTACACCTCTATCCACCATGCTCATTATATCCTCAAAGAATTCCAGTAAATTAGTTAAACATGATTTCCCCTTCATGAATCCATGCTGCATCTGCTTGATTGCACTATTCCTATCTAGATGTCCTGCTATTTCTTCCTTAATGATAGTTTCAAGCATTTTCCCCACTACAGATGTTAAACTAACCGGCCTATAGTTACCTGCCTTTTGTCTGCCCCCTTTTTTAAACAGAGGCGTTACATTAGCTGTTTTCCAATCCGTTGGTACCTCCCCAGAGTCCAGAGAATTTTGGTAGATTATAACAAATGCATCTGCTACAACTTCCGCCATTTCTTTTAATACCCTGGGATGCATTTCATCAGGACCAGGGGACTTGTCTACCTTGAGTCCCATTAGCCTGTCCAGCACTACCCCCCCTAGTGATAGTGATTGTCTCAAGGTCCTCCATTCCCACATTCCTGTGACCAGCAATTTTTGGCATGGTTTTTGTGTCTTCCACTGTGAAGACTGAAGCAAAATAATTGTTTAAGGTCTCAGCCATTTACACATTTCCCATTATTAAATCCCCCTTCTCATCTTCTAAGGGACCAACATTTACTTTAGTCACTCTTTTCCGTTTTATATATCTATAAAAGCTTTTACTATCTGTTTTTATGTTTTGCGCAAGTTTACCTTCGTAATCTATCTTTCCTTTCTTTATTTCTTTCTTAGTCATTCTTTGCTATTGTTTAAAATTTTCCCAGTCCTCTAGTTTCCCACTAACCTTGGCCACCTTATACGCATTGGTCTTTGATTTGATAGTCTCCTTTATTTCCTTGGTTATTCATGGCTGGTTATCCCTTCTCTTACCACCCTTCTTTTTCACTGGAATATATTTTTGTTGCGCACTATGAAAGAGCTCCTTAGAAACATAGAAACATAGAAAATAGGTGCAGGAGTAGGCCATTCGGCCCTTCTAGCCTGCACCGCCATTCAATGAGTTCATGGCTGAACATGCAACTTCAGTACCCCATTCCTGCTTTCTCACCATACCCCTTGATTCCCCTAGTAGTAAGGACTTCATCTAATTCCTTTTTGAATATATTTAGTGAATTGGCCTCAACAACTTTCTGTGGTAGAGAATTCCACAGGTTCACCACTCTCTGGGTGAAGAAATTCCTCCTCATCTCGGTCCTAAATGGCTTCCCCCTTATCCTTAGACTGTGTCCCCTGGTTCTGGACTTCCCCAACATTGGGAACATTCTTCCTGCATCTAACCTGTCTAACCATGTCAGAATTTTAAACGTTTCTATGAGGTCCCCTCTCATTCTTCTGAACTCCAGTGAATACAAGCCCAGTTGATCCAGTCTTTCTTGATAGGTCAGTCCCGCCATCCCGGGAATCAGTCTGGTGAACCTTCGCTGCACTCCCTCAATAGCAAGAATGTCCTTCCTCAGGTTAGGAGACCAAAACTGTACACAATACTCCAGGTGTGGCCTCACCAAGGCCCTGTACAATTGTAGCAACACCTCCCTGCCCTTGTACTCAAATCCCCTCGCTATGAAGGCCAACATGCCATTTGCTTTCTTAACCGCCTGCTGTACCTGCATGCCAACCTTCAATGACTGATGTACCATGACACCCAGGTCTCATTGCACCTGCCCTTTTCCTAATCTGTCACCATTCAGATAATAGTCTGTCTCTCTGTTTTTACCACCAAAGTGGATAACCTCACATTTATCAACATTATACTTCATCTGCCATGCATTTGCCCACTCACCTAACCTATCCAAGTCGCTCTGCAGCCTCATAGAATCCTCCTTGCAGCTCACACTGCCACCCAACTTAGTGTCATCCGCAAATTTGGAGATACTACATTTAATCCCCTCGTCTAAATCATTAATGTACAGTGTAAACAGCTGGGGCCCCAGCACAGAACCTTGCGGTACCCCACTAGTCACTGCCTGCCATTCTGAAAAGTCCCCATTTACTCCTACTCTTTGCTTCCTGTCTGACAACCAGTTCTCAATCCATGTCAGCACACTACTCCCAATCCCATGTGCTTTAACTTTGCACATTAATCTCTTGTGTGGGACCTTGTCGAAAGCCTTCTGAAAGTCCAAATATACCACATCAACTGGTTCTCCCTTGTCCACTCTACTGGAAACATCCTCAAAAAATTCCAGAAGATTTGTCAATCATGATTTCCCTTTCACAAATCCATGCTGACTTGGACCTATCATATTACCTCTTTCCAAATGCACTGCGATGACATCCTTAATAATTGATTCCATCATTTTACCCACTACCGATGTCAGGCTGACCGGTCTGTAATTCCCTGTTTTCTCTCTCCCTCCTTTTTTAAAAAGTGGGGTTACATTGGCTACCCTCCACTCCATAGGAACTGATCCAGAGTCAATGGAATGTTGGAAAATGACTGTCAATGCATCCACTATTTCCAAGGCCACCTCCTTAAGTACTCTGGGATGCAGACCATCAGCCCCTGGGGATTTATCGGCCTTCAATCCCATCAATTTCCCCAACACAATTTCCAGACTAATAAGGATTTCCCTCAGTTCCTCCTCCTTACTAGACCCTCCGACCCCTTTTATATCCGGAAGGTTGTTTGTGTCCTCCTCAGTGAATACCGAACCAAAGTACTTGTTCAATTGGTCCGCCATTTCTTTGTTCCCCGTTATGATTTCCCCTGATTCTGACTGCAGGGGACCTACGTTTGTCTTTACTAACCTTTTTCTCTTTACATATCTATAGAAACTTTTGCAATCCGTCTTAATGTTCCCTGCAAGCTTCTTCTCGTACTCCATTTTCCCTGCCCTAATCAAACCCTTTGTTCTCCTATGCTGAGTTCTAAATTTCTCCCAGTCCCCGGGCTCTCTGCTATTTCTGGCCAATTTGTATGCCACTTCCTTGGCTTTAATGCTATCCCTGATTTCCCTTGATAGCCACGGTTGAGCCACCTGAATGTACAATTGTTGTAGTTCATCCATGCGGTCTCTAAATGTCTGCCATTGCCCATCCACAGTCAACCCCTTCAGTATCATTCGCCAATCTATCCTAGCCAATTCACGCCTCATACCTTCAAAGTTACCCTTCTTTAAGTTCTGGACCATGGTCTCTGAATTAACTGTTTCATTCTCCATCATAATGCAGAATTCCACCATATTATGGTCACTCTTCCCCAAGGGGCCTCGCACAATGAGATTGCTAATTAATCCTCTCTCATTACACAACACCCAGTCTAAGATGGCCTCCCCCCTAGTTGGTTCCTCGACATATTGGTCTAAAAAACCATCCCTTATGCACTCCAGGAAATCCTCCTCTACCGTATTGCTTCCAGTTTGGTTAACCCAATCTATGTGCATATTAAAGTCACCCATTATAACTGCTGCACCTTTATTGCACGCACCCCTAATTTCATGTTTGATGCCCTCCCCAACATCACTACTACTGTTTGGAGGTCTGTACACAACTCCCACTAACGTTATTTGTCCTTTGGTATTCTGCAGCTCTACCCATATAGATTCCACATCATCCAAGCTAATGTCCTTCCGAACTATTGCCTTAATTTGCTCCTTAACCAGCAATGCTACCCCACCTCCTTTTCCTTTTATTCTATCTTTCCTGAATGTTGAATACCCCTGGATGTTGAGTTCCCAGCCCTGATCATCCTGGAGCCACGTCTCCGTAATCCCAATCACATCATATTTGTTAACATCTATTTGCACAGTTAATTCATCCACTTTATTGCGGATACTCCTTGCATTAAGACACAAAGCCTTCAGGCTTTTTCTTTTAACACCCTTTGTCCTTTTAGAATTTTGCTGTACAGTGGCCCTTTTTGTTCTTTGCCTTGGGTTTCTCTGCCCTCCACTTTTCCTCATCTCCTTTCTGTCTTTTGCTTTTGCCTCCTTTTTGTTTCCCTCTGTCTCCCTGCATTGGTTCCCATCCCCCTGCCATATCAGTTTAAATCCTCCCCAACAGCACTAGCAAACACTCCCCCTAGGACATTGGTTCCGGTCCTGCCCAGGTGCAGACCGTCCGGTTTGAACTGGTCCCACCTCCCCCAGAACTGGTTCCAATGCCCCAGGAATTTGAATCCCTCCCTGTTGTACCACTGCTCAAGCCACGTATTCATCTGCGCTATCCTGCGATTCCTACTCTGACTATCACGTGGCACTGGTAGCAATCCCGAGATTACTACTTTTGAGGTCCTACTTTTTAATTTAGCTCCTAGCTCCTTAAATTCGTTTCGTAGGACCTCATCCCTCTTTTTACCTATGTCGTTGGTACCAATGTGCACCACGACAACTGGCTGTTCTCCCTCCCTTTTTAGAATGTCCTGCACCCGCTCCGAGACATCCTTGACCCTTGCACCAGGGAGGCAACATACCATCCTGGAGTCTCGGTTGCGGCCGCAGAAACGCCTATCTATTCCCCTCACCATTGAATCCCAATCACTATTGCTCTCCCACTCTTTTTCCTGCCTTCCTGTGCAGCAGAGCCAGCCACGGTGCCATGAACTTGGCTGCTGCTGCCCTCCCCTGATGAGTCACCCCCCTCAACAGTACCCAAAGCAGTGTATCTGTTTTGCAGGGGGATGACCACAGGGGACTCCTGCACTACCTTCCTTGCACTGCTCTTCCTGTTGGTCTTCCATTCCCTATCTGGCTGTGGACCCTTTCCCTGTGGTACGACCAACTCGCTACACGTGATATTCACGTCATTCTCAGCATCGTGGATGCTCCAGAGTGAATCCACCCTCAGCTCCAACTCCGCAACGCGGTCTGTCAGGAGCTGGAGGCGGATACACTTCCCGCACACGTAATCGTCAGGGACACCGGAAGTGTCCCTGAGTTCCCACATGGTACAGGAGGAGCATAACACCCGACCGAGCTCTCCTGCCATGACTTAACCCTTATATACACTTAAATTGGCAACAACAATGTTAAAAGTTACTCACTGATATAGAAGAGAAAAAAGAAAAACTACTCACCAATCACCAGCCAATCACTTACCCTTAAAAGTCCTCCACTGTTCCTCAATTGTGCCACCATTTAGTCTGTGTTTCCAGTCTACTTTAGCCAACTCTGCCCTCATCCCCCTTTGTTTAAGCATAGTATGCTCGTTTCTGACACAATTTCCTCACCCTCAATCTGTATTACAAATTCAACCAAACTGTGATCACTCATTCCGAGAGGATCTTTTGGAGATCGTTTATTTTTCCTGTCTCATTACACAGGACCAGATCTAAGATAGCTTGCTCCCTTGTAGGTTCTGTTACATACTGTTCTAAGAAACAATCCCGTATGCATTCTATGAATTCCTCCTCCAGGCTACCCCGTGCGATTTGACCAATCGATATGTAGGTTAAAATCCCCCATGACTACTGCCATTCCTTTTTCACATGCCTCCATTATTCCCTTGATTATTGCTCGCCCCACCGTGAAGTTATTATTTGGGGCCTATAAACTACGCCCACCAGTGACTTTTTCTCCTTACTATCTCTAATCTCCACCCACAATGATTCAACATTTTGTTCATTGGAGCCAATATCATCTCTCACAACTGCCCTGATATCATCCTTTATTAACAGAGCTACCCACCTCCTTTCCCTTCTTGTCTATCTTTCCGAATCGTCAGATACCCCTGTATGTTTAATTCCCAGTCTTGGCCACCCTGCAACCATGTTTCTGTAATGGCCACCAAATCATACCCATTTGTAATGATTTGTGCTGTCAACTCATTTACTTTATTTCGAATGCTGCATGCATTTAGGTAGATTGTTTTAATCCGAGTTTTTAAACCATGATTTTTAGTTTTGACCCCTCCTGCAGCCCCTTTATAGTCAGTGGCCCTTTTTGTTTTTTGCCTTGGGTTTCTCTGCCCTCCACTTTTACTCATCTCCTTTCTGTCTTTTGCTTTTGTCTCCTTTTTGTTTCCCTCTGTCTCCCTGCATTGGTTCCCATCCCCCTGCCATATTAGTTTAACTCCTCCCCAACAGCACTAGCAAACACTCCCTCCAGGACATTGGTTCCGGTCCTGCCCAGGTGCAGACCGTCTGGTCTGTACTGGTCCCACCTCCCCCAGAACCTGTTCCAATGCCCCAGGAATTTGAATCCCTCCCTGCTGCACCACTGCTCAAGCCACGTATTCCTCTGACCTATCCTGCGATTCCTACTCTGACTACCACGTAGCACTGGTAGCAATCCCGAGATTACTACTTTTGAGGTCCTACTTTTTAATTTAGCTCCTAGCTCCTTAAATTCGTCTCGTAGGACCTCATCCCTTTTTTTTACCTATGTCGTTGGTACCAATGTGCACCACGACAACTGGCTGTTCTCCCTCCCTTTTTAGAATGTCCTGCACCCGCTCTGAGACATCCTTGACCCTTGCACCAGGGAGGCAACATACCATCCTGGAGTCTCGGTTGTGGCCTCAGAAGCGCCTATCTATTCCCCTTACAATTGAATCCACTATCACTATCGCTCTCCCACTCTTTTTCCTGCCCTCCTGTGCAACAGAGCCCGCCTCAGTGCCATGAACTTGGCTGCTGCTGCCCTCCCCTGATGAGTCATCCCCCTCAACAGTACTCAAAACGGTGTATCTGTTTTGCAGGGGGATGACCGCAGGGGACCCCTGCACTACCTTCCTTGCACTGCTCTTCCTGCTGGTCTTCCATTCCCTAGCTGGCTGTGGACCCTTCACCTGCGGTAAGACCAACTTGCTACATGTGCTACTCATGTAATTCTCAGCATCGTGGATGCTCCAGAGTGAATTCACCCTCAGCTCCAATTCTGCAACGCGGTCCGTCAGGAGCTAGAGGCGGATACACTTCCTGCACACATAGTCGTCAGGGACATCGGAAGTGTCCCCGAGTTCCCACATGGTACAGGAGGAGCATATCATGTGACCGAGCTCTCCTGCCATGACTTAACCCTTAGATACCCTTAAATTGGCAACAACAATGTTAACAGGTTACTTACTGATATAAAAAATAAAAATAAAAGCTGCTCACCAATCACCAGCCAATCACTTACCCCCTTGGCTGTGACGTCACCTTTTGATTTCTTTCTACTTCTTTTTTGCCTTCTCTCCCCGCTGCAGCTGCACCGGCTGGGCCTCTCCATGCACGTGGGCCTTTATAGGCCTCACCAACACCACGCACTCCCGCCTCTCGGACTGCCGCCACCTCTCCACGCACGTGGGCCTTTATAGGCCTCACCAACGCCACGCACTCCCGCCTCTCGGACTGCTGCCGCCTCTCCACGCACGTGGGCCTTTATAGGCCGCTCCGATACCATGCACTCCCGCCTCTCGGACTGCCGCTGCCTCTCCACGCACGTGGGCCTTTATAGGCCGCTCCGACACCACGCACTCCCGCCTCTCGGACTGCCGCTGCCTCTCCACGCACGTGGGCCTTTATAGGCCTCACCAACGCCACGCACTCCCGCCTCTCGGACTGCCGCCGCCTCTCCACGCACGTGGGCCTTTATAGGCCGCTCCGACACCACGCACTCCCACGCTCCTTACATTTCCTCTATTACTGCCCATTACATCATCCTCTTTCTGACAACACAAAAATAAAACCATCAGAAAATGCACATTCAAATCCAAATGCACATTCAAATCCAATTTCATAAATTAAATCACAACATAATACATACAAAAACAAACTAATCACTGTTGTACATTCCCTGTGCCTGTCTTTCATGTGCCTTTGCCTCTTGTAGTGCTCCTACGAAGTGCTTCCCCAGTGGCTGCAGCATAGGTGGTGGAAGGCTGCTAACTTCCAATTGAGGAGACTGCAGACGGCCTTGGAGGGCGACCTCAAGCAGTTCTGAGTCATGAATGCCTGGCTTCAGCCTGCACCATCTTGGCCTGGGCTACAGCAACATGGGCCTGCTAACTGACAGGCAGTAATAAGAGCACTAACAGAGTGCAGTGCGGCGAGGTCGGGACGAAGGAGCGTCAAGATTTCATAGAGGGATGTGATCGGGGCCCAGGAGAGGTGAAAGTTCAGGGCCCAGAAGAGGCGAGGGCCCAGGGGCAGCACGGGCCAGCCCACACTGCGATATGTGTGCGCACTAGGTCTGTCATGTATTCAACCAGCATTGTAACCCATGTATAAACTGACCTAAGTTGTACACTGTGAGAACACTGACCACTAGGTGGGAGACACTCCTAACCTGGACCTTCAGGTATAAAAGGGGAAGCTCCATCCACCTTCATCACTTGAGTGCTAAGGAATAAAGGACAGGTCACAGACTGACCTTCTCTCAAGCATGGGCCTCGTGTGCATTTATACCTTGTAGTAAGGACGTTTCAATGGCGACAAGAAACTGGAGTTTAAACCACGCGAGCATGGCCACTAGCAGAACAGACGAGAGGTACTGTGTTAAGGAATGGTTGGGACAGAGATTCAACATTGTTAAAACAGCACACAGTTCTCCAGGCAGACAAGGGCAGTCAGGCATACCCCAACATGTAGTCGAACCCAGAGGGGGAGTTCGACAGAGACAATGGCAAGCTGGACAGCGATTCACGCCATTACAAGGGACAATGCGGCCAGTAATGGGGCCATCAACAGCTGTTAATGGTGCACTCAAGGACAATAACAGGGGCAGTCAGGGACGATTGACTGGCAAGGGACCTTTTGTTTCAAACCGCAACTCATGCTGGAGGTGTGGAGGCATATATTCAGCCGGAATTTGCAGAGATGAGCAAAATACCTGCAGAAATTGCAGAAATGGACACTGGGGGAAATCGCTGGAAGCTGGAGTTCAGCGAGTTCATGTGGAGCACGTATACAGTTCATACACCAGGACGCCACCGATAATGATGAAAGTGCTCCTCAATGGCATCCCAGTATCAATGAAGTTAGACACGGGTGCCAGCCAGTCCCTGATGGGTATCAAACAGTTCGAAAAGTTGTGGGCATCCAAGGCCAGGAGGCCAAAATTATCGGCGATTGACGCACAGCTACGGACTTACACAAAGCAGATCATTCCGGTGCTAGGCAGCGCCACGGTAGTCGTGACCCACAAAGATTCGGAGAACAGGTTGCCACTCTGGATTGTCCCAAGGGATGGTCCCGCACTACTGGGGAGGAGTTGGCTTGCTGTCATGAACTGGAAATGGGGCGATGTCAATGCAATTTCCTCTGTGGAGCGAGTATCATGCTCACAGGTCCTGGACAAATTTGACTCATTATTTCAACCCGGCATTGGCACTTTCATGGGGGCCAAGGTAGTGATTCAAATAAACCCGGACGCCAGACCAGTACACCACAAGGCCAGAGCGGTGCCATACGTGATGCGGGAAAAGATAGAAGGCGAATTGGACCGCCTGCTGAGGGAAGGCATCATCTCGCCAGTCGAATTCAGTGACTGGGCGAGCCCGATTGTGCCGGTGCTCAAGGCGGATGGGTCGGTCAGGATATGTGGCGATTACAAGGCTACCTTCAATCGGGTGTCACTCCAAGACCAGTACCCGCTACCGAGAGCGGAGGACCTCTTTGCGATGCTATCCGGTGGCAAACTTTTTTCAAAATTGGACCTGACCTCAGCTTACATGACCCAGGAGCTGGCGAGTGAGTCGAAGAAGCTGACCACCATCACGACACACAAGGGGTTGTTTGAGTACAACAGATGTCCGTTCGGGATTCGCACGGCCGCCGCGATCTTCCAACAAAATATGGAAAGCCTCCTCAAGTCGATTCCAGGGACGGTGGTTTTTCAGGACGACATCTTCATTACGGGTTACAATACTGAAGAACATCTCCACAACCTGGAGGAGGTGCTATGCAGACTGGACCAGCTAGGTCTGCGACTGAAAAAGGCGAAGTGCGTCTTCCTAGCTCCAGAGGTAGAATTCCTGGGGATGAGGGTAGCAGCAGACGGGATCATCCCTACTGCATCCAAGACGGAAGCGATCCAGAGAGCACCCAGACCCCGTAACACGACGGAGCTGCGTTCGTTCCTGGGGCTCCTGAACTATTTGGTAACTTTCTTCCCAAATTGAGCACGCTGCTAGAACCGCTACACGTGCTCCTACGCAAAGGTTGCGAATGGGTCTGGGGGGACAGCCAGGAAAGGGCTTTTAATAGAGCACGCAATTTGTTATGTTCCAACAAATTGTTAATGCTAATATGACCCATGTAAGAAACTTGTGTTAACGTGCGATGCGCCGTCCTATGGTGTCGGGTGTGTGTTGCAGCATGTCAATGCCAAGGGTCAGTTACAGCCGATAGCTTATGCCTCCAGGAGTCTGTCCCAGGCAGAAAGGGGCTACGGGATGGTAGAAAAGGAGGCACTCGCATGTGTATATGTGGTAAAGAAAATGTACCAGTACCTGTTTGGCAGGAAATTTGAGCTGGAGACAGATCACAAACCCCTAACGTCCCTTTTGGCCGACAACAAGGCCATAAATGCAAACGCATTGGCCCGCATACAGAGGTGGGCACTCACGTTAGCTGCCTATGACTACACAATTCGGCACAGACTGGGCACCGAAAACTGCGCCGATGCACTCAGCAGGCTCCCACTAGCCACCACTGAGGGGGCTACCGAGCATGGTGCTGAGATGGTCATGGCTGTTGAAGCTTTCGGAAGCGAAGGCTCACCCGTGACAGCCAGTCAGATTAAAGTCTGGACAAATAGAGACCCGCTACTGTCTCTCGTCAAGAAATGTGTCCTGAATGGGGACTGGGCAGCCACGTACAGGGCATGCCCTGAGAAATTTAAACCATTTCACAAGCGCAAGGATGAACTCTCGATTCAGGCCGATTGCCTACTGTGGGGAAACCGCGTGGTCATGCCCCAGATGGGCAGAGAGGTGTTCATCAGAGAACTCCACAATGGGCACCCGGGCATTGTCACGATGAAGGCAATTGCCAGGTCACACGTTTGGTGGCCAGGGATAGACGCAGATCTGGAACTTTGTGTTCGCAGGTGCAACACGTGTGCCCAGCTGGGCCATGCGCCCAGGGAAGCCCCCCTTAGCCCCTGGCCATGGCCCGCCAAGCCTTGGTCACGCATCCATGTGGACTACGCAGGTCCTTTCATGGGGAAAATATTTTTGGTTGTAGTAGACGCCTACTCCAAATGGATCGAGTGTGACATTTTAAATTCAAGCACATCCTCTGCCACGGTAGAAAGTCTACGGGCAATGTTCGCCGCCCACGGTCTACCGGACATCTTGGTCAGCGACAATGGCCCGTGCTTCACAAGCACTGAATTCCAGGACTTCATGGCAGGCAATGGAATTAACCATGTTAGAATGGCACCATTCAAGCCGGCCTCAAACGGCCAGGCAGAACGAGCAGTGCAGATAATCAAACAGGGGATGCTCAGGTTCCAAGGCTGTTCCCTACAAACCCGCTTATCACGCCTCCTGTTGGCCTATAGATCCTGACCACACTCGCTCACAGGGGTTCCACCCGCAGAGCTACTAATGAAAAGGACGCTCAAAACCCGATTATCCCTTATACACCCCACCATGAAAGAAATTGTCGAGAGCAGGCGCCAGTCACAATATCACTACCATGACAGGAATGCGAGGGCGCGATGTATTTATGTAAATGATCCTGTTTTTGTCCTCAACTACGCTGCAGGGCCCAAATGGCTCGCAGGCACTGTGGTTGCCAAAGAGGGAAATAGGATTCTGGGAGTTAAATTTACCAATGGACAAATCTGCCGCAAACATGTGGATCAAACAAAAAGGAGGTTCAGCAACCCCATAGAAGAAGCAGAGGAAGAACACGATATAGAGTTCACTCCACACAAGTGACCGAACACCGGAACCAAAGGGAGGAGAGCCCAGTCACTGTGGGCAGTCCGGACAGGCCTGAGGCACTGCAAACAGCAGACACTCAGGCCAGCGCCCAACAACCGGAGCCCCAACTCAGGCGCTCTACAAGGGAGCGTAAACCACCAGAGAGACTCAACCTGTGATCCCAATAAGACTTTGGTGGGGGAGGTGATGTCATGTATTCAACCAGCATTGTAACCCATGTATAAACTGACCTAAGTTGTACACCGTGAGAACACTGACCACTAGGTGGGAGACACTCCTAACCTGGACCTTCAGGTATAAAAGGGGAAGCTCCACCCACCTTCATCACTTGAGTGCTGAGGAATAAAGGACAGGTCACAGACTGACCTTCTCTCAAGCATGGGCCTCGTGTGCATTTATACTGTGTAGTAAGGACGTATCAAGGTCCATGCAGCAGAGCTGGTCTCCAGTCACCTTGGTTAACCCTTGCCACTGGTCCAATACCTAGCTCTGTCAAGCCCGTGTGGTGGTTGGGGTGCAATGGCCACCACATGTTAAAAAAATCCACGTACAGGCGTCTTCCGGATGTAGTTCGGGATCCGGAATATCATTGAAACGCCTGTGAACTCATCCATTTTTCGGCATGGAAGCAGGTCATCCTCATTTCAAGGGAGTGCCTATGATGTTGAGGAGTGGGAGCAGGAATAATGTCACCCTGAGAGAGGACTGCAGGTTCGTGTTCCATGGGGCCACTGGCTCTCTCCTGGGGCGGCACCTCAGCAATCCTACTGATCTGTTGGGGAACAGATTGATGGACTGCTGTGACACCCTGGCAGCCCCAAAGAACAGTGATATCCAGACCATGAGGGCAGTTGTCTGAGCTTCCACTACAACACTCTGACCTTTGATGAAAGCTGTGACATCGGCCATCAGACGCTGCATCATGGTGGGCTCCACAGGTGTGCTGATGGAGGTGACCACCCATTGCATGTTGGGAAGGATGGGCTCCAAGCTCTGTGCAAAGCCCTGTGCCAAGTTGGAGCTGGACTCCTCCATGCTCCTTGACATTGAGGGCAGGTTTTCTAGCAGGCTTTTCAGTGCACTAAGCATTTGGTTATGTACATCCATCAGCCTTCTTTTATAGCCAGGCCCATCGAAGTCTTCATCTAACACCTCTGCAGCAAACTAGTGTGCAACCTCGCTCTCCGGTGAGCTGGCACCTACGCTATCATTTGCACCAGTTCTGGCTCCTGTACACTTGTACCCGGTGTCTCACTTCGTGCAGATCTCTCCTCAATCCTAGCTTCAAAAATATCTGCAATATGAGTCTGTGACCTGGTGGCTGTGAGTGTAAGATCGAGTAACAGTGTCTGTTCATCTTCACTGTCCTCTTCCTCTTCCTCCACTGACTGGGAAAGTTCCTGTTCTTGGGTATCCGAAATGTAATAGGGACAAGGATGGGGTTGTGGTGAGGGGAAAGGATAAAGTAAGAAGTGCGTGTTTACACCATTTGCAGCGTGTGATAGGAGCAGAAGTAGGCCATTTAGCCCTTCGAGCTTGATCTGCCATTCAACAAGATTATGGCTGATATTCGACCTCAACTCCACCTTCCCGCTTTATCCCTATATCTCTTAGCTCTCAAAAATGTATTGACCTCTGTCTTGAATGTACTCAATAACTGAGCTTGCACAGCTCTCGGGGGTAGAGAATTCATAAGATTCACAACCCTTTGAGTGAATACATTTCTCCTCATCTCAGTCCTAAATGGCTGACCCCTTATTTTGAGACTGTGACCCCGTGTTCTAGATTCCCCAGTCAGAGGAAACATTTTCTCAGCATTAACCCTGTCAACCCCCTTAAGAATTTTATAGGGTCAAAATTCAGTCCCGCCATTTTTGAGACGGAGTCACCGGCTGAGTGCTGATTTTAACGCCAGGCGGTAGGTGCCACTTCAAACTGCAAAATTGAGTTTTGCTGCCCAAAGATGAGAGCAGCACTAAAAGTGGCCTTGCACACTCAGCCTCAGGCGCCAACAGAGTGGCATCGCAGGAGGCCGACCGAATCCCCCGATGGTAGGCTGCCAGCATGGCAGGTGAAATAAAAGTGCGCTACACTTTCCCTCACCCACACTTCAACACTGGTCCCATTAATACCTGAATGCTAAAAAAAATAAACATAACCACTTACCTTGATCCCTGGACGGTACTGCCCCGAGATCCCCAATGTCCCACCTTTCCCAGGCTGTATAGATGCCTGCCGGTAAGGCCACCGTACTCACCTAATTTTGCATCGGTGGCGGCAAGGGGGCGTTGCATGCTCGATGACATCACCACGTGGGTGGCGGCTGAGCATGCAGCTGTACGTCTTGGCGCCATCCCCACCGCCCAATGAAATTTACCGTGACCCGAGGAACCCGGTTGCCGCCGACGGTAAGTACTTAGCCGCCCGTTAGGCACTCCAGCGGAAACGGGTGGCGTAAGAAACAAAGTTTTGACTCCTATATGTTTCATTTAGATCACCTCTCATTCTTCTAAACTCTAGGCAATATAGGCTAGTCTACTCAATCTCTCCTCATAGGACAAGCCCCACATGCCAGGAATCAGTCTGGTGAACCTTCGTTACACTCCATCTAAGGCAGGTAAGTCTTTCCATAGGTAAAGAGACCAGAACTGTATACAGTACTTCAGGTGTGGCCTCACCAATGCCCTCTATATATTGGGCCTCCTGCTAATGCAGCCAATGAACAGCCCGGGGAGCACTGGCTGCACATAGCAATCATTTTAACGTAATCACCAATTTAATGTGCTGCCTGCAATGCAATGCGTACCGCAATCCCTATGCCCATTTTCAGGGGTTAGCTAAATTCTCCTCCATCATGTCTATCATTAGGGTGGAACTGCAGTCTTATATAGACCAGACCAGGTAGCGGTGTCAGGTTCCCATGCATGACGGACAGTCGTGAACCAGTTCCAATAATCCAGCTTTCATGATCATTTTCTGATGCTAGCTCAAAAATTACTCAATTTGTTGAATCCAACAATTTGCTTGAACTCACAGCCTTTGGTTTGCTTGTCTGGTACCATCACCATGAGGCTAGCATCCCCATTGGCTTTTCTGCAATTAAAAAAAATGCTTTCTTCTTTGGCCTCCAATCAAAGCAACAGGATGCCGCTCCGATTTACCGCCACTTTTTCAGGGTAGGTGCCTCTGCAGCATCTTTCCAGTGAGGGAACAAAATAACAACTTTCAGGCCTCTGTCAATACAGTCAGCACTGTGTGTGAATGATCTCGGGAACTCCTCGGATGATTTATGCTCCCTCCAATGAAATATCTGTGCTCTGGACTGTCTCTCCCTTTGTCAAAACAGCCAAGATCAGAATCTCAGCAAATGGAAGTTTCTTGTCTTATCACACGGTTAGTTGAAATGCAACACCTATGCCTGTACCACCATGTCAGATGTAAGTGATTAATTATTTCTGAATGAAGACACTTCGAAGCAGCAGGCACATAAGATCTGCTAGCTTTAGTTTAGTCTCCAAGGAACAGAAACGTAGCTGGTTTTAATTCTCGAGGTCTAGCTCTGAGGAACCAGGATGAATATGTACAGACAGAAATGTCAAGCGATGCCATTGAGCTCTCTAAACTGCGTCTCAAATTAGGAATTAACACAGATCCTGGGCACTAAACCAAATTGCAAGATTGACCAATGTCAATGTACTCAGACTAGCTCAAGTATTTGCTTTAAAAAGGTGGCTCCAGCTCGATCATTCTTCGAGTAACAAAGCACTGTAGATACATCCTGTTGATTAATACCAGCGACATCAAGCAGTCAGTGCTACAGTCCCACTGGAAGAAAAGCAACAAAGTGTGAAGCACTGGGGAGCATCCGTAAGGCATAAACTACAGTGTGGTGCCTGGGTTTATCATATGATTACTGTCTGGTTAGGAGGGTCAGAACCTATGGGCCCAATCATGAGGGAGGAGGGAGGCAGGGAAGGAGCTGGTGAGTTGGGGGGAGGTTAGGTGGCTGTCTTGCGTTCGGGAAACCCTGCAGAATGGGATTCCCTCAGATCCTGCCATGTCGGGCCATGTCAGGTAGAGATTGGAGGCCTTGGGAGGTGGGCCAATCAGAAGGGTCGGCGGGTGGAGAGATTGGAAAGCTCTGTAGGGGTTGGGGGGAGATAAGAATAGTCAGAGGAGGGAGATTGGAAGGGTCGCGGGGAAGATCGGAGGCTGCAGCTGGAGAGCGCAAAGGAGGGATGGAGTGACTGGAAAGATCATGAGGGAGGTGAGAGATTGTGGTGGTGGGGGGTGTCTGATCGCGGGGGTGGGCCGGGGGAAACAGAAGCAGGTAAGGTGGATCTAGCAAGTAAGTGGAAAGAAACTTACCTGCTGGATCCAGAAGTCCTCACCCCCTTTAGTGGCCGGCCAGAGTTAAATTTAAAATGGAGGTGAAATCTGAGGCATGCAGCGTCATTATAATATTTAAATGAGTGACCCGCCTCTTGGGAGCTGGGTTGCTCGCCCACCACCTGTCCTGCCTCCATTAAAACCGGAAGTGGCTGGGTTTGCGGCAGGTTGTGTTCGCTTTTGAGATTTTTAACATCCCACCCGACCCAAACCCACCAGTTTTTGGGGGATGCAATTCCCCTCATGAATTTGGACTGCTTGAATTTGAAATGTAGTCAGAACCTTGCATGACCATTATGGAGACTGAAGCAGCTGTTTACCAGATGCTGCCAAATGGCTTCAGGGACTATTCTTAGGCAGAAGGGTAGTTAGTGTCAGAGACAACAGCATCTTAAGTTTTAATATGCATTGGGAGTGCTCTGTTTTTGAACACAACTTGGTTGCAGGATTTGGCAAAAGAGACCGGGATCAATAAAAATTAATATAATTATAGGGAAACATAATTAAAAAAAATAAAAATAACATGCTGATTGAAGCAAGGAATGTTGGATAGAAGGGTGAATGGACCATACAAAGTGCATACATGGTATCTAGTGGTTGTAGAAAGCTTTCAACTGACCTGGTGAATGCCATGCACAAACAAAAGCAATGCCATATACCTGTGTGCCCCTGATTAGCAATTACCCCTCCATTATTCTCCATTGAAGGCGGTCAAGTGGGATTTCAACCATGTTCTGTTTTTTTGAAAGGTGGGGAATACCATTTGTACAGGCTAAAACTAATATGAGATTTTTTTTATGGCTGAATAATACAAAGAAGCAGTGAGACAGAGCAAAGTACAGAGAGTACAATGCTGAAAAACAATAAATATAGAATTGATTAGAATATCCTTCTTAGGACACAACAGCCTGCATTTATATAACACTTTTAATGTAGAAAATTGTCCCAAGATGCTTCACAGAGCCATAATCAGACAAAAATGGACGCTGAAAGTTAGTAGGAGGGGTGACTAAATACTTGTTCAAAGAAGTGGGTTTTAAGAAGAGTCTTAAACAAGGAGAGGGAGGTAGATAAGCAGAGAAAGGAAGGAACGGCTAAAAGCACGGTCACCAATGGTGGGGCAAGGGATGTACTAATAAAGAACCAACTTTACTCATATATCAAATGTAAAATTAGTGACTGGAATTTTATGTACCTGGGTGGGTCGGGTATGGGGGTCGCCGTGGTGAGTCGCAACCCCATTCCTCGTTCCATTCTGCTCCTGAGATCAATTTTCCATTAATGGCGCCTATTAAGGCCACCCTGTGTGTTACCTGGCCCTATTAAATTGTGCGGGTCTGATGGCGCCATCGATGGTGCATTTTCAGCCAGGATATTTACAGGAGCCATGACCACAATGCATTTGAAGGTTCATATAGGATTGTGCAGGCACTGTACTGCAGCACTGGAGTGTTCCAAACACTTGGAAACATGACTGCACAGAGGCAGAGGGCTGCACCCAGGATCTCAGATGACTCCCTCCATTTGCTTGTGGAGGGAATGAGAGGTCCTCTTCCCTTCCGATGGGCAGAAGAGACCTCCCCAGCAGACCAAAGGAGCCAGACTCCAAATAGCAGAGGGATGTGGTGAGGAGGACGTGGTTGCAATGCCTGGAATTCTCCAATGACCTCATGAGATCAGGAAAGGTGAGTGCAAAGCCACACACAATTTCATCTGAAAATTTTGAAGTGGTTTAGTGAGTTGGAGTGAACTGTGAGAAATAATGTTACCTCCAGCAGTGGTGGTCAGTGTGAAAGGAAGGAGCTGGTCATTGTAGTGTTACTTTATGGTGTTGCTGTGAGGTGTTAGGAGCCTGGCACAGCATATGACAGCCATATGGGTGTACAGCGTAAAGTTAATTAAAGCTGGCCATGGTAAGGCCATCCGGGCAGCAATGGGCTCTGGATCGCAGGTTCCTTCTGCTCCTCCTTCTCCAGCTGATACTCCTCCCCCTCCTCCTCCTCCTCCTCCGAAGAGGCTGTGTGCTCAGAGGCTTGTTCCTCATGCAGCACTAATCTTCACTGCTGTGCTATGTTGTGCAGGGCGCAGCAAACCACGACGATTCTGGAGAGCCTGGCAGGTGTATAGTGAAGGGCTCCACCAGATCTGTCAAGGCATCTGACGCGTGTTTTCATCATGCCTATTGTCTGCTCTGTGACACATCTGGTGGAGATGTGGCTTTCATTATATACCTCCTCGGCCTCAGTATTTGATCTCTTCAAGGGTGTCATGAGCCACATCATCAGTGGCTAGCCCTTGTATCCAAGCAACCAGCCATTTGACGGTATGTTTAAAGGTGCGAAGAGTTGAGGGAGGGTGGACTGGAGCAGGAGGAAAGAGTCATGGCAGTTGCCAGGGAATTTGGTGCACACTTGCATGATGATCTTCCTGTGGTTGCAGGCGAGCTGCACATTAAGGGAGTGGAAGCCCTTATGGTTGACAAAGACTCTTGGATGATAATGGGATGCCCTATAGCCATGTGTGTGCAGTCGATGATGCCCTGCACTTGTGGGAAGTCAGCCAGAGTGGCAAAGCTGAGCGCCCGCTCGGTAACACTGGCTTCATTGATGGCAAACTTGATATAATTGGCTGACTTGTCAAAGAGGGCATTGGTGACCTGTGTGATGCATCTGTGCGCAGCCGACTGTGAAATGCTACAAATGTCTGCTGCAGATCCCTAGAAGGAGCCTGAAGTGAAAAAGTTGAGGGTAATGGTTACTTTGACAGCCACTGGTAAAGCACCCACTCCTCTGGGCTGCAGGTCTTGCTCCAGCAATTTGCAACCTGGCGCGATAGCCTGAGCCTCCTTTGGCACTGCTGCTCAGTCATTTTGAGGAAGCTCAACCTCTGCCTGTATACCCTGTGTTGGGGGTATCCGCCTCCGGTGCGGTGCAGCCCTGCGTTGATGCCCTCTGTCCTGTGGAGCATCAGGTTGGTGAGGATCAGGTTGGTGGTGTTGTTGTTGGTGCTTCTGGTGTTGGGGCTCATTGTGGTCTGATTCCGAAGACCAAGGTGAGACAGTATAAATGGCACCCATTCTGAGCTAATAAATGGCAGGTCAAGTAGCGGTGACAGAAACAATCTATCAATGGTATGATAGGTTCTACCAATGAGGTGACAGTAAATCCTGACGTTGCTGAAAAGATTTTTGTTATGTATTGTCCAGGTACATTAAATGTATAAGTACAATGGTGCGCCACAAGGGGCGCTGTGGTGGGAGACCTGGAAGTACCTGCAAGACAGAGTATAAAAGGCTGCCCACCACACCTGAGAGGCACTCTGGAGTTACACAATAAAGGACTAAGGTCACGGCACTTATATCAACACCAGATCCTGTGGAGTCAGTGATTTGTGTGCTACAAACACCACATTGGCAACGAGGAAGCGGATGAACTCCACGCAACCATGGCTACTCTGGGCTCGCTAAAGGATTTTACCGTGGGCAATGATTGGGAGGCCTTTACGGAAAGGCTCGAGTACTACTTCACAGCAAACGACCTGACGGGGCACACAGACGCAATGAGAGAGAAGCGTAAGGCGATATTGCTTTCCAGTTGTGGTGATGAGGTTTACTGTCTCGTCAGGGATTTGCTGGCACCTGGGAGTGCCAGGGACAAGTGATATATGGAGCTGGTCGCACTCATTCGTGACCAGTTGAAACCAAAGGAGAGCATCCTCACGGCCAGATACAAATTTTACCATCACTGCAGATCTGAGGGCCAGGATGTCACCAAATATGTTGCGGACCTCAGGAGACTCGCGGCGCCATGTGATTTTGGCGCACAGCTTGATGAGGCTTTGCGGGACGTTTTTGTTATGGGGATTGGCCATGAGGGCCTCCTTCACAAGCTGCTAGCCACGGAACCCACAGTCACCCTGACAAAAGCCATCACCATCAGCCGGGCATTTATGACCTCGACTTGCAGCACCAAGCAAATGATCCACACAGTCTCGAACCCGGCAGGCACTATCCACAGAATGGCGCCTACCACGGACAAAACTGCAGAACGTGGCACTGCCCGGGGCAGAGAGCATGGACCTCGGGGTCATGGAACTCAGAGTCCACTGAGGGAGACCAATCAAGCAGCACCATGCTGGCGCTGCGGAGGAAGCCATGGGGCTCACCGGTGCAGGTTTGCGGCGTATACGTGCAATACCTGCCACCTGAAAGGCCACCTTCAGCATATGTGTAAAAGAAATCTGACTCACTGTCTGGCTGAGGAGATGGTGGATGGCAAGGAGCAGGCAGAAGATGAGGTGTTGGGACTGTATACGTATACCGACGATTTGCCCCCAGTGATAATGGAAATAAAAATTGACAGAGTCCCTGTGAGTATGGCAGTGGATACGGGATCGGGTCCGTCGTTGATGAGTCAGAGAACTTTCGATAAACTGTGGGTCAACCCAGCTGCACGACACAAGCTGGTCCCGGTCACGGCAAAGCTGTGTACCTACACCAAGGAACTGATATCTGTTCTTGGCAGAGCGGAGGTGCAGGTATCTCACGGGGGCGAGACACACGATTTACCTTTGTGGGTCATTGCAGGCGATGGGCCGATGCTTCTCGGCAGAAGATGGATGGGAAAGGTCCGTGGGAGCTGGGAAGACTTCATTCCTCCACATACCGCTGTCCCCCGGGTTCCCAAAGAGTAGTGCCGACCGAGCTGGAGTTGCAACCTAAATCCACACACAGGCGACAGCAGCCCAGAACTCCTGACCCCAAGCAATTCTGCAGCCTCAACCTCCACAGACGAGCAGACCCTGGAAGAGCAAGTTTGCAGGTGCAGGCCGATTGCTGGGGTGCGGGCCGGCGGGGCGCTGCGGGCGATGAGCAGGAGGTACATCGATGGCCGGCGGATCTGGGGGACCCACGCAGAGGAAAAGTCGGGCGGCGGTAGCGGTTGCGATGGTGGCGGCCACAGTGGCCGCAGGAGAGGCGACTACGGCGGCCGCAGGAGGAGTGGCTACGGCGGCCGCAGGAAAGGCGGCAAGTGTGGAGACAACGGTGGGAGCGGAGGCTGCGGCGGCGGCTGGCGTGACTTGGGAGAACACGAGCCAGAGCGGCGGATGCGGCAGCAAATACGGAGGGACTCACGGGGACTGTGACTGATCGAGTCCAGGGAGCCACTTCTGCCAAGATGGGTTGCTCTGGGCCATTTTTTTCCCTTGCTTTCTTCCTTGTCCCTTCTGTTCTTTCTTCGCCAGCGAGCTCAAGATGGTAGTGAGCCTCATGGCAACAGAGCTCTGCAGACAAAGGCCAGCAGAGCACCTAAAATGGCGGCGTCCAAGGGAAGCCTTGTGGGAACCACAAGATGGTGTCTTAAAGGGGAAATGCACCCAGGAGTCTTAAAAGGGCCTTACACCGTTGGCGGTCCCCACAAAAAGACTTTTGTAAGGCAAGAGCGAGTCCAAATGAGCTATGTGAATGTAGGATGACAGATTTATGATAAGAATTAATATTTTAATGCTGAATGGTTAGTGTTTAAAATAATGGATATGAATTACGAATTATGATAAGAGTTAATATTTCAATGCTGAATGGTCACTGTGTTTAAAATTATGGATATGAATTACGAAAAGAGTTAATACCACGAGGTTCAAGTAAAAGGGATATGGATCCGTGACTAACATTACCAATGGGCTAATGCGATTTTCGATTTAGGGGATCCATGCAATGGTTCAGCGGCTGCTAAGGTGACTACTTCATGAGAACAGAGGCAATGCACCAGTTGCGATACCCTGTCTCAGTGCGGCCCATTACCTCGGGCAAAAAGGGGCTGTGTACTGTCACCGTACCTCACCCAGAGGAGCTGGGATTAAATAACTGTTCAGTGTACCTGCAACCTTTTGACATAACATCTGTACCACATATCATATGTACCATACAAATGTACTGTCTATGTATACCTGCTTTCTGTTGGAGGTTATGCTCGTGTACCTTATCACCCATGTAAGGACTGCAAACACCACATGCTTGCACATGGGGGAGAAGAGGGAAGTGGATGGTCATGGACTCACACTCACAAATCAACCAGGACGAACAAGGCCGAGGTTACCGGCAATGGCTTTTGGAACTGGGGGGGGGGGGGAGGCGAGGGGAGTGAGATGTTATGTATTGTCCAGGTACATTAAATGTATAAGTACAATGGTGCGCCACAGAGGGCGCTGTGGTGGGAGACCTGAAAGTACCTGCAAGACAGAGTATAAAAGGCTGTCCACCACACCTGAGAGGCACTCTGGAGTTGCACAATAAAGGACTAAGGTCACGGCAGTTATATCAACACCAGACCGTATGGAGTCAGTGATTTGTGTGCTACATACACCACAATTTGCAACCTCTAAAAAGCTAAATCTCTGCTGACAATGCACTCAGCAACAGTATCTGCCTTACTGTCTCCAGTTGTCTTGGATAATCCTTACCACTGGATCAAGACCTAGCTCTGTCAAGCCCGTATGGTGGCTGGTGTGCAACGGCCACCCCACGTTAAAAGAATCCAGGCACAGGCATCTTCCACCCTTCAATATGTCGTTCAGGACCTGAAATGTCAGGTCCCTCATCGAAACACCTGTGAACTCATCCCTTTTTGGTGTGGAAGTGGGTCATCCTCGATATGAGGGAATGCCGAATACTAAACCAGAGCCAGGTGCCAGGTGGGAGTTTTTATTGTGCTTCCCATGCTGTGCACTAACGAGCTGGATCAATGGCCACTAACTTCCACCTCAGGTTCCCAGATGTGGTTCCTGAGCTGCGTGATTCCTGTGGTCATCAAGGGAAATTGGAAAGATAGGGTTAAAAAGAAGTTTAAGGGTCTGACAAGTATCTCATAATGATCTGAATTAGGTCGGCTGCCTCTGCCATTCGGGTCGCTGCCGCGCTGGCAAACACACCCGAGGGAAAGGCGGTGGAGGCGGGAAGACAGCGGGTTCCTTACCCACTTCAAGTTAATTCAAATTTCCCTCCCGATCTGCCTCCGATCGCAGCCGTACGGACGACAGAAAATTCCAGCCAGTTAGTCAGGAATTCTTAAAGCTATCATAAGCTGCAAAGATCTAGTTAATTTCTCCTGTCCGATGAACCTGTGCAGTATAAGCACACAAAATCAAGCAATAATCAGCTGTGGTATAATTTGTGACATGTCCTATTAAAACTGATTGTTCACGTGCAGAATATTTATTTTTCTTTCTGCTTGAGTCAGATATCATGGATGAATAACGGGCAGGCCGCAGAGTAAGTACATTAGGCAATAAAAAGCACTTTGTTACAGGTGTGAACAGCCTCTTTCATTTTTCACCTTATTACCCTTTCATCTTTGCCTGCGCTCACTTTTATATTTAAAGCCCACCACTGGGACCTCAGTCAGCAGAAGGGCCAAAGGTCAAATCCAGCACCGCCTGCACAATGATGGTTGTAAATCAATGCCATTATTTAAGAGCTCTGACATGACTTTTACACATGACAACTTGCTAGGAAACCAGTACTTGTCTCATAGAATTTCATACTAATCTTATAGTGCAGTGCTGTAGTAGCTTGAGAATAAAGCAAAATAGTGAATTAAAAACCATACTCATGCCACAATCACCCAATGTTTAGCCTCTTTTCTTCCCCCTCCTCCTCCCAAATATACAGACACAAACCATAATACTGGTGCAATCATATTTTTTACAAATATGAAATACACACAGGAGTGAGATAACAAATCATTTTAATCCTGTTTCCCGTCCTCAAGTGCATTTAACCAACCAAATGCTCTTCAAGAAAAAAAATACAAATCCAGAATTTAAAAAGAGATTATGGGCTCAATTTTGCTCAAGGCCGCTTTCTGGCACATTGCCAGAGTTACGCCCATTTTTCTAGGCCAGAAATGCGGCAGAAATATTTAGCCAAAGTTTCCCCGATGTATAATTCAAATTTGGCACAGCGCAGCATTTCCAGTTGCCTCGGCAGGTGGAGCCTGCTGTCCGCCTCGAAAAAATGATGGTGCACCTTCTGCGCATGCATGGGGGAAAAAAGTGACATTTTTGACGTTATTTCAATGGATGCGCATGCGCAGTATTGCTCCGGGTTGGCAATCGGCCATTTTTAAAGAGCTAGTTGTGTGTGTGACAACGTTGAGTGCTGTGTGAGAGCATTGGAAAAATTGGAGCTGCAACAATACAAGATGCAACGCCCCAACTCATTGTAGTCTTGTGACTTCTCCCTTTCTCCCCCCCACTCCACCAAACTCATTGCCTAGTGCAGCAGCCTTCCGATCGGCACCTCCCCCCACCAACCCCTACCCCTCCAGGCTTGTTTTCCAGCTGAGCCCCGAGCCCCTGTGTCCGGGCGCAGGGCCGATTCTGACGGCCGATGCTATGACCCTCCAGCCCTGCTTGCAAACGTTCGGTGGTGGCGTGTGAGTAAAAAAAAAATGAAAACTTCAGAAATCCAAGAAACTTCCGTGTACTCCATTGAAAGGTAAAAAAAATTTTTAACTTTATTATGGATATTTAAAGTGTTCTTGATTCCCTCCAAAAATTTTGATGATAAACAAAACAGCACCAATTTCTCAATGTGCGCTGCTTTCTGTTAACTCACCAGAAGGTTTTTAGGGAATGACCAGATACGCCGACCTAGGATTAAAATTTTTGATGCAAACTGCGTAAAATGCTGAAAACTAGTGCAGACATGAGGGAACGCTCTATGACATCAAAAAACCAAACCTAGAAAAATTGTAACTAAACCAGTTACGCCGGCATAGATTCCAGGGGGAAACTTTGAATGAAATAATTACGCCAGAAAAATAGCACACGCCAAAAAAACGGCATAAATGACCCGAGAAAATTGAGCCCTATCTGTTGCATGTGTTCAATCTACATGACATAATGCATATAGATGCATATAGATACATGTGCATTATTGAATGAAGAAACTTTGGCAACAGGATATCTGTAACATTTTAGATGAAATCAGTTTTGAAAGCATTATGAGATAAAGACCATCAAGTCCATTTTATTTTTTTATCTGTTATTGCCAGCACATTTCTGAATAATCTTTACATCCAAAATTCTTACCAGAGAGCAGAAACATTGTAATGAATCACTGCATCACGTATTTAATTTAAATAGTTAAAAAAGCCTATGCTGCATTAAGTGCATTATCCACAGTAGTTTTATGTTGTATGCAAATTAGAAATGAGCATCAGTAATCACTGCCAGCGAATTCATGTAACCAAAAATTGGATCATTTGTCTGTTTGAAGGTTTATGTTATTTTATTTAAAGTTTTAGGCTGTAAGCATTTAATTAGTGTCTAGGTAAAAAAGCAAAAAAGCTGGTAATTAATGCATGAAAACATTTTATCATGGACGTACGGGAAGCATCGCAAATGCTTTGCGATGAGACATTATCATGAATAATCATGAAATGTCTTAGTATTGTCTCATCAATAATTGACATTTCTAGACAGCTAAGTAGAACTGTTAAAACGTCCAATTTTTTCAGTATATTTTGTGTGGACAAGCTACTGGTTATGTACACCATGTCAGTCATATTCATATTTAATGATAGCATATAGAATATACAAGGTAGTAGAAAATCCTGCTCTAATGTTGCAAATAAATTGCCTTGTAATATCTAACTTGTGATACACTCTCACTTTATTTGTTTTTGTCATATTTCAATGTTAAAGCAAAAATTTACCAGCACTCTTACAAACTCATCGCATCACTGGTAACCCTGAGCACTGATCAGAATTACTGTTTAAAAGTTCAACAAAATTAGGTAGTCTGGCCATTAAAGATAATAGTATAACATAGGGGCTGAATTTGCGGTCAAAGGCTTCTGGCAGATGTCTCCGAAATAAAACTACGCATCTACCTGATGGTCCTGGAACCTCGGAGATTTGCACTCCTGGGCCTCCACGTGTAGGCCTGTATTGAAGCCCACGCAAGCGTCCCTGGGGTCAGGCCCAATCAATCGGAAAGGGGATTCCCATTATGCTTATGGGAATTCCATTTACGTACGGAATCCCCATAAGCTTAATAGGAATCACCCAAAAAATACATGTACACAGTACTGAAATAAAAAAAATCATTACTTGTTTCAAATTAATTTAAATACTCATTTAAAACAAAAATTTAATTTTTTGAGAAATAAATGTAAATAATTTTCAAGGGGCCAGAAATAACCTAAGCTTATTATACAGGTTTTTGTTGTTAAAATGATGTTTTAAGTGTATTTTAATATCTATTTAAATCCTTACACTGGTAAAAGAAGGCTCTACGCCTGCCTTTACGAGTCGTAAGAGTTTCATGGGTTTTTGCTGGGCGATAATTGGGCAAATAGCCCAACTCTCCGTCAGTGAATGTCCATTTCCCGGGATAAGGATGATCTGTAAAGAAGATTTTTGACACATCGCAAGTGGTCGCACACGAAAACCCAGAACTTCTGGGGAACTTACGGCCACGTACGCAGTTATAGGCCCTGGAAAATCCGGGCCAAAGTGTTGTACCATGGAGGGGACTTCAGGACCATTCCTCACTTGCTTGTGTTTCACAACTTAAGTGAGTCATGTGAAAGAGGTTGTATAGGTCAAGCACTTCTTCAGAGGAAAGGGAAAAAAAAAACAATGGGTGAGTCAATTTGTGCTTCTGATGCAGAGCTGCTGGAAGCTGGCTCAACAACAGCATAAGATATAACACAAGGAGCAGGTCATAAAAGAGATCATTATTAGCATTTAAAAATGTCACAATTATATATACTGGGGTTGAGTTTCCGCTTTGGGCACAATCGACAAACTAGGCGCAAATTGCACTTGAAATTCAAACTCATTTGCTTAACTAGTGCAATCGGGCAGCGTAATAGAATGTAATTGTTCAATTTTTTTCCTTGTATTAAAACATATTCATTGATATATTTAAGAGCGGTAACCTGGTGCAGTTTTATTAACACAGCTGAAAATGGGTTCATCACAAAAAAATAAGCATTTATAATACAATGGTCTAGTCCACCACCCGTAAGTAAGCTGATTTTAAATCACCAATTCAGCATGTTTTTTAAACCAGCATTAAAGATCACGGAAACTTGATTTACACGATGTAAATTGCGTTCAAAATTCCGCGATCTTTTGTGCTGGTTTGACCTATTTCAGCCGGATTGTCAGCGCAATCTAGCGGAAGCTCTAGACCATTGTGTATAAGAATGTATGCTTCAAAATGTGTTCAAGGTTGTAATAGCATTGAACTGTTTGAACCTTGTTTTCTCAATTTGAGCACCAAAAAATCTAGGCTGACATTCCAGTGCAAGGCTGAGGGAGTGCTGCACTGTTGGAGGTGCCGTCTTTCAGATGAGACGTTAAACTGCTTTCTCAGGTGGACGTAAAAGATCCCATGGCACTATTTCGAAGAAGAGCAGGGGAGTTATCCCCGGTGTCCTGGCCAATATTTATCCCTCAATCAACATAACAAAAAGAACAGATTATCCGATCTTTATCGCATTGCTGTTTCTGGGAGCTTGCTTGTGCGCAAATTTGCTGCCGTCTTTCCTATATTACAACAGTGACTACACTCCAAAAGTACTTCATTAGCTGTAAAGCACTTTGAGACATCTGGTGGTCGTGACTCCTCACAGAAATGGGACAGACATTACTTTATTAGATTAGATCTTTGCAAGACAGCCTGAATGTACTTTAATACTACAAATAAATTAATCTAATTTTTATTTCAATAGTTTGTAAAATATTTCCTAACAAATGGCAAGAGATAATTGGAGATTTATTTCATTCTTATATTTGATGAAGAAATTCAAGAAGCACGAAAGGATATTCATGGTCAATGGCACCCATTTGACACAACTGCTATGTATGATCATCTTTTTCAATTCTCTGTCTCCTCTCTATTACATTTTGCCATGCCGATTTAAGTATTCTAATTCCTGTAGACACTGCTGCAGCTCAGTCCCTGTATGTTATTAAGTGCCTGGGATGTTTTATTACATTAAAGGTGCTATATAAATATAAGTTGTTGTTGCTAATGCTCAAATGTTTTTCATCTTTGGTGCAGAATCTGTGAGTTCTCGGTGCTATTAAAACTTTGGTAGAGAACTGGAATTTTATTTATAAACTTAAAAACTGCATCATTTAGGGTGTAGAAGTGGCCACTAGTTTATAGTCACCATAAACCAATAGCCCTGATGTTAGGGAATAGCAACTCCTGTACATATATATTATGAGCAAGCCACAGGTATTTATTTTCAAGGAAAAAAATGGACAGAATTATGGAATTCTGTTCATACATAACGAAGTAGGTTTGAAGTGTATCACTTTTGTAATGTAAGTAAATGCGGCAGCCAATTTGTGTATAGTAAGGTTTCACAAACAACGAGATAAATGACCAGATAATCTGTTTTAGTGGTATTGGTTGAGGATTAAATGTTGGTCCAGGGAGAATTTCCCTGTTCTTCTTCAAATCTTGCCATGAGATCTCTTATGCCCACTTGAGAGGGAAATGGGACCTCAGTTTAATGTCCTATCCAAAAGCTGGCACCTCCAATTATGCAGCACTCCGCCAGTACTGCATGGACGTGATAGCCTAGATTATTGGAGTAAATTTCTATGGGGGTTCGCCCATTTGTCTGCCATTTCTCCTAAATTTCCAGAGTATCCGTCAAAATTACAGTGGATGAGCGGGAGAACCTCTGTGGAAATTCACCCCCTACATGCACAAATCTCTGGTGTGGAGGTTGAGAGTTGAGAATACACCCGCTGAGTCTTGCAAAATGCTAATCATTGGTAGTGTCAGCTTTATGTGCATTCTCAAAGTATTGAAATGCTGTTTCACTCAGCAACTATTTCTTCAGGGAGAATGTTACTGTGATCACATCCTAATGGGTGCCTTGGAATTCCTTCCTTGGATGTAAAGTGCTTTGGGACATCCTGAGGTCATGAAAGGCACGATATAAATGCAAGTCCTTTCCCAATAACCTTTGGGTGAAGTACAGCTTTGTGAGGCCCGGATGGTCAGCAAAGTCAAAGTAAGATCTTCCTGGTCTGTATACACTAGTAAGTGGGTATGAGCATGTAGAGAAGTGTGATGCCCAACTCAGAGCCACCATTCTAGCCTCTTCCATCTCCTCTTCATAGCGCATAAGTAGCGGTATTCCCATTGAGAAATCTATGGCCCAAAGCAAAGCAGTACAGGTTGAACCGCTCTTATTCGGCACCCTCGGGACCTAGCCTGTGCCGGATAAAGGATTTTGCCGGACGAGGGGAGGTCATATTAAATTGAATAGTACAGGTACTGAGCAAGGGGATATCGGGGCTGGCTGGTTTTGGGCTAGGAGTGCAGCAGAGAGATTGTGGGGGTTGGAGGGTGGGGGCATTGGATCACGGGGCCAGGGCAGCGATTGCGGGAGTTGGCAGTGAGGAAGGACTTCAATTTGTTCATGTTGGACCGGCCGGTAATTGTGCCAGACGAGGGGTGGTGCTGGATAAGGGAGTCCCGGATAAGGGAGGTTCAACCTGTACTTGGATCTGAGCCAAGTGAAACTTGCAGCAAAAGTCCTGACTTTAGTAAGAGAGCAAAATGCAAGCAAAGTAACATCAATGTTCAGTCTATTATACAGGTTTTCTTGCCTTTCCCAATAACTCAATAATCCAGGATCGTGAGAAGCTTTCTTTTATTGTCTGAGTCGAATTGTGTGAATTGTTAAATTTTCACACATAACACATCCTGCATTCATTGCCTTTTTCTAAAGCTCACATTGCCCAATCACTCATAAAGAGTTTGCTGAAATGGGCAATAAGCTGTCTGGTCAATCTTCACGTGTTACCTTGCATCCTGTTCTTCAGAACTTCCCAGGTTTGACTCCTTCCTTTAGCCACCGAAAAGCCTTTTTACAACCTTGTGGCCTCTGCGTCACAGTCACGAAGTCTGCAAAATCCAAGGGGTTTGTTTATCCCTGTTGTCTTATGATCAGCCCCTGCAGCCACGATATTGTTCAGTCTAGGTCATCTGGAACACAGACTTACAAAGCAGTTTACAAGCTTCCAACAGCTTTGTTTACAAGTTTACAACAAATACCTACTGCCATTATTTCATTTCGAAAAACCTTTTGTCGGGCAGAGCCTTTTTAATATATACCAAAATTAAGAATTAAGGGTCTGTATATTCTTACAGCAGTGCAAAAAATGCCCCCCTGAATGTTATGTCCACCTCAGCAATACCTTTCTACAGCTCGAAATGGCACTTATGTAGTACCAGTAATTATTTATGCTGAATGTTGGGAGAAATGGGTAAGAGTGTTTGGCCACACCCACTTGACTACAATCACATGAGGCAACTGGTCAAAAGGCAGTGGATTTGAGATGGTAGTCTTAAAGAACCAATTTTACTCCATTTACCACCCTAAATCAGGCAATAATTCAGTGCCAAATTCAGGCGTTCAGTCACTATAAGCCAATGAACCTGGCTGTGGGCTAATAAAAAACTTTATAATTAAAGTAGCTTCATGGGAGCAAAATATTTTGCCTGGAAGTTCATGGGCAAGGGGAGGGGGGGAAATGCCATACTGTCCCTCTCAACTGCAACAAGTTCAAATCTTTGTGATTTTACTTTATTTATGGTACCTTGCCAACAAAACAAAATCTCATTTGCTATAAATCCAAGGGGAATACAGACAAATTTGGAACATGGCTGCCGGTCTCCTTGTTTGGCCAAGTCTGAGGTGCGAGATTTTCAGTTGCAAGGTGACCACATACCTGCGCCATGATCTCAAAGCAAAAGCACTAACATGATCTAAAGTGGCAACCTGCATCCATTGTATTGCCCACAGAGGACAACCTGTCCATGTTTTAGTATGATTTCTGTGTCCTCTTGCTGCTGATGTGGCCACTCCAAGTCATTGATTTTACTCAGCTTTCTTTACAGTGACTGAACCATATCTCTTTTGAGGAGTACGGGAACAAATTTATAATAGTAGTGCAAAGTTCATATTTTACCTGCAGCACAGGAAATTGCAGACTTCGTTCATGGGAATTTAATAGGCCAACTTGTTGTGGTGCTGTCCAGCAGGATATTAGGTGTCATTTATGTCTTTACTGTATCAACAACAACTTGCATTTACATAGTACCTTTACTGTAGAACAATTTCCGAAGATGCTTCACAGAGATGTACTTAGAGAAAACTGGATGCTGAGCCAAAGAAGGAGATTTTGGCAGGGTGACCAAAGGCTTGGTTAAAGAGAAGAGTTTAACTTCTGAATTCAACACTGAGTTCAGCAATCTCAGATCATAGCCACCACTCCAATTTTTCCGTACAGCAATGGCAATGGTTCTGCAGTTGCCATTTACAGCTTCTCTTTTGTTTCTTTACTTGTCCCGTTACCATCTCCTTTCGCCATGCCCCATCATCCCTTTTGTCATTTAATCACTCCTGCCTTCCACCCGGTCACAGATCTTCCCTTTGTTCTTTCCTCCCCTTTGCACCTTTCCCTGCCTCTGCACTTACCTAAAAAACTGGCATATCTTTGACTTTTTCCAGTCTGATGAAAGGTCATCAGTTTGAAACGTTAACTCTGCTTCTCTCTGCACACTTGTTGAGAATTCCCAGCATTCTCTCTCTCAGGAACAGTGCTTGGCTCAATAAGTTGACTGGATATCTTTTAACTCTTTTTGTCCCACCTTCCAATGCAGGACAATCTGACAGAGGCAGCTAAAGAAGGCATGGGGCATGTATCAGAGCCAGAGAAGACAATTTCATAATTTAAGAGTTTAACTTGAAAACCCTGTTGATAAAGTCAAACTTAGGTGCGACAGAGTACTGGGTGTCTGGCAAGAAAACTGCTAATGTCCACTTGTGCCATATGGAGGGAGGTGGCACTGGTGCGAAGTGCTGATTTGCTCACTCCCTGGACAGCAAACCATTGTCACAAAAAGTTCAATGGTGTAATGAACATTAACAAGGTAAGGCATTAGTCACTCTCACTTTTCTTTCCTGGGCACACTGGCCACCAATATACTCTTCACCCTCTAAAAGTAACAGCTGTACAAGTAACTCTTCACAATGAACTCGTTAAGGGGGACGTTAATTCAGGATCGTACAGTATGGCTACCTATTTCTCTTCACAGCAATTATTTCCAAATACAGCCCTAACACCATATTAAGAGGCTGATACCACATCTCTTACTTCAGCTCTTGCATGCCACTTGGCAAATACTCGACAATTGCAACTGCACCTGATCTACTTAAATCTTTTCGCAGGAGAAAATGATAGACAATGCCTGTGAGAACCAGGCCACTGAAACGGACATCCTCAACTTGAAACACATCATGCCCTACAAGGAAAAGGCTTTGGATCTCATAAGAATAAACTCTGCTCTTGCTGTGGAAGAAGATGTGATTAAGGACATAGTACCAGCGACAGGTTAACAACTGAACACTAAACTGTTGCCATGGCTTCCTGGTGAAGCATCACAAGCCACAACCCCTTCCCAATCTTCTTAATTCCAAGGGGATAAATTCACTCATTCTTAGCTTATACCCTCCTTTTCAGCAGATCTACCACAGCAACAGTGGGAACAGGAGAAAGTGGATCATGCTGTTGATGATGAGGAGGAACAGAATCACAACTACTTCCATATGAACTATGATGATGAAGATGATGGACAATGATAAGGAGATGGAAAAGCTGAGGTGAAACTCAAGCCCACGCAGGAGTTCTTGCAGAGCTGTCCCACCTACTGTTTCTCTGCCCCAATCACCTCAAACTCACCCCCTGCCGCACTTGCTTCTGCACACCCACCAGTTCTAGCACCAGCACCAGCTCAGATACTTTCACCTGGAGGCACGTATATAGTGTTAGCGAGGAAGTGGCAACAGATGTCACAGCGCTCAAGGCAGCTGTAGGAAGTGCGTGAGCACATACCACCTTCCTAGGGGAGGCTGAAGAGAAAGCTGCATATGGCTCCAGAGTCGTGGAACCCAGAACTCATGGGTGCTCACCTATAAAGAAGGATGTTTGGAGAACATCAGACCTACGTGCAGGCTCTGAGGTCGGTCCCCAAGGATGTGCAGCAACTGTCAGGTGTGGCTCTCGAGTCTACAGCTCTCATTTGCAGAAACATTAACGGACCAGGTGGCAGCTTCATTGTAATCTGCAGCACAGCCCCCAGCTAAGAAGCTACCAGGAACCATTCAGTGCCTTCATCGCCACAGAAGCTCAGACTGCAGCTCTGGTGTCAGTAGGGGACAAAATAGATAGCACCCTGTATACTACTTCCAGACCAGCATGCTGATGGCTCTCGGGGCTTTCAGGTTCTAATAGCTACCATTAGACCAGCCATCCTGCGGATCAGTGGGGACAGAGATCCAGGGCTTGGTGGAATAATGGTGGCTGGAGTTGATCTGTCTGTTAATGCTGTCCCTCAGGCCAGCAGCATATTTTTCAGAGTGGGTACAGGATTGGAGGATTGTTTCTCTATTTGCGGGTGGAGGAGAAGGGAGTAAGGCACTGGTGTCGAAGATAAGTTCATAAACAGAAGAAAAGATTTCAGTGACGAGATGTGCTCTGATGCCCTTTACAAGATGCATTGAGGAGTCTCCTGAGTGAAGGTCATCATGATCCTCCATGTACTTCTGCCTCCCAAAGAGCCAGGGCTCCCTCCACTACAGCATCCAAGCTCAGAACTTTTTGTATGGCTAAGTTGTGTATAATGAAAGTCTCTGCACTGTTTAGTAACTTGTAAAGAAATGTAAATGTATCCCCATCCGTCCCATGTACTGCTTTCATCTGCATAGTGCTACATGTAGCTCGTAAGATGGGTAGCAGCTCCCTTGGGAGCTCCCCTGCTAGACAGCTCCTCGACCCTCAACCTCCCCCTTCCCATTGCCTAAACTTCCCCAAGCCCCCAGCCCTAGCCCTAATAGATCCCAATAGGAGGTCTCAAAGACTTTAATCCCCACCCTAATCCCAACCATGTGATTCCCAAAAGTTCGGGCCTACCTCAGGCCTTCGGCCACACCGCACATCGGCGTATCCCGGCTGGACCTCCTGCTGACTCAGCACGACCTGGGCCTCCCGGCTGGACCTCCTGCGGCGACTGGATGACTCAACGTGACCTGGACCTCCCGGCTGGATCTCCTGCGGCGACTGAGCGGCTGGACCTGGCTATCGGGCCTCCACCTCCTCCCCATGAACCTCTCGTTCTCCACTGATGGCCTGGCCCCTCCTCTCCTCCTCCAGCACATGGTGAGTGCAATGGCTGTGACCCCCCTGCCCCCCCATTCTGAACCCCAGTGCACTACTGGCCCCCCCCAATGCCTGCCCCTAACCAAGCCTTGGACCACCTACCACCAAGGGCCAATACCTCGCCGCAGGCAATTAGACCCATACAGCAGTGCCTGGTCTCCAATCGTCCTAGACCCCCTTGCCACTGGATCAAGACCTCGCTCAGCTAAGCCAGTGTGGTAGCGGGTGTGCAACGACAACTCCACGTTAAAAGAAATCTTGCATGGACATCTTCCACTCCTCTAACATGAAGTTCAGGACCTGGAACGTCTGGACTCTCATGGACAACCCCAACAGCGACAGACCGGAACGCCGCACCGCCATAGTTGCCCGGGAACTTAGACGCTTTGATATTGACATCGCAGCCCTAAGCGAGACCCGGCGGGCAGGGGAAAGCCAACTCAAGGAACAAGTTGGAGATTACACCTTCTTCTGGAAAGGGAAATCAGAGGCAGAATGGCGCCACCACGGAATTGGCTTCGCCATCAAAAACAAGCTGGTCGACCGCCTCAAAGACTCCCCCTGCAGGACTAACGAACGCCTCATGACACTTCGACTCACGCTATCCCGGAACCAGTGTGCCACAGTCATCAGAGCTTATGCCCCAACACTCGACGCAACAGATGAGGCCAAAGAGGGCTTTTACTCCAACCTTGAAAAATCCCTGACCTGCTTCCCTGCGGGCGACAAACTGATCCTCCTCGACGACTTCAACGCCAGGGTCGGCAGGGACACAGATCTCTGGGGAGGTGTGATTGGCAGTGAGGGGATAGGGAAAGCCAACTCCAGCGGTACCCTACTCCTGACAAAATGTCTAGAGTATGAACTTATCATCACCAACACCTTGTTCCGCCAGAGAGACAAATACAAGGCATCGTGGCAACACCCTCGCTCCAAGCACTGGCACCTGCTCGACTATGTCATCGTCCGAGCCAGGGATCGCAAGGATGTGCGCATCACTTGTGCCATGACAGGAGCTGATGACTGCTGGATGGACCACCGCCTAATCTGATCCATCATTGACATCAACATAGCCCCAAAGCAGAAGCAGTGTCGCAAAAAAGTCAATGCCAGGGTGCTTACGGACCCAGCTAAAAGAGCCCTATACAGCCAGCGCCTCACAGTTAACCTGACGTGCCTTGATGACCCCGAGATGCAGAATGCCCACAGTGCTTGGTCTGCTCTCCAGGCCTCCATAACCAGTGTCTATAAGGAGACGCTCGGTCACTCAAGCAGGAAACACCAGGACTGGTTTGATGAGAATAATCAGGAGATTCAAGAACTAATAGACTGCAACGCAGGGCATTTCTGAACCTTAAGCAGCAACCCAACTCGGGAGCAGCAAAGCAGCATTGCAGATGGCTAAAGGCCAAGGTCCAGCAAAAAACCCGGGGGACCTAAAGAACAGTTGGTGGATAGAGAAAGCACAGGAGTTACAGCAGCTGGCCAACAGCCATGATGTGCGAGGATTCTTTACCGCAGTAAAGGCCACCTTCGGTCCAAACACCCAAGGCCCCACCCCACTCCTGGCCAAAAACAGGGGAACACTCATGAAGGACACCGAGGCTGTCAGGGCCCACTGGAGCACCCTCCTCCATTTCGGATGCCCCCAGAAATACGTCACCATACTCCACCTGCTCCACGACGACATGCAAGCCGTGATCCTTATCAACGGATCCATCACAGACCCAATTCATGTCTGGACCAGGATCAAGCAGGGCTGCATCATCGCTCCAAACCTCTTCTCAATCTTCCTCGCTGCCATGCTCCACCTCACAGTTGACAAGCTCCCTGCTGGAGTGGAGCTAAACTACAGAACCAGTGGGAAGCTGTTCAACATTCGCCATCTCCAGGCCAGGTCCAAGACCACTCCAACCTCTGTCGTCGAGCTACAGTACGCGGACGATGCCTGCATCTGTGCACACACACAGGCTGAACTCCAGAACATAGTCGACGTATTCACCAAGGCGTATGAAAGCATGGGCCTCACGCTAAACATTAGTAAGACAAAGGTCCTACACCAGCCTGTCCTCGCCGCACAGCACTGCCCCCCAAACATCAAGATCCACGGCATGGCCCTGGACAATGTGGACCACTTCCCCTATCTCGGGAGCCTCCTATCAACAAGGGCAGGCATTGATGATGAGATCCAACACCGCCTCCAGTGCGCTAGTGCAGCCTTCGGCCGTCAGAGGAAAAGAGTGTTTGAAGATCAGTCCCTCAAAACTGTCACCAAGCTCATAGTCTACAGGGCCGTAGTAATACCCGCCCTGCTGTATGGCTCAGAGACGTGGACCATGTACAGTAGATGTCATGTATGTAACCACAATGTAACACCACTATGTTACTGTATACACTCAACCTAGATGCACACCTTGACCCCATGGCCAAGGAGCTCCTTCCAGAGTCGCAGTGCGGATTTCGTCCCCTCTGGGGCACAATGGACATGATATTTGCAGCGCGAAGGGTTGAACTTGTGGGAGACACTCCTTACCTGGTCACACAGGTATAAAAAGGGAGGTCCCACGCATGATTATCGTCTTTGGAGTGGTCCTTGGAGTCCTGTGAATAAAGAGTTAAGGTCACAGAGTGACCTTGTCCCCAGAATATGCCTCGTGTGGTTTCTTACTGTAGAGTAAGGACTTTATAGTAGACACCTCAAGTCGCTGGAGAAATACTACCAACGATGTCTCCGTAAGATTCTGCAAATCCCCTGGGAGGACAGAAGCACAAACATTAGCGTCCTCGTCCAGGCCAACATCCCCAGCATTGAAGCACTGATCAGACTTGATCAGCTCTGCTGGGCAGGCCAGACACGAGACTCCCAAAGCAAGCGCTCTACTCAGAACTCGTCTATGGCAAACGAGCCAAAGATGGGCAGAGGAAACGTTACAAGGGCACCCTCAAAGCCTCCGTGATAAAGTGCGACATCCCCACTGACACCTGGGAGTCCTTGGCCATAAACCGCCCTAAGTGGAGGAAGTGCATTCGGGAGGGCGCTGAGCTCCTCAAGTATCGTCGCCGAGAGCATGCAGAAATCAAGCGCAGGCAATGGAAAGAGCGTGCGGCAAACCAGGCTCCCTGCCCACCCTTTCCCTCAACGACTATCTGTCCCACCTGTGACAGAAACTGTGGTTCTCATATTGGACTGTACAGCCACCTAAAAACTCATGCTAAGAGTGGAAGCAAGTCTTCCTCGATCCCGAGGGACTGCCTATGATGATGATGATGCTACATGTAACGTGGTTCGTGATCGGTATTGAAATGTATCCTGCAATGTAATGTAAACCTGTTCTTATCTGCTCCATGTAATACCCTTATTTGCACAGTACTACATGTAACATGATTTACGGAATGTATTAAACTGTACCTTGAAATGAAATGCACACTAGTGCATTGCATGGAACTGCTGTCAGCATCCAAATGAATTGTATGGAATTGCTGACCGCAATATACTAAGCTATTTTCCAGTGTATTGTGAAAATTTTATATGAATAAATTATATTTTTGGAATTTGAAAAAAAAGGACACCACAGACAACCACCATGCGGGAGACACAAGCTAGAGCTTACTGCTGGGCACTTCCCGACCTATTTACGCAGCAAGAGCATCCCTTTAAGAGCCAGATGGTCATTGCAATGTCCAGTATTGTCGTAACGCTCCACTGCCACGGCATGGGCGAGTGGAAACGTTCCCGTTGCCGTCTACTTTAACTTGTTCTCTGAGCAGAAGGCAATGGCGCCCACCTGAAGCCAACGGATCCTTCCTTAAATATGTTGTGGGAAATCTGTTGTGCCTTTCTCACCAGGTGACGATAATGGAAACATAGAAAATAGGTGCAGGAGTAGGCCATTCGGTCCTTCAAGCCTACACCACCATTCAATAAGATCATGGCTGATCATTTCCTCAGTACCCCTTTCCTGCTTTCTCTCCATACCTTTAGCCGTAAGGGCCATATCTAACTCCCTCTTGAATATATCCAATGAACTGGCATCAACTACTCTCTGTGGCAGGGAATTCCACAGGTTAACAACTCTCTGAGTGAAGAAGTTTCTCCTCATCTCAGTTCTAAATGGCCTACCACTTATCCTGAGACTGTGTCCCCTGGTTCTGGACTTCCCCAACTTCGGGAACATTCTACCCACATCTAACCTGTCCCGTCCCATCAGAATGTTATATGTTTCTATGAGATCCCCTCTCATCCTTCTAAACTCCAATGTATAAAGGCCCAGTTGATCCAGTCTCTCCTCATATGTCAGTCCTGCCAGCCCGGGAATCAGTCTGGTGAACCTTCGCTGCACTCCCTCAATAGCAAGAACGTCCTTCCTCAGATTAGGAGACCAAAACTGAACACAATATTCCAGGTGAGCAGTGAGGTCTTACTGCAGTTTTATAAGGCCCTGTACAACTGTAGTAAGACCTCCCTGCTCCTCTACTCAAATCCCCTAGCTATGAAGGCCAACATACCATTTGCCTTCTTCACCGCCTGCTGTAGCTGTATGCCAACTTTCAATGCCTGATGAACCATGACACCTAGGTCTCGTTGCACCTCCCCTTTTCCTAATCTGCTGCCATTCAGACAATATTCTGTCTTCGTGTTTTTGCCCCCAAAGTGGATAACCTCACAGTTATCCACATTATACTGTATCTGCCATGCATTTGCCCATTCACCTAACCTGTCCAAGTCACCCTGCAGCCTCCTAGTGTCCCCCTCACAGCTCACACCGCCACCCGGTTTAGTGTCATCTGCAAACTTGGAGATATTACACTCACTCCAAATCATTGATGTATATTGTAAAGAGCTGGGGTCCCAGCACTGAGCCCTGTGGCACTCCACTAGTCACTGCCTCCATTCTAAAAAGGACGCGTTTATCCTGACTCTCTGCTTCCTGTCTGCCAACCAGTTCTCTATCCACGTCAGTATATTACCCCCAATACCATGCACTTTGATTTTGCACACCAATCTCTTGTGTGGGACCTTGTCAAAAGCCTTTTGAAAGTCCAAATACACCACATCCACTGGTTCTCCCTTGTCCACTCTACTAGTTACATCCTCAAAAAATTCCAGAAGATTTGCTGACTTGGACCGATCCTGTCACTGCTTTCCAAATGCGCTGCTATTTCATCCTTAATTATTGATTTCAACATTTTCCCCACTACTGATGTCAGGCTAACCGGTCTATAATTACCCACTTTCTCTCTCCCTCCCTTTTTAAAAAGTGGTGTTACATTAGCTACCCTTCAGTCCATAGGAACTGACCCAGAGTCGATAGACTGTTGGAAAATGATCACCAATGCATCCACTATTTCTAGGGCCACTTCCTTAAGTACTCTGAGATGCAGACTATCAGGCCCCGGGGATTTATCGGCCTTTAATCCCATCAATTTCCCTAACACAATTTCCCGCCTAATAAGGATAGGAAGAGGTTCTGGGCCCAGAATAGGCCCAAACAAGCATGTTTTTAAAAACTTTTTTCTTTAAGTTTCCTTGTGAGACCGAGAGGAGCTGTCTACAAAAGTTTTATTTCCTTTCCCAAGAAGCAAATTGTGTGCACGTATTCAAAATAAGCCTTGTGCATCATTTACATGTGACTGCTATGCACACTGTAATTTAGGCAAGAACGCTGACAGGAAGGCAACAAAGCTGTTTGACTAAAATGAGGATAGGAAATTCTCCATTATCAGTCAAATTCAAAGAATGAACAGCAAAGATGTTATTTACACAAAGGGCTTGATTTTTGACATGTTGCTGTCTCTGTTTTCACCCCGGAGAGGCGGTAATGGCGGCGGAGAGCATTTCCGGCCAGCTTCCAGGGCCCCGCCAGGACATTCGGTGAGGTTTGCGGGGGCACGCAGCAGTACCGCCCGGGAGAGGCGAGCTGGTGTGCAACGCCCCTAGTTGTGACACCGTCTCGATATTTGGTTCACGCCCGATCCGTAGCACCCTGCAGGGTGCCCTAGTAGCACCGGCTGTGAAAGCGGGCGGTCTGAGGTGTACTGGCCGCAGTGAGGGAGGGAATGCCGACCTGAGGTAAGCTTGATTGATTTTTATTTTTTTATTTTTGCGATTTATGTTGCTGTACCATCAGTAATACATTGGGTATGTTTTTGGTGGGTTTTTTTCAGACTTTTTTTTCCACGGTAGCCTCTCTTAGGGCACTCGGAGACCGGCTGTTTAGCTCAGGATTTTCATTTGCTCAGCCAGCCTAGCGCCCTAAAAGAGGTGGGGTGTGTCATGTATGTAACCTTCATGTAACTGTAACCTTCACGTAACAACACTGTACACTGTATACACCTAAGAAATGCATACCTTGACCACAGGGGGTGAACTTGTGGGAAACACTCCTCACCTGGTCATCCAGGTATATGAAGGGAGGTCCCACGCAGGTTCATCACTTCTTGGTCCTGTGAATAAAGATACAGGGCACAGAGTGACCTTGTCTCCAGTATGTGCCTCGTGTTGATTTACAGTAGAGTGTAAGGACACAACATTTGGCGACGAGAAATGGGAATCAACGACTCACGAGAATGGCCTCCAGTAGCACAGAGGAACGGTACTGTGTTGGTGAGGACTGGTATGATTTCATTGAGAGGCTCCAGCAGAGCTTTGTCACGAAGCGGCTGGGAGCGGCAGTGGCTGACAAGCGAAGAGCATATCTACTGACCAGCTGTGGACCTAAAACGTAAGCGCTGATGAAAGACCTGCTCGCACCCGAGAAGCCGGTGGACAAGACCTTTGAGGAGCTCAGCAAACTGATCGGTGAGCACATCAAACCGGCGAGCAGTATACACATGGCCCGACACCAATTCTATACACACCGACGCCGGGAAGGGCAGAGCATACCGGACTTTGTTGCAGACCTTCGGCGCTTGGCCAGCCTCTGTAAGTTCACAGACACCTGCAGGGGGGAGATGTTACGGGGTTTCTTCATTGAGGGCATTGGTCATGCCGGGATTTTTAGGAAGCTAATTGAGACCAAGGACTTGACCTTGGAAGCAACGGCGTTGATGGCTCAAACCTTCATGGCGGGGGAGGAGGAAACCAAGATCATATACACGCGCAACCCTGCTCCCAACGTGGCGATGGAGCAGGGAGTTAACTTGGTAAACGCGCCTCAGAACCCCGCAGGCAGGCAAGGGCAATTCGACACCAACCAGGCAGCAACAGACTCTAGGGTGGGTCCTCAACACAGACAATGGCAGGTTGAACGGACATTTACACCATCACAAGGGACAATACGTCCCGGGATGGGGCCATTGACACCCACTAACAGAGTGCTCAAGAGTAATCAAAGAGACAATCGGAGAGGAATGCCTGGTAACAACTCTTTTGTTCACAACAATCTCAGCTCCTGCTGGAGGTGCGGGGGCAGACATGCTGCGAAAACCTGCAGGTTTCAACAATTTATCTGCAGAAATTGTAACTTCAGTGAACATTTAGCCAGAATGTGCAGGAAGCCCGCAGCGAGGCTGGTTTACGAAGCGGATGAACCACGAAAGGGGTCTGCAAGGCAGCGTTATACTTGGGACACAGCAATGGATGCTGAAGTTCAGCGGGTTCAGGTGGCAAACATCCACAGCTCATATACAAAGACGCCACCTATGATGATGAGAGTACTGTTAAACGGCATCCTGGTATGCATGGAGCTGGACACAGGAGCCAGCCAGTCACTTATGAGTGTCCAACAATTCGAGAAACTATGGCCACTCAGAGCTAGCAGACCCAAAATAGAACGCATTGATACATAATTACGGATGTAAACCAAAGAGATCACCCCAGTGCTAGGCAGTGCAATGTTGGTGGTCACACATAATGAATCAGAGAACCGACTGCCACTCTGGATTGTCCCGGGAAATGGTCCCGCGCTTTTGGGGAGGAGCTGGCTAGCCAAGATGACCCGGAAATGGGGGGATGTGCACGCCATTTCATCTGTGGAGAGAAGTTCATGCTCACAGGTCCTACAGAAATTTGAGTCACTATTTCAACCTGGTGTCGGGACTTTCAAAGGTACCAAAGTAGTGATACGCATCACCCCGGACGCCAGAAAGCCAAAGCTGTGCCATATGTGATGCAGGAGAAAATTGAGAGTGAGTTGGACAGGTTGCTAAGAGAGGACATAATTTCGCCCGTTAAATTCAGCGACTGGGCAAGCCCCAGCATCCCTATCCTAAAAACGGATGGCTCGGTCAGAATCTGTGGCAACTACAAGGCCACTATCAACTGAGTGTCACTACAGGACCAATACCCGCTTCCGAGAGCAGAGGATCTTTTTGCCACGCTGGCAGGTGGCAAACTGTTCACCAAGTTGGACCTCACTTCAGCCTACATGACCCAGGAACTGGCCGAAGAATCCAAGCTACTGACCACCATCACCACGCACAAGGGGCTGTTTGTCCGTTTGGCATTCGTTCAGCAGCCGCTATCTTTCAAAGGAACATGGAAAGCCTGCTCAAATCCATCCCTGGAACAATCGTATTTCAGGACGACATCCTTATCACGTGTCGAGACACCGAGGAACACCTCCACAACCTGGAGGAGGTGCTACGCCGACTGGACCGGGTAGGCCTGCGATTAAAGAAGTCCAAGTGTGTGTTTCTGGCTCCAGAGGTCGAGTTTTTGGGCAGGAGGGTTGCCGCAGACGGGATACGGCCTATCGAATCCAAAACGGAGGCGATCCGTCGCGCGCCAAGACCCGGCAACATATCGGAGTTGCCTTCATTTCTGGGACTATTGAACTATTTCGGGAACTTTCTGCCGAACTTAAGCACATTGTTGGAGCCGCTACACGTGCTCCTGCGTAAGGGTTGTGATAGGCTTTGGGGGGACTGTCAGGAACGGGCTTTCAATCGGGCGCGGAACCTGCTTTGTTCTAATAAGCTGTTGACCCTGTACAACCCCTGTAAGAAATTGGTTTTGACATGCGATGCATCATCCTATGGGGTTGAATGCGTGTTGCAGCAGAGTAATGATGAGGGCCAACTCCAACCTGTGGCTTATGCCTCCAGGTCGCTCTCCCAAGCAGGAAGGGGATATGGGATGGTTGAAAAGGAAGCACTTGCATGTGTCTACGGGGTGAAAAAGATGCACCAGTACCTATTTGGCAGAAGGTTTGAGTTAGAAACGGACCACAAGCCGTTAACATCCCTGCTGTCCGACAGCGAAGCTGTCAATGCCAATGCGTCAGCTCGCATATGGTGATGGGCTCTCACGCTGGCTGCGTATGACTACAACATACGGCACTGGCCAGGCACCGAAAATTGCGCTGACGCGCTCAGCAGGCTTCCACTGGCCACCACTGAGGGGGCAGCGGAGCAAAGCGCTGAGATGGTCATGGCTGTCGATGCTTTTGACAGCGCAGGCTCCCCCATCACAGCTCACCAGATCAAAACATGGACAAACAGAGATCTGCCTACTATCCTTGATTAAGAAATGTGTCCTGACTGGGGATTGGGCGCCTGCACACGGAGCATGTCCTGAAGAGGTCAGACCGTTTCACAGACGGATGAATGAACCTTCCATCCAAGCCGACTGCCTACTATGGGGCATCTGGGTAGTCATACCCCAGAAGGGAATGGAAGCATTCATCAGGGAACTCCACAGTGAGCACCCAAGCATTGTGCTTATGAAGGCCATTGCCCGGTCACATGTATGGTAGCCAGGAATTGATGCAGACCTGGAACACTGTGTTCGGAGGTGCATGATGTGTGCCCAGCTGGGCAATGCCCCCAGGGAGGCCTCACTCAGCCCGTGGTCCTGGCCCACCAAGCCATGGTCACGTATTCACGTAGACTACGTGGGCCCGTTCATGGGGAAAATGTGCCTCATTGTTGTTGATGCGTTCATGTCGGGTAATGGCATCAAACATGTCAGGACAGCGCCGTTCAAGCCGGCTTCCAATGGCCAGGCAGAACGTGCAGTCCAAATCATAAAACAAGGCATGCTCCGGATTCAAGGACCCTCCCTTCAATGCCGCCTATCGCGCCTCCTGCTGGCCTACAGGTCCCGACCACATTCGCTCACAGGAGTCCCGCCAGCGGAACTACTCATGAAACGCACACTTAAAACTCAGCTGTCCCTCATTCACCCAGTCCTGTCAGACATTGTTGAGGGCAAGCACCAGTCCCAAAATGAGTGCCATGACTGTAACTCAAAGGGGAGATGTATAGAAATCGATGACCCTGTATTTGTTCTTAATCACGCTTTGGGGTCCAAGTGGCTTGAGGATACTGTAATTGGTAAAGAGGGGAATAGGGTCATAGTGGTCAGACTTAACAATGGACAGATATGCCACAAGCATCTGGACCAAGTAAAAAAAAAAGGTTCAGCATGGACACTGAGCCGCACCTGAGGAAGATCATGAGATGCTGCGCACACCACCGCCAGTGAACGAGCAACAAGAACATTCAGCAGCAGCACAGTCCCTGCGGCCAGCCCAGATGAGCCGGAATCACCACAGAGGACAGAGACGCATGCCAAGGCTCAACAACCAGAGCCCCAACTGCGGCGCTCCACGAGAGAGCATCGACCACCTGAAAGACTCAATCTTTGACCCAAAGACGTTGGGATGTCATGTTTGTAACCTTCATGTAACTGTAACCTTCATGTAACAACACTGTACACTGTATACACCTAAGAAATGCACACCATGACCACAGGGGGTGAACTTGTGGTCATCCAGGTATATAAAGGAAGGTCCCACGCAGGGTCATCACTTCTTGGTCCTGTGAATAAAGGTACAGGTCACAGAGTGACCTTGTCTCCAGGATGTGCCTCGTGTTGATTTACAGTAGAGTGTAAGAACACAACAGGGTGCACCTCTCTTAGCACTCCATTCCAAGCTCAGGGCACAGCTGGTGAATTTTGCGGCTGGAGTCGCAAACCATTTCCTGGCGCAACATTTACCGCTCCGCCTGCAATAACTCCGCAACAGAGGCGTGCCTGAATTTCCACCCTTAAGAGTTGTTGTAACTTTTAATACCCTACCAGAAACAGTAGTCGAAACAGAATCCATAATAACTTAAAAAAATAAAAGTGGATATTTTTTTAAAAAAATGGGGCGGCAGTGTGGGTGGGGCGGGAATTGGGAGTATGTTGATAGATCTTACTGACATAGGCACAGTGGGAAAAATGGCCTCCCTCTGGGCTTTTAAACTATAGTACCATCAAGATCTCAGGATAGTAGGAAAATATGTCTCAATCATTTTGTTTCTCTCCATGTGTATCTGTTTGTATATTTCTCTCTGTCTGATGTAGCCTCACTGTGAAACTGCGACAATTCATTTTCCAATATTTTCAAATCATTTGGAAAAACAAACTGATATAGCCTATGCAAAGACATGTGCTGAGTTTTTCACTGAGAAAAATAAATATAATTTGTGTAAACAATAATTGTTTTAGAATTTAAATATAAAGAAAAGAAAGCACAAGTGTGCAATCAATACTCTGTCAGATTCCCTCTCTCTCTCTCAGAAAGCCATTTTGTTTGATGTGGAAAAGTCTTGGGTTATGAAAATTTTACCTCGAAATAGAGTTTAAAATTCCACGCTCCAGCTTTTATTCAAATCATTTGAAAAGAAACAGATACATACGATAACAGGTGGAGGGAAACAATGTAATGTTATAGGACGAGGGGAGCCTTGTCAAAAGAATGCAGACTAGTTATTTTTAAGATTGACAATAATTATTACCAAACAAGGTGCTGTCCACATTGGGGAGAAAGTATTAACCCTGACGAGAAATTGAAAGAAAACTTTTGAATTTAAGTAGCTGTAATTTTAAAACAGTTCCATATTTACAGATGTTTTGCAAACATGGTGCAAGACATAAGCAATGATAAAGTCAAGCTTCAGAGTGTCAGGTGGTGAAAAGGACCTGCAGTCGCTTTCCAGTGTTTTCTGTGTTTATTTCAGCAGAGAACGGATGTTGGTCTCCAGTAAGAACTGCAAAGTTCAGAATCTTTAAATATAACAAGACTGGAAAACAAAAGACAGCTGGGCTGGAGATGCTATAGTCAAGTAACAATCACAAAGAAGTACATCTGACAAAGAATTAGCAGCTGCTATTATGTCAAAAGAAGGTGGCTTCAAACTGCCTGTAGCAAAGATGATTGTCTACAAGCCTGGTATTGATTCACATAGGGTGAACGAGGCTTCTGTGAGAGCTGACTTCAGTTATCAAGCCTGAAAGATCAATCAACCTGCCATCTTAGAGGCCCAAATTCAATTTCTTGCTGTGTGTATTTTTGTTAAATGGGAATATTATCTTTTGAATGAAATAAAAGCACAACCAAAGATATGAAAAAGGTAATTCAGAAAAATATTAAGTGTGGATTTACTGTATGCGTGGGTGGTAAATGGAATCACAAAGATGGACTTCCTTTAAACCTTGATCCAAGAACTCTGCTTGGAGACATGTTTTCTGACATGTCAAACATTTGATGGGCATCCTGGTTTCCTCAAGTCTGTCCTTTCCTTCACCTTCTGTTCTTTCGGGTTCCACAAGGAATCCTTATGGAATTGGTGGGATGAGACAGCAGCTGGCAACTCCCTGATGTTCAGGGACTAAACCTGGCTCCATTATGAGTTTGCAGCTGTTAAGTGCAGAGTGATCATAAAGTGCAGATGATGACTTACAAAAGAACTATACCATATTGGTTAATTTGTTTCTTATGGTGCATTCACAATACAAGTTTAGGGCCAATACAAAGCTGTTTCAGTTGTGCATCAATACTAAAGGTATGGGGCAATGTTTTAGAGGCTCCACACCATCTTTGGTGCATTGCTTGCATTTTCAATCCATTAGCGGGAATGGATGGAAAGTCACAGGTGGTGCACCTGCAGTTTTTGGAAAAGCTGCCTGCCTCATTTGAGGTGCCACAGGTGGTACAGAGGCTCGGAAATTTGCCCAGAGAGTGTTGATGGGTATCAAGGAGCATTTCCTTGTGGATTTCGGTGTCAGGTCAGGCTCTTGATCCAGATTCAGGCTGCATTTACATGATGACTATAGTGTCGTTGTGAAGAAAAACTGTTTCATACTGACTTCACAGTTGGTGTGAATAAACCCAGCATTACTTTGTTCTCTTTCCAGCTCATCACTTCAGTTGTTTCTCAGTCATCTGGTTAAAAAGCTCTCTGCTCATTTCCTTCCACAACCTGTTTTCAATTATGGGAAAAGTTATATAACTGATGGTCAGAATTCCCTTGTGAAGCCTGTTCCCTTCCACTGTCATCATATAACTTACATGAGAATGGATTTGTCAGGATGTAGGCTTCACAAAAATATAAAGAACCCATGGTGAGATCATTTGTATATAACATCATTCTAAGTATAGTTACCAAGGTAGCCTAAACACTCATTTGTAACATAATGAGAATACTGCACAAGCATCTATTTGTTATTGTTTTGTCTCCAATTATAAACCATTTGCTCATAAACTATCAGGTCAATCTTACAATATGGTTCTCATGTAGCATCCTGTACTTCTACACAATACAGAAAATGTCAGCGTTACTTTCCCTGTTTGAATTTCTGAAAATATACTTTGTATATTAATGACTTTGATGAAGGAACTGAGTGTAACGTACCCAAGTTTGCTGATGATACAAAGTTAGGTAGGAAAATAAGCTGCGAGGAGGATGCAAAGAGGCTGCAGAGAGATATTGACTAAGTGGGCAAGAACATGGCAAATGGAATCTAACGTGGGAAGTGTGAAGTTATCCACTTTGGTAGGAAAAACAAAAAAGCAGAATATTTTTTGAATGGCGAGAGACTGGGAAATTTTTGCATTCAAAGAGTTCTGGGTGTCCTTATACATGAATCACAGAAAGTTAACATGCAAGTATAGCAAGCAATTAGGAAAGCAAATGCTATGTTAGCTGTTGTTACTAAGGGATTAGAATACAAGAGTAAAGAAGTCTTACTACAATTATACAGGGCATTGATGAGGCCACACCTGGAGTACTGTGTACAGTTCTGGTCTCCTTACCTATGGAAAGACATACTTGCCTTAGAGGGAGTGCAACAAAGGTTCACTGGACTGATTCCTGGGATGAGGGGATGGTCGTATGAGGAGAGATTGAGTCGACTAAGCCTATATTCCCTAGAGTTTAGAAGAATGAGAGGTGATCTAATTGAAACATATAAATTTATTAAGGGGCTTGACAGGGTTAATGCTGAGAAAATGTTTCCCCTGGCTGGGGAATCTAGAACCAGGGATCACAGTCTCAAAATAAAAGGGTCAGCCATTTAGAACTGAGATAAGGAGACATTTCTTTACTCAGAGGGTGGTGAATCTTTGGAATCCTCTACCCCAGAGAGCTGTGGATGCTCAGTTGTGGAGTATATTCAAGGCAGAGGTTGATACATTTTTGGGAACAAAGGAAATTAAGGGATATGGGGATGGTGCGGGAAGGTACTGTTGAGGTAGAAGGTCAGCCATGATCTTGATGAATGGTGGAGCAGGATCGAAGGGCCAAATGGCCTACTCCAGCTCCTATTTCTATGCTCTTATGTATAAAAAAGTTTATTAAATTTCTATTGAACATGTTGCTTTGAAAATATTTGAATAATTTCAATAATACTTGAACTTTACATTTGATGGCATGGTTATAAATGATACTTTCTCAGCCATTTTTTCATCTTGCAGATGATGAAGTACAGTTTTAAGCAACTATCCTCCCTTCCCGCAATTTGAAATGAATCAGAAAAATTGTAGTTAACCTCTTTTGAAATGAATCAGTATAATTCAGAATATGTTCTTCTTAGCCAAAGTTGGAAATGGTATCAGGCCCAGAAGCAGAGTGACAGAATGTCAATAAAGTTCTAATGTTTCTACTCTTATAGGGTATTCACTAACGTAATCTCTTTGTTGCACCATATATAATCAATGTACCCTGCAAAACACGTCAAAACTGAGAGTGGAACACATAATTTCTGACAGGCAGTGCCTATTTATACCCAGTGACAGACAGTTGCAGCTTAACCTTGCAATTTTTTGTACAATGCAGCCTGACAGACACTAATGGACTAAAACTTTCAAAGACTATTATACCAATTACATTCACACTGGACCAGTTAAAGCCAAAGAAAGTTCATCTCAGAAAAATGAATGACAAACTAGTCAACTGATAATATCACGTACTTCAATTCAGCAGACCCATCTCTTTGCATCGCTCTTTTTAATCTTACCATCATCATATTTTCCTTTAATAGTCACTCATCTTGTGTTCTAGCAAATGCACAGGGGTTTCTTTGGGATTCAGTTCTGTGATGCTTAACATTTGATTATTCCACAAAGACTGGTCTCCTACTGTTGGGTAGTGTGCGAAGCTCTCTAAACTGGCAAGGAAAATGGGTGTCTTCCCCACACATTTCCATCACTGGAAAACATACACATATCTGTTTCTACACCAGCATAAATGAATTGCAGAGGCACCCTGGATTAACCTACCAATATTGTTAGGTCTGCTGATTAGTGAACTCACCGGGGAATGCATGCTACAGCTAGATGTCAAGGAATGGAATATCCATCATCCCCACTGCACAGATAATTTTGACCAGATATTATTAACCTACCATAGAGTAATTAATGCAAATAATATAACAATGGTTCTGGAGCTCCAGTTTTAGGTAGCAACCATCTTTTACAATCAACTGAGGTGCGCACATGCATAATCACAAACAATAAAACCTTCATCTACCCCATAATCTATTCATCAAGTACAGTAAACCCTCTTACAAGCAAATTAGTAAAATTCATTTCTGGTGCAAGTGTGGATGGACTTGCATCATCATCATCATCATAGGCAGTCCCTCGGAGAGTCGAGGATGACTTGCTTCCACTCTAAAAGTGAGTTCTCAGGTGACTGAGGAGTCCAATGTGAGACCTGCAGTCTCTGTCACAGGTGGGGCGGACAGTGATTGAAGGAAAGGATGGTCGGGAAGCCTGGGATGATGCACGCTCCTCCCGCTGTCTACGCTTAGTTTCTGCTTGTTCTCGGCGATGGGACTCGAAGTGTTCAGTGCCCTCTCGGATGCTCTTCCTCCATTTTGTGCAGTCGTGGGCCAGGGACTCCCAGGAGCTGGTGGGGATGTTGCACTTTATCAAGGAGGCTTTGAGGGTGCCCTTGAAACATTTCCTATGCCCATCTGGGGCTCGCTTGCCGTGTCGGAGCTCCGCATAGAGCGCTTGCTTTGGGGGTCTTGTGTCGGGCATGCGAATGATGTGGCCTGTCCAACGGAGCTGATCGAGCATGGTCAATGCTTCGATGCTGGGAATGTTGGCCTGAGTGAGAACACTGATGTTGGTGCGTTTCTCCTCCCAATGGATTTTCAGGATCTTGTATAAGGCAGCACTGGTGGTGCTTCTCCAGCATTTTGAGGTGTCTGCTGTATATGGTCCATGTCTCTGAGCATTATAGGAGGGCAGGTATCACTACTGCCCTGTAGACCATAAGTTTGGTGCCAGATTTGAGGTCCTGATCTTCACTCTCTTCCTCAGGTGACCAAAGGCTGTGCTGGCGCACTGGAGGTGGTGCTGGACCTACAACATGAGTGCTGAACAATAGACAATAACTTACTGAATGGTGCAAGACTGCAAAGCAACATCTTGTGTGGTCATGGTTTGCAGTCCAACTTTATGTCTTGTTCATTGTGGTGCTGGAAACCACAGTGAGGCTCTCTCTTTATAGTAGTGGATTTTTCCTGAATGGGAGCTGATTTTAGTTACCACGGCCTGGAGTTTCTGCTCGGTTGCACTGTTTCTTTCAGCCCAAAATCGGAAAAACCAGCCCAAAAAAATTGGGGAATTTCAAATGCAAATTACGTCCAGGACAAATCAAGTTTCTGCGATCTTTTGCACTAGTTTAAAAAGCTGGCCCAGCCCACTAAACTAAGCACTAAGATTAAATTAATCACCATGGTGCGTTTCCACTAATTGTGCCCGTTAGCAGGCATTCGAGGAGGCTCTAAAAATGTAAAAATTTTTTCGGTGTTTGGATATAGTCAGGCACATTTTAAAAGTGTTAGTAAATTTTTTTTTAAATGATATTCTAAGAAACTGACTACTGTACACCAATCAATATAACTAGCAAATGGTTCTGTATGATTGTTTTTTAAGTCATTTTCAGTTATTTAAAATCGGGTTACTAACAGGTGGTGAGACTCTGACTAAAAATGCTTATTTTTTGTGATAAACCCATTTTCAGCTGTAATAATGAAACTGCCCCAAGTTACCACTCTGAAATATATCAAAGAATAATTTTTAAAGCAATTAAAAAAATATATGTTCTAAAACGCTGCCCGATTGCATTGGTTCTTTTAAGTCTGGCAATATGCAAATGAGTTTGAGTGGAAACTCAAGAAAAAAAACACTTCTCAAAACTAGTGCAATTTTGGGTGAAATTTACACCCAGATCACCGATTGCACCCACAGCAGAAACTCAACCTCCATCTGTTTTTCATGTGCTTAGAGGAATTTCATTGGTAGGACAAAGATTGGTGAGATTTTTCATATTGTCAATATCAAAGTGTACTATAGTTTCTTAAAGTATTGTTTCCTCTGTTTTATATTTTGTGAGGTGAATTTGTGGTAGAATGCTACCTCATGTTGATTGATTTGGGCTGTTCATAGGTTGTGTGTAGATTGCTAAGACTCTTGTCAGGCGGAACGTTGGGTGATGGCCAGTTGAAGCAGCAATGCCTCAGGTGGGGAGGACAAATTATGTGGGGCAGCTGGTTTGAGCTTGTGCAACAAGGTTTCTTTTTGCAATTGAAAGTGCTGAGAGTTTGTGATGATGTTCCACTCTGCATGCGACCAGAGACAACATAAAATGGCCCTTTAAAAAAATGGTGCTCCAAAAATAAATATAATTGCTTTTTATTGGAATTTAAATGCTGGAGACTGCAGTTGAACTCGAAGTCTGCAAGATTCATGTGTCTAAGGATTTGTTATAGCTGTTTCTTGCTTCCAGGCAATACTTAAGTATTTATGTACAAATGTGTATAGACACACATACAATTTTTCAACGTGCGGTTTTGTGCTAAACTATAGTTTGATGACAGGTGGTGCTGGTCAAGTCTACGTAAAATATGGAAGAAGATTCTTAAGCTGCTGAAATAGTTTATTGTCATCATCACCATAGGCAGTCCCTTGAAATCGAGGAAGACTTGCTTCTACTCTAAAAGTGAGTTGTCAGGTGGCTGTGTAGTCCTCTGCGGGAATTACCGTCTCTGTAACAGGTGGGGCAGACAATGGTTGAAGGAAAGGGTGGGTGGGGAGCCTGGTTTGCCACATGCTCCTTCCGCTGCCTATGCTTGTTTTCTGTATGCTCTCAGCAACGAGACTCAAGGTGCTAGCGCACTCCCGGGTGCTCTTCCTCCACTTTGGGCGGTCTTGGGCCAGGCATTCCCAGGTGCTAGTGGGGATGTTGCACTGTATCAAAGAGACTTTGAGGGTGTCCTTGAAACGTAAAATGTGATATTATCCACTTTGGCAGAAATAATAGGACAGCAAATTATAATTTAAATGGAGAAAAATTGCAAAGTGCTGCAGTACAGAGAGACCTGGGGGGTTCTTGTGCATGAAACATAAAAAGTTAGTATGCAGGTACAGCAAGTAATCAGGAAGGCAAATGGAATGTTGCCCTTTATTGCAAGGGGGATAGAGTATAAAAGCAGAGAAATCCTGCTACAACTGTACAGGGTATTGTTGAGGCCACACCTGGAGTACTGCGTACAGTTTGGTCTCCGTATTTAAGGAAGGATATACTTGCATTGAAGGTTGTTCAGAGAAGTTTCACAAGGTTGATTCCAGAGATGACTTATGAAGATAGGTTGAGTAGGCTGGGCCTATACTCATTGGTGTTCAGAAGAATGAGAGGTGATCTTATTGAAATTTAGAAAATAATGAGGGGGCTGGACAAGGTGGATTCAGAGAGAATATTTCCACTCATCGGGGAAACTAAAACTAGGGGACATAGTCTCAGAATAAGGGGCTGCCCATTTAAAACTGAGATGAGGAGAAATTTCTTCTCTCTGAGGGTTGTAAATCTATGGAATTCTCTGCCCAGAGAGCTGTGGAGTCTGGGTCATTAAATATATTTAAGGCAGAGATAGACAGATTTTTGAGTGATAAAGGAGTAAAGGGTTATGGGGAGCGGGCAGGGAAGTCGAGCTGAGTCCATGATCAGATCAGCCATGATCTTATTGAATGACGGAGCAGGCTCGAGGGGCCAAATGGCCTACTCCTGCTTCTATTTCTTATGTTCTTATGTTTCCTCTGCTCACCTGGAGCTCGCTTGTCATGTAGGAATTCTGAGTAGAGCACTTGCTTTGGGAGTCTCGTGTCAGGCTTGGGGATGATGTGGCCCGTCCAACGGAGCTGGTCGAGTGCGGTCAGTGCTTCGATACTGGGTGTTTTCGTATGCCTCAATTTATTGTACATGTTTTCGTATGCCTCAATTTATTGTACATATGATTTGTAAGTTATCAATGGTCAAGCAGAATCCAGTTGATGTAAATAATTACGTAATTTGCATATCATATGTAATTTGCAGATGACTATTTTGTTGTGAGAAACGAGGCTCTTGAAGGAAGTCCTGATATCAATTGCAGGCATCGCAGGTTGACCTAATTAAGACTGAATTTTCCTGCTTGCTTTCTTGGCTCATTTCATAGGTCCATCTTTACCTAGTTCATCTCTACAGAACATGCCCACATTCAATGTTTTCCAGGGGTGTGCTCCACTTCTGCCCATTAAAATAAGAGAAAAAAAGAGAGAATAAAAAGATAGTAAGAGGAAAAAAAACCCAGAAAAATAAGTCAAAAATAAATTATGGTGGACTGGCTGGCATAGTGAGCTATACTACTGCTTCTTCACCTCTTGGACTTTCATTTGAATCTGCAACAGGGTTGTGGAATTATTGTCTCGCTTTTTTTTATAGGTTTAATCGGTCAAAGTTAAATTATTTTATCTAGTCTCAATTCCATTACTCCGGAATGCAAGTTCATTGCCTAAAAATAACTGAATTTAAGTATGAACAGTTACTGCAGGAAGTAAAACTTTACCAAATGAAATAAGCATACATTCTGATATTGACGGTGAAGCACATTGCTGGAAGAAACTAGACAGAACCAAGCATCTTCCTTCCAAAAGATCATATTATTTATTGCTTTGTCATGCTTTTTCCAAACAAAAGTACTCTTAAGGGATGTGATTAAGTTCAGAAGAAGAGAAAATTCAGTGAAACTGCTGCCTGATCGTGAATGGTAATCAAAGACTTCAGAATTTCCATCTAACATTATAATCTATATTATTTAACATTGACCAGTTTCATTTGATAGATTACATTCCTAGTGCCAAAAGAATTGGAGATACAATACTCGAGAGTTTCCACGATCTATACCATGTGTTCTTTAGTCCCTTTCATAACAAACGTTTGTTCGACTATTTTTTGGGTCAGTTCCTAGAATCATACAGCACAGAAGGATACCATTTGGCCCATCATCTCTGTGCCGGCTGTTTGAAAGAGCTGTCCAATTAGTCCCACTCCTCTGCTCTTTCCCCATAAGCCTGCAAATTTTTCCTTTTCAAGTATATATTCAATTCCCTTTTGAAAGTTACGACTGAATTTCCTTCCCCCCGCCCTTTCAGGCAGTGCATTCCAGATCACAACAACTCGCTGCATAAAACATGTCTCCTCATCTCACCTGGTTCTTTTGCCAATGACCTTAAATCTGTGTCCTCTTGTTACCAAACCTTCCAAGTTGATATCAAGTTGATAGCACTCTCATCTCTGAATCAGAAGGTTGTAGATTCAAGTCTCACTCCATGACTTGAGTACATAATCTCCATTGTTGCATTGTTGTGAGATTCAGTTCTTGAGATGAAACATTAAACGGAGGTCCTGTTTGCCTCTTCCAGTGGTTATAGAAACATAGAAACATAGAAAATAGGTGCAGGAGTAGGCCATTCGACCCTTCTAGCCTGCACCGCCATTCAATGAGTTCATGGCTGAACATTCAACTTCAGTACCCCATTCCTGCTTTCTCGCCATACCCCTTGATCCCCCTAGTAGTAAGGACCTCATCTAACTCCCTTTTGAATATATTTAGTGAATTGGCCTCAACAACTTTCTGTGGTAGAGAATTCCACAGGTTCACCACTCTCTGGGTGAAGAAGTTCCTCCGCATCTCGGTCCTAAATGGCTTACCCCTTATCCTTAGACTGTGACCTCTGGTTCTGGACTTCCCCAACATTGGGAACATTCTTCCTGCATCTAACCTGTCTAAACCCGTCAGAATTTTAAATGTTTCTATGAGGTCCCCTCTCATTCTTCTGAACTCCAGTGAATACAAGCCCAGTTGATCCAGTCTTTCTTGATAGGTCAGTCCCGCCATCCCGGGAATCAGTCTGGTGAATCTTCGCTGCACTCCCTCAATAGCAAGAATGTCCTTCCTCAGGTTAGGAGACCAAAACTGTACACAATACTCCAGGTGTGGCCTCACCAATGCCCTGTACAACTGTAGCAACACCTCCCTGCCCCTGTACTCAAATCCCCTCGCTATGAAGGCCAACATGCCATTTGCTTTCTTAACCGCCTGCTGCACCTGCATGCCAACCTTCAATGACTGATGTACCATGACACCCAGGTCTCTTTGCACCTCCCCTTTTCCTAATCTGTCACCATTCAGATAATAGTCTGTCTCTCTGTTTTTACCACCAAAGTGGGTAACCTCACATTTATCCACATTATACTTCATCTGCCATGCATTTGCCCACTCACTTAACCTATCCAAGTCGCTCTGCAGCCTCACAGCATCCTCCTCGCAGCTCACACTGCCACCCAACTTAGTGTCATCCGCAAATTTGGAGATACTACATTTAATCCCCTCATCTAAATCATTAATGTACAGTGTAAACAGCTGGGGCCCCAGCACAGAACCTTGCGGTACCCCACTAGTCACTGCCTGCCATTCTGAAAAGTACCCATTTACTCCTACTCTTTGCTTCCTGTCTGACAACCAGTTCTCAATCCATGTCAGTACACTACCCCCAATCCCATGTGCTCTAACTTTGCACATCAATCTCTTGTGTGGGACCTTGTCGAACGCCTTCTGAAAGTCCAAATATACCACATCAACTGGTTCTCCCTTATCCACTCTACTGGAAACATCCTCAAAAAATTCCAGAAGATATGTCAAGCATGATTTCCCTTTCACAAATCCATGCTGACTTGGACCTATCATGTCACCTCTTTCCAAATGCACTGCTATGACATCCTTAATAATTGATTCCATCATTTTACCCACTACCGATAATTCCCTGTTTTCTCTCTCCCTCCTTTTTTAAAAAGTGGGGTTACATTGTCTACCCTCCACTCCATAGGAACTGATCCAGAGTCAATGGAATGTTGGAAAATGACTGTCAACGCATCCACTATTTCCAAGGCCACCTCCTTAAGTACTCTGGGATGCAGTCCATCAGGCCCTGGGGATTTATCGGCCTTCAATCCCATCAATTTCCCCAACACAATTTCCCGGCTAATAAGGATTTCCCTCAGTTCCTCCTCCTTACTAGACCCCCCGACCCCTTTTATAACCGGAAGGTTGTTCGTGTCCTCCTTCGTGAATACCGAACCAAAGTACTTGTTCAATTGGTCCGCCATTTCTTTGTTCTCCGTTATGACTTCCCCTGATTCTGACTGCAGCGGACCTACGTTTGTCTTTACTAACCTTTTTCTCTTTACATATCTATAGAAACTTTTGCAATCCGTCTTAATGTTCCCTGCAAGCTTCTTCTCATACTCCATTTTCCCTGCCCTAATCAAACCCGTTGTCCTCCTCTGCTGAGTTCTAAATTTCTCCCAGTCCCCAGGTTCGCTGCTATTTCTGGCCAATTTGTATGCCACTTCCTTGGCTTTAATACTATCCCTGATTTCTCTTGATAGCCACGGTTGAGCCACCTTCCCTTTTTTATTTTTATGCCAGACAGGAATGTACAATTGTTGTAGTTCATCCATGCGGTCTCTAAATGTCTGCCATTGCCCATCCACAGTCAACCCCTTAAGTATCATTCGCCAATCCATCCCAGCCAATTCACGCCTCATACCTTCAAAGTTAGCCTTCTTTAAGTTCTGGACCATGGTCTCTGAATTAACTGTTTCATTCTCCATCCCAATGCAGAATTCCACCATATTATGGTCACCCTTCCCCAAGAGGCCTCGCACAACGAGATTGCTAATTAATCCTCTCTCATTACAAAACACCCAGTCTAAGATGGCCTCCCCCCTAGTTGGTTCCTCGACATATTGGTCTAAAAAACCATCCCTTATGCACTCCAGAAAATCCTCCTCCACCGTATTGCTTCCAGTTTGGTTAGCCCAATCTATGTGCATATTAAAGTCACCCATTATAACTGCTGCACCTTTATTGCACGCACCCCTAATTTCATGTTTGATGCCCTCCCCAACATCACTACTACTGTTTGGAGGTCTGTACACAACTCCCACTAACGTTTTTTGCCCTTTGGTGTTCTGCAGCTCTACCCATATAGATTCCACATCATCCAAGCTAATGTCCTTCCTAACTATTGCCTTAATCTCCTCCTTAACCAGCAATGCTACCCCACCTCCTTTTCCTTTTATTCTATCCTTCCTGAATGTTGAATACCCCTGGATGTTGAGTTCCCAGCCCTGATCATCCTGGAGCCACGTCTCCGTAATCCCAATCACCATCATATTTGTTAACATCTATTTGCACAGTTAATTCATCCACCTTATTGCGGATACTCCTTGCATTAAGACACAAAGCCTTTAGGCTTGTTTTTTTAACACCCTCTGTCCTTTTAGAATTTTGCTGTACAATGGCCCTTTTTGTTCTTTGCCTTGGGTTTCTCTGCCCTCCACTTTTCCTCATCTCCTTTCTGTCTTTTGTTTTTGCCTCCTTTTTGTTTCCCTCTATCTCCCTGCATTGGTTCCCATCCCCCTGCCATATTAGTTTAACTCCTCCCCAACAGCACTAGCAAACACTCCCCCGAGGACATTGGTTCCGATTCTGCCCAGGTGCAGACCGTCCGGATTGTACTGGTCCCACCTCCCCCAGAACCGGTTCCAATGCCCCAGGAATTTGAATCCCTCCCTGCTGCACCATTGCTCAAGCCACGTATTCATCTGAGCTATCCTGCGATTCCTACTCTGACTAGCACGTGGCACTGGTAGCAATCCCGAGATTACTACTTTGTACTTTGTACTTACTACAAGGTACGATCTCATGACCCTATATAAAGAGCAGGGCGTCCTTCTGTGCTGGTCAAGTTTCAACTCTCAATTAACACCAGTGCTTGTTGAATTTTGCTGTGCAGAAAATGTCTTCTGTGCTTGCCTCCATAAAAGCAACTATTACATTTCAAAATATTTAATTGAACAGGAATAACTTTGAGAGGTTGCTCAGAGCTGTAATTCCAAATTCCCCTGCTGTCTTCAAAAAAGCGAACAAGTCCGATTGCGGTAACTATAGAGGAATCTCCCTGCTGTCATTGTAAGAATCCTCCTCAATCACCTTCTCCCTGTGGCTGAAGAGCTCCTCCCAGAGTCGCAATGCGGATTCCATCCACTAAGGGGTATAACGGACATGATCTTCACCGCGCGACAACTGTAAGAGAAATGCAGGGAACAGCACCAATCCTTGTACATGCCCTTCTTTGACCACACAAAGACCTTTGACACTGTCAACCATGAGAGATTATGGAGCGTCTTCCTCCATTTCAGCTGCCCTCAAAAGTTTGTCGCCATCCTCCGCCTACTCCACGATGACAGGCAAGCCGTGATCCTGACCAACGGATCCACCACAGACCCAATCCATGTCCGGACCCGGGTCAAGCAAGGCTGCATCATCGCACCAACGCTCTTCTCAGTCTTCCTTGCTGCAATGCTTCATCTCACCCTTAGCATGCTCCACACTGGAGTGGAGCTTAATTATAAAACAAAGGGGAATCTGTTCAACCTCTGCCGCCTCCAGGCCAGATCCAAGGTTGTCCCATCCTCTGTCATTGAACTACAGTATGCAGATGACGCTTGCGTCTGCGCACACTTGGAGGCCGAACTCCAAGCCATCATCAACATCTTCACCAAGGCGTATGAGAACTTGGGCCCTATGCGAAATATTCGGAAGACAAAGGTCCTCTACCAACCTGACCCCATCACACAGCACTGCCCCCCCCGCCGATTATCAAAATCCACAACGAGGCCTTGGACAACATGGACCATTTTCCATACCTCGGGAGCCTACTGTCAGCAAGAGCAGACATTGACGACATGGTCCAACACTGCCTTCAGTGTGCCAGCGCAGCCTTCGGCCACCTGAGGAAGAGAGTGTTTGAAGACCAGGACCTCAAATCTGGCACCAAGCTTATGGTCTACAGGGCAGTAGTGATACCCGCCCTCTATATGGCTCAGAGACATGGGACTAGAACCTCCACTTTTGTGGTTATCGGCTAAAAGTGGGCGATATTTCTGGCGTGGGCATTAAAAAAGGGTCTTCAGATTGCCAGCTTCTTGCCCATTCTCAAACCACCTAGTCTCCACTTTTGAAAATGGGATTCACCGCGAGTGATATCAAATGGGCGGGAGCGTTAAATTTTTTTGACCTTCTGCCGTAAAGTGTGGCCGTCCTTAGCAACGGTATGGCAACGCTCAATTCCTGCGATTCTGGACGTCATGGGTCATCATGACATGAGAAGAGGAGACAGAGAGAGACGGAGCTCTGAGGGACTGAAGGCGTATCTGGGTGTGGTGTGGCTGCTTTGGGAGGAAGGAGGGAGGCTTTAGAGCTTCACAGCAAGTAGGCAAACAAAAAGTAGCTGTTAACAGCCACATATTTGATCGAATTTGCCCTATAATCGAGAGGAGGAGGCATCACAGCACGCTGTGGAGACTGACGCAGTGAGCTGGGAGAGGCGCACATTGGAGGGCGCAAAAGAGCTAGGAGGTTGTCAGATGAGGCAAATGCTTCCCTCCTGCAGGAGGTCGAGTTACGCTGGGGTGATTTGACACAGGGAGGGCGTAGGAAGCCCACCCCAAAGGCATACCAGAAGATATGGACCGAGATAGCAGAGGTGGTCTCGTCGGTGACCAACAAGGTGCGTGAGGGCAACCAATGCCGCAAACGAAGGAACAACCTTGTGGGATTCGCAAGAGTAAGTATTACATTGATTTACATGTACTTATGTATTTATATAATTTGATTTGTAACAGTCATGAGAGTGACTATCATCAGATGTGAGGTCTTTCACTTTTACCGGGAATGTTTTACTCAAAGCCTGCGGTCACGGTGTACGTCTTTAGGTAAAGAAGAAGAATTTTCATAATAATGATGATTACATCTGTCGGTTATGTGTTGTATCCGTGTCTGTGACAGTACATAGCAATGATATCGCACAATAATCTCATGCCATGTTGTCCTGTCACCTTTTACAGAAGAAGCTATCGATGAGGTGAACGGGTGGGGGGCCACCAGACCCCAGCGACATCACTGACATGGAAGAGCGTGTGCTCGCACTCATGGGGAAGCACCCCCGGACAGCCACGGATGCATCTGCAGACCCTGAAGTGATGACACGTGAGTAAAGCTTAAACCATTGCGTAATGTAAAGTCACACCCACACATATCCGAACAATCATATATGATAGATGATTTCTAAAATTGTCATAGAAATAATGATGGCCTAATGAAAATCATTGGAATACAAATGTGTTAATGGTCACGAAATGTGATCTCTGTGATGATTTTGAGAGCGGTGGTGCTTTTGTCATGCATATGCCGTGTGTAGCACTGGACTCACTTTGTCACCCTAGCACCCGCTTCTTCTCTAATCTCAGCCAGCAGCGCGTCCCAAGGCAAGTCCACAAAGGCCAGAAGGTTGGGGTACAAGGCAGGAGTCGACAGACGATCATATATCTGGTGCTGAGTATTGTGTTCCTAACACAGGGACGTTAAAGTAAGAGTGACCTTAGTCTTTAGTAAGACACTCCAGAGTGAGGAACAGGCCTTAGGGGCCAGCTTATATACAGTGCTCCCAAGGAATGCTGGGATCCCTTGGATCTTCAGAGGATGAGCTCCCTGGTGGCGGAGCATGGGAGTGCATGCTTTACAGATACACAACATCACCCCCCACACCCCACCCCCAAAGTCAAAGTGAAAACTATTTACAAGGTGAGGCGGTCGGGAGCCTTTCTTTCCCTGGTGGACCGCCTCAGTACAAATGTCTGTTCTGGTGTGTTGGCTATGCCCTCGCTGGGCTGGCATGTTGTTGGCCCTGCAGGGCTGCTGGGTGAGCCTGGCCTTGCTGGGCTGTTGGGCGTGATGGGTCCAATTTCCTGGTCCGGCGTGGTGTCGTTGATCCTTTGGGTGTGTGTTGTGGGCTCGAAAAAGGTGGTGTGTGCTGTGGGTTGTTCAGGGAAGTCTGTGAACTGCAGCCTCGTTTGGTCCAGGTGCTTTCTGCAAATTTGTCCATTGTCTAGTTTGACTACAAACACCCTATTCCCTTCTTTAGCTATCACCATGCCCGCGATCCACTTGGGATCATGTCCATAGTTTAGAACATACACAGGGTCATTCAGATCAATTTCCCGTGACACAGTGGCGCGACCATCGTTTACATTTTGTTGCTGCCGCCTGCTCTCTACCTGATCATGTAGGTTGGGGTGAACCAGCGAGAGTCTGGTTTTAAGTGTCCTTTTCATGAGTAGCTCAGCCGGGCGCACCCCTGTGAGCGAGTGGGGTCTCGTGGTAGCTGAGCAGTACTCGGGACAGGCGGGTTTGGAGTGAGCTTTCTGTGACTCGGTTAAGGCTCTGTTTGATGGTTGGAGGCTGGTTTAAACGGGGCAGAGATGACATGTTTGATCATGAATTCTTTAAATTCGGCACTGGTGAAACATGGCCCGTTGTCACTGACCAGTATGTCAGGCAGGCCGTGGGTGGCAAACATGGCCCTCAGGCTTTCAATGGTGGCGGTGGCGGTGCTTCCCGACATTATTTCACATTCAATCCATTTTGAAAAAGCATCCACCACCACCAGGAACATTTTACCGAGAAATGGGCCCGCTTGGTCGACATGGATCCTTGACCATGGTCTGGAGGGCCAGGACCACAAACTTAGTGGTGCCTCTCTGGGCACGTTGCTCAACTGAGCACATACGCTGCATTGCTGTACACAGGACTCTAAGTCAGAGTCGATACCGGGCCACCACACGTGGGATCTGGCTATCGCTTTCGTCATTCCTATACCCGGGTGTGTGCTGTGGAGATCCGAGATGAACGTTTCCCTGCCCTTTTCTGGTAGCACTACGCAGTTACCCCACAACAGGCAGTCTGCCTGAATGGACAGCTAGTCCTTTCGCTGCTGGAACGGCTTGATTGGCTCTTGCATTTCAACGGAGATGCTGGCCCAGCTCCCATGCAGTACACAGTTTTTTACGAGGGACAGCAGAGGATTTTGGCTGGTCCAAGTCCTAATCTGACGGGCCATGACAGGTGATTTATCATTTTCAAACGCTTCCATGACCATGACCATAACCTGTGGGCTGTGCCACCATCAACAAGTTTGCAGGCTGCGCCATTTCCACCCCCATGGTGGGCAATGGTAGCCGACTAAGAGCACAGTTCTCAGTGCCTGGCCTGTGGCGGATGGTATAGTTATACGCTGATAGCGTGAGTGGCCACCTTTGTATGCGGACTGAGGCATTAGTACTTATCACCTTGTTTTCAGCGAACAGGTATGTGAGGGGCTTGTGATACGTTTCCAGCTCAAATTTGAGGCCAAACAAGTACTGATGCATTTTCTTTACCCCGAACACACACGCTAATGCCTCTTTCTCAATCATGCTGTAGGCCCACTCGGCCTTAGACAAGCTCCTGGAAGCATAGGCGACAGGTTGCAACTTCCCCGCAACGTTAACTTGTAATACAAGCCCGACTCCGTACGACAATGCGTCACATGCTAGCACAAGTCTTTTAGATGGGTTATACAATACAGTCAGCTTGTTGGGGCATAAAATGTTTCTAACTTTCTCAAAAGCATTTACTTGTTTTTTTCCCCATATCCAGTTCTCACTTTTGTGCAATAACACATGTAGGGGCTCTAAAAGGGTGCTTAACCTCGGTAGGAAATTACTAAAATAGTTGAGGACTCCCAGGAACGACCGCAGTTCCGTGATGTTCTGTGGCCTGGGCACATTCCTGATAGCCTCTGTCTTGGCGTCTGTGGGCCAAATGCCGTCCGCCGCTATCTTTCTCCCCAAAAACTCCACTTCTGTTGCCATGAAGACGCATTTCGACCTCTTCAGCCGCAGCCCTACGCGATCCAGTCGCTGGAGCACCTCCTCCAGGTTTTGTAGGTGCTCGGCGGTGTCCCAACCCATGACAAATATGTCATCCTGAAAGACCACCGTGTGTGGTACCGACTTGAGTAGGCTCTCCATGTTTCTCTGAAAGATCGCTGTGGTCGACCGAATTCCAAACGGGCATCTGTTGTAGATGAACAGTCCCTTGTGCATTTTGATGCAGGTGAGGCCCTTCGAAGACTCCCCCAGCTCTTGCGTCATGTAAGCCAAAGTCATGTCGAGCTTGGTGAATGTCTTGCCTCCTGCAAATAGGTCCTCTGCCTTAGGTAGTGGGTATTGGTCTTGTAGCGAGAAACGATTAATAGTTACTTTATAATCGCCGCAAATCCTGACCGTGCCATCACTTTTGAGTACTGGAACAATCGGGCTGACCCACTCGCTGAATTCCACTGGGGAGATGATACCCTCGCGTTGCAGCCTGTCCAGCTCGATTTCCACTCTCTCCCTCATCATGTGAGGTACCGCTCGCGCCTTGTGGTGAATGGGTCGTGCCTTTGGGACCACATGGATCCGCACCTTCGCACCGGAAAAGTTTCCAATGTCTGTCTCAAAAAGGGAAGGAAACTTGGGTACATGAGGCCTCATCGACATGTGATAGCGCTCGGATGTCATTCCAGTTCCAGCGGATTTTGCCCAGCCAGCTCCTTCCAAGCAGTATGGGGCCATCGCCCGGGATAATCCAGAGTGACAGTTTGTGCACCGTGCTCTCGTAGGTGACCTTGACCATGGCGCTGCCCACAACAGTGATAAGCTCTTTGGTGTACGTTCTCAGTTTAGTGTGGATGGGGCTCAGGGCTGGTCTGAGTGCCTTGCTGCACCACAGTCTCTCAAACATCTTTTTACTCACGATGGATTGGCGAGCATCAGTGTCCAGTTCCATGGCTACGGGTAAGCCATTCAATTTTACGTTTAGCATTGTCGGTGGACATTTCGTCGAAAATGTGTGCACCCCGTGTACTTCAGCATCTGCCTCCTCTCTCTGAGGCTCGAAATTGCTTTGATCCACCATGGACCGATCTTCCTCTGCGACATGGTGGTTAGCAGGTTTTGCAGAGCTTGCAGCTCGTTTGCAAGCTCGTTGCAGGTGCCCCATTGTTCCACAGCTCTTGCAAATATACCCTTTGAAGCGGCATGAATAGGCTGAATGGAAGCCTCCACAACGCCAACAAGGTGTGAATTGCCTTGCATTTATCCTTTGTTGGGGACTCTGAGTCATCTGGGTCACCTGAGGCTTGCTGACAATTGCAGACTCGTGGGTTCTGCCCTGTACATTTCTGCTCGCAAACACAGTTCCAGTTAATTTATGAACATTGCTAACACTTGTGTGCTGAGAGATTTGTTTGGTGTTATCACTGGTGGACATAAATGCCTGTGCTATTGCAATGGCCTTACTGAGGGTCAGTGTCTCTACAGTCAAAAGTTTTCGTAGGATGGTCTCGTGGCCAATGCCCAGTACAAAAAAGTCTCTGAGCATTTGCTCCAGGTAGCCATCAAACTCACATTGTCCTGCAAGTCACCTTAGCTCGGCGACGTAGCTCGCCACTTCCTGACCTTCTGATCGCTGGCACGTGTAGAACCGATACCTCGCCATTAGCACGCTCACCCTCGGGTTAAGATGCTCCAGAACCAGTGTATATAGCTCCTCATATGACTTACCTGTGGGTTTCACCGGAGCCAGAAGATTCTTCATGAGGCTGTAGGTCGGTGCCCCGCAGATTGTGAGGAAGACCGCGTTCCTTTTTGCAGCGCTTCCTTCTCCGTCCAGCTCGTTGGCGACAAAGTACTGGTCTAGCCGGTCGACATAGGTTTCCCAGTCCTCACCCTCCGAGAATTTCTCCAGGATGCCCACAGTTTTCTGCATCTTTGCGTTGGATTCGTATTCTCGTCGCCAGTTATTGTGTTCCTAACACAGATGAGGCTGCACACAGGGAGGTTAAAGTAACAGTGACCTCAGTCTTTAATAAGACACTCCAGTCTGAGGTACAGGGCTTATATACAGTGCTCCCAAGGGATGCTGGGATCCCTTGGGTCTTCAGGGGATGAGCTCCCTGGTGGCGGAACATGGGAGTGCATGCTTTACAGATATACAACACTGAGGAGCTCCGATTCTCACCCGTCAATTCACTGGGTCTGTTCTCCATGGATGAGAGCGGGATTTCGAGGAACCTGCATCGCCACGCCCCAGAAGCCATTCCACCCCAAGGCCATCTAGTGGTCCTCTGGTCATTTCCGCCTCCACTCTGGAGATTCTGGCCCCAACACCTCACCACAAGGCACCCCATTTGTCCCCAGGACTGCGCCGACCCCGCGGAGGTCCCGTGGACTTGGCAGGTCTGTTCCACGAGCGCCACATGATAGCGGAGAGATGGTACAGTTGTCCAGGAGGACTGTTGACATTGGTGACCAGCTCATCGAAGCATTGGGGGGCATATCCTGACAGCTGGCCACCATGACCGAGTACATTCCTCGGATGGATAGAGGCCCTGGATACGATACCCAGGAACACTGCTGCCACAGGCCTCCCAGTGGTCCCCGAGCATGGCACTCCACCCCTAGGTTTCACACCACCATGCGAATGACAGATGAGAGCAAGGACCAAGATCCTGCTTCTGCACCAGAGAATGTTGCCCCCTCGGCATCCCCCGCTCCCGTACCCGTGCAATGACCGCATCTGCCTTCATCCCCTCCCACCATGGAGTGAGGAGGGGAAGGGGTAGTGGTGGGGAGAAGAAGGGGAGGGGGAAAGGAAAGTGAGGTGCATGTCCGCAGGTGATGGCGGTGTTATATCTCCATCTGGGTGTATGCAATTTGTTTTGAATGTATGGGGGCTGGGGATCACGCTCCTGCTTTGCATTTGTATTCTGTGTTGCTGGACATGTATAAGATTATGAGGGGGCTTGACAAGGTGGATGCAGAGAGGATGCTTCCACTAATGGGGGAGACTAGATCAAGAGGGCATGACCTTAGAATAAGGGGCCGCCCATTTAAAACAGAGATGAGGAGAAATTTCTTCTCTCAGAGGGTTGTTAATCTGTGGAATTCGCCGTCTTACAGAGCAGTGGAAGCTGGGACATTGAATAAATTTAAGACAGAAATTGACAGTTTTTTAAACAATAAGGGGATAAAGGGTTATGGGGAGCAGGCGGGGATGTGGAGCTGAGTCTATGATCAGATCAGCCATGCTCTTATTAAATGGCGGAGCAGGCTCGAGGGGCGTATGGCCTACTCCTGCTCCTATTTCTTATGTTCTTATGTTCTTATTTTGAACATGTGATTGATGTCAATGGTGTAAAAAGTGGGGTGTGGGTGGGGGTTGGATGTTATTGCCTGTGATACTTATGATTTCAGACCAATGTTGGTATAAAAGTTTTGTTATTGAACATAACCTTGTTCTCATTGTCTCAGAGAGCTGCACCATTACACACTGTTGATTCCTTAACATGAAAGGATTAAATACAACTTAACATCAATCAACTTTAACTGGCAGCAAGATGATGGGCACCATTGATGTCTGAGCTGCACACACACAGCAATGTGTCAGCGTTGTCACTCACATCAACGCTCTTTCAGACAAATCGTTCAGATTTCAGTTCCTCATGTAAGAGTGGGATTTTAAAATGCAAGCCACACCACTGCCAATCATTCAATACAGTTCCACTTTTTGTGGGCGTTTTTTTGGGCGAGTAATATTGTGGGTGATATGTGTGCAAGGTGGGGAAAGTGACAGTGGGCGATCTCCTGGGTGTTAGTTTCGCCAAATGTTATGTTTACGACAAAAAAAAGTGGGCGGGCGGTATTATTGAATTTCAGCATTAATTCCGTGCGGAAAGTAACGCTGGGCGATATTATGGCCGTTGATTTTGCCCATTCTGATGATTCTGCCCAAAAAAGGTGGGCGGGCAGTAATATATTTTCCCGCCGTTAACCACATGGGGAAAGTAACGCTCAGTGATAAGTTTTCTAAAAATGCCCGTCAGTTTCCATTTTGTGCCAAAATGGGCGATATCTGGACATTATATGTCATTTCAGCGGTAAAATGGAAATTAAGCCTGCAAAAAAAGTGGAGTTTCTAGCCCCATGGACTATGTACAGCAGGCACCTCAAAACGCTGGAGAAGTACCACCAGCGCTGCCTCTGCAAGATCCTGCAAATCTATTGGCAGGATAGACGCACCAACGTCAGTGTTCTCGCTCAGGCCAACATCCCCAGCATCGAAGCACTGACCACACTCGATCAGCTCCGCTGGACAGGCCACATCATCCACATGCCTGACACAAGACTCCCAAAGCAAGCGCTTTACTCGACACGGCAAGCGAGCCCCAGGTGTGCAGAGAAAATGCTTCGAGGACACCCTCAAAGCCTCCTTGATAAAGTGCAACATCCCCACCAGCTCCTGGAAGTCCCTGGCCCACGACTGCCCAAAGTGGAGGAAGAGCTTCCGGGAAGGCGCTAAGCACCTCAAGTCCCATCGCCAAAAACAAACAGAAACTAAGCGTAGACAGTGGAAGGAGCGTGGGTAAACCCAAGCTCCCCACCCACCCTTTCCTTCAATCACTGTCCGCCCCACCTGTGACAGAGACTGTAGGTCCTGCATTGGACTGTTCAGTCACCTGAGAACTCACTTTTAGAGTGGAAGCAAGTCATCCTCAACTCTGAGGTACTGCCTATGATGATGAATTCCAAATTCCTCTGCCTTTCTACTGATCCTCACACCTCCGCAGCTTAACCACTTTACTTTGATACCCTTTCTTATAAATTTGGTCTGCCATAGATATCTTTGAGTTCAATGACATCAGTCACTCTCATTAGTGGATCCCACATCCCTAACATCCCAGTGTTGACTCACCCTGTGCAATATCTACTTACACAAGAGCATACCCCAGGGGATGTAACACTGTGTCATCTTTGATACACGAACTGGATACCATACCATAAACTAGTATGTACTCATTCGTATCTTTCTTCAAACTGTTGATAGGTGGAACTGATGAAGCAAGGCGGATGACAAATCAAGAAGCTGGCTTATTCTGCAGAATACATGTGACTGAACAAAAGTAGCAATTTCAGACTTTTTAAAAACTTCTTCTACAATGCTTTCTGTAACAACAAAAATATGCTATGGTCTCGCTAATAAAGCATGGAATATGCACTTTTTGTTTTACTTTCTTTTGGGTTAGCTTCTAGCTGGAAAAACTGACTTGCTACATCTTAATGATCAAGCTCAACCAAAACGTGCCTTCTCACAGCCTTTGTTAAGGCTGACTGACTGTGAACATGACTTGCTGTCTCCTTTTTGTTAATTTTGCCCCCAGGATGCAGAACCTCACCAGACTACCTAGGCAACAACTCCCGTTGATCTCAAATGAATCGAGTTACCTCAACCAGAATAGATATGAATGACAGGAACAGAAGTAGGCCATTAATTTTCTTGTGCCTGTTCTGCCATTTAATTTGACCATTGTTGATCTGTATCTTAACTCCATTTACTCGCCTTCATTCCGTAACCCTTAATAATCTTGTCTAACACAATCTTTGTTTTGAAATTTTCGATTGACCTAGCCTCAACAGCTTTTTGGGGGGAGAGAGAACCAGATTACCATTACCCATTTGTTAAGTGTTTTCTGATATCACCCTTGAACAGCCTAATTCTCATTTTAAAGTTATGTCCCTTTGTTCTGGACTCCTATATCAGAGGAAATAGTTTCTCTCTCTACCCTATCAAATCCTTTAATCATCTTTAACACCTCAATTACACCAGCCCTTAATTTTCTATATTCAAGAGAATACAAGCCTAATCTATGCAACCAGTCCTCATAATTTAACCCTTTTAGCCCCAATATAATTCTGATGAATCCAGCCTCCAAGGCCAATATATCCTTCTAGAGGTGTGATGCCCAGAACCGAACACAGTTCTTCAGATGGGCTCTAACCAGAGCTTTATATAACTGTAACATAACTTCTACCCCTTTGTATTCCAGGCCCCTTGAGATAAAGGCCAACATTCCATTACCCTTTTAAACTATTTTTTGCACCAGCTTAAAGTGACTTCTGTACAGGGATCTCCAAATCTCTTATAACTAATTGCTATAAGCAGAAGCACTGTGAGTCACACATCACATCTAAATGCTAATCTACATCTTCCAGCCCTGTTGTCCTATAACCTTTTGAGAGCTGTTTGTTGAACAACAGTAATATTTTAACATATATTACAACAAGGACTGCCCCCCTGCCCCCCCCCCCCACCATGGAGGAATAGTGATTAATCCTAAAACACCTGGTTCTCAGCAAAGCCAACACCGACTTCCAGCATGTCAGTTCCTCCTAGTACAAAGCCCCATCTTCACTCCCTCATGTCTGAGGGATGGAAACTCTAGCACCAGTTACACAACTAGCTTAATCATCAATTGCCAGATCGGCTTGACCATATCAAGCTCATACATGGAACTGCAGAAAATTCTTTCTACCCCCACCCCTCACACACACCATTACTTCCTGCTTGTCCCAAGGACCCAGCATTATCCCCTCCTCTTCTTCATTTATAAGCTGCCCCTCAGTGACATCAGCTGCAGTAACAGAATCAGCCTCCACATATACACTGATGACACCAGCACCAATGTCTCTGAGTGCTCAGACTGATTGTCCAACATCCAGTCTTGGATAAGCCCTAACTTAGAAAGACCCAAATCATGGACTTTGATCGCTGCTAAAAATATCACTCCTTTGTGTATGATTTCATCCACCTACTAGCCAATGTCAAAGGCTGAACCAGTCTGTTTGCAACCTCAGCACATGAATCTAGGCTGACATTCCAGTGCAGTGCTCAGGAAGTGTTGTACTGTCAGAGGTGTCGTCTTTCGCATGAGATGTTAAACCAACATTAAATCGACATCTGCCCCCTCAGGTGGACATAAAAGATCCCATGGTACTATTTTGAAGAAGAGCACGGGAGTTATCCCTGGTCCTGGCCAATATTTATCCCTCAATCAACATAACAAAAACAAATTATCTCGTCATTATCATATTGCTGTTTGTGGGAGCTTGCTGTGCGCAAATTGGCTGCCGTGTTTCCCACACTACAACAGTGACTTCAGTTCAAAAGTACTTCCTTGGCTGTAAAGCACTTTGAGACATCCGGTGGTTGTGAAAGTGTATGTATGTCTGTATGTATGTATGTATGTACGTATGTACGTACGTATCTGCAGCCTGCCAGCACCATCAGTACTGCACTGTCCGTCGAGGTCAAAGGCACTGTCATTCTATGCCTCGGGTTCTTTTCAGGCCACAGCTGTACAGGAGACATTTGCCGACTTTCTCAGCATGCCACACATCGCTGCATTAGACAAGTCACTGAAGCCCTGTACAAATGCAGGAGGGACTTGATCAGCTTACCTGTGACCAGGAAGGCACAGAGTGAGAGGGTTCTAGGATTCTCCAGAATTGCAAACTTCCCCAAAGTGCAGGGAGCAATAGATTGTATGCACATCGCAATGCGGGCACTTTTTCAGGATGCTGAGGTTTTCAGGAATTGCAAGGGATTCCACACCCTGAACGTCCAACTGGTTGTCGACTACCAGCAAATTATACTGGCAGTGAATGCTCAATTTCCGGGCAGCATCCATGATGCTCACATTTTACGTGAGAGCACTGTATCTGACTTGTTTAACAACGAGCCACAAAGTCAATGCTGGATGCTTGGTGACAAAGGATATGGCCTCGCCATCTGGCTGATGACCCCCCTGCATGACATCCACACCGAGGCCGAGAGGCGATACAACGAGAGCCACAGAGCAACTCGCAATATCATGGAGAAAACCATTGGAGTATTGAAGCAGCGCTTTAGATGCGTGGACAACTCAGGAGACGAGCTCCAATACCACCCTGAGCAGATAGCTCAATTCGTGATGGTGTGCTCCATGCTGCACAACTAGGCTATCAGGAGAGGGCAAGAATTGCCTGTTGAGTCTGACAGTCCACCTCACCAGAGAGAGGAAGAGGAGGATGAGGAGGCACACGCTGACATCGGCCCAGACAATCGGGCAGACGCTGAAGCCATGCCCCCGCCCCCCCCTGTAGACCGCATGAAAGGGCCCATGGTGGCATGAGAGCCTTATGTCAGGAGCTCATCAATGATCGCTTTGCCTGAAAGAACGTTGGTGTTATTTACAAGGCTGACACACTGCTGGCTGTGCAGGTGATACATCAATGGTGGGCATCACCTTTGTAACAGTTAAAGTTTAAGTTGATTGATGTTAAGTGTGATTATACCCTTTGATGTTAAGGAATCACCAGCATGTAATGGTGCAGTTATCTAAGCCAATGTGCTGCAAGGTTTTGTTAAATAAAAAACATTTAAACCGAACATTAGTCTGAAATTATCAGCATTTCTGTACAAACCAACCTCTACCCCTTTCCCTTCCCCTCCTGACTCCAAGCCGCCTGGCCGAGGAGTCCTCAGGCGATGCTTCATTGGGGGGGGGGGCGGTGATGGCCGAAGCGCTGCTTGGACGGGAGAGGATGGTCCCGAGGTGGGAACGTGCTCTGAGCCAGAAGCAAGATGTTGCTGCTGACTCTCATGTGTGGTTGGCAATGGGGGTGCGGCACCTTGGGGTGCAGTGCCACACACCGGGACCACTGGGAGTCTTCTGCCACCAGTGTTCCTGGCTACCAGCTCCAGGGCCTCCTCCATCCCTTCCATGTTATATCTTATTTGTTGGACAAAAACTCGGTGCCAATTATGTTCTTGGTGCTTAGTAGGCTTTTTGCTGCTGTTGAATCTCCCTCGTGCCTCCCACAACAGCCACACGCGCTTTCAGTGCCTCTGAGCTCCCTCTCTCTCTGTCTCCTCTTCTGCGCATGTCATGATGACCCTTGACCTCCTGAATCACAGGAATCGAGCGTTGCCATGCCGTTGCTAAGGACGGCGACACTTTACGACAGGAAGTCAAAAAAATTTAACGCTACCGTCCATTTGATATCGTTCGCGGTAACCCATTTTCAAAAATGTAAACGAGGTGTTTTGAGAATGGGCGAGAAGCCAGCTATCTGAAAACCCTTTTTTTAACGCCCACGCCGGAAATAACGCTCATTTTTGGGCGATAAGCTTAAAAGTAGAGGTTCTAGCCCTATGTCCTGCTCGCCTGTGCTGACTGGTCTACATTGGCTCCCCCTGCCCCAGTGCCTCAAATTTATAATCCTCTTTCGCTTCATAGTCTCACCCTTGCATACCTCTGTGAGCCTGTCTGTTCAACCAAATTCTTGCTGACTCCTTCTAATTTCTCCATTACTGGCTCGATGCCTGTTTTCCACAATTTCCCTCCATATTGAATTACATTTGGATGTTTCTTTTAAACTTAAAAATATGCTCTATAAATTGAAGTTGTTGTTATGATAAGGTGCCATATCAATTCAAGTATTACTTTCTTTGAAAGAATGAATCAATTTATTATTAAGTACTTATAATGGAGAAAGGGGGGGTGGTCTGTTCTAAGTATCTTTTATTGTGGAGAAATAAATCTGTTACAAACTGTTGTGAATGTTGCTCTCATATTCACTCAGTTTGCAATCAGTTCAAGATAAATAACTTGATACATCTACGTTATCCATACCTTTCATCATTTTAAAGATCTGGATCATGTTCCTTTCAATATCCTTTTCTCCAAGGAGAACTGTTCAATTCTCTTAATATAGTGTTTTGAGTCCCAGAGTCATCTTTGTTGTGTTTCTATGAACTTCTTCCAATACATCAATGCCTCTTTGAAGACTGGGTGCCCAAAATTACACAATACTACATATACAGTCTTAGCAACAAGCCACAGAAGGTTAAAGTAACTTGTTCTGATGTGTAATCAAATACACTGGAGGTTATTACTCGCATTTGATTAACCTTGTTGATAATACCTTCACATCAACTGAATAGCTTAATGAATGGTCAATAACCATGCCCAAATCCTTTTTCACCTTTACCAATGGGCACTCATCTGTTTTGTACTTTCTATGACCGTTGGGACACAGCAAGGAATTTTTGTTCTAATTTCCCCCAACTTCAGCATTTAATTTAATTTGTTAGTAAAAATGAGCTTGGATGGGTAAACTGAACTGGGAGAAATAGTCTGACAAAAGGTCACCGACCTGAAACATTAACTTTGTTTCTTTCTTCACCGATGCTGCCTGACCTGCTGAGTATTTCCAGCATTTTCGATTTTTATTACTTAAAAATAATAATGTTTCCATTGAAAGGGAGGCACTTGATTGTGTCTCCATGGAGCAAGGCTTATATAGCCCGACACCTCAACTGTCCTATATCAAAACAGGATTCACTTACTGTGTGCCTTCCATGGCTGGTGGGCACTGCATGGGATTTTGGTTTTGATTTCCACCAATCTGTTTGTTATGATTTGTTATTTTCATTTTTCCCTCGAAATTAGAGCAGTGCGACCCCTCTAAAGGAAGCCATTTGATTGTACTTTTGTTGGCCTGCCTGCCTTATTCTACATTTAAACTAGCCTATCATAAATTGCACATTTCATGTTCCATTGTGCAGTACATTAATCTAAATTAAAACCCATTCACCTTCATTTAGCACATCTGCTTAATTTGTCCAATTAACTGGGCCACATAATTTGGCTTTATATGTAAATTTGACAATATTACATGAACTAATCTTATCATTTATGAACAATGTGAAACGCAGAAGAGCTAGACCAAGCTCCTATATAACGCCACTCCCACAGAAAGCTTTGTCCATTCATAATCCCATGTCTTTTATTATGGCCAAATCTAGCATCAAATGACTAATTTTTTATTAATTCCATGTGCGTTTAACTTCATTACAAGCCTCAGTGATGGAACCTAAACCAGCGTCTTCAGCAGCCCACGAGTATTTGAACCCATGGATATCCTTGTCCACAACTCTAGTTAGATTATTTCTCAAAATCTTCTGGAATTTTTGAGGAGTTATGTGTTGCCTAATCACTACTATTTTATTTATTTTGTCTCCTCTCCTACTCTTTTCATCCTTGGTGATGTCCTGCATACTGATCCTTGGCCCTTCACCGAGGTTTCTAATTTTAAAAAAAATATCTTATGAAACCACATTAATGCTTTGATGATGGCATGATGGAAGGGATAATGAACTGAATGAATTGGAAGAAATTTTGTATAACTTGGTGTACATGTCTTACATGACCACATATGTGCAGCTGAAACCTATGTAGTACACTTGGATAACTACATGTTACTGGTATTAGACTAGAATATATTGCCCCGAAAATTGCGGCCTCTCCGGTTGCGTACGATGTGCGCACGCACCCGAAAAGGCCCCTCAAATGCTGGTTTTCGGCGTGCGATGTGTATGCGCCGAGAACCGTCATTTGCGATCTTTCAAAATGTCTTTTGACAGATCGCACGCATCCCCAGGAGAAGGACATACGCGGGGCAGAGACTTGGTCTATTTGCCCAACGAATATCCTTCAAACTCGTACACCTGGTAAAAGCAGGCATATAGCTTACAAATCCCCTGGGAGGACAGACACACCAACATTAGCATCCTTGTCCAGGCCAATATCCCCAGCATTGAAGCACTGACCACACTTGATCAGCTCCGCTGGGCAGGCCACATAGTTCGCATGCCAGACACAAGACTCCCAAAGCAAGCGCTCTACTTGGAACTCCTTCACGGCAAACGAGCCAAAGGTGGGCAGCAGCAACATTACAAGGACACTCTCAAAGCCTCCCTGATAAAGAGCAACATCCCTACTGACAACTGGGAATCCTTGGCCAAAGACTGCCTTAAGTGGAGGAAGTGCATCCGGGAGGGCGCTGAGCACCTCGAATCTCATCGCCGAGAGCATGCAGAAATCAAGCGCAGGCAGTGGAAAGCGCATGCGGCAAACCAGTCCCACCCACCCCTTCTTTCAACGACTATCTGTCCCACCTGTGACAGAGACTGTGGTTCTCATATTGGACTGTACAGCCACCTAAGAACTCATGTTAAGAGTGGAAGCAAGTCTTTCTGAATTCCAAGGGGCTGCCTATGATGATGAAAGTTTACTTTTACCAGCGTAAGAGTTTTAAAACGTAGAAAAATTAAATTTTATCACAAATTTTTATATTAAAAACTCTGTCCATTATGGTAAGTTTATTTTTAACCCTATTAAAACATATTTTAAAACATTTCTAAAAAATATTTTTTTTTCTAAAACATTTTTAACTTCAATTAATTTTTAATATGTGAGTTTTTTTAATTTATTGTGTTGTGTTTGTGTGTTTTGGGGAGTATTCTCATTGATAGTAATGGGAGCTCTTACAAATGGAGCTCCCATTAATATCAATGAGAATATTACATTGTGATTGGTTGTCCATGCCCACGTGATCCCTGGTTGTGCTTAAGTTCGTGGGATGTGTGAGCCCATACGCTGGGCTATGCATCTAGGCCTCAGACCATCAGTACACGTTCCTCCGGGAACACCAAGTACTTTCGGAAAAATCTTTTAGATTGGAAGCATCTGCCCGCAGGAAGCCTCCGACCGCAATTTTCGGGCCATTGAGAATGCAAAGCATAGGAAAGGATACTTGAGCCAATCAGCCGAGAAACAACAGAAACTGACACTCCTCTAATGATATTCAGCCTTTGAACTAAAGACCATTAACTCAGAGTTCTAGGATGATACAGACCTAGAAATTCTCAATCACAGGCCATTTATCAGTTACATACTTTATTAATGGCATACGACCAACAATAGTATATTTGGAACTGAGGAAATTAATCACTGTTGTACTCAGAAAATATACAACACATATTTCAAGTCAGGTCTACACATTTCAGAACATTATTCATCTTTTAAAAGAGTGCCACTGCATGTGCCTACTTGTACTGAACCCTGCAAGTAAGAGCAAAAATATGTACTATCGTTGTAAAGGAGATGTTTCTTCACAGCAAAAGGAGGGGGAAATCACAAACCCAACTCATTTCATGAACTCTGAGCAATCAGACAGAGAAGGCATTAGCAGGAACAGCTATAACAGAGAGCAGAGATCTGAATTTAGCTGAATGTTCATTCCCTGTATGCTTATTTGAGACAATAGAGATATAAATCAGATCAGAAGACAACACATGAAAATATTCAAGGGACTAATCAGAATTATTTTGTCTCCTGAAAATTAATTTGGGTACACATCAGAAATCCACAGGTAACAAAGCTACCAGCTAAAATAAATCAGGTGCATCCTGCTTGAAACCTGGTCAAAAGCCATACTTGACTGAAATTTTAAAAGGCCAACATCTCAGTCAATGGTTAGCTTCAGTTTATAGAGTGAGGATTCTATAGACTTATATCAACAGTCAACAATCAAAAGCACTAAATATTCTACACAAAAAGCTTCATGTGATAGATACCTTAGCTGATTCTTGCTTCAGGCTGTAGACAAATTTAAAGTTGCTGAACAGGACACAAAAATGTTCTATCACCTCTGGCACCTCTATTAATTGTGTAATCCTTGTAATAGTAAGTGTAACGATTAAGTTAATTGATTAGACAATGAAAGCTGAGTTCTTGACTGATCTCGCTATATCTGCGAAGAGGCACATCTGATGTGTATATAAAAAGCCCATCGAGTTGTGTTAAAAAAGGCTCATCATATTGCATTGCCTATAAATTCAGGGAAACTTCCCCCTTCTTTTCCATAATACAGACACAGGTTCCCTGAGTCCTTTCTCCAAACATGTCACACACATCCTCCCCTCTTTCTTTCCCAAACATGGCCACACATCTCCCCATTTCTTGTCTCCTTGAGACAGACACATAGGGGAAGAAATTCGGTCGTGCCCCAATTGGGGCGTTAAATTTAAAAACATTAACATTTTAGCTAATGTTTTTGAACTTCTAATAAATTGGGTGTTAGTGCCTCAGGAAGTAAGTGGAGTGCTAAATCAAGTGCTAATGACTTCAGTAGGGCACTACAGGGGTGCCACCAGCAGACGATGAAGAATTTCAGCTGCAATGCTCCTTCACACTGGCTCATTCCAGCTCTTAAAGAGGAGGTTGTATCATTGTGCAGATCCTCATTTTCAGCATTGCTGGCTCTGAAGGTGACCTGTGAGCAACTGAATCCCCTGATGAAAATGGCTCATCCCATTCCCAGTGAGAGAGCTCGTCGTTTCACAGATGTGGCATTGGAGGCATTGGTGGCTGGAGTGGTGTGAAGGAGGGCAGTACTGTTCCTGGCTATTGGAAGGAAGCCATTGCCCCAGGTCTTCAGGGCAATGTGAAGGAAAGTGGCCCAGGAGTTCTCTGCCAGTAGTGTGGTTGTATACAGCCTGGCACAGTGCCGGAAGAAATTCAATGACATAATTTGGGTGATCAGAGTGAGTACATGCTTCAACAGGTCTTGCATACCAGCATCTGAACCTCAGTCTGTGCACACTGCACAAAGCACCATACCCCCACCACTCACCCACCAAACATCTGCACCTACTCAAACTCACATCGACCTCTTATGCCTTGCCTACAATCACAGCCATTCAACAATGGCAGACATATCTCCTAAACACATAGCTGGACTCTGACTCATGCACATTCATTTCTCTTGCAGGCCGAGGTGGCCGACAATAGGAGGGAGCAGCAGAGGACAGGTGGGGGTGATGTGCAGCTCCAGCAGCTCTCAGACCTTGAGGAGCGAGTGCTGTGACTCATTGAACAGCAGATGGTGGGTGCCGTGATCGTCAGCGATGTCGACCCCGTTGAATTGGTGACATTGACTCTCAGACTGCTCTCATGCAATCTCAGCTGGATGCTACACGAGCTCTGACAACTGCCATCGTCGCTGGGTCCACCACAGCCCACCGGGATTTCAGTGTTGCAGCAGGCCACCAATCTGTGGGACAGTGGAACAGGAACCTGCTGTCCTCTGTCAGGATCCCAACGCTGCCACTCCACCACTGCACTTGTTGCTGCCGGTCATCCAGCCAGCTCAGACTACTGCCGCCCAGCTTGAAGTGGTGCAGTGTACAGCCAGGTCTTCCAGGCCCAGAGCTGGTTGAGGGAGTCCTGCAAGTCCATCTATAGTCTCTGGCACCAACACACAGCAGCCTTCCACCAGCCCTGCTGCAACCACTGGGGAGACACTATGTAGGAGCAGTTGAGTAGGAAAAGGCACTGTAAAGAGGGGAGGTAAGGGTTTGCATGAGGGCAATGAATCAATATTGTCGTTGTGTATATATGTGGTTAATGCTTTTTGATAAATTTATTAATGCAATGTTGCACATTTGGTGCTGTCTCTCATTTTAGTTTTGGGGTGTGATATGGAATGAGAAATTAATGAAATGATGGGGACATGCTGAGAAACCGGGAAGTGGCCTGGAATTGACTGGAACTGAAGTCTGATGAGGCGGTCATGGACCGCCCTTCCACAAGGCCGATTAAGTGGCTGCCTTGTCCCTTGCTGCTGTTCCTGCTCCTGTTCATCCTCCTCCTCATCCTCGTCCTCCTGAGGTGGTGGAGCTTTGTCAGGTGGTAAGGGCTGTGTCCTCATGATGGCCAAGTTGTGCAGCATGCAGCAGACGACGACGAAAAGAGACACTGATCAGCCGAGTATTGGAGGGCTCTTCCGGTGACCTGCTCAATGATGTTCCTGTTTGCAGCATGGGTCTCATTATATGAGTGTTGGGCAGGAGTGTTGGGGTTGCAGAGGGAAGTCATGAGCCAGGTGGAGAGCGGATAGTCCTTGTCTCCCACCAGCTAGTCGCAAGCTTCATGTAGTGGCTGGAACAGGATGAAGGTATCATGGTTGCTGGTAGGATAGCGGGCATTGACGATAAAGATTCGCCATGTGTGGTCACACACCAAATGCATATTATGTGAGTGGCAGCCTTTGCAGTTACAGAATCTCAGGATTATTATGCTGTGCCCGCAAAGCGATGTGGGTGCAGTCAATGGCTCCCGGCACAATAGGGAAGCCCGCTATCCTGGAAAAGCCACATTCATGCTCCAGCTGCTTTTCTCTGGTCATGGGGAAGGAACTGTATTCCCTTCTCCTTCTGTACAGACCATCTGTGACCTCACAGATGCAGCAATGGACGACAAGCTGAGAGATGTTGGAGATGTCGCCTGTTGCACACTGGAAGGATCCGCTGGCTGAGAAATTGAGCGCGATGGGGATCCTGACTGCCACTGAGAGAGCCGTCATCACCCTGGTCTGAGGCTCGAGGTTTGGCTATCGGAGGTGGCAGTGCTCTGTGACCACGTCCTTGCTGAAGTGCAGCCTTCGAACACACTGTTCCTCAGTGAAATTCATGTCGGAGAACTGCTGCTGGAATACACTGGGTGGGTAAGGCCTCCTGTTGAGAGCCCTGTTGGCTGTCCTACCTCTGGTCACATTTTGCACTCTTTCTCTGTATCTCTGTTGCCTCTGACATTAACGTTGGAGGACAAGGTCCAGTGCTTGTGCGGCCCCCATGAATGGATCCAAATATTGTAGTTTCCAATCTCCCCTCAATGAAATTGAATAATCTTTATGAGCCAGGACATTTGTTAAACTCCAAAATGTTCAAATCGGTCAAAAGGCCTGTTTGCCTATGTGAAAATAACAAGGCAGCATTGTTGGCCGACTAAGACTAAACCGGATGTTGACACCTATAACTCGTGCTCCTCCAGCCGACATCTGACTGAAAGTCACCTCCTCTATACCTGTTGTTGTTAATGGCAGGCACACAAGCAGGCGGGGTAGGGGGGGTGGCGAGAGGGAATTTAGCATCCGGGCGTTGCGCACGACAATGACGTCACGATCTCCGGGCGTAAAGAGATCAGGGTGCAACGTCTTACCGCCACCGCAAAACCCCTGCCAAATTTAGCGGGAGTCGCTGATCTCATCATGCCCGGTTGCAAACCCATTTGCGTCCTATTATCGCCCCCACCAGACCCGCTAGCGGGCGGCGCAAAGGGCCCCAATTTCACCCACATAATTCCTTCCCCAAATTCCTTTCTAATACTGTTACAAGAAACAGTTACCTGGTTTTCCTAATTGATATGAACAATTGTTTTCTGCAGGACCAAGCTGCTAACTTCTGATTCATAAGGTGATTCCTGTAGAAGTAAATAGCGACTGAATGCTATTCTTCCCTGATACAGGATTGACAGCAGTATTGTGCTGCTATTCAAATAACAGACTATAGTTTGCATCTGCAACAGGAAGCTGTTACATTTGGACCATGACATGCGATTGCCTGCTTTTGGCCAGTTTTCCATTGCTCCCGAGCCACTCTTGCTCTCTTGCACTGCCAATTTCTCCATGTGGAATGGAGTCAAGCAGAATGAGTCAAAAAGCTTTAGGGAGTTAATTTACTGAACCACTCCCTCATCATCTAAACCTCTCTGCCTCTCTTTTCTCCTTTAAGATGCTCCTTAAAACCGACCTGTTTAACCAAGCTTTGCTATGATGTGCCTTGGGGCGTTTTACTACATTAAAGGCACTATATAAATAAAATGTATTATTTATTAGTTATTTTGTTGCTCTTATCCCCAGCAAAACTTTTACTGTCTCCCATCCTGGCCGTTGCCTCTGGTATCGTCCTATCTTTGCTCCTGTATGTCCAAGAAGCACAAAATAGGCTTAGCCATTCATCACCAGATCTGATTAGAACTCATTAATCTCTACTCGGCCTCGTGTTCCTCAGCCAAAAAGGTCAGCTACTCTAAGATCTTCCTGGAGAGCAAAGATTACCCCATGCTTCTTTTCTCCACTATCAGTCATTTCCTTCAGCCCCTACTACTTCCACCGTCACCTCTAACAATGTGTGAAGAGCTCAAGGATTTCATCACCTCCAAGATAGAACTATTCAGTTGACTCTGCTGTTTTACCCCTTCCCTATGCCCACTAAGCCAAACCTCCTGAGTCCTGTCCTCACCATAGCCATGAATCCTCGTTGCTCTCTCTTTTTAGTTCCTTCCCCATTTCCCCCTGCCCTATCCAAGCTTATCACAACCATGACACCTACCTCCAGCTCTCACAATCCCATTCCCCTTAAGCGCCTGATTCAACTGTCCTTCCTCTGTAGCATTGTCCACCTTCGTCCCTGACTCAGCCCATCTGCCACTGTGCCTTTGTCACCTCCAAACTGGACTATTCCAATACTCTCCTGACCAGCCTCCCATTCTGCACCATCCATAAATTTCAACTCATCCAAATCCATATTCTAACCTGCACCAAATTGCACTCACCCATCACACGTGTCCTTATTGTCCTATATCATCACCCAATGCCTCAAATTTTAAATACTAATTTTTGGATTGAAATCCTACCATTGCCTCACCTCTCCCGATCGCTATAATCTGCTCCACCCTCCAGCCTGACAACCATCCTCATACTCTCCCAAAACTCAAAAGCATAATTCCTTCTGAATGAAACATACTTGATATATTCATTGTGCTAAATGTATTAGTATATACTAACTACAATTAACTTTTGCATCTTATTTAAAACACAGACTCAATCATATCAGTAACAAAGCCAAACCCAATTGTTGCTAAAGCAGGAATTTTGATTCAATAAGTTCTACTCTTGCAGGGCATTGCAATGAACTTTATTTTGTTAACCTGTGGAATTCTCTACCGCAGAGAGTTGTTGATGCCAGTTCATTGGATATATTCAATAGGGAGTTAGATATGGCCCTTACAGCTAAAGGGATCAAGGGGTATGAAGAGAAAGCAGGAAAGGGATACTGAGGTGAATGATGAGCCATGATCTTATTGAATGGTGCTGCAGGCTCGAAGGGTCGAATGGCCTATTCCTGCACCTATTTTCTATGTTTCTATGTTTATGTGTACTTGCGATATGTTTGCTCTTATGGCTACTGCAGTAAATGTATTCAGACATGTTCGCAGTGGACACAAGGGATGGAAGTGACCAATCCAATAGCATCAATAAAGAATAGAAGACACCATGGAGAACAAAAACTATGGGCCGGATTTGCGGTGCTAGCTATTCATTACACTTACACTTGGTCACAGACTTTCTATGGGATTTTGCACTGGAGCTTGCTGTGATTAGAAAGCCATTTTGGTCTGGTAGCCTCTTCAGAGGATCTGGGACCTGTGTGAACAGGGAAAGCAACTGTGTATCTCCTTAACCAATCAGATTGAAGAATTCTTAATGAGCAACGCAGAGTTTGAACCAGGAAGTGTAAGTTAGAATAGTTAATTCAATGCCAAATCATGTACAAGAAGTGAAATAAAGGGAGGGAAAGAAAGATGGGATTAAGAGAGAGAGCGAGAGAGAGAGAGCGAGATGAAAGAGACAGAAAGAAAAAGTAAAAAAAGTTTTATTTTTTTAAATCTCCAGCAAAAATTAAAATCTGAAGGAACGAGACTCCATAGTTATACAAGTTAATTTTCAGTGCCAGAGAGGTTGTTTGGCAGTAATCAAGACTCATCAAGTCATTAAAAATTCACTTACACTGGAATGTACAAAGCCTAATTTTTCTGGCAAGTTTATTGTGCTAACATAAAGGGAAATCCAAAGGTCTTCTCTAGGATATTAATATAATTGAGTTATCAGAGGAACTGTTGGGCCGATTAGGGAACGAAATGGAGAACTATTGAAGGAGGCAGGAGGCATAGCTGAGGTACTAAATGAGTACTTTGCATCGGTGATTACCAAGGAAGAGAACTTTGCCAAAGGTATGGTAAACGAGGAGGTGGCTGGAAAACTGGATGAGATAAAAAGAGACAAAGAGGAGGTACTGGAAAGTCTGGTGGTAACTAAAGTGGATCTGGTCTGGAGAGGATGCATCCTGAGTTACTGAGGGTAGACATTGCGGAGATACCGGCCACAATCTTCCAATCCTCTTTAGATACAAGGGTAGTGCCAAAGGATTTCAAATGTTACATCCTGATTCAAAAAAGTGGAGAAGGATAAACTTGGCAATTATAGGCCAGTGAGTTTAACATTGGTAGTAGGGAAGCTGTTGGAAACAATAATCCAGGAGAAAATTAACAGCCACTTGGACAAGCGTGGGCTAATAACGGAGAGCCAGCACAGATTTGTTAAGGCAAATCGTGTTTGACTAACTTGATTGATATTTTGATGAGGTGGATGAGGGCAGTGCAGTTGATGTTGTGTATATGGACTTACAAAAGGCGATTGATAAAGTACCACATACTGGGCTTGTTAGAAAAATTGAAGCCCATGGGATAAACGGGGCAGTAGCAGCATGGATACAAAATTGGCTAAGGGATAGAAAACAGAGAGTTGTGGTGAACGGCTATTTTTCAGACTGGAGGGAGGTATAGAGTGGTCTACCCCAAGGTTCAGTACTAGTTTTGATATACATTAATGATTTGGTCTTGGCGTACAGGGCACGATTTTGAAATTTGCAGATTACACAAAACTTGGAAGTGTAGTAAACCATGAGGAAAATAGTAATAGACTTCAAGAGGACATAGACAGGCTGGTGAACTGGGCGGACACATGGCAGATGAAATTCAATGCAAAGAAGTGTGAGGTGATACATTTTGGTCGGACCAATGAGGTGAGACCATACACACTAAATGGTGCAATTTTAAGGGGGCTGCAAGAACAGAGAGACTCAGGAATACTTGTGCACATATTGTTTATATGTAAACTTGTATACACCTTGTACAGCCACCAGAGGGCTCGTCCCCTGGAGTCCCAAGGGATCCCACAATCCCTTGGGAGCACAGGTACTTAAGGAGGTCTCACAGGTTGGAAAAGGCACTCTGGAGACCTGGAATAAAAGACTACGGTCACACTTCACTTTGAGCTCACAGTATCCAGTCTATACATAACAACTGCCGACGAGATACGGATGACGAACCCAACGATTCGGAGAACAGTGGGCATCCTGGAGAAATTCTCGGAGGGAGATGATTGGGAAACCTTCATGGAGCGACTCGATCAATACTTCGTGGCCAACGAGCTGGAAGGAGAAGCGAACGCTGCCAAATGAAGGGCGATTCTCCTCACCATCTGCAGGGCACCAAAGTATGGCTTCATGAAAAATCTGCTTGCTCCAGTGAAACCCACGGAGAAATCATATGATGATTTGTGCACACTGGTCCGGGAGCATCTGAACCCAAAAGAAAGCATTCTGATGGCGAGGTAGCGGTTCTACACCTACAAAAGTTCTGAAGGTCAGGAAGTGGCGAATTATGTCGCTAAGCTAAGATGCCTTGCAGGACATTGCAAACTTGAAGGACATTTGGAACACATGCTCAGAGACTTTTACGTACTTGGCATTGGCCGTGAAATGATATTTCGCAAACTTTTGACTGTAGAGACCCCAATCTTGAGTAAGGCCATAGCGATAGCCCAGGCGTTCATTGCCACTGGTGACAATACTAAGCAAATCTCTCAGCACACAAGTGCTGCTACAAGTACTGTGAACAAAGTGATGTTGTTTTCAAATCACAACGTACAAGGCAGGCACCACATGCCTGCAGCTGCACGTCCGCAGATGTCTCAGTATCCACCATCAAGGGTGATGAATGCAAGGCCATTGTTGGTGCTGCGGCGGTGATCATCGTTTCCATTCATGCCGCTTCAAAGGGTACGTTTGCAAGGGCTGTGGAACAATGCAACACCTCCAACGTATGTGCAGGTGAGCTGCAAACCCTGTTAATCCTGCAAACCACCATGTTGCAGAGGAGGACAGATCCACGGCGTATCACGACGAACCAGAGCCTTAGACCGAGGAGGCAGAGATATATGGGGTGCATAAATTTACCACAAAGTGTCCCCCGATAATGCTGAAGGTTGAATTAAATGGACTCCCAGTGTCAATGGAGCTGGACACGGGCGCGAGCCAGTCCATTATGAGCAAAAAGACTTTCAAAAAATTGTGGTGCAGCAAGGCCTCAAGGCCAGTCTTGACTCTCATTTGCACGAAACTGAGAATTTACACAAAAGAACTGATTCCCGTAATCAGCAGTGCTACTGTAAAGGTCTCCTATGATAGAGAAGTGCACAAGCTACCACTCTGGGTGGTACCGGGCGATCGTCCCATGCTGCTCGGCAGGAGCTGGCTGGGAAAGATACGCTGGAACTGGGATGACGTCCGAGCGCTCTCATCCGCTGACGACACTTCATATGCACAGGTCTTAAACAAGTTCCCTTCGCTGTTCGAACCAGGCATCGGGAAGTTCCAAGAAGCAAAAGTCCAGATCCATCTAATTGCGGGGGCGCGACCCATCCATCACAAGGCGAGAGCAGTACTGTACATGACGAGAGAGAGGGTGGAGATTGAGCTGGACCAGTTGCAAAGAGAGGGCATCCTTCGCCGATCGAATTCAACGAGTGGGCCAGTCCGATTGTTCCAATCCTCAAGGGAGATGGCACTTTCAGAATCGGTGGTGATTACAAAGTAACTATCAATTGTTTCTCCCTGCAGGATCAATACCCACTACCAAAGGGCGACCCTTTTGCTACGCTGGCGGGATGAAAGACGTTCACGAAGCTGGACTTGACCTCGGCCTACATGACTCAGGAGCTGGAGGAATCATCGAAGGGCCTCACCTGCATCAACACGCACAAAGGTCTCTTCATCTACAACAGATGCCCGTTTGGGATTCGATCAGCCGGGGCATTATTCCAGAGAAACATGGAAAGTTTACTGAAGTCGGTCCTGCGCACGGTGGCCTTCCAGGACAACATCTTGGTTACAGGTCGGAACACAGTCGAGCATCTGCAGAACCTGGAGGAGATTCTTAGTCGACTCAGCCGCATGGGGCTCAGGTTAAAACGCTCTTTTTCCTGGCGCCTGAAGTGGAGTTCCTGGGGAGAAGAATCGCAACAAATGGCATCAGGCCCACCGATTCAAAGATGGAGGCAATCGAGAACGCTCCAAGGCTACAGAACGTGACAGTCATTTCTAGGACTCCCGAACTACTTTGGTAACTTCTTATCGGGTCTCAGCACACTGTTAGAACCACTGCACGCCTTACTACGTAAAGGAGACAAATGGGTATGGGGCAAAAGCCAAGCAAATGCCTTTGTAAAAGCTGGAAAATTGTTATGCTCTAACAAATTGCTTGTGTTGTATGATCCATATAAGCATTTGGTACTAGCATGTGATGCGTCGTCATATGGCATCGGGTGTGTATTGCAACAAACTAATGATTCTGGGAAGTTGCAACCAGTTGCTTATGCATCCAGAAGCCTGTCTAAGGCTGAGAGAGCCTACAACATGACTAAAAAAGAAGTGTTAGCATGTGTCTATGGGGTAAAGAAAATGCATCAATATCTGTTTGGGCTAAAATTTTAATTGGAAACTGACCATAAGCCACTGATATCCCTGTTTCCGAGAGTAAGGGGATAAATACGAATGCATCGGCCCGCAACCAGAGATGGGCGCTCACATTGTCCGCATACAACTACGCCATCTGCCACATGCCAGGCACAGAAAACTGTGCTGATGCTCTCAGTAGGCTGCCATTGCCCACCACAGGGGTGGAAATGGCGCAGCCCGCAGATTTAGTCATGATTATGGAAGTAGTCAAGAGTGAGCAATCACACGTCACAGCCAGACAGATTAGAACCTGGACAAGCCAGGACCCCTCACTGTCCCTAGTAAAAAAATTGTGTGCTTCACGGGAGCTAGTCCAGTGTCCCAGTGGAAATGCAGGAAGAGATAAAGCTGTACCAGCGGCGCAAAGATGAAATGTCTACACAGGCAGACTGCCTTCTGTGGGGCAATCGAGTAGTGGTTCCCAAGAAGGGCAGAGACACTTTCATCAGTGACCTCCACTGTACCCACCCAGGCAATGTAATGATGAAAGCGATAGCTAGATCCCATATGTGATGGTCCGGTATCGATGCGGGCTTAGAGTCCTTCGTTCTCAGATGTAACACGTGCTTGCAGTTAAGTAACGCACCCAGGGAGGCGCCACTAAGTTTATGGTCTTGGCCCTCCAAACCGTGGTCCAAGGTCCATGTCGACTATGCAGGCCCGTTTTGGGTAAATTATTACTTGTGGTTGTAGACGCATGCTCCAAATGGATTGAATGTGAGATAATGTCGGCAATCACGTCCGCTGCCACCAGTGAAAGTCTGCGGGCTATGTTTGCCACACACGGCTTACCCAATGTCCTGGTGAGCGACAACAGGCCATGTTTTACCAGTGCCGAGTTCAAAGAGTTCACGACCTATAATGGGATCAAACATGTTACATCTGCCCCGTTCAAACCAGCATCCAATGGTCAGGCAGAAAGAGCAGTGCAAACCATCAAGCAGGGTTTTAAGAGGGTGACTGAAGGCTCACTGCAGACTCGCCTGTCTCGAGTCCTGCTTAACTACCGCATGAGACCCCACTCACTCACTGAGATCCCACCTGCTGAACTGCTCATGAAAAGAGCATTTAAAACAAGGCTCTCGTTAGTTCACCCTGATCTAAATGAACAGGTAGAGAGCAGGCGGCTTCAACAAAGTGCATATCATGATAGCGCAAATGTGTCACGCGAAATTGAAATCAATTATCCTGTATTTGTATTGAAGTATGGACAAGGTCCCAAGTGGCTTCCCAGCACCATTGTGGTTAAGGAGGGGAGCAGGGTTTTTTGGGTCAAACTTTCAAATGGACTCATTCACCAGAAACACTTGGACCAAGTCAAACTCAGTTTCACAGACTATCCTGAGCAACCAACATTGGACCCTACCTTCTTTGACCCCCCCCAACACACACACAAGTGGCAACTGACACCGCGGTTGGCCACGAAGCAGAACCCATCACCTGCAGCAGCCCAGCAGGACTCACCACACCAGGCAGCCCAGCAAGGCCAGCTGCACAGCAGCCCAGCGAGAGCCCAACAAACGATTCACCAAAACCAGCATTTGCACCGAGACGATCAACCAGGGAAAGAAAGGCCCCAGATTGACTCACCTTTAAATAGTTACACTGTTGTCTTTGGGAGGGGGGGGGGGAAGTGTTGTTATATATGTAAACTTGTATATACCTTGTACAGTCACCAGAGGGCTCATCCCCTGGAGTCCCATGGATCGCACAATCCCTTGGGGGCACAGGTATTTAAGGAGGCCTCACAGGCTGGAGAGTCACTCTGGAGACCTGCAATAAAAGACTAAGGTCACACTTCACTTTGCGCTCACAGTATCCAGTCAAACTCTTTATCCATACATAACACATATGTTTGAGGGTGGCGGGATAGGTCAATAAAGCAGTTAATAAAGCACATGGGATCCTGGGCATTATAAGTAAAGGCATAGAGTACAAAAGACTGGGGGGCCGAAATTGCCCACCGCCCGAAACAGGAAGCACCCTCCGTTTTTTAAAGTTGGAGTGGAGATTCTGTCGATATTCGGCATTGGAAGTTTTCTTTGGTCAGGGCAGATGTTGTGGCGGCTGAGGGGAGGAAGTGTCCTTGGAGCAGGTCTGCCGCCCCGACCAGTTAAAGGGAGGGCTGCCGCGAGCTCTGCATACTTTTAAGTTTGGTCCATTGGGCCACCAGGGAGGGTTTCGGCCGGGCCAGTGGCCTGGCACCCAAGAGGGGGTGCCAGGCAGCTTGTTGGCAGCCCGGCCGAACCCAAGGGCATAATTTTCAGGCCAACCTGGCAGTTGGCGGATAAAAACAAATAGCACGCTGGCCACAACAGTGCGCCCTCCCCTTTAAGGGTGGCCGGGCCGCCATTTCACAGAGAGTGCACCGACACAAAAAGCTGCCAGGGGCACCGACCGGTAGCGGGACCGCTCCCGCGGGGCAATACCGGGAAAGGGAACATTTCCCGAGGGGCAATTTTGTGAGGGGGTCCCCGCCAGTCGGTAAGGGGTCGGCGCATGGACGCCGCGGCGGGAAATCTGGAGGAGTGGTCCCGGGCACCGCTCCAAAACCCGTAAAGGGCAATTCACAAAATGGCGGCCCCTCCGCGGAGGGTTGGCGGCCGTTCTGTGCTGCCCCGTGGCCGCCACATTCAGGCGGCCAGAGGCCTTGTCGGTGGGGGGGCATTTCAGCCTCAGGAAGATATGCTGAACCTATAGAAAACACTAGTTCAGCCCCAGCTAGAGTATTGTGTCCAATTCTGGGCACATCACTTCAGGATGTGAAGGCATTGGAGAGGGTACAGAAGAGATTTATTAGAATGGTTGCAGATATGAGGAAATACAGTTGTTTGGATAGACTAGAAAAGCATGGGTTTGTCTCCTTTGTGCCGAGAAGGCTAAGAGGAGATTTGAAGGAGGTGTTTAAAATGATGATGGATTTAGATGATGTAAATAAAGAGAAACTATTTCCAATGGCAGAAGGGTCGATAGTGAGAGGACACAGATTTAAAGATGATTGGTAAAAGAACCAGAGGTGACATGAGTTAAAATACAGTCAGGTCTCAATGTTGTCATTGGGCCGTAACATGCATATGTAAAGAAGGAGCCTGTTGGCTCCAGGCATGTGCCCTTGCTGCCTGCTCAAGAGAGCAGGTTAAAATTGCAGATATTGTGATCATGGCGGCTTTTGGACAGGTAAGAGCTGATTTCAACTGCCTACCCGCCAGGTTTCTGTTGAGTGAGCAGGATTAAAATCGCCCTTCCTGATTCTCTTAAAATGGGTGTAAACACTAATTAGAGCTGACATAAGACTAGCTATTACCTGGATTTACTTTTATCATTAGGCTGACACTCCAGCACAGTGCTGAGGGAGTGCTGCACAGTTGATGGTGCCATCTTTTGGATGAGACGTTAAACCTAGGCCCCATCTGCCCTATCAGGTGGATGTGAAAGATCCCATGGCACCATCTTAAAAAAGAGCTGGGAAATTCTTCTCAGTATTCTGGCCCATATCTATTCCTCAACCAACCCATCATCATAGGCAGTCCCTCGAACGAGGACGACTTGCTTCCACAGGAGTTCACAGATGTTTCAATGAAGGACCCGATGTTCCAGTCCTGAACACCAATTCAGGGGGTGGAAGACGGCTGTGCATAGATTTTTTTAATGTGTGGTGACCATTGCACACCAGCCACTACACAGGCTTGACAAAACTAGGCCTTTATCCAGTGGCAAGGGTTAACCAGGACGACTGGAGACCTGCTCTGCCGCACGGACCTAGTGCGCACACATATCGCAGTGTGGGCAAGCCCATGCTGCCCCTGGGCCCTCGGCTCTGCTGGGCCCCGTACCCTCATTCACCGCAGCTCCGCCACGCTCCCTCGCCGCTCCTCCGCCACAAACATTCGCCGCACTACCGTCACGATCCCTCACCACTAAAACAAATTACTTGGTCATTATTTCATTTGTGGGAACTTGCTGTGTGCATATTGGCTGCCCTGTTTCCTATATTACAATATCGACTACACTTCAGAAGTACGACATTGGCTGTAAAGCACTTTGAGGTCATGAAAGGCACTCTATAATTGCAAGTCTTTCTTTTTTTTCTTTTGTCAATACATAGAAGGGAAAAAACAGCACCCTACCCTGACATGGACTGTTATGTTCCCTCTTTCAAGTACCTTCCAAACCGGGGTGAGAAGTAGAAAGCTTGTTTTTCACACTATTGTCTGGTGCAATGTTTGCCTACCCATGATTCAATGTTGCTGTACTGAATGGGGGTGGGGGGCACAATTTAACTCCAGATGTCTGACTGAATAAACATTGAATTCTAAATATATTTTTAATGTACAACATTTACTATTATGAAAAGTGTACAATAACCTGCTACTGATACATATGTAAGAATATGGAAATGCTCTTAACAACCAGAGGTGAATGCCCACAAAGAATGACTAAGTTGGACCCATTAATGCCTCAATTGCCCCCTGGGGAACTGGGAATTGAGGGATGAAGCTACGTGTTCTGTAAAGGCTAGGCCCTAAATACCCAAAGCAATTTGGGAGTAAAGTACAATGATGTTCAATCAAACAAGCTATTACTGACGTAAATGAAGACTTAGTGTAAAACTTGGTATATACATTAAACTCATTTAATAATCACACTTAAGATTTTCATACTGGACAACTACAGCAATGCATCAGGTGAACTGCGGGTCATATAAACCTTTATCGAAGTGCAACTCACACAGTAGATTTTACAGCGGGTATTAAAGGGAACTACTCTCCTGCAAAATTATTAATTAATTGATTCACACAATTTGCATTCATGGTGTTCAGCACTGCCATGGAAAAAGTATTCATCATTAAAAAGCATATCTAAACTTACTTCTTAAATCAAAATATACTTAAATACCAGTGTAAGTACAGAACTTTATATAAAACAGGCAAGAATTCAAATGAAATGATGTAAAGAAAATCTAAAGCCCTGCATACAGTACAACCTTTTAACACAGCCCTGTAACAGTAATATAAATTCTAATTTAGCTTGTTACTGAACTACTTACATTGATAAATTCCAGTATCAGTCGAATCACTATGATGATATCTAGTTTCAAAATACCTTACTGGATAGGAACATGTTTATAACTGACTAAAAACCTAAAATGCAGTATATGTTCTATTTTATCTCACTAACTAAAGGAACAAGATACGCAATGCTGTTTTTCTGCAAACCTTTGCTGGAACATCTGCTGTGTGAATCGTACCTTCATTCCTGCTTCTACACAAGTGACTCGTGTACCAATTCAACTTTTAGATATTTTTAGCTGTAGAAATTGGGGAGTTATTTATACACAAGAGTGATCTTCAACCTGGATTTTACAATCATTTTGAAGCTTTATTTTCTGCTATTGTTCCTATACAAGGCAGCATTAGGCAAACTGGCATTTAAACAACAAGTTGTTTTCAATAAATAGTTTCTAACTGATTTACAATTAAAATATGTACAATAATATTCTTAGCTCTCTTTCATGTATAATAAAAGTACATTAAAAGGGTATTTTTCCCAGCATAAACCAATAATTGAGTGTTCACTGAGTGTCCCTCTAGCTACTCATTTGCTATAATGGGACAATACACATGTTCAATGCAGTCCCCCCAGCTTTCCCATTAAAGACATTTGTTTCTGAATCCAGCATTGACAAATGAAATGTCACATGTTAATGTAGGAATAATCAATTTAAAATGCTTATGACAATTAACAAGGCTTTGGTGAGGTTTTGAAATGCTGTGCTTCCTCAGCTCTGATTTGGATTAAACCCACTCTAATGGGATCATTTTTCTTTCAAAGGTATTTTTGAAACAGTTCAATCGATTAATATGAATTATGCATGCATGGAATGAAAGTCTAATATCACTATCTTTGCCTAATTAATTTTCATGATTAGCTGAATAAAGCAACATAAGAACTCCTGAGACGTCATTTCCTTTGCTCATAAGTATTTAAAGATCTACCTTAATCCTGTAATTTCAAAGTCACTGACTTAAACAATGTGAGAAAAACTGTCCATAAGCTGATAATAATGACATCTAAAAGTGGAATACATTACAGTCTTTTATTCCATTGATTAGATTTGTTTTGCTATTCAAGAGGTGGTCTCATTTTTTTAGATTTGATCTGGACTTTTCCCATGACTTTGCAATATTGTATTTTAAACATACATTTCTTACATTGAAGTTCATTGTAACTCAGTTCATGTAAATGAGAAAACATTGTCTAGTAGTTTATAACAGTAATGCAAGCAACTGAAAAATAGAGAATATTTTTAAAGGAAAATCTGGAACTTAATAATTGTTTTTATTCCTTGCCGTGTGCATGCTCAGCCTACACCCCGTTATGTCTTCAGTGTCCTATTTCAGCAACTAAGACTTAATAAAACAATTACTGTAACACTTTATGAATACCTGTCAAAGCTTTACCACATCAAGGGAAGATTAGATTAAACTAATAGTTCATTGCTCCATCAAAAGTCTAGTACTGTATTATGGAAGAGCTCCACCTACAATAGGAGCTTCTCCGAGAAGATTGCTTCCCCCGTTATAATTGCCAGTTATCCTGCTCTTGGTCATTTTTCTTCCTAGTGTAAAAGTTAATGAAAACCCTGCAGCTATATTAATAATTTATGAACCAAACTAGTGATCTTCAATCTATGTAAAGTCACTGTGTTTTTCCCCTTCATCTCTCACAAGGGTCTCTCACCTCTGCACTGCCTCCTTCAGCCTGGTCCAGGCTCTGCTGACATCTCCAAGATCATCATCAATGTTGCACCACGATCAGTGTTTTTTGTAGCAGCATGAGGTAGCCATCTCCAGTTTCCTCCCTGTGGTTGGATGCACCTTAAAGGAGCTCCTCTTACTGGCTTCACTGAGAATTGACCAAACTGCAAAGCAAGCCAAAATTCACCTGTCGGGCAACCGTGAATCTCCAACCAACAACCATCAATCAGACTGCGGAATCAGTTGTTGCCACAATGCTGCCAGGCTGCTGGAATCACTATTTTTAACCTTCTGTCTTAAATAGGACAGTCAAGTAAAAGAATCTCCAACAAGGCTACATTTAATCAGTGTTTGTGAGAAGGCATCTATCAGTATTCCAGAAGTAAATGCCAACTTGTGGTTAGAAGGAAGCTCCAAGATCCTGATCAGCTGAGTTTCTTTCACAAGGAAGGTCACTAGCCCATGTGACATTGTACCTAATGTCACTGTCTCGTCTTCCATTAACCGGTGAACTAAAAATGAATCTGACTTGAAGAAATACAAATTGCCACTATTTGAGAAATGAGTTGCCAAGCGGTTCATTAAGGTGCTTTGGCACAGGTCCACAATAGAAAGTGAGATACCTAGGTATTTCTGACTACAAGTGATAATAAAGAGCATCCTTATTCACGGGGGTGGGAAGTACATGAAGTGCATTCAAAAGCCTTATCATTGTGGTTCTGTTGTAACCAGTAAAACCTCGATTTGTATTTGTATCAAATGCCGTTTCTAATGATAAGGTTTTTGTTCAGCAATATTATCAGCACAAGACCACTCTGCAACTAAAGACCATGTAATATAAATGAACAGATGGCAAGGAAAGCCTCAAAAGATATACACATGATAGCAGTCCCCAACATTTTGCAGACATAATTGCTTTAAGCATTTTCTTCACCTCTGTGGATGTTTATAGATATTCAGTGTTACAGTCTTGTGGCGGTAACATTTATAACAAGTAACTACACACCATGTGATGAGCTGACAACCAAAACTATGATAAAATGTTTCACAAGTTTTGACACATTAAGCTGTTGCACGTTCTTCTTAACACTAAAGTTTGACTTGTACATAGAGTTAGGACTATGTTTCAAATTGGCCTCGTGCATATGGTATGATATTTGTCCACACTGCCAATGCTACACAGTGATACAGCAAGAGCAGGGCACTGGGAGGTAAAGGGCATGTATGGTTTAATGATTAATCAGGCATGTCTATTTACTAATGTAACAGAATTCATTACAAACATTAGTTAATGGCGACAGATCATCAATTCCAAAGTAAATGAATTGAATTTACATTTTATATGTATTGAATCATGTAACAGAACAAATTACCAAATGTAAGCCACATGTAAAGCATTACCATAAATGAAAGCATTCACGTCTTTAGAATACACTTTTTATTTTTAAAAACATCTGTATTGATTGTTAACCCATATAATCAACGTTGAAAAATGGTAATAAAAAACTACTGCCTCGAACAATTTGGCCTAATGATTTCATCTGAAAAATGACATAGTACAGTAATAGGCTAATGTCCATCACCTAACAAATAAGCTATTTTGTTGAAAATTTGTTAATAAATATATGTTGATAAATTAATTAAAAATTATTTACCCAAAGTATTGTTGGTAACTTAAGAGTTCCCACATGTAAATATTCCATACCAGTAAAAATATTTATCTTACCAATACATGAATTATCATCTCAAAGTTCATACCTGCTTCTGCTGTGAAAGATTTTAAATAGTAGCCCAACACCTGTGCGGGAAATACAACATTAAATGTGGAACATTCATCCACTTCTAATTCTTTTATATATTACCATCATTGAGTTTCAACATTTTCAGAGGAGCACGGCATCAATGCTCAGTGTATTTCAAATCTTTTGTCTTGTCTTACATTTCCTCCCTCATTGCAATCTTTGTTGTTCACGTCCTCTCTGACACGTTCATCTCTCACCTCTCCCTTCTTAAAATAATAATAAATCATAATGTTCCATTTATAACAATGTCTTCCAATGACAAAATATCTTAAAGTGTTTCACACAATGAATTACTTTGAAGTGCAGTCACTGTTGTTGTGCAGACAAACATTCTGTCGGTATACCTGATGGAATGAGGCTGTGGAACCAACTGGGAGTTCTGTCCTGCTCTAAAGGCAATATCATTTTATAAAAAGAAGGCAGAAGGAGTTCACCTCAAGCTGAAGATAGGTCAGCCAAGTTATGGGTATTTGTCCTCAGTATCCTTGCAGAAATTGAAATACATTTTTCATACATAGTTAAAATGTCAGTGTAACTCACTAATTCACGCTGGTGTCTGGTGATGGATAAATTTATACCTGGATTCATAGGGACTAGAGGGCTAGAAATTCGTTATTACCAAGAAATGGGCATTGTTTAGACTAAAAATGGTTAAATGGGGCCACCTGAAAATTAGACCTCACATCTCATTAAAATTATTGCAGTCATGATTCTCATCTAAAAGCTCAAGCTCATTGGCATTACACTGAAAAGCTGGACCGATATCAGGGCAGTCTAATTGCGAGTAATGATTGCCACAGGCTTTTTTCACTACTTAAAGGAGAGGTTCATTGATGTTGCAGCACCTCATTCTCAGCATTGTTGGGTGTGCAGCTGCCTTAAAAGCATAAGAAGAAGGACAAAGAGAAGAAGCACTTACTTATACATCCTGATGGCAGATTGCCGCCCCAGGGAGAGAGCCCTTGGGTTTTCCGATTAATCTTTGGAGGCATTGGTTTTAGCAGTGGAGATAAGGTGAGTGGTCCTGTACTCACCAACTGGCAGGAGGCCCTTGCCACAGTCTGTCACACGATGTAGAGGGAGGTGGCACACCATGTCACGGGCAGCACTGTGGACCGAGGTCCCACACCCATTGCAGGAAGAAGTTTAACGAGCTCACACTAGTGAGCAGGGTGAGTGAAGGCTTCAACAAATGCTACATACCACCAACTGCACCACATGCTTCACACACTGCTCAATGCACCACACGCCAAGCACTCACTCACCCACAATCTCTATCTAGCAACACTCACACCTTGCACACAATGACAGCTATTCAACTATGGCAGGCACATCACTGAAATGTATTGCACCACACTCACTCACACACTTTTCTTTCTCTTGTAGGTCAAGGTGGCTCAAAACCAGCATGAGCAGGAGTGGACAGGTGGGTGCAAAGCCCACATTGAAGAGCTGAACTAGCTGGAGATGAGATTGCTGGAGCTCATTGGTTGTCGGCACTGAGGCCACCGGTGATGTTGACCACCTTGGGGGCAACAACGGTATGATTATTCCTACTCCTTCTTCCCACATCCCACTTGCCCCCTCAGTCCACAATCTTTACTCATTTGCAAGCATGTCTGGCTTCCCACCCCCTCCCCTCAACATAACCTGACTCTTGTGCCTTTCTGCTTTCAGATAATCAGCAAGCACCCGAGCAGCCTGTCCCCAAGGGTACCACAGAGAGCGAGGGGGGAGAAGAGGAGGAGGGGGGAGAACACACCACTTCACTGCATGTCTCACCCGCAGGCACCAGCTCAGATTCTGGCATTACACATTCTTTAAAGGCTAGTGTAGTCGTGGGATCTATGCAAGGTGAGGCACCAGGAACGAGTGGGCTGCAGCAAGGCCAGGGGGGAAGGGTAGCTCAGCAGCCAGCTCCCAGAGGGTGAGGTTAAGTGAGAGTTCAGCTGCACAGGTCTCAGATGAGGACCTCGATGGGGAGGCCTTCAGAAGAAGGATGATAGGCATGCACATGGAGATGATAGGTGCAATGGCAAGCCTGCCAGAGAGTCTCTCGACAATGGCAAGGAGCGTGGAGGAATCCACCTCCAATATTGCACGGGCTCTGCACAGAACATGGAGCCCATAATTTTCAGTTTGCAAATGATGGTACACTCCCAGAGAAACCATGGCGACCCAAATGTGATGGCGCACATGATGTGCAATGTTGCACCTTCCATTGCAGCACAAATGGAAGCGATCCAACGTCTTAGTGCTTCAGCAGAAGCTCAGACTGCCCTCATGCAGTATCTCCTTGGTGACATCCAAGGTCTGTCTGCTGTCGTGCAGTCTCAGCATGATGACATGCAAGCTCTGACCGCTGCCATCGTGGCTAGGTCTATCACCACCGACCGGGGCTTTCACGGTGTCGCGGCAGGTCAGCAATCTGTGCTGCAACAGATGGCTAGGAATGCTGAGGTGGTGCCCCAGGGGAGTGGCTGTGGCTCTGTGAAGCAAAAACCTGCTGTCCTTTCTTAGGATGACAGCATTGCTACTCCCCCCACTGCCACTCCACCAGTGCCCTTGCAGTTCCCTGTCAGCCAGCCAGGCCAGGCAGCTGCTGCACATGCCGAGGTGTTGCAGTCTACAGCTGGGCCTTCTAGGTCCACAGCTTGTCGAGGTTGTCCTGCAAGGCCACCTAAAGCATTCCACATGGAAACTCGGCATCATTCCTGTTATGTCTTGAATAAAGAGCCAGACCAGATAATGTAAGCTCAAAGTAAGGTGTGACCGTAGTCCTTTTATTACAGGTCTCAGAGTGCCTCTCCAGCCTGTGAGGCCTCCTTATGTACAGGTGCTCCCAAGGGATTGTGGGATGAGCCCGCTGGTGGTTAAACATGCTATTTACAGGTTTACAGGTTTACATATATAACAACACTTCCCCCGCCCAAGTCAATAGTGTAACTATTTATAATGTGAGTTGATCTGGGGCCTTCCTTTCCCTGGTTGATCGTCTCGGTGCAAATGCTGGTTTTGGTGAGTCGTTTGTTGGGCCCTCGCTGGGCTGCTGTGCAGCTGGCCTTGCTGGGCTGCTGGGTGTGGTGAGTCCTGCTGGGCTGCTGCGGGTGATGGGTTCTGCTTCGTGGTCAACCGTTGGGTCGGTTGCCACTTGTGTATGTGTTGGAGGGTCGAAAAAGGTAGAGTCTATTGTGGGTTGTTCTGGATAGTCCGTGAATCTGAGTTTGGTTTGGTCCAAATGTTTCCTGCAGGTGAGTCCATTTGAAAGTTTGACCTGAAACACCCTACATCCCTCTTTGGCGACAACAATGCCGGGAAACCACTTGGGACTTTGTCCATAGTTCAACAAAAATACAGGATCATTAATCTCGATTTTGCGTGACACATTTGCGTGATCATGATATGTATTCTGTTGAAGCCGCCTGCTCTCTACCTGTTCGTGTAGATCAGGGTGGACTAACGAGGGCCTTGTTTTAAGTGCCCTTTTCATGAACAGTTCAACGGGGGGATCCCCAGTGAGCGAGTGGGGTCTTGTGCGGTAACTAAGCAGGACTTGGGATAGGCGAGTCTGCAGTGAGCCTTCAGTTACCCTCTTCAAGCTCTGCTTGATTGTTTGCACTGCTCGCTCTGCCTGACCGTTGGACGCTGGTTTAAACGGGGCAGATGTGACATGTTTGATCCCACTGCGGGCCATGAACTCTTTGAACTCGGCACTGGTGAAGCACGGCCTAGTGTCATTCACATGGACGTCAGGCAGGCCGTGCGTGGCAATGGTGGCAGCGGATGTGCTTGCCGACATTATCACACATTCAATCCATTTGGAGTATGCATCTACAACCACTAGGAACATTTTTCTCAAGAATGGGCCTGCATAGTCAACGTGGACCCTTGACCACAGCTTGGAGGGCCAGGACCATAAACTTAATGGCGCCTCCCTGGGTGCATTGCTTAACTATGAACATGTATTACATTTGTGCACGCAGGACTCTAAGTATGCATCGATACCGGGCCACCACATCATTACGATGCCTGGGTGGGTGCTGTGGAGGTCACTAGTGAAGGTGTCCCTGTCCTTTTTTGGCACCACTACCTGATTACCCCGTAGGAGGCAGTCTGCCTGCATAGATATTTCATCTCTGCGCCGCTGGTACGGCTTTATTTCTTCCTGCATCTCTAACGAGACACTAGACCAACTCCGTGGAGCATATAGTTTTTTACTAAAGACAGTAAGGGGTCCTGGCTCGTCCAGATTCTAATCTGTTGGGCGGTAACAGGTGATTTCTCACTCTCGAATGCTTCCATTACCATAACTAAATCTGCAGGGTATGCCATCTCCACCCCTGTGGTGGGCAATGGCAGTCTACTGAGAGCATCGGCACAGTTTTCTGTGCCTGGCCTGTGGCGGATGGCATAGTTGTATGCGGACAACATGAGCGCCCATCTCTGGATGCCGGCCGATGCATTCGTATTTATCCCCTTACTTTCAGAAAAGAGGGATATGAGTGGCTTATGGTCGGTTTCCAATTCAAATTTGAGCCCAAACCGATATTAATGAATTTTCTTTATCCCATAAACACAGGCTAACGCTTCTTTTTCGATCATGCTGTAGGCCCTCTCAGCCTTAGACAGACTTCTGGATGCATAAGCAACTGGTTGCAATTTCCAAATTTATTAGCTTGTTGCAGTACACACCCGACACCATATAGAACATAGAAAAATAGGTGCAGGAGTAGGCCATTCAGCCCTTCAAGCCTGCACCACCATTCAATAAGATCATGGCTGATCATTCACCTCAGTACCCCTTTCTTGCTTTCTCTCCATACTCCTTGATCCCTTTAGCAGTAAGGGCCATATCTAACTCCCTCTTGAATATATCCAATGAACTGGCATCAACAACTCTCTGCAGTAGAGAACTCCACAGGTTAACAACTCTGAGTGAAGAAGTTTCTCCTCATCTCAGTCCTAAATGGCTTACACCTTATCCTTAGACTGTATCCCTGGTTCTGGACTTCCCCAGCATCGGGAACATTCTTCCTGCATCTAACCTGTCCAGTTACGTCAGAATTTTATGTTTCTATGACATCCCCTCTCATCTTTCTAAACTCCAGTGAATACAGGCCCATTCGATCCAGTCTCTCCTCATATGTCAGTCCTACCATCCCGGGAATTAGTCTGGTGAACCTTCGTTTCACTCCCTCCAATAGCAAGGATGTCCTTCCTCAGGTTAGGAGACCAAAACTGAAAATTTTCCAGATGAGGCCTCACCAAGGCAGTAAGACCTCCCTGCTCCTATACTCAAATCCCCTAGCTATGAAGGCCAACAGGCCATTTGCCTCTTCACCGCCTGCTGTACCTGCATGCCAACTTTCAATGACTGATGTACCATGACACCCAGGTCTTGATGCACCTCCCCTTTTCCTAATCTGCCGCCATTCTGTCCCCATCAAACACTCCCAGGGCATGGAGTTGGATACAGAGCAAAGCCCCCTCCACACTGTCCCACCAAACACTCCCAGATCAGGCACAGCATGGGGCCAGACACAGAGCAAAGCCCCCTCCACACTGTCCCACCAAACACTCCCAGATCAGGCACAGCATGGGGCCAGACACAGAGCAAAGCTCCCTCCACACTGTCCCACCAAATATATGACGACGCATCACATGCTGGTACCAAACGTTTACGTGGATCGTACAACACAAGCAATTTGTTCGAGCATAACAGCTTCCTAGCTTTCTCAAAGGCATTTTCTTGGCTTTTACCCCATACCCATTCATCTCCTTTACGCAGTGAAGAGTGCCGTGGTTCTAACAGTGTGCTGAGACCCGGTAAGAAGTTACCAAAGTAGTTCAGGAGTTCTCGAAACGACCGCAGCTCCATCACGTTCTGTGGTCTCGGTGCGTTCTTGATTGCCTCCATCTTCGAATCGGTGGGCCTGATGCTGTCCGCCGCGATTCTTCTCCCCAGGAACTCCACTTCAGGCACCAGGAAAACGCACTTTGAGCGTTTTAACTTGACACGATTAAGCCAACTAAGAACCTCCTCCAGGTTCTGCAGGTGCTCAACTGTGTCCCGATCTGTAACCAAGATGTCATCCTGGAAGACCACGGTGCGCGGGACTGACTTCAGCAAGCTTTCCATGTTCCTCTGGAATATCACTGTGGCCGATTGAATCCCAAACAGGCATCTGTTGGAAATGAAGAGACCTTTGTGCGTTTTGATGCAGGTGAGGCCCTTCGATGATTCCTCCAGCTCCTGCGTCATGTAGGCCGAGGTCAAATCCAGCTTCATGAACGTTTTTCCTCCCGCCAAGTGTCACAAATAGGTCGTCTGCCTTTGGTAGCTGGTATTGATCCTGCACGGAGAAACGATTGATAGTTACTTTGTAATCACCACAGATTCCGACGGCGCCATCTTCCTTGAGGACTGGAACAATTGGACTGGCCCACTCGTTGAATTCGATCGGTGAAATGATGCCCTCTCGTTGCAGCCTGTCCAGCTCGATCTCCACCCTCTCTCTCATCATGTACGGTATTGCTCTCGCCTTGTGATGGATGGGTCGTGCCCCCGGAATCAAGTGGATCTGCACTTTTGCTCCTTGGAATTTCCCGATGCCCGGTTCGAATAGCGAGGGAAACTTGTTTAGGACTTGGGCACATGAAGTGTCGTTGACGGACGAGAGCGCTCGGATGTCGTCCCAGTTCCAGCGTATCTTTCCCAGCCAGCTCCTGCCATCGCCCGGTACCACCCAGAGTTGTAAATTGTGCACCGCTCCATTGTAGGAGACCTTTGCAGTAGCACTGCCGATTACGGGAATCAGTTCCTTTGTGTACATTCTCAGTTTAGTATGAATGGGGGTCAGGACTGGCCTGGAGGCCTTGCTGCACCACAATGTATCGAGAGTTTTTTTGCTCATTATGGACTGGCTCGCGCCTGTATCCAGCTCCATTGACACTGGGAGTCCATTTAATTTAACCTTCAGCATTATTGGGGGACTCTTTGTGGTAAATGCGTGCACCCCATATAACTCTACCTCCTCAGTCTGAGGCTCTGGTTCGTTGTTATCCATCGTGGATCTGTCCTCCTCTGCAACATGGTGGCTTGCAGGATTAGCAGGGTTTGCAGCTCGCCTGCACATACGTTGGAGGTGTCCCATTGTTCCACAGCCCTTGCAAACGTATCTTTTGGAGTGGCATGAATGGAAACGATTATCACCCCCGCAGCGCCAACAAGGTGTTAATGGCCTTGCATTCACCACTCTTGATGGTGGGCTCTGAGTCACCTGCGGACATGCAGCAGCAGGCATGTAAGTCCTGCCCTGTGCATTATGATTCGAAAACAACATGACTTTGTTCACAGTACTTGCAGAAGCCTTCGTGTGCTGAGAGATTTGTTTGGTATTGTCACTGGTGGCGATAAACGCCTGGGCTATCGCTATGGCTTTACTCAAGGTTGGGGTCTCTACAGTCAAAAGTTTGCGAAGTATTACTTAAAGGCCAATGCCAAATACAAAGAAGTCCCTGAGCTTGTCCTCCAAGTGTCCTTCAAATCCACAATGTCCTGCAAAGCAACTTAGCTCGGCGACGTATCTCGCCACTTGCTGGCCTTCAGACCTCTTGTACATGTAGAACCGATGATGTCATGTATCTCACACTACTGTATATAACTGTATCTTACCATCCTATACATGACTAACTAGATATGACCTGTAACCACAAGCATACTTTACAACCAGGGGTGCACTTGCAGGAGACACTGGATACCTGTTCCTCACAGGTATATAAAGGCAGGTCTCAGGCAAGTGTGGCACTCGAGAGCTGTGAAATAAAGGTGCAGGCCTAGAGTAACCTTGACTTCAGCATGTGCCTCGTGTGAATCTGCACTGCAGGGTCAGGACTTTACAGTGGCGACGAGTTACGGGATCACAGAATCCACATAATGGCTACCAATGGCTCAGAGGAGAAATACAATGCTGGAGACAATTGGGAGGACTTTATAGAAAGGCTCCAGCAAAGCTTTGTAACCAAAGACTGGTTGGGCGACGATAAGGCAGACAAGCGAAGAGCCCATCTCTTGACCAGCTGTGGTTCGACAACATATGCCTTAATGAAGGACCTGCTGGCATCCGAGAAACCAGCAAGCAAGTCGTTTGAGGAGTTAAGCACACTGGTGAGAGACCACCTGAAGCCAGCAAGCAGCCTACACATGGCCAGACACAGGTTCTACAACTACAGACGCTGTGTGGGCCAGAGCATACCCGACTTTGTGGCGGAACTTCGGAGGCTGGCTAGTTTATGTGAGTTCTCCGATGAACTAAGGAGAGAAGTACTGAGAGACTTTTTTATTGAAGGAATAGGCCACGCAGACATATTCTGAAAGCTTATAGAGATCAAGAACTTGACCCTTGAGGCAGCAGCACTGGTCGCACAGACATTCTTGGCAGGAGAAGAAGAAACGAGATTGATCTATACTGCGGGTACGACAACTAACGAAACATTGGAACAAGGGGTTCACAGCGTGAAACAAGCCACTACCACCACACACAGACAAAGGCAGGAGAGCAGGCCTTCAACAGCAGGCAGTGGCGCCAGAGGCCATCAAGGGGCACAGGAACAGCCGTTCAATCAACTACAGACTGAGAGAAGCTCAAGAGAGATCAGCCAGACACAGCTCATCCTTCGGAAACAATGGAAGTGGTCTGTGCTGGAGATGTGGGGGAAGGCACTCAACATGGGGGTGTCGATGGAGGTGTCGATTTCAGCATGCTGTTTGCAGAAACTGCAACTATACAGGGCATCTGGCTCGCATTTGCAGAAAAACAGTAGCTTGGCTGGTATACGAATCGGAAGGGTTGGAAAGCGGACCAGAAGACGGTGGGGACAGTGCCCGGGACGCCGAGGTACAGCGGGTCAACACGATCAATGTCCACTGTAATTACAACAAGAAGCCTCCAATAGTGATGAGGGTCCTATTCAACGGGATATCTGTCAACATGGAATTGGACACGGGAGCTAGTCAATCTCTCATGAGCGTCCAACAATTTGAACAGCTGTGGCCGCACAAAAGCAACAGACCAAAACTCACAAGGATCGACACCAAACTAAGGACCGAAACCAAAGAAATCGTCCCAGTCCTTGGCAGCCCTTTGCTCTCAGTCACCACAAAGGGATGGTGAACCGACTTCCCCTGTGGATTGTCCCCAGAGATCTCCCAGCACTGTTGGGGAGAAGGTGGCTGGCAAAACTAAATTGGAAATGAGATGATGTTCATGCCATGTCTTCAGAGGAACGGACCTCCTGCTCAACAGTTCTAAGTCGTTTTGAACATCACTTTCAGCCAGGTGTGGGCACCTTCAAAGGAGCTAAAGTCAAAATCTACATCACACAGAATACCAGACCGGTCCATCACAAGGCTAGAGCTGTGCCTTATGTGAAGAGGGAAAAGACTGAACACGAACTGGACCGGCTTCTGCGAGAAGGCATTATCTCACCCGTGGAATTTAGCGACTGGGCAAGTCCCATCGTCCCCGAATCTGTGGGGATTACAAGTCTACCATAAACAGAGTCTCCCTACAGGACCAATACCCGCTGCCCAGAGCGGAGGACATATTTGCCACATTGGCTGGAGGAAAACTTTTCTCGCAACTAGATGTCACATTTGCGTATATGACGCAAGAACTGACTGAAGAGTTGAAGCTACTCACCACCATCAACACACATCGAGGCCTTTTTATGTACAATCGATGCCCATTCGGCATCATGTCAGCAGCTGCTATATTCCAGTGGAACATGGAGAGTCTGCTCAAGTCCATCCCAGGGACAGTTGTGTTTCAAGATGACATACACATCACAGGCAGGGACACCGACTCCCATCTCCGCAATTTGGAGGAGGTACTAAGTCGATTGGATCAGGTAGGCCTAAGAGTTAAGAAATCCAAGTGTCTGTTTCTCGCGCCCGAGGTTGAATTTTTGGGCAGAAGGATTGCTGCTGATGGAATCCGCCCAACAGAATCCAAAACCGAAGCAATTCATCTGGCACCCAGGCCCCGGAATGTCTCGGAACTGCGCGCCTTTCTCGGGCTACTCAATTACTTTGGGAACTTTATGCAGAACTTGAGCACGCTGCTGGAACCTCTCCATGTGCTACTCAGAAAGGGGTACGATTGGTTTTGGGGGGACGCCCAAGAACGCGCCTTTAATAAGGCACGCAACCTTCTATGTTCCAACAGTGTTTCAGCATTTTTTTGACCCAGGTAAAAAGCTAGTTCTTACATGTGATGCGTCAGCGTACGGGGTCAGGTGCGTTTTACAGCATGTCAATGATGCGGGTAAATTACAATCCATTGCTTATGCCTCCAGGTCACTTTCGCGGGCGGAGCGCGGTATGGTTGAGAAGGAGGCGCTCGCGTGCGTGTACGGTGTCAAAGATGCACCAATACCTTTTTCGGGGCCAAGTTCGCATTAGAAACCGATCACAAACCCCTCACGTCCCTGCTATCCAAGTGCAAAGCAATAAACGTCAATGCCTCGGCGCGCATTCGGCGGTGGGCACTCATGCTGGCGTCTTATAACTACACAATAAAGCACAGACCAGGCACAGACAACTGTGCCGACGTGCTTAGCAGGCTACCCCTGGCAACCACGGAAGGGTCCGATGAACAGGACTGTGAGATGGTCATGGCAATCAATGCCTTTGAATCCACATGTTCGCCCATGACGGCTCGCCAAATCAGAGCCCGGACGACCAGCGACCCCACGTTATCCTTAGTCAAAAGATGTGTTTTAACTGGTGACTGGGCAGGGGCTCGCTATGCCTGACCTGAGGAGATCAAACCTTTCCATAGGTGCATGCATGAACTATCACTACAGGCAGACTGCCTGATGTGGGGCAGCCGAGTAGTTATGCCCTTGCGAGGCAGAGAGGCATTTGTCCGGGAGCTCCACCGCGAGCACCCGGGGATCGTCCTTAAGAAAGCCATAGCCAGATCCCACGTCTGGTGGCTTGGCATTGACGCGGACTTGGAGATCTGCGTCCGGTGGTGCACCACTTGTGCCCAACTCAGTAATGCCACCAGGGAGGCCCCCCTAAGCCCCTGGCCCTGGCCCACCAAACTGTGGTCGCGGGTGAATGTAGAATATGTGGGCCCATTCCTGGGCAAAATGTTCCTCGTAGTCGTCAATGCATTTTCAAAGTGAATCGAGTGCACCATTTTAAACTCGAGCACCACCTCCACCACTGTGGAGAGCCTTAGAACCATGTTTGCAACGCACGGAATTCCTGACATATTGGTCAGTGATAATGGTCTGTGCTTCACCAGCGCAGAATTTCTAGATTTTATAGTTGACCACGGCATAAATCACGTTAAGACGGCACCATTCAAGCTGGCCTCCAATGGCCAGGCGGAGCGAGCAGTGCAAATCGTTAAACAAGGCATGCTAAAAATCCAAATTCCCATGCTGCAGAGCTGCCTGTCGCGACTGCTGCTGGCATACAGATCTCGTCCGCATTCGTTGACTGGGGTTCCCCCCGCACAACTATTGATGAAACAGACCTTAAAGACTAGGCTCTCGTTAATCCTCCCAGACATGCATGAAATTGTTGAGGCAAAGCGCTGGAAGCTAACTGAGTACCATGACCGAAATTCAAGGGGGAGGTGGAATGAGATAGGGGACAAAGTGTTTGTGCTAAACTATGGCAGGGGTCCCAAATGGCTTGCAGGGACAGTAACAGGCAAGGAAGGAAACAGGCTACTGGTTGTACAAATGGACAATGGCCAAACCTGCCGGAGGCATGTAGACCAAGTTAAAAAGTAGATTCACCAACAACACTGCAGAACCAGAGGCAGACTACAATGTGGAACTCACACCACACCTGGTGGACAGACAGAGGGAACAACCTGAGGAAAGGGCAGTCTCAACAGACAGCCCAGGCGAGATATCATCAATCACACCAAAAGAAAAACAGGCACCAAGGCAAACAACTGAACCACAACTAAGACGCTCCACGCGAGAGCGTAGACCACCTGAGAGACTGAATCTATAAAGACAATAAGACCTTGGGGGAGGGTGATGCCATGTATCTCACACTACTGTATATAACTGTATCTTACCATGCTATACATGACTGTAACTAGATATGACCTGTAACCACAAGCATACTTTACCACCAGGGGTGTACTTGCAGGAGACACTGGATACCTGTTCCAGACAGGTATATAAAGGCAGGTCTCAGGCAAGTGTGGCACTCAAGAGCTGTGAAATAAAGGTGCAGGTCCAGAGTGACCTTGACTTCAGCATGTGCCTCATGTGAGTCTGTACTGCAGGGTCAGGAATTTACAGATACCTCACCATCAGAACGCTTTCCTTTGGGTTTAGATGCTCCCGGATCAGTGCGCGCAACTCATCATACGACTTGTCTGTGGCTTTCACTGGAGCAAGCAGGTTTTTCATGAAGCCATATGTTGGTGCCCCGCAAATGGTGAGGAGGATCACCCTTCGTTTGGCAGTGTTCCCTTCTCCTTCCAGCTCATTGGCCATGAAGTATTGGTCGAGTCGCTCCTCGAAGGTTTCCAAATCATCTCCCACTGAAAATTTCTACGGGATGCCCACGGTTCTCTGCATTGTTCGTCATCTGTATCTCGTCGCCAGTTGTTATGTCTTGAATAAAGAGTCAGACCAGATACTGCAAGCTCAAAGTAAGGTGTGACCGTAGTCCTTTATTACAGGTCTCAGAGTGCCTCTCCAGCCTGTGAGGCCTCCTTATGTACAGGTGCTTCCAAGGGATTGTGTGGTCCCTTGGGACTCCAGGGGATGAGCACCCTGTGGTTAAACATGGTATTTTCAGGTTTACATATATAACAATTCCTCAACCCATGCTGCAGCCACTGGGGTGCACTGCGTAGGAGCATTAGAGTAGGAAAAGGCACACAAAGAACAGGCATTAGGGAATTTCACAAGGGTGGTTAGTTCGCTAGAACACATTTAATATGTTTATAGATAAATTTATTCATTGTGTTTGGAATATTTCGTGGAATCTCTCATTTCAGCTTTGCGCCCAGAAGTACGCTGTGATATGGCGTGAGACAGGATGATATGATGGGGTTGTGGTGAGCTATGGGGATCTGGTGTTTCCTTCATGTGAATCAGAGTCTGATGAGCTGATCATGGACAGCCCACCCAGCAATCCGATTACTCACTGCCTCTGCCTTCCCTCCTTTTCCTCTTTTGCCTCGTTCTCTTCCTCCTCCTTTCCCTCTTCCTCCTCCTGAGGTGGTCCCACAATCCCTGGTGGCAAGAGCTGCACCCTCATGATGGGCAAGTTGTGGAGCATGCAGCAGACCAGCACGAAATGGGACACCCGCTCAGCCGAGTACTGGCGGGCTCCTCCTGAATGGTCAAGGCAGTGGAACCATTGCTTTAGTAGGCCAATGGCCAGCTCGATGATGTTCCTAGTGGCAGCATGGCTCTCATTGTATGAGTGTTGAGCACGAGTGTTGGGGTTGCAGAGGGGGGCCATGAACCAGATGGAGAGCGGATAGCCCTTGTCTCCGAGCATCCACCCTCGAGCTTGACGTGGTAGCTGGATGAGCGTTGGCACATCGGCCAGGCACAGGATAAAGGCATTGTGGCTGATGCCAGGACAGCGGGCATTGATGGTGAAGATTTGCTGTGTTTAGTCGCACACCAACTGTACATTCAGTGAGTTGTAGCTTTTCCAGTTACGGATGATCTCAAGATTGTTATGCGGTGCCCTGCACCATTGGGACGTCTGCTATCCTGGTAAAGCCACATGCACACTCATCCTGCTTCTCTCTGGTGATCAGGAATTCAATGTAATCCTTTCTCCTACTGTAGAGACCCTCCGTGACCTCCTGGATGCAGCGATGGATAGCAAACTGTGAGATTTTAGCTATGTTTCCTGCTGCACACTGGAAGGATCCGCTGGCAAAGAAATTGAGGGCCAAGGTGACCTTGACTGGCATGGGGAGAGTTGTGGTCACCCTGGTCTGAGGTTGGAGGTCTAGTTGCAGGGGGTGGCAGAGTTCTGTGACCACCTCCTTGGTGAAGCTAAACCTTCTAATAAACTGCTCCTCATTTAATTGAAGGTAGGAGAAGTGATGTCGGAATATCCTCGAAGGGTAAGGCTTCCTGTTGAGAGCCCCTGATGGCCCTCCTTCTCCCTCTGCACACATGTTTCCATCTTTCTTGTTGCCTCCTTCATAGATCATGGAAGGAGAGGTTGACTGCTAGTACAGTCCCCATGACTGTTAGCAAGTGTTGTAAGTTGAAGTGTTTCAAAAATAACTATATAGAGTTTTGTACTTGCCAGAAACCTCCCTGATACCAAAGTACATTGAAATGACTGAAGAAAACTCTTGCAGTAGCAGGAATTAACATACAGCCACTCAAACGTCAAAGCCGTGTGAGGTGTGAGTGATTGGTAATGATCCCTTTAAATAGCATTGCTGGAGCTGGCATCCTGCTGCTGCACGCTACCTCAACCTGTCGCGTTTTCTCCAGCCGGTAAGTTCAATGGCTAAAACGAAGTTGGGAGATCGCGCGTCAAGTGAGCGTTGCACACTCACTGACGTCATGATCTCCATGATTGTGATGTCCCCAGTGATCGAGTTCAGCGGCAGTGCTACCAGCAAGACCAATATAGCGCGCGGTGCTGGAACTGACATGAGCTGGCGGAAGAGCTCTGAACAGTGTTTAGCGCCATCTCATTGTGCTAACGTGTGGCACGAAACACACAAATTTCTCCCCCTATGATTCTTATCCTCCAATTTCAAAGATTCATTCTTACATGCTGCACATTCATTCCTAGATTTCTCCCTTTTAACCAGATCACCAGTGGAATGGATGCAAACACACCACTTATGTAGCAGAGAAGATATGCCTAACTCCATAGTGAAAGAGTAGGTACGTCATAGTGAAAGAGGAGGTATTTGAGAAACTGGATGGAATAAAAATTGATAGAGGAGGCACTAGAAAGGCTGGCTTTACTTAAAGTAGATAAGTCCCCAGTACCAGATAGGATGCATCGTAGGATGCTGAGGGAAGTAAAGGTGGAAATTGTGGATGTACTGGCCATAATCTTCCAATCCTCCTTACATACGGGGATGGTGCCAGAGGACTGGAGAATTGCACGTGTTATATCTTTGTTCAAAAAATAGTGTAAGGATAAACCCAGCAACTACAGGCAAAATAGTTTAACCTTGGTAGTGGGGAAGCTTTCAAAATGATAATCAGGGATAAAATTAAAAGTCACTTGACAAGTGTGGACTAATTATGGAAAGCCAGCACGGGTTTGTTATAGTCAAATCATGTTTAACTAACTTGATGAGGCAAAAGAGGGATGATGAGGGCAATGCAGTTGGTGTGGTGTACACGGACTTCCAAAAGGCGCTTGATAAAGTTCCACATAATAGCATATTTATGGCAGCCTGGATACGAAATTGGCTAAGTGACAGGAAACATAGAGCAGTGGTGAACGGTTGTTTTTTCGACTGGAGGAAGGTATACAGTAGTGTTTCGCAGGAGTCTGTACTAAGATCGCTGCTTTTCTTGATATATATCAATGACTTGGACTTGGGTGTACAGGGCACAATTTAAAAATTTGTAGATGACACAAAACTTGGAAGTATAGTGAACAGTGAGGAGGATAGTGATAGACTTCAAGAAGACATAGACAGGTTGGTGGAATGGGCAGACATGTGGTAGATGAAATTTAATGCATAAAAGTGCGAAGTGACACATTTTGGTCGTAAGAACGAGGAGAGGTAATATAAACTAAAGTGGGTGCTTGAACAAAGAGACCTGAGGATATATGTGCTCAAATTGTTGAAGGTGGCAGGGCAGGTTGAGAAAGCAGTTAAAAAAACATACAGGATCCTGGGCTTCATAAATAGAGGCATAGGGATAGAAATTCGGCGATTTTGCGACCAGGTTTTGGTGCTATTTCACCTTTTTTGGCAAAAATCCGGTCGGCGGAAAATGCGGTGACATTTTGCGGCGGTGGTTTTTAAATACCGCTGGAGAAGAGCGCCACCGTGCAAGACCCGAAATAGTGTTTTCGCCAAAAATTTGGCTCTGCGCACCCGTATTTTGCCAGAAAAATACCGACATGTAAAAAGCTGCACTGCAGCCCATGGAGCAACAATAAGTATCAAGATCCGCAAAAACAGGTAAGTTAAAGTTTTTATTTTTTTAAGTCTTTTGCAGTGATTCGATAGATAAGTGTCTTGTAAATGTTTTGTGAATTTTTTGTTTTTGTTTTATCCAATTTATTTTCAGATGTTTTTCCGCCCTTCCAAGGCCCAACTCGCAGCATATCGACCTCCAACAAAATGGGGGAGGAATGCGGTTTGCACCGTGAATCCTCGTACAACGCCGATTTTTACCACTGTGCAAATTAAAGCTTGAATTTTCGGCCTGATAGTGATTGTGAAGCGATAATGGTAATTTTGGCAAAAAAATACCGTTATCGCTGAGAACCGAATTTCTAGCCCTTTGTGAACAAAAGCAAGGAAGTTATAATGAACCTGTATAAAACACTGGTTCTGTTATGTATTTAACCTTTTATAACTTGCATTACACCTGACCATCAGAGAGCCCACCTGTTGGAGTCCCAAGGGATCCCAGCATCCCTTTGGAGCACAGTATATAAGCAGACCACCCACGAGGCACCTGCACTCTGGAACCTTAATAAAAGAGCTAAGGTCACACTTGCTCATTACGCACAGTACACAACCTCACCATTTATGGGTATAACAATTGGCGATGAGGTAACGAACAACCACGTGAAAATGCAAAGAACAGTTGGTATCCTGGAGAAGTTCTCAGAAGGGGACGATTGGGAGGCCTTCGTGGAGAGACTCGACCAATACTTTGCGACCAATGAGCTGGAAGGGGACGAGAATGCCACCAAACGAAGGGCGATCCTCCTGACTGTCTGTGGGGCAACAACCTATGGCCTCATGAAGAATCTCCTTGCCCCGGCAAAACCAACAGAGAAATCCTACGAAGAATTGTGTACACTGGTCTGGGAGCACCTAAATCCTAAGGAAAGCGTTTTTATGGTGAGATATCGGTTCTACACGTGTCAACGATCGGAGGGCCAGGAAGTGGCGAGCTACGTCGCCGAACTAAGGCACCTCACAGGACATTGTGAGTTTGAGCGATTCCTAGAACAAATACTCAGAGACTTTTTTGTACTGGGCATCGGACATGAGACAATCCTTTGCAAACTGTTGACTGTTGAAACTCTGAATCTGAGTAAAGCCATAACGCTAGCCCAGGTATTTATGTCCACCAGCGACAACACCAAACAGATTTCACAGAACAAAGAAGTTTCGGCCAGTACTGTCCATAAAGTAACGCCAGTTTTGAGCAGAAATGAACACGGCAGAACGTACACGCCGGCTGCTGTGGCCTGACCTCAATTGACCCAGAATCCACCACCATCTGTTAATGCGAGGCAGTTAACACCCTGTTGGCGCTGCGGAGGTGATCATTGGCCCCATCAATGCCGCTTTAAGCGCTATGCGTGCAATGGCTGCAGAACAATGGGACACCTCCAACGAATGTGCAGGCGAGCTGCAAACCCTGCAAGCCACCACGTTGCAGAGGAAGAGCGATCCATAGTGGATCAGACTGAGTTGGAAACTCGTAGGGAGGAGGCAGAGGTGTACGGGGTACACACGTTCACGACGAAATGCCCACCAATAATGTTGAAAGTTGAACTGAATGGCATTCCAATATCTATGGAGCTGGACACAGGGGCAAGTCAGTCCATAATGAGTAAAAAGGCCTTCGACAGGCTGTGGGGAAATAAGGCACACAGGCCCAACCTCAGCCCCATTCACACCATACTAAAAACTTGCACCAAGGAACTAATCCCTGTAATTGGCAGTGCTGAAGTCAAAGTCTCCTATGATGGAGCAGTACACTAACTCCCGCTGTGGATTGTGCCAGGGGATGGCCCTACGTTGTTTGGCAGAAGCTGGCTGGGGAAAATCCGCTGAAACTGGGACAACATCTGAGAACTTTCATCTGTCGACAATGCCTCATGTACCCAGGTTCTAAGCAAGTTCCCATCGTTATTCGAGCCAGGCATTGGAAGCTTCTCGGGGGCGAAAGTGTAGATCAATTTGGTTCCCAGTATGTGACCCATCCACCATAAGGCTCGGGCGGTACCGTACATGATGCGTGAAAAAGTAGAAATTGAGCTGGATAGGCTGCAACGTGAAGGCATTATCGCGCCGGTGGAATTCAACGACTAGGCCAGTCCGATTGTCCCGGTGCTCAAGGTGGATGGTACGGTTAGAATTTGCGGGGACTATAAAGTACGAATTAACCATTTTTCGCTGTAGGACCAGTACCTGCTACTCAAGGCAGACGACCTATTTGCGACCCTGACTGGAGGGAAGACATTCACCAAGCTGGACGTGACTTTGGCCTACATGACGAAGAAGCTGGAGGAGTCTTTGAAAGGCCTTACCTGCATCAACACGCACAACGGTCTGTTTATCTGCAACCGGTGCTCATTCGAGATTCGGTCGGCCGCGCCGATCTTCCAGCGAAACATGGAGAGCCTGCTAAAGTCAGGTCCTTGCACAGTAGTCTTCCAGGATGATATATTGGTTTCAGGTCGGGGCACTGTGGAGCACTTGAGTAACCTGGAGGAGGTTCTTAGTCGGTTGGATCGCGTGGGGCTCAGGTTGAAACGCTCAAAGTGTGTTTTCCTGGCACAGGACGTCGAATTCTTAGGAAGGAGAATCGCAGCAGACGGCATCAGACCCACTGACGCCAAGACGGAGGCCATCAAGAACGCGCCTCGACCATGGAACGTGACGGAGCTGTGGTCGTTCCTGGGACTCCTAAACTATTTCAGTAATTTCCTACTTGGTTTAAGCACCCTGCTAGAACCCCTGCATGCGCTACTGTGCAAGGGAGACAACTGGGTATGGGGGAATTCACAAGAGGCTGCCTTTAAGAAAGCCAAAAATTTATTGTGTTCTAACAAATTGCTTCTCCAGTATAATCCATGTAAACGATTAGTGTTAGCTTGCGATGCGTCGTCATACGGGGTCGGGTGTGTGTTACAACAGGCTAATGATTCGGGGATTTTGCAACCGGTTGCGTATGCATCCAGAAGTTTGTCCAAGGCCAAAAGGGCCTACAGCATGGTTGAAAAAGAGGCTCTGGCATGCGTTTATGGGGTAAAAAAAATGCACCAGTATTTATTTGGCCTCAAGTTCGAGCTTGAAACTGACCACAAGCCGCTCATATAGTTGTTCTGAGCAAAGGGATTAATACCAATGCCTCAGCTCAGCTCGTATGCCGACAGCATGAGCACTCATGCTGTCGGCATACAACTAAGTAATACGCCACAGACCGGGCACAGAGAACTGCGCAGATGCCCTCAGTCGGCTACCATTGCCCACCACTGGGGTGGAAATGGCGCAGCCAGCGGACTTGCTCATGGTCATGGAGGCATTTGAGAATGAGAAATCCCCCATTACGGCCTGCCAGGTCAGGACCTGGACCAGCCAGGATCCTTTACTGTCCTTGGTAAGAAACAGTATCCCAGTGGAGATGCAGGAAGCGATTAAGCCGTTCCACAGATGCAAAGACGAGTTGTCCCTGCGGGCAGACTGTCTTTTGTGGAACAATCGCGTGGTCTTGCCCAAGAAAGGCAGAGATACATTTATTTGCAAACTGCACAACACCTACTCAGGCAACGTAATGATGAAAGCCATAGCTAGATCTCATGTGTGGTGGCTTGGCATTGACTCAGATTTAGAGTCATGCGTGCACCAGTGCAACACTTGCTCTCAGTTAAGCAATGCACCTAGAAAGGCACTGCTAAGTTTGTGGTCATGGTCATCCAAACCGTGGTCGAGGATCCATGTAGACTACGCGGGCCCATTCCTAGGCAAAATGTTTTTGGTTGTCGTGGACGCTTACTCCAAATGGATTGAATGTACAATAATGTCGGTAAGCACATCCACGGCCATTGAAAGCCTACGAGCCATGTTTGCCGCGCACGGCTTGCCTGATGTCCTAGTCAGTGACAATGGGCCGTGCTTCACCAGTGCTGAATTCAAGGAATTCATGACCCGCAACGGGATCAAACATGTCACATCTGCCCCATTCAAGCCTGCATCCAACGGCGAGGCAGAATGGGCAGTTCAGACCATCAAGCAAAGCTTGAAACATGTGTCGGAATGCTCCCTGCAGACTCGGTTGTCCCGAGTGCTGCTCAGCTACCGCACCAGACCCACTCACTCACCGGGATTCCCCCAGTTGAGCTGCTCATGAAAAGGGTGCTTAAAACAAGACTCTCTCTTGTCCACCCTGATCTCCATGATCATGTGGAGGGCAAGCGACATCAACAAAGTATGTACCATGACCGCGCAAATTTGTCACGCAATATTGATATCAATGATCCTGTGTTTGTACTCAATTATGGACATGGTCCCAAATGGCTCATTGGCATGGTCACAGCCAAAGAGGGGAGTACGGTGTTTCATGTCAAACTGACCAATGGACAAACGCACAGAAAACATTTGGACCAAATCAAACTGCGGTTCACCAACAGCTACGAACAACCGGAAGAGGACACCACCAACTTTGATCTTCCAACATACACACAAGTGGCAACTGACATCATAGTTGACCACAAAACCGAACTCATCATCCCCAGCAGCCCGGCAAGGCCAGCTGCCCAACAGCCCAGTGAAGAACTGACCAACCCACCCACACCAGCATTTGTACCGAGTCGATTGACAAGGGAGCGCAACGTTCCAGATCGTCTCGCCTTGTAAATATGTGTGCTGTTGACTTCACGGGTGAGTGATGTTATGTATTTAACCCTTTGTAACTTGCATTACACCTGACCACCAGAGGGCCCACCTGTTGGAGTCCCAAGGGATCCCAGCATCCCTTGGGAGCACAGTATATAAGCAGGCCACCCACGAGGTACCTGCACTCTGGAACCTTAATAAAGGTGCTAAGTTTTTACTTGCTCATCACACACAGTACTCAGTCCCATCATTTATGAGTATAACAGGTTCAGTCTCAACTAGAGTTTTGTGTCCCGTTCTGGGCACTGCACTTTAGGAAGAATGTGAAGGCCTTAGAGAAGGTGCAGAAAAGATTGACAAGAATGGTTCCAGGGATGAGGAACTTCTGTTACATGGATAGACTGGAGAAGCTTAGAGCAGAGAAGGTTGAGAGGAGATTTGATAGAGGTGCTCAAAATCATGAGGGGATCTAGACAGAGTAGATAGAAAAAAAATTCCCATTGGCGGAAGGGTCAAGAAACAGAGGACACAGATTTAAGGTGATTGGCAGAAGAGCCAAAGGCGACATGATGAAAAACTTTTTAATGCAGTGAAGGGTTCTCAAAAATTCCCATGAGACCCTCGCCCTGAAAATGAAAGAAAAGCTCCTATTGGACTGTTAAAATGAGCTTTGGATTTTTCAAGTGGAGATCTAAGTTTTAAAAGGAAAAAGTCAAAAGGGAGCCAACCTCATGGAAACCCTCCCCCCCAGTGTTTGGACTTTTTGAAAAGAGAATTCAAAATGAACCGAAATTACAGAAGCCTGAGATCCCCTAAACATCTATGGGAAGGTGCATATCAATTTTAAGATTCTACAACATTTTGGCTGTGAAAAAGAGTTACCGAATACAGGAGGTGGGGCTAACCTCTGTGAAGCAAATTTGTGTATTACATTCCCAGACTGTCTGGGGGAACTGTGCAGCACCAATTCACCCCCAAGAGATAATCAAATTACCAGCCATTATCTAAACTACAGAACTCATCCAAAATATGCAAGAAGCCAATTACCCAATCAACCACTATGGAAATCATGGGCCCAACTAGATGGCCAGGAAACTGGACAATCCTAAAACAATGCAAAACCAGTGATAGCACATTATCACACCCTAATCGAGTTACTGCTGACTAGCCCACCAAAAACACTGACAAAGGAGACATTTGAAAATCAATGGACAGAACAGTTTAAACAAAGCCCAAGAACTGATTTGGCGCGAAGATAAGGAAGCCTGTTTTAGTATAATTGAAGGCCTGTTCTGGCAGTTAGGGGTGCTTCTGGAGACACTATTGAGGTAGCAGTCTCGTTGCATAAGGTTAACACCAGCCTCGAAAAGTGGGACTCCGAAATATCGGCGAAAGGAATCTCTAAAACCTAGAAGGACAGCATCACGACAGCAAACAGGCTTTCAAAACAACTATCGGAATGTTTCGGACCATCGCGACCAATCAAACAGTCAACCGGAACCAACCCGACAAAACCGAAGAAGAACCGAAGATTTTTCCACTCTACAAGCTGGTCCGATGCTACCAAGGGGTAAAACATTACCTAATGGAACTTAGGTAATACTCACCCCACAAGTCCAACACGCACCTTAGCGGACTCAGCCCAACTGAAGAAGTGACGCAGGTTGAAGTCCCCAACGAGGTCCGGGGTACAGACTACAGAACCCGAACAACTAAGGTGAACCCCAGAGTGTGAACAGGACCAGGACAACTAAGGCGAACCCCAGAGTTGGAAATGTCAAATGGGAATTGGTGAGCATGATCCCTGAAACCCCAGAGTTCTAACCTAGCTAGATAGTGGATCTGGGAGGTTGGGTTTTTCTTACTGTTCCTACCTGTTGATGTTCTTGTGTGTTTTCCCTTTCCAGGTTTAGTGCATAAATATTTTGGGAGGTGGGAGGACTGTGTTCTTTTAATCTGTTATATGTGTTATGTGTTCTTCCCAAATATAGAGCATTTGAGTTGCCATTTCTCCCTATTTGTACCTGATTACTGTGATTATTAAAAACGTGCCTTTTTACTCTATTTGAACACAATAAAACCAGTTTTGCATCCTACCCAACTGACTCTGTCTCAGTTTCTCACAATCCCCAAATCAGTCCACAGTCTAGAATCCAGGGTGTGGGGCGCCTCAAACGCCAAGAAGTCAGAGAAATCTGACCAAAATACCACCCCTACATAATGTTGACCGCGGCAGGACTGTGGCAAAAGAGATGTGAGGAGACAGATTTTGGTTGTGAGAAAGAAGTAAAATGGAAGAGAGGATTGCCTCCTATGTGGTCAAAAGAGTGAATGTAACAAAGAAGTGGGTATGCGATTTGTTGCGCGCTGAGCGTCCAGGGGACGCTGCAGCCCAGTGGACAGAGGGTAAAACTCACAAAAAGGCAGTGGAAAAGGCAATTTGGCTAGTATGTCTGCATAAACAGGTCCAACTCTTAGGTTCGACAGTAGAGAAACTAAGGGCTGAACTGAGAGAGGCAGAGGAACAGTCTAGTGCACAAACAATCATAGGGGAAAGGTTAATGAGAGATTTACAAGAGCACCCACCCAAGGGAAAGGTACATGAGTTAAAACCCAGTCAGGGAAAGAAAGAGTGGCACCAGGAAGGGGGTAACCCATCTGAAGCCAAGCGTAACTGCTTTGGGTGCAGGAAGAATGGGCATTGGAGGAAGGACTGTAGGAATCCCTGGAAGGACAGGGTAGGAAAGAATCCCACAGTCCCAGCCCAAAAGACCGAGCCGTTGGTCTCTCCACAAACATTTGAGACCATGGTGGCTGCACTCCGAACCGCACTAATGGGTCCGGGGAAGGTAGCCACGGCCACCGGTACAGTGATACCATCTGCTCCATCTCACCCAGATATATGACTAAAACCAGCGCAGCCAGTCTACCTGTGTCCCCTAGTGTACAATGCCTGGAAGTGACCGTATGTCGAGGTGGAGGTGGAGAGAGTAAAGGTGACTTATTTGCTGGACACTGGAGCATCATGCACCATAGTCTATGCAGATGACCCCACAGCCTCACCTCTATCAAACGGGACCCCGTACAGCTTAGTGGGATTCACGGGCAATGAACAGGCTGGCTCATTCTCCATCCTGCTGTCCACTCAATTAGGAACACTGCACACTAAGTGGACGTGTGTCCTGATGAAGTGGGCGCAGGAGGGAAAAGGAATCCTGGGGGTCGACTTTATTATAGGTCACCGGATTCTAGTGGATTTAAGAAACCATTGTCTGTTGGGGGCAGCCTGTACCGGTAAAGAAAGTGAGGTAACAGTCATCCCAGAGAAATACGGAAAGGGGACCCTGTGCACAATGAAGCCAAAGGAGGGTTACGATCTTGAACTACAGGTCAGTAACACTCCAGTGGCGTACCAGGCTGTTGTGCGAGCACACACAAATATGATTGTGGAAGAGTAAACGGGGTCGAGGTCAGTGTGAGTGGGGACCCCATGACCCGACCACAAAAGCAGTACAATTTCCCAGGGAAGCAGAGGCAGACATGGAAACGGCCATGAGTTCTTTGGTTAAACAGGGGGTATTGAGACCGATAGCCACCCATGTGAAATCTCCACTGTGGCCGGTTAAGAAACCGGACAATCCCTGGAGAGCCACGGTGGACGACCGGGAACTCAACCATAACATCCCCGCCTGTGCACCCGCGGTCGCAGCTGTCGCCGGCCTTATTGAAAGATAGAAACATAGAAAATAGGTGCAGGAGTAGGCCATTCGGCCCTTCTAGCCTGCACCGCCTTTCAATGAGTTCATGGCTGAATATGAAACTTCAGTACCCACTTCCTGCTTTCTCACCATACCCCTTGATCCCCCGAGTAGTAAGGACTTCATCTAACTCCCTTTTGAATATATTTAGTGAATTGGCCTCAACAACTTTCTGTGGTAGAGAATTCCACAGGTTCACCACTCTCTGGGTGAAGAAGTTTCTCCTCGTCTCAGTCCTAAATGGCTTACCCCTTATCCTTAGACTGTGACCCCTGGTTCTGGACTTCCCCAACATTGGGAACATTCTTCCTGCATCTAACCTGTCTAAACCCGTCAGAATTTTAAACGTTTCTATGAGGTCCCCTCTCATTCTTCTGAACTCCAATGAATACAAGCCCAGTTGATCTAGTCTTTCTTGATAGGTCAGTCCCACCATCCCGGGAATCAGTCTGGTGAACCTTCGCTGCACTCCCTCAATAGCAAGAATGTCCTTCCTCAAGTTAGGAGACCAAAACTGTACACAATACTCCAGGTGTGGCCTCACCAAGGCCCTGTACAACTGTAGCAACACCTCCCTGCCCCTGTACTCAAATCCCCTCGCTATGAAGGCCAACATGCCATTTGCTTTCTTAACCGCCTGCTGTACCTGCATGCCAACCTTCAATGACTGATGTACCATGACACCCAGGTCTCGTTGCACCTTCCCTTTTCCTAATCTGTCACCATTCAGATAATAGTCTGTCTCTCTGTTTTTACCACCAAAGTGGACAATCTCACATTTATCCACATTATACTTCATCTGCCATGCATTTGCCCACTCACCTAACCTATCCAAGTCACTCTGCAGCCTCATAGCATCCTCCTCGCAGCTCACACTGCCACCCAACTTAGTGTCATCTGCAAATTTGGAGATACTACATTTAATCCCCTCGTCTAAATCATTAATGTACAATGTAAACAGCTGGGGCCCCAGCACAGAACTTTGCGGTACCCCACTAGTCACTGCCTGCCATTCTGAAAAGTACCCATTTACTCCTACTCTTTGCTTCCTGTCTGACAATCAGTTCTCAATCCATGTCAGCACACTACCCCCAATCCCATGTGCTTTAACTTTGCACATTAATCTCTTGTGTGGGACCTTGTCGAAAGCCTTCTGAAAGTCCAAATATACCACATCCACTGATTCTCCTTTGTCCACTTTACTGGAAACATCCTCAAAAAATTCCAGAAGATTTGTCAAGCATGATTTCCCTTTCACAAATCCATGCTGACTTGGACCTATCATGTCACCTTTTTCCAAATGCGCTGCTATGACATCCTTAATAATTGATTCCATCATTTTACCCACTACTGAGGTCAGGCTGACCGGTCTATAATTCCCTGTTTTCTCTCTCCCTCCTTTTTTAAAAAGTGGGGTTACATTGGCTACCCTCCACTCGATAGGAACTGATCCAGAGTCAATGGAATGTTGGAAAATGACTGTCAATGCATCCACTATTTCCAAGGCCACCTCCTTAAGTACTCTGGGATGCAGTCCATCAGGCCCTGGGGATTTATCGGCCTTCAATCCCATCAATTTCCCCAACACAATTTCCCGACTAATAAAGATTTCCCTCAGTTCCTCCTCCTTACTAGACCCTCTGACCCCTTTTATATCCGGAAGGTTGTTTGTATCCTCCTTAGTGAATACCGAACCAAAGTACTTGTTCAATTGGTCTGCCATTTCTTTGTTCCCCGTTATGACTTCCCCTGATTCTGACTGCAGGGGACCTACGTTTGTCTTTACTAACCTTTTTCTCTTTACATACCTATAGAAACCTTTGCAATCCACCTTAATGTTCCCTGCAAGCTTCTTCTCGTACTCCATTTTCCCTGCCCTAATCAAACCCTTTGACCTCCTCTGCTGAGTTCTAAATTTCTCCCTGTCCCCAGGTTCACTGCTATTTCTGGCCAATTTGTATGCCACTTCCTTGGCTTTAATACTATCCCTCATTTCCCTAGATAGCCACGGTTGAGCCACCTTCCCTTTTTTATTTTTACGCCAGACAGGAATGTACAATTGTTGTAATTCATCCATGCGGTCTATAAATATCTGCCATTGCCCATCCACAGTCAACCCTTTAAATATCATTCGCCAATCTATCCTAACCAATTCACGCCTCATACCTTCAAAGTTACCCTTCTTTAAGTTCTGGACCATGGTCTCTGAATTAACTGTTTCATTCTCCATCCTAATGCAGAATTCCACCATATTATGGTCACTCTTCCCCAAAGGGCCTCGCACAATGAGATTGCTAATTAATCCTCTCTCATTACACAACACCCAGTCTAAGATGGCCTCCCCCCTAGTTGGTTCCTCAACATATTGGTCTAGAAAACCATCTCTTATGCACTCCAGGAAATCATCCTCCACCGTATTGCTTCCAGTTTGGCTAGCCCAATCTATGTGCATATTAAAGTCACCCATTATAACTGCTGCACCTTTATTGCATGCACCCCTAATTTCCTGTTTGATGCCCTCCCCAACATCACTACTACTGTTTGGAGGTCTGTGCACAACTCCCACTAACGTTTTTTGCCCTTTGGTGTTCTGCAGCTCTACCCATATCGATTCCACATCATCCAAGCTAATGTCTTTCCTAACTATTGCATTAATCTCCTCTTTAACCAGCAATGCTACCCCACCTCCTTTTCCTTTTATTCTATCCTTCCTGAATGTTGAATACCCCTGGATGTTGAGTTCCCAGCCCTGATCATCCTGGAGCCACGTCTCCGTAATCCCAATCACATCATATTTGTTAACATCTATTTGCACAGTTAATTCATCCACCTTATTGTGGATACTCCTTGCATTAAGACACAAAGCCTTCAGGCTTGTTTTTTTAACACCCTTTGTCCTTTTAGAATTTTGCTGTACAGTGGCCCTTTTTGTTCTTTGCCTTGGGTTTCTCTGCCCTCCACTTTTCCTCATCTCCTTTCTGTCTTTTGCTTTTGCCTCCATTTTGTCTCCCTCTGTCTCCCTGCATTGGTTCCCATCCCCCTGCCATATTAGTTTAACTCCTCCCCAACAACACTAGCAAACACTCCCCCTAGGACATTGGTTCCGGTCCTGCCCAGGTGCAGACCGTCCGGTTTGTACTGGTCCCACCTCCCCCAGAACCGGTTCCAATGCCCCAGGAATTTGAATCCCTCCCTGCTGCACCACTGCTCAAGCCACGTATTCATCTGCGCTATCCTGCAATTCCTACTCTGACTAGCACGTGGCACTGATAGCAATCCCGAGATTACTACTTTTGAGTTCCTACTTTTCAATTTAGCTCCTAGCTCCTTAAATTCGTTTCGTAGGACCTCATCCCTTTTTTTTACCTATGTCGTTGGTACCAATGTGCACCACGACAACTGGCTGTTCTCCCTCTCATTTCAGAATGTCCTGCACCCGCTCCGAGACATCCTTGACCCTTGCACCAGGGAGGCAACATACCATTCTGGAGTCTCGGTTGCGGCCGCAGAAACGCCTATCTATTCCCCTCACCATTGAATCCCCTATCACTATCGCGCTCCCACTCTTTTTCCTGCCCTCCTGTGCAGCAGAGCCAGCCACGGTGCCATGAACTTGGCTGCTGCTGCCCTCCGCTGATGAGTCATCCCCTCCAACAGTACTCAAAGCATCCCAGCATTCACAACCACCTTCACGGTGCGGGATATTTCCAACGGGTTTTGGTCCATTCCCTTGCGAAGGACCGCAAGTTCGCTTTTACATTTAAAGGCCAACAGTACACTTGGAACTGCCTGCCCCAGGGTTTTCACAACAGCCCCAGCATTCTTCATCAATGCATGGCTAACTGCTTGAAGGGTTTTAGCAGGCCCCGGCAGCTGGTCCAGTATGTGGACAACCTGCTCCTATTCACCGATGAGGGTGAGGAGCATGGCCCACTGCTGGCCGAGCTGCTGGAGCTACTTAGGGAGGAAGGCGCAGATCGGCCAAAAGGAAGTAAAGTTCCTGGGACTGACGGTGCGCGCTGGGGAAAGAGCCATTGACAAGGCTAGAAGGGAGGCAGTACAGGAATTGCCAGCCCCCAACACAGTAACAGGAGTGAGATCTTTTCTGGGGCTAACAGGGTACTGCAGAGACTTCATTGAGGATTATGCTGCCACAACAGCCCTTCTGCTCCGGCTCCTACACAAGGGAGTAGAGTGAGATTGGGATGAGGGCTGCAAGGAGCATTTAAACAAAAGGCTGCAGACCGCACTGGCCCTAGGAGCGATTGATCGGGGGAGAGAGTTTTTCCTGGAGGTGGCAGCCAGTGGAGTCAGTCTGAGCGCAGTGCTGTTGCAGGAACGGCACGGCCAGCTGAGACCGGTGGTTTACTCTTCCAGGATACTCACCGATGTGGAAAAGGGATATTCCAACTGTGAGAGGCACTTACTGGCCACTCACTGGGCTGTGAAGAGATCTTTAATCTTCACAGGAGAGTCCCCTAGCACACTCCTCACCCACCGTATGCCTACCCAGATGCTCCTGGATGGGAGGATTAAGGATGGGACAGTGAGCAGTGCTCGCATCACTCGCTGGACCCTACTCCTCTCCCAGATGGACCTTAGGGTAAAAGGCCTCTGCGAGCCAAGGATCGCACCTAACATGATCTACCCGGGAACAGCTCACCGGTGCTCTGTAGAAGGGGTATGGGAAGTCAACATAGGTTTTTGGGCCAGGATACAGCCCATGGGCCGCGAAATCTATGTGGACAGTTCGAGCACAGCAACTGCTGGTGAACGACTCACAGGGTGCGGAGTCTATGACCCAGAGACGAACATTGCCCTGGCTATTAAATTCCCCGCACCATGAGCGCCCAGCATGCTGAACTGTCCGCGGTGGTATATGTGGTCACACACCCCGAGAAATTCCCTACCCCATACACGATTTGCTCGGACAGCATGCATACATGCAACTCGTGTACGAAGTACCTGGCCATCTGGTCCCGTCGGGGGTATACCTCAGGTCAGGGAAACCAGCAGGCAGACGTGCTGGCTAAGGAGTGTGCTCGCACAGGGAACTTTAGGGATCCATACGCCCTAGACCCCATAGCAACAAATAGGGGCAGGGTAGGAATGGCAGGCAGGGCAGGGGTAGTATTAGCCCTGGACCTGAAAACAGTTGAAACCCAGGATCCAATCCTAAGAACTGTTTTAAATGCACTAACCGAGGGAGAAAAGGTAGAAGGACCGTACGCGCAGCAGCCATGACCATTAAAGAAGGCATGCTGTTCAGGGGAGAGCAATGGGTGGTGCCACAGCAACACAGGAGGGAATTCCTCCAACTGGCCCATGAGGGTCCAGGAGCGGGGCACTCCGGACCTGAGACCACCTGGCAATGGGTGGAACAGGCAGGGTGGTATTCGAGACTCAGGGAGGATGTCTGCAAGTTTTGTGCAAACTGCCTAGTGTGTGCTGCTAACAACCCTGACCCCCAGAAAAGGAAGGTGTCTATGGGACACATCAGGAGGGTAGAGGGACCATGGCAGTCGATTCAGATCAACTACATCAGGCCCCTACCCACTGCCCAGGGGGGCTATAAGTACTGTCTAGTCCTGGTGGATGTGTTCTCCAAGTGGGTTGAAGCCTTCCCATGCCGAACAGCCACCGCTTTAGGAACGACTAGGATCCTTGTGAAATAGGTATTCTCCCGGTGGGGACTACCACAGTATGTGGAGTCTGACCCAGGGAGCCACTTCACAGGTCAGGTAATGCAGGCAACCCTTAATGTGCATTCAAGGGAAATGGCACGTTGCCCACAACCCACAGTCATCAGGTATTGTGGAGCGTTTAAACCGTACCATTAAAGAAAGGCTGCGGAAGGAGACGGGAGACTCACCCCAAAAATGGGTAGAGGTCTTACGGCTGGTCCTAATGGGGATCTGGGGTTGCCAGTCAAAGAGCACGGGGTATTCCCCACACGAGCTCATGACTGGTAGGGACATGCGAACCCCCACCCATGTCCAAGCCCCGGTGCTCACAGAAGGTCAGCTCAGAGAGATGAACCGGGACCGTTTTGTCAAGAATCTGTTTGAACACCTCAAGCAGATTCACTGGCAAGCTGCTAATAACATAGGGAACCAGCATCGGAGCAACCGACTGCTGCTAGAACCCCGCAAGCACCAGGAGTGGGAGATAGGGGACCAGGTTATGGTGAGAAACTACGCTAGAGTAGGGGTCTTTGAGGCACTGTACATGGGACCGTACCACACTGTCAACAAGGCAAGCCCCATGGTCTATGCCATAAAATTGCCCCGCCGAACAAAGTGGTTCCACATAAATCAGTGCAAACTTTTCAACCCAGGGGCAGCAGCTAAACATAAGGGACAGCCAAAAACTGTAAACCGTGCTAAAGACAGGGACCCCCCCAGCCAACAGCTCCCGACTGTGGAAATCCCACAGGGGATGTGGCAGACCCACAGAGTGTACCGAGAGGAGCGGTGGACTGTATTACCGGAGGAGCTGTCCCCCCAATCACTTGGGACTCGGACACACCTCCAGCAACCGGGCCAAAGACACTGTGGTCACCAGCGCTCCAATTTGAATGGTTCAGCCCCGGGAGAGGGACAAGCCGCAAAAGGGCACCTAAGGTCAGAGACCAGCCCGCGAGCAGGGACACCCAGCCGGTAGTCTCGGGCAACAAGGGACCCCCAGAAGAGATAGCGGTGGACCAGCCACCAAGTAAAAGTCCCCAGCCCATAGCCCTCAACCAGGCAGAAACCCCAGTGGAAGAAACGAACCAGGCAGCCACCTCCAAAGGAGTAGTGTGCTGCAACACCAGAGGGGACGTTCCCCCGATAGTGTGGGACTCAAGGCCACATCCGATCAGGGTACTTAGGGTTAGACGGTGCAGACCGATCTATCACCTACCTCGCTGGACACCCAGCGGGAGAAGAAGAAAAAGAGAAGGCAGGAATTAACCTGGCCGGAGACGGGTGGCAGATGTACATATATAGCGATGTGAATTTAAGGATGTTTAACAATATGAATTTAAGTATGTTGAGTGAATAAGTTTAGAATAGTGTAAGATTTATCTGTGCAATGATAAGTATATATGTATTAGTTAACTGGGGTAAGGAAAATAATCTACCTGTACAACTGTTAAAAGAAGCACAGGCCGGGTAACACCCGGGAGTATGACTATTAAGGAAGCACCGGTAAGATAACAAGCAGAACGATTGTGAGATAAAGTTAAAAGCAATCAGTCCACAAGGAACTGAATAAGACAGCCAGTCAATTAAAGACTATGAGCCCAACTTGGAACTCAGTCACCTTTGTCAAGCCAGAGAGCTTTCTCAGGGCTAGACAATCTGTTTTATGTGCCCCTACAGGAAAGAGGTCAGCACAAGAAGGATCCTGTTCCTGCTTGCCCTGATAAGGATGAGCAGCAGCAACCGAGGAGATGTGGAAGAATCCTTCATTTACGGGTGTTCAGGAGGAAGAGCACCGATCGTAACCGCCGGGGTTGGCCCCCGAGACGTGGAAGAACTCGTCGTTTACGCCCACGAGGGAAGATGGCCAGAGTGGCTGGGATCTAACTCTACCCGCTACTCCAGCCATAAGGTTTTACCTACGGGGAGGCCTCACTTCCATGCCCCCGGATGCGGATCATCGCTGCCCGAGTCAGTGTTACAGAAGGAAAGCGTGTGTGTTTGATTTGCAAAGGGAACATTCCCCTGGGAAGATGGTGGTGGCTCAGAAAACTCAGCAAGGACGCATGGGACCAAGAATCGGATTGGGAAAGACTCGGTAATGAAACATACCGCACCATCACGGGGACACGGGGAGGAGTAAAAGTGTGTCGGGACAAATGGTGGGAATCCGAACAAGGAATTTATGTTTGCATGTGGGGATCAGAGAGTATTTGTCCTGCAGGCATATCGATCGCCTTCGCCAGGCAATGGCAAGATGAAGGGGAAGAAATGGGGTGGGACTCTAGCCTACACGGGTGCGCGGTCCCACACTCCCCACTTCCAATTAACCGAACTAAGAGCACACATTAAGAAACCCCTACCCACAACCCCGCCAATACGCACAGTAATAGAAAGGTGTCCTACCACCACCAAGGGACCTGGGAACGGATTAGTTTTAGTACCGATCGAAAAGTAACTCTACCAGGGAATACACTATGCAGTAGCCTCAGTTATCTTAAACCTTACCGAAGTACACTTACCTGCATGGTGCCCCAAAGAAATGGAACAATTAGACCAGGCACTACTTAAAGAAATGTTTAGAAAATTTTACGAGTTTGACTTAGGCAATGTAGACAAAACAGAATTATACAATTTAGACGCCAGAATCACTATGGGTACAGGGAGACAAAAGAAGGGAACCTGGAACGATGTCTTTACAGCATACAGGATCCTCTGTTATACATAGACTAGATGACATGGAACTGCAAACACAAATAAATGGTCTAAAGAATCAACTACGCAAAATCCTACAGGATGAAAACACAGTGGTAAGCTCAGAACTACACGAGGACCAAGCTATGATGGTCCATTTAAAAGAGATCATTGCTGAGCTAGAAAGACACGCCAAAACAGTAAATGCACTCATACGGGAAGATAGGAATGCCCCAGGTCAGGATGAGGCTTGTGAGTTGTACGGGGCATGGCTGTTGGGCGAGGGCCGCAACAACCTGGAGGATTTAAAGCAAGGTTTAGTCCCCTCCTGGATCAGCAACAAGCACCTCGCAGCACTCATCCCGTTTAGTAATGCGCTGAGCCCATGTCAGCTCCATCTAGCCTCTGAAGCCTACCCTGTCCCGGTGGATTGCGGGCGTTCCAACCACACTATCATGGGGATAGTAGTGAGGATGCCGGTCATGGGTGAGACAGCCCGACCCACACCAGTATACAGGGTGGAAAATATTGGTATCATTCAGAGAGGGGTACACGTTCGCTTCCCAGCGGTCCCACCTATTGTCATAAAGTGGGAGCACACCATGATAGATACCGACCTCTCTGGGTGCCGGAGTCAGGGTGCACACATAATACTGTGCCCCCAGCACTTGACCGCCTATTCCACACCGAAATGTGGGTTCAAAACTGTTGGTGCACAGCCTATCAACTGTACCATGGAGGTAATGGCAAAGGGCCATGTTCCTCCACAGATAGCCTACATAGGAGGTGGGACATACTGTGTCACCACAAGTGCGCCCCACTACCAACATGGACCACACATTTGGTGTCCAGTGAGTGAGAGCAGTTTTTGGTTTAAACCCGAGGCACCAGTTAAAGTGGCCCAAGAACGGATTTTACCCATTCCTGAGCCCTCCACTGTTCACCTCACAGTCACCGATAATTTCACAAGTCTACAAGACTATGTAACACATTTTAGTTATGCAATTCCTCCCCTACCCGAACATCTTACCTCTTTGTTGAAATCTGTGGAAATAGCGCAAAAATATTTCTACACTCGAGAACAAAAGACAATTAAGATAGGGAGTGAGACCTTGGCTATCATAGTTCCACCCTGGTGGGACATTTTCAAAAATATAGAAGTCCCTTCTTGAGTCAGGATGGCCTCCCATCTTTTGGTAGTATGTCAGCTCGGGATAGTGCTGTATCTGTGGTGTTCCATGTGCAAAGGGAAGAACCGAAGGCACCAATCCCGACATTACAGGATGGTGAACAAATCTTAGGAACCCTATTAGCAATTTAAGTTTGTAATTTTGTGTGATGTATTTGAAATATGTATTATTCTTGTGAAGTGAAGTGTAACTTGCCTATATGCCTGTAAAGGGAAGAGGATGTAACTGAATGCTGTACCACGTAAAGAGGAATGTATGCTATAGGTAATTTGCAGGAAGGTTGGCTCTTGGGGGTCAGGAATTTTTGCTCACCTGTAAAGTGACACTTTGGTTGGATAGTGTCATGGGGGGCACTGAAGGGTTCCCAAAAATTCCCATGAGTCCCTCTCCCTGAAAATGAAAGAAAAGCTCGTCTTGGACTGTTAAAATGAGCTTTGGATTTTTCAAGTGGAGATCTAAGTTTTAAAAGGAAAAAGGCAAAAGGGGGCCAACCTCATGGAACCTCATCCCCCTCCCTCCCCCCCAGTGTTTGGACTTTTTGAAAAGATTATTCAAAATGGACCGAAATTACAGAAGCCTGAGATCCCCTAAACATCTATGGGAAGGAGCATATCAATTTTAAGATTCTACAACATTTTGGCTGCGAAAAAGAGTTACCGAATACAGGAGGCGGGGCTAACCTCTGTGAAGCAAATTCGTGTATTGAGGATCCCAGACTGTCTGGGGGAACTATGCAGCACCAATTCACACCCAAGAGATAATCAAATTACCAGCCATTATCTAAACTACAGAACTCATCCAAAATATGCAAGAAGCCAATTACCCAATCAACCACTATGGAAATCATGGGTCCAACTAGATGGCCAGGAAACTGGACAATCTGAAAACAAAGCAAAACCAGTGATAGCACATTATCACACCCTAATCGAGTTACTGCTGACTAGACCACCAAAAACACTGACAAAGGAGATATTTGAAAATCAATGGACAGAACAGTTTAAACAAAGCCCAAGAACTGATTTGGCATGAAGATAAGGAAGCCTGTTTTAGTATAATTGAAGGCCTGTTCTGGCAGTTAGGGGTGCTTCTAGAGCCACTATTGAGGTAGCAGTCTCGTTGCATAAGGTTAACACCAGCCTTGAAAAGTGGGACCCCGAAACATCGGTGAAAGCAATCTCTAAAACCCAGAAGGACAGCACCAGACAGCAAACAGGCTTTCAAAACGACTATCAGAAAGTTTCGGACCATTGCGACCAATCAAGCCGAAACCAACCCAACAAAACCGAAGAAGAACCGAAGATTTTTCCACTCTACATGCTGGTCCTACGCTACCAAGGGGTAAAACATTACCTAATGGAACTTTTAAGACTACCCTGACCAAGGAAAAGTGAATACTCACCCCACAAGTCCAATATGCACCTTACCGCATCAGCGGACTCAGCCCAACTGAAGAAGTGATGCAGGTTGAAGTCCCCACTGAGGTCCGGGGTACAGACTACAGAACCCAAACAACTAAGGTGAACCCCAGAGTTTGGAACAGGACCAAGACAACTAAGGTAAACCCCGGATTTGGAACTGTCAAAAGGGAATTGGTGAGCATGGTCCCTGAAACCCCAGAGTTCTAATCTAGCTAGATAGTGGGTCTGGGAGGTTAGGTTCTTCTTACTGTTCCTACCTGTTGATGTTCTTGTGTGTTTTCCCCTTCCAGGTTTAGTGAATAAGTATTTTGGGAGTTGGGAGGACTGTGTTCTTTTCATCTGTTGTATGTGTTATGAGTTCTTCCCAAATATAGAGCATTTGAGTTGCCATTTCTCCCTATTTGTACCTGATTACTGTGATTATTAAAAATGTGCCTTTTTACTCTGTTTGAACAAAATAAAACCAGTTTTGCATCCTACCCAACTGACTCTGTCTCAGTTTCTCACAACCCCCAAATCAGTCCATAGTCAGAGAAACCTGACCAAAACACCACCCCCTACAGCAGTGAGTGGTTAAGATCTGGAATGCACTGCCTGAAAGTGTGGCGGAGACAGACTCAATTGTAGCTTACAAAAGGGAATTGGACAAGTACCTGAATGAAAAAAATTACACAGAAGTGTCTACTTGAACTTGTCCCATGTCTTTTTTCTTCTTTGTTAAAAAGCAGGTAAATATTTTAATAGTTATTGTGAATTCTCCTTCCTCTGCTATTTCTGCAAGTCACAAATAATTCATTTTGTGAAATAAGTTGCCCCGTTTTCACCCGGGGAGGGGGAGTGCTACCGCCTCATGGGAAATTGCTACAGAGGTTTGGGAGATGCTGTCCTGGCAGAAGCAGGAATTTCTGACCCTGGAAGGTTACCGCCCCCAATCGGGGCGAGGGACAATTTCTAGCCCACAGTCTTTGTGTTTGTATTTCTTTCTTCGCATTTTACTGATGAAGGATCATTTCCCATTCATATGTTATTCAAACAGCTTTGTTAAGATCATAAGAACATAAGAAATAGGAGCAGGAATAGGCCATATGACCCATTCAATAAGATCATGGCTGATCTTCGACCTCAATTCCACTTTTCCGCCCGATCCCCATATCTCTTGATTCCCTTAGAGACATACTGCGAGATTGTGTCATCTAATAACAACAACTTTCATTTATATAGCACCTTTAATGTAGTAAAACATCCCAAGGCGCTTCATAGGAGTATAATCAGAAAAAACTTGAAACCGAACCAATGAGGGAGACATTAGTAACCAAAAGCTTGGTCAAAGAGGCAGGGTTTAAGGAGCGTCATAAAGGAGGAGGGCGCGGTGGAGAGACAAAGAGGTTTAGGGATGGAATCGGTTCTCGGCTACCAATGATGGAGCAAAGCCAATCAGCATTCTTGTCTAAATTAAGTGTGCATTTTGGTCACATGTAAATGGTGCCCAAGGCTTCTTCTAATACGTGCATACAATTTCCTTCTGGGAATAGGAAGTAAAACTCCCACAGGGAGCAAAAGCAACTGCTGTGATTTAATACAAACTTTAAGTTTGTATTGCAGATTTGAATCTCCTTTTTTGAGGAGACACTAAAATTTAAAACGCTAATTCTCAGTACAAGAGAAAGGGCTCTTAATATCTGACAGCCTTAGGCTAATTCTTCTCATGTACAGCCACCACCAATGTAGTATGTCAGGGCTATCTGGATGTCCTTGTTGGATTTAAAGGATGGGAATATAATATGTTACCAATCAGTTATTTCTACTATAATCAATCAAACATTACTTTATCTTTAACATCAATCCTTCCTGGAGCTCAAATAGGCCAAAGAGCAGTAATGAAGTGAGGGCATGTATTTCTATACAGTGCTCTTCTTTGCAATTCATCTGCATTTTCTTACTTTTTAAAATTTATTCATTCACGGGATTGGAGCATTGCTGACAAGGCCAGTATTTATTGCCCACCCCTAATTGCCCTTGAGCTGCCTTCTTGGAACCGCTGCAGTCCGTGTGGTGAAGGTACTCTCACAGTGCTGTTCGGGAAAGAGTGCCGGGATTTTGACCCAACGATGAAAGAACAGCGATATATTTCCAAGTCAGGATGGTGTGTGACTTGGAGGGGAACTTGGAGGTGATGGTGTTCCCATGCGCCTGCTGCCCTTGTTCTTTTCCTTCTAGATGGTAGAGGTTGTGGGTTTGGGAGGTGCTGTCGAAGAAGTCTTGGTGAGTTGCTGCAGTGCATCTAGCAAATGGTACACACTGCAGCCATGGTGCGCTGATGGTGGAGCAAGTAAATGTTTGAGGTTATTATAGCCTGTGTCAAATTGTTCTGTGTCATGTTATCTCTGAATTAGGACACCATTGTCTCTGGAGTTTCTAGACCGCGGCAGCTGTCATTTATTTTTTAGTATATGACCATAGATTTGCCAATAAGGACACTCACCTTTTCTTTTCTGGAAGGTTATCGATTGCTCCTTCTTCCTACATCCTCTTCATTCACTTGTTGTCACTGCACTTCTTCATAAGTTTGCTTTCAGATTTTGGGTATTTCTCCCTAAATCCTTTCAGGCCTTACCCACACTACATTCTCTGGTAGACCACTAATTACATTAGTATTGAAGATTCCAATCTTTATGTTCACAATCAGTTCTTCAGAATTTCATATCTTGCTAAACTGCTTGAAGGAAGCTGTTGCTTCTCTCGACAGTGGCTGTGTGCTCAGAATTAAACATTACAATTTGCATTAATCAGCTCTGACTGGTGTATTGCGCTGATAACATTCCCAGACAGAACTAAAACAAGAGTATTTGATCATCTGTGTCAATACTAATCTCTGTAACTTTTAATTTATTTGAACCAATCTGTGACTAGCTCCTTTTTATAGGAATCTGGGGAAAGTCAGCTTTCCATTCTTGTTATTTATACAGCTGAGAAATGACCACAAGGAGTGTGCATCACTGGGAGGAATCATTCTTCCATATCTTGACTTGAGTAGTAATAAACGAATTTCAAATAATGGCAGCAGCTGAGTCAACAATCAGTTAAAGTTACTTGATCGCTGAAGGACCATGAGTTGATGACTTGCGTTGTAACCATTCTGTTTTATTATTTTGTTTCAATTAATTCTTATTTTATATTTAAGATATTGTAAGGCTTCTTTCAAGTACATTTTTATGAGTACATTTTATTTTTTAATTCCTGTCTAAATATAAATATAAATTCAGTGTCCTCATACAGTTAAGTTCAATAATCTCCACCAGATGGCTGCATCAATGGTTGTCCTGATTTTTAAACAGGTTTATTTACAAGAAGAAACTAAAGAGCATTCGGCAACTGTTGGACTAAATAATAAACGTTCCAGTCTTAGTTGCATGGCTTATTACCACACTCCCTTCAAGTGTAAATTCCAGTCAGTATTACCTCAACTTATCATCACACTGCCTTCTTTTGAGCTAATGAAACAAACATATCTCAACTGGACTTCAGAGCAGAGTACCTTTAGTTCAACAACAATCCAGGGGATTATTCTTCCCCTGCAGCAATTTCCTCTTTCTAACTAGACATTGGCTGAGAAAGTCTAATTCAGCCCAAAACAGGCTTGAAGTGGATTGTGACTGACGACAGGAATGAGAGGCTCGAGCCAGATTTGCATTTGTGGTTCATTCTTTTATGTTGGACGAGCTGTTAACGCTGGTTATTGGCAGTTCGCCCATTGGGGGTGGGGCTATAGTGACGCCACCTAAAGGGAGCCTGTAGCTCTTATAGGTGCACCTTGCTTGTGCTGCACACACGAGGCTTCAAACTTGGAACAGGGAAGATCCACTATGAATTCTCGGACCGTGCTGTGGAAGTCAGTAGGAGGAAGGAGGTCCTGTTTCTAGCTCATAGAAGAAAAGTGCTGATTCAAATCGCATAGCAACAGAGGTAAGGCGTGACTGAGCAGTTGAATGCATGTAGCACAGTGCCCAGAACAATTCAATGATCTGACAAGAGCTGCTCAGGTAAGACACCAACTCACAACTCTCTTACTTTCTGCTTAGCCCTGCGCCACCAGCATTCACAAGCCTTCCCTCCCCTGCTTCCCATCACTTTCCTCCAATCACAGCAGGGCACTTCACTGAACCTCCTGCTGCGACTGGAACACTTTGCACCTGCTACTGTCCAAACAATTACTTTCCCCACATCTGTGGCAGCGTTTACGCACCAGCCACATGATTCAACTCTAACATGCACACCTTCACTACCCTTGAGCGGGCCGTACGCTAACACAATCACTTTCTTCTTGCGGAACAAACTGATGCACAGTACCAGGGAGTGGATGTGCACAGGAGGACGACAGCGAGTATTTCAAGTAGTGTTCCCAATGGAAGAAACTTCCATTGACGTAATGGACAGAAGGCGAATCAGGAATGTGGCAACTGACAAGGCTGGAGGGTACATCCGCAGGATAATTGGCCATCTTCCCCTTCTTTTCTCTTCTCACTGAATTCTCTTCCTCATACACTCAGCATTATAACCTGCTGCTGCTTTGAGCTGCCATTCATCTATTTCTGCTAACCCTTGACACTAACTGCTAATGCTTTTCACTTGCTTCTTGTTCCAGTCACAGGGGAGGAGGAGGAGAGTCCTCTTGAAGAAACAGCATGCTTACCCTTGGAGGCACCAGCTCAGAAATCAGCACCCCAGTTGTTTAGAGGGTTGGTTAGAGGGTCTCTTCAAGGGGTCTGCAATGGGAAATACCCCAAACACAAGTGTGCAGGAGCAAGGGCAGGGTGATTGGACAGCCCAGGAACAAGCTTGCTAGAGGTTGACCTCGCATCCTAGTCCCGCTGCAGAGGACATAGTTGAAAATCTCAAGAGCTCAGACTAAAACAGAAGACTGATTGCTCCCCTGCTTCTCATCACTTTCCTCCAATCTCGATGCATTGAACCGCCTGCCAGGAAGCCTGCACACAATGTCAGATCATTTGGAGGAGTCCACTTCCAACTTGTGTGGGGTATTACGCAGCTCATTGATACAACGCAATCAACCATGGGCATGTGGTCACCTCTGTGCAGTGGGGCGCTCATTCATGGAGCCTGTCACGAAGTCTCTGACAGCTTTCATGGAAGCTCGGAGTTCCGCATGAAGGAAAACATGGATAGGGGCTTCCAAACTGTCACCATTCCCGCACGTTGTTATTGTGCAGAGCAGTGCATGTACTGAAGCAAGTGGCAATGGTGCCATAGGGAAGGCACAAGCTATCCTGTCTCAGGATGAGAGCACACCTGCTCCCTGCCTTGCCTCTCAACCAGTGGTCATGTTGGTGCCAGACTGCCCTGGCCATCGCCCAGGTGCTGCAGTCTGCAGTTGGGCCTCCTCGAAGCAACCCACCATTCCAAGAGCACTCAGTGAATGGCCATTCGCCTTCCACCCCCGTCTTGAAGCCACTGGGATAGCACTCTGTGAGAACAGCAGAGCAGGCAAAAGATCACCTATGAAAGGCACTAGTGGTTTGCACAAGGGTGATATTTAGTTTTTCAATTTGTTTGATGGCAATGTGAAATTAACCATTTTAAACCTAATTCTTGTTGGACAGAGTTTCTTTGGATTGGTTGTCCATGCCTAATGATGTGATAAAAATATCCATACTGGTGTTTAAGTTGAGGGAATTCACCTGGAAGGTGTAAGGACTGGGTCTGATAGTAGGAGGGACTGTTGGTGAGGGAGGGAAGGATGATTTAATAAGAGCATTGCTTGATGATCTACTGGCATATAACTGGCCTTTACTCGTCCTCAGCATCTTGCTGCTCTTCCTCATCCCATGCCTTTACAGCTTCTTCCCTAGGTGGCTCTAAGGGTTGCTCCATTTGTAAGGCAAAGCTATGAAGCATGAAGAAAATGACAACAAATGTGAAGACTCTCTCAGGGCTATATTCCAGGATACCACCAGGCCTACCCCAGCAGCAGAACCTCTGCACCTTGGCTTCAGAATACTGATGGTTTGCTTAATCAGAGCTCTGGTAGAGTCATGGCTCTAATTGTAACATTTCTCCACATCTGTGCTTGTCCATTTTGATTTCAGATTTTTTTTCCCAATATGGGAATCCCGGGGTATCATTTTTAATTTCGGCGTGATGAAAACTGGTGGTAGCAGATCAGACACCCATTGTGTGCCCTTTTTATTTAAGTCAATTTGAAAATTACCCACTGTAATTTTAAAAACTGTCGCCCTAACATTTGTTGCCTGTAGCAACAATCAGAATTACGTTGTAATTCTGTGACATTAAGAACGGTTCTTCTTACTTCAGAGTTATCAACAGTTTTTTCAGACCTTTCAACCTTTCCATTAGCTTATGGATTTTAAGGCTTTTTAGTGGTATGTACAAAGTCTTACTGAGTTATAAATGTTTGAAACACTGTCGACATGAACTGTGCTCCATTATCTGTAATCAGTTCCTCAGGAGTTCCCAACAATTAACATATTCTTAAATTCTCCAATAACTGGATGGCTTCTTATATCTGATAGATAAGCTGCTTCAAGAATTCTGGACTAACAACTAACTACAATGCACTCTAGTCCTCTGGGTTTATGCAGTCCACTCTAATCTTCTGCCAAGGTTGCTGTTGTCATCAAAGTTATTTCCTCTGAATTGGTTTATTAATCTGGCAAGATTCACATGAGGACATTTCTCTCTGATATCCTTGCTTATGCTTGACTACCACAGAGATACGTTTGCCCACCCCTAGCACTTTGTCAATCCTTGATGTCCCTTGTGCATTGTCTATAATCTTGCTCCTCATTGTACAGGGATTACAATCCTGTTTCAGTGTATTAATAAGTTCAGAATTCTCTCATACAGTATAATGCTCTCTTAATATACTTAGGCCACCCTTCTTTAGCACATCTGATAGTCATTTGAAGTTTACTGTTTGCAATTATTGCTTTTTTTATAAGCACAATTCTCTCTCCAAATAAACATTGACTTGTTTCCTTTAATTACTTCAACATAAGTCTGTACCTCATTCCCAGTATCTGAAACATAGGTCTGTACCTCATTCCCAGTATCTGATCCATCGGAAAGTTGAATCGAATTCCTGGATAGCGAAACAACCATAATTAACTCTTTCGTTGGAATATGCTCACATTTATTTAAACTGCATGATAAAATGAAAGCCCCGATATAAGCCTAAACCCCCCAATGGGAAGGACATGGGTTTGGACTGAACGCTCATTTTGCACCCTGATTGATTCACTCTCCACTGACTTCAATGGGCATAAAGAGGCAGCTGGCTGTCTGCTGGCAGGTGACCAATTGGTGCCCAGAGGCTGCACACAGACACTCACAGTCACAGGGATTGGGTTTCGGCAGGGGGAGGCGATCTCCCACAAATGGGAGTGGGAGCCAGGGCAGCACAGGCTCAGACTTTCGTTGTGAGGCCAGGACGAGCTTAGCCGGTGGTAAAAATTCCATCGGACTCCTAATGACATCATGGGCTCCCGATTTGCATGTATTATTGAATCTTCTGCCTTAAAGCGGGTGGGAATGGAGCAGGAACAGAGCAATAAGTTTTCAGGGGTGAATTTATCTGGGCAGCTATCCCATTCCCACTCGGTGGGGTGGGTTAAATTCACCCCCGTTGTTTGTCAGATCAACAGTTTCTTGCATCACTTTGCCAATGTATGGCCAGAAAGCGAGAATGCTATACTTGGCCCAGATTACAGGATTTCCTCAAGACCACAGTATTACGGACAGCACCTGCTACCCTATGTGTTCCTGCTCACATCATCACATCAATTAATCACATGGTCTTCCTCTTGATCAAGTTGCAGATAATCTGTGATCTTCTATACAGGATCATGCAGCTCAATGCTGCATTTGTGAGTATGAGGAAGGTAAAAAAAAAAGGAAGCAGACAAAAAGCAGGAAACTATAGACCAGTTAGCCTAACATCTGTCATTGGGAAAATGCTAGAGTCCATTATTAAGGAAGCAGTAGCGGGACATTTGGAAAAGCATAATTCAATCAAGCAGAGTCAGCATGGCTTCATGAAAGGGAAATCATGTTTGACAAATTTGCTGGAAGATGTAATGAACAGGGTAGATAAAGGGGAACCAGTGGATGTGGTGTATTTGGACTTCCAGAAGGCATTTGACAAGGTGCCACATAAAAGTTACTGCACAAGATAAAAGTTCATGGGGTTGGGGATAATATATATTAGCATGGATAGAGGATTGGCTAACTAACAAGACAGAGAGTCGGGATAAATGGGTCATTTTCGGGTTGACAAACAGTGACTAGTGGGGTGTGGCAGGGATTGGCTGGGTCCTCAACTATTTAAAATCTATATTAATATCTTGGATAAAGGGACCTAGTATAATGTAGCCAAGTTTGCTGATGATACAAATATGGGTGGGAAAGCAAATTGTGAGGAGGACACAACAAAATCTGCAAAGGGATATAGACAGGCTTAGTGAGTGGGCAAAAATTTGGCAGATGGAGTATAATGTGGGAAAATGTGAGGTTATCCACTTTGGCAGGAATAATAGAAAAGCAAATTTTAATTTAAATGGAGAAAAACTGCAAAGTGCTGCAGTACAGAGAGACCTGGGGGTCCTTGTGCATGAAACACAAAAAGTTAGTATGCAGGTACAGCAAGTAATCAGGAAGGCAAATGGAATGTTCGCCTTTATTGCAAGGGGATAGAGTATAAAAGCAGATAAGTCCTGCTGCAACTGTACAGGGTATTGATAAGGCTACACCTAAAATACTGCGTACAGTTTTGGTCTCTGTATTTAAGGAAGGATATACTTGCATTGGAGGCTGTTCAGAGAAGGTTCACTAGGTTGATTTCAGAAATGAGGGGGTTGACATGTAGATAGGTTACATAGAAACATAGAAACATAGAAAATAGGTGCAGGAGTAGGCCTTTCGGTCCTTTTAGCCTGCACCGCCATTCAATGAGTTCATGGCTGAACATTCAACTTCGCCATACCCTTGATCCCCCTAGTAGTAAGGACCTCATCTAACTCCTTTTTGAATATATTTAGTGAATTGGCCTCAACAACTTTCTGTGGTAGAGAATTCCACAGGTTCACCACTCTCTGGGTGAAGAAGTTCCTCCGCATCTCGGTCCTAAATGGCTTACCCCTTATCCTTAGACTGTGACCTCTGGTTCTGGACTTCCCCAACATTGGGAACATTCTTCCTGCATCTAACCTGTCTAACCCCGTCAGAATTTTAAATGTTTCTTTGAGGTCCCCTCTCATTCTTCTGAACTCCAGTGAATACAAGCCCAGTTGATCCAGTCTTTCTTGATAGGTCAGTCCCGCCATCCCGGGAATCAGTCTGGTGAACCTTCGCTGCACTCCCTCAATAGCAAGAATGTCCTTCCTCAGGTTAGGAGACCAAAACTGTACACAATACTCCAGGTGTGGCCTCACCAATGCCCTGTACAACTGTAGCAACACCTCCCTGCCCCTGTACTCAAATCCCCTTGCTATGAAGGCCAACATGCCATTTGCTTTCTTAACCGCCTGCTGCACCTGCATGCCAACCTTCAATGACTGATGTACCATGACACCCAGGTCTCTTTGCACCTCCCCTTTTCCTAATCTGTCACCATTCTGTTTTTACCACCAAAGTGGATAACCTCACATTTATCCACATTATACTTCATCTGCCATGCATTTGCCCACTCACCTAACCTATCCAAGTCGCTCTGCAGCCTCACAGCATCCTCCTCGCAGCTCACACTGCCACCCAACTTAGTGTCATCCGCAAATTTGGAGATACTACATTTAATTCCCTCATCTAAATCATTAATGTACAGTGTAAACAGCTGGGGCTCCAGCACAGAACCTTGCGGTACCCCACTAGTCACTGCCTGCCATTCTGAAAAGTACCCATTTACTCCTACTCTTTGCTTCCTGTCTGACAACCAGTTCTCAATCCATGTCAGTACACTACCCCCAATCCCATGTGCTCTAACTTTGCACATCAATCTCTTGTGTGGGACCTTGTCGAACGCCTTCTGAAAGTCCAAATATACCACATCAACTGGTTCTCCCTTATCCACTCTACTGGAAACACCCTCAAAAAATTCCAGAAGATTTGTCAAGCATGATTTCCCTTTCACAAATCCATGCTGACTTGGACCTATCATGTCACCTCTTTCCAAATGCACTGCTATGACATCCTTAATAATTGATTCCATCATTTTACCCACTACCGATGTCAGGCTGACCGGTCTATAATTCCCTGTTTTCTCTCTCCCTCCTTTTTTAAAAAGTGGGGTTACATTGGCTACCCTCCACTCCATAGGTACTGATCCAGAGTCAATGGAATGTTGGAAAATGACTGTCAACGCATTTACTATTTCCAAGGCCACCTCCTTAAGTACTCTGGGATGCAGTCCATCAGGCCCTGGGGATTTATCGGCCTTCAATCCCATCAATTTCCCCAACACAATTTCCCGGCTAATAAGGATTTCCCTCAGTTCCTCCTCCTTACTAGAACCCCCGACCCCTTTTATAACCGGAAGGTTGTTCGTGTCCTCCTTCGTGAATACCGAACCAAAGTACTTGTTCAATTGGTCCGCCATTTCTTTGTTCCCCGTTATGACTTCCCCTGATTCTGACTGCAGGGGACGTACGTTTGTCTTTACTAACCTTTTTCTCTTTACATATCTATAGAAACTTTTGCAATCCGTCTTAATGTTCCCTGCAAGCTTCTTCTCGTACTCCATTTTCCCTGCCCTAACCAAACCCTTTGTCCTCCTCTGCTGAGTTCTAAATTTCTCCCAGTCCCCAGGTTCGCTGCTATTTCTGGCCAATTTGTATGCCACTTCCTTGGCTTTAATACTATCCCTGATTTCCCTTGATAGCCATGGTTGAGCCACCTTCCCTTTTTTATTTTTATGCCAGACAGGAATGTACAATTGTTGTAGTTCATCCATGCGGTCTCTAAATGTCTGCCATTGCCCATCCACAGTCAACCCCTTAAGTATCATTCGCCAATCCATCCCAGCCAATTCACGCCTCATACCTTCAAAGTTAGCCTTCTTTAAGTTCTGGACCATGGTCTCTGAATTAACTGTTTCATTCTCCATCCCAATGCAGAATTCCACCATATTATGGTCACTCTTCCCCAAGGGGCCTCGCACAACGAGATTGCTAATTAATCCTCTCTCATTACATAACACCCAGTCTAAGATGGCCTCCCCCCTAATTGGTTCCTCGACATATTGGTCTAAAAAACCATCCCTTATGCACTCCAGAAAATCCTCCTCCACCGTATTGCTTCCAGTTTGGTTAGCCCAATCTATGTGCATATTAAAGTCACCCATTATAACTGCTGCACCTTTATTGCACGCACCCCTAATTTCATGTTTGATGCCCTCCCCAACATCACTACTACTGTTTGGAGTGTGTACACAACTCCCACTAACGTTTTTTGCCCTTTGGTGTTCTGCAGCTCTACCCATATAGATTCCATATCATCCAAGCTAATGTCCTTCCTAACTATTGCATTAATCTCCTCCTTAACCAGCAATGCTACCCCACCTCCTTTTCCTTTTATTCTATCCTTCCTGAATGTTGAATACCCCTGGATGTTGAGTTCCCAGCCCTGATCATCTTGGAGCCACGTCTCCGTAATCCCAATCACATCATATTTGTTAACATCTATTTGCACAGTTAATTCATCCACCTTATTGCGGATACTCCTTGCATTAAGACACAAAGCCTTTAGGCTTGTTTTTTTAACACCCTCTGTCCTTTTAGAATTTTGCTGTACAATGGCCCTTTTTGTTCTTTGCCTTGGGTTTCTCTGCCCTCCACTTTTCCTCATCTCCTTTCTGTCTTTTGTTTTTGCCTCCTTTTTGTCTCCCTCTGTCTCCCTGCATTGGTTCCCATCCCCCTGCCATATTAGTTTAACTCCTCCCCAACAGCACTAGCAAACACTCCCCCGAGGACATTGGTTCCGATTCTGCCCAGGTGCAGACCATCCGGATTGTACTGGTCCCACCTCCCCCAGAACCGGTTCCAATGCCTCAGGAATTTGAATCCCTCCCTGCTGCACCACTGCTCAAGCCACGTATTCATCTGAGCTATCCTGCGATTCCTACTCTGACTAGCACGTGGCACTGGTAGCAATCCCGAGATTACTACTTTTGAGGTCCTACTTTTTAATTTAGCTCCTAGCTCCTTAAATTCATTTCGTAGGAACTCATCCCTTTTTTTACCTATGTCATTGGTACCAACGTGCACCACGACAACTGGCTGTTCTCCCTCCCTTTTTAGAATGTCCTGCACCCGCTCCGAGACATCCTTGACCCTTGCACCAGGGAGGCAACATACCATCCTGGAGTCTCGGTTGTGGCCGCAGAAACGCCTATCTATTCCCCTTACAATTGAATCCCCTATCACTATCGCTCGCCCACTCTTTTTCCTGCCCTCCTGTGCAACAGAGCCAGCCATGGTGCCATGAACTTGGCTGCTGCTGCCCGCTCCTGATGAGTCATCCCCCTCAACAGCACTCAAAGCAGTGTATCTGTTTTGCAGTGGGATGACCACAGGGGACCCCTGCACTACCTTCCTTGCACTACTCTTCCTGCTGGTCTTCCATTCCCTCGCTGGCTGTGGACCCTTCTCCTGCGGTAAGACCAACTCGCTACACGTGATACTCACGTCATTCTCAGCATCGTGGATGCTCCAGAGTGAATCCACCTTCAGCTCCAACTCCGCAACGTGGACCGTCAGTAGCCGGAGGTGGACACACTTCCCGCACATGTAGTCGTCAGGGACACTGGTGTTGTCCCCGTGTTCCCACATGGTACAGGAGGAGCATATCACGTGACCGAGCTCTCCTGCCATGACTTAACCCTTAGATACACTTAAATTGCCGACAACAATGTTAAAAGTTACTGACTAATAAAGAAAAAGAAAAACTACTCACCAATCAGCAGCCAATCACTTACCACGTTGGCTGTGACGTCACCTTTTGATTTCTTTCTACTTCTTTTTTGACTTCTCTCAGCTGGAGCTGCACAAGTTCGCCTCTCTCGACTCCCGCCTCTCTCTGAGTAGGTTGAGCCTATACATGTTGGAGTTCAGAAGAATGAGAGGTGATCTTATCGAAACATATAAGATAATGAGGGGGTTCAACAAGGTCGATGCAGAAAGGATAATTCCACTCATAGGGGAAACTAAAACTAGAGGACATAGTCTCAGAATAAGGGGCCGCCCATTTAAAACTGAGATGAGGAGGAATTTCTTCTCTCAGAGGGTTGTAAATCTGTGGAATTCTCTGCCCCAGAGAGCTGAGGAGGCTGGGTCATTGAATATATTTAAGGCGGAGAAAGACAGATTTTCGAACGATAATGGAGTAAAGGTTATGGGGAGCTGAGTCCATGATCTGATCAGCCATTATCTTATTGAATGGCGGAACAGGCACGTTGGGCCAAATGGCCTACTCCTGCTCCTATTTCTTATGTTCTTAAAAGGGAAGTGCAGCAAAATCTGTATTACTGAATAAGGGGCAAACATAGGAAGCCTTCCATTTTCTGTCGGAGTCGAGGGCATGGATCAACCCCTTCATAGATGAATCATTGTGAGATTTGAGTGGGGTTTTGTACCATTATCTCCATTTTAAAATTCTTATCCTCATGTTCAAATCCCTCCATGGCCTTGCCCCTCCATATCTCGGTAATCTCTTCCGGTTCTACAACTCTTTGAGATCTCTGTAATCCCCCAATTCTGGCCTGTACCGCATCCCCGATTTTCATCGCTCCATCCTTCGTGGCCATGCCTTCATCTGTCTCGGCCCTAAGCTCTGGAATTCGCTCCCTGAAGCTCACCGCCTCTTTCTCTCCTCCTTTATGTTGCTCCTTCAAACCTACCTCTTTGACCAAGTTTTTGGATACCTGTCCTAGTATCTCTTTATATACAGAAAATGCTGGAAATCTCAGCAGGTCAGGCAGCATCTGTGGAGAGGAAGCAGAGTTAACGTTTCGGGTCGATGACCCTTCATCAGAACCCAAAACATTAACACTGCTTCCTCTTCACAGATGCTGCCTGACCTGCTGAGATTTCAGCATTTTCTGTTTTTATTCCAGATTCCAGCATCCGCAGTATTTTGTTTTTGTCCAATATCTCTTTATGTGGCTTGGCATCAAATTTTGTCTGATAACATCCCTGTGAAGTCCTTTGGGACATTTTACTACTTTAAAGATGCTATATAAATGCAAGTTGTTGTTGTTGTTGGCACACCTGGCAAAATCATTGAATTATTTGAAACATTAATGGGAGGCCTGGCGAGATAAGCGGGCGGGTGCCGGGGAGATCCTGGAAGGGTCGGAGAGATCAGGGCGGAGGGGAGACGATTATGGAAGTGGCCAGAGAGATTGAGGGAGGACGGGAGAGGATTGTGGACTTGGCTGGAGAGATTGGGGAAGAGGGGAGAAGATCGCAGAGGGCTCGTGGAGGACATTGGGGGTCCGGGAGGAGATCGCAGGCCGTGAAGGACATCAGTAAGGCACTGAACTGGGGTGGGCGGGTACTGGGACGGTGTTAGGTTCCATTCACTGGGAAAGTTAACATGTTTGCTCGGGGGGACCAGGAGGACGAACTCTGCTCCTCCTGGGCCACAAGCAGTGCTGGAAAAGCACTTACCTCTTCCATGCAGCAGTCGTTGTCTCCCTCCAGCTGCTGGCTTTCCTAAGGCCCGGGAAACCCGGCCGACTAGTGTTAAAGCTCGAACAGAGAAAAAAAATCTGAGACACGCAGCCTCATTAAAGTATTTAAATGAGCGATACGCCTCCTGGGGGTGGTTTGGTCGCCCTCCTCTGTTAAAACGGTAAGTGTGCGAGTTCGAGGCGGGTTGGGTTTGGGTTTGAGATTTTGTTACATTTTTACTTCCCACCTGACACAAACTCACCCATTTTTGGGGGTTATAGTTCTCCCCATTATTTCAGCCAAACCAGTAACGGGTTCTTTGCTCTGATGAAGGATCTCCACCCACTACCCCAAATACATTATCCTGACTATTATCTTTACAGATTGTGTATTGCCAGCATTTTCTGTCCTTATTTTAAACTTTCTACAGCCCCAGTCTCAATTGCTGTTTTAGTCTTTCACAGGGTCACTCATGTTCGCTCTTCAGGTACTTGCACAATGCATTCTGGTTCCCGTTTTCAGACAATAATTAAACTAATATTACAGCAATCTGTGCACGTAACAATTTCACTGAAAGATCAGCTGCAATGTTCTTAATATAAAAATTACAACTTGTGTTTCAAAATTGTAAGTAGCTTAAACCGAAATGCCTAGCTAACAACTCTAATTATTCTCATATGTCCTACAATAAGCCAGATTCTACTGGAAACCCACTGGGCATTCGGTACATCTCCCTTTGCCATTTAAAACTGCTCAGTGATGTTTTCCAGATAGTGAGCAAAAGTCTTAAGTAGTTTCTGGGAATAAAATTAATGCAAACAGGCACTCAACATGGAATTTTCTTCAGACAAGTTTTTGTTTTATCTTTCACTAAATTGATTTTATATCAAATGTGAAGACATAATCCACGTGAAGATCACAAATGCCTTCTGTAGAGCATTGTAATTTCTGTTGAGCAAAGGAGGCATGAATCACAATCTTTCATTATTTTTTGAAGTGTAATAGTGCATCTACTCAAGAGAGTTTCTAATACAATATCACTGGGGATAAAAAAAGCAGCATTAAAACTTGCTTTGTTCTTATACACAGATAAACATAAAAGCTGCCCCAGATGATTCCCAACATCATTACTACTCCCACTGCTGCAACAGATAATGTCAAATGGCTAGAAGATTTAGACCAAGCTTAGAAGTCATTCTTATTAAAAAAAAACACTTTTAGACTGAAACCTGGGCTTTAATCACATGAGTAAAAATATCAGAATTTGACAACATTTTGCAGTGGTCCCAGTGGTCTAAAGCAACCACTAGTGTGTCTGATACTGTCTTCCAAGTGATTTTCAAAAGGAACCCAACCTAAGCTATGCACTCACTTTATTTGACATTTCGATTTGAAACTGATCTCTGAGGACACTCTGGCTTTCTGAAACTGGGATTATTGGATCTTGTGGATTTCTCAGATGCCTGAAATCATTTGAAACACGACATGTATAAAGTATGTTATACATCTCGCCCAGCTGTGAACCGCTCAAAGATTCTGGTCAGAATAATAATTAGTATTTTTTAAAAAGCAAGTAGCTTCTCAAATATGCACATGCCATAAAATCTAACCACTCTTTCAAACTGTAAAAAATAAAGGTATGTCTTCTAAAATGAATGGGGGATAATAATAATCACACTAAATACATAAGATTTTTTAATCCATTGAGTCTCCATTTTCATTCTACAGTAGCAGTCTATGGATTGTGTAAATTAACAAATTATATGTAGATTATCAACTCATCTGTAGTCATTTATTTGACAATTTAACAAGCTAAAATGTACTGTTAATGGACTGATCCTGGTCCTGGTCCTATGACCACCAATCATTTATTACAAACGGCAACAGAATAAAAATGGCCAGAAGACAGTATTGGTTGGCACAATGTGCTGAATAAAACCTTTTAGTTAACTCTTCAGACCTAGAATTGGATCCATCTCAGACAGGTGGGCTGATAGGCTTTTTTCTCTGATAGCATTAAAGGTCTCTGCTGAAATTTGTTGAGATTCTCTCAGTTTGCTATCTCAGAGCACATAACCCAATAGTGCAAACATGTCTGACAGTCTTACACTGATACGGCAATGTTCTCAGAGATGCCATAATGATAGATACGGTGGTATGAGTTGAGAAATTGAAATGTCATAATGACATAGTTGTGTGCGTGTGCATGTATATATATAAATATAATTAAATTCATTTTAATATGCCAGTGTGTCTGGGAAGTGCTTGATGCTGTCATTGTATACTAAATAAAAATATTCTCCATTTGCCAACATCATCTTGCTTGCTCATAATGAAAACAATAATTTGATTATCAAATAAAAAACAAACTATTCATCATCATAAGCAGTCCCTCAGAGTCAAGGATGACTTGCTTCCACTCTAAAAGTGAGTTCTCAGGTGACTGAACAGTCCAATGTGGGAATTACAGTCTCTGTCACAGGTGGGGCTGATAGTGGTTGAAGGAAGGGGTGGGTGGGGAGCCTGGTTTGATGCACGGTCCTTCCGCTGTCTACGCTTGGTTTCTGCTTGTTCTCGGCGATGGGACTCGAGGTGCTCAGTGCCCTCCCGGATGCTTTTCCTCCACTTTGGGTGGTTGTGGGCCAGGGATTCCCAGGTGTCAGTGGAGATGTTGCACTTTATCAAGGAGACTTTGAGGGTGTCCTTGAAATGTTTCCTCTGCCAACCTGGGGCTCGTTTGCCATGTCGAAGCTCCGAGTAGATCACTTGCTTTGGGAGTCTCATGTCGGGCATGCGGACAATGTGGCCTGCCCAATGGAGCTGATCGAGCATGGTCAATGCTTCAGTGCTAGGGATGTTGGCCTGAGCGAGAACACTGATGTTGGTGCGTCTATCCTGCCTAATGGATTTGCAGTATCTTCTGGAGGCAGCGCTGGTGGTATCACTACTGCCCTGTAGACCATAAGTTTGATGCCAGATTTGAGGTCCTGGTCTTCAAACACTCTCTTCCTCAGGCGACCGAAGGCTGCGCTGGCACACTGGAGGCGGTGTTGGACCTCGTCATCAATGTCTGCTCTTGCTGACAGTACGCTCCCGAGATATGGAAAACGGTCCACGTTGTCCAAGGTCTCATCATTCATTTTGATAATCGGGGGGGCAGTGCTGAGGGGCAGGGTCAGGTTGGGAGAGGACCTATGTCTTGCAGATGTTTAGTGTAAGGCCCGTGCTCTCGTTTGCCTCGGTGAAACTATTCACTAATAAGATGATTGATCAAGTTTGAACAGAAGTCTTCAATTTTTAAAATGAAAGATGAATCTACAATTTAACAATACCGCAGTAAGCTTTGTTAAGCATCATGTGATAGTTATCTTTGCTATAGACATCAAACCTTGAGCTGCATGCTATTTAATAGATTGTTTTACTCATCCACCAATCATGATGACCACTGGCTCTTTTAGATCACTGACACTCTTTTGTTCTGAAAAAAGTATTGAATCTACAGCAAAATATTTGAGCTACTAGTGGACCTCCAGGTTTTCCCATTGCTAAGTGGAAGACACAGTGCACATTTCTGCTGAAAGAGGTTTGGGAGAGATTTATTTTCCTTACCTGCTGCAGGTAGGTAAGTAAATAAATCTGTTCCCTTCACATACCAGTTACATAGATAACAAATCTCTGCATGTAACAGAGGAGGGGAGAAGGGTAGATCAAAATCACAATCATATCACTGCATTCTTCCAGAAGGGGATGGTGGAAAAATAGCAATGTGTTAGAATGTAAGGGTCTCAGAGAACTAAATCCGGGCCTGCAGCTTAGGAGTAAAAAATAATGTAAGGTAGTTAATCCAAATACTCCAAATTGAACTGCAGTCTCTTAACACAGGGATTTAAAACAGCACATGGGCACTTCATAAGTAAGAATAAGTATTTAATTTAAAATTGTATAATTTGTTAAATGCGTTTATGTTGGAAATGTTATTTTTGCCAGTACATTTTTAGCTGGAGAAAAGATTTACGATAGTAACTTTTGGATTAATTTGACCGGTTGCTTCCTGCTACTTCACAAGAAAGTTATGGATGTGGAAAGCTACTCGGCCCATCCTGGTTCAACCATCCAGAAAGACCCTAAAGTCCCATCCTTGCAGCATCCAATTGTTTCTGAAATGGTTCTGGGTTTTCAGCTCCATCCTGTGCCTTGATCATTTATTTTGCTATCAGTTCTAAATTTTCCTTCTAATAGTTTGAACCTGTGTCTCTTGGCCCTTCTCTCATCATTTAGTTCAGAGTCATTTTCCGCCTGCTCCACGACGACATGCAGGCCGTGATCCTTACCAATGGATCCATCACAGACCCAATCCACGTCCGGTCCTGAGTCAATCAGGGCTGCATCATTGCTCCAACCCTCTTCTCAATCTTTCTCGCCGCCATGCTCCACCTCACAGTCAGCAAGCTCCCCGCTGGAGTGGAACTAAACTACAGAACCAGTGGGAACCTGTTCAACCTGCGCCATCTGCAGGCCAGGTCCAAGACCATCCCAACCTCCATCGTCGAGCTACAGTACGCGGACGACACCTGTGACTGTGCACATACAAAGGCTGAACTCCAGGACATAGTCGATGTAGTTATTGAGGCGTACGAAAGCATGGGCCTTACGCTAAATATCCATAAGACAAAGGTCCTCCACCAGCCTGTCCTCACCGCACAGCACTGCCCCCCAGTTACCAAGATCCAGGGCACAGCCCTGGACACCGTGGACCACTTCCCATATCTCGGGAGCCTCCTATCAACAAGAACAGGCATCGACAACGAGATCCAACCCCGCCTCCGATGCACCAGTACAGCATTCGGCCACCTGAGGAAAAGAGTGTTTGAAGACCAGGCCCTCAAAACTGCCACCAAGCTCATGGTCTACAGGGCTGCAGTAATACACGCCCTCCTGTATGGCTCAGAGACATGGACCATGTACAGCACTCACCTCAAGTCGCTGGAGAAATATCACCAACGATGTCTCCGCAAGATCCTACAAATCCCCTGGGAGGACAGGCGCACCAACATCAGCGTCCCTGTCCAGGCCAACATCCCCAGCATTGAAGCATTGACCACACTCGATCAGCTCCGCTGGGCAGGCCACATAGTTCACATGCCAGACACGAGACTCCCAAAGCAAGTGCTCTACTCGGAACTCCTTCACGGCAAACGAGCCAAAGGTGGGCAGCGGAAATGTTACAAGGACACCCTCAAAGTCTCCCTGATAAAGTGCGACATCCCCACTGACTCCTGGGAGTCCCTGGCCCAAAACCACCCTAAGCGGAGGAAGTACATCCAGGAGGGCGCTGAGCACCCCGAGTCTCAATGCCGAGAGCATGCAGAAATCAAGCGCAGGCAGCAGAAAGAGCGTGCGGCAAACCAGTCCCACCCACCCTTTCCCTCAACGATTATCTGTCCCACCTATGACAGAGTCTGTGGCTCTCGTATTGGATTGTTCAGCCACCAAAGAACTCACTTCAGGAGTGGAAGCAAGTCTTCCTCGATTCTGAGGGACTGCCTATGATGATGATAGAGTAATTTTCTGGATTTATCTTTTCCATTCCACTTACTAACTTATATACCTTAATTATGCCACCTCTCAGATACCAAATTTGGATTTTTTCTGCCACTTTCTAATTTAGGATTAAAAAGTAGTTTTTTAAAAACTGCACAATTTAATTATTCCATTTTCAGCTACTTATTTGTTCCTCATTGGTTCTTACTAACTGAGTTGAACAACGTTTGATTAGTCAATTGGATATTTGATTGATGATTTAACATTTCAGCCAATCATTAATTTCTGCTTGGCACCTTTGAAAGGATGCATTAGGTGCAAGTCTTTCAATTTTATAGATAAAAGTATTTACTTAGCCAAATGCCATACCAAAGTGCATCACAGCTGGATATTCAGCTGTATTAGAATTTTTTATGTATTGATAAACTTCTGTTGTATTTGTCGAGTCATAGCTGCTCATCTTGACGACTCTTAGTTTTACTGAAGAAATTCCTCTCCAAAACAGATAAGGATTTAGTATATGTATGTACAATCCTCTTGACAAATTAATCCAATGAAATAATAAACTGAAATAAATTCTATATGTTACATAGGTTGCATTAAAAATTCTATATCTTACATAGGTTGCATAGGTTGCATATCAACATCACAAAAGCAGATTATCTGGTCATAAGAACATAAGAAATAGGAACAGGAATAGGCCATACTTCCATTGACCCTGCTCCGCCATTCAATAAGATCATGGCTGATCTGATCATGGACTCAGCTCCACTTCCCTGCCCGCTCCCCATAACTCCTTTTCCCCTTATTGTTTAAGAAACTATCTATTTCTGTCTTAAATTTATTCAATGACCCAACTTCCACAGCTCTCTGAGGCAGCGAATTCCATAGATTTAAAATCCTCTGAGAGAAGAAATTTCTCATCTCTGTTTTAAATGGGCGGCCCCTTATTCTAAGATCATGCCCTCTAGTTCTAGTCTCCCCCATCAGTGGAAACATCCTCTCTACATCCACCTTGTCAAGTCCCCTCATAATCTTATACGTTTCGATAAGATCACCTCTCATTCTTCTGAATTCCAATGAGTAGAGGCCCAACCCACTCAAACTTTCCTAATAAGTATTCCAGGTATGGCCTCACCAATACCTTGTATAGCTGTCGCAAGACTTCCCTGCTTTTATACGCCATCCCCTTCGCAAAAAGGCCAAGATACCATTGGTCTTCCTGATCACTTGCTGTACCTGCATACTATTCTTTTGTGTTTCCTGCACAAGTACCCCCAGGTCCCGCTGTACTGCGGCACTTTGCAATCTTTCTCTATTTAAATAATAACTTGTTCTTTGATTTTTTTCTGCCAAATGCATGACCTCACACTTTCCAGCATTATACTCCATCTGTCAATTTTTTGCCTACTCACTTAACCTGTCTATGTCCTTTTGCAGATTTTTTGTGTCCTCCTCACAAATTGCTTTTCCTCCCATTTTTGTATCATCAGCAAACTTGGCTACATTTCACTCAGTCCCTTCTTCCAAGTCATTAATATAGATTGTAAATAGTTGGGGTCCCAGCACTGATCCCTGCAGCACCCCACTAGTTACTGGTTGCCAACCAGAGAATGAACCATTTATCCCGACTATCTGTTTTCTATTAGTTAGCCAATCCTCTATCCATGTTAATATATTACTCCCAACCCCGTGAACTTTTATCTTGTGCAGTAACCTTTTATGTGGCAACTTGTCAAATGCCTTCTGGAAGTCCAAATACACCACATCCATTGGATCCCCTTTATCCACCCTGTTTGTTACATCCTCAAAGAACTCCAGCAAGTTTGTCAAACATGACTTCCCCTTCATAAATCCATGCTGACTCTGCCTGACCGAATTTTGCTATTCCAAATGTCCTGCTACTGCTTCTTTAATAATGGACTCCAACATTTTCTCAATCACAGATGTTAGGCTAATTGGTCTATAGTTTCCTGCTTTTTGTCTGCCTCATTTTTTAAATAGGGGCATTACATTTGCAGTTTTCCAATCTGCTGGGACCTCCCCAGAATCCAGGGAATTTTGGTAAATTACAACCAATGCATCCACACAATGCTATTTGTGGGAGCTTACTGTGCGCAAATTAGCTGCTGCGTTTCCCACATTACCATAGTGACTACACTCCAAAAGTACTTCATTGGTTGTGAAGCGTTTTGAGACATCCGGTGGTCGTGAAAGGCACTATATAAATGCAAGTCTTTAAACAAGGCAATAATTGACAGTCATTTTCCAACATTCCATTGACTCTGGATCAGTTCCTATGGAGTGGAGGGTAGCCAATGTAACCCCACTTTTTAAAAAAGGAGGGAGAGAGATAACAGGGAATTATAGACCGGTCAGCCTGACATCGGTAGTGGGTAAAATGATGGAATCAATCATTAAGGATGTCATAGCAGTGCATTTGGAAAGAGGTGACATGATAGGTCCAAGTCAGCATGGATTTGTGAAAGGGAAATCATGCTTGACAAATTTTCTGGAATTTTTTGAGGATGATTCCAGTAGAGTGGACAAGGGAGAACCAGTTGACGTGGTATATTTGGACTTTCAGAAGGCTTTCGACAAGGTCCCACACAAGAGATTAATGTGCAAAGTTAAAGCACATGGGATTGGGGGTAGTGTGCTGACATGGATTGAGAACTGGTTGTCAGACAGGAAGCAAAGAGTAGGAGTAAATGGGGACTTTTCATAATGGCAGGCAGTGACTAGTGGGGTACCGCAAAGTTCTGTGCTGGGGCCCCAGCTGTTTACACTGTACATTAATGATTTAGACGAGGGGATTAAATGTAGTATCTCCAAATTTGCGGATGACACTAAGTTGGGTGGCAGTGTGAGCTGCGAGGAGGATGCTATGAGGCTGCAGAGCGACTTGGATAGGTTAGGTGAGTGGGCAAATGCATGGCAGATGAAGTATAATGTGGATAAATGTGAGGTTATCCACTTTGGTGGTAAAAACAGAGAGACAGACTATTATCTGAATGGTGACAGATTAGGAAAAGGGGAGGTGCAACGAGACCTGGGTGTCATGGTACATCAGTCATTGAAGGTTGGCATGCAGGTACAGCAGGCGGTTAAGAAAGCAAATGGCATGTTGGCCTTCATAGCGAGGGGATTTGAGCACAGGGGCAGGGAGGTGTTGCTACAGTTGTACAGAGCCTTGGTGAGGCCACACCTGGAGTATTGTGTACAGTTTTGGTCTCCTAACCTGAGGAAGAACATTCTTGCTATTGAGGGAGTGCAGCGAAGGTTCACCAGACTGATTCCCGGGATGGCGGGACTGACCTATCAAGAAAGACTGGATCAGCTGGGCTTGTATTCACTGGAGTTCAGAAGAATGAGAGAGGACCTCATAGAAACGTTTAAAATTCTGACGGGGTTAGACAGGTTAGATGCAGGAAGAATGTTCCCAATGTTGGGGAAGTCCAGAACCAGGGGACACAGTCTAAGGATAAGGGGTAAGCCATTTAGGACCGAGATGAGGAGGAACTTCTTCACCCAGAGATTGGTGAACCTGTGGAATTCTCTACCACAGAAAATTGTTGAGGCCAATTCACTAAATATATTCAAAAAGGAGTTAGATGAAGTCCTTACTACTAGGGGGATCAAGAGGTATGGCGATAAAGCAGGAATGGGGTACTGAAGTTGCATGTTCAGCCATGAACTCATTGAATGGCGGTGCAGGCTAGAAGGGCCGAATGGCCTACTCCTGCACCTATTTTCTATGTTTCTATGTTAATTGGCAAATGTGAGTAATCAATTCTTTGCCAAATATGAATAAAATTCCATTTTATGATCAGTTTAAATTTTAAATATTGTAATGTAAATCTACAAATGACGCACACTCAGAATCACTACAGCATTCACTCTTTTTACTATCACATATAATGCTAGTTCTATTAATGCAGGAGATTTTAAAATATATAACTGCAGGAATACATTTTCAAACAATATTGGCCCTGAATTCACAGCCCCTACGGACATGTACGAGATGTGCATGCGCCTGTAAGGGCCCTGCAAGTTATGAGTTAAGGCATGCACTGCGCATGTGCCTAAACCTGGAACTTGCGGTCTGTCATGAATCACACGCATCCGGAAGTAAAGGGCCTCCGCGGACGGAGAGTTGGGATATTTACCCAACTTCTGCCAAGTGAATGCCCTTGAAACTCTCAGGACCGATAAAAGCAGGTGAAGGCGAAGGCCTGCTTTTATCAGCATAAGACTTTTAAAGGACAGAATTTTTTTTTCAATAATTTAAACATTTAAAAAGCTGAGAAATAAGGTAAGTTTATTTTTAAGCCCTTTAAAATATATAAATTTATTTTTCAAAACAATTACATTTTTGTTTTAATTAATTAATCAAATTCCATTTTGATTAATTTTAAAAATGTGATGTTATTTTAAATTTATTTTAAGTATTTGTGAATTTTTTGTGGTATTCCCATTCATACTTATGGTGATTCCACATATACGGAACTCACCATAAATATGAATGGGAATACCCCTACTTTGATTGGTTGGGCCAGCCCACATGATCCCAGGGACGCATGCGATGCGCCCACGTCCCTGGGATACGTAGGCCTATACACAGGCCTTTGCGTAGAGGCCCAGGACCGCAAATCACTGAACCTCCCGGACCACCAGGAACGATCGTAGATATTCTTCAGGTCGGAAGCCTCCGACTGCAATTTCTGGGCCATTATTTTCCAATATTACTAATTACATATACAATAATATATAGATAGGAAAAAGAATGATTTGCTCCACTCCCGGTACCCAGAGTACGACGGCAGGCGAGCTTTCATCGCTGTCTTAGACACAAGGACTCCAGGTAATGGCTACGATTGTAGTTCAGGCCCTGCGAAGCCTCAGGCTCCAGTACTCAGCACACTAAAAAGCAAACCTCTCTCGCTTTGGAGGCCCTGCAGACTCGAGCCACGAAGACTTTCATGATCAATCATTTCATTCATTTACTAATGGAAGGTTTTACTATTGTACACTAAATTTTGTGTATTTAAGATGGTATCTGATTACTATCTGAATTTATTTTTATGCAATGTTTATGTTTATGCAATGTTCCCTCTAATTTTTTTTCATGAACAATCCCTTTAAATTTGCATGCGCAGTCTCTCTTCCAGCGGCAGGAGCTGGTGAGCGGCCTGCCCGGGACCTCGCCATTGGTGTATGACCGCGGGGCCGCATGCCTTAGGAGGATCATTGATGTGCGGCCCTCAACAGCTCACAAACTCATTAAGTGGCCCAAATAATTGCCCACCCCTGCTTTACACTATGCTTTATACATAGAATTTATTATTTCAAATTCAAAAGTAAAATCATTTCTACCAGAGGCCAAAAGAAGCTAATCAATAACAAGGGCAGATCTGACTTAGTAACATCACTTCAAAGTTTGCTCATAATTCTACATAAATTGATGTCCCTCTGCAAATTCTGAACTTACTTATTATTGGAATTCAGCTTCAAATTGACCTCTGTATCAAACAACATGACTCCGGTTATATTTGAATGAATCCGAGCAGGTAAAATTCGGGTCTTTCCTGATTTGGATGGTGTGCAGAACAAGTTGATATGGAGGAAGTGTACTCACAGCTTTATTTTTTCTGAGTGCAGGTATCGCAGCTCAGGAAGAATCCACCATCTGCCTACCAATCTGTGCTGCCTGCACACCAGAAAGTTGATGAAGGAATCCAAATCTCAACTTCAAATTTGGAGATCCAAAAAAATGGAGTTCCAAATTATAATCAGATATTGGATTCACCCCAAACATTTTCATACTGTTCAATACATGTGCCCAATATCGTTCACATTTCTTGGCCTCTGATGTTGGCATCTTAATTCTCATTTGCATCAATAAGTTCAAGGGACATGCATTCAATGCAAGCTTGTTGGTGCATCATAGTAACTTCAGCTGGCAGCGAATGCCACAATAAAAAGTCACAGAGGAGCACAGTAAGATAGACCATTCAGCCCCTTGAGCCTGTTCCACCATTCGAACAGATTGTGGCTGATCTGTACTGCAACTCCATTTACCCGCCTTTGATTCATATGAATACGTCTTTGACATTTAATCATTATGCCAAAATGAGATTCAAATCCCTCATTTAGCTCATTAGAACCTGTCCCTCCCAAGCTACGGGTAATTTTCTGTTATCCGCAGCCTCATTCACTGGGAGAACATACTGGAAATCTGGTTGTGCACTGTGCACGATTTTTCACCCATTTAAAATAAAGGTCAGAAAATCTCGTGCAGCATATACCCAAATATCTAATGTGCTACTGGAAGGTGAGGCTTTGTGTAATAAAATGACCCCTTATGTGCTTTCTTGGTGTGTGTCAGGCACATCAAGGGAGGTCCATGAGATCTCCCACCTTGATGACTTCTGTGTATTACAAATGCAAAAATCTGATGGTCGTAAATGTAATCAGTATACATGTATGTCAGTACCAATCTCACTGGTGCCAACAGCTCAGGGGACAGACTATGCCGAATTTTGCAATGGGAGCCCCGCCCACTACTTTGAATGGGCTACTGCTATATGAAAAGCTTGTTTTGAAAGGTTGGTCTTTAGCAGACTGACTTGCGAGTGTAAAATTTAGCAAGGCAGTTACTCAAAACAGTCGCAGCTCAAAGGGTTAGTTTTGATGGTGGCAGAAAAGTGTACTCACTGGGGGTGAAATTAGTCTTGGATGGTACAACAGTCCATTTTACACACCCCGATCTTCTGTTCCATTGACTTCAATCGGGCAAAGTGTAAAACAGGTTATTGAATTGCTGTCGCCCATTGCACAGTGCCGCCCAAGGTGAGTTTTACCCCCAGTGCTCGCAATGTCGCAGTGGAGACACGTCGGCGTTGCCACTTGGTATTTGGTATTGAAGAGTTAGATGCCTTGCTGCAGGAGGTGCACCAAAGGAGTATGGCTCGATTCAAAGTAAAAGCACAGGTGCAAGTATTAGGCAGGGAGAAACCTTCTGCATCAGAGGCAGTCACCAAGGCCCCTTTTCACCAGTCTGCAAATGATAAAAAGTTTAGCTGGCACGATGAAGAAGGTGAAATTAAGGCATATTGCTGCTTCCCAGATAGTGAGCATTCATAATGATGATTTTTGGTCAGAAAGCAGCTGATTGAAAACCTTTTTTGCTCCTGCAGGCCATGGAGTTGATACAAGAAGCCCTGACTTTGCCACCCAGTTAAAGCTCTGCATTCTATCCAGGTGCAGGGTGTGGAGAAAATGTCTCACGTGCCATTGCATCTATGGCTCCTCACAAATTCCGCTGCCTCATCTCAAATATGCAGCATGTTCAGACCTCCCAAAGCAATACACACCCTCATCACTTTGTATGGTACCATTTAAATGCCAGCAGTGACTAAGAAACCAGAACTCCCCATACGCCTATTTTTTGAGTGAGATGTGCAATGTGGGTGGATCCTTGGCTGAAGATGTGGTGAGGGACCTTATTTTAATAATAATTCTCCCCCAAGTTGGTCACTGCAAAAATGCGGTGTGCAGCAAATAATCTTGCAGCTCCCACCTGCTGCAAATGGGGCACTGTGTCTCCAGTGGAGCCTCACTAAATAGGCCCTTTCATATATTCATGGCAACTTTGCAAATAGGGTGCACAGTTTTCAAAAGACACCAGTAATGTGGACACAATCTTTTTGCAATTGCAATAAGTCAAGATTATATCCCCAATTGTGTGTTATTGTTCACATATTATAACTGTCTCAAAATAGTTTCAGTTAAAGTATTGAAAAATTTCAAAAGCTATAAATAAGTAATGCCAATTTGCTTTATAAATGTATGCTTCAAATGTGACCTTGATTTATTCTAAAATCAAATAGCACAATTAAGTAGACAATGATCACCTCGGGAATTAAAAATGGTCAAATTAATATCAATTAGAAAGAATTTCTGTTGTTATTTAATAAGCACATTCTACCATTTATTTAAAAAATATCAAATGCTAAAATACAGACCAGGAGTTACAGTGATGGCAAAAATATGTCATAAAACAAATGTATTTTTGTAGAGCTTGGTTACAGCTTAACTGCCTAGACTTAATTACATATGTTAACCTAATTATAGCTAATATGAGTTATATTTCAAGTGCATATTATGATCCAAAGTTTTGCAAATTTTAATAATTGAATATCAAATTCTCTAAACTATAGGAACTATAGTCTATTATTTGTATTAAACACATGGTTGATTTATTGACTAATATGTTACCATTGCTTTAGATAAGTAATCTTTTCCTAGCGATTGCACTATCACATACAATTTATGACTATTTGTGATGTGCAAATATACAGATTAAGATGCATTACATAATTAATAAAGTCATTTTATTGTACATCACATAAATTATTGTCAAATTAACAATTAATAGGTTCAAATTAGATTTACAGTACGTGCAATGCATCTAAAATAATTTGATACAAAGTAGAGTAATAAATAACTTGATCATTATTGTATGTCGAAGAAACACATTTAACAGCTATGGTTTTATATACAACTGAAAGTGACCACAAAACAAATCCTTAAAATCTTTGCAATCCCCTCACAAAAGGTTTGACAAGTCACACATTGTGTATAGAACACCGAGCAGCCAGGGATGCTTTACACCAACGTATGTTGCACAGAATTTAATAAAACATGGCTGGCAGATGAACATGAATCCCAATAGCAGCAGAGGAACATAGGAACACAGGAACAGGAGGAGGCCATTGAGTCCCTCGGGCCTGTTCCGCCATTCAATGAGATCATGGCTGATCTGCGATTGGAAGGCTGCTGCACTGAGCCCGAGGAGGGAGGTGGCGATCGGAAGGCTGCTGCACTAGACAGAAGACTTCAATGAGTTGGTGGGGGGGGGGGGGAAGGGGGGTGCAGAGAAGGGGAGAAGCCATAAGACTGCAATGAGTTTGGGGGAGGGGGGAGAAAGGGAGAAGTCACAAAACTGCAATGAGTTGGGGGGAGAAAGGGAGGAGTCACAAGACTGCAATGAGTTGGCGGGGAGGTGGGGGGTGGGGGGAGAAAGGGAGAAGTCACAAGACTGCAATGAGTTGGCGGGGGGGTGGGGAGGGTGGGAGGAGAAAGGGAGAAGTCACAAGATCAGGATGTGGTCCATCCATATAGACCTTGCTGTTTTGAGCTTCTTGCAAAGGTAAAATTTAACTATGGGGGAAATACTGACAATGCAATATCTTGTGCAAGCCTTCTGCATGATGGTGTTATGTAGGAGCCAATTGATTCAATGTCATCACATGAGGACCATCAGAGCCCGTAGGATGCTGGGCAGGAGGCCTTACCCATTGAGCCAGGCTTTCATACCTGCACCTGAGTGATATAGACTGTGTCAGAAGGCTGCGTTTCTGCAAAGAAGTTGTAACTGAGATCTGTGAGTTGGTGGAAGCAGACCTGCAACCTAGAAACGTCAGGAGGACTGCTTTGTCAGTTGAAGTGAAGGTTACAGCTGCACTTTCATTCTATGCCTCCGGATCATTTCAAGTTACAACTGGGGATGTGTGCGCCATCACTCAACATGCAACACATGTCTGCATTCGGCACAGAGGAATGACTACATAAAGTTCTCCATGCCCGCCCAAGCAATGCGTGACAGGACTGTGGTCTTCTCCAGGATTGTTGGCTTTCCAAAGGTACAGTGCTGCATTGATTACATAGAAACATAGAAACATAGAAAATAGGTACAGGAGTAGGCCATTCGGCCCTTCGAGCCTGCACCGCCATTCAATGAGTTCATGGCTGAACATGCAACTTCAGTACCCCATTCCTGCTTTCTCGCCATACCCCTTGATCTCCCTTGTAGTAAGGACTACATCTAACTCCTTTTTGATATATTTAGTGAATTGGCCTCAACAACTTTCTGTGGAAGAGAATTCCACAGGTTCACCACTCTCTAGGTGAAGAAGTTTCTCCTCATCTTGGTCCTAAATGGCTTACCCCTTATCCTTAGACTGTGACCCCTGGTTCTGGACTTGCCCAACATTGGGAATATTCTTCCTGCATCTAATCTGTCTAAACCCGTCAGAATTTTAAACATTTTTATGAGGTCTCCTCTCATTCTACTGAACTCCAGTGAATACAAGCCCAGTTGATCCAGTCTTTCTTGATATGTCAGTCCCACTATCCCAGAAATCAGTCTGGTGAACCTTCGCTACACTCCCTCAATAGCAAGAATGTCCTTCCTCAAGTTAGGAGACCAAAACTGTACACAATACTCCAGGTGTGGCCTCACCAAGGCCCTGTACAACTGTAGTAACACCTCCCTGCCCCTGTACTCAAATCCCCTCGCTATGAAGGCCAACATGCCAATTGCTTTCTTAACTGCCTGCTGTACCTGCATGCTAACCTTCAATGACTGATGTACCATGACACCCAGGTCTAGTTGCATCTCCCCTTTTCCTAATCTGTCACCATTCAGATAATAGTCTGTCTCTCTGTTTTTACCACCAAAGTGGATAACCTCACATTTATCCACATTATACTTCATCTGCCATGCATTTGCCCACTCACCTAACCTATCCAAGTCACTCTGCAGCCTCATAGCATCCTCCTCGCAGCTCACACTGCCACCCAACTTAGTGTCATCTGCAAATTTGGAGATACTACATTTAATCCCCTCGTCTAAATCATTAATGTACAATGTAAACAGCTGGGGCCCCAGCACAGAACCTTGCGGTACCCCACTAGTCACTGCCTGCCATTCTGAAAAGTAGCCATTTACTCCTACTCTTTGCTTCCTGTCTGCCAACCAGTTCTCAATCCACATCAGCACACTCTCCCCAATCCCATGTTCTTTAACTTTGCACATTAATCTCTTGTGTGAGACCTTGTCGAAAGCCTTCTGAAAGTCCAAATACATCACATCAACAGGTTCTCCCTTGTCCACTCTACTGGAAACATCCTCAAAACATTCCAGAAGATTTGTCAAGCATGATTTCCCTTTCACAAATCCATGCTGACTTGGACTGATCATGTCACCTCTTTCCAAATGCGCTGCTATGACATCCTTAATAATTGATTCCATCATTTTACCCACTACCGATGTCAAGCTGACCGGTCCATAATTCCCTGTTTTCTCTCTCCCTCCTTTTTTAAAAAGTGGGGTTACATTGGCTACCCTCCACTCCATAAGAACTGATCCAGAGTCTATGGAATGTTGGAAAATGACTGTCAATGCATCCACTATTTCCAAGGCCACCTCCTTAAGTACTCTGGGATGCAGTCCATCAGGCCCTGGGAATTTATCGGCCTTCAATCCCATCAATTTCCCCAACACAATTTCCCGACTAATAAGAATTTCCCTCAGTTCCTCCTTCTTACTAGACCCGCTGACCCTTTTATATCCGGAAGGTTGTTTGTGTCCTCCTTAGTGAATACCGAACCAAAGTACTTGTTCAATTAGTCTGCCATTTCTTTGTTCCCTGTTATGACTTCCCCTGATTCTGACTGCAGGGGACCTACATTTGTCTTTGCTAACCTTTTTCTATTTACATATCTATAGAAGCTTTTGCAGTCCATCTTAAAGTTCCCTGCAAGGTTCCTCTCGTACTCTATTTTCCCTGCCCTAATCAAACCCTTTGTGCTCCTCTGCTGAGTTCTAAATTTCTCCAAGTCCCCGGGTTCACTGCTATTTCTGGCCAATTTTTACGCCACCTTCTTGACTTTAATACTATCCCTGATTTCCCTTGATAGCCACGGTTGAGCCACCTTCCCTTTTTTATTTTTACACCAGACAGGGATGTACAATTGTTGTAGTTCAACCATGCGGTCTCTAAATGTCTGCCATTGCCCATCCACAGTCAACCCCTTAAGTATCATTCGCCAATCTATCCTAGCCAATTCACGCCTCATACCTTCAAAGTTACCCTTCTTTAAGTTCTGGACCATGGTCTCTGAATTAACTGTTTCATTCTCCATCCTAATGTAGAATTCCACCATATTATGGTCACTCTTCCCCAAGGGGCCTCCCACAACGAGATTGCTAATTAATCCACTCTCATTATACAACACCCAGTCTAAGATGGCCTCCCCCTTAGTTGGTTCCTCGACATATTGGTCTAGAAAACCATTCCTTATGCACCCCAGGAAATCCTCCTCCACTGTATTGCTTCCAGTTTGGTTAGCCCAATCTATATGCATATTAAAGTCACCCACGTCGCCTTGCGGGCAACTTTGGAGTATTCCGAGACGTACAGGAACAGAAAAGGCTTCCACTCCATTAATGTACAGCTCGTGTGTGACGACATACATCGCATCATGTCAGTCGATGCAAGATACCCTGGGAGCACCCATGATGCATTCATCCTATGCGAGAGCATTATATTTGCCATATTTCAGCAGCAGCCAGAAGGGCAGAGTGGCTACTGGAAGACAAAGGATATGGCCTCACCACTTGGCTCATGATGCCCCTACGTGTAACCTGGATGGAAGCTGACCGGGAATACAACATGTCGCATATTGCGATGCGTAGCGTCATAGAGAGGACCTTTGGCATCTTGAAACAGCATTTTCGATGCCTGGACCATTCCGGAGGCTATGTGCAATATTCCCCTGAGATTTTCGGTCAGTTCACTGTTGTGTGCTGCATGCTGCATAACTTAGCCATCATCAGGCAGCAGCAGCTGGTAGGAGAAGACCCACCTGCAGTGAGAGTGGCTGATGATAATGATGAGGAAGATGCAGATGGCGAGCAGGAGGATGAGGGTGAGGACGAGGAAGCCATGCAAGTACCTGAACCCAAAGCACGATGGCCAAGGAGGGCGGGCCATTGTGCCCCTTTAACAATTGCTTGAGCCTTGTGCCAGCAGCTCGTCCGTGAACGCTTTGCTGCCTGAAGGCTCAGCGACAACTATTCCACATGGACCATGTTTACTGTTTGGACCTGTTCTGTAATGTTGTGTTGTGTTAATGGAACAAATAATGAAAATTATTCAAATTTAATGTAAAATATATTTTATTCAAAAGTTTAACAAACAGTTCTTTGGACTTAACTTAACTTTAATAAAAATTATTCTTGTATCAAACTTTAAAGTTTTCAGTTACGATCACTTACAAACTCTAAGATCACTTAAAAACTTCAAGATCACTTACTAACTTTTAAACTTGTAAATTTACATAAATTATAGATATCTTGTAATTTGAGAACAACAGGTACAACAGTAATAATAATAATAACAACAACAACAACAACAACAGCAGCAAAGAAAGGTTGCACCCATCTCTCCTCCACCTTATTCTAAGACCGCCCGCTGCGCTTGTTCTTGGTGACTCCACCCCTGCCCACAGGCGGTGACACAGTGTTTCTCGGGTTGGTACCAAGCTTATTCTTTCGAAGATCTCAGGTAATCCGCACTTGTTGAGTGGGGGGAGGGGGGTGCGGGGGTGGAGGGGGGTGGCAGGTGTGGGGGGGGCGGCGGCATGCGGCAATGTGAAGGGCCCAGGCGGCAAGGTAGAGGGCCCGGTTTAGGGCTTTTCAGAGCTGGTGTGTGGATCGGCGTGGGAGTGGCAGTTGATTCTGTCAATGGGCGCGGGGTCTGGGCCTGTTCGCTTATTGCAGCAGCTAACTCCAACATGCCGTCCCTCATGCGCCCTGACAGTGTATCAATGACCTGCAACATTCCCTCTCCCATGTTGAGCAAAACTGTCTCAACTACCTGTGACATTCCCTTCCTCATGTTCAGTGATAGTGTTTGCACCATCTCTGACATTCCCTCCCTGATGTTCACTGACAGCGCATCAGCTACCTGTGACATTCCCTCCTTCATGGTCACTGATATGGTTTCAGCTGACTGAGATATTCCCTCACTCATGGTCCCGGACATCGTTCCCATTTCTCATGAGATTGCTGTTACTTCTCCCGACAGTCCCACTACCTCATCACCCAACTCACTGATGGTGTCCAGGAGTGATCGCGTAAGGTCAATGCTCTTCCCACTCATTGCCATCATCTGAATCATATCTGTTAGATCCTGCACCTCAGGAGAGCGCGGTTGAGCTCTCCTTCCCCTCCTCCCCACGGGTGCGACTTGCACCCCACCACTGGGACCCACAGCCTCGGAAGGTGGAGCCCTGGGTGTGCCTCGCTCACTGCACCACTGGAACCTGCAGCCTCAGAAGGTGGGACCCTGGGTGTGCCTCGCTGCACCCCACCACTGGGACCCACAGCCTCAGACATTAGTAAACCATGGAATGTCCCACCAACACTCAAACCACTAGTCACGGAAGTGGCTGGCACCTCAATGGGTGGCATCTGCACCTCCACCAATGTCAGGAAAACAGTGGGGCTTCATCCATCTCCATCCCCTCCCCCTCATCCACATGCTCTTGGTCTGGAGAGTTGGATTGGAAGATGTCCTCCTCTTCAGGCTCATCCTTGTCTGAATCTTCTTCTGCATTGTCAGGGTTGGCCTCAAGTTCTGCAAAATATAACAGAACACAGACAAATGATTAGCAGCAGAGGAGAGGGCAGGTTGGGTGGCATGAGTAGGCTCTCACAGTGGAGGCAGCAGTGGTGGTTGCTTTTCTCCAGACAGGACCCATCAAAGCAATGACCTTGTCTTCCATGTGTGTCAGTGGGTGCAGATTTGCCGGGCCTCCTCCTGTTTGCTTTCTCTCCCTATTGTTGTGTGCCAACTTCCTCTGCAAAGATGAAAATATAACTTTTTAGAGAGGGTGTCTTTCTGCTGGGTGAGACATACAGCTGGTCACATTTACAATTGCAATTCCATTGAATAAATGAAAATATTTCCTACACTAACTACTTGATCTAGGTCCTGCACCTTCTTTTTACACTGGCCTCCAGATCTCGTGGTGGTCACTATTGCGCAGTAATCTTCTGCAACTTAGTTCCAGCGTTTCTTCATTTCTTTGGGTGGATCTTTTATGTGACCTCTGCTGGTATCCAGCTCCTGCCATCTGGTCTCAATCACAGTAACAAGTGCCTCCATTTCATCCTGTACGAAATTCTTGGTCCTTGCACCGCGTTGCATCTTGCAATGCTGCAGATCTGATTTTTCCAATGCTGTCACACAGCACACCTTTTCACACACACAACTGTCTCTTTAAAAATGGCTAATTGCCAACTCGGAGCTGTACTGCGCGTGCGCGTCCATTGATATAACGTCAAAAACATCATTTTTTTTTGTCGCGCAGGCGCAGAAGCTGCAGCATAGTTTTTTTCGGCGCAGACAGCAGGCTCCACCCCCCGAGGCGACTGGACACGCTGCGCGGTGCCAAATTTGAATTATACATCGGGGAAACTTTGGCAAAATATTTCTGTCGTATTCCTGGCCATAAAACGGGCGTAACTCTGGCAATATGCCAGAAAATGGGCTTGGGCAAAATTGAGCCCACTAACAGCAACTTTCCTCCATGCATGAATTTTATGCAGTATTCTCAATCTATTTCAATGAGAGTATATTCCAGATGAGAATTAGTTATTACTTTTCTCTGTATACTATAGACATGATCTCACCTGAGAACAGGGGTTCCCGCCACCAGTGAATGGAGGCTGCAATTTCTTCTATTTGTGCTGGGAGCAGCACTGTGAGACAGGGACGGGCCCAGTCTGGTGCATTAGCAGCTAGACTCAAGCAGAAGCAGGATTGACTGGGCAACAACAACAATAATTTACACTTATATAGTGCCTTTAATGTACTAAAACCTCCCAAGTGCTTCACAGGAGCATTACCAAACAAAACTTTGTGATCAAGCTACATAAAAAGATATTAGGACAAAAACTTTGTCAAAGAGGTAGGTTTTAAGGAGCGCCTTAAAGGGGCAGTGGTAGTGATGTGAAGAGGCATAGGGAGGGAATCCCAGAGCTTAGGGTCTCGGTAACTGAAGGCATGTTCGCAAATGATGGGACAGTATAAATCACGGATGGATAAGAGGCCAGAATTGGAGAGTGCAGCAATCTTGGAGGGTTGAGGGATGGAGGAGGTTACAGAGATCAGGAGGAGTGAGGCCGTGGAGGGATTTGAAAACAATGATGAGAATTTTAAATTCAAGACATTGCTGGGCCAGGAGCCAATCTAGGTCAATGAGCACAGGGCTGATAGGCAAATGGAACTTAGCACGAGTGTTTTGGAGCAGTGTTTTGGATGAGTTGATGTTTAATGAGGGTGCCAGGTGGGAGGCCAGCCAGGACAGCATTGAAACAGTTGAGTCTGAACAATAACAACAACAACTTGTATTTATATAGCACCGTTAACATAGTGAAACATCCCAAGGCGCTTCACAGGAGTATTATGAGGTTAAAAAAAAATGACACCTAGTCACATAAGTAGAAATTAGCGCAGGTGACCAAAAGCTTGGTCAAAAATGTAGATTTTAAGGAGCGTCTTGAAGGAGGAAAAAGAGATAGAGAGATGGAGAGGTTTAGGCAGGGAGTTCCAGAGCTTGGGGCCTAGGCAACAGAAGGCACGGCCACCAATGGATGAGCGATTATAATCAGGGATGCTCAAGAGGGCAGAATTAGAGGAACGCAGAAGGTAACAAAAACATGGATAAGGGTTTCAGCAGCAGATGGGCTAAGGCAGGGGTGAAGACAAACAATATTATGGAAGTGGAAGTAAGTGGTCTTGGTGATGGAGAGGATATGGGTCGGAAACTCAGCTCAGGGTCAAATAGGCCACCGAGGTTGTGAACAGTTGGGTTCAACCTCTGACAGTCTCCAGGGAAGGGGATGGAGTCAATGGCTAAGGAATGGAGTTTGTGGCTAGGGAATGGAGTTTGTGGCTAGGAAATGGAGTTTGTGGCTAGGGAATGGAGTTTGTGGCAGGAAATGAAGTTTGTGGCGAGGGAATGGAGTTTGTGGCCAGGGAATGGAGTTTGTGGCTAGGGAATGGAGTTTGTGGCTAGGGGATGGAGTTTGTGGCTAGGGAACGGAATTTGTGGTGAAGGAATGGAGTTTGTGGCTAGGGAATGGAGTTTGTGGCTAGGGAATGGAGTTTGTGGCTAGGGAAGGGAGTTTGTGGCTAGGGAAGGGAGTTTATGGTGAAGGAATGGAGTTTGTGGCTAGGGAACGAAGTTTGTGCTGAAGGAATGGAGTTTGTGGCTAGGGAATGGAGTTTGTGGCTAGGGAAGGGAGTTTGTGGCTAGGGAAGGGAGTTTGTGGCTAGGGAAGGGAGTTTATGGTGAAGGAATGGAGTTTGTGGCTAGGGAACGAAGTTTGTGCTGAAGGAATGGAGTTTGTGGCTAGGGAATGGAGTTTGTGGCTAGGGAAGGGAGTTTGTGGCTAGGGAATGGAGTTTGTGGCCAGGGAAGGGAGTTTATGGTGAAGGAATGGAGTTTGTGGCTAGGGAACGAAGTTTGTGGTGAAGGAATGGAGTTTGTGGCTAGGGAATGGAGTTTGTGGCCAGGGAATGGAGTTTGTGGCCAGGGAATGGAGTTTGTGGCCAGGGAATGGAGTTTGTGGCCAGCGAATGGAGTTTGTGGCTAGGGAATGGAGTTTGTGGCCAGGGAAAGGAGTTTGTGGCTAGGGAACGAAATTTGTGGTGAAGGAATGGAGTTTGTGGCGAGGGAATGGAGTTTGTGGCTAGGGAATGGAGTTTGTGGCTAGGGAATGGAGTTTGTGGCGGGGAACGGAGTTTGTGGCTAGGGAATGAAGGCAATGACTTTGGTCTTCCGAATATTTAATTGGCAAAAATTTCTGTTCATTCAATAATGTCTGGTGGACAGCAGCCGGAAGGATGGTTTGGGGTGGGAAGGAAGGAGTTTGCCAACACCAACTGAAAGGGATTGAGGAGAGATAGTACTAGCATGAACTTTAGAGGAGAGAAAGGGAACGATGCCATCCTGAGCTGGGGAATGGAAGCAAAGTGTCAGCTTGAATTAAGGGGTGAAAGAGAGAAGTGTACGAGTATGAACTGGGATGGTCGAAGGTTGGTTGTGGGAGAGTGACTGTTGAGGTAACGTTTGGGTAATTGATGATGAGGCTGCTCTGTAGAAAATTCCAATCAAAGTGTGTTTATCATTTTTAAGAAAAACAAAGTTATCAGTTAGGAGACATAAAAGTAAAGTGAAACAGAATGCATAATTTTTAATGTACAAAATTATTATTTTTTGTTTGGTGAGCAAGCCCCTCGACCCATTAAAATTGTGTTACTAATTTTGTGCATTCAACAGTTAGTTTTTCCCTTCAGGATTTTATGTATTTATAGGTGCTCTTTCTCCAATATAAGAGGAATGTTGGGTGTACCTGCATGTGAAGCAATAATGGCAACATGGTTTCCATCTACAATGTCCTGGACTATTTGAAAGCAAGACAGGTGCTAAAACTTCTGTGCATTTCTAATTGGTGTATCCTTTCCAATGGAAAAGTGATAAATATGTTTCCCTGGTAAACATGGCAACAGTCACTTGCTTGATACCGGAATGAACAACAGACTGGCTTACCTGGCAGAGATTATGAAGATAGGTGTCCTGTGGTATACTCAGATAGGAGTGGTGTATATTGATGTATATTATAAATAGCTGGGGTCCCAGCACTGAGCCCTGCGGCACCCACTAGTCACTGCCTGACATTCTGAAAAGGACCTGTTTATCCCGACTCTCTGCTTCCTGTCTGCCAACCAGTTCTCTATCCACGTCAATATATTACCCTCAATACCATGTGCTTTGATTTTGCACACCAATCTCTTGTGTGGGACCTTGTCAAAAGCCTTTTGAAAGTCCAAATACACCACATCCACTGGTTCTCTCCTGTCCACTCTACTAGTTACATTCTCAAAAAATTCTAGAAGATTTGTCAAGCACGATTTCCCTTTCATAAATCCATGCTGACTTGGACCGATCCTGTCACTGCTTTCCATATGCGCAGGTATTTCATCTTTGTTCCCCATTATAAATTCACCTGATTCTGACTACAAGGGGCCTATGTTTGTCTTCACTAATCTTTTTCTCTTCACATATCTATACAAGCTTTTGCAGTCAGTTTTTATGTTCCCAGCAAGCTTCCTCTCATACTCTATTTTCCCCCTCCTAATTAAACCCTTTGTCCTCCTCTGCTGAATTATAAATTTCTCCCAGTCCTCAGGTTTGCTGCTTTTTCTGGCCAATTTATATGCCTCTTCCTTGGATTTAACACTATCTTTAATTTCCCTTGTTAGCCACGGTTGAGCCACCTTCCCCGTTTTATTTTTATTCCAGACCGGGATGTACAATTGTTGAAGTTCATCCATGTGATCTTTAAATGTTTGCCATTGCCTATCCACCATCAACCCTTTAAGTATCTTTCGCCAGTATAATGTGGATAAATGTGAGGTTATCCACTTTGGTGGCAAAAACACGAAGGAAAAACATTATCTCAATGGCGGCAGATTAGGAAAAGGGACGGTGCAACGAGACCTGGGTGTCATGGTACATCAGTCATTGAAAGTTGGCATGCAGGTACAGCAGGCAGTGAATGTTATGTATTGATGTGTGTATCGTCCTGGTACCTTAAATGTATAATAAGCACAATGATACACCACAGAGGCCGTTGTGGGGGGAGACCTGAAAGTACCTGCAAGCAGCAGTATAAAAGGCTGACCACCACACCTGAGAGTCACTCTGGAGCTGTTCAATAAAGGACGAAGGTCACAGCAGTTAGACTTACACCAGACCGTGTGGAGTCAGTGATTTGTGTGCTACATACACCACATTGGCGACGAGGAAGCGGACGAATTCCACGCAACCATGGCTACTCTGGGCTCGCTAAAGGATTTTACCGTGGGCAATGATTGGAAGGCCTTTACGGAAAGGCTCAAGTACTACTTCACAGCAAACGATCTGACGGAGGACACGAACTCACTGAGAGATAAGCGTAAGGTAATATTGCTCTCCAGTTGTGGAGATGAGGTTTGCTGTCTCGTCAGGGATTTGCTGGCACCCGGGAGCGCCAGGGATAAGTCATACGAGGAGCTGACTGAACTCATTCGTGACCAGTTGAAACCGAAGGAGAGCATCCTCACGGCCAGATACAAATTTTACCATCACTGCAGACCTGAGGCCCAGGATGTCATCAAATATGCTGCGGACCTCAGGAGACTCGTGGTGCCGTGTGATTTTGGCACACACCTTGATGAGGCGTTGCGGGACATTTTCGTCATGGGGATTGGCCATGAGGGCCTCCTTCACAAGCTGCTAGCCACGGAACCCACAGTCATCCTGACAAAGGCCATCACCATCAGCCGGGCATATATGACCTCGACTTGCAGCACCAAGCAAATGATCCACACAGTCTTGAACCTGGCAGGCACGGTCCACAGGATAGCGCCCGCCACGGACAAAACTGCAGAGCGTGGCTCTGCCCAGGGCAGAGAGCACGGACCTCGAGGTCCTGGAACTCAGAGTCCGCTGAGGGGGGCCAATCAAGCAGCACCATGCTGGCGCTGCGGAGGAAGCCATCGGGCTCACCGGTACAGGTTTGAGGAGTACACGTGCAATACCTGCCACCTGAACGGCCACCTTCAGCATATGTGTAAAAGAAATCGGACTCACCATGTGGCTGGGGAGATGGGGGATGATCCACTGTTCAGCGAGGAGCAGGCAGAAGAAGATGAGGTGTTGGGACTGTATACGTGCACCGACGATTCGCCCCCCCGTGATCACGGAAGTAAAAATCAACCGAGTCCCTGTGAGCATGGAAGTGGACACGTGCTCGGGTCCGTCGTTGATGAGTCGGAGAACTTTTGATAAACTGTGGATTAACCCTGCTGCACGACCCAAGCTGGTCCCGGTCATGGCGAAACTGCGTACTTACACCAGGGAACTGATACCTGTTCTTGGCAGAGCGGAGGTGCAGGTATCCCACAGGGATGAGACGCACGTTTTACCTTTGTGGGTCGTTGCAGGCGATGGGCCGACACTCCTCGGCCGGAGGTGGATGGGGACGGTCCGTGGGAGCTGGGAAGACTTCACCACTCCAGAGGCTGCTGCTCCCCGGGGTGCTGCCGTGCCCCGGGTTCCCAGAGAGCAGCACCGACCGAGCTGGAGCTGCAGCCTCAATCCACCCACAGGCAAGCAGAGCAAGCCCCAGCCTCGGACCTCAAGCCACAGAGATCCTGCAGCCTTAGCCCCCACAGGCAAGCAGCCCTGCAGAGGCGGGCCTAGTGTGGGGGGGGGGGTGAGCCCACGGGGCGCTGCGGGTGGGGTGCGAGGGATCCAGGATGGCCGGCGGATCGGAGGGGCCCATGCAGAGGAAGAGTCGGGCGGCGGCAGCAGCTGGAGGTCGGCGGCCACAACAGCCGCAGAGGAGGCCGCAGGGGAGGTGGCAAGTGCGGCAGCTGGAGAGGCCATGACGGCCGCAGGGGAGGCGGCTACGGTGGCCGCCGGAGAAACGATGACGACGGCCGCAGGAGAGGCGGCAAGTCAGGTGGCAGCAGAGGGGAGCGGAGGCTGCGGCGGCGGAGGGCATCCGGAGCAGCGGCGAGCAAGATGGCGGCGGCCTCGTGACCAGAGCAGCAGAGCATCAAAGATGGCGGCGCCCAAGGAGAAGCCTCGTGGAATCTTACTGCATCAAAGATGGCGCCTTAAAAAGGAAATGTACCCGAGAGTCTTAAAAGGGCCTTACCACATGTTGGTCCCCACAAAGTGACTTCTGTAAGGCAAGAGCGAGTTTAAAATGAACTATGTTAATATGAGATGATGGATTTATAATAAGAATTGATATTTTAATGCTGAATGGTCACTGTGTTTGTATAAAATAATGGATATGAAGTACAATAAGAGCTAATAAGGAAATCAGGGATCCGTTACCAGTTAATAACTATTTAATGCAACTGCTCAGTGTACCCGCAACCCGTTGACGCAACATCTGTACCAGATAATATGTACCATACAAACGCACTGTCTATGCATACCTGCCTTCCATTGGACAAACAAGGTCAAGATCCCCGGCAACGGCTTCAGGACTGGGGAGGGGGGGGGAAGTGAGATGTTATGTATCGATGTGTGTATCGTCCTGGTACCTTAAATGTATAATAAGCACAATGGTATACCACAGAGGGCGCGGGTGGGAGACCTGAAAGTACCTACAAGAGGCAGTATAAAAGGCTGACCACTACACCTGAGAGTCACTCTGGAGCTGTTCAATAAATGACGAAGGTCACAGCAATTACATTAACACCAGACCGTGTGGAGTCAGTGATTTGTGTGCTACATACACCACAGTGAAGAAGACAAATGGCCTGTTGGCCTTCATAGCTGGGGGATTTGAGTATAATAGCAGGGAGGTCTTACTGCAGTTGTACAGGGCCTTAGTGAGGCCTCACATGGAATATTGTGTTCAGTTTTGGTCTCCTAATCTGAGGAAAGATGTTCTTGCTATTGAGGGAGTACATCGAAGGTTCACCAGACTGATTCCCGCGATGGCAGGACTGACATATGAGGAGAGACTGGATCAACTGGGCCTGTATTCACTGGAGTTTAGAAGAATGAGTGGGGATCTCATAGAAACATATAAAATACTGACGGGACTGGACAGGTTAGATGCAGGAAGAATGTTCCCGATGTTGGGGAAGTCCAGAATCAGGGGACACAGTCTAAGGATAAGGGGTAAGCCATTTAGGACCGAGATGAGGAGAAACTTCTTCACTCAGAGAGTTGTTAACCTGTGGAATTCCCTGCCGCAGAGATTTGTTGATGCCAGTTTGTTAGATATCTTCAAAAGGGAATTAGATATGGCCCTTATGGCTAAAGGGATTAAGGGATATGGAGAGAAGGCAAGAAAGGGGTACTGAGGTGAGCCATGATCTTATTGAATGGTGGTGCAGGCTCGAAGGGCCGAATGGCCTACCCCTCCACCTATTTATTATGTTTCTATGTTTCTATGGGCCCAAGTTTCGAGCCGCGCCTAGAACGGCGCAGTCCCGACCTGGACGCCCGTTTTTCGCGTCACAAAGTACGCCTAAAAAAACCCTCCGTATTGTCCACCTCTTTGCAGGTCCTCTGGCCCTCGGCGCAGCGCAACAGGAGCTGTAGGGGGCGGAGCCAGGTCCCTGCGCTGAAAACAGTGCCGGGACCTCTGCACATGCGCGCTACAGTGGGCACGCAAGTGCAGTAGCTCCAGGCGCCCGAAAGTGTGTGGGAGGGGCCCGAAGCACGCAGCCCCTAGCCCTGGCCGAATGGCCTCACTGGGGCTGCGTGAATAAGGCTCTTCCCACGGCCAGCTCCTGCTTCCTCCCGACCCGACTCTCACTTCCCCCCGCCCCGGACCGGACCCGACACCCGCTCCCGCCCCCGGACTGGATCCGACCTGACCTCCCTCTCCCTGACCTGACCTCCCTCTCCCCGACCTGACCTCCCCCTCCCTCCCTCCCTCCCTCCCGCCCCCCCCCCCCGACCCGAACCGAATCTCCCGACCCGACCCGACCCAACGCCACCTACCTATAAACCTGGTGCTGGGGTCGGGCCCTGCCCGAAGTCTCGGGCCCGGCCCGTTCAGCCTTCGGTCCCGATGGCAAACCGCTGCCTGAAAGGCCTGCCTGAAGCACTTTCACACAGGTAGGAACATGGTTTATTTAATCTTTTCTTTGCTTATCAATTTTTATTCAGGTTGAATTTATTTGTATAATATTTGTATAAGTATAACGAAGGATTTATTGTAGAATTTAATGACTTCCCTTCCCCCCCCTCCCCCCCTCGTTTCCGATCCCTAATTTGTAACCTGCGCCTGATTTTTTAATGTGTAGACAAGATTTTTTCAAGCGTACAAAAATCTTCACTTACTCCATTCTAAGTTAGTTTGGAGTACGTTTTCACTCTGGAAACTTTGAAATCAGGCGTCAGTGGCCGGACACGCCGGAAACTGTTCTAACTGACTAGAAGTGCAGAAAACTAAATGTGGAGAATTCTGATTTCTAAGATACTCCGTTCTACACCAGTTGCTCCTAAAAATCAGGAGCAAATCATGTGGAAACTTGGGGCCAATGTATGGTCTGTAAACACAGGTGCTTATGGTAGTGCCAGGAGTGAACATACCCCCGGAGGTGTTTTTGCACCTGTAGCTATTGTGCTCTCATGAATCAGCCTTCCTCATCCAATTCATATAGCATCACGAGAACTCGAAGGGATTCCCATCCTACCAACTTTGTTGGCTGGAACTTGCACTGCAACAGTCACTGCCACAGATTGCAGAAAAGTGCATCTGCCAAATATAGGCTTCCAGCAAAAGGACAACAATGAACAGGGGGAAAAAACTTATGCAGAATGTTCAATGCACAAACAAAGACATTTTCACTGCCAAATGAACAAGATTTCAAGAACTCTCCAAATAGCAAAAACAGAAAACTTGTTTGAAGAGACAGACCAAAGCAGCCTGGCCCATTTGTACTGGCCTATTTAATCATCATCATCATCATAGGCAGTCCCTCGGAATTGAGGAAGACTTGCTTCCACTCTGAGAATGAGTCCTTAGGTGGCTGTATAGTCCAATACGAGAGCCACAGTCCCTGCCACAGGTGGGACAGACAGTCGTTGAGGGTAAGGGTGGGTGGGACAGGCTTTCCGCTGCCTGCGCTTGATTTTTGCATACTCTCGGCGTTGAGATTCGAGGCGCTCAGCACCCTCCCAGATGCACTTCCTCCACTTAGGACGGTCTTTGGCCAGGGACTCGCAGGTGTCGGTGGGGATGTTGCACTTTATCAGGGAAGCTTTGAGGGTGTCCTTGAAACATTTTCTCTGCCCACTTTTGGCTTGTTTGCCGTGAAGGAGTTCCAAGCGAGGTGAACACAGGGTTGGGCGTGAGTTCTTTCCTGAAGTCCCAACTTACATAAATTTTAGATTTAAATCAGATTTCCTCATACCTGCTGCACAATATCTCTGTTCCGCCAAAATTGTGCTGTGCAAAATATGCGTGCTATGAATCGGGCCCACAAGCTTAGGAGCCTATGTTCTGACTGCATGTTCACCATTACCAAGGCACCAAACCAAACGAGGAGCTTCTGAAAACTGATACTTTAAGGCAACACAAAAAAACGCAGATATAACACAAAAGTCAGCAAGATGACAAAATGAAATGCACATTATTCTTCGGTCTAGATGATAAATGGGGGCATAGACCACCTTTCGACAGCTTATAGGTGAAAACATGGTTAACAATAATTTGTATTTATATTGCACCTTTTTCATAACACAGAATAAATAAAGGTAACTCAGAGCAATAGAAAGGGAGAGTTGGAAGGGTGAGCAAAAGCATGGTCAAAAATATAGGTTTTGGGGAGGTTTTGGAAAGTGGAGATAGAAGTAGAGAGAAGGAAGGATTTAAGGAGGGAATTTCAAAAATAAGGGCTGAGACAGCTGAAAGCTGTGCCACCAATGATGGGGTGAAGAGAGAGAGGAACGCTTGCAAGGCCAGAGTAATAGGACCATAGAGCATGGGAGGAGATATAACACCAGAGGAGATTGCAGAGATAGGGTAGGAAGAAGCCATGAAGGAATTTGTAGGTCAGACGGGATGGGGTGATTGTTGACTGAGGTTTGCCAGACAGGATGCTGGCGACACAGGTTTGGGCAAGTTGGAGTTTATGGAGGGTAGACGATAGAAGATCAGCACAGAGAGCATTCGAGACTATACATGACAAAGGCACTGATAAAGGTTTCAGAGACAGAGGGCCTGAATTAAAGATGGAAGCGGGTGATATTATGGAGGTGAAAATAAATAATCTTAGTAATTGATAAGATATGGGAATTGAAGCTCTGCTCAGGATCGAACAGAACACCAAGGTGGCGTATGGTCTGGTTCACCCTTAACAAGTGTAGAATGACATCTCACACTATTTGCTTCCTGATTGAACGATATCCTTTTCCATTTCTATAGTATATGACAAGGACCTTATAGAGCCTAAATGGCCTCTTTGTGCAACTGATAATGTCTATTAGCCTCGAGAAACAGACAATTTCCAACATGTTTTGCTGCCTGAATGTCTGCTGCTGAAGTTCAATGCCAAAATACAGGTGTGTGCCATAGCAGAGTCCCAGGATATTCTGGATGCAGTGCTGCACTGAGAAATGGCTCGTTACCATCAGATCTCCTGTGGCAGCCTGGAATGACCCAAAGCATCAAAATTCAGGCTTGTGGCCACTTCAAATGTTGCTTCAGCTTGGGTCCCAGAAGATGACATAATTCAGGCAACCTTTCCCTGGATAGCCGCAGGTGCTGTATATACAGGTGCTCGACAGCCATATCCAGGCTTTTGATTCGGAGGAAATAGATGCATTTCCTTGGGTGCCTGATGCCAGGGCTTGTCAAGATTATATAGCACCTCTTTGAATCATCTGCCTCTTTTACAACAACTCAGGCAAATGTTTGCTATGCTGCTCATCATGGAAACCCTTACCTATTGCCGCAACACTGATATTTCAACTCAAGTTGAAATTGAGGGCAGGAAAGCACTTGAGTGCATCGGTACAGATAGGCAGTGGGCAGCATCCATAGAAGTGATTCAGCATCAATTAGGATTTAATTGGTCTTAACGAGTCTGTTTAGTTAAATCAAACTGTGGAGCTGGCAGATAACTCCAACTTCTGTGTGCAGTACCAGTGTGAAATCAAAGTTCATTGTCATCTGCCAAGTTTTGCGATAATGGTAGTGATCATTAGCCTGAAGTTGGAGTAAAAAGCGAGACACTTCTGGTTGGATTTTCGGGTGGGTTGTGACCGGGCTTTTGCCACGTTTTGACCTTCTGCGGTGAAAACCTGGTCACAAAGCCCAGGGGGGATCCTCGGTTACCTGTTTGCAGCGGGCATGGGACGTACCACCGGGGAGAGCTGCACTGGATGTGTAACGATGCAGATTGCATTACCGTCCGAGGTTTTGCACTCTCCCAAACAGTACGCCATGCCCAGAACAGCCACAGGTAAAACCTGACGGGGTAGCCCTGCCAGCAGCGGGAAGTTAGAAAACCTGCAAAAAATGTAAGGTAAAGTATTCATTTTGTTAATTTTTTGCAGCGATTTGTTAGCTAAGGGTCTTGGTAATGTTGCTTGAATGTTTTTTTGATTATTTTTTTCTCCCCCTGCCAAGGCCTCTCCTGCAGCGCAAACGACCCCACATTAAAGATGGCGAAACTCGCGTTTTGTGCCGCGAATGATTGTGCAACGCCTCCCTTTGCGATGTACCCCTAGTGCAGACCCCAAAGGCTGAAAGTTTGGCCTAAAATCGGTAGTGCAGCGAAAACAGTAACTTTCACGTATCGCGACCGTTTTTGCCCCAAAACCCGAAAAGCCAGCCCTTCACCTCGTGGGCTCAGAAGCTAAAGTCAAAGCGAAAAAGATCTGAAGGCTCATCGCTTTCTTTCGTTTTTCTTTATGTTAAGACTAATGTATCCTTTAAAAACAAATGAACACAAATTATAGGCATATAAAAGCAAATGAATGAATTGAAAAACTAAAGAACAGCAACTCCAATAAAGTGCAACCATTAAATGTATACCGGAGTGCCCACAACTATGTGGATAAATCAGGATGACGGCGATCTGGAGCATTCGCCGTCATTCCACCTTTTGAAACTGACTGCAATGTTGGGATTTATAAGAACATAAGAACATAAGAATTAGAAACAGGAGTAGGCCATCTAGCCTCTCGAGCCTGCTCTGCCATTCAACAAGATCATGGCTGATCTGGCCGTGGACTCAGCTCCACTTACCCGCCCGCTCCCCGTAACCTTTAATTCCCTTATTGGTTAAAAATCTATCTATCTGTGATTTGAATACATTCAATGAGCTAGCCTCAACTGCTTCCTTGGGCAGAGAATTCCACAGATTCACAACCCTCTGGGAGAAGAAATTCCTTCTCAACTCGGTTTTAAATTGGCTCCCCCGTATTTTGAGGCTGTGCCCCCTAGTTCTAGTCTCCCCGACCAGTGGAAACAACCTCTCTGCCTCTATCTTGTCTATCCCTTTCATTATTTTGAATGTTTCTATAAGATTACCCCTCATCCTTCTGAACTCCAACGAGTAAAGACCCAGTCTACTCAATCTATCATCATAAGGTAACCCCCTCATCTCCGGAATCAGCTTAGTGAATCGTCTCTGTACCCACTCCAAGGCTAGTATATCCTTCCTTAAGTAAGGTGACCAAAACTGAACGCAGTACTCCAGGTTCGGCCTCACCAATGCCCTGTACAGTTGCAGCAGGACCTCCCTGCTTTTGTACTCCATCCCTCTCGCAATGAAGGCCAACATTCCATTCACCTTCCTGATTACCTGCTGCACCTGCAAACTAACTTTTTGGGATTCATGCACAAGGACCACGACCGAGGTTTTTTGTGGCGGTCGGACGAGAAGGCTGTGGCTGGTGAGGTGACCAGGGTCAGGGACCTGCTCGATGGCGGAGGAGCGGGCTGGATGGCGCCAGACACGCTGGCGCGGCGCCTAAATTCTGCCAAAGTCCGCCGCGCGGCCGATGCCATCGAGTCGCTAAAAAGAGCTCTGGGCCCCGACTCCGTTAGGTGCATCGAGGAAGCTCAAGCACGTGGGGAGATCCCGTCCGAACTGACTCCCGTCCGGACGGAATTCCTCATCGGCGCCAAACCCCGGAACCTCCCTCGGGGGCCGGCGCCTCACAACTTGAGACGCCTCGGGGAAATCCGCTCCGTGCCTTTCAGTTCCGCGCGGAGGGGTTTCCTGTACGGGCTGCTCCTGCACACTCTCAACTTTGCTATCCTCGCCTGCCGTCCGGACATGCCATGGCGTACCATCTTGCCGTCCGGAGGAGGCGGGGGTCCCCGATGGAGGGCACTCTACGCAGGGGTCCTCCCACTATTTGTCGGGGACTTGGCCTGGAGGGTGATGCACGGAGCAGTGCCGTGCAATAAATTTTTAAGCCGGTTCACGGGCTCCCAGGCCGCATGAAATTTATGCGGTCTGGAAGAGTCCGTGTTCCATGTTTTTATTGAGTGCACGAGGTTGCAGCCCCTGTTTTGTTATCTAAAGGGGCTGCTCCTGAAATTCTGGCTGCACTTCAGTCCCACACTCCTGATCTTCGGGCACCCTGTGCGGAGGGGAGCGGGTAGGTCCGAGGGCCTCCTCGTAGGACTGCTCCTGGGCACGGCCAAGGGGGCCATCAGCCGGTCCAGGCAGCGGGCGGTCGAGGGGGTCGTTCAGCCAGGCTGCCTGCCTCTCTTCCGCGCATACATCCGGTCCAGGGTGTCCTTGGAGATGGAGCACGCGGTGTCCACCGGTACGCTTGCGGCCTTCCGCGAGAGGTGGGCACCGGAGGGACTGGAGTGCATCATCACGCCCGGCAACCAAATTTTAATTTGATTTTATGTTTTTAAGTTAATTTGTTATTATTGCCGGTGCTTTTAGTGTCCCCCTCCCCTTTTATAGGGGGCATTTGGAAACAAAAATTTATGTTTTTGTGCCCCAAAAAAACCCCCCAAAAAATACCACAAAAAATAAAAGGGCCTGTAAATGTTTGGTGTTTCCCCCAGATCGGGAGGGCACGGTTTAATGTTTTTCGTTGACTCCCAAAAAGAGTTTCATGCACAAGGACCAAATGTGGAGCTTTGGAGGCGTGTCCTGCTCAGTTGGCTGAGTGAGCAGTGAGGAGAGCAGCTCCTGTTGTAGCTCCTGGCTGGGCCTGTGAATCAGCCCAGGAAGAGAAGGAAGGAAGGGGCTTCACCACCAACATTCATCCAGAGGGAGAGGAGAAAGTCAGAAAACTTTAACAACTTTACCATTTCTACAAAGAGTTGGAGAGAGGGAGAAAGACCAACAACAACATCCAGTGTGGAAGGAGAGAGACTCTACCATTCTATAGGTGGGTGTATTGGTGCAGTCCCTAAAAGACTTTGTTGTATCGGTGGGGGGAGGAAAGAAGACCAGTCGGGGGCCGGAACATCGCGGGGGGTGTGTGTGTATGGAAGTGTGTGTGGGGGTCTCGCTTACAGCTGGGCCCCACACACCACTGAAACACCTCTCCCCCATTGCCTAGCCTGGGATAGCTGGAGCTACCAGGCTGAAGAAACAATTAATCCACCCTAATTAACATCGTTGGGAGTGTGTACCTGTGTGGCTCCAGCTGCACCAGGTGAAGACATCTCAAGGCCCCTCCCCAATTGTCAACTAGGGGAGAGGTGTGCCTCGTTAAGAGCTCCTCTGCTCAGTCTTTTGAACGAGGCCATTAAAGACCAGTAAGGCCTGTGACTTTGGGGTGGGTGTAGTTCTTAAAGGGACCCCGCGATGGCGACCCCATCCATGTCGGTGGCAGGGCCGGCAAGGACATATGCACAGGCGGCATCCGCAACCATGGTGCCTCCTGTGCCTCCTGCTGCCCTGCCACCTTTTAGATTAATAACGAAAAAGCACGGGGTCAAGAGCTACACTCACCCCACAATGAGCATCGAGGACTGCGTGCGGGCGATGGCTGGGGTAGTCGGCCCCTCGCCCATTGTCGCGGCCTCCAAGATGTCTGGGAAGGCGGTGTTCTTCCTGGGGTCGGAGCGGGCGGTGTCACTGGCCATCGAGAAGGGGCTCACGGTGAGCGGAATGTTCCTGCCGGTCGACCCTCTCGAGGCCACCGCGCAGAGGGTCGTTCTGTCGAACGTCCCACCCTTTGTTCCAGCTGAGCTCCTCCTCCCTCACATACAACAACTGGGGGAGCTAAGGTCGGGGATCAACCCCCTACCGCTCGGCCTTAGGGAGAGCCGCCTGCGCCACGTGTTCTCCTTCCGCCGCCAGTTTTTTGTCCGGCTGGAGCGGGAGGAGACAACAGAGGGCCACTTTGATGTGGCGCACGAGGGGACTGCCTACCGCGTCTTTTGGACGTCGGACGGCGTGCGGTGCCATGCGTGTAGGGAGGTGGGGCACGTCCGCAAGAACTGCCCCGCCTCCAAGGCCGCCAAACCACCGAAGGCGGCCAAGGCTGGCGCCGCCGCCACCCCTCTCCCGAGTCGCGACCGCGTACCGGAAGCCGTAGGTGCGCGGGCATCGTCGGAGGCCTTTGAATTCCCGGCCTCCGGCGGGGGGGAGGGAGAGCGTCCGACCAGAAAGAAGGCGCGGGGAAAAGCGAAACAACTCAAGGCGGGCCCCCTCGGTGTGCCAGACAACCCGATCACCGCGCTCGGCCCAACTCAGTCATCGGCGAGCGCGGGGTGCCCTGATCCCGTGCCCGAGCCCTTGAACAACACCGCAGAGGGGCCCGGGGGCGGGCAAGAAATGGAAAAGGGGGGAGTGGAGCGGGAGTCCTCGGCAGACATGGAGGTCTCCCTGCCTCCGCGCTTCCCCAGTAACAAAAGGAGGCGCCGCTCCAATGAGGAGGAGGTGGAACAACACCCCCCCACGGAGGAGTCGGTGCCCGCCGCACGTCCCGCGTCCCCCACCAGCGCCCCCAGATCGTGCCGAAGGCGAGAGGAGTCTGTCCCCGGGGAGGGTGAGACAGTCGAGGCTGCCCAGCCTCTGCTTCCCGGGGTTGGAGTGGAAGAACTGCCTGTCGCGGGGGACGTGGGGTCGGCGGAGGAATGCGTTACCGCCGGGTCGAGCGTCCCGGGGACTGAGGCGGGCGGGGCCAGAAAGGCCGTACCTGAGCCCGCCCAGCCAATATCCAACTTCTCCTGGGATTTGCTCGACCCGGCAGAAAATGAACACGTTAACTTTAATTTAAATTTTAGTTTTGAAGAAACCGTACACGCTGGGCCGGAGGGTGGCAGCGGGGAGGGGGAGGAACACCCACCCTCGCCCCCTACTTTGGAGCTGGAGCGCTTGGAGGGCCTGGGGATTTTCTATGGCCGGGTCTCTCCTTGTTCCCCGGTTCCTGGGGCGGAGGGGGAACCCCTTCCGCTGTCGTTTCCCGACCCAGCACCACTTTTAAAAGAGCCCAGTGGGGACTCCTCTGCCGACGATCCTGGGGGTGGGATCGGGGCAGATCCAGGGCCGGATGGAGCGGCCGGGTCGTTTGCCGTACCTTGTGCGGTCGATGGGCCGGCTGCTGGCGGCCACCTCCTGGAGGAGGACGGAGACTCGGTGGGGGACGCGGGAGAAGATCTCGAGTCCACCGCCAGTGAGGCGGTGGATCTGCTCGCGACCGCCGCTGAGACCCTCCTCATTCCTGCAAAGGAACTCCGGGACTTTTTGGCCCAGAGCCAGGGTCGCTGCAACCAAGCCCATCTGGCTCTGGGAAAATGGTCCGAGCCAGAGCTGATCAAGGTGTCCGTCCGCGCCGCTGCTAAAACCTTGGCCGCGGGCGGGCCCTTGACAAAGGCGCAATACCTTGAGCAGCGCGAGCTCGAGGGACTCCTCGCTGGGCTGCGGAGGGAGTGGAGGTCAACAAAAGACTCCGCTCCCTCCCCCACAATAGGTTAAGGTAGAGGTTGCACTATGCTTTTGCCATGAAGATAACCATAGCCAGCCTCAACATCAACGGCGGCAGAGGGGCACGCCGTAGATTTGACAATTTTTCGCTCCGACGGGAGGGGAAATATGCGGTGTGCTTCCTGCAAGAAACCCACACCGTTCCGGGAGACAAAGCCACGTGGCTCCTGGAATGGCAAGGAGAGGTCCGCATGAGCCACCTCACCGCCACTTCTAGTGGGGTGGCCATCTTGCTGGGCCCGCATTTTCAGCCGGAGATCTTGGGGGTCGAGGAGCCCGTGCCAGGCCGCTTGCTGCACATAACGGTTCGCCTGGGGGACATGCCGCTCCATCTCGTGAACGTGTACGCCCCTCAGCCCGGCCCGCAGCAAGCGCGCTTCTTCGAAGAAGTGTCCGCTCTTCTTGGCTCCGTCGACGTCGGCGACTGCATTGTCCTCGGGGGGTTTTTAACTGCACCCTCGAGGCGAGGGACCGCGCCGGTGCCCTACAGAGCATGACGGCGATCGAGAAATTGAGGTACCTGGTCGGGTCCTTCGACTTGGTGGACGTCTGGCGAAATCTCCACCCCGACTCCAGTGCCTTTACTTGGGTGAGGCCTGGAGTAGGATGGTCCAGAGTCGACCGCCTTTACGTGTCTCGGGCGTACGTTTCCTGCGTCCCGGCGGTCTCCATGTGGCCGGTGCAGTGTTCGGACCACCACCTGGTGTGGGCGGAGCTCGCTTCGCTCCGCGCGAGGACGGGGTCCGCGTACTGGCACTTTAACAACCGGCTGCTGGAGGACGTGCGGTTCCAGGACTCGTTCCGTCGATTCTGGTCCGACTGGAGAAGGAAGCAGGGGGGCTTCCCCTCCTTGAGGCTATGGTGGGACGTGGGCAAGGCTCACGTCCGCGTCTTCTGTCAAGAGTACACGAGGGGGTCGACCAAGAGGCGGGCGGCCAGGGTCGGGCGCCTAGAAAAAGAGGTGCTCGACCTGGAATCCCGTCTCGGTCAAGTCATCGAGGACCCGGCCCTGCGGACGGTGTACGAAGCGAAGAAGGCCGCACTGAAGGACCTGCAGCTCGTCGGGTCCCGAGGCGCGAATCGTGAGGTCGCGGATTCGGTTCCTGCGGGATCTGGACCGCGGCTCCCCCTTCTTCTACTCGCTGGAAAAAAGGCAGAGTGTCCGTAAGCAGCTCTTGACGCTGTTGGCCGACGACGGCTCTCTCGTCTCGGATCCGGAGGGCGTCAACAACAGGGCCCGTGAATATTACGGGGCTCTGTTCTCTCCGGATCTGTCCAGCAAGGAAGCGCGTAGAGTTTTGTGGGAGGACCTGCCGAAAGTTAGCCCGGAGGGCGGTGAAAATTTGGAAGCTCCGCTAAGCCTGGCGGAGCTGACCGGTGCCCTCGACCGGTTCTCGAGGGGAAAAACCCCGGGGCTGGACGCGCTGACCGTGGAGTTCCACAGGGCGTTCTGGGACGTCCTGGGGAGCGACTACACGCGGGTCCTGGGGGAAAGTCTGGCGACCGGGGAGATGCCCCTCTCTTGGCGCAGGGCAGTCATCATCCTGCTGCCTAAGAAGGGCGATCTCCGCCTCCTTAAGAACTGGCGCCCGGTCTCCCTCCTCAGCACGGACTACAAAATCTTCGCCAGGGCGATGTCTGCTCGCCTCAGCGCCGTGCTGGACCACATAATCCACCCCGACCAGTCCTACACGGTCCCGGGCCGGACAATCCACGACAACATCCATCTGGTCCGGGACCTCATCCATCATTCCCAGGAGGCTGGTCTGTCGGTCGCCTTCCTATCTCTTGACCAAGAGAAGGCTTTCGACAGGGTGGATCACGACTATCTGCTCGGAACTCTGCGCGCTTTCCGGTTCGGGACGCATTTCGTCGCCCGGATCCAACTTTTGTACGCCGCCGCGGAGTGTCTGATTAAGGTTAATGGGTCCTTGACGGCGCCCCTTCGCTTTAGGAGAGGGGTGCGCCAGGGATGCCCCATATCCGGCCAGTTATATGCCATCTGCGTGGAGCCTTTCCTGCGCCTCCTGCGGACGAGGTTGACGGGACTGGCTCTGCAAGGGCCGGGCGTGGAGGTCGTCCTCTCGGCTTACGCCGATGACGTGCTCCTCGCGGTAGAGGATCCTGCTGACCTGCGGAGGATGCGTGAGTGCCAGGAGATTTACTCGGCCGCGTCCTCCGCCAGGATCAACTGGGAGAAATGTTCCGGACACCTGGTGGGTCAGTGGCGGGTGGACTCCCTGCCGGAGGAGCTCAGGATTTTTGCTTGGAGCACGACCCATCTCCTCTATCTGGGAGTCTACCTTAGCTCCGACGAGGGAGCCTGGCCGGCGAACTGGCAGGAGCTGGAGGCCAAGGTCGCCGCTCGCCTAGGGCGCTGGACAGGACTGCTCCGAGTGCTGTCCTACAGGGGTCGAGCGCTAGTCATAAACCAGCTGGTGGCCGCAATGTTGTGGTACCGGCTGGTCACTTTGACCCCTCCCCCTGCGTTTGTCGCCAAGATACAGAAGAAGCTGGTGGACTTCTTCTGGAACAACAGGAAGCACTGGGTCTCTGCCGCGGTCTTGAGTCTCCCGCTTGAGGAGAGCGGTCAGTCATTGGTGTGCGTCAGCGCCCAGCTCGCGACTTTCCGTCTTCAGACCCTGCAGAGATACCTTTACGTCGAGCCCCCTCCTAGGTGGTGTGCTCTGGCGACGTATTTCTTCCGCCAGCAGCGCGACCTCAAATACGACACGCAGCTCCTGTTTGTGAACTTGGGGGGTGTCAGGACCGCCCTCCAGGAGCTGCCTGTCTTTTACAAGGAACTCATCAGGGTCTGGAACAAAGTCTCCACCAAGCGCAGCTATCCGCCGGCTGGAGTGGCGGCTGTCCTGCAGGAGCCGCTGCTCGGGAATCCATACCTCCATGACCGAGGTTTTATGTGGCAGTCGGAAGAGAGGGCTGTGGCTGGTGAGGTGACCAGGGTCAGGGACCTGCTCGATGGTGGAGGAACGGGCTGGATGGCGCCAGACACGCTGGCGCGGCGCCTACATTCCGCCTACGTCCGCCGCGCGGCCGAAGCCATCGAGTCGCTAAAAACAGCTTTGGGCCCTGACTCTGTTAGGTGCATCGAGGAGGCTCAAGCACGTGGGGAGATCCCGTCCGAACTGACCCCCGTCCGGACGGAATTCCTCATCGGCGCCAAACCCCGGAACTTCTCTCAGGGGCCGGCGCCTCACAACTTGAGCCGCCTCGGGGAAATCCCCTCCGTGCCTTTCAGTTCCGTGCGGAGGGTTTTCCTGAACACGCTGCTCCTGCACACTCTCAACTTTGCCATCCTCGCCGGCCGTCCGGACATGCCATGGCGTACCATCTTGCCGTCCGGAGGAGGCGGGGGTCCCTGATGGAGGGCATTCTGGCTGCACTTCAGTCCCACTCTCCTGATCTTTGGGCACCCTGTGCGGAGGGGAGCGGGTAGGTCCGAAGGCCTCCTCATAGGACTGCTCCTGGGCACGGCCAAGGGTGCCATCAGCCGGTCCAGGCAGCGGGCGGTCGAGGGGGTCGTTCAACCTGACTGCCTGCCTCTCTTCCGCTCTTACATCCGGTCCAGGGTGTCCTTGGAGATGGAGCACGCGGTGTCCACCGGTACGCTCGCGGCCTTCCGCGAGAGGTGGGCACCGGAGGGACTGGAGTGCATCATCACGCCCGGCAACCAAATTTTAATTTGATTTTACGTTTTAAAGTTTAATTTGTTTTAATTGCCGGTGCTTTTAGTGTCCCCCTCCCCTTTTATAGGGGGCACTGGAAAAAAAAATTTGATTTTAGTGCCAAAAAAAAACACAAAAAAGGAAAAAAAGGGCCTTGTAAATGTCTGGTGTGTCATCCAGGTCGGAGGGCACGGATTAATGTTTTATGTTTTTCAGGTAAACTCCAAAAGAGTTTCATGCACAAGGACCCCCAGGTCCTTCTGCACTGTAGCATGTTGTAATTTCTCCCCATTCAAATAATATTCCCTTTTACTGTTTTTTTTTCCAAGGTGGATGACCTTACATTTTCCGACATTTGGCGCCTGTGCATGCGGAAATCCTGAAGTTGTGGTGTTCCAATGACAGCTCTGAAACTGGCTGCGCTGTGCTCCCTCCCCCCACCGCACAGAGCTGGAAATTGGTGAAATTTCGTAAATCATTGAATCTGATGAAAACTTCGGCTCTTCCGCAGTCAGTATGTTGTTAAATTCCCCACTAAAAGTTAGACCTAAAGGGATTAGGTGTAACTGGGGTTTTAACAGCATATTGACAGCTAAACAAATGTTAAGGGCTTCGAAAACTCATTTTAATTTTGTATCGTGTGAAATTTGTCTGTTTTAATAAAAATTTAACTTTTTAAGAAACTTGCCCCCCCCCCCAAAAATTTTACTTTTTTTTTTCAGTTTGTCCATTTTTATTTCAGGTTTGCTTTTCTCCATGTGATAACCCCAATCTTTCTTTTGCTCTCTCTAACTATTTTTAAAAGTTAGAATTTTAAGGGCTTACCCATTTCCTTATTCGGTGTCTGTGAGAATTCTGCCTCTTGATTGGCTGCTTAGGTACAACAGTTTGCTGAAGGGGATCCCCATTAAGTTCCTTTGAATTGAATTGTAGGTTGGAAAACCCAAAGTTCTTGGCACAGGGATGTTATTTGGCCCATTTAGCAGTAAATACTTCAATGTAAATTCATTGGGGGAACAATTGGCCAGCCTTGCACATGTTTTTTCTGCTGTATTTTGCCTTTTTTGTCGTTAAAAGGTTTTCACCTAAATTGGCCAAAGGTTAACGAATGACAGTTTTGAAATAGCACCAAAAAGCAGATTGACCACATGCAATGCCAAAAAAAAACTCTCCGCTTAAAATTGGTCATTCGGTGAACCCATACTCAGGGTGAAAAAAAAGTGCCTGAAAAAAGCCTGCGTTGAAGCCCCAAAAACAATGGTAGGTATGAGGACCTACAAAAAAGGTAATTGAAGTTTTTACTTTTAAATTATTTTTCAGTGAATCATTAGTTCAGTGTATAGTAAATGTTTTCTGATGTTTTATTTTTGCTGATTTTTTTGTGTTTTCTCCCCTCCCATGACCTGTGTTTTTGGTGATGATAGGCCTCGGGCTAAAGTTGGCGAGGACCGCAGTTTCCACCGTGAATACTCATGCAATGCAGATTTTTATCATTGGGTGCATTTTTTTGCCAATTTTACCCCCTTAAAAAATGGTGACGTTTTTAGTGGTTATTTTTGCCGTAAAATAATGGGAAAAACCCAATATTGCCAAAAACTGAATTTCTAACCCTTAGTTCTTTGTATCTATTTTTTTTTAAATGACATTTTGCTGCACTGTGGTATTTTCACTCGACAATATACTTTCTTGCAAGTTTACCTGACTTTAAAACAAAGTAAACAAAGTTTTATCCAAACTCTTCACTGCACTCTTCTTCTATGTATCCAATATAATCAGCTTTCGTAGTGCCCAAGTATCAAGAGATAGCCTGGTGACTGGTGATAGATTATCTCATTAATCTTGATTATATTAATTGGTGTGATAATGGGCTAGATTTTCCAATTCGTTTTTCTCAAAGGACATGCATAAATTGGGTGAAACTAACTGAAACTTGGGGTGGAGTACTGCTTCGTTGATTCTCTGTTTATTTTGCATCCCAGGTAATTTTCTGGCAGCATTTCCCTCTGGTGCCCCTCCTTTCTGCCCATTTGACAGTTTTGATACATAAATGAGCCCCAGGCGACATATTAATGGCCATCATGCAATTTCTTGGCCTTCCCATTGGGATATCTCAGATTACATTAGCCCACCATATCAAATTGATATCTAGGGTTACAACAGCTTGAGGTACTGAGGGATGTGTTTATAAGGAGTCTGAAGACTGAGAAAGAAAACTTACACTTTTTTAATGTTTATTCTTCTTTTCACCTAGCTGCTAAGATACCTTGGTGGCAACTGTTATGTCACTGATATTTTTGCCCCAATTTCATTAATTCTATTACAGAAGCTTTCCCCATGGGGATTCACCCTGTCATTGTGTTGTTTTGGAGGAAGTAGAAGACTATTAGATGGATGAAAGGCAGGTCATATTGTATTAGAAGCACTCTGCACCTGCCCATCAGTGACCTTTTACCTACCTTTACAGGGCAAGGTGTATTTGGCTCAATATGTCAGAGGACCATATAGGCTATATTGGCAAGGGAGTCTGTAACTGAGTTGTGCTGTGTGCTACAAGGTGACTTGCAGCTAAACTCATCCATTGGCACTATAGTGCCAGTCGATGTAAAAGTTACAGCAGCCATTAACTTCTAGGCCTCTGGATCATTTCAAGGTACCACTGGCAACATCAACCACATTCCTCAATCTATACCTAAAACAAGTGACAGATGCCTTGCTTTCTCAAGCAAATAATTTACTCTCCTTCTCTATGGACAACTAACATGAGAGGGTTGCAGAAAATTACAGAGTGGCAGGATTTCTGAAGGTCCAGGGGATTATAAATTGTATCCATGTGGTATCTGTACTCCATTTCATAATGTCATTACCTACATGAATTGCAAAGCATTCCATTCTTTGAATGTTCGACTAATTTGTGACTATTATCATAGCATTACACAAGTTAAAATATAGGCAGCTGTCACAATGTCTTCATTTTAAGGCAGTCCACCGTCCCACTAATACTTGACTCACAAAGGTAAGGTGACTCCTGGGCGATCAGGCCTAGCATCTGCAGCTGTGATTTATGATACTGTTGCAGCATTCAAGGATATCTGCTGAAAATAAATAAAATGAGTTGCTTGCTTCACCCAGCTAATCTTGCTGACGTAGTACTTCAGGAACTTGGACAGGTCTGGGTGTATTACGTAGAACAACTCGGCTAAGATGTCAAGGATCATTATAATGTGTTACATGTTACACAATTTGTCTTGGAAGGAGACATCATCGTGGAGGCCAGGGTGGAATAAGAAATCCAGATGTAGAAAAAGGGCCTGCATGAAGGTGGCTCCAAGAGTCATTTATTAAGATCTCAGAGAGGAGATGTTCGCCTAACTTCAAAAGTTGCCCATGGCAATAACAATCCTGTCCACATCTTCTCATTGCCCTCTACCATCAACTTCCACTTACAAAGCCATTAACTGACCCTCCAAAACTGTGGTCTGCCCTACTTCCAGCCTGGCTCATTTTCAATTAAGATTAATATAATCAAGATTAATGAGATAACCTGTCACCAGTCAACAGGCTATCTCTTGATACTGGGGCACTATTAAAGCTGATTATATTGGATACATATAATCTCAGCTTAATATCATACCTGGTCAGTCTGCTGAATCATTCGCATCAACTTTTTCCTGTCTTGGTTTCTGCTTATTTGTGCTTGTGTTTCTCCTTTAGAAGAAAGACATGAGAGCACACCTTAGATGTTTAGCAATTGCATCTCCATAATATATGCTAATCGCATGTGTAGAAGTAATAACTATCCAGAGAAGCAGCTATGTGTGTCTTATTCTGGTGGAGTGGGCACTGAGTTACTGCACTAGATGAGAGTATGGAGCTCAGGTGCATTGGATTTGATGCTATGTTACAATCCCTATTGCCGATAACCCATTGCTGAATTACTGTAAAGAATAGGGGAAACCAATTTATCGATAACAAAGAGTTACTTTCATTGAAGCAATCATTCCTTTCCAAACAAATGCATCATCGTTGTGCTTTGACGCCACAAAAAACATTCAACATTTTTCTGTCCATTTGGATATATTTTGTACGTTGATTGATCTTGAATAAAAATTTAGAATTAGAAATGTAACATCAAGAAGATGTAAAGCCCTTGGCAAATCCACCAGACACTTCTCTGCACTCAAAGTAGCTCAGTTGCAGTCCCAAGATTGTTTGGGACTAGTCAACTCTTGTTCCATTTGTCTTTGAAATAAAGCCATGACCCCTCTTATCCCATTGCTTTTTTTTATTGGGAATCTGGAGACAATTAAAACCAAAGATTAACTATACTTCTAATCAGTAAGAATGTTTTAGCATAGTAGTTGAAATATATGTATATTAATGTCAGATCATTTACATCTTATATGAGATATACCTGATATCCAACTCATTTTAGTTAAACCTGCCTTGATAAATTCACTGTGGGGGCATGGGGAAGAATGGGGAACTTGAGGGCCTCCACGGTTACTCTCCTATCTTTTACAAATGTATTAACTTTACGATGATTACATTTGGTAAATTTTGGACTGAGTTTTGTAATGCACCACATGTCATTTATCAAAGTCCATACATTGGCAATATCAACAGCTAATCTATAACTTATCTAATGTGTCTCTATGAATCACAGTATAGCACAGAGCAATAACTGGCAAAAAAGGGAAAGCACCCAATATCAGACTTTAAATATGTGGGGAACTGAAAATGAATGACAGTGTAACATATTGATTAAATGTGTGCAAGTTTTTGGTACATTTGATCTTTTTGGTTGCTATGTATCATTGCTTCTCAAGTTCGCGCTAAAATAGGAAATGTCTCCAGGAAGTGTGTCCTTTCAAAAAGCACCAGACAAAGTGAGAAGAATGTCAAGGTCTTGTAAATAAACAGCTGGCATGCAGCATGTGCATATTCTCTCCCTCTTTTTTAGTGCCATCATGCTCAATCCATTTCTGCCAGCCTGATAGCACGCAGCATAATTTAACTGTAATTGATAATGTAAGGGCAGATGGAGCGTGGTGTCAGCTCCTGCTCACGTTCTCTAGGGATGTTTCTGAAATCAAAGCAGATGGTCCAATTGCTTCTTATTTATGTGTTGCTGCAAGCTCCTCCGCCTCCAGGATAATGGATCATTATTGCCTGCTGTGCACAAGCAGCAATACGCTTTCAAATCTGGATCTCCTAGCTTAAGCTCCAGTGCAATATTTCATATCATTCTTTATGGCCACACTTACCAAGTCTCCTGACATTAATAATAGAAACAATCACATACCAACTATTCTCTTCATTTTCCTAACAGAAAAATAATTTGTCATTGTAAGAGCCATAATCTCCTTTTTCTTTTAGCTTTTTGCATTCCTACGCTCTTGGGAGATACTTCCTTGAAGTTTGCATTGTTTGCTATAAAATAGTGTATTTTTTTTTAAATCAGTTAGAAACTGCTACCAAAATGTTCCTAGCTGGGCAAATGGAAAGGGTGCTTTTGAGGGTCAAAGGTAAAAAATATTTGCTAGCAAATGAGAAATGATCAATCACTGATTATTGCTATGCAGCAAGTCCCACAAGGTCAGAACCAGTAAAGCAAGATTGATTAAGCAATCTTATACTATTCCTTCAGTCCCTTAAGTGCAGCTGCCAAGTAACTCGGTTAAAGTTTTGTAAGGTCAGTCAACACATAATATATTGAGTACATTTTGTTAAGTCTCAACAAATATAATCAGTGCATGTCCCAGCTTTACAGCAACTAGTTATTTAACACAACAGCAAAAACTTTCACTAAGGTCATGATGTTAACATCTTAAGTCCCACATTTCTGTATTTTTAAAACTTGTCACCATTCGTTAGTTACTCATAGTTTTTTCCTCGCCAATTTACCAGTAGCTAAATTTATTTTTAAACAGATAAAGAATAAACAGATATCACTGCATTTCAAAGGTGAATTCCTTTGATCACTGCTGAATACTGAACAGAATTGAGATCCCTTAGCATTAAATTTACAAATATTTGAATTCTGCTCCAATTTCCTCTGTCCTCTTTTCTCTTGCCTCATATATTAGTTTGAAACCATGATGGTGACAGGTGGGCCGTATTTTACAGTGCTTGATGTGACTGAAGTAAAGTTAGATTTTTTTTTAATCATGTGTTTTACACTTTGCAGTAAGTGGAGGAACAGGAGTCCTATTTCTGGCCATTCAATGGTGATATCTCAAGTTTGGAGGAACTCATCACCAATTACTCAGTTATATTTACTTGCATTCACTCAAATATTTATGCAATTAAAAAAAAATAATGTCATAATGGGTGGTTTTAATACAGATTTCTTGCATGCAAATTTTAGACAAATCCAAAGAAAAAGTACAGTTAGTATGTTATTACTGTGTAATGTCCTCTTATGCACAAGTGAAGTGCGGAGGTTAGGTTTAGGAGTACAGCTCTATCTGTATTTATAACAAATTTTGGAATTTCAGACCTGATTTTCAGTCTGACAGACATGAAAATTAAAACATGTTTTGAAAAATCTATGACAGCTAAATGACTTCCATAGCTCTGCCAATCATTTAACAGTTAAGGACAGAATTCTATGATTGCTATTGCTGCCAGGAATTGCTGTTTTGACTTGTATCTTCTGTATCTGCAACAACCATTATTGTTCTCAACACTCCCAGCGGGACACCATCACATGCCAGGAAGACAGGGTGAAGCAAAGTTGCTTTTTCCCTCCAAATATTTGATGGTTTGCATTCATATTAAAATAACAATATAATCAGTTAATTTAATTTAATGTTAGTTATGCCATCACACTTCAAAAAACATTTTCTCTCCTGATAAATTAATTGAAAACAGAAATTTTGTTTTTTTGGAAAGAAAGATTATTTTCAGGCATCTTTAATTGGATAGCTCTTTCAAAGAGCTGGCACAGGCTTGATGGGTCGAATGGCCTCTTTCTGTGCTGGAAGATTCTATGAGCAGAATCCTTTTACATGTGTAAACCCATGCAATTGTGTATGCGTTGTACTTCATGGCACTATGACAATGGTGCAATAATCACATCCTATACTCAAGGGTGCAGTGGAGGATGTACCAGGGTATACTGAATACATTCACTATTTATTTGTGGAGGTAAGAGTATGTCCAGTTTTTGGCAGCATGTAATCAAGAGTTTTCATTTTGGAGGCTAAGATCTTGGCTGCAAAAGCATAAAATGACAGATCGCACAAGGTCAATCAAATATAGGTGCACATATTCTGATGAAGATTATAAGACTCTGAAGCAGTTACTGTAATGAAGAGCAACTTTTTATATAGTTTAAATAAAGAATACATATTAGAAAATGAAATAAAGGATGTACTTAATGGTATAAAATGGTAATTAACACCAACAAAATATCATCTTCTGTACTCTTACATAGGAAAGAAAATACACAGTACAGTAGCATGATTGTTGAAATACAAAAACAAAAACACATGACTTACTTTACAGTCTCAGTACTGCTGGATAGATGCTTTTATCTGAGTAATGGCCAATGACCAATGCTAATATATAAGGGCTTTCATCTGCTGGATCAACATTACTGTGTTTTTAACTAAAGAGGAAGACTTCCTATTGAGCGAACTGTTTGGAGGCAGAATCTCTCACATCTTACTCTAGCGGTTCTAAGAATAATGATCATGCAGATTTTAATTTTGAATGTCACATTTGTGAAGTATTTTAAAATACGATAAGAAGTAATAAATGGTACACTTCTGTGCCATTATTGAATGAACAATTAAAATCAGGAAATAATATGGCTTTAAAAATGTTCTGGATAATTTTTAATTTACTCAAAATATTGGTAAGTAGAAACTTTACTTACTCTGCTTATTTGATTAAATTTGTATTTTTATATATATGAAGCACTCTTTTTTGTAAAAAGGAAACTGATATATTGCATGAAGATGTACATAAGTAACCGGGTGTATATCATACTGCCCGGAACAGCATGCTAAGAGCATTATTTCACACTTGAAGTCACTTCTGTAACCCAAGGGGCAATATTTTACTCCTTATAGTCTGAAATTGCAACCTAAACTTGTTTTATTGCACCTATCAACTAAATTCTATAAAAATCAAAGAAAGCTTTCAACCTTTAAGGTGATCATTCAAGCAGTAAATAGTCCTTGCCATGTGATATAAACAGGTAATAAGTTTTACTCCACCGTTAGAGACTGACATCACTGGCATAAAACCAAAGCACACTGATCTCACGCACTGATATAAAACCACAGAACACTGATCTCACAGACTGATATAAGATCACAGAACACAGATCTCACGCACTGATATAAGATCACACAACACTGATCTCACACACTGATATAAGATCACAGAACACTGATCTCACAGACTGATATAAGATCACAGAACACTGATCACACGCACTGATATAAGATCACAGAACACTGATCTCACAGACTGATATAAGATCACAGAACACTGATCTCACGCACTGATATAAGATCACAGAACACTGATCTCACAGACTGATATAAGATCACAGAACATGATCTTACAGACTGATATAAGATCACAGAACACTGATCACACAGACTGATATAAGACTACAGCACATAGAAACATAGAAACATAGAAAATAGGTGCAGGAGTAGGCCATTCGGCCCTTCTAGCCTGCACCGCCATTCAATTAGTTCATGGCTGAACATGCAACTTCAGTACCCCATTCCTGCTTTCTCACCATACCCCTTGATCCCCCTAGTAGTAAGGACTACATCTAACTCCTTTTTGAATATATTTAGTGAATTGGCCTCAACAACTTTCTGTGGTAGAGAATTCCACAGGTTCACCACTCTCTGGGTGAAGAAGTTTCTCCTCATCTTGGTCCTAAATGGCTTACCCCTTATCCTTAGACTGTGACCCCTGGTTCTGGACTTCCCCAACATTGGGAACATTCTTCCTGCATCTAACCTGTCAAAACCCATCAGAATTTTAAACGTTTCTATGAGGTCCTCTCTCATTCTTCTGAACTCCAGTGAATACAAGCCCAGTTGATCTAGTCTTTCTTGATAGGTCAGTCCCACCATCCCGGGAATCAGTCTGGTGAATCTTCGCTGCACTCCCTCAATAGCAAGAATGTCCTTCCTCAAGTTAGGAGACCAAAACTGTACACAATACTCCAGGTGTAGCCTCACCAAGGCCCTGTACAACTGTAGCAATACCTCCCTGCCCCTGTACTCAAATCCCCTCGCTATGAAGGCCAACATGCCATTTGCTTTCTTAACCGCCTGCTGTACCTGCATGCCAACCTTCAATGACTGATGTACCATGACACCCAGGTCTCGTTGCACCTCCCCTTTTCCTAATCTGTCACCATTCAGATAATAGTCTGTCTCTCTGTTTTTACCACCAAAGTGGATAACCTCACATTTATCCACATTATACTTCATCTGCCATGCATTTGCCCACTCACCTAACCTATCCAAGTCGCTCTGCAGCCTCATAGCATCCTCCTCGCAGCTCACACTGCCACCCAGCTTAGTGTCATCCGCAATTTGGAGATACTACATTTAATCCCCTCGTCTAAATCATTAATGTACAGTGTAAACAGCTGGGGCCCCAGCACAGAACCTTGCAGTACCCCACTAGTCACTGCCTGCCATTCTGAAAAGTCCCCATTTACTCCTACTCTTTGCTTCCTGTCTGACAACCAGTTCTCAATCCACGTCAGCACACTACCCCCAATACCAGGTGCTTTAACTTTGCACATTAATCTCTTGTGTGGGACCTTGTCGAAAGCTTTCTGAAAGTCGAAATATACCACATCAACTGGTTCTCCCTTGTCCACTCTACTGGAAACATTCTCAAAAAATTCCAGAAGATTTGTCAAGCATGATTTCCCTTTCACAAATCCATGCTGACTTGGACCTATCATGTCACCTCTTTCCAAATGCGCTGCTATGACATCCTTAATAATTGATTCCATCATTTTACCCACAACCGATGTCAGGCTGACCGGTCTATAATTCCCTGTTTTCTCTCTCCCTCCTTTTTTAAAAAGTGGGGTTACATTGGCTACCCTCCACGCCATAGGAACTGATCCAGACTCAATGGAATGTTGGAAAATGACTGTCAATGCATCCGCTATTTCCAAGGCCACCTCCTTAAGTACTCTGGGATGCAGTCCATCAGGCCCTGGGGATTTATTGGCCTTCAATCCCATCAATTTCCCCAACACAATTTCCCGACTAATAAGGATTTCCCTCAGTTCCTCCTCTTTACTAGACCCTCTGACCCCTTTTATATCCGGAAGGTTGTTAGTGTCCTCCTGAGTGAATACTGAACCAAAGTACTTGTTCAATTGGTCCGCCATTTCTTTGTTCCCCGTTATGACTTCCCCTGATTCTGACTGCAGGGGACCTACGTTTGTCTTTACTAACCTTTTTCTCTTTACATATCTATAGAAACTTTTGCAATCCGTCTTAATGTTCCCTGCAAGCTTCTTCTCGTACTCCATTTTCCCTGCCCTAATCAAACCCTTTGTCCTCCTCTGCTGAGTTCTAAATTTCTCCCAGTCCCCGGGTTCGCTGCTATTTCTGGCCAATTTGTATGCCACTTCCTTGGCTTTAATACTATCCCTGATTTCCCTTGATAGCCACGGTTGAGCCAACTTCCCTTTTTTATCTTTATGCCAGACAGGAATGTACAATTGTTGTAGTTCATCCATGCGGTCTCTAAATGTCTGCCATTGCCCATCCACAGTCAACCCCTTAAGTATCATTCGCCAATCTATCCTAGCCAATTCACGCCTCATACCTTCAAAGTTACCCTTCTTTAAGTTCTGGACCATGGTCTCTGAATTAACTGTTTCATTCTCCATCCTAATGCAGAATTCCACCATATTATGGTCACTCTTCCCCAAGGGGCCTCGCACAACGAGATTGCTAATTAATCCTCTCTCATTACACAACACCCAGTCTAAGATGGCCTCCCCCCTAGTTGGTACCTCGACATATTGGTCTAGAAAACCATCCCTTATGCAATCCAGGAAATCCTCCTCCACCGTATTGCTTCCAGTTTGGTTAGCCCAATCTATGTGCATATTAAAGTCACCCATTATAACTGCTGCACCCTTATTGCATGCACCCCTAATTTCCTGTTTGATGCCCTCCCCAACATCACTACTACTGTTTGGAGGTCTGTACACAACTCCCACTAACGTTTTTTGCCCTTTGGTGTTCTGCAGCTCTACCCATATAGATTCCATATCATCCAAGCTAATGTCCTTCCTAACTATTGCATTAATCTCCTCTTTAACCAGCAATGCTACCCCACCTCCTTTTCCTTTTATTCTATCCTTTCTGAATGTTGAATACCCCTGAATGTTGAGTTCCCAGCCCTGATCATCCTGGAGCCACGTCTCCGTAATCCCAATCACATCATATTTGTTAACATCTATTTGCACAGTTAATTCATCCACCTTATTACGGATACTCCTTGCATTAAGACACAAAGCCTTCAGGCTTGTTTTTTTAACACCCTTTGTCCTTTTAGAATGTTGCTGTACAGTGGCCCTTTTTGTTCTTTGCCTTGGGATTCTCTGCCCTCCACTTTTACTCATCTCCTTTCTGTCTTTTGCTTTAGTCTCCTTTTTGTTTCCCTCTGTCTCCCTGCATTGGTTCCCATCCCCCTGCCATATTAGTTTAACTCCTCCCCAACAGCACTAGCAAACACTCCCCCGAGGACATTGGTTCCGGTCCTGCCCAGGTGCAGACCGTTCAGTTTGTACTGGTCCCACCTCCCCCAGAACCGGTTCCAATGCCCCAGGAATTTGAATCCCTCCATGCTGCACCACTGCTCAAGCCACGTATTCATCTGCGCTATCCTGTGATTCCTACTCTGACTAGCACGTGGCACTGGTAGCAATCCCGAGCTTACTACTTTTGAGGTCCTACTTTTTAATTTAGCTCCTAGCTCCTTAAATTCGTTTCGTAGGACCTCATCCCTTTTTTTACCTATGTCGTTGGTTCCAATGTGCACCACGACAACTGGCTGTTCTCCCTCCCTTTTTAGAATGTCCTGCACCCGCTCCGAGTCATCCTTGACCCTTGCACCAAGGAGGCAACATACCATCCTGGAGTCTCGGTTGCGGCCGCAGAAACGCCTATCTATTCTCCTTACAATTGAATCCCCTATCACTATTGCTCTCCCACTCTTTTTCCTGCCCTCCTGTGCAACAGAGCCAGCCACGGTGCCATGAACTTGGCTGCTGCTGCCCTCCCCTGATGAGTCATCCCCCTCAACAGTACTCAAAGCAGTGTATCTGTTTTGCAGGGGGATGACCACAGGGGACCCCTGCACTACCTTCCTTGCACTGCTCTTCCTGCTGGTCTTCCATTCCCTAGCTGGCTGTGGACCCTTCACCTGCGCTATGACCAACTCACTGAACGTGCTACTCACGTGATTCTCAGCATCGTGGATGCTCCAGAGTGAATCCACCCTCAGCTCCAACTCCGCAACACGGTCCGTCAGGAGCTGGAGGCGGATACACTTCCCGCACACATAGTCGTCAGGGACACTGGAGTCGTCCCTGAGTTCCCACATGGTACAGGAGGAGCATAACACGTGACCGAGCTGTCCTGCCATGACTTAACCCTTCGATAGGCAACAACAATGCTAAAGTTTACTCACTGTTATAGAAGAGAAAAAAGAAAAACTACTCACCAATCACCAGCCAATCACTTACCCCCTTGGCTGTGACGTCACCTTTCTGTTTCAGCACACTGGTCTCAGTCACTGAAAGTTGATGGCCCAGATTTTTTGGGACCGAAGATAGTGTACGCACGCCATCGTAAGTCCTCAGAAAAGACCCGCAAGTTCCGGGTTTCCACATGCGCTGTGCATTTGCGGAAACCCGGAACTTGCGATTTGTCAAGTTCTGCATTGACCGATCCTTTGCATCCGCTGTAAAAACACTTTCGCTGGCATGGAGCTGGGCTATTTGTCCAACTGTTGCCCACAAAACTCTTACACTTGGTAAAAGCAGGCGTAAGGCCTTCTTTTACCAGTGTAATGGATAAAATAAATGTTAAAATTAAAATTTTACAATTATTACAAATACATTTAGAATTAGTTTAGTTCAATTTTGGCCTGTTTTAAAATGTTCACGTTATTGTTTCAAAACATTATTTTTTAAATTTAAATGCTTAATTAAAGAGTCTTTTAATCAATTTTGAACATGGGAACATTTATTTTTATTTAAGTGGTGTGAACTTTTATTTATTTGTGCTATTTGTAATATGCTTATGGGGATTCCGTACGTAAATGGAATCACATAAGCATCGTAGGAATCACCCTTTTTGATTGGTTGACGGGGCCCATGTAATCCCAGGGAAACTTGTGAACATAGTTCGCCCCTGGGATCCGTGGGCCTTTACGCAGGCGACGTCTGTAGGCCCAGGACCCAAAGGCCGGAATTTTCCCCAACAAAAAGAGGTGGGTTTGGAGCGTTGGTGCAATTAAAGTGTTAAAAATGGGATTCCCAACCTGATCCCACCTCCAACCTGCAGACATCCGGTTTTGCAGGAGGCAGGATGGGGCACAGGCGACCAACCTGCTCCCAGAGTGGATTATCTTAATTTAAATACTGTAATGAGGCTGGATGTCTCTTGTCTATTTTGTGTTTAACTGCCTGTGGATGGGTTTCACACAATTGTGAAACCCAGCAGTTAAACAGAGGCAGGGACTGCTGCATCCAGGAAGTAAGTGGCTTTATACCGACCTCCCCTGACCGGAGACCCCCCAACAAGGCCTCCGAACAGCCCCAAGTCTCTCCCCACCACTCCAGGCCTCCCACTCTCAATCATGATGATGAGGCTAGCCACAATCCTCCGGTGGCCAGCCCCAATCCTCTCTCCCCTGCTCCCCCCAGCACCTGCCGATCCCTGGCCAATGACACCCCCCCTCAATCTGCAATCCCTGCTGATCCTCTCTTCCCCATCCCGATACCCGACCCTAGCCGATCCTCTCTGCGTCCCCCCACCCAATCCCCAACCCCAGCAAATCCTCTTCCCCCTCCCGATCCCCAACCCCTGCCGATGCTCTCTTCCCCCCCGGATCTCAGACCCTAGCCGATCCTCTCTCCCCCCTCCCGATCCCCGACCCTGGCCGATCCTCTCTCCCCACTCCCGATACCCGACCATAGCCGATCCTCTCTGCGTCCCCCGGATCCCCGACCCTGGCCGATCCTCTCTCCCCACTCCCGATCCCCAACCCTGGCCGATCCTCTCTCCCCCCTCCCGATCCCCGACCCTGGCCGATCCTCTCTCCCCACTCCCGATCCCCGACCCTGGCCGATCCTCTCTCCCCCCTCCCGATCCCCGACCCTGGCCGATCCTCTCTCCCCACTCCCGATCCCCAACCCTGGCCGATCCTCTCTCCCCCCTCCCAATCCCCAACCCTGGACGATCCTCTCTCCCCCCTCCCGATCCCTGACCCCTGAAGATGCTCTCTCCCCCCTCCTGATCCCCGACCCCTGCTGGTTGCCGAAAGCCCTCCCACGATCCCTCGCTTCTGAGGCCTACCCACCCACAGCCATTAAATTTGGCAGGATCTGTGGGATACCTGGCCTCATGGGTTTCCCGCCCGCCTCAGAGACCCCCTGCCCCCAGCTCGCCTCCTTAAGAAAATTCCGGTCGAACATAAGAACATAAGAAATAGGAGCAGGAGTAGGTCATACGGCCCCTCGAGCCTGCTCTGCCATTTAATACGATCATGGCTGATCCGATCATGGACTCAGCTCCACTTCCCTTCCCGCTCCCCATAACCCCATATTCCCTTATCGGTTAAGAAATTGTCTCTGTCTTAAATTTATTCAAGGTGCCGGCTTCCACAGCTCTTACGCAGCGAATTCCACAGATTTACAACCCTCTGAGAGAAGAAATTTCTCCTCATCTCAGTTTTAAATGACGGCCCCTTATTCTAAGATCATGTCCCCTGATTTTAGTTTCCCCTATCAGTGGAAACATCCTCCCTGCATCCACCTTGTCAAGCCCCCTCATAATCTTATATGTTTCGATAAGGTCACCTCTCATCCAGGTACATTCTGATTTTTTTTCGGTTCAGAGGCGTATTCTTCTGGTACGCCTCCATCGAGAACATTAAGAGCCAATGCAACTACTTGTCATGCAATCCAGTTTCAAAATTTTATCCCATTGGAAAATATTTTATTTAAGATAAAATAGAAAATAGTCAAATGGGTAAAATAGATTCAAACAAAATGCAGAGAGAGAGAGAAAAATTGAGTAGAGAAGGAGGGAGTGCAACTAGGATAGGAAAAGAATGAGATGGAAATGAGAAAGTAAATTCAGTGGCAAACAAGAAATGAAGATGCAGGAAGGAGAAACGATTGAGGTGTTGACACGTCAAGGTATCAGTAATGAGCCAGTGAGGAAAGAAAGGATTTGGTTAGACGCAAAATTATGAGAAATGTACTGTGGTGGACCGAAAAGCATTTCCCCATATAACAAACAGTTATCTGAAGAAAATTCCTTTTAAAATATCCATTTTAAATGATCATTTTCTGTTGCTCAAGTTTTGCTTAAACATTTGAAAACAATAGCAAATCATGGACTAGAATCACTGCCAATTGCCTAGAGATTCATGGAAACAGTGATGGAATGCATGGAAACAGCGAAGGAAGCAGTCTTTAATAGTGCTGACAAGCAACACCTACTTACAAACAACCTGCTCACCAATGTTCAATTCAGGTTCCACCAGAACCACTTGGCTCTGGACCTCATCACAGCCTTGATCTAGACATGGGCAGAAGAGATGAATGCCACAGGAGAAGTGAGCATGTCTGCCCTCGACCAAACAGCCCTTGGAAAACTAAAGTCAAAGGAAAAACCCTCCAATGGCTGGAGTCATACCCAATGTAAAGGATTATGATTGTAAGAGGCCAGTCATCACCATCCAAATACATAATTGCAGGAACTTCTCAGGGACATATCCTTGGCCCAAACATCTCATGACCTTCCCTCCATCATAGGAATGGGGCTGTTTGCTGATGATTCTACCGTGTTCAGCTCCATTCACAACATCTCCAAAAATGGAGTAGCTCATGCAAGCCTACAGCAGAACCTGAATAACATCCAAAATTAGGGTAACAAGTAGCACTATATAAGTGCAAGGTAATGACCATCTTAAAGAAGAGGAAGGTCGTGCTTCTCTTCACAATGCTACCATCACTGGGACTCCAGCAATCAGCATTTTGGGATGATCACCATTGACCAGGAGGTGACCAGGACCTGTCATATTAATGCCATGGCTACAATACCAGGGCAGAGGCTGGGTATTCTGTGATGAGTGTCTTACCTCCTGACTCCTAAAACCCTCTCCGCCATCTACAAGGCTCAAGGCTCAAGTCAGGAGTGTGATGGAATTCTCACCACTTGTCTGGCTGGGTGCAGCAATAACAACACAAGGAACTCAGTTCACTTAATCAGTACCCCTGCCACTGGGCTCAATATCTACACCCTCCATTACTAGTGCAATGAGGCTGCAGTATATGCGATGCACAGGATATATTGCAATAAACTCACCAAAGTTACTTCAACAGCATCTCTCGTCCCTACAACTTTCACCAAGAGAGAGAGAAGCAGCAATATCAGGTGAACACCATCACCTCCTAATTACATATCATCCTGTCTTGGACTTACATATCCGTTCTTTCATTATCACTGTGTCAGAATCCTGGAATTCCCTACCTAACACCAATGCAGGAGCACCATCACTACAAGTTCTGCAGTGGTTCAAGGGCAACTAGTGAAATACAATAAATGCCGACTTAAAATCCTGCTTCATGCTTTGCTTCTTTTGTGTTTTGTAATGAATTTTCTGCTTGTGAAGATGAGTGACATTGGTGCTGCAGATGGAACATTTTTCTACATTTGTATCAGCTCCAAGATCAGCTACTCCAAGGGCAGATACATAGAACAGTTAAACATGAGGTAAAGCAACCTTTGTACCACGCTAACAATATGCATTAATTTCAACATCACAACAATACCTGAATTGCAGTGGTGTGCCATTTCTGTTCCCTGTGACACTCATCAACGTTTCAGCATAATTAGTAATTTGGGAGGAAATTTTCAGCTTACGACCAGAGTGTAAAAGCGTTGTATTTTGAGTGTCCATTATGGAAACCCTCTGATTTTCCTTTCCATTGATTTGAAATTGATTTAAAGGGAATTGGGCAGTTTCAATAACGGCACCCGACCCACACCAGCTTTATGTGCCAGCTTTATGCAACAGCCCCACCAGCACCTGGGAATCCCTGGCCCAAGACCGCCCTAAGTGGAGGATGAGCATTCGGAAGGGAGCTGAGCTCCTCGAGTCTCAACGCTGAGAGCATGCAGAAAGCAAACGCAGACAGTGGAAGGAGTGTGCGGCAAACCAGACTCCCCATCCACCCTTTCCTTCAACCACTGTCTGTCCCACCTGTGACAGAGACTGTAACTCCCATTTGGACTGTACAGTCACCTGAGAACTTACTTTTAGAGTGGAAGCAAGTCTTCATCGATTTCGAGGGATTGTCTATGATGATGATATGTTCCAGTGATAACTTCAAAATTATCTCCTTGGTATCAATTAGTGTTAAATGTTTGGCAGCTGTGTGTTGTTATCAGGCTGATACTTTGCAAACTCACTTCACTTTGAAGCTTTACAAGCATGAGAGAGAGAATTCTTTCATCTAGCTATTCTGGCTGATTGTCAACCCATGCTCCAAAGATGAAAGAGCAATATTCACAACTAGTGCAGGAGTGTCTGATGCCGCGGAACCCAGAAGATATCTAAGGCGGACGCAAATTTGTAACGGTTAACATAAACCAGAAGGTGAATTCACTCTACCTCAATAGCTCCCTAATCACAGTCTCTGAAGAGAACTTTCAGTGTATGAAGTCTTTAAATCCCACACCAGTAATCCTTGTGGTCTGAATGAGAATGTTAACTTAATGTCAATTAGTGTTGAGCTAAACAAAGTTTTATAGTGTGGATCTGTGTCCACTATGTACTGGACGGACATTGTCCAAATTTATTTAACAGCCATCCCTTATAGCCAACAGATAGAGACATTTATCCAACCAGCCTAAGATGGGTTCAAAATACGTCATAGTAGTAAAAGAATGGTTTACTTATCTGCTAAGACATCCACTTTCTGGTTAATCAATTATTTAATTCTTCAAATTAATATTCAAAGTCAACATAAAATAGGCCGGCATCGTGTTTATATATGGTTTTAATGTTTTGCACATCACTAAGCTAAAATCATGCTGAATAAACTATTAGCTCAGATGACATTTTTCAGCCAACATGTACATAAATTGCCCAGCTAACAAATAAAGACCTAAACTGCATCTCAGCATGTTTAGTTATTGCAAGGTCAGCTGTCTTCTGTAAACAGGATGTGAATCTTGAATCAAATGTGTATACAGCACTGTACCATGCCAACATTAGTTGGTTAGATGACAAGTTAATTGAATCTATTAACATTTCTTATAAATTGATAAACGTAATCCTTTTGATCATATTTTGCTTTGTGTTTGCTCATAAGATGAGATAGACAGATCACAGAAATACAGATTAGAGTTGGCATCTAAACCCTTTGTTACAATCCTCATTTTTGATTGAATAGTAAAGTCTGGCAAGGGTTCCTCGCTCAGTTCTGCTGGGACATGAGTAACTACTGTTTCTAGACGCTGTCTCTGGCATGCACAATATTTGCAGCCAGCAATTTATAAATAGAGAGAATGAGCACCTCACTAGTTTTAACTACATGGGATAGAAATGGTCACTTGAGGAAGCAAGCACACAACCAAAGGATAAGATAATAAACATAAATTGTAAATCTGAAAGTGAAAGTTATGATAATGCATGAAGCATTGAAAAATTGGCCTTCACTTTGAAAAGCAGATAAGTACACAACTACTTAAACATAGACTTAACTTCCTGTCTGAAGTAATCATGAGGCTGTAGGCCTACATTTTTAACACAGTTTTTTTAACCATGTGTGATGGTTTTTAAATGTCAACATCCATGCTTTGGATTTAACATTCCTATTAACATATTAAGTTTAGAAAGTAAATTGGGTTGAAGACTTTCCTTATTGCAGATAGTGAGACTAATTTGCTGGCTGGTAGTGAGTGAGTGAGTGAGTGAGTGATGCCCTTGGGTTACATAGCCACCAGAAAGCTACCCAGATCGCGTTGCTGTCCATCCAAAGCCGGCAGGGTCATAATTCATATATGCTAATTGGGTTATGAGGAAGCTGCACTTTCAGCAGGCAGGCAGTCACCAACCTATGTCCCCTGTTGCAGCAGGAATTGGGCGTTCCAAAATGATGTGAGGAGATCCTTTTTGTGCTACTTATATGCCACAGCTTTAGTCCCAGCAGCACTGTGACTAGCTCACATAATTGGCTCTTAAATTTCAGAAGATATAAAGCAGTTAATAGAGTCGTCAACTCTTTTCTAAATTTGAGTTGGTGGCTGTTGAGTAGAGTTCTGCTTTGCAGGTGTTGGAGTGCACTCACCACTAAAAATGATACTTGTGTCAGTGAGAGGAAAAATTCCTCTGAGATGAGACGAGAAAAATTGTTAACTCAAAGCCCGTGTACTCGAGACACTCTTGGTGTGGCCACAGAGTTATGTTAAGAAACATAGCAACAAGAAAACACTAAAAGAAATCAGATGTAGTGAAGGACTGCAGTAATAGTTTTTTAAAAAGCATGATATTAGGGAGAAATAAGGAATTGGAGTCGAATTTCAAAAAGTAGCAGAACTTAATGAAACCTCAAGAAAGAAGTTCTCAAAGTGATAAATCAAGAGAAAAGATTTCCTTCGAGTTGAAAGATGACAAGGCTACAGTGAAGGGAGAACAAAGGAAGTTTAAATAGAATCTATGAAAAGTACTGTAAAAAGACAGATTTAAATTAACAATTAAATTAAAATGCTTTAGCAAGAATTTTATTGGAGAAGAACTTTCAACTTTAAGAGTAACCTCACGACAGCGCTGATCACAGAACTTAGTGCTGACTGATTTAACAACTTTATTATTTCAACCATTTGACTAATGTCCAGACAGGAGCAAATTGCCCAGGAAAAGTTATTGCAATTTTCCTGCAAATCAACTATTTCTCATCTGCTCTTATTGATTAGTGTACAAAGTGCTCAGCAATCATGCTGCGTATTGTTGCTTTTAACACACGGTATATTGCAATACCTCTGTAATGGTGGTTGTTCATTTATCAGAATTCTAGAAAGTTCTAAATGGAAAGATGTAGATTAACATATTGTAGTTAGTGCTCTCTTTACACTGCATCCTCATCAGGTAGTGAGATATATCTTCAAAACTCCTATGAGATTATCTACGCAGATGAATCATTCTATGTTGAAAACAATGAGTGAAGCATTAGTTAAACTTGTTAGAGTTGGGGCTCTTCCCCAACATTTTCTCTCCTGCTCAGAGCTAAAGTACAGTTTCCATAAGCAGACTGAGTCCCTTATAATAGATCTATCATTATTCACTGCTCTGTACAGGTTAGTGCCCCGATATTTAAGAGTTAATCTCAAGATGCAGTAAATTACTGGAGAGTACATCGGATGCTCACCATGATCCTCCATCAACTCCAAAGATGCAAAATAACATATCACCAAACTAAAGTGTTCAGGCTAAAACTACTTGTAAGATTTAAGGTTTAAGAAATAATATACAGAATCTAAAATACACCACAAGGTACCAATACAGCACAAAGAACAATCTTGTACAATATATAAACTGATCTTTTTGAAATGAATGAGAAGATCAAAATCAGATTTTATCTTTTTTACATGCCAGCCTCTGATGGTAAGTTACATTCCTCACAAAGCCCATATTGGCACATATTCACAGCAAAGTGAATAAGGAACCATTAGTAAATCTGTAAGCTATAAAGGATCTGTTCCTTTGAAGTTAAAGCAATTTCTTCCCAATAATCAGTTAATAAAAATGTTAACCATTTTGACACTAAGGTGGGCAAGGGGGACATGGCATAACCAAGGCTTCTGGGCAGATAACATTTTGTTTTTTTACACCTGACAGGAGTTGAACAGCAGAATTCCATACGTCAAACTGAGTATATTAACATTTCAAATAGCCATACCAACTATCAAAGTAGCTTTATAGTAATTGATTTCTCAGCATAAGGCATGTGTCTCTTTCCCACAGACCAAATGCCTGCTGTCTTCCATTTTGAAGGGGGACAGCATCCATTTTAAACCATGCTATTTAAAAAATTATATAAAAGGATATATTTTGTAACGTGATCTTATGTTGTGAACTTTCAGATTATGCACTGATTCTCACTTACTTAATACAGCTCTATAAAGGGCTTGTCTTGCACCAAGTGATTTGTGCATAAAGTTGTATAAAGCAAAATATTAATTTATGACAGAGGTGGTATATTCTCTTTCATAAGAACATAAGAATAGGAGCAGGAGTAGGCTATTCGGCCCCTCGAGCCTTCTCCGCCATTTAATAAGATCATGGTTGATCTGATCTTGGGCTCTTTAATGAAATGACAGTCAGCAAGCTAAAAACACTAAACATTTTTTTATTGTATGAATATGATTATAATTTCTAGATCACAGCAAATCACCTATTAACAGAAAATAAGTTGCCATCATTTGGCCAAGTATTAGTTAATCAGTGTAGCAGATATTAAATCCGACTTGCAAATTGACTGGGAGCACATAATAAAAATGTGAAAAGTGTAAATTTTGCCTAATGTAATTGGGTCTGCACCCGAATCTGCTGGGATTTCTGATGGGCCCAGAAAGGGGTGCCTTACCTGACGCAGGTTCTGCCCCAGATTGCACTCCCTCGTCAGTGCAATGCAAAAACACCATTCCCACCACTGAGATTTCAGGTCCAATGATTTTATTCAGACAGCCAAAGTAGGACAAATAGGCAAATCCAAAAATGACTTGGAATTCCAAACAGAGATACAAAAACAGCTGACAGTGTCATCTCAACCCCAAACATTGGAACATCACTATCATGTGTAATAATGTGATATTTTATCAGCTCTATTTATTGATATTATTGCCAGGCAGTTACACAAAGTAGTTTGAACCCAAAGGGGGTGAAATTGGATAGCCCATTTCTACTGGCGCCAACTACAATGATTCCTGTGCCAGAACGGGTAGGCCTGAGGCACACTCAATATTGGGCCTCGGGCCTAATTTAAATTAGACCGGTGAACTGCAGACACTTACTGCACATCATCAAGAAGCTCACCAGTGGCTGTAAATCAGGTAAGTCCCAGGAAGGGGGGCAGTGATCAAGTGGTAGGGACGGGGTAGGTAATCGAGAGCTAGCGGGGCCATCAAGAGTGGCCATTGGAGGGAGTAGTTGACTGGGAGGGGGGGCACTCAGCAAACGAGGAAGGTGATTGATGGGGAGGGGGGACTGAGAGTGAAGGTGTCAAGCGAGAGGTGATAAGAAGGTGGCTGAGCTGGGCAGGCAACGGTCTTTGGGACTGCTTGGAACTAGGAGGAGCACTCCTGCTAATCATGGCTACACATTCAAATGTGTTTTTCGACTTAACTTTTTTGTAGCGGCCTCCAGCAGTTTCATAATAAAATGCTGGTTAGGCCACATGTTGGCTTGATTATCCTGATTCAGCTGGTTGCATTTAGAACTGCTCAATTTTGGAAACAAGTCCTAAAACAGACGCGAGGTCACCTATTTTCATATGCAAAGGGTTGAAAGTCTGTTTTAGGCCCTGGATAACTATGCTTCAGTCTTTACCAATAAGGTGGCAGTGCATTTTTGCTGTAGAATGTGCGCTCACACCACCCGCCATATTGGACACTTAGGTGCCCATTTTATGCCTGTAAAACAGGTGCGGCATTAACAACTTTCGAGACAAAGGCTTTTATTACACTTCACATTTGGTTGTGAAAATATCATTACCAGAAAAGAAAAAATAATTTTCAGCTGCACATTATGACATGTGCTCTGACCTTAGCGGCTAGAGGGTTGCTGTGGCTGTGTACACATTTCAAAGTATCATCATCCATCATCATCATCAAAGGCAGTCCCTCGAAATCGAGGAAGACTTTCTTCCACTCTAAAAGTGAGTTCTCATGTGGCTGTACAGTCCAATGCGGGAATTACAGTCTCTGTAACAAGTGGGGCAGTGAGTGGTTGAAGGAAAGGGTGGGTGGGGAGTCTGGTTTGCCGCACGCTCCTTCCGCTGTCTACAATTGGTTTCTGCTTGCTCTCGGCGACGAGACTTGAGGTGTTCAGTGCATGCCCAGTACAGCTCCCAGTCTGCATTTGGCCATTTTTAAAGAGCCAGTTGTGTGTGAGAGCTTTAATTCTCATTGGAAAAATCGGAGCTTCAATACAAGATGCAATGCGGATCAAGGACCAAAAATTTCTCACAGGATGAAGTGGAGGCACTAGTTACTGTAATTGAGGCCAGATGGCACGAGCTGGACACCAGAAGAGGTCACATAAATGTTTCACCAAAATAAATGAAGAAACGCTGGAACCAACTTGCAGAAGATTACTGCCCAAGGTCTGGACATCAATGCAAAAATAAGTGGCAGGACTTTAATCAAGTAGTTAGTGTAGGTAATATTTTCATTTATTCACTGGAATTGCAATTGTAAATGGGACCATCTGTATATGTTCCACCCAGCAGAAAGACACCCTCTCTAAAAAGTTATATTTTCATCTTTGCAGAGGAAGGTGGCACACAACAAAAGGGAAAGAACTCGAACAGGAGGAGGCCCGGCAAATCTGCACCCACTGACACCCTTGGAAGAGAGGGTCGTTGCTTCGATGGGTCCTGCCTGGAGAAAAGCAAACATCACTGCACAAGCTGGGCCCACACTCGAGGGAGAGGGTAAGTCCTGAAAATTCCACAGTCTGGCTTTGCTAAATGTTAATTACTGCACAGGCTAGCCATGCTTCGATTCATGCGGATGTCTCTGTCAGCTATACTTCGGTTGATGCAATGTGCTATCATTCAACGTGGTCCTTCAAATTAGCCTGCTGCCTGCGCTGTGTGAGCCTACTCATGCCACCCACCCTGGCCCCCCTCCCCCCACTCTGCTGCTAACCATTTGTCTCTTCTGTTATATTTTGAAGACTTTGAGGCCAACCCTGACGATGCAGACGAAGATTCACACGTGGATGAGCCTGAAGGGGAGAACATCTTCCAATCCAACCCTCCAGACCAAGAGCATGGGGGTGAAGGGGAGGGGGAGGGGGTGGGGGAGGTGATGGATGAAGCCCCCAATGTTATACACAATTTGGAGGTGGTGCAAGTGCCGCCCATTGAGGAGCCAACCCCTTTCCTGAGTGGTACGAGTGTTGTTGGGACAGGCCATGGTTTTTCACAGTCTGAGGCTGCTGTCCCAGTGGGGTGCAGCAAGGCACACCCAGGGCCCCATTGCCCGAGGCTGCGGGTTCCAGTGGGATGCAGCGAGCTACAACCAGGGTGAGGAGGGGAAGGCGCTTTCCTTAGCTGCAGGATCGAACAGATGTGGTTCAGATGATGGCAATGAGTGCGGAGAGCATTGACCTTATGTCATCACTCCTGGACACCATCAGTGGGGTGGGTGATGAGGTATCGGGACTGTTGGGAGAAGTAACAACACTCTCAAGAGAAATGGGAACACTGTCTGGGAACATGAGGGAGGGAATGTTACAGGTAGTTGATACACTGTCGGTGAACATGAGGGCATGTCATAGGTAGCTGAGATACTGTTGGCGAACTTGAGGGAGGGAATGTTGCAGGTAGTTGACACACTGTCAGGACACATGAGGGAGGGAATGTCGGAGTTAGTTGCTGCAATAAGGGAACATGCCCAGATCCCGTGCCCATTGACAGAATCAGCTGCCACTTCCACTCTCATCCCTACACCAGCCTCTGAAGAGACCAAAGTTGGGCCTTCCACAGTACCACCTGTCCCCTCCCCTCACGCTCACCCTCATCAAGCGCTGAGCATTACCCGAAATGTTCGAAAGAATAAGCTTGGTCAACCGGAGAAACGCTGCGCCATCGCCTGCGGGCAGGGGTGGAGTCAACAAGACCAAGTGCAGCGGGCGGTCTTAGAATAAGGTGGAGGAGAGATGGGTGCAGCCTTTCTTTGCTGCTGTTGTTGCTGTTGTTATCATTATTGTTGTTGTTATTGTAATTGTTCTCAAATTAAAAGTTTTTTGTAAGATATGTCAATTTAGAAGTTTAAAAGTTTGTAAGTGATCTTAGAATTTGTACATGATCTTAAAAATTTGTAAGTGATCTTAATTGAAAAATTTAAAGTTTGATACAAGAATATTTTTATTAAAGTTAAGTTAATGCCCTTTCTCGCATTGCCTGGGCGATCATGGGGAACTTTATGTAGTCATTCCTCCAGGCATATTAGAAACATAGAAACATAGAAAATAGGTGCAGGAGTAGGCCATTTGGCCCTTCTAGCCTGCACCGCCATTCAATGAGTTCATGGCTGAACATGCAACTTCAGTACCCTATTCCTGCTTTCTCACCATACCCCTTAATCCCCCGAGTAGTAAGGACTTCATCTAACTCCTTTTTGAATATATTTAGTGAATTTGCCTCAACAACTTTCTGTGGTACGGAATTCCACAGGTTCACCACTCTCTGGGTGAAGAAATTCCTCCTCATCTCGGTCCTAAATGGCTTACCCCTTATTCTTAGACTGTGTCCCCTGGTTCTGGACTTCCCCAACATTGGGAACATTCTTCCTGCATCTAACCTGTCTAACCCTGTCAGAATTTTAAACGTTTCTATGAGGTCCCCTCTCATTCTTCTGAACTCCAGTGAATACAAGCCCAGTTGATCCAGTCTTTCTTGATAGGTCAGTCCCGCCATCCCGGGAATCAGTCTGGTGAACCTTCGCTGCACTCCCTCATAAGCAAGAATGTCCTTCCTCAGGTTAGGCGACCAAAACTGTACACAATACTCCAGGTGTGGCCTCACCAAGGCTCTGTACAACTGTAGCAACACCTCCCTGCCCCTGTACTCAAATCCCCTCGCTATGAAGGCCAACATACAATTTGCTTTCTTAACCGCCTGCTGTACCTGCATGCCAACCTTCAATGACTGATGTACCATGACACCCAGGTCTCTTTGCACCTCCCCTTTTCCTAATCTGTCACCATTCAGATAATAGTCTGTCTCTCTGTTTTTACCACCAAAGTGGATAACCTCACATTTATCCACATTATACTTCATCTGCCATGCATTTGCCCACTCACCTAACCTATCCAAGTCACTCTGCAGCCTCATAGCATCCTCCTCGCAGCTCACACTGCCACCCAACTTAGTGTCATCTGCAAATTTGGAGATACTATATTTAATCCCCTCGCCTAAATCATTAATGTACAGTGTAAACAGCTGGGGCCCCAGCACAGAACCTTGCGGTACCCCACTAGTCACTGCCTGCCATTCTGAAAAGTCCCCATTTACTCCTACTCTTTGCTTCCTGTCTGACAACCAGTTCTCAATCCATGTCAGCACACTAACCCCAATCCCATGTGCTTTAACTTTGCACATTAATCTCTTGTGTGGGACCTTGTCGAAAGCCTTCTGAAAGTCCAAATATACCACATCAACTGGTTCTCCCTTGTCCACTCTACTGGAAACATCCTCAAAAAATTACAGAAGATTTGTCAAGCATGATTTCCCTTTCACAAATCCATGCTGACTTGGACCTATCATGTCACCTCTTTCCAAATGCACTGCTATGGCATCCTTAATAATTGATTCCATCATTTTACCCACTACCGATGTCAGGCTGACCGGTCTATAATCCTTGTTATCTCTCTCCCTCCTTTTTTAAAAAGTGGGGTTACATTGGCTACCCTCCACTCCATAGGAACTGATCCAGAGTCAATGGAATGTTGGAAAATGACTCTCAATGCATCCGCTATTTCCAAGGCCACCTCCTTAAGTACTCTGGGAAGCAGTCCATCAGGCCCTGGGGATTTATCGGCCTTCAATCCCATCAATTTCCCCAACACAATTTCCCGACTAATAAGGATTTCCCTCAGTTCCTCCTCCTTACTAGACCTTCTGACCCCTTTTATATCTGGAAGGTTGTTTGTGTCCTCCTTAGTGAATACCGAACCAAAGTACTTGTTCAATTGGTCTGCCATTTCTTTGTTCCCCGTTATGACTTCCCCTGATTCTGACTGCAGGGGACCTACGTTTGTCTTTACTAACCTTTTTCTATTTACATATCTATAGCAACTTTTGCAATCCGTCTTAATGTTCCCTGCAAGCTTCTTCTCAGACTCCATTTTCCCTGCCCTAATCAAACCCTTTGTCCTCCTCTGCTGAGTTCTAAATCTCTCCCAGTCCCCGGGTTCGCTGCTATTTCTGGCCAATTTGTATGCTACTTCCTTGGCTTTAATACTATCCCTGATTTCCCTTGATCGCCACGGTTGAGCCACCCTCCCTTTTTTATTTTTACGCCAGACAGGAATGTACAATTGTTGTAGTTCATCCATGCGGTCTCTAAATGTCTGCCATTGCCCATCCACAGTCAACCCCTTAAGTATCATTCGCCAATCTATCCTAGCCAATTCACGCCTCATACCTTCAAAGTTACCCTTCTTTAAGTTCTGGACCATGGTCTCTGAATTAACTGTTTCATTCTCCATCCTAATGCAGAATTCCACCATATTATGGTCACTCTTCCCTAAGGGGCCTCGCACAACAAGATTGCTAATTAATCCTCTCTCGTTACACAACACCCAGTCTAAGATGGCCTCCCCCCTAGTTGGTTCCTCGACATATTGGTCTAGAAAACCATCCCTTATGCACTCCAGGAAATCCTCCTCCACCATATTGCTTGTTGTCACCTATCAAATGCAGATATGTGTTGCAGTCACCTACCGAATGCAGATATGTGTTGCATGTTGAGACATGGCGCACACATCCCCAGTCGTGGCCTGGAACGATCCAGATGCATAGAATGAAAGTGCAGCTGTGACCTTCACTTCAACTGGCAAAGCAGTCCTCCTGATGCTTCTCAGTTGCAGGTTTGCTTTTACTAACTCACAGATCTCGGTTACAACTTCTTTGTGGAAACGCAGCCTTCTGACACAGTCTGCATCACTCAGGTGCAGGTATGTCTCGATATACCCAACGTGGGTATACTGCTGTCCATCATCCTACATGCTCTGAGGTTCCTCATGCGATGATGTTGAATCAATTGTCTCCTCCACAGCACCATCATGCAGAAGGCTTGCATGAGGTATGGCATTGTCAGTATTGTCACCATGATTAAATTGTCCCTTTGCAAGAAGCTCAAAATGGCAGGCAGGACAAGCTTCTTTGTTGTCTCTCTCCCCAAGGTGGACCACACCCAGGTCTGAGCATGCACAATGGGCTTGCTTAGAATGGGAAACACTCTCACACACACACACTGTGCTTCATTTGATGTTGCTTGCTGCATTGTAGCATAGTGTAAGGAGTCTCATCCCTTCACAGCCCCCCCCATCCCCCTGGTTTCTTTTCTAGCCAAGCCCCGAGCTCCTGTGTCCGGACGAGGGACCGACTCTTCCGGCCAACATTCCAACCCTTGAGCCCGGTTTGGAGATGTTCAGTGGTGGCTTGGCACTTTAAAAAAAATCCAAACTTAAAGAATTGCATGAAACTTCCATTTTCTGCGTTTTCAGTTGGAATACTTTAAGCTTGATGATGCATATTTGTGTGTTCTTGACTCCCTCCAAAACTTCGCGTAAAAACATTGGTGTCTTTCTGCGTTGATTTTTTAATGTGCGCTGCTTTTTCTTAAGTGCCCAGAAGTGGTCACATACGCCATCCAAGGAGAAATGTAAGTTGGCCAAACTTGCATAATTGTGAAAAACTGGCGCAGACATCAGGTTACGTCCCCATGACGCAAAAAAAAAACAAACCTAAAAAAATCGTAACTAACTGAGTTACGCTGGCGCACAATCTTTGGGAAAACTTTGATTTTTTAATTTAGGCCAAAAAAAAGGCACAAATCACTGGGGAAAATTGAGCCTTCTGATAATAACTGTACTTTGAACATTCAGCACAGTATAACATTTAATGTACATATTTCTTAACAATTTCAGGGCTAGACATTAAAAAAAGAAGCTTGACTGACAAAATAAAATAACTAATGAGGTATTGATTATATAGTTTAGACTGTTATGAGTTTAGATATTTGCTAATCTGATCATCCTGTCTCTGTAGAAGGGATTATTGGATCACCCGGGTGCAGCAAATACTGGAAAGTCGGGTGGGTAGGTGACTAGCAAGATAAAAAGATTGGGCAGGATCCGTTAGGTATGTGACTTTCTGAACCAAAATAAATGTGCTTTTCCATGTAATATCCAACATCACTTTTCTTACAAAAGAAAATAAAGCCAAACATCAACTGAACTAATATTAAATTAGATTGAAAGAACCAGTGCTCCTTATCAGAATTATAATATTTGAAAAAGACTGGGCTTCTGGTGTGAAGGTTACCACGACATCACTGTGGTCTTTGTCCTCTGCTTCACTCACACTTTAAAATATTTGTAAATCAACATCAATGGCCGTTCATCTATTTTCCTCATGACAGGCGCAAAATCAAGTTGACGTGTGATGATGCCAGCACTGAAGGTTTAATAATTGCGATATAATCACTGAAAGTTTTGCGAGGAATGTGTCAGTATCAACATGTTTTATATAGAGGCGGTGATTTTAAGCCTACCTGCCTGCCGGAAACCCAGAGGGTGGACAGTTAAAAATCCCTTAAACTACAAGACACATTACGCCCAGAATCCCTTCTACTCATTCACAGGCATCAATAACAACTTGGCACACCCAAGGGAAGTTCCAAGAAATTGTTCAAATGACTTTAGTTAAAGCATGGAAGCTAAGCATGGAATGAGCTTCAATATGCAATAAATTCATCAGGCTTCAAGATATCCACTGTTCCAGTGAAAATCAGCACCAAGAAGGTGGGAGAGCTTATAATTTGCCCGCAGTCAAAAAACACTCCATGATGATTACAGTAAATCTCTCAACTTTCAGCAGGAGGTTTAATTACCCAGCTGACAGCTAAAGGCCATTTAACTTCCGTGTCTGTTTCATTTTTGCAACAATGTCAGCTGTCTGCCATGCAACAGTTTCAGAAACATTGCAGTGCAGTGACAGCACTGACTAGTCTGAAGACAAGTCAATGAATTGATTAAATCGATTATTAATTGAACTGATTAGAATTTGAATTCTATTATTGGATTTGCTCGTCGGGAGCAGACTGAGATGGATACCTGACCTGAGCTACATTCCAACTATCGTGTTCACCCCACCTTCCGCCCCATCCCCAACCCCACCAGCACCCTCCCCTCACCAACCCCACCAAAGTGCTCTGTGATGCCTGGTGGTCGTGAAAGGCGCTATAGAAATGCAAGTCTTTCTTTTTCCTGAAATGTTCCAGTTTGACGGAAATAAATACTTGACCGCTTTGCTGTTTTGAAATGTAAAAGTGAAAGTAAAGCTACTCCCGTTGTCTTTGACAAAATAACTGATGGCCAGGGACTGCTGTCATTGACTCGGTCTGTCAATATTGGAGACTCTCAGATTTATTACGTGCAAAAACTGTTGCTATTTTTCTGAACCTGGGCTGCCTTTCTCCAGACTTGACATAAACTTCCACTGTAAAATCAAATTACTTTTAAAAAAAGCATCTCACTGTAACAAGAATGCAATTTAGTTAATTCTTTCAAGTTCCAAGTTGAGAACATGATTTCGAAAAGAATTTCCTAAAGACGTTAAAATGAGTAAGAATAAATAACTGCAGAGCTAATTTAGTATGACTGTAATCCATATTAGCATGAATCTGATAGGCAAATTGTAAACTACGCTAAAATTTAATTTTACAATTCAAAGCAGCAACTGAAACTACCGAAGCCTGCTGTACTATTACACACAAACATTATGAATCATCTGGAAATGCTCATCTATAACCAATAGCTTCAACATCATTTCTCAGCAAGGAAATCTTCAGCTGTGACACTGTTCACATATACAGCACAGCGAAAAAAGCAAGTTAAACAGCACAAAGACTGCTGAAGGGTAAATTCCTTTGTACTTGAATAAAAATGAAAAGCAGCTTCCCAGATGTGTAGTGATCAAAGATTTGTTCAAAAAACTTTTTTTTGTATTTTGTCATGGTTTGTGCAACATTCAGTGAAATCTGCCAAGAACATCACTCACAGAAATTCAGTTATATTAGACCTGGGCTGTATTTTCCTGGGTCCCACCCGTACGGTACAGGGGAACCTGGGTGACGGTGGGAAACCCAGAAGTTCGGGGGATGGAGGGGGGGGAATGAAATCAATCCGCGGGGGGGGGGTCCAATCCTCAAGCCCGGGGCTGTGTTGTGATCCGGTGGGGGCGGGGGTGGGGGGGGCAGTGAGGCGAGGGTGTTCAGGCCCAGGGGGGAGGTGTCTTGTCCCCGACTCCAGGGAGAGGCAGGCTGATGGTGGGGGAGCATGAGGGGCTGGGAAGAAACACTCCGGTTCCTCCCGGCCCATAAGGATGGATCCCCGAGGCTGAGGCCACCTTGTTGCAGCCGCCAGGATTCCCGAGCACCGGGATTCCCGAGATCCTCGGCTGCCTGCTGTAAAAGTAGAGGCTTCAGGCCTTATTATAATATTTAAATTGCCAACCCGCCTCCTGGCAGCGAGGTGGCAGCCCAGCTCCCTGCACCGCCCCCCTCCCCCCCACCCCACCCGTGCCTCCTGAGTGAAAGGTGAAAGTGGGCGGGTTGGAGGCAGGTTGGGGTCATTTGTACAACTGTCACTTACACCCCCCCCCCACACCTGCAACTCATCCATTCTTACTTCTGAAAATTCCGGCCGTGTCTGTATATGGAATTTCCACCAAACTTTCACTTCTATTTCTTTTCTAACATAAACATTAGTTGTATGCTTAATACCTTATTTAATTCCTAATTTTTCCTTTTCTTTCTATATGTGCTTGCTGATCTTTTCTTGAAAAGTTATTGTCATTCTGTGAGCATTATGGTCATCGATTATAGAACCATAGAAATTTACAGCACAGAAGGAGGCCATTCAGACCATTGGGTAGTGCTGCCTCTTTGTTAGAGCAATCCAAAATGAATCCAACTGCATAACACTAGCACACAGCCCTGTAGCTTCCTCTGCCTCAAATATTTATCCATTTTTACAACTCCATTTGCCTTCTGTAATGGCCTCCTCTCATTTTCCCATTCCACTAACCTGCCTGAGAATTCCTACGAACCTCTGCAGTCTAACTTGCAGTTTACCAGCTCCCAAGTTGATTTACTTATAAAAAGTACAATAGTATACTCAAAACTCACCCATGAGGTACCCCCTTACAATTATTCTCCAATCCAAATGATAACCATTTACCCTAACTTTTTGTTTCCAGTGTATCAAACAATTTTCAATCCATGCTGCTCCAGTTCCTCTTGTACCATAATAACAACAACTAGTATTTATATAGCACCTTTAGCGTAGTGAAACGTCCCAAGCTGCTTCACAGGAATATTATGAGACAAAGAATTTGACACCGAGCCACATAAGGAGAAATTAGGGCAGATGAACAAAAGCTTGGTCAAAGAAGTAGATTTTAAGGAGTGTCTTGAAGGAGGAAGATAGGTAGAGAGGTGGAGAGGTTTAGGCAGGGAGTTCTACACCTTAGGTCCTAGGCAACAGAAGGCATGGCCACCAATGGTTGAGCGATTATAATCAGGGATGCTCAAGAGGGCAGAATTGGAGGAGTGCAGACATCTCAGGGGCTTGTGGGGCTGGAGGAGATTACAGAGATAGGGAGAGGTGAGGCCATGGAGGGATTTGAAAACAAGGATGAGAATTTTGAAATCGAGGTGTTGCTTAGCCGGAAGCCAATGTAGGTCAGCGAGCACAGGGGTGATGGGTGAGTGGGACTTGGTGCAAGTTAGGACACGGGCAGACGAGTTTTGGATCATCTCTAGTTTACATAGAGTAGAATGTGGGAGGCCATCCAGGAGTCCGTTGGAATAGTCAAGTCGAGAGGTAACAAAGGCATGGATGAGGGCTTCAGCAGTGGATGAGCTGAGACAAAGGCGGAGACGGGTGATGTTATAGAGGTGGATAAAGACGGTCTTAGTTATGCTGTGGATAAGTGGTCAAAAGCATATTTCAGGGTCAAATATGACACCAAGAATGTGAACTGTCTGGTTCAGCCTCAGACAGAAGTTGGGGAGAGAGATGGAGTCAGTGGCTAGGGAACAGAGTTTGTGGTGGAGCCCGAAACAATTCATTCGGTCTTCCCAATATTCAATTGGAGAAAATTTATCCTCATCCAGAACTGGATGTCGGACAAGCAGTCTGATATTTTAGAGATTGTGGAGAGGTCAAGAGAAGTGGTAGTGAGGTAGAGCTGGGTGTCATCAGCGTACATGTAGAAACTGCGCTGTGTTTTCAGATGATGTCTCGAAAGGACAACCTGTAGATGAGAAATAGGAGGGGGCCAAGGATACATCCTTGGGAGACACCAGCTGTAACGATGCGGGGGTGGGAAGAGAAGTCGTTGCAGGTGAATCTCTGGCTACAATTAGAAAGATAAGAATGGAACCAGGCGAGTGTAACCGCACCCAGCTGGATGACGGTGGAGAGGTGTTATAGAAGGATAGAGTGGTCAACCGTGTCAAAGGCAAGAAGGACGAGCAGGGATAGTTTGCCTTTGTCACAATCATAAAGGGTGTCATTTGTGACTTTGATGAGAGCCGTTTCGGTACTGTGGCAGGCGCGGAAACCAGATTGGAGGGATTCAAACATGGAGTTGCGGGAAAGATGGGCACGGATTTGAGAAGCGACATCACATTCAAGGACTTTGAAGAGATAAGGGAGGTTGGAGATGGGGTGGTAATTTACAAGGACGGAGGGGTCGAGGGTTGTTTTTTTGAGGAGATGGGTAATGACGATGGAGTTGAGGGAGAGGGGGACAGTACCTGAGAAGAGAGAACCGTTAACAATGTCTGCTAACAATGGACAGGATGAGCTCGGAGAGGTCATGAGGGGAGATCGGAGAAAAACTGGAGAAAGATGTGAGGTCAGGCTAGGGTAGGAGGGATTCTCAGAGGAAGTTTGGCCCGGTGGGCTAGGGGAAGGAAGGGAAGAGGCAGCAGCGGCCGAACGGATGGTCTCAATCTTAGAGACAAAGAAGTCCATGAACTCCTCACACTTATTGTCGGAGGTGAGGGTGGAGACTGAGAAGTGGGGTTTAAAAAGATGGTTAGCAGTGGAGAATAGAAGCTGGGGTTTATCTTTACATTCCAGAATTATTCTGGAATCGTGAGCGATTTTGGCAGACGAGAGCAGGACCCGATAGTGCTTTCTGTGGCCCAGCCAGATCTGGCGGTGAATGGCTAAACCAGTTGTTCACCATATCCATTCAAGTCTGCGTTCCTTGGACTTAAGGGAGCGAAGATCAGGGCTGTACCAGGGGGAACGGCCAGAGTAAGAGAGAGTAATTGTTTTAACAGGGACTAAGACATCAAAGGTGGTGATGAGGGTGTGATTGAGCAGATCGGTAGCTGCAGAAATGTCATGGTGACTGGAGGGCCAAAGTCTGGACAGTTGGGAGTTGATAAGTGAGTTGTAAGAAAGTCTGGAGACATTTTTTTCCAGGGGCGGACAGAGAAGGAGGTAGGGTTGGGGTGGAGTGGAAGCGGGATGTGGGTGGAGAGCGATACGAGGCAGTGGTCAGAGATAGTCTTATCTGCGATCGATTCACACGATGGGTGTAGCGAGGCCACGAGAGATGGCAAGGCCGTGAATATGGGTTGGTGAGTTTACATGGAGGGAGAGATTAAGGGAGGATAGGAGGCTAGTGAACTCACAGGAGAGCGAGCATGATGAATTGAGATGGATGAGAAGTCGTTCAGTGCAGAGGCTGAGGGAGGAAAGTAGTGAAGAAATATTGGTTATAACATTTTTATGGTACTTGAGTGGGCGGGAGAGAATGAGAATTTTAAATGAGGGGTGAGGGGGTGGAATAAGGTGAGATGCTCAAGGCAGGAGAAAGTGTCGGTGGAGTAGAGGGACAGACTAAGGTGTGATTTGCTGACATATGTCTGACAAGCCTTCTGAAACATCTAATCAAATGCCTTCTGAAAATCCATACACACTACATCTATTGCATTCCCTTTATCTATATAAATGCTCATTACTTCAAAGAAACACTATTACATTTGTCAAGTACAACTTGTCTTTAACAAATCTAATTGGCTTTCCTTGATTAACCCATGCATCTCTAAATGTTCACAATGTTATCTTGAATTATGGATTCTGAGAACTGACGTTAGACTAACTGATCTATAGTTACCCGATTTATCATTCTCTCCCTTCATGAACAAAGGTGTTACATTGGCTACTCTCCAGTCAAACAGGTTAATTTGCATATTTAAGTCTGCTACATCTCAACTGTTTGATGGCCTGCATTTCACACCAATTATTATGCTAATCCCTTCCTATTTCTTTCTGTCTTAATGCAACCCCCAGGATATCCTTATATTCTAATGCTGTGATAGTTTTTAACTAACACTGCTGTGAATTTTTAACTAACGCTGTTATCCTCCGCCCCCCGCTCCCCCCATTTCCCTTTAATGTCTTTTTATCTGAGTGAGAAGTGTCATAGCAGCCCTAAGTGGAGGAAGTGTATCCAGGAGGGCACTGAGCTCCTCGAGTCTCATCGCCGAGAGCATGCAGAAGTCAAGCGCAGGCAGCGGAAGGAGTGTGTGGCAAACCAGTCCCACCCACCCTTTCCTTCAACGACTGTCTGTCCCACTGTGACAGAGACTGTAATTCCCGCATTGGACTGTTCAGTCACCTAAGAACTCACTTTTAGAGTGGAAGCAAGTTTTTCTCAATTTTGAGGGACTGCCTATGATGTGATGATGATGATGGTAGCAGTATCGTGGAATTTTTTTGCTGCAATTTCATTGGGTGGAATTATTTTTGGTGTCATGATTGAGGAGAAAATGAAAAATAACCAAAATAACCTACTAACAAGGGAAAAATCAGAGTTAAACATTTAGGCAGAAGAAAACAACAGTAGCAAAAGTCCCATGCCCCTGTTTCACAGTTGGGGGGTCTGACTTAAGCAGGAGCAGGAGGGAAATTATTGAAGTGGCCAAAAGATGCAGTCAAAGAGCTAGGTTTTAAGGATGCTTGTGGAGGTGGGGAGAGAAATAGCAAGACAGAGGAGAGAAAGAGTTGGAAGAGCAGAGGATGTGTAAAGGGACATAGGGTTGTAAAATGTTACAATGGCAAAGACTAATGCAGCTGTGAAGGAATAAGAACATAAAAACATAAGAAATAGAAGCAGGAGTAGGCCATACGGCCCTTCGAGCCTGTTCCGCCATTCAACACGATCATGGCTGATCTGATCATGGACTCAGGTCTACTTCCCTGCTGGCTCTCCATAACCCCTTATTGCCTTATCGTTTAAGCAACTGTCTTTTTCTGTCTTAAATTTATTCAATGTCCAAGATTCCACAGCTCTCTGAGGCAGCGAATTCCACAGATTCACAACCCTCTGAGAGAAGAAATTTCTCCTCATTTCTGTTTTAAATGGGCGGCCCCTTATTCTAAGATCATGCCCTCTAGTTCTAGTCTCCCCTATCAGTGGAAACATCCTCTCTGCATCCAGTTTGTCACACCCCCTCATAATCTTATACGTTTCAATAAGATCACCTCTCATTCTTCTGAATTCCAATGAGTAGAGGCCCAACCTACTCAACCTTTCCTCATATGTCAATCCCCTCATCTCTGGAATCAACCTAGTGAACCTTCTCTGAACTGCCTCCAAAGCAAGTATATCCTTTCGTAAATATGGAAACCAAAATTGCACGCAGTATTCTGGATGTGGCCTCACCAATACCCTGTACAACTGTAGCAAGACTTTCCTGCTTTTATACTCGTTAGACAAGGTTAATGATTCTGACATTGATGCAGTGGTGGATTGTGGAGCCAATGGATGTCGACAAGAAAATGGTGAGTGGGACTTTGTGAAGGCTAGGATAAGAGCAGTGAGTTCTGAATGAGTTGATATTTTATGAATAGTGGAGCTGAGAGGCCAATGAGAAGGTGTTGTAAAATGTGATGAAGATATGAAATGACAGATTCAATGGTGGGGGACTGGGGTGGGCGGGGGTGGAGTGGAGGGTGGGGGACTGTGGAGATGGTTGCGATGGTGAGGAGATGATAGATTGGTTCTGGGCTTTGAAGTTCAGCTCAAGGTTCAGCTGGACATGGAAGTTCCACACCTTTGGGTTAGCTTGAGTGGACATGCAGGATGGGAAGTTGGGATTGAGGCTAAATCACAGAGTGGCCCATATAGCAATAGCGTCAGTCTTGCCGATATTAACCTTAAAGAATCCTAACTTATCCATGAATTGATGTCAGATAGTCAGCCAGACAGCACAGCAATGGCTGTTGAGTCATGGAGGCAAAATTGCGCACACATATGAAAGCTGACCCCATACTTATGAGGAATGTTGCCAAAGGCCAAGCATAGACTCTTGGGGACTAGAGATGTCTATACAGCCATTGAAGGGAGGCCATTACAGGAGGTAAAGGAAGTTGTAGATATGGAACCAAGTGAGGGTACTGCCACTAAGTTGGACATAGGAGAAGGATGGTGTGATAAGCTGTGCTGAAGTCACAGAGGGGAGGATGAGGGAGGATAAGGCATTGTGGCCACAGTCACACACTGCCATTGCAGTGGGCAGGATCTAAACCAGACTGAAGGGATCCAAATAAAAACTCAGCCAACGGGGAAGTAGAATAAAATAACAGACCAGACGCAATGGTTGTAAAATGTTATTCCAAAAATTACATATACAGTATCTCATTGTCATCTTTTCATAACTTTTCAATTGCAGTTTTCCCATCAGAGATACAGGCCCCAAAGATTTGCAAGTTTTGATCGTGGCAGTTAAATTGGGATAGTGCCTGTCAGTGTTGAACTTGCTGGAATTTGTACGGTCAGTGGGAGGGCAGTTAATTTATGAGAACTAGCAGAGCCCATGCCACTACAGGCTCATGCCACACTGTGCCCGCTTGCCCCATGCAGCTAGAAAATCCAGCTACATTGGGGACAGTAGCCCAGCCCAGGAGATATTAAAAAAACAACTTACCTTTTCTTCAAAGGTCCACTATTCTTCCCTGGACTGGACCCCTTCCCCCCCAACCCCCCTAAGGTGGGGGTGAGGGGGGGGGGCAATTTACATCCATCTGCAGGCTGGTATATCTCTTCTGTTTTGGTGTACCAGTCTCCAGTAATATACTGGGTGACTACTGAACCAGGGAAGCTAAAACCCCACCTCTGCCCCCTTGGCATCATGAGCCTTATAAGGGGTGGGTGGAGGAGAAAATCCTGAAATCGGCAAGGACCTGGTGTAACCAGATCTGTTGGGAAGGAGCTCACCAAGCTCCTCCTGGTGGAAACTGGTGCAAAAAGGCATCGCGTCTGGCATGTGCACTCAAGAACGTCAGCCCGAAGCTCGCTGGAAATCTGGCCTCTGGCCTCAGCTTCATAAAACTAGTGAGCTGCAAAAGCCAATCTGCCGCCCCGATGTAACTCACCGGTTGGGGCCATGGGAAATCATCCAGCTCCGATACCCAGCTGGCCCGCAGGTCAGGCCGGGGGAGTGGGGGGGAAGCCCAGACCGGCAGTGGCCCGCAATATTGTCGTGATGCCAGGAGGAGCACTCCTGCTTTTACATCAGCAGGCAGGGCCACAGTTTAACATCTCAGCTGAAAGGCGGCACTTCCACCAGTATAGCACTCCCTCAGGACCGTGGTGTCAGCCGAGATTATCTGTTCAAATCACAAACTTCTGACTTAGAGATGAGTGCGACCACTGAGCCAAGGCTGAAGCAAGGCTAAACGCCAAAAAACAATTCAGATTCCTATCTTAATATCATGAGGACTTTATTTCCTTGTTAAAATTAAGCTCCTGCTTACCTTTACCTGCAACTGTGTAAACTGAACAATGCCTATGAGTGTTGCTTAAAATGGGCGAAGAATCGATGCAAATATGTCACGCCATTTTCTAATCTGTAATGCTCACTTGCACCCAAAAATCTACTGTATTGTAACATTTTTTGAAGTAGTCCTCTGTTTTTTGAAAATGTAATTCCTAAGTTCCCTCACATATTTAGGTAATCCAAGGCACTATAATCCTACGACATGTGATATGGAGAGTGCAGAGCATGTCAGTGACCATTTAGGTATTTTACTAAACAATCCAGGATTTCCACTTACAAAAGTAATTCGGTCAAATTTGACATCAGCGAACAATCATAATGGCAAGGGGAAGTACTTCAATGATCAAATTTACCATTTATGTGAAGTACTTCATTGGACGTAAAGAGCTTTGTATGGTCCTCAGGTTGCGAAAGGCATTATATAAATGCAATTTTGTTTTTTCTTGTTTCGTGTCAAACCCAAATTTCTCTTTTGCTCCATAAGTAATGGCACGTTCACAAAGTCATCAGTTTTAAAGCCATGTATTCCCACAATTGCATGAATGGGTTGTTAGATACAGAGATGGACGGGCATTCTCCCTTTGTTTGCTAAAAGAGGAAATTCACGCCAGAGGACTAATACTCAAGTAGAACTAAGATCTCCTTCGGCAAATATGATCGTCATATTAAAGGATTTTGTACTTATTCCAAATTCTTCTATTTTGTTTCCAAATTGGGGTCAGCTGTTGCATTAAAATCAGCCAAGAAAACCTCAGTGAACTTTGAGAGATTTACAAAAATTCAATTGTAAAGATTTATGGTGCAATTCTGCTGCTGGCAGTAACCCGGACTGGCACTGCCAATGCCAGTGACAGAATTTATGCCTGTTTGTAGCAGAAAATTTGTATTACTGCCAACCGTTGCATTTTGCCCTTTATCTGAATGCAAGTAGAAGTTACTGCTGGGTCACTGGGAGAATGATGGACTGAGCAACCACACAATTCTCTGATTTTTCTCTCCGTCCTCGGCTTCCCACACTGTTCTAATGAAACTCAACGGAAGTTCGAGGAACAGCACCTCATCTTTCGATTAGGCACTTTACAGCCTTCCGGACTCAACATCGAGTCCAACAATTTCAGATCCTAACCTCTGCTCCCATTTTTTCGGACAGCAGGTGCTGGTAATGGTTCTGCTGTTGCCAGTTATATCTCCTCTGGACCCATCATTTGTTTCTTTACTTGTCCCATTGCCATCCCTTTTGGCCTTGCACCATCATCCCTTTTATCATGTAATCCTGCCTTCCACCCGATCGCAGACCTTCCCTTTTGTTCTTTCCTCCCCTCCCCCTTCCCCTGCCTCTGTACTTGCATAAAACCTCTAACTTTTGCCTGTCCTGACAGAAGGTCGTCGACCTGAAATGTTCCCTCTCCATAGATGCTGCCTGACCTGCTGAGTATTTCCAGTATTTTCTCTTTTTATTTCAGATTTTCAGCATCCAATGTATTTTGCTTTTGCTCTGATTTTTCTGTTGGCTATATTTGTGCAACAACAAAGTTATTTCATCCCTTTCAATTAATATTAATCATCATCATCATCATAGGCAGTCCCTCGGAATCGAGGAGGACTTGCTTCCACTCCCAAAGTGAGTACTTTGATGACTGAACAGTCCGATACGAGAGCCACAGACCCTGTTACAGGTGGGACAGACATTCATCGAGGGAAGGGGTCGGTGGGGCTGGTTTGCCGCACGCTCCTTCCGCTGCCTGCGCCTGGCCTCTTCATGCTCCTTGCGTCGAGCCTCAAAGAGCTCAACACCCTCCCGGATGGACTTTCTCCACCTCGGGCGGTCTTCGGCCAGGGTCTCCCAGGTGTCAGTGGTGATGTTGCACTTTACCAGGGAGGCTTTGAGGATGTCCTTATAACATTTCCGCTGTCCTCCTTTGGCTCGTTTACTATGAAGGAGCTCCGCATAAAACATTTGCTTAGGGTGTCTCGTATCTGGCATGCGTACTATGTGGCCTGCCCAGTGAAGCTGATCGAGTGTGGTCAGTGCTTCAATACTGGGGATGTTAGCCTGGTTGAGGACACTGATGTTGATGCGCCTGTATTAATATCAGTTCCCTGGCCACCCGATATTTTGAGTCCAATCGTGCTCCAGTTGTCCACATCTTGCAAAGTGAAAAGGAACATATTTTTGGTTGGGAGGGGAAACAATCAAAATTACAAGCTTTCCATATGGATGTTTTGCAGCTGCCCACTGCAATTCAGCGATAGTCAGATAAATAGTCACTACTGCATGTAACACTTGGCAGGTGGCCATTTCAATATTTACATTTAGCAGAAAATACCAACCTCAGATAGGAGCAATAGAATAAAACACTCAAACCACCAGCATAAAAAAAGCAGTGTAGCCCATCCTGTTGAAAAACACAGCCATAGTCAATAATACGAAACTCTAATACTTCAGTAAAGTAGGCCAATAAGCACGAATGGTACAGTTTTAGAGTTGAGGAACTGTATCACTTGTTGTTAGACTCTACTGACACCTTCAGTTCTAACTACAGCATGACTGCTGACTGTGTTACCTAGTACCAGTGTACCACATTCAATAACAAGATGCCTTGTAAATATTGTCTGTTTTACTGGTGCAAGGTGAACATTGAGCTTTTACAGTTGCCTAATCCCGCCAGAAAATATAATCTTTCATGTTTTTTATATGCAAGGATGGGTTGCATCACAGATAAACCGCACTGTTTGCAGCATGTAGCCCAAGTCACATGTTCAGAGGAGGTTGGGAATATTTTACATGTCCTCAGGAAAAGTTCCTATGAGAAATCAGGGTACTGGTTCTCCAAGATCTGTGATCTCAGTCATACCTTTGAACTTTCAATTATTTGGATTGAATATGATTTGTGATTTTAATATGTAGTTTGTCCCCCAATTTGCTACAGTTGCCAAACATGCTGAGCGAAAAAATAGTTTCTAATTTCTTTGCACATCACCAGAGGCAATTCACTGATATCTCATTTCAACTCCTCCTGCTCACGTTAACAAGCCACAAACGGCCCACAAAATTGGTTAAACATCATTTTGGCCTCTTGCAATACAATTGTGAGGACTAGATAAGCTGAACAGAGAAAAATGCTAGCAGTCGCTGAAGTTTTTAAATAAATGTTTAAGTCTGCAGACAAATGCGAGACATTGTAAACTCGCTAACACGGAACAAAGAATTGCGTTGATCACACCCTGAAAGACGTAGACTTCATATGGAAATGTGTAGATTACATAAAACATCCTGTACTGGGAATGCGCGCACACTACAGGGGGTTCATTACATTTTAAAATATGGGGAGAGCTGAGATAAGTAACAGGGAAGGCGACATGGAGTGCCATGTGGAAGGTGCACAAAAGACACATTTTCCTGAAATCTGGGACTCATTTAATGAAATCTGACCCCTGAGTAAGTGGCTATTAGTGAGAGGTGGCGGAGAAATCCCCCTGTTCTTTGTTTCCAATGAAACCATTTACTAGAGTCAAATTCTTCAATTTTGTGCAATTTATTATTTGCTGCATTATGAAAACTGACATTCTGTGGATTTTATATTATCTCATTCTAAAAGTTAGATAATGAGTGGCTTACATTTATTTTCAATGGAAATATAATTAGATTTTTTTTTAATTCACACAAACAACATAAAAATTTGTACTGTTGCTTTATATTCAAATACTGGGAGTGAAGAAGATGAAATATTTAAGTAGATTTCTCCAAGATGAATACCACAGTTCCATATGAATATCGTTAGGTTAAAATATAAGTTTTTCTTACATTAACCAATAGTATTAACTGTTCCAAAAGAAGGACATTCTCCAATTTTCACAATTCTGCTCTTATGTCATTGTAGTCACTGACATCGAACTATATTATGGTGAAGTAGCATTAGTATAATATTTAATGATGTACTATTAGCTCTTAATATCCCTGAGGTAAGCCAAGAGTTAAAGGCTACTTCAACTAATATTGTACAGCATTCCTGCAGATGGCTGAACAATGGCTGGCTCTTTTAATCTGAGTTCATTTATGTCGGTTAATTCACATCACCGATAAAACCCTGATCTACAATTGTAAATCCAGGTCTATTTTCCCTGTAGTACTTTTGTATATCTCAGGCTCAGTTCATTTCCAGGTATGAATAACTTGGAAAAAATCAGCATCATAATTCAGATTTAAGTTGCTTTAGAATATTACCAGATTAATCTTAAAGGTAGTTGATACTATATGATCTCTATTAAGTATTTAACAATTATGAACATTTCTTTACTGATAATTTATAACATTATTATTAAAAATACAATAAAGCATTTGGAATAGTTGTGTATGGGCTAGAAATTTAGGATTTGGCGATATTGTTTTTTTCCTGTCATTTTTTGGTAAAAATACCTCTAAAAACGTTGCAATTTTTTAAAGGGGTAAAATTGGAAAAAAAATGCACCCGATGGTAAAAATCAGCATTGCACAAGGATTCGCATTCCTTGCCAAAAATACAGGCCCTGGGAGGTGAGAAAACACAAAAAAAATTGCAAAAATTAAAAAGTTAAAAATCAGAAAATATTCACTATACACTTAAGTAATGAATCGTTGAAAAAGAATTAAAAAATAAAAACTTCAACTTACCTTTTTTGTAGGTCTTGATACCTACCGTTGTTTCTGGGGCTTAGCACAGGGCTTTTCTCAGGTGTTTTTTTTTCACCCTGAGTACTGGTTCGCCGAACGACCAATGTTAAGCAGTCGCATTTTTTTTGGCATTGCACATGATTAATCCGCTTTTCAGCGATATTTCAAAACCGATAGTTGTTAACTTTGGCCAATTTAGGTGAGTACCTTTCACTGGTTAAAAAGGCAAAATATCGCCCAAAAAATGTGTGCAAGGCTGGCCAATTTCTCCCCAGTGTTCCTTGTGCATAGCACATATAGTAAAAAGGTCCTAAGAGGCCCACGTGCTCATGTGTCATGGAGTGATAAGGCATTGGTTACCGTTGTGAATCCCCATAAGGAGATAAATTATTTCCATTGGTAGATAAAACCACAAGGCCAGTATCTCAAGGTAACCACTCAATACATAAAGAGGTAGATTAGGACAAACGTTTCCATGCAAAACGTTATTGGAACATGCAATGTTTGCCACAACTGGCAATCAATGTTAAATTGATTACAATGTTCAAATGGGTACTTGATAGTTCTTGTAAGAGAAAGAATATTAAGGGTAATGAGGAGAAAGCAGGGATATTGAACTGATTTAAGAGCAGGAAAATGGGACGGTGTAAAATCAGCCCCCCGCACAGGCAAGGAGAGACAAATGGTGTCCACTTGCGCTAATATTTCTACAGTGGCAAGTTTCTGCTTCGGTACTTTGCCACTTGGAAATGCATGTTGAGAAATGGTGAACACCCCCCGCCCCCCGCTCCCCCCTCCCAGACAATCAGGTGAGGAGGGAGACTGCGAGGCAAAACTATCAATACATTCTGGATTTGATTCGGATATCTGCAAATCTGTATTCTGATACTGAACTTCTTTTTCCGGAATTACTCATTGATCACTGTGCAACCGGAAACGAACTGACCTGAGATATGCAAAAATACTGCAGAAAGATGGACCTGCATTTACAATTGTAGCTCAGGGTTTTATAGGCGATGTTAAATTTACTTCTGAATTAACCTACATAAATGGAGTTAAATTAAAAGACCCAGCCACTATTCAGATACCAGCAACAATGCAGTGCAATGACAATGTTAGGTATTTCGGAATATGCTAAATGCAGAATGTCTATATTTTACCGTAATGAACTTTGCGTTTGAAAATGTTCACACTGGTTGGGTTACTTCCTCTTTAAGGGATGATTCTGGCATTGGTTTGGTCGCTCGGTTTTCCACAAAATATTCCTGTATGGAGTTAAACTGCTTTCTATTTCAAAGCCTAGGGTCTTTACCAGCCTATTAAGGCAATTGACAGTATGGAAAGCTATTGGGCTATGACATAGATTGGGCTAAATCTAAAGCTATCCCTCTCTGTCTAAGGACTGTAACCCAAGTGACTGAAATGCTCTTCCCTTTCATTGGCCACCTGAGAGCCAGAAATTTGTTGGTGACAGGCTTAACCCCAAGGTTAATACAATAATAGATGGAAATATTGATTGGGACTACTGAGTATTGAAGAGATCATCATTGTAGTTTATTTTCCATATCTTTGTAAAGAAAAGAAGCTTTGAAAATGAGTGCACGACTGCGGCCAAACTATGTCTGAGGCTTATTGGTACCGGTTTCAGTGAACATTTTCAAGTTTATAGAGAAATGCTGCAGCACACATTCCTTCTTTATTGACGACTTCCACTGGGAAAAGATCTTTCACAATAGTATCATATTGAAAAGCAATAGGCAAGCGTAATCATAACATAAGAACATAAGAAATAGGAACAAGAGTAGGCCATATGGCCCCTCGAGCCTGCTCTGCCATTCAATAAGATCATGGCTGATCTGATCATGGACTCAGCTCCACTTCCCCGCCCGCTCCCCATAACCCCTTATCCCCTTGTCATTTAAGAAACTGTCTATTTCTGTCTTAAATTTATTCAATGTCCCAGCTTCCACAGCTCGCTGAGGCAGCAAATTCCACAAATTTATAACCCTCTGAGAGAAGAAATTTCTCCTCATCTCTGTTTTAAATGGGCGGTCCCTTAGTCTAAGATCATGCCCTCTAGTTCTAGTCTCTCCCTTCAGTGGAAGCATCCTCTCTGCATCCACCTTGTCAAGCCCCTTCATAATCTTATACGATTCGATAAGATCACCTCTCATTCTTCTGAAATCCAATGAGTAAAGGCCCAACCTACTCAACCTTTCCTCATAAGTCAACCCCCTCATCCCTGGAATCAACCTAGTAAACCTTCTCTGAACTGCCTCCAAAGCAAGTATATCCTTTCGTAAATATGGAAACCAAAACTGTACGCAGTATTGCAGGTGTGGCCTCACCAATACCTTATACAGCTGTAGCAAGACTTCCTTGCTTTTATACTCCATCCCCTTTGCAACAAAGGCCAAGATACCATTAGCCTTCCTGATCACTTGCTGTACCTGCATACTATCCTTTTGTGTTTCATGCCCCAGGTCCCGCTGTACTGCGGCACTTTGCAATATTTCTCCATTTAAATAATAACTTGCTTTTCGATTTTTTCTGCCAAAGTGCATGACCTCACACTTTCCAACATTATACTCCATCTGCCAAATTTTTGCCCACTCACTTAGCCTGTCTATGTCCTTTTGCAGATTTTGTGTGTCCTCCTCACACATTGCTTTTCCTCCCATCTTTGTATCGTCAGCAAACTTGGCTTTGTTACACTCAGTCCCTTCTTCCAAGTCGTTAATATAGATTGTAAATAGGTGGGGACCCAGCACTGATCCCTGCAGCACCCCACTAGTTACTGGTTGCCAAACAGAGAATGAACGACTCTCCGTTTTCTGTTCATTAGCCAATCCTCTATCCATGCTAATATATTACCCCCAACCCTGTGAACTTTTATCTTGTGCAGCAACCTTCTTTGTGGCACCTTGTCAAATGCCTTCTGGAAGTCCAAATACACCACATCCACTGGTTCCCCTTTATCCACCCTGTTCGTTACATCCTCAAAGAACTCAAATTTGTCAAACATGACTTCCCCTTCATAAATCTATGCTAACTCTGCCTGACCGAATTTTGGTTTTCCAAATGTCCTGCTACTGCTTCTTTAATAATGGACTCCAACATTTTCTCAGCCACAGATGTGAGGCTAACTGGTCTATAGTTTCCTGCTTTTTGTCTGCCTCCTTTTTTAAATAAGGCCGTTACATTTGCAGTTTTCCAGTCTGCTGGGACCTCTCCAGAATCCAGGGAATTTGGGTAAATTACAACCAATGCATCCACAATCCCTGCCGTTACTTCTCTTAAGGCCCTAGGATGCAAGCCATCAGGTCCTTATCTGCCTTTAGTCCCATTATCTTACTGAGTACCACCTCCTTAGTGATTGTGATTGTGTTAAGTTCCCCACCCCCTCCCCCCACCCCCAATAGCCCCTTGACTATCCACTGTTGGAATATTGTTAGTGTCCTCTACCATAAGGACTGAAACAAAATATTTGTTCAGAGTTTCTGCCATCTCCATGTTCCCCATTACTAACTCCCCGGTCTCGTCCTCTAAGGGACCAACATTTACTTTAGCCACTCTTTTCCTTTTTATATACCTATAGAAACTCTTGCTGTCTGTTTTTATATTTTGTGCTAGTTTACTTTCATCGTCTATCTTCCCTTTCTTAATTATTTCTTGAGTTATTCTTTGCTGGCTTTTAAAGCTTCCCAGTCTTCTGTCCTCCCACTAGTTTTGGCCACTTTGTATGCCCTTGTTTTTAATTGGATACCGTCCTTTATTTCTTTAGTTAGCCACGGATGGCTATCTTTTCTCTTGCACCCTTTCCTCCTCACTGGAATATATTTTTCTTGACTTCGACAACTTATTGTAGGAAATTCTTGGTGGATAGGGAAAACCCAATCCATAACCTGACAACCAGTCATTCTGGGCAATACAAAAAACCCAGGAGGGGAATTTTACTCCACACATTAGACTTTCAGTAGCGAACAGTGATATGTTTTAGGATAGCGGAAATAAATCTTTATTTAGGAAACATAAAAGATGGGACATTCTAAAGTAAAAAAAAAAATATAGAATGAATGGTAAAAGGTTAAGGAGATATTCATAAAACAGAGTTTTCTAGTTTTCTAATGCCCTCCTCCAGTTCTCTATCTTGAAAACAGGTCTAATTTATTTTTTGCATAAAGAAATAAATATGAAAAACAACGACCAATATTAAACATTTGAAAAGGAAGATGTGGGCCATAGGAGCACCTTTAGTTCAGCCATTAAAGAGGAAAGATATATATTATTTTGAAAAGGATATTGAGTATATATAGGATAAATTTAGCAATGAGATGTCCAGACACATAAGTAACTGGTGCAGAGAGCTGGAAAATCTTGGGAATACTCAGGTTGCATCGGCTGCTTTTTGCAATTTGACTGCACTGTTGCTACTGGAGCCTCTTCATGATGGCACATTGCCAGCTCAGTCGAGGCTCCAAATTTATGTAGAGAGGGAGGGGTTTCCCTAACCTTTACATTTTGTGCTAGTTCCAGAGGAGCAACAGCATCACTCTAGATAAGTAAAAACCTTCAACCCTTTGAGATTCACTTCCTGGTCTTTGATTTTTTTCATCCTTAAAGCTATATTCCACTGGTTCAGGATAGCTTCTCACATAATTGTATTTTGGGGGGGCTTTGTTGCCTTTTGTAGTTGCATTTATTCATTCCTCTTCTTTGGTTTATTTCTTGCAATTTTTTTAACTTGTTCTTTCAAAAGGCAGCATTTCAGTAAGTTTAAAATTCATATTAAGCACCCTGATATATGACAATGGTAATTCCTCTTGTCCTCAGGGATCTTGAGGATGAGGAGGAGTTGTAGAGAAATGAACAGAGGAGAGTCTGCCTGCATCTAAGGCAGGTTGCACAGACCCATAGATGCAAGCCAAGCTATTTGGATATGTCAGAGGATATTGGACTTTTTCACCTGCTCTTCACCAAGGAGGTGTTTCTCCAGGTTGTGATTGTGCTTTTGAATTATGAATTATTTTGTTACACAACCTGAAAAGTAGTTTTGAGATGCTGTAAGTTGAAGGAACACTAATAAAGTGACAGACATCTATCTAAACTAAGGTCAACCTGAGTGTCAATAAGTGATACAGCCAGCTTGTCTTACAGTGACTTGAGGTGTGAAACCCTTTGAAAATGTGAAAGTGGCAAGGCATTCAATGGTACGTTGCATCTTGAATGTCCACCCTGCTGAGGTATGGATGCACATGAAATGCATTATAAACCTGTAAGCTTGTGTCAGAGCAAGCAGTAAAGGTTGATATGCAAAACTTTGTGCAAGTAACATTGGGACATCTTGACACTGTTGGGTAGTCTTATCTTGCCAGATGCCAGTTCCTCGGGCCCGATTTGAACTTTGCACATCTTTCTGCTGGACGTGGTGTGTTACAGGTCCATGGGATGGTGCCTTACAGTGTCAAACAGAACAAACCTTCTTGTACCCACCTACATAAGAACATAAGAATATAAGAATTAGGAACAGGAGTAGGCCATCTAGCCCCTCGAGCCTGCTCCGCCATTCAACAAGATCATGGCTGATCTGGCCGTGGACTCAGCTCCACTTACCCGCCAGCTCCCCATAACCCTTAATTCCCTTATTAGTTAAAAATCTATCGATCTGTGACTTGAATACATTCAATGAGCTAGCCTCAACTGCTTCCTTGGGCAGAGAATTCCACAGATTCACAACCCTCTGGGAGAAGAAATTCCTTCTCAACTTGGTTTTAAATTGGCTCCCCTGTATTTTAGAAACATAGAAACATAGAAAATAGGTGCAGGAGCAGGCCATTCAGCCCTTCTAGCCTGCACCGCCATTCAATGAGTTCATGGCTGAACATGAAACTTCAGTAACCCCTTCCTGCTTTCTCGCCATACCCCTTGATCCCCCGAGTAGTAAGGACTTCATCTAACTCCCTTTTGAATATATTTAGTGAATTGGCCTCAACTACTTTCTGTGGTAGAGAATTCCACAGGTTCACCACTCTCTGGGTGAAGAAGTTTCTCCTCATCTCGGTCCTAAATGGCTTACCCCTTATCCTTAGACTGTGCCCCCTAGTTCTAGTCTCCCCGACCAGTGGAAACAACCTCTCTGCCTCTATCTTGTCCATCCCTTTCATTATTTTAAATGTTTCTATAAAATCACCCCTCATCCTTCTGAACTCCGAGTCAAGACCCAGTCTACTCAATCTATCAACATAAGGTAACCCCCTCATCTCCGGAATCAACCTAGTGAATCGTCTCTGTACCCCCTCCAAAGCCAGTATATCCTTTCTTAAGTAAGGTGACCAAAACTGCACGCAGTACTCCAGGTGCAGCCTCACCAATACCCTATACAGTTGCAGAAGGACCTCCCTGCTTTTGTACTCCATCCCTCTCGCAATGAAGGCCAACATTCCATTCGCCTTCCTGATTACCTGCTGCACCTGAAAACTAACTTTTTTTGGGATTCATGCACAAGGAGGCACCGGAGGGACTGGAGTGCATCATCACGCCCGGCAACCAAATTTTAATTTGATTTTACGTTTTAAAGTTTAATTTGTTTTCATTGCCGGTGCTTTTAGTGTCCCCCTCCCCTTTTATAGGGGGCACTGGAAAAATTTGATTTTAGCGCCCCAAAAAAACCCCCAAAAAAATAAATTTAAAAAAAAAAGGGGCCTTGAAAATGTCTGCTGTGTCACCCAGGTCGGGTGGCATGGTATTAATGTTTATGTTTTTGCAGGTAAACTCAAAAGAGTTTTCATGCACAAGGAACCAATCGTGGAGCAGTGGAGGCGTGTCCTGCTCAGTTGGAGCTGTGAGCAGTGAGGAGAGCAGCAATCAACTTTTGCTCCTGCCTGGAGAGCCCTGAGACCAGCCAGGAAGAGAAGGAAGGAAGGGGCTTCACCACCAACTTTCACCCAGAGGGAGAGGAGGAGAAAAGAAAACTTTGAACAACTTTACCATTTCTGCAAGGAGTTGGAGAGAGGGGGAAAAACCAACAACATACAGTGTGGAAGGAGGGAGACTCTACACTTTCTACAGGTGGGTGTGGGTGCATTTCCCAAACAGACTTTGTTGTATCGGTGGGGGGAGGAAAGAAGACCACTGAGGGCCGGAACATCGCGGGGGGTGTGTGTGTGTGTGGAAGTGTGCGTGGGGGCCGTGCTTACAACTAGGCCCCCCCCACAATTGGAACCCCCCCCCCCCAATTGCCTAGCCTGGGATAGCTGGAGCTACCAGGCTGAAGATTTTTCTCATTTACCCAATTAACATCGTTAGGAGTGTGTGCCTGGTGGCTCTAGCTGCCCCAGGTGAAGACGTCTTCTCCCCCCACCTGAAGACCACCCCAAAGACTGTGCTTGTGTGTTTTGCCATCTGGGGAGTGCACCCACCCACAGCTGCGAGGGGAGACCTGCCCTCGCAGTTCCCCCCCGCTTCCCACCCCCCTCTCTCTTTCTCTGTTACTCTGTTTCTCCCCTCTCTCTCTGAGGCCCCTTTCTCCTAATTTTTTTTTTTTTAAAAAACAATTGAGACAACTGAGCAGAGGGAGCAAGGCCCCTCCCCAATTGCCAACTAGGGGAGAGGTGTGCCTCATTAAGAGCTCCTCTGCTCGGTCAAATCAAACGAGGCCAATCAAGACCATTAAGGCCTGTGACTTTGGGGTGGGTGTAGCCCTTAAAGGGACCCCGTGATGGCGACCCCATCCACGCCGGTGGCAGGGCCAGCGAGGACATATGCGCAGGCGGTGTCCACATCCACGGCACCTCCTGCGCCACCCGCTGCCCTGCCACCTTTTACACTTATTACTAAAACACACGGGGTCAAGAGCTACACTCACCCCACAATGACCATCGAGGAGTGCGTGCGGGCGATGGCTGGGGTAATCGGCCCCTCGGCCATTGTCGCAGCCTCCAAGATGTCTGGGAAGGCCGTGTTCTTCCTGGGGTCGGAGCGGGCGGTGTCCCTGGCCCTTGAAAAGGGGCTCACGGTGGGCGGGACATTCCTGCCGGTGGACCCTCTCGAGGCCACCGCGCAGAGGGTCATCGTGTCAAACGTCCCGCCCTTTGTTTCCGCTGAGCTCCTCCTCCCTCACCTACACCAACTGGGGGAGGTAAGGTCGGGGATCAACCCCATACCGCTCGGCCTCAGGGAGAACAGCCTGCGCCACGTGTTCTCCTTCCGCCGCCAGCTCTTTGTCCGGCTGGCGCGGGAGGACATGACGGAAGGGCACTTTAATGTGGTGCACGAGGGGACTGCCTACCGCGTCTTCTGGACGTCGGACGGCGTGCGGTGCTGTGCCTGTAGGGAGGTGGGGCACGTTCGTAAGAACTGCCCCGCCTCCAAGGCCGCCAAACCACCGAAGGCGGCCAAGGCTGGCGCCGCCGCCACCCCTCCCCCTAGTTGCGTCCGCGTGCCGGGAGCCATGGGTGCGCGGGCATCGTCGGGGGCCTTTGTTTTCACGGCCTCCGGCGGGGGGGAGGGAGAGCGTCCGATCGAAAAGAAGGCGCGGAAGAAGACGAGACATCTAGAGGCGGGTCCCCTCAGTGCGCCGGAAAGTTTGACCACCGCGCTCAGCCCAACCCAGTCACCGGCGAGCGCGGGGTGCCCTGAGCCTGTGCCCGAGCCCTTGACCAATACCGCAGAGGGGCTCGGGCGAGGGCAAGATAAGGAAAAGGGGGGGCGGAGCGGGAGGCCTCGGCAGACATGGAGGTCCCCCTGCCTCCGCGCACCCCCAGGAACAAAAGGAGGCACCGCCCCAATGAGGCGGAGGGGGAACAACGTCCCTCCGCGGAGGAGGCGGTGCCCGCCGCGTGTCCCACGTCCCCCACCAGCGCCCCCAAATTGCGCTGTAGGCGCGAGGAATCTGTCCCCGGGGAGGGTGAGGCAGTCGAGGCTGCCCAGCCGCTGCCTCCTGGGGAGGGCGTGGCAGATCTGCCTGTCGTGGGGGGCGTGGGGCCAGCGGAAGAATGCGTAGCCGCCGGGTCGAGCGTCCCGGGGACTGAGGCGGGCGGGGCTGAAAAGGCTGAACCTGAGCCCGCCCAGCCAATACCCAACTTCCCCCGGGATTTGCTCGACTCTGAAAATGCCAATTTTATGGAATCCGTTCACGCTGGGCTGGGGGGTGGCGGCGGGGAGGGAGAAGAACAACAACCATCGCCCCCTACTGTGGAGCTGGGGGAATTGGAGGACCTGGAACATTACTTTGACCAGGTCTCTCCCTGTTCCCCGGTTCCTGGGGCGGAGGGGGAACCCCTTCCGCTGTCGCTTCCCGACCCAGCACCAATTTTAAAAGAGCCCAGTGGGGACTCCTCTGCCGACGATCCTGGGGGTGGGATCGGGGCAGAGCCAGGGCCAAATGGAGCGGCCGGGCCGTTTGCCGTACCTCGTGCGGTCGATGGGCCGGCTGCTAGCGGCGACCTCCCGGAGGGGGACGGGGACTCGGTGGAGGACGCGGGTGAAGATCTCGAGTCCATCGCCAGTGAGGCGGTGGATCTGCTCGCGGCCGCCACTGAGACCCTCCTCATTCCCGCAGAGGAACTCCGGGACTTTTTGGTCCAGTGCCGGGGTCGCCGCGACCAAGCCCGTCTGGCCCTGGAAAGATGGTCCGAGCCGGGGCTGCTCGTCGCGTCCGTCCGCGCCGCCGCTAAAACCATGGCCGCGGGCGGGCCCTTATCAAAGGCTCATGGCCTTGAGCTGCGCCGGCTCAAAAAGTTCCTCGCTGGGCTGCTGATGGAGTGGAGGTCAACAAACGACTCCACTCCCTCCCCCACAATAGGCTAAGGAAGAGGTTGCACTATGCTTTTGCCATGAAGATAACCATAGCCAGCCTCAACATCAACGGCGGCAGAGGGGCACGCCGTAGATTTGACAATTTTTCGCTCCTGCGGGAGGGGAAATATGCGGTGTGCTTCCTGCAACAAACCCACACCGTTCCGGGAGACGAAGCCACGTGGCTCCTGGAATGGCAAGGAGAGGTCCGCATGAACCACCTCACCGCCATTTCTAGTGGCGTGGCCATCTTGCTGGGCCCGCATTTTCAGCCGGAGATCTTGGGGGTCGAGGAGCCCGTGCCAGGCCGCTTGCTGCACGTAACGGTTCGCCTGGGGGACGTGCCGCTCCATCTCGTGAACGTGTACGCCCCTCAGCCCGGCCCGCAGCAAACGCGCTTCTTTGAAGAGGTGTCCGCTCTTCTTGGCTCCGTCGACGTCGGCGACTGCATTGTCCTCGGGGGGGATTTTAACTGCACCCTCGAGGCGAGGGACCGCTCCGGTGCCCCGCAGTGCATGACGGCGATGGAGAAGTTGAGGGACCTGGTCGGGTCCTTCGACTTGGTGGACGTCTGGCGAAATCTCCACCCCGACTCCAGCGCCTTTACTTGGGTGAGGCCTGGAGTTGGATGGTCTAGAGTCGACCGCCTTTACGTGTCTCGGGCGTACGTTTCCTGCGTCCCGGCGGCCTCCATGCGGCCGGTGCCGTGTTCGGACCACCACCTGGTGTGGGCGGAGCTCGCTTCGCTCCGCGCGAGGACGGGGTCCGTGTACTGGCACTTTAACAACCGGCTGCTGGAGGACGTGCGGTTCCAGGACTCGTTCCGTCGATTCTGGTCCGACTGGAGAAGGAAGCAGGGGGGCTTCCCCTCCTTGAGGCTATGGTGAGACGTGGGCAAGGCTCACGTCCGCGTCTTCTGTCAAGAGTACGCGAGGGGGTCGACCAAGAGGCGGGCGGCCAGAGTCGGGCACCTAGAAAAAGAGGTGCTCGACCTGGAAGCCCGTCTCGGTCAAGTCGTCCAGGACCCGGCCCTGCGGACGGTGTACGAAGCGAAGAGGGCCGCGCTGAAGGACCTGCAGCTCGTCGGGTCCCGAGGCGCGTTCGTGAGGTCGCGGATCCGGTTCCTGCGGGATCTGGACCGCGGCTCCCCCTTCTTCTACTCGCTGGAAAAAAGGCAGAGTGTCCGTAAGCAGCTCTTGACGCTGCTGGCCGACGACGGCTCTCTCGTCTCGGATCCGGAGGGCGTCAACAACAGGGCCCGTGAATATTACGGGGCTCTGTTCTCTCCGGATCCGTCCAGCGAGGAAGCGCGTAGAGTTTTGTGGGAGGACCTGCCGAAGGTCAGCCCGGAGGGCGCCGAAAATCTGGAAGCTCCGCTAAGCCTGGCGGAGCTGAACGGTGCCCTCGCCCGGCTCTCGAGAGGAAAATCCCCGGGGCTGGACGGGCTGACCGTGGAGTTCCACAGGGCGTTCTGGGACGTCCTGGGGGGCGACTACGCGCGGGTCCTGGGGGAAAGTCTGGCGACCGGGGAGATGCCCCTCTCTTGGCGCAGGGCAGTCATCGTCCTGCTGCCTAAGAAGGGCGATCTCCGCCTCCTTAAGAACTGGCGCCCGGTCTCCCTCCTCAGCACGGACTACAAAATCTTCGCCAGGGCGATGTCTGCTCGCTTTGGTGCCGTGCTGGACCACATGATCCACCCCGACCAGTCCTACACGGTCCCGGGCCGGACAATCCACGATAACATCCATCTGGTCCGGGACCTCATCCATTGTTCCCAGGAGGCTGGTCTGTCGGTCGCCTTCCTATCCCTCGACCAAGAGAAGGCGTTCGACAGGGTGGATCACGACTATCTGCTCGGAACTCTGCGCGCTTTCAGGTTCGGGACGCATTTCGTCGCCCGGATCCGACTTTTGTACGCCGCCGCGGAGTGTCTGATTAAGGTTAACGGGTCCTTGACGGCGCCCCTTCGCTTTAGGAGAGGGGTGCGCCAGGGATGCCCCATGTCCGGCCAGTTATACGCCGTTTGCGTGGAGCCTTTCCTGCGCCTCTTGCGGACGAGGTTGACGGGACTGGCTCTGCAAGGGCCGGGCGTGGAGGTCGTCCTCTCGGCTTACGCCGATGACGTGCTCCTCGCGGTAGAGGATCCCGCTGACCTGCGGAGGATGCGTGAGTGCCAGGAGATTTACTCGGCCGCGTCCTCCGCCAGGATCAACTGGGAGAAATGTTCCGGACTCCTGGTGGGTCAGTGGCAGGTGGATTCCCTGCCGGAGGAGCTCAGGCCTTTTGCCTGGAGCACGACCCATCTCCTCTGTCTGGGAGTCTACCTTAGCTCCGACGAGGGAGCCTGGCCGGCGAACTGGCAGGAGCTGGAGGCCAAGGTCGCCGCTCGCCTAGGGCGCTGGACAGGACTGCTCCGAGTGCTGTCCTACAGGGGTCGAGCGCTAGTCATAAACCAGCTGGTGGCCGCAATGTTGTGGTACCGGCTGGTCACTTTGACCCCTCCCCCTGCGTTTGTCGCCAAGATACAGAAGAAGCTGGTGGACTTCTTCTGGAACAACAGGAAGCACTGGGTCTCTGCTGCGGTCTTGAGTCTCCCGCTTGAGGAGGGCGGTCAGTCGTTGGTGTGAGTCAGCGCCCAGCTCGCGACTTTCCGTCTTCAGACCCTGCAGAGATACCTTTACGTCGAGCCCCCTCCTAGGTGGTGTGCTCTGGCGAGGTATTTCTTCCGCCAGCAGCGCGACCTCAATTATGACACGCAGCTCCTGTTTGTGAACTTGGGGGGTGCCAGGACCGCCCTCCGGGAGCTGCCTGTCTTTTACAGGGAACTCATCAGGGTCTGGAACAAAGTCTCCACCAAGCGCAGCTCTCCGCCGGCTGGAGTGGCGGCCGTCCTGCAGGAGCCGCTGCTCGGGAATCCGTACCTCCACGGCCGAGGTTTCATGTGGCGGTCGGAAGAGAGGGCTGTGGCTGGTGAGGTGACCAGGGTCAGGGACCTGCTCGATGGCGGAGGAGCGGGCTGGATGGCGCCAGACACGCTGGCGCGGCGCCTAAACTCTGCCAACGTCCGCCACGCGGCCGATGCCATCGAGTCGCTAAAAACAGCTCTGGGCCCTGACTCCGTTAGGTGCATCGAGGAGGCTCAAGCACGTGGGGAGATTCCGTCCGAACTGACCCCCGTCCGGACGGAATTCCTCATCGGCGCCAAACCCCGGAACCTCCCTCGGGGGCCGGCGCCTCACAACTTGAGCCGCCTCGGGGAAATCCCCTCCGTGCCTTTCAGTTCCGCGCGGAGGGGTTTCCTGTACGGGCTGCTCCTGCACACCCTCAACTTTGCCATCCTCGCCGGCCGTCCGGACACGCCATGGCGTACCATCTTGCCGTTCGGAGGAGGCGGCGGTCCCCGATGGAGGGCACTCTACGCAGGGGTCCTCCCACTATTCATCGGGGACTTGGCCTGGAGGGTGGTGCACGGAGCAGTGCCGTGCAACAAATTTTTAAGCCGGTTCACGGACTCCCAGGCCGCCTGCAATTTCTGCGGTCTGGAGGAGTCCGTGTTCCATGTTTTTATTGAGTGCACGAGGTTGCAGCCCCTGTTCCATTATTTGAAGGGGCTGCTCCTGAAATTCTGGCTGCACTTCAGTCCCACCCTCCTGATCTTTGGGCACCCTGTGCGGAGGGGAGCGGGTAGGTCCGAAGGCCTCCTCGTAGGACTGCTCCTGGGCACGGCCAAGGGTGCCATCAGCCGGTCCAGGCAGCGGGCGGTCGAGGGGGTCGTTCAACCTGACTGCCTGCCTCTCTTCCGCTCTTACATCCGGTCCAGGGTGTCCTTGGAGATGGAGCACGCGGTGTCCACCGGTACGCTCGCGGCCTTCCGCGAGAGGTGGGCACCGGAGGGACTGGAGTGCATCATCACGCCCGGCAACCAAATTTTAATTTGATTTTACGTTTTAAAGTTTAATTTGTTTTAATTGCCGGTGCTTTTAGTGTCCCCCTTCCCTTTTATAGGGGGCACTGAGGAAAATTGTGATTTTAGTGCCCAAAAAAAAAAAACCAAAAAAAGAAAAACACAAAAAAAAACAAAAAAAAGGGGGGGAAAAAAAAGGGCCTTGTAAATGTCTGGAGTGTCACCCAGGTCGGGTGGCACCATTTAATGTTTCATGTTTTGCAGGTGAACTCCAAAAAGAGTTTCATGCACAAGGACCCCCAGGTCCCTCTGCACCGCAGCATGTTGTAATTTCTCCCCATTCAAATAGTATTCCCTTTTTTTGCTTTTTTTCCCCAAGGTGAATGACCTCACACTTTCCGACATTGTATTCCATCTGCCAAACCTTAGTCCATTCGCTTAACCTATCTAAATCTCTTTGCAGCCTCTCTGTGTCCTCTACACAACCCGCTTTCCCACTAATCTTTGTGTCATCTGCAAATTTTGTTACACTACACTCTGTCCCCTCTTCCAGGTCATCTATGTATATTGTAAACAGTTGTGGTCCCAGCACCGATCCCTGTGGCACACCACTAACCACCGATTTCCAACCCGAAAAGGACCCATTTATCCCGACTCTCTGCTTTCTGTTAGCCAGCCAATTCTCTATCCATGCTAATACATTTCCACTGACCCCGCGTACCTTTATCTTCTGCAGTAACCTTTTGTGTGGCACCTTATCGAATGCCTTTTGAAAATCTAAATACACCACATCCATCGGTACACTTCCATCCACTATGCTCGTTATATCCTCAAAGAATTCCGGTAAATTAGTTAAACATGACTTCCCCTTCATGAATCCATGCTGCGTCTGCTTGATTGCACTATTCCTATCTAGATGTCCCGCTATTTCTTCCTTAATGATAGTTTCAAGCATTTTCCCCACTACAGATGTTAAACTAACCGGCCTATAGTTACCTGCCTTTTGTCTGCCCCCTTTTTTAAACAGAGGCGTTACATTAGCTGCTTTCCAATCCGCTGGTACCTCCCCAGAGTCCAGAGAATTTTGGTGGATTGCATCTGGTATAACTTCTGCCATCTCTTTTAATACCCTGGGATGCATTTCATCAGGACCAGGGGACTTATCTACCTTGAGTCCCATTAGCCTGTCCAGCACTACCCCCCTAGTGATAATGATTATCTCAAGGTCCTCTCTTCCCACATTCCTGTGACCAGCAATTTCTGGCATGGTTTCTGTGTCTTCCACTGTGAAGACTGAAGCAAAATAATTGTTTAAGGTCTCAGCCATTTCCACATTTCCCATTATTAAATCCCCCTTCTCATCTTCTAAGGGACCAACATTTACTTTAGTCACTCTTTTCCATTTTATATATCTGTAAAAGCTTTTACTATCCCTTTTTATGTTTTGCGCAAGTTTACCTTCGTAATCTATCTTTTCTTTCTGTATTGCTTTCTTAGTCATTCTTTGCTGTCGTTTAAAATTTTCCCAATCTTCTAGTTTCCCACTAACCTTGGCCACCTTATACGCATTGGTTTTTAATTTGATACTCTCCTTAATTTCCCTGGTTATCCACGGCTGGTTATCCCTTCTCTTACCGCCCTTCTTTTTCATTGGAATATATTTTTGTTGAGCAGTATGAAAGAGCTCCTTAAAAGTCCTCCACTGTTCCTCAATTGTGCCACCGTTTAGTCTGTGTTTCCAGTCTACTTTAGCCAACTCTGCCCTCATCCCACTGTAGTCCCCTTTGTTTAAGCATAGTATGCTCGTTTCAGACACTACTTCCTCACCCTCAATCTGTATTACAAATTCAACCATACTGTGATCACTCATTCCGAGAAGATCTTTCGAGGAGATCGTTTATTTTTCCTGTCTCATTACACAGGACCAGATCTAAGATAGCTTGCTCCCTTGTAGGTTCTGTTACATACTGTTCTAAGAAACAATCCCGTATGCATTCTATGAATTCCTCCTTCAGGCTACCTCGTGCGATTTGAGTTGACCAATCGATATGTAGGTTAAAATCCCCCATGATTACTGCCGTTCCTTTTTCACATGCCTCCATATTTCCTTGATTATTGCCCGCCCCACCGTGAAGTTATTATTTGGGGGCCTATAAATTACGCCCACCAGTGACTTTTTCCCTTTACTATCTCTAATCTCCACCCACAATGATTCAACATTTTGTTCATTGGAGCCAATATCGTCTCTCACAACTGCCCTGATATCATCCTTTATTAGCAGAGCTACCCCACCTCCTTTCCCTTCTTGTCTATCTTTCTGAATCATCAGATACCCCTGTATGTTTAATTCCCAGTCTTGACCACCCTGCAACCACGTTTCTGTAATGGCCACCAAATCATACTCATTTGTAATGATTTGTGCCGTCAACTCATTTACTTTATTTCGAATGCTGCGTGCGTTTAGGTAGAGTGTTTTAATACTAGTTTTTAATCCATGATTTTTAGTTTTGACCCCTCCTGCAGCCCCTTTACATTCAGTGGCCCTTTTTGTTTTTTGCCTTGGGTTTCTCTGCCCTCCACTTTTACTCAACTCCTTTCTTTCTTTTGCTTTTGTCTCCTTTTTGTTTCCCTCTGTCTCCCTGCATTGGTTCCCATCCCCCTGCCACATTAGTTTAACTCCTCCCCAACAGTACTAGCAAACACTCCCCCTAGGACATTGGTTCCGGTCCTGCCTAGGTGAAGACCGTCCGGTTTGTACTGGTCCCACCTCCCCCAGAACCGGTTCCAATGCCCCAGGAATTTGAATCCCTCCCTGCTGCACCACTGCTCAAGCCACGTATTCATCTGAGCTATCCTGCGATTCCTACTCTGACTAGCACGTGGCACTGGTAGCAATCCTGAGATTACTACTTTTGAGGTCCTACGTTTTAATTTAGCTCCTAGCTCCTTAAATTCATCTCGTAGGACCTCATCCCTTTTTTTACCTATATCGTTGATACCAATGTGCACCACGACAACTGGCTGTTCACCCTCCCTTTTCAGAATGTCCTGCACCCGCTCTGAGACATCCTTGACCCTTGCACCAGGGAGGCAACATACCATCCTGGAGTCTCGGTTGCGGCTGCAGAAACACCTATCTATTCCCCTTACAATTGAATCCCCTATCACTATCGCTCTCCCACTCTTTATCCTGCCCTCCTGTGCAGCAGAGCCAGCCACGGTCCCTTGAACTTGGCTGCTGCTGCCCTCCCCTAATGAGTCATCCCCCTCAACAGTACTCAAAACGGTGCATCTGTTTTGCAGGGGGATGACCGCAGGGGACCCCTGCACTACCTTCCTTGCACTGCTCTTCCTGCTGGTCTTTCATTCCCTAGCTGGCTGTGGACCCTTCACCTGCAGTATGACCAACTCACTGAACGTGCTACTCACGTCATTCTCAGCATCGTGGATGCTCCAGAGTGAATCCACCCTCAGCTCCAACTCCGCAACGCGGTCTGTCAGGAGCTGGAGGCGGATACACTTCCCGCACACGTAGTCGTCAGGGACACTGGAGGCGTCCCTGAGTTCCCACATGGTACAGGAGGAGCATATCACGTGTCCGAGCTCTCCTGCCATGACTTAACCCTTAGATAGGCAACAACAATGCTAAAGTTTACTCACTGTTTTCGAAAAGAAAAAAGAAAAACTACTCACCAATCACCAGCCAATCACTTACTCCCTTGGCTGTGATGTCACCTTTCTGTTTCTTTCTACTTCTTTTTTGCCTTCTCCCTGTAGCTGCACCGGCTCGCCTCTCGCTGACCCTAGAACTCACGCCTCTCCACGCACCTCCTCGACGCTGCTCCCGACTCAGCGACGCACCTCTACACGTTGCTCCCGACTGCTGCAGTGTTGGGTCTTTTGTAGGCCTCTCGCTGACCACGGAACTCACACCTCTCCAACTCACACCTCACTTTACACCACTCCATCAGTTACCTGAAGACATGTTTCATGGCTCCACATTGGTTCTCCTTTCATTTCAATTTCCCCTTTTCCTATTACAGTTACTTCAAAGCCCACCAAATGATTAAAACGTGTTTGCTGCATTTTCTAAAGCCTCTAAACATTCAACTAAAGCATGATTTTGAAGCACTGCCGTATGCTAGCTCCATACACAAGGGAAAAACTGTGTAGGCAGCTAGGAATAATTATGAAAGTAAGCTAGCCCTACAAAATTGCTGTGCTTGTGGCTAGCTTTGCACCAACAGCTAAGGACTGCAGTCCTAAACTTATCCTGGGCTGCAAAATTAGCCCTTGTATTCCCAGAAATATCTTATATTCGGGAATTGATACATAAGGTTAGTAACCCTTGTACTCTTGGGTCTTGCCTTGAATAGCTGGTTTACAAAAATGGATCCTTGAGATAAATAAATGTGAGGTTATCCACTTTGGTGGTAAAAACAGAGAGACAGACTATTATCTGAATGGTGACAGATTAGGAAAAGGGGAGGTGTAACAAGACCTGGGTGTCATGGTACATCAGTCATTGAGGGTTGGCATGCAGGTACAGCAGGCGGTTAAGAAAGCAAATGGCATGTTGGCCTTCATAGCGAGGGGATTTGAGTACAGGGGCAGGGAGGTGTTACTACAGTGTACTGGGCCTCGGTGAGGCCACACCTGGAGTATTGTGCACAGTTTTGGTCTCCTAACTTGAGGAAGGACATTCTTGCTATTGAGGGAGTGCAGCGAAGGTTCACCAGACTGATTCCCGGGATGGTGGGACTGACATATCAAGAAAGACTGGATCAACTGGGCTTGTATTCACCGGAGTTCAGAAGAATGAGAGGGGATCTCATAGAAACGTTTGAAATTCTGACAGGTTTAGACAGGTTAGATGCAGGAAGAATGTTCCCAATGTTGGGGAAATCCAGAACCAGGGATCACAGTCTAAGGATAAGGGATAAGCCATTTAGGACCGAGATGAGGAGAAACTTCTTCACCCAAAGAGTGGTGAACCTGTGGAATTCTCTACCACAGAAAGTTGTTGAGGCCAATTCACTAAATATATTCAAAAAGGAGTTAGATGTAGTCCTTACTACTGGGGGGATCAAGGGGTATGGCGAGAAAGCAAGAATAGGGTACTGAAGTTGCATGTTTAGCCATGAACTCATTGAATGGCGGTGCAGGCTCGAAGGGCCAAATGGCCTACTCCTGCACCTATTTTCTATGTTTCTATGTTTACAAGTAGTTAGGTAAGATATTCATCATCATAGGCAGTCCCTCGAAATCGAGGAAGACTTGCTTCCACTCTTAGCATGAGTTCTTAGGTGGCTGTACAGTCCAATACGAGAACCACAGTCTCTGTCACAGGTCGGACAGATAGTCGTTGAGGGAAAGGGTGGGCAGGGAGCCTGGATTGCCGCATGGTCCTGCTGCTGCCTGCGCTTGATTTCTGCGTGCTCTCGGCGACGATACTCGAGGAGTTCAGCGCCCTCCCGAATGCACTTCCTCCACTTAGGGCAGTCTATGGCCAGGGACTCCCAGGTGTCAGTGGGGATGTCGCACTTTATCAGGGAAGCTTTGAGGGTGCCCTTGTAACGTTTGTTCTGCTCGCCTTTGGCTCGTTTGCCATGGACGAGTTCCGAGTAGAGCACTTGCTTTGGGAGTCTCGTGTCTGGCATGCGAACTATGTGGCCTGCCCAGCAGAGCTGATCAAGTGTGGCCAGTGCTTCAATGCTGGGGATGTTGGCCTGGACGAGGACGCTAATGTTTGCGTGTCTGTCCTCCCAGGGGATTTGCAGGATCTTGTGGAGACATTACTGGTGGTATTTCTCCAACGACTTGAGGTGTCTACTGTACATGGTCCACGTCTCTGAGCCATAAAGGAGATCGGGTATTACTACGGCCCTGTAGACCATGAGCTTGGTGACAGTTTTGAGGGACTGATCTTCAAACACTCTTTTCCTCAGGCGGCCGAAGGCTGCACTGGCGCACTTGTTGCGCTGTTGGATCTCATCATCAATGCCTGCTCTTGTTGATAGGAGGCTCCCGAGATAGGGGGAGTGGTCCATGTTGTCCAGGGCCATGCCGTGGATTTTGATGTTTGGGGATACAAGTAGTTAGGTAAGTTATTAGAGGTTAGTGAGAGGAGCGGCATGGGGGCTGTTTTTCTGCATGAAGCATCTATAATCTGATCTCAAATGAAATTTATACTTTATGGATAATTGTTGACTCAGTGTCAATAAAAATATAAAACATTGTCCACATCACTTTACTTTATTCTTTTATTTCATTATTTTATTTTAAAGTCTAAGAACATAAACCCCAACCTCCATAGTAATTCAGGAATTATAAATGGCTTTTCCATTGTGTTCAAATAATGCTACTGTTTTTGGTTTAGATGAGGATTGAGCTGTGAGAAACAATAAACCGTGCCTCAGCAGAATCTTCTCACGATACTTAATGGGATAGAGAAGGTAAACACGTAATAATAATAATAAACACCCTGTGCTTTCTGATCTACATTGGCTCCCAGTTAAACAACGCCTTGATTTCAAAATTCTCATCCTTGTTTACAAATCACTCCATGGACTTGCCCCTCCCGATCTCTGTGATCTTTTTCAGCTTCACAACCCCACAAGATGTCTGCACTCCTCAAATTCTGGCCTCTTGAACATCCCTCATTATAACTGCTCAACCATTGGTGGATGTGCCTTCAGCTGCCTGGACACTAATCTCTGGAACTCCCTCCCTAAACCTCTCCACCTCTCTACCTCTCTTTCCTCCTTTAAGACGCTCCTCAAAACCTACCTCTTTAAACAAGTTTTTGGTCATCTGCCTTAATTTCTTCTTTTGTGGCTCGGTGTCAAAGTTATCTGTTTTGTCTTGTAACACTGTTGTGAAGCGCCTTGGGACATTTTACTGCGTTAAAGATGCAATATAAATACAAATTATTAATAATAATACTTCCAAATAGAATTGGAACAGGACAAGAGGTAACAGACTGAAGGGCAAGTTCAGAAGAGATGCCAGAAGTATTTCTTTACAAAGAGAGTGATCCTGGAGCAGGTTGCCAGGAACAGTGGTTGAGGCCACAATGCTGAACTCATTTAAGGAACAGCTAGATGTTAATGAGGAGATGCTGCGATTGGTATTTTGAAAGAATGAAATCAAATATGCAGAAGGGTCTTTTTCACCCAAATCTGTCATGTGGCTTAACCAATGGATGGTTCTGTTTGTGACCATTCATCTCTAGCACTCCATTAGCACAGCAGGAGTCACAGCATGAAAGCAGGTGGCTGGATGAATGTTTCCACTTTTATTCACTTGATGTTAACTACTATTAGAGTTATTCTGCTGAATAACATGGATTGTGTTTTGTTTTGGCGGTGGCCATGGCTGCTAGAAACAGGTTTCCTCTCCATACAATTTGGATTATGTGATTGTTACCGGGCACCCAGCAATCACTGCTAACAGGTGTTCTCTCTACATTGGTGGCCCTCAAGACAGGCTTCAGTATATTTATACTTTCTTGTGCTTCCAATTAATGAATTAATGGAATGGAAATAATGCAGTAAAAGTTTATGGCTTGAATAGAGATAGGAATGGTTCTGCAACTAAAACATGTTTATGGCTGTAAATGGAAATGATTGTTGACAACATAGTGAAAATTAAAATGGAGAACAGATGCTTGCTGGTTGAGGGTGAATAGGTGATGACAAGATTGCATAGCTACCACACACTTCAGTACTCAGGAAGCAGCTATTTCCAACTTTGAGCATCTGATCCAGAATTTAAGACTAGCTCCCCTGGGAGCAATTCTCCTTTTGAACTCCCATGCAGCACAGTGTTTTTGAGAACTGTATATACCATTGTAGAGTGTAATTACTACCATAAAATTTGTTCTGATATATCCAGCAACATTTCCTGCAAAAGGTGCTGTCAACAACAACCATCAAGCCTTTAAATAGACAGTATTGTGGTGGCAAATGGCGCCTGCTCTCTATATATAGGGCAGTAAAACTGTGTAAAAGGTCACTAACATGTGACCTGAGTCTCACTTACACCAAATGAATTCCACCATATGTTTTTATTTTGTTTCACAATGCACCCATCTTCTGCCCCATTTCCATTAAAATTATGTTTGAATCCAGAGTGCTGTACTAGGAAGACAAACAATAAGGACCAATTTATGATGGTGCAATAATACTACAGTTGTTCTACATCACATATAGAAGACTGCAAACAGCACTCCAAAGTAAACCAAGACCTGTATTTAATCTAACTTCAGGGGCTGTTTTGACAAATATATCTAAGACTCTTTTACTGCCTAAACTATGAGTATTAGTGAGATGGGTTGAATGTCCCCATAATTATACCAGCAGCATTGTACTTGCCACACAAATTTGGCACTCGAGGTTCTATTTCGAACATTGCTGTTCACTATCTTCGCCGAGGTGCTGCTGAAGTATGCATTCAGTTTTGGGAAATCTGAAGCTTGCCAGTCAGTACCCAGTACAATTTCTCCAACTGGTATTGTGCTCCCAGCAACAACAATAACAACATGTATTTATATAGCGCCTTTAACAAAGTAAAACATTCCAAGGCATTTCACAGGAGTGTTATAAGACTGTAAGAATGGAGTAATTGATATAAAAACTCGACTACTCTTTGACCCGGTATCAGCAGGCGGACACCTCGGATAAGTAAGTACACAAACTTTACTCAAGCCGGCAGGGGAAGCATCTCACTTCTCAGATCTCTGAAAATGGATCTTCGATGTGCAATACATTTTGCACACGTTTTATACTGTTTTACCAGATAACTGCATAATTACTGTTGATTAGTTTCCCATCGTCAGATGCATCATGATCAACTGCCATTGGTTGTTACCTATGATGCGTTGCAGCTGTCTTTGCACAATTTCTCTTTTTACAAAGGTTATCTGATCAAGGGGGTTTCCAATCTCGCATGGCCTCTGTGCGTGTTAATGTGGTTTAAAACTTAACAATGTCCAATGTATTATAAGACCTCTCAGTACATTAGCCTTTATATCTGCACCTTAAAGAGATTAAAACATAACATCGTCCAAGAGTCACCAACACAGAAACATAGAAACATAGAAAATAGGTGCAGGAGTAGGCCATTCGGCCCTTCTAGCCTGCACCGCCATTCAATGAGTTCATGGCTGAACATGCAACTTCAGTATCCCATTCCTGCTTTCTCGCCATACCCCTTGATCCCCCTAGTAGAAAGAACTTCATCTAACTCCTTTTTGAATATATTTAGTGAATTGGCCTCAACAACTTTCTATGGTAGAGAATTCCACAGGTTCACCACTCTCTGGGTGAAGAAGTTTCTCCTCATCGCGGTCCTAAATGGCTTACCCCTTATCCTTAAACTGTGACCCCTGGTTCTGGACTTCCCCAACATTGGGAACATTCTTCCTGCATCTAACCTGTCTAAACCCATCAGAATTTTAAACGTTTCTATGAGGTCCCCTCTCATTCTTCTGAACTCCAGTGAATACAAGCCCAGTTGATCCAGTCTTTCTTGATAGGTCAGTCCCGCCATCCCGGGAATCAGTCTGGTGAACCTTCGCTGCACTCCCTCAATAGCAAGAATGTCCTTCCTCAGGTTAGGAGACCAAAACTGTACACAATACTCCAGGTGTGGCCTCACCAAGGTCCTGTACAACTGTAGCAACACCTCACTGCCCCTGTACTCAAATCCCATCGCTATGAAGGCCAACATGCCATTTGCTTTCTTAACCGCCTGCTGTACCTGCATGCCAACCTTCAATGACTGATGTACCATGACACCCAGGTCTCGTTGCACCTCCCCTTTTCCTAATCTGTTACCATTCAGATAATAGTCTGTCTCTCTGTTTTTACCACCAAAGTGGATAACCTCACATTTATCCACATTATACTTCATCTGACATGCATTTGCCCACTCACCTAACCTATCCAAGGCCTCATAGGATCCTCCTCGCAGCTCACACTGCCACCCAACTTAGTGTCATCTGCAAATTTGGAGATACTACATTTAATCCCCTCGTCTAAATCATTAATGTACAGTGTAAACAGCTGGGGCCCCAGCACAAAACCTTGCGGTACCCCACTAGTCACTGCCTGCCATTCCGAAAAGTCCCCATTTACTCCTACTCTTTGCTTCCTATCTGCCAACCAGTTCTCAATCCATGTCAGCACACTACCCCCAGTCCCATGTGCTTTAACTTTGCACATTAATCTCTTGTGTGGGACCTTGTCGAAAGCTTTCTGAAAGTCGAAATATACCACATCAACTGGTTCTCCCTTGTTCACTCTACTGGAAACATCCTCAAAAAATTCCAGAAGATTTGTCAAGCATGATTTTCCTTTCACAAATCCATGCTGACTTGGACCTATCATGTCACCTCTTTCCAAATGCGCTGCTATGACATCCTTAATAATTGATTCCATCATTTTACCCACTACCGATGTCAGGCTGACCGGTCTATAATTCCCTGTTTTCTCTCTCCCTCCTTTTTTAAAAAGTGGGGTTACATTGGCTACCCTCCACTTGACCTCTCAGTCCATTACTATATTCATTACCTGGTTATTTATTTTCTCTATATTCAATTTTATTCTAACAATCCCCACTTTTGGCTCCTGGCAAACTTGACCCCAGGTAGCCAATATTCCTGAAATGGTGACGAGTTGTTGGTCCATTGGTTTCAGGTGGCCAACCTGTACTTCAGGACCATCAATCAAGCCCCCATTCCTCGACTAGGTGTTTAAGTGGTCAGATTTGTCTTTAATTAAAGATTGGATTTCTGACCGGGAATGCTTTAATTGTTTTATAAGTCGTCTGTTCCTGCAGCATCTACATCTCATACAACCTTCAATCAGCAAAACCATCATTCTGAGCACTTGCACAGCTACCACTACATGTGATATTATTCTTATCCAGGGGTGTATTTGAACATTAGTTCCCCAGTTCCATATCCGTAAGTACCACGGTATACTAGCCAGGGTCTTCTTTGTCTTCTCTTGTAGTTGGTCAATTTCCTTCATCAGTTTCACATATCGCACTTGTTGCTCTGCTATGTCCTTGTGTAGTGAGGTCAAATTTTTCTCGACATCAGGGATAGGTTCTTCAAGTCATCGTTGGTGGTACTGCTGAGTGTCTCCCTCTTCAGCCTGGGATGTAGGGTATATCCGTCTAACGTGGTCCTCACGCTCACATTCATGCAGAAATTGAATGTGGATAAATTACATTGAATGCCTTCCGTCAGTGTCATATGTTGGGCGGTCTCCAGACCCTCGTCTGGCCAGTGTTGTAGGTACATCGATTGTTAGTGGTGTGGCCCTCACTAAGCATCCTCCGGTTCTTCCAATTCCGCATTCAGCTTGGTTTCCTGGCTTCATATCCGGGCATAAAATAATGTTATTATCTTTATAACAATTCGGGATTAATATACCCATGGTAGAGTTACCCTCTTTTATCACATACATTGGTGTGCCATGGTAGTGCATTCTTGTGTTATTTCTTATCTCTCCTATGTTATTCACATAATATGAATCATATCCTTGTTGAAGGTCATATTGTGGTACATCTCCTAAAAATCCCAGTAAGGTATCATGTGATGCCCACATTTCTTCTGTGATGTCCATACATAAGAACATAAGAACATAAGAAATAGGAACAGAAGTAGGCCATACGGCCCTTCGAGCCTTATCCGCCATTCAATAAGATCATGGCTGATCTGATCATGGACTCAGCTCCACTTCCCACCCGCTCCCCATAGCCCCTTATCCCCTTATCGTTTAAGAAACTGTCTACTTCTGTCTTAAATTTATTCAATGTCCCAGCTTCCACAGCTTTCTGAGGCAGTGAATTCCACAGATTTACAACCCTCGGAGAGATGACATTTTTTCTCATCTCTGTTTTAAATGGGTGGTCCCTTATTCTAAGATCATGCCCTCTAGTTCTAGTCTCCCCCATTAATGGAAACATCCTCTCTGCATCCACCTTGTCAAGCCCCTTCATAATCTTATACGTTTCGATAAGATCACCTCTCATTCTTCTGAACTCCAATGAGTAGAGGCCCAACCTACTCAACCTTTCCTCATAAGTCAACCCCCTCATCCCCGGAATCAACCTTGTGAACTTTCTCTGAACTGCCTCCAAAGCAAGTATATCCTTTTGTAAATATGGAAACCAAAACTGCACGCAGTATTTCAGGTGTGGCCTCACCAAAACCTTGTGTAGCTGTAGCAAGACTTCCCTGCTTTTATACTACATCCCCTTTGCAATAAAGGCCAAGATACCATTGGCCTTCCTGATCATTTGCTGTACCTGCATATTATCCTTTTGTGTTTCATGCACAAGTACCCCCAGGTCCCGCTGTTCTGCAGCACTTTGCAAACTTTCTCCATTTAAATAATAACTTGCTCGTTGATTGTTTTCTGCCAAAGTGCATGACCTCACACATACATGACTACTTTTTCTATATTCACAAGCATTGGTTTCATTTTTACTCATGGTCCACTCCTTTAAAAACTCCTTAAGAAGAAATTATGACAGATGATCAAAAGCTTGGTCAAAGAGGTAGGTTTTAAGTAGCATCTTAAAGGAGGAACGAGAGGTAGAGAGGCGGAGAGGTTTAGGGAGGGAGTTCCAGAGCAGCTGAAGTCACAGCCACCGATGGTTGAGCAGTTATAATCAGGGATGCTCACGAGGGCAGAATTTGAGGAGCGCAGACATCTCGGGGGGTTGTGAGGTTGAAGGAGATTACAGAGATAAGGAGGGGTGAGGCCATGGAAGGATTTGTAAACAAGGATGAGAATCAACAACCACCAACATAAGTTTAATGACACATCTGCCCTTGTTTCAGTTATCTGTGGATGCACTCTTTTATTATGTTACATAATGTATAAAATTAAGCAAACAAAATTAACAAAAACCTGGCCCAAAGCATATGAGTGGTGCCTATATCATGACATTATGCACCCTCCACATATGATTTTCCACCCATTAAAATCAATACAATATGCACAAACTGGCAGCAAGGAAGTGGACGATCTAACCTATGATATCAACAGACAACAAATCAGCCAGTGATCCAACTGGTTACATTTGTGGCAGTAGACATTAGAAACAACTGACTCCAATGCATAACACGATTCTGGGAAATTGTGTTTGCTCCATTTAGTAGACTGGGCGGAATATATTACTCCATTGTTGAACCACTACTTGTGGTGAGTTTATTGAATGTTGGCAGCTCTATATTGGGATTCTCATGCTGCTACTAGTGTAATTTAGCATATAAATTCTAATATAAAAAAGCAATGTCCTATTTTTAGGCCTGGGGCTTCAATGAATCCCTCCAAGCATGCTCGGCAACAGCTTCAAAGGTTTTTCCTCCTGCTGATAAAACCTCCTCTTTTACATAACAGAATGATTTCCCCACAAAAGGGAAAACAAAAGAGGAATATGGCTATTGTTAATTATCTGTTTCCCCTCTTCTTGTTTGTCCTGTCCGCTATTGCGGCAGTTTCAGCAGGAAGTTCTTTTTGGTGTGATTTGAAAACAGAGTTGAAAAAAAGAATAATTTTTTTTTTTAAATCTACCAATATTCTGCACATAAACTTATTTAAGAACCATGTGAAAATTATCAATATGGAGTTATATCGGAGATGAGAGTTACACTGTGATCTCTTGGAGGGTATTCATGAAGGAGGGAAGGATACTGTAGCTGGCAATTTAGGCTCAATTTTCCTTAATGCCATTTTTTGGCCTATTACAAGAGTTATGCCCATTTTTTTTGGCCCCGACTGCGCCAAAAAAATAACTTGCACGTTTCCCCGTTCTAATTTTTTTGAAATTGGCACCGCACAGCCTGTCCTTTAGCTTCGGGGGGTGGAGCCTAATGTCTGTGCCGAAAAAACGATGCACATGCTTGGAAAAAAAAATGATGTTTTTTTACGTGATTGCTATGGATGCGCATGCCCAGTACAGTTCCCGGTCTGCATTTGTCCATTTTTTTAGAGCCAGTTGTGTATGAGAACTTTAATTCTCAGTGGAAAAATCGGAGCTGCAATATGCAACGCGGCTCAAGGACCAAGAATTTCTCACAGGATGAAGTGGAGGCACTGGTTACTGTAATTGAGGCCAGAGAGCATGAGCTGGACCCCAGCAAAGGTCATATAAAAGAAATGAACAAACGCTGGAACCAACTTTCAGAAGATTACTGTGCAATGGTGACCACCCCGAGGTCTGGAGGCCAGTGCAAAAGGAAGTGGCAGGACTTTAGTCAAGTAGTTAGTGTAAGTAATATTTTCATTTATTCACTGGAATTGCAATTGTAAATGTGACCATCTGTATGTCCCACCCTCTCTAAAAAGTTATACTGCGGAGGAAGGTGGCACCCAACAAAAGGGAAAGAACTCGAACAGGAGGAGGCCCAGCAAATCTGCACCCACTGACACACTTGGAAGAGAGGGTCGCTGCTTTGATAGGTCCTGCCTGGAGAAAAGCAACCATCATTGCACAAGCTGGGCCCACACTCGAGGGAGAGGGTAAGTCCTGCAAATTCCACAGTCTGGCGTTGCTAAATATTAAGTACTGCGCAGGCTAGCCATGCTTCGGTTCATGGGGATGTCTCCATCAGCTGCGCTTTGGTTGATGCAATGTGCTATCATTCAATGTGGTCCTTCAAATCAGCCTGCTGCCTGTGCTGTGTGAGCCTGCTAATGCCACGCACCCTGCCCCCTCCTCTGCTCCGAACCATTTGTCTGTTCTGTTATATTTTGCAGAACTTGAGGCCGATGCAGAAGAAAACTCCGACGCGGACGAGGCTGAAGAGAACATCTTCCAATCTCACCTTCCAGACCAACAGCATGGAGGTGTGGGAGAGGGTCAGGGGGAGGGGAGTGACTGTTGTACTCACTCTTGAGAAGGTGCAGGTGCCGCTATTGAGGTGCCAGCCCCTTTTCTGAGTAGTACGAGTGTTGGGACATTCCATGGTTTCACACAGTCCGAGGCTGCTGGTCCCAGTGGGATGCAGTGATCCACACCCAGGGCCCCACCGTCTGAGGCTGCGGGTCCCAGTGGGATGCAGCGAACCACATCCAGGGTGAGGAAGGGAAGGAGAGCTCGACAGCGCTCTCCTGAAGTGCAGGATCTAACAGAATGAATGGGGAGAGCATTGACCTTATGCGATCACTCCTGGACACCATCAGTGGGGTGGGTGATGAGCTATCGGGACAGTCGGGAGAAGTAACAACACTCTCATGGAGAAATGGGAACACTGTCCGGGCACATGAAGGAGGGAATGTCGCACGTAGCTGATACAATGTCGGTGCTCATGGGGGAGGGAATGTTGCAGGTAGTTGAGACACTGTCGGTGAACATGAGGGAGGGAATGACCTAATTAGCTGCTGCAATAAGGGAACACGCCCTGACCCCGCGGCCATTCACAGAATCAGCTGCCACTCCCACTCCAATCCGCAGACCAGCCGCTGAAGAGGCCGGAGCCGATTCTTCCACATTACCACATGCCCACGCCCCTCATCAAGAGGTGTGCATTACGCAAGAATAAGCTTGGTACCAACCCGAGAAACGCTGCACCACCGCCTGCGGGCAAGGGTGAAGTCACCAAGACCAAGCGCAGCGGGTGGTCTTAGAATAAGGTGGAGGAGAGATGGGTGCAGACTTTCTTTGCTGCTGTTGTTGTTGTTATGATTATTGTTGTTACTGTTGTAGCTGTTCTCAAATTAAGTTTTTTGTAAGTTATGAAATTTACAAGTTTAAAAGTTTGTAAGTGATCTTAAAGTTTTTAAGTGATCTTAAATATTTTAAGTGATCTTAAAATAAAACTTTAAAGTTTGATACAAGAATATTTTTATTAAAGTTAAGTTTAAGTACAAGCAAGTTTTTGTTAAACTTTTGAATATAATATATTTTAAATTAAACTGAATTATTTCCATTATTTGTTCCATTATTAACACAACTTTTTGAACTAAAGAAGAATCATTTCCATTAATTGTTCCATTAACACAACACAACATTACGGAACAGGTCCAAACAGTAAACATGGCCCACGTGGAATAGTTGCCGCTGAGCCTTCAGGCAGCAAAGTGTTCACAGATGGGCTGCTGGCGTAAGGCCCGAGCAATCGTTAAAGGGGCATGACGGCCCGCCCTCCTCCGCCGTCGTGCTCTGGGTTCAGGTAATCCTCCTTCTCATCATCTGCATATTCCTCCTCATCATCAGCCACTCTCACCTCAGATGGGTCTTCTACCACCAGCTGCTGCTGCCTCATGATGGCTAAGTTATGCAGCATGCAGCACACAACAGTGAACTGACTGACAATCTCAGGGGAGCATTGCAATTACCCTCTGGAATGGTCCATGCATCGGAAATGCTGTTTCAAGATGCCAACGGTCCTCTCTATTATGTTGCGCATTGCAATGTGCAAAATGTTGTTTTCCCGATCAGCTTCCGTCCGGGTTATGCGCAGGGGTGTCATGAGCCAGATGGCGAGGCTGTACCCTTTGTCTCCCAGCAGTCAGCTCTGCCCTTCTGACTGCTGCAGAAACATGGCAGATATAGCACTCTCGCGTAGGATGAACGCATCATTGCTGCTCCCAGGGTATCTCGCATCAACTGACATGATGTGGTGCATGTCGTCACAGACAAGCTGCACATTCACGGAGTGGAAGCCTTTTCTGTTCCTGAAAATCTCAGAATCCTCCAAAGGTGCTCGCAAGGCGATGTGGGTACAATCAATGCAGCCCTGTACCTTTGGGAAGCCTGCAGTCCTGGAGAAGCCCACAGCCCTGGCGGTCATGGGGAACTTTATGTAGTCATTCCTCTGGGCATACAGTGGAGCAGTCACCTGCCGAATGCAGATATGTGTTGCATGTTGAGAAATGGCGCACACATCCCCAGTTGTGGCCTGAAATGTTCCGGATGCATAAAATGAAAGTGCAGCTGTAGCTTTTATTTCAACTGACAAAGCAGTCCTCCTGACGCTTCAAGGGTGCAGGTTTGCTTTTATTAACTCACAGATCTTGGTTACAACTTCTTTGCGGAAACGCAGCCTTCTGACACAGTCTGCATAACTCAGGTGCAGCTATGAACGCCTGTCTCGATATACCCGATGTGGGTAAGGCCTCCTGCCCATCATCCTAAGTGCCCTGAGGTTCCTCATGCGATGATATCGAATTAATCTTCTCCTCCACAGCACCTTCATGCAGAAGGCTTGCATGAGGTATGGCATTGTCAATATTGCCCCCATAATTAAATTGTAGTTTTGCAAGAAGCTCAAAACAGCAGGACAAAGGACTTAAGCCTTCTTTCTTCTCTCTCTCTCCCCAAGGTCGACGCCCTAGTATGGACCTGGTCTGCGCATGCGCAATAGGCTTGCTTCGAACGGGAAGCTAGACATTCAATTAAGACATTTGGGGCAACGAAGTCTAATGCAATTCTTTAATTTTAGATCTTTTTCAAAGTACCACCCCACCACTGACCGAACGTCACCTCACTGGGCTCAAGGGTCTGCTGGCAGAATCGTTCCCTCACCCGGACACAGGGGCTCAGTGTCCACCACCCTCTCATCCCTCGGACTTCTTTTGAAACTGCTGTACATCTAAGGATTCTCATCCCTTCAGTTCGGCTTCCACCCCACCCCCACATCCCTCCCGTCCCCGGACTTCTTTTAAAGCCGAGCCCCGAGTCCCTGTGTTTGGGCGAGGAAGTGATTCTGCTGGCCGAGTCGCTGACCCTCGAGCCTAGTGGGGTGGTACTTTGAAAATAATCAAAAATTAAAGAATTGCATTCGACTTCCATTTTCTCCCTTTTGACTTTGAAAAAAATTAAGCTTCATGATGCAAATTCTTTGTCTTCTTGATTCCCTCCAAAACTTTGCCTAAAAACAATGGCGTCTTTCTGCGGTGATTTTTTAATGTGCGCTGGTTTTTCTTAAGTGCCCAGAAGGTTTTTTAGGAGTGGTCACATACACCGTTCTAGGAAAAATGTCAGTTGGCCAAACTTGCTTAAATGTCAAATACTGACGCAAAGCTGACTTTGACGCAAAAAAAAACAACCTAAAAAAACCGTAACTAACTGAGTTACGCTGGCGCAGAAACTTTGGGGAAACTTGGATATTTTAATTTACGGCAAAAAAAAGCGGCTCATGCCAAAAAAAACGGCAGGATAACTGCTAAAATTGAGCCTGTTATGTTAGCTTGTTGCCACAAGTACAATAGAACATGCCAACATTTCCGCAATTCACAATCCATCCAGAAGTGACATTGAGTGCATTTCAACTCGGTAATGTTTATAAAGGCAAATACTCATAAGATAAGTACAGATGATGGAGACCATGCATCTATCCAGGAAATACAAGTACAGTTCCCGTCCCGTTCACCGCCACTGCTACCTATCACACTAACGGCTAGATTTTCCACTTTTGTGCGTATCGCCCAAAAATGGGTGTTATTTCCGGCGTGGGTGGTAAAAAATGGTTTTTAGATCGCCGGCTTCTCGCCCATTCTCAAAGCACTTGGTCTCCATTTTTTAAAATGGGCATTATCGCGAGCAATATGAAATGGGCAGTAGCGGTAAATCTCGCTGACCTTCTGCCGTAAAGTGTTGCCGTCCTTAGCAACAGCATGGCAACGCTCGATTCCCGCGATTTAGTTAGGTCATGACATGCGCAGAAGAGGAGACAAAGAGAGAGGGAGCTGAGAGAGACTGAAGGCATGTATGGCTGTGGTGTGTGCTTGTTTGGCTGTTGTGGGAGGCATGAGGGAGATTCACCAGCAGCAAAAAGCCTACTAAGCACCAAGAATATAGTTGGCACCGAGTTTTTGTCCAACAAATAAGATATAACATGGAAGAGATGGTGGAGGCCCTGGAGCTGGTAGCCAGGAACACTGGTGGCAGAGGGCTCCCAGTGGTCCCCGAAAGCGGCACTGCACCCCAATCGCCAACCACACATGAGAGCCAGGAGCAACATCTTGCTTCTGGCTCAGAGCATGTTCCCACCTCGGGCCCATCCTCTCCTGTATCCGTCCAAGCAGCACTTCGGCCGTCAGCCCCCCCAAACCACCCCCACCAATGAAGCATCGCCTGAGGACCACCTCGGCCAGGTGGCTTGACGTCAGAGGGGAAGGGGAATCGGTAGAGGTGGGGAGGATAAGCGGGGGGGGAGGGTTGGTTTGTACAGAAATACTGATGATTTCAGACAAATGTTCGGTTTAAATGTTTTTTATTTAACAAAACCTTGTTGCGCATTGGCTCAGATGCTGCACCGTTACACGCTGGTGATTCCTTATCAAAAGGTATAATTACACTTAAATTCAATCAACTTAAACTTTAATTGTCACCAGGGTGATGTCCACCATTGATGTATCACCTGTACACCCAGCAGTATGTCAGCCTTGTAAATAACACCAACGTTCTTTCAGGCAAAGCGATTATTGATGAGCTCCTACATAAGGCTCTTGCAGCTATCATGCCATCACAGGCCCTTTCATGCAGTCTACAGGGGAGTGAGGGCATGGCTTCAGCACCAGCCTGATTGTCTGGCCCAATGTCAGCATCCGCCTTCTCGTCCTCCTTTTCCTCTCTCTGGTGAGGTGGACTGTCAGACTCATCAGGCAATTCTTGTCCCCTCCTGATAGCCAAGTTGTGCAGCATGGAGCACACCACCATGAATTGAGCTCTCTGCTCAGGGTAGTATCGGAGGTCGCCTCCTGAGTGGTCCAGGCATCTAAAGCGCTGCTTTAGCACTCCAATGGTTTTCTCCATGATATTGCGAGTGGCTCTGTGGCTCTCGTATCTACTCTCGGTTTTGGTGTGCGTATCAGCCAGATGGCGAGGCTATATCCTTTGTCACCAAGCATTGACCTTGTGGCTGATTGTTAAACAAGTCAGATACAGTGCTCTCACGCAGGATGTGAGCATCATCAATGCTGCCCGGAAATTGAGCATTCACTGCCATAATAATTTGCTGGTGGTCGACAACCAGTTGGACATTGAGGGAGTGGAATCCCTTGCGGTTCCTGAAAACCTCTGCATCATGAAAAGGTGCCCGCATCGCGATGTGCATGCAGTATATTGCTCCCTGCACCTTGGGGAAGTTTGCAATTCTGGTGAATCCTAGAGCCCTCTCACACTGCGCCTCCCTGGTCATAGGGAAGCTGATCAAGTCCGTCTTGCGTCCGTACAGGGCTTCAGTGACCTGCCTAATGCAGCAATGTGTGGCATGCTGAGACATACCGCAAATATCGCCAGCTGTGGCCTGAAAAGAACCCGAGGCGTAGAACAACAGACTTTGACCTCGACAGACAGTGCAGTACTGATGATGCTGGCAGGTTGCAGATCTCCCCTTATCAGCTGGCATACCTCAGTGATAACCTCTTTGTGGAAGTGCAGTCTCTGAAGGCAGGTGTTGTCGGGCAAATCGAGGTAAGATTGCTTCTCCTTGTACTTGCGGGGGGATGTAACGTCAGGTCCTCCTCTTCAGTCTGGCATGTCTTACATTGGGCACATAATGCTGTGGAGCATACCTTCGGCGATCTTGAGTCTGCTACATGTAATTGGTCATCAAGAGAGCATGAGAAAGGACAGGCCCCATTGCAGTACCTCTCTGTTTTCCACCGATTGGTCACAAACAATGAATGTCTTGACGAAGACACCTATTCAATTCCAATCGGTCACAGTATGGTCAAGATGTTTGTACAGATGTTCACATCAACTCCAACGACCTCCAGAGTACATCCCCCGAGGTTGAAGCATAGCAGCCTTTTAAAGGTTGCGACATGTGATGTAGAACATGGCGTCCATAATGCTGTGATTAGTTCCGGTTAGTTCCACTTTTTCTGGGCATTTTTTTGGGTGAGCGATATTGTCGGTGATATTTGTGCGAGGTGGTGAAAGTGACGCTGGCCGATCTCATGGCCGCTAGTTTCGGTAAATATGCTCTTTACGACAAAAAAAAGTGGGATGGCGGTATTCTTGAATCTCGGTGTTCTCAGTGAGGAAATTAATGCTGGGCACGCTCCCAGAAACTTGACAGATCGGAAAAGCCCATTTTCAGTGCATGCGCGTTGCGCGCTGAAACTCGGCTTTTCTGATGCCTTCCCGGATCCGTAGGAACTTCGTACGGACCCGGGACATCGGAATCTCAGGGCCAATGTCAATAGGTTAGAGGCAAATGATCTATTTGTAGTGAATTCTGGTGTAAAAATGTCTGGTTAAAAACATAAAAATAAGCATACAAAGTTTGTTAAGGTTTAGGGTCTAGCGAGAAGGAGGAACGGAAGGAAATCCTTATTAGTCAGGAAATTGTGTTCGGGAAATTGATGGGATTGAAGGCCGAAAAATCCCCAGGGCCTGATAGTTTGCATCCCAGAGTACTTAAGGAAGTGGTCCTAGAAGTAGTGGATGCATTGTGTGAACATTTTCCAACAGTCTATCAACTCTGGATCAGTTTCTATGGACTGGCGGATAGCTAATGTAACACCACTTTTTAAAAAAGGAGGGAGAGAGAAAACGGGGAATTATAGACCGGTTAGCTTGACATCAGTAGTGGGGAAAATGTTGGAATCAATTATTAAAGATGAAATAGCAGTTCATTTGGAAAGCAGTGACAGGATCGGTCCAAGTCAGCATGGATTTATGAAAGGGAAATCATGCTTGACAAATCTTCTAGAATTTTTTGAGGATGTAACTAGTAGAGTGGACAAGGGAGAACCAGTGGATGTGGTGTATTTGGACTTTCAAAAGGCTTTTGACAAGGTCCCACACAAGAGATTAGTGTTCAAAATTAAAGCACATAGTATTGGGGGTAATGTATTGACGTGAATAGAGAACTGGTTGGCAGACAGGAAGCAGAGAGTCGGGATAAACAGGTCCTTTTCAGAATGACAGGCAGTTACTAGTGAGGTGCCGCAGGGCTCAGTGCTGGGACCCCAGCTATTTACAATATACATCAATGATTTAGATGAAGGAATTGAGTGTAATACCTCCAAGTGTGCAGATGACACTAAGCTGGGAGGCAGTGTGAGCCGTGAGGAGGATGCTAAGAGGCTGCAGGGTGACTTGGACAGGTTAGGTGACTGGGCAAATGCATGGCAGATGCAGTATAATGTGGATAAATGTGAGGTTATCCACTTTGGTGGCAAAATCATGAAGGCAGAATATTATCTGAATGGCGGCAGATTAGGAAAAGGGGAGGTGCAACGAGACCTGGGTGTCATGGTACATCAGTCATTGAAAGTTGGCATGTAGGTACACCAGGCGTTAAAGAAGGCAAATGGTATGTTGGCCTTCATAGCTAGGGGATTTGAATATAGGAGCAGGGAGGTCCTAATGCAGTTTTACAGGGCCTTGGTGAGGCCTCAACTGGAATATTGTGTTCAGTTTTGGTCTCCTAATCTGAGGAAGGACATTCTTGTTATTGAGGGAGTGCAGTGAAGGTTCACCAGACTGATTCCCTGGATGGCAGGACTGACATATGAGGAGAGATTGGATCGACTGGGCCTGTATTCATTGGAGTTTAGAAGATTGAGAGGGGATCTCACAGAAACATATAACATTCTGACGGGACTGGGCAGGTTAGATGCAGGAAGAATGTTCCCAATGTTGGGGAAGTCCAGAACCAGGGGTTACAGTCTAAGGATAAGGGGTAAGCCATTTAGGACTGAGATGAGGAGAAACTTCTTCACTCAGAGAGTTGTTAACCTGTGAAATTCTCTACCGCAGAGAGTTGTTGATGCCAGTTCGTTGGACATATTCAAGAGGGAGTTAGATATGGCCCTGATGGCTTAAGGGATCAAGAGGTATTGAGAGAAAGCAGGAAAGAGGTACTGAGGTGAATGATCAGCCATGATCTTATTGAATGGTGGTGCAGGCTCGAAGGGCCGAATGGCTTACTCCTGCACCTATTTTTTATGTTTCTATGTTTCTGTTGTTGCGAATTTTTTGGGGGGGGTTATGAACAGAGATCATATCAATCTAATTTGAACATGTATTAATATATTAAAAATAGTAGAATAGATTTCTTGCATTGTACTTGGGTGTAGGCAGAAAATAGGGTGGAAATCCAACATGTTGGACCCTGGACCACATTTCTGCCCAGTCTATTTTCTACCATTGTTACCAATGGATAGCAAAAATGCCTACCCAATATTTAAATAGGGTAGTAATGTGTCATCATACATCTCAGTTTGCATAATTACCACCTCAAGTGCATGCAGTTATGCTCTTGTCTATATAATATGGGCTTCCAGAGTTGCATTCTTTTTCCAAGGAAAAGGAGGCGGAGCAATGGGATAACAGGCTGGCCAGAGGTGCCTGGGACCCACCAGTCAAAATATAAAGTCTGAGTTGAGTCCCTCCTATCTCCAGTTGTCCTAGAAGCAGTGTTTGTGGAGGCTGTGCTTTACAAAGGAAGCCATCAACCTACAATCCAATCAAGAGTACAAGCACTGCATTGTAAGTGGCTTTAAGGAAAGAATGAACAGACTTGCATTTATGTCCTCAAGGTGTTCAAAAGTGCTTCACACCCCATCAGATACTTTTCAAATGCCGTCACCACTGTTTTGTTAGCAAACACAGCAGCCCGTTTGTACACAGCGAGGTCCCACCTAGAGCAACGTGATAAATGACCTGTTAATTTCTTTTAGTCATGTTGGTTGAGGATGAATGTTGTCCAGAATAGTGGGAGAACTCCTCTTATTTTCTTCCAATAGTGCCATGGGATCTTTAATCAAGGAATCATAGAATGATATAGAACAGAAGGAGGCCATTTGGCCTATCGTGCTTGGTAGAGCTATCCAACTAGACCCACCCTCCTGCTTTTTACCTATAGCCCTACAATTTTTTCCATTCCAGGATTTATCCAATTGCCTTTTGAAAGTTACTATTGAATCTGCTTCCAGCACTCTTTCAGGCTGAGAATTCCAGATTACAATGACTCACTGTGCAAAAAAATGTTTCCTCATGTCGCCTCTGGATCTTTTGCCAATTACCTTAAATCTGTGTCCTCTGGTTACTGACCCTACTGCCACTGGAAACAGTTTCTCCTTATTTACGCTATCAAAACCATTCATGACTTTGAACACCTCTATCAAATCTCCTCCTAACCTTTTCAACTCTCAGGAGAACAATCCCAGCTTCTCCAGTCTCTCCACATAACTGAAGTCCTTCATTGCTGGTACCATTCTAGTAAATCTCTTCTGCATCCTCCCGAAGGCTTTGAAATCTATCCTAAAATGTGTGCCAGAATTAAACACAATATTCTAGCTGAGGCCTAACGAGTGTTTTATAAAGGTTTGCCATAACCTCCTTGCCGCTATTAATAAAGCCAAGGATCACATGTGCTTTTTTAGCAATCTTCTCAACTTGTCACCTTCAAAGATTTGTGTATGTACACCCCCAGGTCTCTCTGTTCCTGCACCCCCTTTAATATTGTATCATTTACGTTATATTGGCATGGAAATTCCGACGCCTGGGTCTGTACTCTGTGGCTACAAACCCGGGAAGGCATTGGAAAAGCCAGTTTTCAGCACACAAATCACATGTGCTGAAAACCGGCTTTTCCGATCTGGAGCAAATGTCCTCAAAACTCTTGCACCTGATAGAAGCAGGCGCATAGCCTACTCTTGCAGACGTAAGAATTTAAAAACAATACAAGAACATGATTAAAATTAAATTTTAAAAAACATTTATGTTAAAACCCTGCCCACTCAAGTAATGTTATTTTAAACCCTAACCCTAACTTTTTTTTAAAAATCGGCAACTTTTTTTTCTTTAAAATATATTTATAACAACTTTAATTTCTATTAGTGTATTATGTGAGTTTTTAAAAAAATATTTTATGTCGTGTTTGTGCATTTTGGGGTTTTTCTCATTCATAGTAATAAGAGATTCGTAACTTATGAATCTCCTATTACTATGAATGAGAAAATGCTTACCTGTGATTGGGTGTCCAAGCCCACTTAACTCCTGCGGACATCCCAACATGTAGCGCGCAGTCACGAGAGTCCTCCGGACTGGGATCTCAAGCAGGCGCAGAAGCTTAAGGTAAGTGGGCATTTTATTTCTATTCTACAGTGCTTTACCAGCGTGAAGTCCTCGAGAGGAATTTCTGGGCCATTGTCTCTCTCCATTCTTCCTACCAAAATGAATCATTTCACACTTCTCTGCATTAAATTTAATCTGCCATGTGTCTGCCTATTTCACCAGTCTGTTTATATCCTCCTGAAGCCTGCTACTACCCTCCTCATTGTTTATTACATTTCTGAGTTTCATGTCATCTGCAAACTTTGAAATGATGCCCTGTATACACAAGTCCAGGTCATTAATATATATCAAAAAATGCAGTGGTCCCAATACCAATCCCTGGGGAACACCAATGTATACTTCCCTCCGTCTGAAAAACAAACATTTATCACTACTCTCTGCTTTCCGTCCTTAGCCAATTTTGTATCCACTCTACTACTGTCCCTTTAATCCCATGGGCTTTCCTTTTGTTTACAAGTCTTACGGGCTGGATTTTCGGCTTTGCTCATTTCGGGGCGGTAATGGCGGCGGGGCAGTAAAGTTTGCGCCCAGGAATAGTTTCCGCCTCAGTCAGAAAAATTCATCAGCTGGGCCCTGAGGGTGTGGCGGAGCACACCTCTCTTAGAGCGCTAGGCCGGCTGAGCAGGTGAAAATCCCGAGCTAAGCAGCCGGCCTCGGCGTACTCTATGAGAGGCTAGGGGAGAAAAAAACTGAAAAAAACCACCAAAAACATCCCCAATAAATAACTCACACAACCACAAGATAAATCGCAAAAAAAAAAGCAATCACATTTACCTGAGGTCGACACTACTTATCTCACGGCAGCCGCTACAGCTCGGACTGCCCACTATCACAGGCGTTTCCAGCAGGGCACTCTATGGAGTGCTACGGATCAGACGCGAGCCAAAAATGAAGCTGGTGTCGCAACCAGGGGCGTTGCACACCAGTTCACCTCTTTCAGGCGGTAATGCTCTGTGACCCGCTGAAACCGGCCCCGAAAACACTGGCAGGGCACTGGAAACTGGCCGCCCGCCTGGAAAAGCTTACCGCCTGGAAAAGCTTACTTTTTCAAATGCCAATTCAGTTCATCCCGCATTATTGACTGTAAAAATTTCCTTACCACTGACATTAAAGTCCAATTTAGTTTAGTGTCTCATCCAAAAGGTGAGACCTCTGACAATATATCACTCCCTCAGCACTGTGCACAAGTACCAGTGCAAAGATCACTGAACTTTCATGCTACAAGATCATTTGAGGTGCCACTGGAGACATTAGTCAATGAGTTGTGAACAGATGGATAAAGCAAGTCACAGAGGCAATGTTGGCTCGAGTTAACAATGTCATCCACTTCCCTGTGGCCAACCAGCAGCAATGTGCCAAGGCACTGCAATCATAGAGACTGATGAGATTTTCCAAGGGCCAAGAAATCATAGATTGCACTTTCATGGCCACACATGGTCTCTTGATCAATACATCAAAGGATTCTACTTTCTTGTTCAATTTGTTTATGACCAGCAATACTGTGTCATTCAAGTGAATGCTCTTTTCTCTGACACCTGCCACAATGTAAAACACTCCTGCATGCCAGCACTCTTCCACTCTGAAAGGAAGGTTTCTAGGTGGCTTCTGGGAGATTAAGCCTACTCTTGCCAGCAATTGCTGATGACACCAGTATGGTTTATAAAGCCTCCTTAATAAAGTGCAACATCTCCACCGACACCTGGGAGTTACTGGCCAAAGACCTCCCTAAGTAGAGGAAGAGCATCCGGGAGGGCGCTGAGCACCTCGAGTCTCATCACCGAGGGCATGCCAAAAACAAGCGCAGGCAGCAGAAGAGCGTGCGGCAAACCAGACTCCCCACCCACCCTTTCCTCCGGCTGCTGTCTGTCCCACCTGGACTGTTCAGTCGCCTGAGAACTCACTTATAGTGGAAGCAAATCTTCCGCAATTTCGAGGAACTGCCTATGATGATGTTGATGATGGTTTATGAGTTCAGCATGGTATTGTGAGATCCGTGCAGCCATCAGAGTTATAACTGAGTAGACCACTGCCACGTTCAAGGTTTGTTTTAGATGCAGAAGAACATTAGAAATAGGAGCAGGAATAGGTTGTTCAGTCCCTCGAACCTGCTCCACACTCAATAAGATCATGGCTGATCATCGACCTCAACTCCACTTTCCCGCCTGATCTCCATATCCCTTGATTCCCCTAGAGTCCAAAAATCTATTTCAGCCTTGAATATACTCAAAGACTCAGCATCCACAGACTTCTGGGACAGAGAATTCCAAAGATTCTCAACCCTCTGAATGTCCAAGGTTAGGAACTAAATATTCCAGAATACTTAAATTAGAGAGGAGATAGGCAAATTGGAAAAGGAGGAGGGGTAACCCTAAAGGATGGGATAAAGACAGTAGAGAGAAAGGATCTTCGCTCCGAAAATCAAGAAGTAGAATCAGTTTGGGGGGAGCAAAGAAACAGCAAGGGGCAGAAAACATTGGTGGGAGTTGTTTATAGTAGTTGTAATGTAGGGCAGAGTGTAAATCAGGAAATTAGAGGTGCATGTAACAAGGGCAATACGGTAATCATGAGGGACTTTAATCTACATAGAGACTGGGCAAACCAACTTTGTAGTAATAATGTGGAGGATGAATTCATGAAATATATACAAGATAGTTTTCTAGACCAGTATTTTGAGAAACCAATTAGAGAACAGGCTATTTTAGATCTAGTATTGTGCAATGAGAACAGGTTAATTAATAACCTTATAGTAAAGGGGCCCTTAGGGAAGAACTACCATAATACGATAGAATTTTATATTAAGTTTGAAAGTGATTTAGTTAAATCCGAAACTAGGGTCTTAAATCTAAACAAAGCAAACTATGTAGGTATGAGGGGTGAGTTGGCTAGGGTAGATTGGGAAACTACATTAAAAGGTATGATGGTAGACAAGCAATGGCTAGCATTTATAGAATCAATACATAATTTACAACAAATATACATTCCTTTAAGGCACAAAAATCCCACAGGAAAAGTGGTTCAACCGTGGTTAACAAGAGAAATTAAAGATATTAGATCAAAGGGAGAGGCTTATAAGATTGCCAAAAAGAGCAGTAAGCCTGTGAATTGGAAGGATTTTAGAATTCAGCAAAGGAGGACCAAGAAATTGTAAAGAACAGGTAAGTAGAATATGAGTAAATTAGAGAGAGACATAAAAACAGACTGTAAAAGCTTCTGTAGGTATGCAAAAAGGAAAAGATTAGCGAAATTAAATGTGGGTTCCTTACAGGCTGAGACAGGAGAAAATATAATAGGGAATAAGGAAATGGCAGGGAAATTAAACAAATACTTTGTGTTTATCTTCACAGAAGAAGACACAAAACCGCCCAGAATAGTGGATAACCAAGGGGCTAGTGAGAATGAGGAACTGATGGAACTTTCCCCAGTGCCATCAAATTCCAGGATCTCACTCTCAACATTGCCACATACGATTACCCTTCCATTATACATGTCCATTCTGACATTTTCCTGTCATATTAGAAGTTTTCCCATCATTATTCAGGAAAAGTGATATATTTTAATTTTCTTAAATAAGTTACCACCTGGTGTAATTGGCGAAACAGATTTGTACCCATCTATTGTGTATCCACTTTTCTCACTATTTTTGGTTCAATTAGTGGTAGTGAGAGGAAGGGAAATGCATCCAGTTCCTGTAATATTGGAGGCAGAATAAGTTTTACATTACAAGGATCCATGGTTGCAAAGGTTTAGGAGTTTTGTAATAAGGAGTCTGGATGTTTCGGATTGGGGAATGTAACAGATGAAATCAGGACATGATCTGGAGATAAAAAACAGGATTTAAACAAGATGATTGGGTTGGAATAGACTATAATCTACTTTGACTAGGATTTTATTTTTTATTGAAAATAAATTCAATTGTACAGCTATAGATTTCTGTAAGTTTTTCCATAAGATTTTTAAAAACCTTTATTATTAATCAATGATCTCAACATTTTTAACATTGAAACAGCTAAGCTAATTATATTTTTATATTTGTTGAAATATGCAATTCTTATTTGCAAAATATATCTTCCCGACAATATTTAGGTTAATGTGGCTCTTAAGTACACAAGATATAAACATATAAAAAAATACTGAATTATATATTAAATATTATATGGACATGTTGTGAATAATTGAACTGGATCATAGGATAATGGCTTTGATCTGATTTATTTATCTTCTGCAAATTGTCTTGTATAGTCATGATGTAATGGTTTTGTGTAATGTCTACTACAATAAAAATTAATACATTTCACAAAGCTTTTAATCTGTCACTTCTTATTGAAACAAAGAATATTAATATAACACTGATGGCTACACAAGATTAATGTGAATTACTGGGTCACTTAGTGCACTAATAAACACATTCATAATGGCATTTTATAAACATAATTAATATGTACCTTCATTGCCTTTTCATGTAACTGGCTAACATACTGGATTAATTCCAAACACCCCTGGGAATGCTAATCTGCATCTGTTTCATCCACGACCTAGAACTCAAATACTCTATTAATTTAGAATTCATTATTATAACGGTACTGTTACTATTCTCACTTCCTGCAAGCCTTAATCTGCAAAAAGATGTTTAATTTGTTAAAGATTTCTATGTTAATGTTGGAGTTGACATAGCATGTCTGCTGAATATAGTATAAGGAAAACAGTCTGTCAAGGTAGATTTTTGGATAGTAATGCTACTATTTTTGGATTTGTTCTGTATCACAGCTGAAGTATTTATATTATTTGTTAACATTTCAAAGGGCATAGAAGCCATAATCTCTTTCGGATTTGTTCCATTTTGTACTTTCAATAAGTGCAACATCAGTACTCAGAAGATAATGGAGTCACCTCTGTAATCACGTATGCCTCTATTATTTGAATAATTATCAAATATTGCAATTAATAGAATTATTAATGCCTTATTTCTTTGCCTCAGAAAATATCTTCCAGGGCATTACATTTAATGTGACATCTGCAATTTGGAAAATCACATTATGGTTTGACCCTAATCCACTTAACTCCAGATGTTCACCATGACTAAGCTGACAAGATTTCCAAACTAACTTTATAAGCTATGGAGATAAATCACATTCAAAAGCTAATATTCTGCACATGGATGCCAAACTGAAAGTGACCCCTGTAAACAAGAACATTTGTGTTACAGTAAACACATGCACAATTATTCCTTTCTGTTTTGCCTTCAGGCACATGGAATAAGGTTCTGTACTGGGTTGCTTTCATTCAGCTGCAGGTTAACTTGTGGAGATTTAATGTGCATAAAATAAGCAAGAGAATTTTCTAATAACACTTGTGAAACAGGTCATTAATATTTCACAGGTTTGCCATCTTCCCTGTTTGCTCAATTCATCAATGCCCAACAGGTCCTCTGCCAGCTATACATTAAAACTATTTTCAAAATATTTCATTGTCAGCCAATGGCAGACTCATTATTTATTAAGATAAAGGAAACGATGAAGAGGAGCAGTGGATGCCATGGTTTCTTAAAAGCTTTTTCCCTTGAATCAACCCATTAATGTTTTTTGATACTGATGGAAACCTTGCAATCACAACAGAGTTATACAACTGACAACATTTACTTTTCAGGTTTCAGGACTGCAATCTACAAAAAAGACATGTTCATCAGCTCTAAAGGTAGACAAAAAAAGCTACAATAGATTCAACCACTTCTTTGATTTATTTGGACATCTCCGAAATAGGGCAGTTTACTTGATTTCTATTATATAGATTACTAGAATATATGGGACAATGCAAATTATTTGGAAAGAAAAGTTCTTGAAGTTAATACTGATGTCAAGACACAAACAAATATTTTGTCATATAAACATTGATGTAGAGTTCAACCCTCTGAAATATAGAGGATATTCTATTGAGTTGATGCTTTATATCTATACAATATTTGAAGCACACAAGTAAAGATGTCACAAATGTGTTATGTCCAATTAGGTCCATAAAAGCTTCACAAAATTTGAAACGACACATATTGATTACAGTCACTACAGAGGCACTTTTCTAAATAAAGCCTTTCTAATAGACTAAACAGTTCATTTAGTTTGAATACAAAATATTTGTTTGTTTCTTGTCCACAGCAAGAAATGAAAATACATGAAATGATAGATAATTAAACTTTAGGCATATAATTCCTAATTGCTTAAATGTAATTATCCTCTAAATGTCATGGATAATGTCATAATACAATAAAAGAAAATCACTTGGGCCACTGTCTATCAAGCCTAAATCACATGACCATCTTCTTTCCTTTGGACTTGATACAGTGCCAATATGTAACCTTCTTTATTATTTGTGTTGACAAGAAACAAGCTAGCAGAAGAACAGATAAAGACATTGGCAAGGAATCAATTATCCTGCTCTGCATTCTCTTTGTTTTTTTTCCACATCTAGGTTTAGTCAAACAATAGACTTCGATAATAACTATGAATTACAATTAACGACAAGGTTAAAAAGTACTTCTTAAAAGTGAGAGCGATAAACCCCAATGGCAAACATCAGGTAACAAGATCGTCAAAACTTCCGATTGGAAACGCAATACAAAGCTGGAGTTGGAGCAGTAAGTGCTACTTGTAACATTGTGTTCCTGCAGTCTTTAAATTATGAATTCTTAAAAAACTTAGGTGGCGATGAGTAAGACAAGTGCGACATCCTGTGACAAATCCGGAGATTTTTCACCTTACAGCGCAACTTCCCCAGTCAGTCTCTCCCCGCACTTGCATTTTAATATTAATTAGTAACATATTTTCAAGTGCAGTTTCCACCTCTCACAGCCCGCCTAACAGCAAAGGAAACTTCCGTCTGTTATTGTAACAGCTGGTCTTACTGTTGGCAAGTACTCAGCTCACCAACACTGTTTAAAATTAGGCTGAATTAAAGTGCTGATGAGTTGAGCATTTGCCAATTGTAAGACCAGTTGTTACAGTAACAAACAGGTCTTACTGACTTAATGTACGCCTTCATGGGATGATCTCCCGCACGTTGAGAATCTCTTCAAAGCCGTCATCAAGTTAATTTTAGGATCCAGGACTCAAATGAACGACAACATCATGATCCAAATGTTATCCAGCATCTAAAGCATCACAGGACACCAGCCAGCAATGCAAAGGTACAAGTGGTGCATTGACAACCTGAAAGAAAATGTTGTAAAGGAGATAGCCTTTGCTTAGGAAACCATGTTACCTGAGGAGAAAGAAAGTACCTGTCTGTTACTGGACACGTATGCTGACTATCTGACTGCCAGCAAGCAGTTGAAAGTAGACAAAATGAGCACCAAGCCTGTAAGCTGATTGCTAAAACAACTGGTTTTACAGTGAGCAAGCACAAAACTCAATGGCACTTTAATTCAGACTGTAATTTTAAATAGTGCAATAAACTGTGCTTGCTTATAATCAGTTGTTATACCAATCAGATAGAAACTTCCTTACTAAAGAATGATACAGCACAGAAGGCCATTTGGCCCTTTGTGCCTGTGCTGGCTCTTTGAAAGAGCTATCCAATTAATCCCCATCCTCTGCTCTTTCCCCACAGCCCTACAAATTTTTCCCCTTAAATATTTATCCAATTTTCTTTTGAAAGTTACTATTGAACCTTCTTTTGCCACCATTTCAGGCAGGCTGAGTAGAGGGAGAAACTGCATTTTAAAATAAGTTACTGCTTAAAATTAAAGGGACAGTGAGGCGATCAAGAAATAGTGACTGATTCACAACTGCAAGATAAGTACACCCGTAATCATTCTTGATTCTAGCAATTTTTCTTACAAAGGTTCGGTAAATTTTTGGCCATTTTTGCCAAGAACCCTAGCAATGAGGCATGTAGCCAGAAATTGAAACAGTGTTTGTAATAAATAAGCCATCTCATTTTGTGTTGTGTTTTTATGGAAAGGAGAGAAAGGAAATACTGAACATGCTGTGAGAAAGTGTTTAATATCCAATAGCAGATTGCACTAACACTGGTGGTACAATGGTTTACCGTGAACCAATCAGTAACAGACAATTTTGAACTGACCAATGATGGACAATCCTGAAATAATCAGTAACTGCCAATCCTAAACCAATCAGTAATGACTAACTCTGAAGAAATCAGTAATGGCCAACCATGAGCCAATCAATAATAGTCAATCTTGAGCCAATCAATAATGGCCAGCCCTAAATCAATTATTAGCTACCAACTCTGAGCCATTCAATAATGCCAATCCCAAAACAATCAATAACAGCTATTCCTGAACAATTTACTAACTGCTGTTGTGAATGACACAATGAATGACACAATGAATGAGCAGCTTCCAAGCTGCAATAAGTGATATCAAAATGATAGAAGCACTAGATTCTTGCTGTGGGATCTTAGGACAATCATAGCATTTGGATTTCATTATATGCTTTAGTTAGCTATTTGTTAATTAATGCAACATAGAAGCTGCTAGTTTTTTCATTTTGGCTTCTTTGGTTCGCACATCTGCTCATATGTCTTTACTGGTATGAATGCCATTGAATGATGAAAATGTTTTGTAATAATTTCAGGTACATTTCATTTGGGCCTGGTACAAATGAACTTCTTAATGCTACAGTCATTTAATGATAATATTATATTCACCACTATATCCCTTTGACTTTATTTTCCTGTTTGGATATACTGACATAAGGATGCTGTTACAGAAAAAAATATCTTGGAAGATTCGTACCCCTCCTAAATATCTTACTCCACTCAGACCTGAGGGATCCTGATAGTCTTTGATATTTTGGTTTTTGGAAGTATTTTTTCCTGCTATTTTTTTAACACTTGTTTCCTATTTTGTCTTTTTGCCATCCATTATAAGAACATAAGAAATAGGAGCAGGAGTAGGCCAATTGGCCCCTCGAGCCTGCTCCGCCATTCAATAAGATCATGGCTGATCCAATCATGGACTCAGCACCAATTCCCTGCCCGCTCCCCATAACCCTTTATCGCTCAAAAATCTGTCTATCTCCGCCTTAAATATATTCAGTGACCCAGCCTCCATAGCTCTCGGGGGAAGAGAATTCCACAGATTTACAACCCTCAGAGAAGAAATTCCTCCTCATCTCAGTTTTAAATGGGCGGCCCCTTATTCTGAGACTATGCCCCCCCCAGGTTTAGTTTCCCTATGAGTGGAAATATCCTCTCTGCATCCACCTTGTCAAGCCCCCTCATTATCTTATATGTTTTGATAAGATCACCTCTCATTCTTCTGAACTCCAATGAGTGTAGGCCCAACCTACTCAACCTATCTTCATAAGTCATCTCCGGAATCAACCTAGTGAACCTTCTCTGAACAGCCTCCAATGCAAGTATATTCTCCCTTAAATACGGAGATCAAAACTATATGCAGTACTCCAGGTGTGGCCTCACCAGTACCCTGTACAGTTATAGCAGGACTTCTCTGCTTTTATACCCCATCCCTCTTGCAATAAAGACCAACATTCCATTTGCCTTCATGATTACTTGCTGTACCTGCATACTAACTTTTTATTTGCATACTTACTAATCTTCTTTGTTCACAGTTTCTTAAATTATGTAAAACATTTTAGTTTTTCTTTTTGCTTATTCCAATTACTGAGGTACGGTAGCTTAGTGCTTATGTTACTGGACTAGTAATCCAGTAGTGTACACTAATTATTCAAAGATATGAGTTCAAACCTTACCACAGCAGCTGGGGAATTTAAATTCAGTTAATTAGATAAAAATCTGGAATAAAAAGCTTGTATCAGTAATGGTGACCATGAAATTACCGGATTGTCATAAAAATCCATCTGGTTCATTAATGCCCTTTGGGGAAGGAAATCTGTCGTCTTTACCTGGTCTGGCCTATATGTGTCTCCAGACTCACAACAATGTGATTGACTCTTAACTGTCCCCTGAAATAGCCTAGCAAGCCACTGAGTTGTAAAACACCGCCAAGATAAACAATAATAAGAAAAAAAACAGATGGACCACCCGGCATCGACCTCACCACCAGCTATGGACTGAACAGTGGATGGTACACCCAGCTCAGTCAACCCTGCAAAGTCCTCCTCACTTACATCTGAGGGCTTGTGCCAAAATTGGGAGAGCTGTCCCACAGACTAGTCAAGCAACAGCCTGACATAGTCATACTCACAGAATCATACCTTTCAGCCAATATTCCAAACTCCACCATCACCATCCCTGCTAAGCGATCCCACAATGAACGGATCAGATCAAAGTTCTGCAGTGCAGCCACATCCAGTCATGAATGGTGGTGGACCATTAAATAACTAATGGGAGGAGGAGGTTCCATGAATATTCCTATCCTCAATGATGTTGGAGCCCAGAACATAAATGCAAAAGACAAAGCTGAAGAGTTTGCAACCATCTTCAGAGAGAAGTGCCGAGTGGATGATCCATATCGGCCTGCTCCTGAGGTCCCCACTATCACAGAAGCCAGTCTTCAGCCAATTTGATTCACTCCACATGATAACAAGAAGCATCTGAGCGCACTGGATACAGCAAAAGCTATGGGCCCCAACAGCCTACCGGCTGTCATGCTGAAGATTTGTGCTCCAGAACTAGCCACGTCTCTAGCCTAGCTGTTCCAGTTCAGCTACAACAGTGGCATCGACCCAACAATGTGGAAAACTACTCAGGTATGTCCTGTCCACAAAGAGCAGGACAAATCCATTCGGTCCAATTACCGCCCTATCAGTCTACTCTCAATCATCAGCATTAGAAATGAGAAACAAAGGATTGTGAGAGACGGATTGCACCAAAGCAAGAAATAGTAAAGTATTAAGTGGGGTCAGACTAAGAGAGAACACAGGATGGTCTAAGATAGGTTTACAGTGTATGTATGTGAATGCACAAAGCTTAGTAAACAAGGTTGGTGAGCTGCAAGCGCAAATAGCCACATGGAAATATGATGTTGTGGCAATAACGGAGAGCTGGCTCAAAAAAGGGCTGAATTGGGTATTAAATATTCCTGAATATAGGGTGCTCAGGAAAGATAGGGAAGGAAAGATAGGAGTTGATGTGGCACTAATGGTTAAAGAGAAGGTTACAGTGCTGGAGAGGGAGGATGTCCTGGAGGGGTCAAGAACAGAATCTATTTGGTTAGAGTTAAGAAATAATAGAGGTGCCATTACACTACTAGGTGTATTCTATAGATCACCAAATAGTGGGAAAAATATAGAGGAGCAAATTTGCAGATAAATTATAGAGAGGTGCAAGAAATATAGAGTAATAATTATGGGAGACTTCAACTATCTTAATATAGACTGGGATAATACTATTGTAAAGGGCAGAGAAGGGGAAGAATTTCTGAAGTGTTTTCAGAAGAACTTTCTTGATCAGTATGTTTCTGGCCCGACGAGGAAGGAGGCATTGCTGGATCTGGTTCTGGTGAATGAAGTAGGTTAAGTGGAGCAAGTGTCAGTAGGTGAACATTTAGAGAACGTGATCAGAGGATAATAAGGTTTAGATTAGCTATAGAAAAGGGCAGGGAGCAATCTAGAGTAAAAATATTTAACCTGGGGAAGACCAATTTCAGTGGGATGAGAACGGATCTGGCCCAGGTAAACTGGAATCAAAGATTGGCAAAACAGTAGTAGAACTGCCTTTAAAGAGGAAAAAAATCAAGGTACATTCCCATGAGGGGGAAAGGTAAGGCAACTAAAGCCAGAGCTCCCTGGATGATGAAAGAGATAGAGAAGCAGAAAAAAAGCGGGTATGACAGATGTCAGGGTGGAAATGCATCCGAGAATCAGGCTGAATATAGAAAGTTCAGAGGAGAAAAGAAAAAGAAAATAAGAGGGGGAAAGAGAGTGTATGAGAATAGAATGGCAGCTAACATAAAAAGTTATCCAAAAGTCTTCTTTAGGCATATAAATAGTAAACGGATAGTAAGATGAGGGTGGGGCCAATTAGGGACCAAAAAGAAGACCTATGCATGGAGGCAGAGGGTACGACTGAGGTACTAATGAGTATTTTGCATCTGTCTTCACCAAGGAAGAAGATGCGGCCATAGACATAGTGAAGGAGTAGGTAGAGGAGATACTTAAAGTAGGTAAGTCACCAGGACCAAATGGGATGCGTCCTAGGACACTGAGGGAAGTGAAGGAAGAAATTGCAGAGGTACTGGCCATAATCTTCCAATCCTCCTCAGATATGGGGATGGTGCCAGAGGACTGGAAAATTGCAAATGTTACACCCTTGCACCCTTGTTCATAAAAGTGTGTAAAGATAAACCCAGCAACTCTAGGCTGGTCACTTTAACATCGGTAGTGGGGAACCTTATAGAAACAATAATCAGGAACAAAATTAACAGTCACTTGGAGAAGTATGGATTAATTAAGGAAAGCTAGCATGGATTTCTTAAAGGCAAATCGTGTTTAACCAACATGATTGAATTTTTTGATGAGGTAACAGAGAGGGTTGATGAGGGCAATGCCGATGAAGTGGTGTACATGGAATTCCAAAAGGTGTTCGACAAAGTGTAACATAATAGGCTTGCTAGCAAAGTTGAAGCTCTGGGATAAAAGGGACAGTGGCATCATGGATAAGAAATTAGTTAAGTGACAGGAAACAGAAAATAGTGGTTAACGGTTGTTTTTCAGACTGGAGGAAGGTACACAGTGGTATTCCCCAGGGATCGGTACCAGAACCAGTTTTTTGAAATATATTAATGTCTTGGATGTGGGTGTACAGGGCACAGATTCAAAATTTGCAGATGACACAAAACTTGAAGTACAATGAACAGTGAGGAGGATAGTGATACTGCAGGGGGAAAAGATAGGCTGGTGGAATGGGCGGACACGTGGCAGATGAAATTTAACGTGAAAAAGTGTGAAGTGATACATTTTGGTAGAAAGAATCAGAGGAAAATAAACTAAAGGGTGTTATATATGTAAACATGTATTTACTCTGTACAGCCACCAGAGGGCTCATCCCATGGAGACCCAAGGGATCCCATAATCCCTTGGGAGCACAGGTATTTAAGGAGGCTTCACAGGTTGGAGAGGCACTCTGGAGACCTGCAATAAAAGACTAAGGTCACAGCTTACTTTGAGCTCACAATGTTCAGTCTGATTCTTTCTCCATACACAACAACTGGCAATGAGATACCGATAGCGAACCCAAAGATGCAGAGAACAGTGGGCATCCTGGAGAAATTATCGGAGAGAGAAATTCTTGTGGAGCGACTCAACCAATACTTCGTGGCCAATGAGCTAGATGGGGAAGAGAGCACTGCCAAACGAAGGGCGATCCTCCTCACCATCTGTGGGGCAACAACGTATGGCCTCATAAAGAATCTGTTCACTCCAGCGAAACCCACGGAGAAATCATACGATGATTTGTGCACACTGGTCCGAGAGCATTTGAACCCGAAGGAAAGCATTCTGATGGCGAGGTACCGGTTCTACACCTACAAAAGGTCTGAAGGCTAGGGAGTGGCGAGTTATATCACCGAGCTAAGACGCCTTGCAGGACATTGCAAATTTGAAGGACATTTGGAGCACATGCTCAGAGACTTTTTTGTACTTGGCATTGGCCACGAAACCATACTTCGCAAACTTTTGACTGTAGCGACCCCAACCTTGTGTAAGGCCATAGCGATAGCCCAGGCGTTCATTGCCATCAGTGACAATATAAAGTAAATATCTCAGCACACAACTGTTGCTACAAGTACTGTGAACAAAGTGATTTTATTTTCAAATCGTACCGCACAAGGCAGGTCACACATACCTGCAGGTACACGTCCGCAGATGTCTCAGAGTCCACCATCAAGGATGATGAATGCAAGGTCATTAACACCTTGTTGGGGCTGCAGGGGTGATCATCGTTTCCATTCATGCCGATTCGAAGAGTACATTTGCAAGGGCTGTGGAACAATGGGACACCTCCAACGAGTGTGCAGGTGAGCTGCTAAGCCTGTTAAACCTGCAAACCACCATGTTGCAGAGGAGGACAGATCCACAGAGGATCACAACGAACCAGAGCCTCAGATCGAGGAGGCTGAGGTACGTGGGATGCACGTATTCACCATGACTTCTCCCCAGATAATGCTGAATGTTGAACTAAATGGACTCCCGGTGTCAATGGAGCTGGTCACGGGTACGAGCCAGTCCTCATGGGAAAAAAGACTTTCGAAAGGTTGTGGTGCAACAAGGCCTTAAGGCCAGTCTTAACCCCAGTTCGCACGAAACTAAGAACTTACACGAAAGAACTGATTCCTGTAATCGGCAGTGCTACCGTAAAGGTCTCATACGATGGAGCGGTGTACAAGCTACCACTCTGGGTGGAATCAGGCGATGGTTCCATGCTGCTCGGCAGGAGCTGGTTGGGAAAGATACACTGGAACTGGGACGATGTCCGAGCGCTATCGCCCGCTGACGACACTTGTGTGCCCAGGTCCTAAACAGATTTCCTTCGCTGTTCGAACCAGGCATTGGGAAATTCCAAGGAGCAAAAGTGCAGATCCACCTAATTCCGGGGGCACAACCCATCCATCACAAGGCGAGAGCAGTACCGTACATGATGAGAGAAAGGGCAGCGATCGAGCTAGACTGGCTGCAAAGAGAGGGCATCATTTCATTGATCGAGTTCAGCGAGTGGGCCAGTCCTATTGTCCCAGTCCTCAAAGGAGACGGCACCATCAGAATCTGTGGCGATTACAAAGTAACTATCAATCGTTTCTCCCTACAGGACCAATACCCATTACCAAAGGCCGATGACCTCTTTGCAACACTGGCGGAAGGAAAGATGTTCACGAAGCTGGATCTGACTTCAGCCTACATGACGCAGGAACTGGAGGAATCATCGAAGGCCCTCACCTGCATCAACACGCACAAAGGTCTTTTTGTTTATAACAGATGCCCGTTTGGAATCTGATCAGCGGCGGCGATATTCCAGAGAAACATTGAAAGTTTACTGAAGTCAGTCCCGCACATCGTGGTCTTCCAGGATGACATCTTGGTCACAGGTCGGAACACAGTCGAGCATCTGCAGAACCTGGAGGAGGTTCTTAGTCGACTCAGTCGACTTCGTCGAAGTGCGTTTTCCTGTCGCCTGAAGTGGAGTTCCTGGGAAGGAGGATTGCAGCGGACGGTATCAGGCCCACCAACGCGAAGACGGAGGCAATCAAGAACGCACCGAGGCCACAGAACGTGACAGAGCTGCGGTCGTTTCTGGGACTCCTGAACTACTTTGGTAACTTCTTACCGAGTCTCAGCACACTGTTAGAACCACTGCACGTCTTACAACGAAAAGTGGACGAATGGGTTTGGGGCGAAAGCCAAGAAAATGCCTTTGTAAAAGCGAGAAAATTGTTATGCTCAAAGAAATTGCTTGTGTTGTATGATCCATGTAAGCATTTGGTACTAGCATGTGATGCGTCGTCATATGGCATCGGGTGTGTATTGCAACAAGCTAATAATTTCGGGAAACTGCAACCGGTTGCTTATGCATCCAGGAGTCTGTCTAAGGCTGAGAGAGCCTACAGCATGATTGAGAAAGAAGCGTTAGCGTGTGTCTGTGGGCTAAAATTCAAATTGGAAACTGACTATAAGTCACTTATATCCCTGTTTTCCGAGAGTAAAGGGATAAATACCAACGCATCGGCCCGCATCTAGAGATGGGTGCTCACGTTGTCCACATACAACTATGCCATCCGCCACAGGCCAGGCACAGAAAACTGCGCCGATGCTCTCAGTAGGCTGCCATTTTCCCCCACATTGCCCGCAGCTCTAGCCATGGTTATGAAAGCATTTGAGAGTGAGCAATCACCCGTCACTGCCCGGCAGATCAAAACCTGGACAAGCCAGGACCCCTTATAATCTCTAGTCAAAAGCTGTGTGCTTCACGGGAGCTGGTCCAGTGTCCCAATGGAAATGCTGGAAGACATAAAGCCGTTCCAGCGGCGCAAAGATGAAATGTCTATACAGGCAGACTGCCTTCTGTGGGGCAATCGAGTAGTGGTCCCTAAGAAGGGCAGAGACACCTTCATCAATGATGTCCACAGTACCCACCCAAGCATCGTAATGGTGAAAGCGATAGCCAGATCCCACGTGTGGTGGCCTGGTATCGATGCGGACTTAGAGTCCTGTGTTCACAGATGTAATACACGCTCGCAGTTAAGCAATGTACCCAGGGAGCGCCGCTAAGTTTATGTTCTTGGCCCTTCAAACCATGGTCTAGGGTACACGTCGACTATGCAGGCCCGTTCTTGGGTAAAATGTTCCTTGTGGTTGTAGACGTGTACTCCAAGTGGATTGAATGTGAGATAATGTCGGCTAGCACATCCGCTGCCACGACTGAAAGCCTGCGGACCATGTTTGCCACACACGGCCTACCCGATGTCCTGGTGAGCGACAACGGGCCGTGTTTTACCAGTGCTGAGTTCAAAGAATTCATGACCCGTAACGCGATCAAACATGTCACATCTGTCCCGTTTAAACCAGCGTCCAGTGGTCAGGCAGAGAGAGTAGTGCAAACCATCAAGCAAGGCTTGAATAGGGTAATTGAAGGTTCACTGCAGACTCGCCTATCCCGAGTCCTGCTTAGCTACCGCACGAGATCCCACTTGCTCACTGGGATACCACCTGCTGAACTGCTCATGAAAAGAGCACTTAAGACAAGGCTCTCGTTAGTTCACCTTGATCTACATGAACAGGTAGAGAGCAAGCGGCTTCAAAAAGTGCATACCATGATAGCGCAAATGTGTCACGCGAGATTGAAATCAATGATCCTGTATTTGTATTAAATTATGGACAAGGTTCCAAATGGCTTCCCGGCACTGTGGTGGCCAAAGAGGGGAGCAGGGTGTTTCGGGTCAAACTTTCAAATGGATTCATTCACCGGAAACATTTGGACCAAATCAAACTCAGATTCACAGACTATCCTGAGAAACCCACCTTGGATCCTACCTTTTTGATCCCCCAACATATACACCAGTGGCAACTGGCACCACGGCTGACCACGAAGCAGAACCCATCTTCCACAGCAGCCCAGCAGGGCCCAACACACCAGGCAGCCCAGCAAAGCCAGCTGCATAGCAGCCCAGCGAGGGCCCAACACACCAGGCAGCCCAGCAAGGCCAGCTGCATAGCAGCCCAACGAGGGCCCAACAAATGATTCAACAACACCAGCTTTCACACCGAGACGATCAACCAGGGCAAGAACCAAATCGACTCATGTTGTAAATAGTTACACTATTGACTTTGGTGGGGGGAGTGTTGTTATATATGTAAACTTGTATTTACTCTGTACAGCCACCAGAGGCTCATCTTTTGCAGTCCCAAGGGATCCCATAATCCTTTGGGAGCACAGGTATTTAAGGAGGCTTCACAGGTTGGAGAGGGCACTCTGGAGACCTGCAATAAAAGACTAAGGCCACACTTTACTTTGAGCTCACAGTGTTCAATCTGACTCTTTCTCCATACAGAACAAAGGGTATAATCCTAAAGGGAGTGCATGAATAGAGAGACCTAGGAAAATATGTGCACAAATCATTGAGGGCAGACTGAGAAAGCAGTTAACGAAGCTTACAGGATCCTGTGCTTCAAGAATAGTGGTATAGAGTACAAAAACGTGGAAATTATGATGAACCTGGATAAAACACAGGTTTAGCCTCAACTGGAGTATTGTGTTCAATTTTGGGCATTGCACTTTAGGAAGGATGTGAAGGCCAGGGAGAGGGTGCAGAAAAGATTTACGAGAATGACTCCAGCGATGGCAAAAGACCCAAAGGCAACATAAGAAAAACTTTTTTACCCAGCGAGTGGTTAGGATCTGGAATGCACTGCCTGAAGAGCGGTGGAGGCAGACTCAATCACTGCTTTCAAAAGAGAGTTGGATAAGTACTTGAAAGAAAAGAATTTGCAGTGCTACGGGGTAAGGGCAAGAGAGTGGGACTAGCTGAGATGCATTTGCAGAGAGCCAGCACAGGCTCAACAGGCCGAATAGCCTTCTTCCGTGCTGTACCCATTCTATGGCCCCAATTACCGCCCAATGCCGCCGACTGCCGCCAAATTTTGCTTCCGGTCTACCCTCTGTGCCAGTTTCCAGTTGGGCTAGAGCGGGCGGGAGGGGAGTACCGCCGGGAACTGCCCGCTGACGGCCAAGTTGCGTAAGTGACCTCCTGCCCGCCGAGCTGCAAGATTGGTGCGGGCGGGAGTCGGTGGGAGTCGGCGCCAGCGGGCGAAAGGACCGCTGCGTGGAGGCTGGTCTAATCCTGACGGTAAGTACGAAGACCTGCAATAAAAGGTTAGTGAACATCTTTAAAAAAACATTTTTTACAGCGACTTACCTGGATGGGGTCCCTTGAAAGTGTTCCGGTGTTTTTTTTTCTTTGTAATGATTTTTATTTTCAGGTCTTTCACCCTCCCTGGGCCTGACTCCATCCTCGGTGGCACTTGGGCGGCAAGAGCTTTTGCCGCCGAGATTGAGAGCTCTTGCCTGCTGCTGCCCAGATTGACGGTGTAAACCGTTACTTTGCCGCTGAGCGGTACTGCCACCACTTTTAGTGGAATCTTCCTGGCAAAGTACCGCCCGGTCTCTCGGTGGCCCTCGGGTACTCCTTTGGGTGGCACTTGGGTTTCATCGATTTCAGGCCCTATGATTCTAAATGATGGAAGGTGTTATCGACAGTACCAACTAACAACACACAAGGAGACCACTTGGCTTTGGCATCCACTCTATCACAGTCTTCCTCTAACGATCTAACCCATCCATTCCTTACACTCATTCCATCACTCTCATTCAACCTAGTCTTCTGTTCCTGCTTGCAGGAAAAGAGAGCCCACAATAAGAGGGAGAGGGAGAGAACCGGCTGTGGCCCTCCATCATTTGCAAACCTTACAACAGCAGAGAACGCTGCTTCAGAAATATCTGGAATCGCCGAGCAGCTGGAAGTGGGCGACGGAGAGAGGGGGACTTCTCAGCAACCTGGTGACAGAATTTCATCTCATACAGCTACATGGCAGACATCAGCCACTCATATAGGGACTGCTATCAGCAGCCATTGAATAGTCATTATATGCATAAGGATATCGGTACCCATTCTTCATATGACATATCTAACTCATCTATTTACTCTCCCACAGGTCCATCAAGAGAGCACCCCCCCACCCCCCAACACTTTCCAGGAAGAAGAGGAATATGACTCCTCAGAGGAGCCTCCAGCCTCTGAGAGCGCACAGTCATCAGACCTAAGTGCACCCACCGTGGTGGGCGCCACGCAAGAAAGAGTAATGTTGTCACCTGGTGTCTCACAACTCACAAGTGACAGGGACAGCAGTGGAGAGTCCTCGCTGGACGGCACAGGACATTCCTAGTTCTGCTCTGGTTGTACAGGAAGTAGTTCAAAGGGCTCTGACAGATTTTGTGAGCGTGATGTTTGCAAATGTTCAGAGAATGGAGGAATCCATCTCCAGCATGAGCAACAATGGCGACTGTAGGCTCCTCGATGGATAGGTTGACCACCTACATGCAAAGGCTAATGCGCCACTCACAGGAGTACAGTCTCTATGGAGAATAGATGGCAGAGGCTCTCTAGGAGGGATGTCAGAATAGACGTGGATTCTCATGGCCCCGCTGATGTTCAGCAAGGTGCTCTCCAGCTCTTTGGCAGCAGGGAAGTGAGCAGCCTGCCTCTACCTCTGCTGAAGCCACAGGGGTAGCACCTCGTAGAAGCACAGGGAAGAGAAAGATGACACACAAGTAGATTACCGAGGGTAGCCACTTGGGTGTTTTATCCAATGTTTATGTAAAGTTTCCATTAATGTGCTGTCAAACATAAAAATCTTTATTTTCAACACTTGGACAGATTTGTGTGCGCCTTTGGGAGTGGCTTGTTGAGTTGAAGTGAATGGTGAGACATAACAGTACCTCCAGGTGAGTGTGAAAGGAATGGCTTGTTCATTGAAGGGATGCTTTATGGTGTTGGTGTGAGGTGGTGCCAACCTGGTGAATCATGTAGCAGCCATATGGGTGTACAGAGTAAAGATAAGTAAATCTGACAATGATAAGGCCATCCCTGCCCAACCTGAGCAGCAAAGTGCTCGGGTGCTAATGCCCCCTGACCTGTGCAGCATCAGGTGATTGCGGAGAAGGTTGGTGTTGTTTTTGTTGGTACTGCTGGTGTGCCTGGTGCTGCTGGTGTTGGGACTCATAGTGGTCTGATTCTGAGGACCAAGGTGAGACAGTATAAAGGGCACCCATGTTGATGGAATACATGGCAGGTAAAGTAGAGAAGACAGAAGCAATCTATCAATGGTGAGAGAGGTTCTTCCAATGAGGTAACACTGGATGGAAACTTTGCTCGAAAGACTTGCAGGTTGCAGAAAGCTCAATCTGTGCTGGGAATGTAGTCATCACCAACTTCTACCTGAGGAAAGTGATCAGCTGTCAGGTGGGAGCATTTATAGTACATTTAAGAACATAAGAATATAAGAAATAGGAGCAGGAGTAGGCCATTTGGCCCCTCGAGCCTGCTCCACCATTCACTAAGATCATGGCTGATCTGATCATGGACTCAGCTCCACTTCCCTGCCTGCTCCCCATAACGCTCTACTCCCTTATCGCTCAAAAATCTGTCTATCTCCGCCTTAAATATATTCAATGACCCAGCCTCCACAGCTCTCTGGGGCAGAGAATTCCACAGATTTACAACCTTCTGAGAGAAGAAATTTCTCCTCATCTCAGTTTTAAATGGACGGCTCCTTATTCTGAGACTATCCCCCCTAGTTCTAGTTTCCCCTATGAGTGGAAATATCCTCTCTGCATCCACCTTATCAAGCCCCCTCATTATCTTATATGGTTCAATAAGATCACCTCTCATTCTTTTGAAATCCAATGAGTATAGGCCCAACCTACTCAACCTATCTTCATAAGTCAACCCCCTCATCTCTGGAATCAACCTAGTGAACCTTCTCTGAACAGCTTCCATTGCAAGTATATCCTTCCTTATATACGGAGACCAAAACTGTACGCAGTACTCCAGGTGTGGCCTTACCAATACCCTGTAGAGTTGTAGCAGGACTTCTCTGCTTTTATATTCTATCCCCCTTGCAATAAAAGCCAACATTCCATTTGCCTTCCTGATTACTTGCTGTATCTGCATATTAACTTTTTGTATTTCATGCACAAGGACCCCCAGGTCTCTCTGTACTGCAGCACTTTTGATGCTGTCAACTAATCAGCTGGATCAATGGCCACTCAACTCTCGCCTTAGGGTGACAGAGGTGGTTCCTGAGCAGTGTGAGTCCCGTGGGCATCCAGAGAAGTTTCAAAGGTAAAATTAAAAAGACTCTTATGGGCTGACAACATGCTAATAATCCTTTAAATTGGGTCGCCTGCCTCTGCTGTTCAAGTCACCACCACGCTGACACACCCGCCCGAGGGAAAGGTGCGTGGGGGCGGGATGATGGTGGGTACCAGACCCACCACAAGAGATTTCAACTTTCTCACCCAACCCGTCTCCGATTGCACCTGCAAGGACCCCGAAAAATTCTGCTCCATGAGTTAAAATCCCACCATGACAATTGAGAAATTGAACTCTTTAAAAAATATCAAAATAAAACCATGAAGCTGTTGGAATCTCATTAAAAACCGAACTGGGTCACTAATGTCCTTTAGGGAACAAAACCTGCCATCCTTACTTGGTTTATCCTATTTGTGACTCCAGTCCCAAACCAAGGTGATTGACTCTTAACTGCCTTCTGAAGTGGTCAAGCAAACATTCAGTTTTATCAAACACCAATCACTTTCATAAAGAAGAAGGGTTACCGGCACCTTCTCAGGGCATTCAGGGGTGGGCAAGAAATGGGCACATCCTGAGAATGAATTAAAAAAATAAATCCATCTCAATTTTGCTTAATTATCTTCCCTAGAAAATTAGCTGTTCTGAAATCTGATAAATTTATCTTCTTCTAACTGAGCACCAAATTTTCCATCATTGCAGGCACATTGGGCTAGAAGTTCAGCAGGTTTGCACCTGTTTTGCCGCCATGATGGGACGGAAAAAGTGATTTTTTTTTGGCCAGTAAACGCGACGCACAAAATTTACCACCCAGGCAGAAAATTCGGCAAAAAAATTATCGCCCGCCCATTTTCTTCCCGTTTTTATGATGTCAATCGGCGTGCAATGCTGTGCTACCAGTGCGGGTGGAAAATTCGCCGATACCGCCATTTTTACTGCCCTCCCAAAAACATGATGGAAAAAATCATGCCTTACCTGCTCAGACCCACGATGCACCTGGTGCTAACGACGCCAACTTGGAAAACGGAGCAGAAGTTCAGTGCTTAAAAGGATTTGGAGGGAAGGCTACATTTTACACATTGAGATTTTTGTGAGTTTATAGATTGTTTTTAAGGACACTTAAAAGAATGGGGGCTATAATATCTCTGCCATTATTGCTGGCTGCTTATTCAATGCAGCATCGAGCTGGAAGAAGGCTTATTGATGAACATTTTGAGTGTAATTGAAGAGCTTGCGGATGTATGGGGAGGAGGCCTTACCCCCCACGAGTTTACAGTGCCACGTGATAGTCAGAGTAGGAATCGCAGGATAGCGCAGATAAATACGTGGCTTGAGCAGTGGTGCAGCAGAGAGGAATTCAAATTCCTGGGACATTGGAACCGGTTCTGGGGGAGGTGGGACCAGTACAAACCGGATGGTCTGCACCTGGGCAGGACCGGAACCAATGTCCTAGGGGGAGTGTTTGCTAGTGCTGTTGGGGAGGATTTAAACTAATATGGCAGGGGGATGGGAACCAATGCAGGGAGACAGAGGGAAACAAAAAGGAGGCAAAAGCAAAAGACAAAAAGGAGATGAGGAAAAGTGGAGGGCAGAGAAACCCAAGGCAAAGAACAAAAAGGGCCACTGTACAGCAAAATTCTAAAAGGACAAAGGGTGTTAAAAAAACAAGCCTGACGGCTTTGTGTCTTAATGCAAGGAGTATCCGCAATAAGGTGGATGAATTAACTGTGCAAATAGATGTTAACAAATATGATGTGATTGGGATTACGGAGACGTGGCTCCAGGATGATCAGGGCTGGGAACTCAACATCCAGGGGTATTCAACATTCAGGAAAGATAGAATAAAAGGAAAAGGAGGTGGGGTAGCATTGCTGGTTAAGGAGCAAATTAAGGCAATAGTTTGGAAGGACATTAGCTTGGATGATGTGGAATCTATATGGGTAGAGCTGCAGAATACCAAAGGGCAAAGAACGTTAGTGGGAGTTGTGTACAGACCTCCAAACAGTAGTAGTGATGTTGGGGAGGGCATCAAATATGAAATTAGGGGTGCGTGCAATAAAGGTGCAGCAGTTATAATGGGTGACTTTAATATGCACATAGATTGGGTTAACCAAACTGGAAACAATACGGTGGAGGAGGATTTCCTGGAGTGCATAAGGGATGGTTTTTTAGACCAATATGTCGAGGAACCAACTAGGGGGGGAGGCCATCTTAGACTGGGTGTTGTGTAATGAGAGAGGATTAATTAGCAATCTCGTTGTGCGAGGCCCCTTGGGGAAGAGTGACCATAATATGGTGGAATTCTGCATTAGGATGGAGAATGAAACAGTTAATTCAGAGACCATGGTCCAGAACTTAAAGAAGGGTAACTTTGAAGGTATGAGGCGTGAATTGGCTAGGATAGATTGGTGAATGATACTGAAAGGGTTGACTGTGGATGGGCAATGCCAGACATTTAGAGGCCGCATGGATGAACTACAACAATTGTAAATTCCTGTCTGGCGTAAAAATAAAAAAGGGAAGGTGGCTTAACCGTGGCTATCAAGGGAAATCAGGGATAGCATTAAAGCCAAGGAAGTGGCATACAAATTGGCCAGAAATAGCAGCGAACCCGGGGACTGGGAGAAATTTAGAACTCAGCAGAGGAGGACAAAGGGTTTGATTAGGGCAGGGAAAATGGAGTACGAGAAGAAGCTTGCAGGGAACATTAAGATGGATTGCAAAAGTTTCTATAGATATGTAAAGAGAAAACGGTTAGTAAAGACAAACGTAGGTCCCCTGCAGTCAGAATCAGAGGAAGTCATAACGGGGAACAAAGAAATGGCGGACCAATTGAACAAGTACTTTGGTTCGGTATTCACTGAGGAGGACACAAACAACCTTCCAGATATAAAAGGGGTCGGAGGGTCTAGTAAGGAGGAGGAACTGAGGGAAATCCTTATTAGTCGGGAAATTGTGTTGGGGAAATTGATGGGATTGAAGGCCGATAAATCCCCAGGGCCTGATGGACTGCATCCCAGAGTACTTAAGGAGGTGGCCTTGGAAATAGTGGATGCATTGACAGTCATTTTCCAACATTCCATTGACTATGGATCAGTTCCTATGGAGTGGAGGGTAGCCAATGTAACCCCACTTTTTAAAAAAGGAGGGAGAGAGAAAACAGGGAATTATAGACCGGTCAGCCTGACATCGGTAGTGGGTAAAATGATGGAATCAATTATTAAGGATGTCATAACAGTGCATTTGGAAAGAGGTAATATGATAGGTCCAAGTCAGCATGGATTTGTGAAAGGGAAATCATGCTTGACAAATCTTCTGGAATTTTTTGAGGATGTTTCCAGTAGAGTGGACAAGGGAGAACCAGTTGATGTGGTATATTTGGACTTTCAGAAGGCTTTCGACAAGGTCCCACACAAGAGATTAATGTGCAAAGTTAAAGCACATGGGATTGGGGGTAGTGTGCTGACATGGATTGAGAACTGGTTGTCAGACAGGAAGGAAAGAGTAGGAGTAAATGGGGACTTTTCGTAATGGCAGGCAGTGACTAGTGGGGTACCGCAAGGTTCTGTGCTGGGGCCCCAGCTGTTTACACTGTACATTAATGATTTAGACGAGGGGATTAAATGTAGTATCTCCAAATTTGCGGATGACACTAAGTTGGGTGGCAGTGTGAGCTGCGAGGAGGATGCTATGAGGCTGCAGAGCGACTTGGATAGGTTAGGTGAGTGGGCAAATGCATGGCAGATGAAGTATAATGTGGATAAATGTGAGGTTATCCACTTTGGTGGTAAAAACAGAGAGACAGACTATTATCTGAATGGTGACAGATTAGGAAAAGAGGAGGTGCAAAGAGACCTGGGTGTCATGGTACATCAGTCATTGAAGTTTGGCATGCAGGTACAGCAGGCGGTTAAGAAAGCAAATGGCATGTTGGCCTTCATAGCGAGGGGATTTGAGTACAGGGGCAGGGAGGTGTTGCTACAATTGTACAGGGCCTTGGTGAGGCCACACCTGGAGTATTGTGTACAGTTTTGGTCTCCTAACCTGAAGAAGGACATTCTTGCTATTGAGGGAGTGCAGCGAAGGTTTACCAGACTGATTCCCGGGATGGCGGGACTGACCTATCAAGAAAGATTGGATCAACTGGGCTTGTATTCACTGGAGTTCAGAAGAATGAGAGGGGACCTCATAGAAATGTTTAAAATTCTGATGGGTTTAGACAGGTTAGATGCAGGAAGAATGTTCCCAATGTTGGGGAAGTCCAGAACCAGGGGACACAGTCTAAGGATAAGGGGGAAGCCATTTAGGACCGAGATGAGGAGGAATTTCTTCACCCAGAGAGTGGTGAACCTGTGGAATTCTCTACCACAGAAAGTTGTTGAGGCCAATTCACTAAATATATTCAAAAAGGAGTTAGATGAAGTCCTTACTACTAGGGGAATCAAGAGGTATGGTGAGAAAGCAGGAATGGGGTACTGAAGTTGTATGTTCAGCCATGAACTCATTGAATGGCGGTGCAGGCTAGAAGGGCCGAATGGCCTACTCCTGCACCTATTTTCTATGTTTCTATGTTTCTATGGAACAGCGGTCATACCTGCAGCTGTCTGAGGCACAGTGCGTTCGAAGGCTGCACTTCCAAAAAGAGGTGGTCACAGAGATATGCCAGCTGATAGAGGCAGAGCTACAGCCTACCAGAGCATCAGGACTGCACTGCCCATTGAGGTGAAGATGACTGCGGCACTTGCCTTCTATGCCTCTGGCTCCTTTCAGGCATCTTGCAGTTCACATAGCTGCAGTTGCCAGGTGACTACTGGACTGTATGCATGCAGGATGGGCTTTATAAAGTTCCCAATGACCAAGGAGGCACAGAATGAGAGGGCTGTGGGTTTTGCATGAATTGCTGGCTTTCCCAAGGTTCAAGATGCCATTGACTGTATGCACATTGCCCTGCGAACACCTTTACAGAGCCAGAGGTTTACCAAAACCAAGAGGGATTCCACTCCCTGAACGTACAGATCATTTGCAACCATACTCAGCGCATCATGGCCGTCATTGTCCAATTTCCAGGGAGCATCCATGATGCTTTCATCTTGCGTGAGAGCAGCGTCAGCCACAAGGCCAGAGCTGGATGCTGGGGGACAAAGGTTATGGCCTTGCCACCTGGCTCATGACCACCCTCCGGAACCTTCAGACATAAGCCGGGCATTGCTACAATGACAGCCATATAGCCACATGCAACATCGTTGAAAAGACAATTGGAGTGCTCAAGCAATGCTTCCGATGCCTGGACCACTCTGGAGGCAGCCTGCAATATTCCCCTCAGCATGTCTCTGAGTACATTGTGGTGTGTTGCATGCTACACGACTTAGCCATCATGAGGGGACAGGATTTGCCACTGGGGACTGCAGGACCACCTCAGGAGAGAGGGGAGGGGAAGGAGAGGAGGATGACGAGGAGGACGAGGAGCCTGGTGATGAACCCATGCTAACACCAATGCCCCCACCACCACCACCACCACAGGGGAGGCCTCGTGGAGCTTTCACCACTGCAAAAGTCTTACATCAGCAGCTCATAATTCAACGCTTTGTTTGAACAGTGAAAGACACGTTTCACCGTTGCCTGTCCAGTCTATCCCACCGTGTTGACTATTACCCCTCTTATTCTACAAGTGAGACACTGCATAAGAATGGTTAAAGTGAACAAAAGTATTTATAAAATATTTGTAAATTTCTGAAACTTTTGTACATTCTTGAAACTTTGTAAACTTTAATTTTGAAACTTAAATACATTTTTAACTTGAACACAATTTGTAAAACTTTAAAAACTTTTATAAAATAACAAAAACAGGAAACCTACAGCAAAACAGCAACAAAACAAGAACAATCCCTGCACCAAATGTCTTTTAACTGTGGCCACCTTTCCCCCGCCTGACGTTAACACCCCGCCTCGCTTCTTGCCCCTACCCACGTTGGGACCGTGTGCAGCAAGGCATGCAGAGCGCTGCTGTTGTTGGGGGAGAGACAATGGAGACACCATTGGACCCCCTGGTGAAGCTCGGATATGGAAGGCCCGGCTTCTGAGTCGGAAGGCTTTTGCTCGGCCTCCCCACTCACAGGTAGTGTGGGTCTGGGTGCTGTGACACTGGGCACTGCAGTGCCAAAGGTCGAGACCATCAATTGCCTCTGGGCATTAACAGCCTCGGTGTTCTCCCAGATAGCAGCTGCAATCTGCAACATGCCCTCCCTCATGTCCGCAGATTGTGCCGCAATGTTGCCGGAAATGCCACCCAGGGCCTGGAGGAGCTCTCAACTGAGCTCGATGCTCTCCCTTGACAATCCCACCATTTCCAAGTGTGCGTCTGCCTGTCTTTCAACAGACCGGCTTTGCCGACTCACTCTCCAAAGAGATGGCATACAGCGTTCAACCCTGGGGGTGCGTTGCACACGACTTGGACCCACTCCCTCGGATTGGACGAAGCCTGTGAATGTGGCTTCCTCTGAGGAACTTGTGGCCGCAGCTAAAAGCGGTGGTGACTGTATCCATTCCGTCCACCCCCAACAACCCTCCACCCCCAGCAACGCCTCCACCCCCAGCAACCCCTCCACCCCCAGCAACGCCTCCACCCCCTCCACCCCGGTCATCCCCAGCAACGCCTCCACCCCCAGCAACCCCTCCACCCCCAGCAACCCCTCCACCCCCAGCAACCCCTCCACCCCCTCCACCCCCAACAACCCGTTCACCCCCAGCAACGCCTCCACCCCCAGCAACCCCTCCACCCCCAGCAACCCCCTCCACCCCCAGCAACCCCCTCCACCCCCAACAACCCGTTCACCCCCAGCAACCCCTCCACCCCCAGCATCCCCTCCACCCCCAGCAACCTCTCCCCCCCTCCACCCCCTCCAACCCCAACAACCCCTCCAACCCCAACATCCCCTTCACCCCCAGCAACGCCTCCACCCCCAGCAACCCCTCCACCCCCAGCAACCCCTAACCAACCCTTCACCCCCAGCAACGCCTCCACCCCCAGCAACCCCTCCACCTCCAGCAACCCCTCCACCCCCTCCACCCCAACAACCCGTTCACCCCCAGCAACGCCTCCACCTCCAGCAACCCCTCCACCCCCAGCAACCTCTCCACCCCCAGCAACCCCTCCACCTCCAACAACCCCTTCACCCCCAGCAACGCCTCCACCCCCAGCAACCCCTCTACCCCCAGCAACCCCTCCACCCCCAGCAACCCCTCCACCCCCAGCAACCCCTTCACCCCCAGCAGCGCCTCCACCCCAGCAACCCTTCCACCCCCAGCAACCCCTCCATCCCCAGCAACCCCTCCATCCCCTCCACCCCCAACAACCCCTTCAGCCCCAGCAACCCCTCCACCCCCAGCAACCCCTCCACCCCCAGCAACCCCTCCACCCCCTCCACCCCCTCCACCCCCAACAACCCCTTCACCCCCAGCAACGCCTCCACCCCCTGCAACCCCTCCACCCCCTGCAACCGCTTCACCCCCAGCAACCTCTCCACCCCCTCCACCCCTAACAACCCCTTCACCCCCAGCAATACCTCCACCCCCTGCAACCCCTTCACCCCCTCCACCCCCAACAACCCCTCCACCCCCAGCAACCCCTCCAGCCCCAACAACCCCTCCACCCCCTCCATCCCCTCCACCCCCTCAACCCCCAGCACCCCCTCCACCCCCCATACCCCCTCCACCCCCAGCATCCCCTCCATCCTCAACACCCCCTCCATTACCAGCACCCCCACCACCCCCTCCATTCCTAGCACCCCCTCCATTCCCAGCACTCCCAGCACCCACTCCACTCCCTCCACCCCCTCCACCACCACCACCACAACAGCTTCATGATAGAGGGTCCTCAGCATTCCCCTCCTCTTCCTCTTTGACCCACACACGATGGACTGAGCTGGAGGCTTGCATAGGACAATGTGGCGGCTCAGAATCCTCATCTTGAAAATAGAAAACAACAGACAAGTGGTTAGCAGCAGGGGAGGGGGCACAATGACATGAGTAAGGTCACATAGCGCAGGCTTATTTGAAGGACCACCATTACTGCATTATATGTCGTCGAGAGACACTGCATCATATTGCCCCAACCCTAGTCCAGAGACACTGCATCATATTGCCCCAACCCTAGTCCACAGACACTGTATCACATTGCCCCAACCCAACCCTGGGATCTTGCAGGACTTACCGTTAGTTCGGAACATGTGCTCAGCACCCGCATGGGTAGTTGACCTCCCGGAGGCACCAATGAGACCAGCCACTCTCTCCTCCAGGTCAGTCAATGGCATGGTTTGGAACGGACCTCCGCCTGTTCGTCGCTGCTCATGGTGATTGTGGGACAACTTTTCCTGGAAAAATGACAATAGGAATGGTTACCAGAGTGCCCTTCGGCTCTTGTGGCACACACAGATAGCCATCGAAGCACCTACACCATACTGTGTGCATTTAATACAGTCGTCTGTTTAATGACCCTGGTAGTTGCACGTGGTTCATGAGGAAGACATCAATGTGCAGAAACATCTTTTAAGATGACAAAAAGCAGTCTTATTAATGTGTAGCAATCTTTCATGGCAAATAAGCTGCAACACTAAGCCTACCTACAGCAACATGTGTCAGATTTTCAATTTAAGTAATCAAGGAGTGCAAGAATAAAAATATTACTTACTCTCACGACCCTGCAATGGTCATTCCATCTTTTTATGCATTGCTAGTGGTCCCTGCGAATGTCATCAACTGAGGAGATCTCCTCAGCAACACAGGTCCAAAATCTCCTTATAATGACTGGGGGGGGAGGGGGGGGCGGTTTACTTTGATCCCTCCTATTAAACTCCCCCCATCTACTTTCAATTGGTGTGATCAGTGCTTCATTGGCATTGGAACTAAATTTCCTGGCCCTCTGCCTATTATAATCACCCTGCTACATCTTCTCTTGTCTGTGAAAAATGGCAGATTGAGACCTGAGTGTACTGCACATGAGCACCATGACATCTGAGCAGAATCGCGGGGAAAAAAAATCGGAAGAAAAAAAAATTGCACATGCGCAGGAGGTCCGTTTTTTTTTGAGATTGGTGAAATTGGCTCCAGCACACAAATGAATTCGTGCAAGGCTGGATTTGACCGCTATCGCTGGTCACCTTTTTGCCAAATTTTGCAGTGTCCAGCCATAGCAGAATTCCGGCACTAAAAATAAAAGCCATGATTATCACCCAAAAACCAGTCATAGCACTAATTATGGTATTTCTAGCCCAATTTAGTTTAACATGCTGCATAAGGTAGCCCTGCAGTAGGTCCATGAATTCACCTCCCACTTTGGAAAGATCCCCAACATCATGCCACTTAATTGATGGATAAATAAAAATTGATATGCAGTTTAGATGCACATCAATGTATTTCCTTTGCTCTGATAGTCTATACCAATTCAAAATTATTAACTTCTTTCCCTTGGTGTCACAGGTTTCACTCAGATAGATTGAGTCTTCTCATCACTGGTTAAATCATTACTTTTAATTACTGTCAAATTCCCTTTCATTAGTAATCTTATGTCTTCCCACTCTATTTTTCTTATCCCTTCCATAAACCCTGTTTTATGAAACATGTCCATCTTTAGGATTTATCCATGATTCCATTAAGCTGATTACATCTACATCTTCCCTCAAATGCAACCTTCAAACTCTTGTACATTGTTCTTCATTCTCTGTATATCAGGGATAAAAATATTCTAATGATCTGTGCTATCAAGGATTTGCATTTTTTAACCTTTTGGTTTCCTGTCACTGCACCTATTTTATTATGACAATTTTAGATCATAAGGCTTGTTTATTATCTTCTTTCCCTTTCCCTCACAGCTAGTTTTAACAATTGTCCAGTTAAACACAAGGGTAAAATTTACGCTCTGCAAAACCCTGCAGGTTAGGATTGCAAGCGGTGGGACCTCCGAGCGGGTAAGTAACCCCTTCAGTTTTAACCATCCACCCACCTAACTTTTGCCACGTGGTTAGGGTTAACATCCATCCCATGGTCTCTCTCTTCTAGTTGATGCCTAACCTAAAATCTCATCTGAGTTTTCACTGTACTCTATTCCATTCTACTTGATCATCTCTACAAAATAACATTATTGACACGTATTTTGCTCAGCATTTCAACAACCCATGATATCACTTGAATTATTTTTGTAGTTTTTTTTACATTTCAAAATCATAATGACACATCTTATGTTTTGTCTTATATCAAAGTCTGTTGACCATGCCATTGATCCTATCATTTCTTTTTCATTCTGCCTCTGCATCAAAGGCACCAATTGTCATCCTGTTGTGTATGTATAATATAAGTATACTCCCTGTACACTCAATGTACAGTTACATAAGACGACTGGATGTACCTTCACACTGTATACACTATGCTTGTGCCACCAGAGGGTGCAACTGGTGGAGACCTAGGGGTCACCTGTACACTACAGGTAACCAGGTATAAAAGGGAGCACACCATGCTGTACCCTCACTCAGGAGCTGTAATAAATGGACTAAGGTCACCACAGTTCAAGTACAATACATTACCTCGTGGAGTCATTACGAGAGTGCTTACAGACACAATAACTGGTGACGAGATTACGAATTTCCACACAAAAATGGCTAACCTTGTCATGTTTCAACAATTTGCTGATGGGGAAGATTGGGAGGCCTTTGTGGAAAGGCTCGAACACTTTTTTATTGCGAACGACCTGGCGGGAGACACACCAACCTCGCTGGCTGATAAGCGCAGAGCCATCCTGCTCAGCAGTTGTGGGCCCACCGTCTATGGCGTCGTCAGGGACTTGCTAGCCCCAGCGAAGACAACAAGCAAAACATATGCGGAGCTCGTAACAATGATACAGGAACAGCTCAAACCTAAAGAAAGCATCCTCACAGCCAGACACCGGTTCTACACCCACCGGCGGCCCGAAGGCCAAGAAATCACAAAATATGCTGCACACCTCAGACGATTGGCTGCACCGTGTGATTTTGGTGACCACCTCACCAAAGCGCTGCGGGACATCTTCGTTATTGGAATCGGCCACGAGGGCCTTCTCCACAAGCTGCTCTCTAAGGACACCAAGGTCACTGCAGAAGGCAATTAACATGAGCCAGGTGTTCATGGTCTCGGTCTGCGATTCCAAGCAGATGACTCACCTCCCAGGACTCTAAGGCAGCAAGTACTGTGAACCGTCTGGCGCCTTTTAGAGGCAAGGCTGCTGCAAGCAGTCTCTCTCAGAAAAGAGAGAACAGAATCCCGAGTCCCACAACCCTGAGTCCACCACATGGGGCCGACCGGCCAACCCCATGCTGGCGCTATGGAGGAAATCACAAGGCCCACCAGTGCCGCTACAAAGACTATACATGCAAAGGCTGTAACACGAAGGGCCACCTCCAGCGAATGTGCAAGAGATATTGTACTCACCGAGTCGATGAAGAGTTGGCCGATCATCCGGACTCCAGCGATGGTGAAGAGAGAGTTCATGAGGCAGCTCAGCCCCACGATAAGGTGTACGGAGTGTTTTCCTGCAACACCGAGAGTTCTCCGTTGAAAGTGGAAGTCGAAATCAACGGTGTTCCAGTCTCGATGGAGGTGGACACAGGCGCGAACCAGTCACCGATGAATCAGGCGGCCTTTGAGAAACTCTGGGACAATTGAACGACTTAAAATGATCCCGATCCAAGTGAAGCTGCTCACCTACACAAACGACACCATCCCAGTCGTTGGCAGCGTGGATGTCCAGGTGTCTCATGATGGCGCGCTGCACAAGTTACCTTTATGGATCGTTGCTGGTAATGGTCCAATGCTGCTAGGAAGAAGATGGATGGAAAAGATCCATTGGAGCTGGGAAAACCTCCAGCCTCCGGCGATCGACGTCCTCCGCGGCCCCGAAGTTGGATCCAGCATAGCATCTGAGAAACCAGCCGCTCAACTCGACTGCGTGGAGTCGACACAGACCGCTCAACCCAACGGCGAGATGATCTAGCCGAAACAACCTGACCTCACCTTCCAGGTTCCAGTGGCAGGACTCCGGAGGAAGAAAATCGGCGCAGAAGGCAACTTCCCTGCTTCGTGGCAGAACCTGGGGAGAAAAGGATCACCGCAGCCTACCTCATGGAGAGAAAGAAGGTGGTGCCCAAACCACGAGGTGAAGCGCCTGAAGTTAAGATGGCGGCGGCCAGACCACGAGGGGCAGCGTTGATGGTGCAACACGCGATGCCGAGCAGCGAACCGGATTGGGGTAAAGATTGCAAGGTCCTTTTAAAGGAGACCGACAACCCATCACAATTAAAGGGACAGTTCCACTCTTTATACAGCGATGCTGGTGATACATATGTAAGCGATGTAATTGTCAAATTCAAGTATGTAAATGTAACTAACCATGTTAAGTCGGGCGATTTCGGTCGGAACCAATGTACTGTGAGAGTAAATGAAGTAATGATGTGCGAAGCCGGGTTCTACATGCATGCTGACAAAACCAAGGGCAACCTCCCCTCAGAAGCACCCAGATCCAGCGGGCTACCCGATCATGTAGCCTGCACCTCCGGGACCAATGTGATGCCCCAGGGAGCGTGGCCACACACAGAGGGAGCATACCAGCTGCAGGGCCAGCAATCAGCGGATGGCAAAGGCACTACTACCTGTACCCTGCCGCTGATCGGCTCTACCTCTCTGGCCACCAGGGCCAGCACCGGGAGCAAGAGGCTAGCACCCTCCAGCTCTCCCAACGGGACCTGGGATAACCAGGCTCCAACCATTGCTGAAGGACAGCACAGAGACACTGCAGCCATCAAAGGAGGACAGGGAAGCCACACACTCCTATAGCTCTGGGCAAAGCGAACCGAGCCCACCCAGCTGGCAGGGGACGCAGTGCCACCATCAGTCCGGTCACTCTGGAACTAGTGTCCTCGCCCACCTGCACCTACACAACCCAGGGGCAAGACTGTGATACCACGTATGCACCTTACCTGTAAAATGTACTTGTTCCACTACTGCAGAACCCAAACAGTGATGTAATTAATCCTATGGGGTTTTTTTGTCCTTTCTTTCCGTACATGTATGCACAAGCAGGTGTTGAGCCACAGACATGGTCTATGGATGGCAGGGCGGGGGGGGGGGGGGGGCGCAGGGAGAATGGATGTATGTAGCCATGGACACACATGGATTATAACCAGAACCCACTCAACCTCCACTGCAACCTCAAACCATCCACTGCTGACCATTTCCCAATATTGCAGCAATAAGGACTTGGGGGTCAATGGGGAGAGAGCCAAGCCAAAGCATAGACAAGGTGCAAGGGCTTTGGGCACTCAAGTCTAGGGTCAGAGCACACAATGCAAAGGCCAGTGGCACAAGACTTAGGGGAGAGTGATGTTGTGTATGTATAATATAAGTATACTACCTGTACACGCAATGTACAGTTACATAAGACTATTGAATGTACCTTCACACTGTATACACGATGCCTGTACCACCAGAGGGTGCAACTGGTAGAGACCTAGAGGTTACCTGTACATGACAGGTAACCAGGTATAAAAGGGAGCTCACCATGCTGTACCCTCACTCAGGAGCTGTAATAAATGGACTAAGGTCACCACAGTTCAAGTACAATACATTACCTTGTGGAGTCATTACTAGAGTGCTTACAGATACAATACATCCGTTGTCTCACAATTCTCATGTCCATGCGTTCAGCATGGTACAAGCCAAATATCAACAGTGCAATTCGTGCTTTCATTGGAGAGGAACAGTGGGGCTTTGTCCTACAACAGGAGCTTTACTACAACATCACGTGGGTGTCAGAGTAAGTTTACCAAAGGAAAACTGAGACCAATTATTTTTTAGAATTTAGTAACCTTAAACACTTGCAGCTGTACTTCTCTGAGTTAAGTAGAAAGCATGATTCATTGAAACCTAACATTCTGACTTCAGATAATGTTTCAATTTAATAAGTAACTCAATCATGTTAACACGGTATGTCTAGAAGATACTAAAAATATTCTTCATCATTAAGAATTTTTCTCCAGAACTGTGTTTTCCATCTTTAGTTTTCTTGTTTATATTTGAGATTCCCTCCAAGCAATACCGCCTTCCCAAGAAAATCATTTGTTTACTGTTTTCATACTAAATACTATACAGCATTCTACCAATAATGAAGTAGAAGACATTTTATGCTCTGCAATGATCTGCTTTGTCCTTCTGTGGAGGTCACACTACCTACACAGCAAAGAGTGAAACTTACCCCAGTAAAAGTGGTTTGCACTATTATATCCTTAAAAGTCAAAAAAACAAGGAATGGCATTGTCCTGCAACTTATTTTCCAAACAGTTCTATACTTTCTATTTGGCCTTTACTGTCCTCCATAAATTGCTGAATGCATGTCACAACTTGGAAATCCATTTCCATAAACTGTACAAAGGTTTGAAGAAACATCACTTGCTGTACAGTGAAGTCAGTTACATTCAATTTAGAGTAGATCATTATAAAATTCCATTATCACTGGTAGAAGTCAGACTATTTGTCATCAAGGAACAGATGACAAGCTCAGAAATAATACATTTGTCATTATCAGATGATGAATGATGGTCCATTAAAACTGCAATATATCATCAGCAAACCTGGGAAGAAAGATCAAATCCACTAGCACTAGACTCATCATTTAATTTGCAACAACTGTCAAAGTGACATTCCAATTGTGCAGCAAACATATTATTTAAATTTCAACATCTTATTCTTCCTTCTGTAAAAAAATATTTTGTGATACAATATAAATCACCCAGCATGCATGTGCACGTCTTCATAAAGGTCATTTTGTTTTGGCCAAGAGTAAAATGGAAATGAAGAATCCAAGTGACCAGGATTGGCTGACACTTTGCAAATTGAAGGTTTGACTTTAAAGGACAAATTGACTGAGGTCCAGCCACCTGCACAGTGCCTCGCAAAACTTACCTTTAATTCTCACTCTGGCTGTCACTTGAATCTAGTTGCCTCCAAATGATATTTTATCGTTACTCAGTCAGTCATTTTAATAAACAAAATGCATTTTATTTATTGTGTTGTAAAAAACCGTACACATTTTTCACGTCTTGGTTCACTACAGTGCATTGGTTACAATACAGATTATATGATACTTTCAGGTATCGGCACTGACAGTTACATGTAGTTAATTAGGGTGAGAATTGTGGATGGCAGGCCCAAGAATCTTACTGTTTAGGGTGCTGGAATATTTGGTGGACTAGAGTTTCATTCGATATGGAGTTGAGACAGATACAAACATACCAAGATGACATACAGGAATAGACCAGCTGATCCATCTGATCCATTCCTGCAGGTAGCGGTTAAAGTGGAATTTGTTCAGAAGGGGTATTCAATCTGTCCGATATAATCTTTGTACCACTCCTTATTAATCATAGAATCATAGAAGTTTACAGCACGGAAGGAAGCCAATTCGGCCCATTGTGTCCGCGCCGGCCGACCAAGAGCTATCCAGCCTTATCCTACTTTTCAGCTCTTGGTCCGTAGCCCTGCAGGTTACGGCACTTTAAATGCACATCCAAGTATCTTTTAAACGGGGTGAGGGTTTCTGCCCCTTTCAGGCAGTGAGTTCCAGACCCCCACCACCCTCTGGGTGAAGAAATTTCCCCTCATATCTCCTCTAAACCTCCTACCAATTACTTTAAATCTATGCCCCGTGGTTGTTGACCCCTCTGCCAAGGGAAACTGGTCCTTCCTATCCACTCTATCCAGGCCCTCATAATTTTATACACCTCAATCAGGTCTCCCCTTAGCCTCTTCTGTTCCAAAGAAAACAGACCCAGCATTTCCAATTTTTCCTCATAGCCAAAATTCTTCAGTCCAGGCAACATTTTGTAAATCTCCTCTGCACCCTTTCCAGTGCAATCACATCTTTCCTGTAATATGGTGACCAGAACTGCACACAGTACTCTAGCTGCGGTCTAAACAGTGTTTTATACAGTTCAAGCATAACCTCCTTGCTCTTGTATTCCATGCCTCAACTTATAAAGGCAAGTATTCTATATGCCTTCTTAACCACCTTAACTACCTGGCTTGCTACCTTCAGGGATCTGTGGACCTGTACTCCAAGGTCCCTTTGTTCCTCTACACTTTTCAGTATTGTACGATTTAATGTGTATTCCCTTGCCTTGTTAGACCTCTCCAAAAGCATTACCTCACACTTATCCGGATTTAATTCCATTTGCCACTGTTCTGCCCACCTGATCAGTACACTGATATCTTCCCGCAGTCCGCAGCTTTCTTCTTCATTCTCAATCACACAGCCTATTTTAGTGTCATCTGCAAACTTCTTAATCATACCCCCAACATTTAAGTCCAAGTCATTGATGTATACCACAAAAAGCAAGGGACCCAGCACTGAGCCCTGTGAAACCCCACTGGATACAGCCTTCCAGTCACAAAAACACCCATCAACCATTACCCTTTGCTTTCTGCCTCCGAGCCAATTTTGGATCCAACTTGCCACTTTACCCTGGATCCCATGGGTATTACTTTCGTGACCAGTCTGCCATGTGGGACCTTATTAAAAGCTTTGTTAATAACCATATACATTACATCTTATGCACTACCCTCATCGACCCTCCTGGTTACCTATTCAAAAAATTCAATCAAGTTAGTCAGACACGACCTTCTCTTGACAAATCCACGCTGACTGTCCTTGATTAATCTATGTCTTTCCAAATGAAGATTTATCCTGTCCCTCAGGATTTTTTCCAATAATCTTCCCACCACCAAGGTTAGGCTAACTAGCCTGTAATTACTCAGTCTATCCCTTTCTCTCTTTTTAAACAAAGATAACACATTAGCAGTCCTCCAGTCCTCTGGCACCGCACCTGTAACCAGTGAGGATTGGAAAATGATGGTCAGAGCCTCTGCTATTTCCTCTTTTGCTTCTCTTAACAGCCTGGGATACATTTCATCGAGCCCAGGGATTTATCCACTTTCAAAGCTGCTAGGCCCCTTAATACTTCCTCTCTCACTATGTTATCTCATCTAATATTTTACACTCCTTCTCCCTCGTTGCAATATTTGGCCACGCTGAATATCCTTCAGTTCTACCCTGTAATCTTTCCCATATTTCAATTAGGCATCCAAAATTCCATCACCCGCATCCTATCCAGTAGTAATTCCCATTCCACTGACTCCCCTGTTCTTGGCAACATCCAAAAGCCTACCCAATCCCCAATGCATCGATTTCCAAATCCCTATCTACATCTCTGTCCTGAACTTTACTCCATCTGACTACCTTTTCCTGCCCTGCATCCCAGCTCACAGCCTCTGCTCTTCTGAATTTTAGATTACTGTGAGTTGCCTTCTCTGCTCCACCTTCGATGGTAGAGCCTTCAGCTTTCACAACCTGCTCTCTGGAACTCCCTTCCATCTTGCTTTACCACTTTGAACCTTCAAAAGACTTCTCAAAAGCTACCTCATCGATTTTGCCTTTAGTCGGCTCCTTTAACATTTTCCTCATTTCACCCTCCTCATTTGTTTACATTAAAGACATTAAAAGAAAGACTTGCATTTATATAGCACCTTGCATGACCACCGGACATCCCAAAGCGCTTTACAGCCAATGAAGTACTCTTTCCAACTGTAGTCACAGTTGTAATGTAGGAAACACGGCAGCCAATTTGCACACAGCAAGCTCCCACAAACAGCAATACGATAATGGCTAGATAATCTGTTTTATTGGTGTTGATTGAGGGATAAATATTGGCTAAAACACCAGGGATAACTCCCCTGCTCTTCTTCAGAATAGTGCCATAGGTTCTTTAACATCCACCTGAGATAGTAGATGAGACCTCAGTTTAGCGTCTTCGACAGTGCAGCACTCCTTCAGTACTGCACTGGAGTGTCAGCCTAGATTTTTGTGCTCAAGTCCCTGGAGTGAGATTTGACTCCACAACCTTCTGACTCTGAGGCAAGGATGCTATCAACTGAGCCATGGCTCAACTGAGATAAATGTAAATTGTTAAATAAATTTTATTGTGAAGGAATAAAATTCAATGCAAGACCATATTTTTCTTTAGTTTCAATTAATTAAATAGTCAATAAATTCACAACAGTCTCAGGCATCAAACAGGCATTAGAAAGAATGAGATAATGTAGTGGAAATGTTGTTTTCTTAAGTGCAGACTTCAGTAACAGCAAATTCATTAACCAGAGTGGAAAAAGGAAACAAAAAAGAGAAAGATAGCAAGATGAAGACCAGAGACATGAAAGTGCAAGATGAGAAAAATGCTAATTCGTATTTTGTGTTTACTGTCTCCCCACGCAACAGACCTACCTAGAATGAGAATGCAGCCAGTTGGCTTCATCATATTTCTATATATTTGTGTTGGTTTCCCCCCCATCAAAAAGCCTACACACCACAAAGCTAGCACTCCCACACCATTACATTTGAATTCTATACTTCTCATTTGAGGAATGTAAATATCTGTTAAAAGGCACTTTAATGTCAAAGAAATGTTATTTAGATTGTTTTTGTTCTTATTTTACTAATGTTATTACTTCTCTACTTCCCGACTGCCCAAATCAGGAGCTCGATACATTAATGAAGGTAAAGGAACAGACATAGGGGGCAAAATTGCGATTGGGGATGATAAACTTCTGTGGGCGGCAGTTTTAGCGCCCGGCACAGAGGTCCCGCCCCCATCGCGGAATTGCCCTTACCGTCCCACAATAGAAGCGGAATGCAATCCCACATGCCTCCACTAGGTAACCAGAGCAGCATGTGATTGGGCCAGCATCCCGGCACCCAAGACGGAATACCGGGCTGCATGATGGCAGCCTGGACCACATTAGGGTTGCCATCGTTGAGCCGACCCGAGAGTCGTCTGACAAAAAAAGATGGCAGCCCGGGGCGCTGACACCCTCCCTGTAATTAGCGCCCCGAGAACCGAATGTCCACACAGCTTCGTGACCCATGGGGCAATTTCCCCTGCGGGGCATTGAGGAGTTGGCGGGGCGATGAAGCATCGCTGCGCATGACGATGATGTCATCGCCAGTTGTGCGGCGGCGCTGGATGCTAACCATGAGCCGTGACGCTGCCACGGCAGCGACTCCGCAAAATCCTGAACAATTTCCCTGGAGGCGGTTCCGACACACACCCCCGGCGAAAAGCACTAACGGGGCTATAAAAAGGGGAAATTTCACCCCCTTAAGTTTTTTTTTTAATTGAACAAGAATAAAAGCTAGCTAAAGTATAAAAAGTAGTATTTTCTACATTTACAGTAGATTTAGCTCGGAGGGAAGTTGAGAAGGAATAGAATTAGGAAAAGAAAACAAAAATTGATTGATTGAGAATGAAACTGAATGTATCTGCACTAAGCTTTAAATCAGATACAGCTCGAGCTGAACATGAAGAAACAGAATTGATAGAGAACTTAGAGATGCTGAAGAGATTTGGAAAAGCCCTGAAAAGTGAGGCACCAAATTGACTCTAGACCACCTCAAAAAATCTTTAAAATGGCCAAAACAGTTGCTGAAATTGGTGAAAGAATATGGAGGAAAAAGACAAAGGAGATCCAGGAAAGACCAAAAAACAAGAGATAGAGTGGGAAAACAGGAGATAAGGCTGAACAAGAGATGGAATAGTAAAACATGCTAACCAAGTGGACAGAAGCTTTCCACTTTTCTGGCTAGCGTCCAAAAAATGGGTGATGTTCCAGCCTTCGCGATGTGTCAGCCTTCATGATCACTGGAACATTGCCCATTTTTTGGATCGCGATTTTCAACTCAGCGATAGCCCAGCAATGTGAAAGGCAAAAGCTTCCCAAGCAATGGCCTTCTGCGCATGCGTGTTTTTTTTTGGGAGGACAGCTTTTCCTGCGTTTTTGGAGGTCAGGGGTCATCCAAACATGCGCAGAAGGAAAAGGGAGGAGGAGAGAGAGAGAGAGAGAGAGAGGATAGAGAGAGAGGAGGAAGCCAGAAACAGAGATCTCTGCACTAAGCTTTAAATCAGATACAGCTCGAGCTGAACATGAAGAAACAGAATTGATAGAGAACTTAGAGATGCTGAAGAGATTTGGAAAAGCCCTGAAAAGTGAGGCACCAAATTGACTCTAGACCACCTCAAAAAATCTTTAAAATGGCCAAAACAGTTGCTGAAATTGGTGAAAGAATATGGAGGAAAAAGACAAAGGAGATCCAGGAAAGACCAAAAAACAAGAGATAGAGTGGGAAAACAGGAGATAAGGCTGAACAAGAGATGGAATAGTAAAACATGCTAACCAAGTGGACAGAAGCTTTCCACTTTTCTGGCTAGCGTCCAAAAAATGATCAACAAAGCAAGAGAGATAATCAATAGAGAATATAAGCAAGAGATGATTGGGAGCACAATGTGCAGAATGTGGAGGGGGGAGGAGGATGGCCAAACTGTTCTCGGGTGAGGCGAGCGAGGCCCTGGTCATGGACGTGCACTCCCAGTGGGCCCAATTAACCAGGGGTGGGCATGGGAAACCTGCACTCCGGGCCTACCGCAAACTGTGGTCTGAGATCGCCAACGTTGTCTCCTCGGTGTCCCACAAGGCTAGGGGATCCGACCCGTACCGGAAGCACTGGAACTGCCTTGTCACTTCAGCAGGTTTTTTTATATTGTAATGATGCAAATTCTAGTTATAATTATAAATCTCCTGGATTGAATTTAAGTTTGTTATTATACATATATTACATATATTCCCCGCTAAGATCTGGACAGGGCTATGAACCTGTGCCCTTTTTCCATCTGCGGATTACGCAGTGGGGTCATGAGCCAGCTGGCAAGGTCATATCCTTTATCCTCCAGCATACAACCATGAACTTCTGGCTGACTGTCAAAAATGTCAGAGACAGCGCCCTCACGCAGGGTGTGCACATCATGGATGCTGCCTGGAAATTTAGCATTAACTGCCATGATAATTTGGTTGTTGGTCGACAATGAGCTGCACATTCAGGGAGTGGAATCTGCATTCTGTAAAGGTGCTTTCAGGGCGATGTACGTGCTGTCTTTTGGTCCCTGCACCTTGGGGAAGTTTGCTATTCTCGAGAAACCCAAAGTCCTCCTGGTCTGTGCCTCCTTGGTCATAGAGAAGTTTATAAAGTCCATCCGGCAAGCGTAAAGGGCTTCAGTCACCTTCCGAATAAGCAGTGTGTGGCGTGCTGAGAGATACCACAGATGTTGTCAGCTGAAGCCTGAAAGGAGCCCGATGTGTAGAAGGGTAGTGCCGCAGTAACCTTGACCTCAATGGGCAGTGCAGTTCTGATGGTGCTGCTAGGCTGCAGATCCCACTTGATGAGCTGGCATATCTCATCGATGACCTCCTTTCGGAAGCGCAGCCTCCTAAGGCACGTGTTATCAGACAAGTTGAGGTAAGATTGCTTTTCCCTGTAAGTTCATTGGCTGGACAGTCTCCTCCTCCGCTCATGCGTTAGTCTGCGACCTCTTCGATTGGCCCCTTCACTAAGCCCTTCATTTAACTCAACCTCAGACGCCAGCAATTCAGCAGTTACAAGTAATGGTAGAGAAGCTACAGGCCCCATCACTATCACTATTACCATTATTGTTGATATAAATGCCCTTTCTACTACTAAAATGCCCTTTCCACTAAAATAAATCTAAATAAATATAAATATAATTAAATATACATAAATATAAGTATAAATGTAAGTGGATCTAACAGTAAAAGACCCTTAAATAGCTTACAAATTATAAGCCCTTGTTTAACCAGCCTCCTCTCTTCCTCCGACGTTCAAAATGGTGTCTGTACGGCCAAGTTCTGTGAGGAAGGCCAGGGAAGAGCAACTATTCTCCAGCGATGCTCTCTCGGCGAGCGATCAACCCAGCAATGTGTTGAAAGTTGCGCTGGGCAATGTGCGGGTGATCACCTCAGCGATCACCTTGGCGATATGAGCCGAAAGTGCCTAATCAATTTTCCGCCGATGTTCCAGCCCAACTTTGCACTTTTGAAGCAAAATGGGCGATAGCATGCCATTTTGGACGATATATGGGCACTAGCCCAGCGATGTGAGGTTGAAAGTCTAGCCCATTACTATTTGAGAAATTTAAATGATTTCTGTTTATTAGGCATTACTTGACTCAAATGATCAGTTGATTGAGCCCAGATGGTAAAGACGATACCTGCTGACCATACCTAAATACTCATGGCAGAGCTGAATCCCAGCTTATGTATATAGCACAATGATCAGACCAAGAGCTGTAAAGGTGGAATGTTGGGCCAATCAATCATGATGATTTTTTCTGTACATGACTGGCTGGACATGCAAGCACATGTAAATGCAATACTTTTCGACAATGCCGGCTCATTTCTAGCTGGCTGTCACACTTTTGCCAGTAAAAAGAACCAATTGCTTGTTTCAGATTATTTCAATTCACTTTAACCCCTCCCTGTTGGTGTGTGACACTCGGGCCTGTCCCTTCACCAGATGGCCCTGGGGCACTGGCCCGGTGAGCTAAATGTAGACATTACGACATGTACTTGAGGAAGAGTCATTCCCTAATTTCCCTGACAATTCCCTTCTCTATTTTAAGCACTTCAATTAAACTACCCCCAAGCCTCCTCTTCATGGAGGAATATAACCCAAATTTACCAAGTCTGTTTCATAGCTAAGTTCTTTATTCCCCCAAGTATCATCCTAGCAAATCATTGCTCATTTTCTCCAAGGACAGTATATCCTTTCTAATTTGGAAACCTAAATTGAAAACAATATTCCAATTGAGGTCTTATCAGTACTTTGAATAATAGCAATAGTGCTTTAACATCGCTGAATGCACCTGTGAGCTATCTTTTAATGACACACGTACCTGAATTTCAAAATTCCCTTGTTTAGCTACCTGCTATCATTCCCCATTCAGACTGTCTTGCCATCTGCCAGTCTTATGTCCAAAGCGTACTTTGTCCCAATTTATTATGTTAAATTACATCTGCTATTCTTCCACCCAATTACTTAATCTATGTCCTTTTGCAATGTTCTGCTCTCCTCTTCACAATTCACTATCCCTCGTGTATCAAACTTTATTTCCAAATCCATAGAGAGCACCAGATTGGAGATTTTCCAATCGGACCTCCTATCAATCCTTAATTAGGCAGTGCTCGCTTACCATTCACCTGATTTTGTAGGATCAGCTTCATTTAAATAATATGGACAGGCTCCTGGCCCATATTGGGTCTAGTTTAGTAAGTGAGGAAATTGTCGATAACTTTACAATGGTTAATAATATTATTAATAGATATTTCAGCCTTTGCGAAGTTGTTTGGGAACGAAAGTGCCTGGAAAAACTCAATGGCTGGCACAATAAATATCTGTGGCCAAAACCCCAGTTGATGGTTGGCAAAGAGGAGGTGGTGCAGAACCAGGTGGCAGAAATAGAATGTCCCTGCTTGTCACTTTGGGCATCCTCCCCATTGGCCAGCATCGCAGCATGACTGGAGGCAGGCAGAGGAAGAAGAGTTGAGGGAATTACTACCATTGGCAGTGCCTGCCCTATGGTGCATGTTAGCAGAAGCTGTCCTTCCAACAAATGGCACAGTACTGCATCAAGATGTCTACTGATCCATAGCCTTTGCAGGCAGCTCCACATCATGATATGTGTGCCTCTGTTTGAGGAGGGTACCAGCAGGTGGGAGCAGTCTGCCTCTGGTAGAATGGAACATAAGAACAGAAATAGGCCATTCAGCTCCTCGAGCCTGTTGCACTATTCAACTAGATCATGGCTGATCTGTGCCTGAACTCCACTTACCTGCCTTTGTTCCATTTCTCTTGATGCCATTACTCAACAAAAATCTATTGAACTTACTCTTTGGTGCACTGGTATCTGTACTTCTTCCAAAAAGCATTAGTAAAAGATGATTCGCATTAAAAAACCATTGTCCCAATATCATGGACATGTCTAAAAAATACAGTGCCAGAACACTTGTGGAAAAAGGAAAGGAACAAAAAGAAATCAGGGTGAAAAATGGTGCTTAAAGAACTTAACACACTTCCAAAAGGCCTTTTAATTGCATTTCTGCAAACAAAATACCTGAGCAGCTTTGGACACTCATTTTCTATGGCAGAAAGATGGGATATTGGGGTAAACACCAGGAAATTCTGTGAATGCCTAAATTATGTATCTGGCATCTAATTTTAATGTAATCAACAGCAAAAAAAGCAAGTGTTTTTGGAACAAGTTCAAAATCCGCCCAGAAAAATGGATGGATCGTTAAATGGATAGCAACCTGACATAATGGCGTACGGGTTTGGGGGCGGATCGGCAGTTTAAAGCGCAAAAATTGACAGCGCATCAGGATCCCTCCGTCATCCACATTTAAATTGGGTCCGCTTGAGAGAGGCAGGCAACCTCTTTGAGCTACTTAACTGCTTTTTGAGAAATTCTCCATTGCCTTTTAACATCAGGTTTTGACTTTAACTTGTTGCGCACGGGATTCACGCACCTCAGGAACCTCGCCTGTGAAAGGGAGGCAGAAGTTCAGTGGCCATTGTGTGAGTCCATTAAGTGACAGCTTGAAAAAACACATAAATACTGACAGATTACACCTGCCTCCTTGCCTAATGGAAAGGCTCTTGCGGACTCCATTTTGTGCAGAGATTTAGCTGTCAGGAGTTTGCAGGTAATTTTTGCAACCTTAGAAGCCACTCTCACCACATTGCTAGTCAGAACATTGAGGGATTGTGTCTCTGATCTTCACTTTACCTGCCATCTATTAGAGCAGCATGGGTGCCGCTTATGCTGTCTCAACTTGGACCACAGAATCAGACCAATCTGAGCCCGAGCACCAACAACACCAGCTGCACCAGCAGCAGCAACCACAACAGCAGCAGCATTCTCCTCAGTGGCCTGAGGCTCCACAGGAGAGAGGGTTGCACCACACCGGAGGCGAAACCCCCAACACAGGCAGAGGATGAGTTTCCTGGACATGACTGAGCAACAGTGCTTTAGAAGGCTCAGGCTATCAAGCCAGGTCGGTGCAGACATTTGTAGCTTGCTGAAACAAGACCTGTTGCCCAGAGGACTGTCACCACCACCCTTAACTTCTTCGCCTCATGCTGCTTCCAGGGATCTAAGCAGACATTTGCAGGATCTCACAATTGGCCGCCCACAGATGACAAGTCAGCCAATAATATCAACTTTGTCACCGATGAAGCCAGTGTTACTACGCGGGAGCTTGGTTTTGCCGTGCTGGCTGGCTTGCCATGGGTACAGGGCATCATTGACTGCACATATATGGCCAACAAGGCAGCCCCACATCATCCAGGAATGCTTGTGACCCACAAGGGCTTCCACTCTGTTATGTCCTTGGATGCTCTAATAATGACTCCACGAGGCAATGTGTTGTACTTCAACTGTAGTGACCTTAGTCTTTTATTTATTAACTCCAGAGTGAGGATCACACCTGATGGCCTGCCTTTTATACTAGGCCAGGCACACCTGTACAGGTAACCTACAAGTGTCCCACTGCTGTGCCCTCTGGTGGCACCCTTTGTGATAGTACCAACAGTAGCCATGTAGGATACATGACATCACTTTCCCCTGAGCCTTTAGTGCAAATTGCCTCTGCATCGACTCTGCTCTGGGCTTAGCTCTATGTGGGCTTTATCTAGTTGACCCTTGGCAGGTCGTTTCTGTTGTGTATGGAGAAAGACTGAACACTGTGAGCTCAAAGTAAAGTGTGAACTTAGTCTTTTATTGCAGGTCTCCAGAGTGCCTCTCCAAACTGTGAAGCCTCCTTAAATGAAGCCTTCTTAAATACCTGTGCTCCCAAGAGATTATGGGATCCCTTGGGACTCCAGGGGATGAGCCCTCTGGTGGCTGTACAGAGTAAATACAAGTCCACATAGATAATAACACTGCCCCCCCCCCCCCAAAGTCAATAGTGTAACTATTTACAATGTGAGTCGATCTGGGACCCTTCTTGCTTTGGTTGATCGTCTCGGTGTGAAAGCTGGTGTTGTTGAATCATTTGTCGGGCCCTTGCTGGGCTGCTGTGCAGCTGGCTTTGCTGGGCTGCCTGGTGTGTTGGGCTCTGCAGGGCTGCTGTGGATGAAGGGTTCTGCTTTGTGGTCAACCGTGGTGCCAGTTGCCACTAGTGTGTATGTTGGGGATCAAAAAATGTACAGTCCAAGTTCGGTTGCTCAAGATAGTCCGTGAATCTAAGTGTGATTTGGTCCAAGTGTTTCCGGTGAATGAGTCCATTTGAAACTTTGACCTGAAACACGCTGCTTCCCTCTTTGGCCACGACAGTGCTGGGAAGCCACTTTGGACCTTGTCCATAATTTAAAACAAATAGAGGATCATTGATTTCAATCTCGCGTGACACATTTGCGCTATCATGGTATGCACTTTGTTGAAGCCGCCTGCTCTCTACCTGTTCATGAATTAATGAGAGCCTTGTCTTAAGTGCTCTTTTCATGAGCAGTTCAGCAGGTGAGATCCCAGTGAGTGAGTGGGGTCTCGTGCAGTAGCTAAGCAGGACTTGGGATAGGCAAGTCTGCAGTGAGCCTTCAGTTACCCTCTTCAAGCCTTGCTTGATGGTTTGTACTGCTCTCTCTGCCTGACCATTGGACGCTGGTTTAAACGGGGCAGATGTGACATGTTTGATCCCGTTACAGGTCATGAATTCTTTGAACTCAGCACTGGTAAAACATGGCCCGTTGTCGCTCACCAGGACATCGGGTAAGCCATCCGTGGCAAACATGGTCCACAGGCTTTCAGTTGTGGCAGCGGACGTGCTAGCCGACATTATCTCACATTCAATCCACTTGGAGTACACGTCTACAACCACAAGGAACACTTTACCCAAGAACGGGCCTGTATAGTCGACGTGTACCATAGACCACGGTTTGGAGGGGCAAGACCATAAACTTAATGGCGTCTCCCTGGGTACATTGCTTAACTGCGAGCGTGCATTACATCTGTGAATGCAGGACTCTAAGTCCGCATCGATACCGGGCCGCCACACGTGGGATCTGGCTATCGCTTTCATCATTACGATGCCTGGGTGGGTACTGCGGAGGTCATTGTCGCTGCCTTTCTTGGGGACCACTACTCAATTGCCCCACAGAAAGCAGTCTGCCTGTTTGGCATCTCATCTTTGCGCCACTGGAACGGCTTTATCTCTTCCTGCATTTCCACTGGGACACTGGACTACCTCCCACGAAGCACACAGCTTTTGACTAGAGATAATAAGGGGTCCTAGCATGTCCAGGTTTTGATCTGCCAGGCAGTGATGGATGATTGCTCACTCTCAAATGCTTCCATAACCATGGCTAGATCTGCGGGCTGCGCCATTTCTACCCCTGTGGTGGGCAATGGCAGCCGACTGAGAGCATCGGTGCAGTTTTCTGTGCCTGGCCTGTGGCGGATGGCGTAGTTGTATGCGGACAACGTGAGCGCCCATCTCTGGATGCGGGCCGTGCATTGGTATTTATCTCTTTATTCTCGGAAAACAGGGATATAAGTGGCTTATAGTCAGTTTCCAATTCGAATTTTAGCCCAAACAGGTATCGATGCATTTTCTTTACCCCATAGACACATGCTAACGCTTCTTTATCAATCATGTTGTAGGCTCTCTCAGCCTTAGACAGACTCCTGGATGCATAAGCAACCGGTTGCAATTTCCGAAATCATTAGCTTGTTGCAATACACACCCGACGCCATATGATGACACATCACATGCTAGTACCAAACGCTTATATGGATCATACAACACAAGCAATTTGTTTGAGCATAACAATTTTCTTGCTTTTACAAAGGCATTTTCTTGGCTTTTGCCCCAAACCCATTCGTCCCCTTTTTGTAGTAAGACATGTAGTGATTCTAGCAGGGTGCTGAGACCCGGTAAGAAGTTACCAAAGTAGTTCAGGAGACCCAGAAACGACCGCAGCTCCGTCATGTTCTGTGGCCTCGGTGCATTCTCGATTGCTTCCATCTTCACGTTGGTGGGCCTGATGCTGTCTGCCGCAATCCTCCTTCCCAAAAAGCTGCACTTCAGGCACCAGGAAAATGCACTTCGAGCGTTTTAACCTGAGCCCCATGCGGTTGAGTCGACTAAGAACCTCCTCCAGGTTCTGCAGGTGCTCAACTGTGTTCCGACCTGTGACTAAGATATTGTCCTGGAAGACCACGGTGTGCGGGACCGACTTCAGTAAACTTTCCATGTTTCTCTGGAATATCGCCGCCGCTGATCAGATTTCAAACGGGCATCTGTTATAAACAAAAAGACCCTTGTGCGTGTTGATGCAGGTGAATTCCTCCAGTTCGTACGTCATGTAGGTTAAAGTTAGATCCAATTTCATGAACATCTTTCCACCCACCAGCGTTGCAAAGAGGTTGTCGGCCTTTGGTAGTGGGAATTGGTCTTGCAGGGAGAAACGATTGATAGTTAATTTGTAATCGCCACAGATTCTGACGGTGCCGTCTCCCTTGAGGACTGGGACAATAGGACTGGCCCACTAACTGAACTCGATCGGTAAAATGATGCCCTCTCGTTGCAGCCGATCGAGCTCGATTTCTACCCTTTCTCTCATCATGTACGGTACTGCTCTCATCTTGTGATGGATGGGTCGCACCCCCAGAATTAGGTGGATCTGCACTTTTGCTCCTTGGAATTTCCCGATGCCTGGTTCGAACAGCGAAGGAAATTTGTTTAAGACCTGGGCACACAAAGTGTTGTCAGCGGGTGATAGTGCTCGGACATCCTTCCAGTTCCAGCGTATCTTTCCCAACCAGCACCTGTCGAGCAGCGTGGAACCATCGCCCGGTACCACACAGAGTGGTAGCTTGTGCACTGCTCCATTGTAGGAGACTTTTACGGTAGCACTGCCAATTACAGGAATCAGTTCTTTCATGTAAGTTGTTAGTTTCGTGTGAACTGGAGTTAAGAGTGGCCTTGAGGCCTTGTTGCACCACAACCTTTCGAAAGTCTTTTTGCCCATGATGGACTGGCTCGCCCCCATGTCCAGCTCCACTGATACCAGGAGTCCATTTAGTTCAACATTCAGCATTATCGGGGGACAAGTCGTGGTGAATGTGTGCACCCCATTAACCTCGGTCTGAGGCTCTGGTCATCGTGATCCTCCATCGATCTGTCCTCCTCTGCAACATGGTGGTTTGCAGGTTTAACAGGCTTAGCAGCTCACCTGCCGCTCGTTGGAGGTGTCCCATTGTTCCACAGCCCTTGCAAACGTACTCTTTGAATCGGCATGAATGGAAACGATGATCACCCCCGCAGCGCCAACAAGGTGTTAATGGCCTTGTATTCATCACCCTTGATGGTGGACTCTGAGTCATCTGTGGACGTGCAGCTGCAGGTATGTGTGACCTGCCCTGTACGTTACGATTCGAAAACAGCATCACTTTGTTCACAGTACTTGTAGCAGCACTTGTGTGCTGAGCGATTTGCTTCGTATTGTCACTGGTGGCAATGAATGCCTGGGCTATCGCTATGGCCTTACTCAAGGTTGGGGTCTCTACAGTCAAAAGTTTGCGAAGTATGGTTTCGTGGCCAATGCCAAGTACAAAAATGTCTCTGAGCATGTGCTCCAAATGTCCTTCAAATTCGCAATGTCCTGCAAGGCGTCTTAACTCGGTGACATAACTCACCACTTCCTAGCCTTCAGACCTTCTGTACGTGTAGAATCAGTACTTCACCATCAGAACGCTTTCCTTCGGGTTCAAATGCTCTCGGACCAGTGTGCACAAATCATCGTATGATTTCTCCGTGGGTTTCGCTGGAGTGAGCAGATTCTTCATGAGACCATACGTTGGTGCCTCAAAGACGGTGAGAAGGATCGCGCCCTTCGTTTGGCAGCACTTGCTTCCCCATCTAGTTCGTTGGCCACAAAGTATTGGTCGAGTCACTCCACAAAAGTTTCCCAATCATCTCCCTCCGAAAATTTCTTCAGGATGCCCACTGTTCTCTGCATCTTTGGGTTCGCTATCTGTATCTCGTCGCCAGTTGTTGTGTGTGGAGAAAGAGTCAGACTGAAAACTGTGAGCTCAAAGTAAAGTGTGACCTTAGTTTTTTATTGCAGGTCTCCAGAGTGCCTCTCCAACCTGTGAAGCCTCCTTAAATATCTGTGCTCCCAAGGGATTATGGGATCCCTTGGGACTCCAGGGGATGAGCCCTCTGGTGGCTGTACAGAGTGAATACAAGTCCACATATATAACAGTTTCAATCTTGGGTGAGTGGTTGGTGCAGTAGAGTGCTGGTGGTTGCTGTTTGTGTGTGTCTCTGACCACTCCATTCTCCCCCGCCCGCCCCCGCCCCCCACATATAGATTATGCCGGAGGCTCATTGCATTCATAAACATTTGAGTTCAGAAAAACAAGTTTGCATTACATTTGTGGTTCCGTTGTGAGACAAGTACGTTAGACTGGTGAGGTACATTATCGATGCGGTGACCGGTGCGTAAGGCCAGACTAGTTCTGGAACTGCTGGATGGTGTCCCTGCAGTCTGGTGGCAGCGTGGTGCCCAGTGCTGACAGTGGGAACCTGGTTGGCTCAAGTTACCTGCTCTTGGGGCTATTGGCGTGGTTCCGAGCGTCGGGCAGGTTCACAGATGCCTGTGACCTCCCTGTCCTTTTTTGCACCCTGGTTCGCAGCTGCTCCCTGAAGAGTGTCGTCTAGCCGTGCACAGGGAACTGCTGACTCGCTAGCCTGGGCATTGTTTAGTTTGGGATCCTGGCTGGTCCTGGTCCCCTTTGCGGGGGCTGTAGCGGGTAACCCTTCATTTCCAGTATGACCTTGGTGGTAATGGAGTTTGGGGGCAGTGCCTTAGCACAGTTTGCTCTTTCAGGCTCATGGCGGTTGGTGCCATTGGGTGCCTGAGAGGTGGAGCAGGGTATCGATACCGGTCCCTTGCCCTCTTGAGATCATTTGCTCTGCAGCTCCTGTGTATTGGCTGCGTTCAGTTGAAATCCTACATCGCACAACTTTTCATTACTTATTGTGGATACTCTGCAGCTCCGATCGCGATCGTGTGACTTTTCTTTGCTTATTGCATGTACACAATTCTGATCATCAATTACACCTTTTACATGATCGTGCGACTTTTCCTTGCTTATTGCATGTACACAACTCTGATCATCACTTACACATTTTATCTCTAACTCACAGTTGCTATTACATTGCTTGAGTGTGTGGAACTGTCCCTTTAATTGTAGTGGGTTGCAGGCCTCCTTTAAGAGAGCCTTGCTTTCTTTACCCCGATCCTCTTCTCCGTTTGGTGCCACATGTTGCTCCATCGACGCTGCACCTCATGGTCTGGCCATGGCCATCTTTTTCTTCAGTGCCTCACTTCGTGGTTTGGGCGCCACCTTTCCTCCATCCATGATGTCAACTGCGGTGATCCTCTTCTCCCCGGGTTCTGCCACCGAAGCTGGGAAGTCGCCTTTGGATCCGATTTTCTTCCTCCGGAGTCCTGCCACTGGAGCCTGGAAGGTGCATTCGGGTTGTCTCAGCTGGATCATCCCCACGCAGTCGTGCTGGGTGGTCTGTGCCTTGGGTGCTGTGCCTTGGGTGCTGTGCTGGTCTGCTCTCTGGTGCCTAGTCCACCCTCAAGTGAGGGCTTGCTGTGCCTCCGAACGCGGAGGACGTCGATCGCTGGAGGGATGAAGTCTTCCCACTTCCAATGGATCTTCTCCATCTACCTTCTTCCGAGTAGTATTGGTCCATCACCTGCAACAATTCACAGAGGTAACTTGTGCATCACGCCATCATGAAGTACCTTTACATTCGCGCTACCAACGACTGGGATGATTTTATAGGTGTAGGTGCGCAGCTTTGCCTGAAGCAGGACCAACTTGGATCGTTCAGCTTGATTGTCCCATAGCCACTCAAAGCCTTCTTGATTCATTACTGACTGGCTCACCCCTGTGCCCACTTCCAGGAAGACTGGAACACCATCTATCTTGACTTCCATTCTCAATGGGGAACACTCGGTGGTGCAGGTAAACCTGTTATATACCTCATTGTGGGGCTGAGCTGCCTCTCTGCCTATCGTTTCATAATCCACGCTGGATTCATGGCCATCTGCAAACTCTTCATCGACACAGTGAATCATATTCCTCTTACACATTCGCTAGAGGTGGCCCTTTGTGCTGCAGCCTTTGCATACTTTGTCTTTAAAGCGGCACTGGTGAGCCCTGAGATTCCCTCCACAATGCCAGCATGGAGCTACTCGATTAGCCCCCCTTGGCGGACTCTGAGTTAAGGGACTCGGGGGCCTGTTCTCTCTCCCCTGAGAGGATTCGCGTTCTACAGTCCAGCCTCTAAAAGGCGCCACTCAGTGCACAGTACCTACCGGGTTTGAGTCCGGAGAGTGAGTCATCTGCCGAGAGCCGCAGGTCGAGGTCGTGAATGCCTGGCTATCAGAGATGGCCTTACGCAGAGTGACTGTGGTATCTGCCGACAGTAGCTTATGAAGAAGGCCCTCATGGCCGATTCCAATGACAAAAATGTCCTGCAGCACTTCGTTGAGGTGGTTGCCGAAATCACATGGTGCCGCCAGCCTTCTGAGGTCTGCGGCGTATTTTGCGATTTCCTGGCCTTTGGGCCGTTGGTGGGTGTAGAACTGGGGTCTGGCTGTGAGGATGCTCTCCTTGAGCTTGAGTTGCTCATGGATCAGGGTTATGAGCTCCTCGTATGTCTTGGTCGTTGTCTTCGCTGGTGCCAGCAAATCCCTGCCAAGGCCATAGACGGTGGGCCCACAACTGGTTAGCAGGAACGCTCTGCGCTTATTAGCCAGTGTGGCCAGGTCGTCTCCTGCCAGGTCGTTTGCTGTGAAAAAATGGTTGGACCTCTCCACAAAGGCGTCCCAAACATCACCATCGGTGAACTGCTGCAACATTCCAAGGGTAGCCATTTTCGCGTGAAAGCCCGTAATCTCATCGCCAAATGTTGTGTCCTTGGATTTTCTAATAATGACTCCACGAGGCAATGTGTTGTACTTGAACTGTAGTGACCTTAGTCCTTTATTTGTTAACTCCAGAGTGAGGATCACACCTGGTGGCCTGCCTTTTATACTAGGCCAGGCACACCTGTACAGGTAACCCACAAGTCTCCCACTGCTGTGCCCTCTGGTGGCACACCAAGTGATGGTACCAACAGTAGCCATGTAGAATACATGTCACACTCCCTCAATGTGCAGCTTGTCTGCAACCATTAAAAGACCATCAGCATGTGTGCGGCAGATTCCTAGGCAGCTGTCTTGACTCTTTTGTGCTGCGTCAGTTCACCGTCCTTCAGATCTTCGCAGCTCCAAAACAGACTTACCGGCTGGCTGCTTGGAGACAAGGGCTATCCACAGAAGATGTAACTGATAACACCGTTGAGAAGGCCAAGCAATGAGGCCTAGGAGCATTATAATGACAGCCATATGTCCACCAGATGTGTCATTAAGCAAGTAATTGGCATGATGAAAATGAACTTTAGATGCCTTGACAGATCTGGAGGAGCCCTTCAGTACGCACTAGCCAGGGTCTCCAGAATCATCGCCATATGCTGCGCGCTGCACAACATACTCCAGCAACGAGGATTGGAGCTGCAGGAGGAGCAAGGCGTGGAGTGCATGCCCACTTCAGAGGAGGAGGAGGAGGAACTGGTAGAGCATGAGGAGGAGGAGGAGGAACCTAAGGTGGAGATGGCACCAGCAGCGGTGCACATTGCTGCCTAGGAGGCCCAGGATGGCCTCATAATGGCCAGATTTATTTAATTTGTACCAGTGCATCCATATAGCTCCCAGATGCTGTACTAACCTCCACCACCCCCCACCCCCCCACCCCCCAACAACACCACAAAGCAGTCCTACAGTGACCAAGACATTCTTGTAACCCAAACGGGAATGGTAGCATAGTGGTTATGTTACTAGGCTAGTAATTCAGAGGCCTGGATTAATGATCTAGAGACATGAGATAAAATCCCACCACAGCAGCTGGGGAATATAAATTCAGTTAATTAAATAAATCTGGAATAAAAAGCTAGTATCAATAATGACCATGAAGCTACAGATTGTCGTAAAAGGGAAATCTGCCGTCCTTGCCTGGTCTGCCCTATATGTGACTCCAGACCCACAGCAATGTGGTTGACTCTTAACTGCCCTCTGAAATGGCCACTAGCAAACCATTCAGTTGTCAAGAAGGTGGCCCACCACCATCTTCTCAAGGGACTATTATGGATGGACAATAAATGCTGGCATTGCCAATGATGCCCACATCCCAGGCCTAAATAAAAAAAAGCATTGCTCGAGGTTAAGTAATGTCTCAACATTCACTCCAAAAAAGTCACTTCCCAGTTAACAGGCAAAATTGGACAAGATTGGAAAGTTGTGCAAAGAAATACATTTTTTGCGTGTCATAAATATAACTGAAACTTCACATTAACATTTTTTCATACATCCATTGTGTCTTTTTTCATTTCTGAGTGCTTCTACGAGGAGCTACCCCTGTAGCTTCAGCAGAGGTAGAAACAGACTGCTCACTTCCCTGCTGCGACTGCTTTTATACTTTTGCCGGACGTCCTCTGGGTTTTGGAGCCTGTGAGGATCCCACCAAAGACTGCTCCTCCTGCAACTGTGCACTGCAGATTCAGCCATTGGATCAGAGGCAGCATGTGGGGTTCTGACTGAGCGGGAGCGCTTTGAGAAGAGTCCCCACTTCCAGGTCTCATCTCAACATCATCCCTCTCATGGGCCACCCACACTTCCCTGCTAGCAAGGAGCTGGAGAGCACCTTGCTGTACATCAGTGGGATGATGAATGCCCAAGTCTATGTTAATATTCCTCCTCGACATGAGGTCAATGAGTGTCTGCAATCTGTTGTTCACATCAAGCATGTTCTCGTTGAACTGCCACATTTTCTGCTCCATGCAGGTGCCAATCCTTTCCATGGAATAGCACATTGTCGCCATCACCTGCAAGATGGTGGTGATCATTTTGGAGATGGACTGCTCCATTCTCTGTACAGTTGCATACCTCGTGGCTTCAAAAGCTGCGAGAGCCTCATGCAATTGTTGCTGCCCCTCCAAGATCACCCTCTTTCTCGATGGCCCCCGAGGTTCAGCATCAACATGCAGTCAAGCTGAGCTTGGAGAAGCCTGTGCCCTCCGGTGAGCAGTCTCTACTGCTGTCCCTGTCACCATTGTTTGCTCTTGCTCACTTGTGATGTGTGAGACACAAGGTGACCACACTACTCTATTTCACACAGGACCCACCAAGGTGTGCGTATCTGGTGCTGGCTGTGAAACATAGAAACATAGAAAATAGGTGCAGGAGTAGCCCATTCGGCCCTTCTAGCCTGCACCACCATTCAATGAGTTCATGTGCTTGGGTCTGCTAACATTGCGGCCTCAGAAATTGGATCTTCCTTTGCGGAATTATCTTCCTCTTCTGCTGGACAGTGTGAGTGGGCACTTGATGGACTGGTGGGAGAGTAAAGAGATGAGTTAGAAGTGTTATGATAAGAATGGGTAAAGTTACATAATGCACATGATGACATTTCACCGGCTGCTGTCATCAAGTCACAATGAGTGACTGCTGTATGCCATGTGGCTTTATGAGGTTTAATTCTGTCACCAGGTTGCAGGGAGGTCGCCCTATCTCCATCTCCCACTATCAGCAGTTCTGCAACTCCAGAGATTTCTAGGGCCTCCTCCTCTGCTGGAGTCAAGTTGGTGAAGATTGGAGGGCCACCTCCGGTTCTCTGCCTCTCCCTATTGTTATGGGCTCTCTTCTCCTCAAAGGAGGGAAAGAAAAGAACTTTGAGAGAGAGTGATGGAATGAGTGTAAGGAATGGATGGGCTACACCTGTAGAGGGTGACTATGAGAGAGTGGCGTGACATTGCCAAATGGCCTCCTTCTGTGGTGCTACTTCCTATGATTGCATTAAGATGAGGGTGTGTCAGTGGTGGCAAGTCAGATGGGGATATGTGTAGGTGCATAGACAGTGAGGGATGGGTGCAAGGTAGGTGGTGTGAGGAGTGATGTACAGAAGTAGGCTTGGGAAGGCAGAGAGATTGAATTATGGTGACAGGCACATCAGGATGTAGCTGAGTGTAGTATTGCGTTCACCTTTCCTGACCTCATGAAATCATTAAATATTTTGCGGCACTGGATCTAAGTCCTCCTCGCCACATCCTTGCTGCTAACCTCCTCCGCGATCTCTAGCCTAGCCCTCTTAATGCCTCTGTCTGGCTTTTTTCGGCCGTCCAATGGGAAGAGGACCCCCGCTATGTGCACTTACTCCCTGGACCAGCACTTCCAGGGAGGCATCTTGGAATATTGGCGCTGCCCTCTGTCTTTAAGGGCTAGAAATTGATCAGCCTACTGTTGGGTACCGCTGGGTTTTTCGGGGGTATTTCCTTGTTTTGGGCGGTCTTTCATTTATTGGGAAATTCATTGCAGTCATCCGCCGTTGGTTTCGAAATACTGGTGGGGAGCGGACCGCCGGCGTGCAACGCTGGGAAAACCGCTCGTGCCCGAGTTTGGTGGGAGCGGTGATCTGTACTACTTAAAAAAAAAACGCCCAGTCGGACCAGCCTTTCGATGGACGGTAGGTATGAAACCCTGCAAAAAAAGGTAAGTGAACGTTTTTTAAAAATATTCTTTTGCACTGATTCAGTGGGAAAGGGACCTCTGAATGTTTCCAGATGTTTAATTTTTTATTTTTTGTAAAAATATTTTTCGTGTTTTCCCCGCTCCCGAGGCCAAATCTAGCCTCGGACTTAATTTGTCCATGACCGCCGAGAATCCACGTGCAATGTCCATTTTGCCCGCCGGGTGGTCTTTTTCCTATTTTTTGACCAAAGTCCCGCCCAAAGTACCATCAGGATCAGGATTTTTGATGGTAAATGGCCGGAACTTGCCTTTGATCAATTTCGACCCCATATGTCTCCATGACCCACAGAATTCTCAATCTTATTCAGCAATTTTGAGCTCTGGAAATCACCTTGTACACTTCTACAGCAACCTACAAATGAGATATGTGCAAGGCTGCTTTAAATATCTACGCCAAAACTGAGCCAGCGGTGACATCATCAGACCCGCTCCATTTAATTGGGCCGGGAAACATGCATGAATCTTTCAGCCTAACATCTGTGGTCGGGAAAATGTTGGAGTCCATTATTAAAGAAGCAGTAGCAGGATATTTGGAAAAGCATAATTCGGTCAGGCAGAGTCAGCGTGGATTTATGAAGGGGAAATCATGTTTGACAAATTTGCTGGAATTCTTTGAGGATGTAACGAACAGGATGGATAAAGGGGAACCAGTGGATGTGGTGTATTTGGACTCCAGAAAGCATTTGACAAGG